>NW_028274810.1:189168665-190560964 GCF_037043125.1 Eumetopias jubatus | reverse complement strand
TATAATCCATAGAGCAAAACACACCCTGCCTCCAACAAAAAAGGCAAGAAAGAAAGAACACAGGAACAAAGACAAATTGAAAACTGCAAAAAAAAAAAAAAAACCCTAAATCCAATCATATCAATAATTACACGATGGACTAAACAGTCTAAAGAATAAAAAAAACCCAACGATACCCTTTTTAAAAGAAAGCCATTTCAAATATAAAGGAAAATTCCATTTACAATTGCATCAAGAATAAAATAGGGACAAATTTAATCAAGGAGATAAAAGACTTGTACATTGAAAACTAGACAACATTGGGGCGCCTCGGTGGCTCAGTCTTAAGCGTCTACCTTCGGCTCAGGTCCTGGGATTGAGCCTTGCATTGGGCTGCCTGCTCGGCGGGAAGCCTGCTTCTCCCTCTCCCACTCCCCCTGCTTGTGTTCCTGTTCTTGCTATTTCTCTCTCTGTCAAATAAATAAAATCTTAAAAAAAAGAAAACTAGGCAACACTGATGAAATAGAAGATGACACAAATAAATGGAAAGATATTCCATGCTCATGGACTGGAAAAATTAACACTATTAAAATGTCCACACTACCCAAAGCAACCCACAGATTCAATGCAATCCCTATCAAAATTTCAATGGCATTTTTTCTAGAAATAGAACTAACAATCCTAAAGTTTGTATGGAATCACAAAGACTCCAAATAGCCAAAGCAATCTTTTTTTTTTTTTAAGAGTTATTTATTTTTTGACAGAGAGACACAGCGAGAGAGGGAACACAAGCAGAGGGAGCGGGAAAGGGAGAAGCAGGCTTCCCGTGGAGCAGGGAGCCTGATGCGGGGCTCGATCCCAGGACCCTGGGATCATGACCTGAGCCGAAGGCAGACGCTTAATGACTGAGCCACTCAGGCGCCCCTAGCCAAAGCAATCTTGAGAAAGGAGAACAAAGCTGGAGGCATCATGCTCCCTGATTTTAAACTGTATTACAAAACTATGGTAACCAAACAGTATGGTACTACCACATACACAGACACACAGATCAAGAGAACAGAACAGAAAACCCTGAAATAAACCCAGGCATACTCGATCAATTACAAAGGAGCCAAGAACATACAAAAGGAAAAGGACAGTTTCTTCAATAAATGGTGTTGGAAAAACTAGACAGCTACATGCAAAAGACTGAAACAGGACCACTATCTTATACCATACACAAAAATAAACTCAAAATGGATTAAAGATTCGGATGAAAGACATGAAACTATAAAACTAAAAGAAAATATACGTCATGAGCTCTCTGACATTGGTCTTGGTAAAAATTTTTTGGATTTCACACCAAAATGAAAAGAAACACAAGCAAAAATTAACATGTGGGGAGACATCAAATTAAAAAGCTCATGCATAGTAAAGGACACCATCAGCAAAAGGAAAGGCAACCTAAGAAAGGGAGAAAATATTTGCAAATCATCTATCGGATAGGGGTTAATATCCCAAACCATGTGATTAAAAAATGGGCAGAGATCTGAATAGACATTTCCCCAAAGACACAGATGGTCAACAGGTATACGAAAAGGTGCTCAACGTCACTAATCATCAAAGAAACGCAAATCAAAATCATAACAAGATATTACCTAACACATGTTGGAATAGCTGTTATCAAAAAGACAAGTGTTGATGAGGATATGGAGAAACGAGAACTCTTGTGTACTTCTGGTGGGAATGTAAACTGATGCAGCCATTATTTTTTTTCCTCAAAAAATTAAAAATATAACTACCTTAAGAGTACACTTAGTTCGATGAGCACTGAGCAATTGTTGAATCATTATATTGCACACCTGAAACTAATAACACTGTGTTAAATACAATCTTAAAAAAAAGGAACTACCTTATGATTCAACAGTTCCAACCTCTATGTATTTATCCAAAAGAAATAAAAACATTAATTCAAAAAGATATCTGCTCTCCTATGTTCACTGCAGCATTATTTACCATAGCTAAGATATGAAAACCTGAGTGTCCACTGACAGATGGATAAAGAAAATTCACACACACACACACAATGGATTAATCAGCCATAAAAAAATATTTCAGCCAAGGAAACCCTGCCAACTGCAGCAACATGGATGGACCTTGATGGCATGATGCAAAGTGAAATAAGTCAGAAAAAGACAAATACTAGATGATTTCACTTACAAGTGGAACCTAATATAAAAAACGGGTGCCTGGGTGGCTCAGTCAGTTAAGCATCTGCCTTCGGCTCAGGTCATGATCCCAGGATCCTGGGATTGACTGCCGCATCGGGCTCCCTGCTCAGTAAGGAGCCTGCTTCTCCCTCTTGCACTCCCCCTGCTCGTGTGCTCTCTGTCAAATAAATAAATAAAATCTTAAAAAAATAAAAAAATAAAAAAAAACCCAAATGAGATAGATACAAAGAACTGACTGGGGGTTGCTAGATGCAGGGTGTGAGGGCTGGGGGAAATGGGTAAGGGTGAACAAGAGGTACAAACTTACAGTTATAAAATAAGCCCTGAGGATGTAATATACAACATGGTGACTGTAGTTGTTAATATTGTATGGTATATTTGAAAGTTGGAAGAGACTCAATCTTGGGAGTTCTTATCATAAGAAAGAAAATCTCATTATGTATGGTGATAATTTTGCATATATAGTCATGAATACATACAACTCTTATGCTGAACATCTGAAATTAATGTCATATGTCATTGTATCTCAAAAAAAAAAAAAAGGCCAGATTCTTCCTTCAGGCAGACTGGAAGATTCCTCTTTGGAGCAATTGAAACAATTCAAGAAGTATATGCAAGTATGAACCCAGACGACAGTCCCCAACAATTAGACCACAAAGACTATTGCATCCGGATCAAAACTGCCAAGACCCAACTGTGTGCTCAGTACTTCCAATCAGCTTAGACAAAGACCCAAACAAAGAGGAAAATGCAGTTTAGTGGATAGAGAATATACCGAAATAAGTTAAAAAAAAATCAATAAATCCTCTGAGATCCAGTAGAAGGTATTACATCTATGAAGCAAAAAAGATATTAAAAAATTAAAATGTAAATTCAAAAAACTTTTAAAAAGGTCCTGATTATTAAAAACATGATCGCAAAATGAAGAGCTGATAAAAGGAGAAGACTGAACTGAGGGAACCTCTCAAAAAGTGAAGATTATAAAAATAGTGGTGAAATAAGAAGATCCAATATACAAGTAGCAGAAGTACTAGAGAGAACAGAAAGTGGAGGGAAAAAAAATCATCATTGAAATAATTCAAGATTTCCCAGAACTGAAAGACACAAGTTACCAAACCAGAAGAGGCCTACCACGTGCAGTATAATAAAAAGAGACCCTCATGATAGCCTATCATTTTGAAATTTCAGAAAACTAGGGACAAAAAGAGCTTCCTACTAGATTAGTTACATATAACAGATTATGAATCAAAATGGCTTTAACTACTCAACAGCAACACTAGAAGCAAGGAGATAAGCAATCAAAAGTCTAAGGAGAAAATAGGTTCCAACCTAGAATTTGATGCCCATCTAAACGATAAAAGAAATGCAATCACAGAAAAAAAGAATTTTCACACAAAGAAAATCTCAGTTTATCTCCCATGTGCTTTCTCAAGAAGTTACTATAAGAACACCTTCAACCAGATGAGAGCAGATCAGGATGACATGGGATATAGAAACAGGAGATCCAACAGAGAAGAGAAAGGATGATGAATGGAGATCCTGGGATGACACCAGTTTGTAGAAGTAGACGGTGACCATCCAGATTGGAACAGTATGGCTAAGGACATGTTGAAGGCTTTCATCACCAAGATCCCTGCAGCCACTGCACCCAGCTTTTTAATTAATGCTCCCCCCCGCCCCCCCCTCAGCATTTAACCTGAGGTCAGAACACTGGGGTGGGCCTATCTCAAGAGCCTTACTTGTGCTTGGCTTATCTTGACCATGAACTTGAACATGAAGTCACTACTCTCCCTTCCCTAGTCTACTGCTTTGCCCCCACAGAAGTATTCTGTTTTCTCTACTTCTGAGAGCTAGGTAGGAAATAATGAGCTCAGATGTAGAAATACAGAGCAGCCCACTCCCCCCACTGCATTCCTCCAGAAATCTAGTGTCTGACACACAATACAACCCTGAGAAAAGCAGGGAACAAAAAAACTTGAGTTTTTAAAAAAAGTGATTTAGGTGTTTCTAGGAGTTAGTATTGGCTTACCAATTCCAATCAGTACATCCCACCGCTTTATGACAAAGGTTTTATTGTTTATGTTTTAGCCATTCTTTCTATATATCCTGAGCAACTCCCAAACACAAACAGTAAAAATTACACAGCAGGCTAAGTTTTGGCTTCCCCTTATTTCTATACCATTATGTTTGAAATCCTTTGGAGTGAGACATTTATTATCATGTATCCTACCTTGCTGATTCCTGATGGCATTTTAGGTGTTCTGGCATCAGAAAGATTTTTCTTTGCTCATTCAAATCAAAACTTAGGCTATTTGTGAACAGCAATATTCCAACATTATAGAGGGCACTTTTAAAACTTTTAGAGGTACTTAGATTTTTTTTAATTTTTTTTTAAGATTTTATTTATTTGAGAGAGAGAAGGAGATAAAGAGAGAGAGAGCATGAGACGGGGGAGGGTCAGAGGGAGAAGCAGACTCCCTGCTGAGCAGGGAGCCCGATGTGGGACTCGATCCCGGGACTCCAGGATCATGACCTGAGCCGAAGGCAGTCACTTAACCATCTGAGCCACCCAGGCGCCCAGAGGTACTTAGATTTTTATACCTGCTTCATTTAACTCCAAGCTAAATGTTTACATATGTACTCATTATTATAGAAAGTAGAATGAAACTGAATGAAATGAAAGCGAACTGGAGCCAAACATGCTATTAATAAACAAGCCAAGGGTTTTGCTGTGTGGTCACATCCCTATATATATAAGCCTATCTCTGGTGATGAGGAGATCAAGGACAAAATCTTACAAACCTGCATCAGATAATCAGCAATGTACTCTGTTTTCAAGCAGTACACATTTTGGGTGGCAGCTTCTGCTATATTAACCCCTGAGTCATCTGGTTTCAGTTTATTGAAGTCAGAAAAGAGATGTGTGGCTTCTTTAAATAAAGGTACAGAATGACCAGGTAGTACCTAAAGAAAAAATAAGAAATAAGAAGCTATCAGTTTCCCAGAGTAGTTCAACTGTATCATCTGTACTTAAGGATTGTCATCTCACCAAGTACCGAAAATTAAGAACTGATCATAGCAACCTTGTTTGAAAAATAATTTGTGTAAAAAATTCTGTAAATTGACTGAATACAAACCTTTGCTCCTCCTGACTGAAGAAGGCGTTTGAATCCTGCTTCTCGGGATTGGTCAACATATAAGATAACTTTCCACCCACTAAATGCCCCCTACAAATGAAAATATAATCAGTGTTGAAATTATTTGGGAAATAAATGCAAATAATACATTATTTTATCTGTAAATTTAGTTTTATGTCAACAAATAATCTTATAACCTTTACCAAGTGCCACAGTGGTAATTGTCTCTGGTCAGAATATTCTGAAAACACACAACCATGGTGTTTGGCACACAGTAGGTCATCAATAAATACTTGAAGAATGAAGGAAAATGTTTTAATGAATAACATGAAAACAAAGCAACTTGACTTTTGTTTAGCCTTTTCTTGTATTTTTTCTTATAATTAATCCAGGGTAGAACTTAATGCACAACTTCTCAAATTAGATGAAGCCCTCCTTATATTTCTCTTGAAAATGTTTGTGAATTAGAAATATAAAACATTTCACTAGGGAATAACAACAAAAGCCAGTGGAATTACTCTAAAAGAAGGGAATTAAGGCTAACAAGGGCTTGGACACAGGAGAGAACTCAGAATACATCGCACAAGATTATTTAAAACTTGGGTTTCTAACCTTTATGTGAGCCATGGACCCCTTTGACAGTCCAGTGAAACCTATGGATCTGTTCTCTAAATAATTCTTTTAAAGAAACAGCTTTATTGAAATGTAATTTCTGTGCTATATTAATAATGTTTTAAAATACTGGTTTTAACATAAAGTGTAAAGGATTACAAAAAAACCCATTTTATTAAAAATAAAATATTTACAAATTTGTGACAGATGTGCTTCTATATTAATGAATTAAATAAATAGTGGTGGCTGGATAGATTATTATAATTTTGAAGTATAAAGACAGATGGTAGCTACACTTGTGGTGAGCATAATGAATTGTTGTCAAATCTGTTACATACCTGAAACTAATGTAACACTGTGCATCAACTATATTTCAATGAAAAAAAATTGAACATAAGCAGTATCTCAAGATACTTGGAATTATAATGCAAAGCAAAGATATCTTATTTCTGTTGGGGTAAAATCACAAGTACTATTAATAGTGCTGTGATTTTTACCTAGACTTCTATAATAAAAGGAAATGTTTTCAATTGGAGGTTAGTAAAAATAAGGATGTATTCCCTGCCCCATCCAAAGTGTATAAACAGCCTTCCTGAATGTGATCTACAACTCCTTTGGGAGAGTCTGTGGATCCCATGTTAAGAACCCTTGAAGGTAGATGCTGAAGAGTCTTTGGAAGAAATACAGTATGGGTCACATTTTACACATATATTTAAATTATTTTTATGTCTTTTTACTTTTAAAAAAAAAAAGACTTATGGGAGTGCCTGGGTGGCTCAGTCGTTAGGCATCTGCCTTCGGCTCAGCTCATGATCTCAGTGTCCTGGGATCGAGCCCCGCATTGGGCTCCCTGCTCAGCGGGGAGTCTGCTTCTCCCTCCCACTCCCCCTGCTTGTGTTCCCTCTCTGGCTGTGTCTCTCTCTGTCAAATAAACAAAATCTTAAAAAAATAATAATAATAAAAGATTTATGTATTTAAGAGACAGTATGTGCACTAGTGTGCACATGCACAGTGGGGAGAGAGGCAGAGGAAGAGGGAGAGAATCTCCAGCAAACTCCAGGCTGAGCGAGGAGTCCGATGGCAGGGCTTGATCTCATCACCCTAAGATCATGACCTGAGTTAAAATCAAGAATTGGATGCCTAACTGCCTGAGCCACCCAGGCACCCCATTTACACATATATTTTTAATAGAGCCATCAACATTATATATATCTTCCTTGTAATCATAATTAAAATTAGGAATTAACATTAAGCCCAATTTAGAATGCCCAAACTAAGTATATCAACAAAGCATAAAAGACAAGTAGAATTATTATTTTGTTAATAAGCATATTCTCTTAAAATTAAAATCTGTAATAGTCATGACACTGAATGCCGTTCATATCACCATATATATGTTAATACCTCAACGATGCCTGATTCTTGTCTTTGCTGGAGTTTTTTCCTCCATCTCATTGCTGCAAGTGCTAGTCTTCGTTGCTGAACATTGATTCCAGTCAAAACATCGAGTATGGAACTACTTCCCCATTCATAGTCTTCTTCCTAGACAATTAGTAGAATAAACTTTGGATCTGGTCCTACAATATGTCCTCAAGGAGTCCACGATCATTTAAGAGTTAAAAGCTATACATTCAGTTGTTATAAATACAGAGCACTAAATAAGCATCAGTTTATGAACATAGAGGAAAGAAATGTACATTAATTTGGCTTCATAGGAGGGTCAAGTATATCTGGCTTTTAATTAGAAATCAGAAAAATACTGCATACGTTTCTAAGAAATACAGGTAACTACACCTTAGTAATTGGTAATATATAGATTATTGGGCTTCATCCATTTTAAGATGAACTTCACAGAAGGACATGTTCTCAGTGGAGGTATGTGTTAACACCTTGATTACCTGTCCAAAGAAATCATATCCCTAAGGGATCTTGATTGAAAACTTCAAAAACTACATGATAGATATTACTGTGATGGTTAGTTAGGGACCAAAATATTTCAGACAATATTTAAAAAAAAAATGTTCTTTTTTAAAAAGATTTTGTCAGAGGGAGAGCGAGCTGAGTGTGAGCATGAGCAGGGGGGAGGGGCTGAGGGAGAAGCACGCTCCCCACCGAACAAGGAGCCAATGCGGGACTTGATCCCGGTACCCTGCGATCATGACCTGAACCAAAGGCAGATGCTTAACTGACTGAGCCACCCACACGTCCCCAAACAATTTAATATTTAATGGGCTGGCAGTAAGGATAAAAAGTTTACAATGAAGTAATCCTGAAGTTTTCTAATGTTATTCCAAAGAGGGGGAAAAAAAAGCCCAGATTAAAATTAAATAAAACTCATATAACTGAGAATCTGGGTCTGTGATCTCTAAATTTTTTTGCTCTGTTAATCTGGACCTTGTAAAATTGGTATAATCTAATTGGTCATATTTGGTTATTTCAATTATATGAATGGTTAGTGTAGATACTAGAATCAATTAGGACAATTACTTTTAACGAAAAATGATTCTTCATGTTAGTTTGAATACATACCAGCACGAAGTGTCCAGCAGTCCGGCATGCTTCCACGTAGGAGCGATGAAGCACCCATTTCCCAGCTGCCACTGAGGCTAAATACTTCTCGTTTCGAAGTGGATGTCCCACAACAATGTGTGTACAATTGGGATCAAAGCACTGTTTCTCTATTACTAATCCACCTAAAGTAGAGAAAAATTGATACGTGATTGGAATTCTTAACTTCTTCCTAGGAAAGACATGTCAACTCTGCATAGAAATTATTTATAAATAAAATGCACCAAATAAACTGAAAAACCTTGACTGACAATTATTTTACTTCACATACATTTTTTAAAATATTTTTTTACTAACATAATAAAATAAAATAAGAAATATGTATTTTTTAAAGATGATTTGACAGCGAGCACAAGCAGGGGGAGCGGCAGGCAGAGGGAGAGGGAGAAGCAGGACCCTGGGATCATGACCTGGGCCAAAGTCAGCCACTTAACCCCTATAATATTTTTACTTTATTTTTATTAAATATTTTATTTGTCAGAGGTAGGTAGAGACAGAGAGCACAAGCGCGGGGGGGGCGGCAGCAGAGGGAGAAGCAGACTCCCCGCTGAGCAGGGAGCCCGATGCAGGACTCGATCCCAGGCCCCTGGGATCATTATGTGAGCCAAAGGCAGATGCCCAACCAACTGAGCCACCCAGGCATGCCCCCCATAATTTTTTTTTAAAGATTTTAATTATTTATTTGAGAGAGAGAGAGAAACAGCATGAGAGGGGAGAAGGTCAGGGGGAGAAGCAGGCTCCCTGCTGAGCTGGGAGCCTGATGTGGGACTTGATCCCAGGACCCCGGGATCATGACCTGAGCCGAAGGCAGACGCTTAACCAGCTGAGCCACCCAGGTGCCCCCCCCCCATATTTTTAATGAAAATTTAAAATAGAAAAATAGTAAAATGAAATCCAACATACTGATTCTTAAATTATCAAAATTTTGCCATCCTTATTTCAGTATACCCCCTTTGGGCTTAACTATTTTAAAGTAAGTTCCAGGGCGCCTGGGTGGCTCGGTTGTTGGGCATCTGCCTTCGGTTCAGGTCATGATCTCAAGGTCCTGGGATCGAGCCCCATAATCAGGCTCTCTGCTCTGCAGGAAGCCTGTTTCTCCCTCTCCCTCTCCCACTCCCCCTGCTTGTGTTCCTTCTCTCACTGTCTCTCTGGCAAATAAATAAATAAAATCTTAAAAAAAAAGAGTTCTAGACATCCTGTGACTCTACCCCTATCCATTCAGTATGCATCTCTAAAATACATGGTAATTTTCTTATACAGCCCTAATGCTATTATCAGATCTAAATTAATTAACAAAAATTCTTTCCTATTTCAATACTAAATCCTTATGCAAACTTTCCTGTTTGTCTGCACTTGGTTTGTTACAATTAAGATATAAAAACAGAATATAAATAGATGCCATTTACTACTGTTAGTATATTTCTTAAGTCTCAACTACTTTTGCAATTTCCAAGCATTGAAAATGGGTAATCAAGGAGATGGAAGTCAAAAAGGGGCTCCTACAGACTAAAAGCAGAGGAAAATTTTTTGAGTGGAAATAAGGTCAGCAGCCCAACGCAGAAGCTTAGAAGGAAAACACACACGCTAGGGAAATAGAGATGAAGCAGCGGGTGGAAGCTGAACCCTCTTCTCAGATACAGCTGTACGATGCCTGACTTTGAGGAAAGAAGGCATAAACTTATGTAAAGCATGGCTTTTATTGATTGATTTTTGATTTATACTTTAGAAGTTAACCTGATTATGGGTTAGAAAGAGTTGTATTAAAGACTTTGTAAGAATTCAATGAAACATTTGAACTCTATTCATGCTCTACAGATGACTAAGAGAGGCAACTGTTTGAGCACATAGTATACACCAGAGACTGTTGGAAGTGCTCCGGATTAACTCATTTAATCCTCACAACTCTATGAAGGTAGATTACTAGTATTATCTGTAATCTACCCATGATGACACAAGTACAGAGTAACTCACCCAGGATCGGAGTGACAAAAGAACAAGAAGGTGAAAATTCCCTATTCTATTGGGATCTAATTCTATTTAACAGATTTATTCTGTAATCCAGACAACATAATAGACTATTTATGTGAATCAGTTGGCCACAGTTGCTTCATTTATAAAATGAAGGGTCTCTTTGCATTTTACTATCAAAAACTTTCTATTCAGACTCAGTTCCAGCACAGTCTGTCCTCATCTGCCTCTCTTCTGTCTTCTGCTAGTTGATATTACTCTTGTCCAGAGTTTACAGAGATGGAACAAAATATAGGAGACAGACACATGAAGCAGCTTCTTCTGTTCTGAAAGCTCTAGGTAAAGTTGAACAATTTTGATTTCTAACTCTAACTTATTGGGTGACCAGGAAACAGTGTTCCACATTGAGTCCAGTTTCCAAGAAACACAGCTTCTCAACTGTATGACTGTATTTGACAGAAATCTTTAAAAAAAAAAATCATGGCTTTCCACATTCTTAAAAGGACAGCACTAAGTTACATTTAATCTTTTCTTGACTCAGGGCCGTCATTAAAAATAACCGTTATTTAAGTTTTCCTCTATATGAAGCTGTCAGACTGAGTTCTCTTCCTATACTTTCCCTAACTCTATAGAGCTACTTTGTCCAATACAGTAGCCACTAGCCACATGTGACTATCAGACACCTGAAACACAGCCAGACCAAATTGAGATGTGCTAGAAGTGCAAAATATACCCGAGATTTCAAAAACTTAGTAAGGAAAAAAAAAAAGGGTAAAATCTCATTGATATTTTATATTAATTACATGTTGAATATAACACTTTGTGTATAGGTTAAATAAAATATATGCTTTATTAATTTCACTCGATTTTTTTCCTTTTTAAAATGTGGCTACTACTAAGTTTAAAATTTAACATGTGGCTTTTGCTATCTTTCTACTGGACGGTACTGCTTAGAGCACCAGGTTACCTGTCTAGTATGCTGCTTCCAGAATGATGTCAGGTGGAGAGTCTGATAATAATGGAATAAGAATGTTACATAAGGAGGAGCTCCTCTCTGGGTATTACTGTGCCTTCAACTTTACAAAAATGTAGTTTTATTTTAAGTCTATAATTTCAATGATTTCATCAGTGAACAAAAGCCCAAGGCAGCACAAGAGATTCTTAAATCATTTTAATGGTTGGTTTCAATTTAAATCTTTAAATGTTTAAATCCTATGACCCAGTGACTTTAGATTTAGACCTATATAAAGTCAAAGTTCTAATGCTGAGTCAATACATACTGCCTAAGACAAGTTACCCATCTTTTAAGTAGGCTTCACACCCAAACTCATGAACCCAAGATCAAGAATCGCGTGTTCTACCACCTGAGCCAGCCAGGTGCCCCACCCATCTTTTTTCTCTCAATTTGTACATCTTACAAATGATATCAACTACACTGACTTCCAAGGAAGGTTACATTTTTTTTTCATTTTTTATTGTTATGTTAATCACCATATATTACATAATTTGTTTTGGTGTACTGTTCCATGATTCATTGTTTGTTCATAACACCCAGTGCTCCATGCAGAACGTGCCCTCCTCAATACCCATCACCAGGCTAACCCATCCCCCCACCCTCCTCCCCTCCAGAAACCTCAGTTTGTTTTTCAGAGTCCGTCATCTCTCCTGGTTCGTCTCCCCCTCTGACTTACTCCCCTTCATTCTTCCTCTCCTGCCATCTTCTTCTTTTTCTTTTTTCTTAACATATGTTGCGTTATTTGTTTCAGAAGTACAGATCTGTGATTCAACAGTCTTACACAACTCACAGCGCTCACCGTAGCACATATCTTCCCCAATGTCCATCACCCAGCCACCCCATCCCTCCCACCCCCGACCACTCCAGCAACCCTCAGTTTGTTCCTGAGATTAAGAATTCCTCATATCAGTGAGGTCATATGATACATGTCTTTCTCTGATTGGCTTATTTCACTCAGCATAACACCCTCCAGTTCCATCCACGTCGTTGCAAATGGCAAGATCTCATTCCTTTTGATGGCTGCATAATATTCCATTGTGTATATATACCACTTCTTCTTTAGCCATTCATCTGTCGATGGACATCTTGGCTCTTTCCACAGTTTGGCTATTGTGGACATTGCTGCTATAAACATTGGGGTGCACGTACCCCTTCGGGTCCCTACATTTGTATCTTTGGGGTAAATACCCAGTAGTGCGATTGTTGGATCGAACGGTAGCTCTAATTTCAACTGTTTGAGGAACCTCCATACTGTTTTCCAGAGGGGTTGCACCAGCTTGCATTCCCACCAACAGTGTAGGAGGGTTCCCCTTTCTCCACATCCCCGCCAACATCTGTCGTTCCCTGACTTGTTAATTTTAGCCATTCTGACGGGTGTGAGGTGGTATCTCATTGAGGTTTTGATTTGGATTTCCCTGATGCCGAGCGATGTGGAGCACTTTTTCATGTGCCTGTTGGCCATTTGGATGTCTTCTTTGGAAAAATGTCTGTTCATGTCTTCTGCCCATTTCTTGATTGGATTATTTGTTCTTTGGTTGTTGAGTTTGATAAGTTCTTTATAGATTTTGGACACTAGCCCTTTATCTGATATGTCATTTGCAAATATTTTCTCCCATTCTGTCGGTTGTCTTTTGGTTTTGTGGACTGTTTCTTTTGCTGTGCAAAAGCTTTTTATCTTGATGAAATCCCAATAGTTCATTTTTGCCCTGGCTTCCTGTGCCTTTGGTGATGTTTCTAGGAAGAAGTTGCTGCGGCTGAGGTCGAAGAGGTTGTTACCTGTGTTCTCCTTTAGGATTTGGATGGACTCCTGTCTCACGATTAGGTCTTTCAACCATTTGGAGTCTATTTTTGTGTGTGGTGTAAGGAAATGATCCAGTTTCATTCTTCTGCATGTGGCTGTCCAATTTTCCCAACACCATTTGTTGAAGAGACTGTCTTTTTTCCACTGGACATTCTTTCCTGCTTTGTCAAAGATAAGTTGACCATAGAGTTGAGGGTCCATTTCTGGGCTCTCGATTCTGTTCCATTGATCTATGTGTCTGTTTTTGTGCCAGTACCATACTGTCTTGATGATGACAGCTTTGTAATAGAGCTGGAAGTCCGGAATTGTGATGCCGCCAGCTTTGCTTTTCTTTTTCAAGATTCCTCTGGCTATTCGGGGTCTCTTCTGGTTCCATACAAATTTTAGGATTATTTGTTCCATTTCTTTGAAAAAAATGGATGGTATTTTGATGGGGATTGCATTGAATGTGTAGATTGCTCTAGGTAGCATTGACATCTTCACAATGTTGGTTCTTCCAATCCATGAGCATGGAACGTTTTTCCATTTCTTTGTGTCTTCTTCAATTTCTTTCATGAGTATTTTATAGTTTTCTGAGTACAGATCCTTTGCCTCTTTGGTTAAACTTATTCCTAGGTATCTTATGCTTTTGGGTGCAATTGTGAATGGGATCGACTCCTTGATTTGTCTCTCTTCTGTCTTGTTGTTGGTGTATAGGAATGCCACTGATTTCTGTGCATTGATTTTATAGCCTGCTACGTGACTGAATTCCTGTGTGAGTTCTAGCAGTTTTGGGGTGGAGTCTTTTGGGTTTTCCACATACAGTATCATATCATCTGCAAAGAGTGAGAGTTTGACTTCCTCTTTGCCGATTTGGATGCCTTTGATTTCTTTTTGTTGTCTGATTGCTGTGGCTAGGACTTCTAATACTATGTTGAATAGCAGTGGTGAGAGTGGACATCCCTGCCGCGTTCCTGACCTTAGGGGAAAAGCTCTCAGCTTTTCCCCATTGAGAATGATATTCGCTGTAGGTTTTTCGTAGATGGCTTTTATGATATTGAGGTATGTACCCTCTATCCCTATACTTTGAAGAGTTTTGATCAAGAAAGGATGCTGTACTTTGTCAAATGCTTTTTCTGCATCTATTGAGAGAATCATATGATTCTTGTTCTTTCTTTTGTTAATGTATTGTATCACGTTGATTGATTTGCGGATGTTGAACCAGCCTTGCAGCCCAGGGATAAATCCCACTTGGTCGTGGTGAATAATCCTTTTAATGTACTGTTGGATCCTATTGGCTAGTATTTTGGTGAGAATTTTTGCATCCATGTTCATCAAGGATATTGGTCTGTAATTCTCCTTTTTGATGGGATCTTTGTCTGGTTTTGGGATCAAGGTAATGGTGGCCTCATAAAATGAGTTTGGCAGTTTTCCTTCCATTTCTATTTTTTGGAACAGTTTCAGGAGAATAGGTATTAAGTCTTCTTTAAATGTCTGATAGAATTCCCCTGGGAAGCCATCTGGCCCTGGGCTTTTGTTTCTTGGGAGATTTTTGATGACTGCTTCAATTTCCTTAGTGGTTATAGGTCTATTCAGGTTTTCTATTTCTTCCTGGTTCAGTTTTGGTAGTTGATACATCTCTAGGAATGCACCCATTTCTTCCAGGTTATCTAATTTGCTGGCATAGAGTTGCTCATAATGTGTTCTTATAATTGTTTTTATTTCTTTGGTGTTGGTTGTGATCTCTCCTCTTTCATTCATGATTTTGTTGATTTGGGACATTTCTCTTTTCTTTTTGATCAGTCTGGCCAGGGGTTTATCAATCTTGTTAATTCTTTCAAAGAACCAGCTCCTAGTTTCGTTGATCTGTTCTACTGTTCTTTTGGTTTCTATTTCATTGATTTCTGCTGTGATCTTTATTATTTCTCTTCTCCTGCTGGGTTTAGGCTTTATTTGCTGTTCTTTCCCCAGCTCCTTTAGGTGTAGGGTTAGATTGTGTATTTGAGACCTTTCTTGTTTCTTGAGAAAGGCTTGTATTGCTATATACTTTCCTCTCAGGACTGCCTTTGCTGTATCCCAAAGATTTTGGACAGTTGTGTTTTCATTTTCATTGGTTTCCATGAATTTTTTAAATTCTTCTTTAATTTCCTGGTTGACCCATTCATTCTTTAGTAGGATGCTCTTTAGCCTCCATGTATTTGAGTTCTTTCCGACTTTCCTCTTGTGATTGAGTTCTAGTTTCAAAGCCCTGTGGTCTGAAAACATGCAGGGAATGATCCCAATCTTTTGGTACCAGTTGAGACCTGATTTGTGACCTAGGATGTGATCAATTCTGGAGAATGTTCCATGGGCACTAGGGAAGAATGTGTATTCCGTTGCTTTGGGATGGAATGTTCTGAATATGTCTGTGAAGTCCATTTGGTCCAGTGTGTCATTGAAAGTCTTTATTTCCTTGTTGATCTTTTGCTTAGAGGATCTGTCCATTTCAGTCAGGGGGGTGTTAAAGTCCCCCACTATTATTGTATTGTTGTCAATGTGTTTCTTTGCTTTTGTTATTAATTGCCTTATATAATTGGCTGCTCCCACGTTCGGGGCATAGATATTTACGATTGTTAGGTCTTCTTGTTGGATAGACCCTTTAAGTAGGATATAGTGTCCTTCCTCATCTCTTATTACAGTCTTTGTTTTAAAATCTAGTTTGTCTGATATAAGGATTGCCACCCCAGCTTTCTTTTGGTGTCCATTAGCATGGTAAATGGTTTTCCACCCCCTCACTTTCAATCTGGGGGTGTCTTTGGGTCTAAAATGAGTCTCTTGCAGACAGCATATGGATGGGTCTTGTTTTTTAATCCAATCTGAGAGCCTGTGTCTTTTGATTGGGGCATTGAGCCCATTTACATTCAGGGTAACTATTGAAAGGTATGAATTCAGTGCCATTGTATTGCCTGTAGGGTGACTGTTACTGTATGTTGTCTGTGTTCCTCTCTGATCTTTGCTGCTTTTAGGCTCTCTCTTTGCTTAGAGGACCCCTTTCAATATTTCTTGGAGGGCTGGTTTCGTGTTTGCAAATTCCTTTAGTTTTTGTTTGTTCTGGAAGCTTTTTATCTCTCCTTCTGTTTTCAATGACAGCCTAGCTGGATATAGTATTCTTGGCTGCATATTTTTCTCGTTTAGTGCTCTGAAGATATCTTGCCAGTCCTTTCTGGCCTGCCACGTCTCTGTGGATAGGTCTGTTGCCAATCTAATATTTTTACCCTTGTAGGTTACATATCTCTTCTCCCGAGCTGCTTTCAGGATTTTCTCTTTGTCTGTGAGACTCGTAAGTTTTACTATTAGATGTCGGGGTGTTGACCTATTTTTATTGATTTTGAGAGGGGTTCTCTGTGCCTCCTGGATTTTGATGCCTGTTTCCTTCCTCACATTAGGGAAGTTCTCTGCTATTATTTGCTCCAATATACCTTCTGCCCCTCTCTCTCTTTCTTCTTCTTCTGGGATCCCAATTATTCTAATGTTGTTTCGTCTTATCGAATCACTTATCTCTCGAATTCTGCCCTCGTGATCCTGTAGTTGTTTCTCCCTCTTTTTCTCAGCCTCTTTACGTTCCATCATTTGGTCTTCTATATCACTGATTCTCTCTTCTGCCTCATTTATCCTAGCAGTTAGTGCCCCCATTTTTGATTGCACCTCATCAATAGCCTTTTTGATTTCGACTTGGTTAGATTTTAGTTCTTTTCTTTCTCCAGAAAGGGTTTCTCTAATAACTTCCACGCTTTCTTCAAGCCCAGCTAGTATCTTTAAAGTCATGATTCTGAACTCTAGGTCCGACATCGTACTAACGTCCGTATTGAGTAGGTCCCTGGCTGACCGTACTACCTCTTGTTCTTTTTGCTGAGGTGATTTTTTTCGACTTGTCATTTTGTCCAGAGGAGAATAGATGAATGAGAGAACAAAATGCTAACAGGTTTACAACGTCCCCAGCAAATATACTGTATACAAATCAGAAAAGACCTGAAACCAGGGGAAAAGAAAGGGAAAGAAAGAAAAAAGAAAGAGAGAGAGAAAAAAAAAAGATAAAAACAAAAACAGAACAATACAAAAAAAGCAGAATGTGATCAAATATGATCAGGCTAGTGCATAGATCAGTGCCACACACTAGATTTTGGGCGTATTTTGATCTGTTAGAAAAAAGTGCCTCCTAAAATTTTAAAGGAAGAAAGACATAGATGTACAAAATAAGGGTCGATACAATGAAGGGACAGAAGATGACTGTAAAGATAAAAATTATAAAATATTTTATAAAAGGACTTGATAAGATAAGAAGTTGTTTGAAAAAAGAAAGAAGATTAAAAAAAAAAGAATAAAGGTAGAGAATGTGATCAGACAGGAGACTAGAACAGAACCATACACTAGGGATTTAGGGTATATTTTTATCTGTTAGAAGAAACTGTATCTCAAAATTTTAAAGAGAGAACAACTTATATATATTTGCCAAAAATAAGGGTAACTACTACGAAGGGATAAAATATGACTCTTCCAGTAAGTTGTCGCTTCTCTGTTCAGAGAGTTGTTGCTACTCTCCTCTTCGATCTCCTGTTGAGTTCGTAGGTGTTCAGAATGGTTTGATCCCTATTCAGCTGAATTCCTGAGACCAGACGAAATCCAGGTCTCCTACTCCTCCGCCATCTTGCTCCGCCCCCCGAGAATAGGAAGGTTACATTTTTAACTTAAAATACTTGTACCTAGTTTTCCAATCAGATGACAATAATCAATACGTTCTTGAGGATTCAGAGATGACAACTGGAATATATACTGTTTTTTTAAGTCTTCATGTGTTTCCTCTATTGTTATAATCTGAAATGGAAGAGTTTTATTTTAGAAAAAATTAACAGTAAAGAGGCTATCAATCAGGTAGATGGTTTTAAGTGACATTTTTAGTCCTTTGACTTATCAAATACAGAAATAACAGCATGCAAAGAAATGCAGTTTCAACATTTGTGAACTCTTGCTGGTGGTATCAGGAAATTCTTAATGCAGCGTAACAGTAATATCAAAAAGGTGTATCATCACACTAAGGATAAAGTAACCTTTTCTCGAGGGTGTGGGGCCACTGGTGGGTTGGCTAGGGGGAAGGCAATACTGGGGGCTTGAGGTGTAGGGATCAGGTGGCTGTCTTTTACCGGTGTTTCCAGTTCTTCAGAGATCGGGTGTTTTGGGGCTTCAGTCACACGCATGTTTTCGGGATCACAGACAGCTGAGGGCAATAAAATGCTGCAGTGTGATGTTATCCAAATATGACTAAGAACAAATTCAGGCAAATATTCTCATCTGTCTTAACCAAGATGAAATTAAACACAAATTCTGCAATGTAAAAAGTACATGCAGAAGAGACAGCCTATTTCTAGAGCTTATAAATAAATGCAATTAATTAGCTTTTTAAAAGGGCAAATGGTGTTACCTGTGGGCTTCTCCCAAACTTTTCTTTAAATACCAAGCTTTCATCAGTAAAATGTAACCTAAATTTGTAAAATGAAAGCAATGTTACACTTGGAGAAAATCTACCTAGTGCAGAGACATAATCATGTGATATGAGAAAATGGGGGAAAAAAGATGACCAAAGATGAGGGACAGGAATCATTCTGTCTTCAAGGTAAAGCCCAAGGAGAAAAAAACCAGGAGAATTCAGAAAGGAACACATACAAATCCAAAGAACAAATGTGGGGGGCGGGCGGAGCAAGATGGCGGAAGAGTAGGAGACCTGGATTTCATCTGGTCTCAGGAATTGGGATGAATAGGGATCAAACCATTCTGAACACCTACGAACTCAACAGGAGATCGAAGAAAAGAATAGCAACAACTCTCTGAACGGAAAAGCGACCACTTTCTGGAAGGTAGGACGTGCGGAGAAGTGAATCCGAGGCGATATTCGGGAGGATAGACGGCGGGGGAGGGGCCCTCCATCGGCCGCTCTGGCAAGTGATAGAGCCGCGGAGCACAAAATCAGAACTTTTAGAAGTTAGCTCTGCTGAGGGACGTCGCTCCAGTGGCTAAGTGGGGGGTGGAACCCTTGCAGGACAATGTGGTCTCAGGACCCTCGGGGGTCACAGAACGACCGGGGGTGCCTGAGTGCACCAGAGCTCCCAGGTATCGGAGCGGGGAAGCCGGCTGCAGAGACGGAGCCGAGGCGCGGGATCTCAGCTTGGGGTTGCCATAAACTGTGATCGGCGACACAATCAGGCCACTGCTCCTCCAGCAGGGACCCAACAAGTGGCAGATCCGGGGAGACTCCCCTTCCTCCTCCAGGAGGAGCGGCAGGAGAGCGCACCGCAGGGATCGGCTGGGTTTGGAGACTCCACACCGAGCAGGTGCCAGAGATAGAAACGCTCGGTCACAGGCCAGGTGAGCACGGAGTACGGCCGGAGACTGGGGAGACGGCAGTGATTGACTGCTTTTCTCTGGGGGCGCTCTGAGGAGTGGGGCCCTGAGTTCTCCGCTCCTCTGGGGCGGAGACTGGAGCCCCCCATTTTCACTCTCGTCCTCCAAAGCCATAGGGAAAGCTTGCAGGGAACAAAAGCATCTGAGAGCAAACCCAAGCAGCTTACTTAGTCCCGACCGACAAGGGCAGGGCAATTCCGCCTCCGGAAGAGATATTTGGGAACCATGGCAACACGTCCCTCCCCCAGAAGATCAACACGAACAGCCAGCCAAGACCAAGTTCACCGATCAATGAGAACGGGAGAACCCCAGCGCTAAGGGAATACTGCACATAGAATTCATGGCTTTTTTACCGTGATTCATTAGTCTTTCAAAGTTAATTTTTTTTAACTTTTTTGTTGAATTTTTCTTTTTCCCTTTTACAACCAGCATCTTATCAATCACTTTTAAAGAATTTTTATTTTTCATTTTTAGAGTCATATTCTGTCCCTTCATGGTAGTTATCCTTATTTATGGCGCATATATATATAAGTTGTTCTCTCTAAAGTTTTGAGGTACAGTTTCTTATAACAGATCAAAATATATCCTAAATCACTAGTGTATGGCTTTGTTCTAGTCTCCTGCCTGATCGCATTCTCTCCGTTTTTTCTTTTCTTTTTAAATCTTCTTTCTTTTTTCAAACAACTTCCTATCTTATCAATTCCTTTTACATAATCTTTTATAATTTTCATCTTTACATTCATATTCCATCCCTTCATTGTATCAACCCTTATTTTGTACATATATAAGTCTTTCTTTAAAATTTTAGGAGGCACTTTCTTCTAATAGACCAAAATACACCCAAAATCTAGTGTGTGGCACTGATCTCTGCACTAGCCTGATTATATATGATCATGTTCTGTTTTATTTTTGTTCTGTTTTCATCTGTTTCTATCTTTTTGGGGTTTTTTTTCTCTTTTTTCTTTCTTTCCCTTTCTTCTCCCCTGGTCTCAGGTCTTTTCTGATTTGTTTAGAATATATTTTCTGGGGATGTTGTTATCCTGTTAGCATTTTGTTTTCTCATTCATCTATTCTCCTCTGGACAAAATGACAAGACGAAAAAAATCACCTCAACAAAAAGAACAAGAGGTAGTACCATCTACCAGGGACCTACTCAATATGGACATTAGTGCGATGTCGGACCTAGAGTTCAGAATCATGATTTTAAAGATACTAGCTGGGATTGAAAAAAGCATGGAGGTTATTAGAGAAACCCTTCCTGGAGAAATAAAAGAACTAAAATCTAACCAAGTCGAAATCAAAAAGGCTATTAATGAGGTGCAATAAAAAATGGGGGCACTAACTGCTAGGACAAATGAGGCCGAAGAGAGAATTAGCGAGATACAAGACCAAATGATGAAAAATAAAGAAGCTGAGAAAAAGAGATAAACAACTACTGGGTCACGAGGGCAGAATTCGAGAGATAAGCGATATGATAAGATGAAACATTAGAATAATTGGGATCCCAGAGGAGGAAGAAAGAGAGAGAGGGGCAGAAGGTATATTGGAGCAAATTATAGCAGAGAACTTCCCTAATGTGGGGAAGGAAACAGGCATCAAAATTCAGGAAGCGCAGAGAACCCCTCTCAAAATCAATAAAAATAGGTCGACACCCCCACATCTAATAGTAAAACTTACGAGTCTCAGAGACAAAGAGAAAATCCTGAAAGCAGCTCAGGAGAAGAGATATGTAACCTACAATGGTAGAAACATTAGACTGGCAACAGACCTATCCACAGAGACGTGGCAGGCCAGAAAGGACTGGCATGATATCTTCAGAGCACTAAACGAGAAGAATATGCAGCTAAGAATACTATATCCAGCTAGGCTGTTATTGAAAATTGAAGGAGAGATAAAAAGCTTCCAGGACAAACAAAAACGAAAGGAATTTGCAAACACGAAACCAGCCCTCCAAGAAATATTGAAAGGGGTCCTCCTAAGCAGAGAGAGCCTAAAAGCAGCATAGACCAGAAAGGAACACAGACAATATACAGTCACAGTCACCTTACAGGCAATACAATGTCACTAAATTCATACCTTTCAATAGTTACCCTGAATGTAAATGGGCTAAATGCCCCAATCAAAAGATACAGGCTATCAGATTGTATTAAAAAACAAGACTCATCGATATGCTGTCTGTAAGAGACACAGTTTAGAACCAAACACACCCCCAGAATGAAAGTGAGGGGGTGGAAAACCATTTACCATGCTAATGGACACCAAAAGAAAGCTGGGGTGGCAAACCTTATAACAGACCAATTAGATTTTAAAACAAAGACTATAATAAGAGATGAGGAAGGACACTATATCCTACTTAAAGGGTCTATCCAACAAGAAGATCTAACAATCGTAAATATCTATGCCCCTAACGTGGGAGCAGCCAATTATATAAGCCAGTTAATAACAAAAGCAAAGAAACACATTGACAACAATAAAATAATAGTGAGGGACTTTCTGGTAAAGCCCTCACTGAAGTGGACAGATCATCTAAGCAAAAGATCAACAAGGAAATAAAGACATTCAATGACACAATGGACCAAAAGAGTTCACAGACATATTCAGAACATTCCATCCCAAAGCAACGGAATACACATTCTTCTCTAGTGCCCATGGAACATTCTCCAGAATTGATCACATCCTAGATCACAAATCAAGTCTCAACGGCTACCAAAAGATTGGGATTATTCCCTGCATATTTTCAGACCACAGTGCTTTGAAACTAGAACTCAATCACAAGAGGAAAGTTGGAAAGAACTGAAATATATGGAGGCTAGGGAGCATCCTACTAAAGAATGAATGGGTCAAAGAGGAAATTAAGGAAGAATTAAAAAAACTCACGGAAACCAATGAAAATGAAAACACAACTGTTGAAAGGCACGGTATCTGCAAGATATGCTCTTGCTCGCTCGCGTGCGCTTTAGGGAGCCCGTTCCGAGAGCTCTCAGCCACAGTACAGAGTAGAGCGTTCCCTCTAACCCTGTGAACGGCGGGAGCTTGAGGCACGGTATCTGCCCAGATTTCTGCCTTAGAAGGAGGTGCCTGGAATTCAGGGCTCCACGCACCCGTGCCGGAGGAGGGCTAGCTTCGTGACACTAGAGCTGGTGCGAGCGGTGCCTCTGCGCGAAGCCGTTTCTCTCGCCCTGTGATTCAAGGGAATCTTTTCCTAGGCCCTCACGCAGACACACTGAAAGTGTTGCCACCCTCCGCAACCGTGATGCTGTCTACAGCACGGTCCCTCTCCACTGCTGTTAGCTAGTGTTCGGTCACTCTACAGCCTGGCTCCTCCGTGCTAGGGCTTAGGTACCTGGGTCTCCAGGCAGGCCCACAGGGGATAGCAGTGCTAACCTCCTCACACAAGAGAGGGGTCGAGACAGCAGCCTTCCTTACAGGCCTGTTTGTCGGTCAGAGTCACGTTTAAGTTCTATCGCTCATGCTTTCACACAAACACCCCACAAGTGAAGTGTGCGCTCAGGAAGGGCGTTCGTGGCGGAGGCTCGGGGCCTCTAACGTTTGGTTCCTTGGCGTTAGGCCGATGGCAGTTCGGACTAAACGCACACAGGGCCAGACGACCTGGCCTCAGGAAAGAAGTGTTGCGTCCAGACGCGCCTTGGACCCCTGCTTCTTTCTCCCTTGAAATTCCGCTGGATCCATTCCCCGGCTGGGCACAAAAGCACAGTGGAACAGGGGACCGCGCCCCATGGAGAGGGGACGGGAGCTACAGCTGTGCTGCTTTCCAGGCTGCTTTCTTCCAAGTCAGGGTTGAGCGGCGAGAGTTCCCGAGCAAAGGGGAGCAGTGTGCATGCAGCAGCTCCTGGTAGCAAGAGCTGAGCCGAGAGATGCCTTCCGCAACGGCCTGTTTCTCACCTGGCTTTGGCGGGTGGAACCTGTTCCCCAGGTTCTCGCGCACGGACACCGTACACTGCCTCCTCCCGCAGAGATGTCGGCGGCAGCTACAGCACGGATTCTCTACACTGTTTGCTTCGCGTTCATCCACTACCAATGAGACTTGCATGCCAAAGCGGGGCCGCAGGCCCGGCTTCACGAACGGACTGGGGGGCCGTGTTCTGCCTTCTGCCGCCGCCTGAGTCTCACTCCGAAAATGGTCTGGGAACCGCTGGCAGCGCACGGCCGAAGGCACACGGCAGAATGCTTTCACCCTCAGCAACGGCTGTCCCGGCTGGAGCCAGGATGCTCTCCAGTGTGGTTCCTGCCAGTCAGGGGCTGGTTTTGGGGCCTGCACACGCACACGGGGCAAAGGTCCTGGGCCCAGCAACAAGAGCCGAGCCAAGAGGCGTGTCTTCGGCCCCGGGCTCTAGCTCGCACGGTTGGGCTTTAGGGAGGCCATTCCCAGAGCTCTCAGCCACAGGACACAGTAGAGCACGCCCTCTAACCCAGTGACCGGCGGGAGCTTAAGGCACGGTATCTGCCCAGATTTCTGCCTTCGACGGTGGTGCCTGGAACTCAGGGCTCCAGGCACCCGTGCCGGGGGAAGGCTAGCTTCGTGATCCTAGAGCTGATGCGAGCGGTGCCTCTGCGCGAAGCCGTTTCTCTCGCCCTGTGATTCAAGGGAATCGTTCCCTAGGCCCTCACGCAGACACACTGAAAGTGTTGCCACCTTCCGCAACCGAGATGCTGTCTACAGCACGGTCCCTCTCCACTGCTGTTAGCTAGTTTCGGTCACATTACACCCTGGCTTCTCCTTGCTAGTGCTTAGTTAGGTACCTAGGTACCTAGGTCGACAGGCAGGCCCACAGGGGATAGCAGTGCTAACATCCTCACAAAATAGAGGGGTCGAGACAGCAGCCTTCCTTACGGGCCTATTTCTCGGTCAGAGTCACGTTTAGGTTCCATCCCTCATGCTTGCACACAAACACCCCACAGGTGAAGTGGGCGCTCAGGAAGGGCGTTCGTGGCGGAGGCTCGGGGCCTCTAGCGTTTGGTTCCTTGGCGTTAGGCCGATGGCAGTTCGGACTAAACGCACACAGGGCCAGTCGGCCTGGCCTCAGGAAAGAGCTGTTGCGTCCAGAGGCGCCTTGGACCCCTGATTCTTTCTCCCTGCAATTTCGCTGGGACCCACTCCCCAGCTGGGCACACAAGCACGGTTGAACCGGTGGCCGCGCCCAGTGGAGAGGGGACGGGAGCTACAGCTGTGCTGCTTTCCAGGCTACTTTCTTCCAAGTCAGGGTTGAGCGGCGAGAGTTCCCGAGCCACGGGGAGCAGTGTGGAGGTAGCAGCTCCGGGTAGCAAGAGCTGAGCCGAGAGGTGCCTTCCGCAAAGGCCTGTTTCTCACCTGGCTTTGGCGCATGGAACCCGTTCCCCAGGCTCTCGCGCCCGGACACCGTACACTGCCTCCTCCTGCAGAGAGGTCCGCGGCCGCTACAGCACGGATTCTCTACACTGTGTTTGGTTCCCGTTCGTCCGCTAGCAATGAGACTTGCATGCCAAAGCGGGGCCGCAGGCCCGGCTTCACGAACCAAACCGGGAGCCGTGTTCTGCCTTCTGCCGCTGCCTGAGTCTCACTCCGAAAATGGGCTGGGAGTAGTGGCAGCGCACAGCCGCAGGCACACGGCAGAATGCTTTCACCCTCAGCAACGGCTGTCCCGGCTGTAGCCAGGATGCTCTCCAGTGTGGTTCCTGCCAGTCAGGGGCTGGTTTTGCGGCCTGCACTCGCACACGGGGCAACGGTCCTGTGCCCCGCAACAAGAGCCGAGCCAAGAGGCGTGTCTTCGGCCCCGGGCTCTAGCTCGCTTGTTTGGGCTTTAGGGAGGCCGTTCCCAGAGCTCTCAGCCACAGGACACAGTAGAGCGCGCCCTCTACCCCAGTGACCGGCGGGAGCTTAAGGCACGGTATCTGCCCAGATTTCTGCCTTCGACGGTGGTGCCTGGAATTCAGGGCTCCACACACCCGTGTGGGGGAAGGCCAGCTTCGTGACGCTAGAGCTGATGCGAGCGGTGCCTCTGCGCGAAGCCGTTTCTCTCGCCCTCTGATTCAAGGAAATCGTTTCCTAGGCCCTCACGCAGACACACTGAAAGTGTTGCCACCCTCCGCAACTGTGATGCTGTCTACAGCACGGTCCCTCTCCACTGCTGTTAGCTAGTTTTCGGTCACCTTACAGCCTAGCTTCTCCGAGCTAGTGCTTAGTTAGGTACCTAGGTACCTAGGTCTCCAGGCAGGCCCACAGGGGAGAGCAGTTCTAACCTCCTCACACAATAGAGGGGTCGAGACAGCAGCCTTCCTTACAGGCCTGTTTTTCGGTCAGAGTCACATTTAGGTTCCATCGCTCATGCTTGCACACAAACACCCCACAGGTGAAGTGTGCGCTCAGGAAGGGCGTTCGTGGGGTAGGCTCGGGGCCTCTAGCGTTTGGTTCCTTGGCATTAGGCGGATGGCAGTTCGGACTAAACGCACACAGGGCCAGACGGCCTGGCCTCAGGAAAGAGGTGTTCCGTCCAGGGGCGCGTTGGGCCCCTGCTTCTTTCTCCCTTGGAATTCCGCAGGGACCCACTACCCAGCTGGGCACACAAGCACAGTTGAAGAGGTGGCCGCACCCTGTGGACAGGGGACGGGAGCTACAGCTGTGCTGGTTTCCAGTCTGCTTTCTTCCAAGTCAGGCTTGAGCGGCGAGAGTTCCCGAGCCACGGGGAACAGTGTAGAGGTAGCAGCTCCTGGTAGCAAGAGCTGAGCCGAGAGGTGCCTTCCACAACGGCCTGTCTCTCACCTGGCTTTGGCGTATGGAAACCGTTCCCCAGGCTCTCGCGCACGGACATCGTACATTGCCTCCTCCAGCAGAGAGGTCGGCGGCCGCTACAGCACGGATTCTCTACACTGTGTTTGCTTCACGTTCGTCCGCTAGCAATGAGACTGGTATGCCAAGGCAGGGCCGCAGGCCTGGCTTCACGAACCAAGCGGGGGGCCGTGTTCTGCCTTCTGCCGCCGCCTCAGTCTCACTCCGAAAAAGGTCTGGGACTTGCTGGCAGTGCACGGCCGCTGGCACACGGCAGTATGCTTCCACCCTCAGCAACGGCTGTCCCGGCTGGAGCCAGGATGCTCTCCAGTGTGGTTCCTGCCAGTCAGGGGCTGGTTTTGCGGCCTGCACTCGCACACGGGGCAACGGTCCTGGGCCCAGCAACAAGAGCCGAGCCAAGAGGCTTGTCTTCGGCCCCGGTCACTTGCTCGCTCGGGTGGGCTTTAGGGAGGCCGTTCCCAGAGCTCTCAGCCACAGGACACAGTAGAGCGCGCCCTCTAACCCAGTGACCGGTGGAAGCTTAAGCCACGGTATCTGCCCAGATTTCTGCGTTCGAAGGAAGAGCCTGGACCTCAGGGCTCCACGCACCCGTGCCGGGGGAAGGCTAGCTTCGTGACACCAGAGCTGGTGCAAGAGGTGCCTCTGCGCGAATCCGTTTCTCTCACCCTGTGTTTCAGGGCAATAGTTTCCTAGGCACTCACGCGGACACACTGCAAGTGTTGCCACCGTCCGGAACCGTGATGGTGTCTAGAGCACGGTCCCTCTCCACTGCTGTTAGCTACTGTTCGGTCACTCTACAGCCTGGCTTCTCCGTGTTAGTGCTTAGGTACCTAGCTCTCCAGGCAGGCCCACAGAGGAAGCACTTCTAACCTCCTCACACAAGAGAGGGGTCGAGAGACAGCCTTCCTTACAGGCCTGTTTCTCGGTCAGCGTCACGTTTACGTTCCATCGCTCATGCTTTCACTCAAACACCCCACAGGTGAAGTGTGCGCTCAAGAAGGGCGTTCGTGGCGGAGGCTCGGGGCCTCTAACGTTTGGTTCCTTGGCGGTAGGCGGATGACAGTTCGGACTAAACGCACACAGGGCCAGACGGCCTAGCCTCAGGAAAGAGGTGTTGCGTCCAGAGGCGCCTTGGACCCCTGCTATTTTCTCCCTTGAAATTCCGCTGGGATCCACTCCCCGGCTGGGCACACAAGCACGGTTGAACAGGGGACCGCGCCCCATGGAGAGGGGACGGGAGCTACAGCTGTGCTGGTTTCCAGGTTGCTTTCTTCCAAGTCAGGGTTGAGCAGCGAGAGTTCCCGAGCCACGGGGAGCAGTGTAGAGGTACCTGCACCGGGTAGCAGGAGCTGAGCCGATAGGTGCCTTCCGCAACGGCCTGTTTCTCCCCTGGCTTTGGCGCATGGAACCCGTTCCCCAGGCTCTCGCACCCGGACACCGTACACTGCCTCCTCCCGCAGAGTTGTCCGCGGCAGCTACAGCACAAATTCTCTACACTCTGTTTGCTTCGCGTTCGTCCGCTAGCAATGAGACTCTCATGCCAAAGCGGGGCCGCAAGCCCGGCTTCACGAACGGAGCGGGGGGCCGTGTTCTGCCTTCTGCCGCCGCCTGAGTCTCACTCCGAAAATGGTCTGGGAACCGCTGGCAACGCACGGCCGCAGGCACACGGCAGAATGCTTTCACCCTGAGCAACGGCTGTCCCGGCTGGAGCCAGGATGCTCTCCAGTGTGGTTCCTGCCAGTCAGGGGCTGGTTTGGGGGCCTGCACACGCACACGGGGCAAAGGTCCTGGGCCCAGCAACAAGAGCCGAGCCAAGAGGCGTGTCTTCGGCCCCGAGCTCTAGCTCGCTCGGTTGGGCTTTAGGGAGGCCGTTCCCAGAGCTCTCAGCCACAGGACACAGTAGAGCGCGCCCTCTAACCCAGTGGCCGGCGGGAGCTTAAGGCACGGTATCTGCCCAGATTTCTGCCTTCGACGGTGGTGCCTGGAACTCAGGGCTCCACACACCCGTGCCGGGGGAAGGCTAGCTTCGTGACCCTAGAGCTGATGCGAGCGGTGCCTCTGCGCGAAGCCGTTTCTCTCGCCCTGTGATTCAAGGGAATCGTTCCCTAGGCCCTCACGCAGACACACTGAAAGTGTTGCCACCTTCCGCAACCGAGATGCTGTCTACAGCACGGTCCCTCTCCACTGCTGTTAGCTAGTTTCGGTCACATTACACCCTGGCTTCTCCTTGCTAGTGCTTAGTTAGGTACCTAGGTACCTAGGTCGACAGGCAGGCCCACAGGGGATAGCAGTGCTAACCTCCTCACACAATAGAGGGGTCGAGACAGCAGCCTTCCTTACAGGCCTGTGTCTCGGTCAGAGTCACGTTTAGGTTCCATCGCTCATGCTTTCACACAAACACCCCACAGGTGAAGTGTGCGCTCAGGAAGGGCGTTCGTGGCGGAGGCTCGGGGCCTCTAGCCTTTGGTTCCTTGGCGTTAGGCGGATGGCACTTTGGACTAAAAGCACACAGGGCCAGACGGCCTGGCCTCAGGAAAGAGCTGTTGCGTCCAGAGGCGCCTTGGACCCCTGCTTCTTTCTCCCTGGAATTCCGCTGGGACCCACTCCGCAGCTGGGCACACAAGCACGGTTGAACAGGTGGCCACGCCCCGTGGAGAGGGGACGGGAGCTACAGCTGTGCTGCTTTCCAGGCTGCTTTCTTCCAAGTCAGGGTTGAGCGGCGAGAGTTCCCGAGCCACGGGGAGCAGTGTAGAGCTAGCAGCTCCGGGTAGCAAGAGCTGAGCCAAGAGGTGCCTTCCGCAACGGCCTGTTTCTCACCTGGCTTTGGCGCATGGAACCCGTTCCCAAGGCTCTCGCGCCCGGACACCCTACGCTGCCTCCTCCCGCACAGAGGTCGGCGACAGCTACAGCACGGATTCTCTACACTGTGTTTGCTTCGCGTTCGTCCGCTAGCAATGAGACTTGCATGCCCAAGTGGGGCCGGAGGCCCGGTTTCACGAACCAAGCGGGGGGCCGTGTTCTGCCTTCTGCCGCCCCCTGAGTCTCACTCCGAAAATGGTCTGGGACTAGCTGGCAGCGCACGGCCGCAGGCACAAGGCAGAATGTTTCCACCCTGAGCAACGGCTGTCCCGGCTGGAGCCAGGACGCTCTCCAGTGTGGTTCCTGACAGTCAGGGGCTGGTTTTGAGGCCTGCACTCGCACACGGGGCAACGGTCCTGGGCCCAGCAACAAGAGCCGAGCCAAGACTCGTGTCTTCGGCCCCGGGCTCTTGCTCGCTCGGTTGGGCTTTAGGGAGGCCGTTCCCAGAGCTCTCAGCCCCAGTAACAATAGAGCGCGCCCTCTAAGGCAGTGACCGGCGGGAGCTTAAGGCACGGTATCTGCCCAGATTTCTGCCGTCGATGGAGGTGCCTGGAATTCAGGGCTTCACGCACCCGTGCCGGTGGAAGGCTAGCTTCGTGACCCTAGAGCTGATGCGAGCGGTGCCTCTCCGCGAAGCCGTTTCTCTCGCCCTGTGATTCAAGGGAATCTTTTCCTAGGCCCTCACGCAGACACACTGAAAGTGTTGCCACCCTCCGCAACTGTGATGCTGTCTACAGCACGGTCCCTCTCCACTGCTGTTAGCTAGTTTTCGGTCACCTTACAGCCTAGCTTCTCCGAGCTAGTGCTTAGTTAGGTACCTAGGTACCTAGGTCTCCAGGCAGGCCCACAGGGGAGAGCAGTTCTAACCTCCTCACACAATAGAGGGGTCGAGACAGCAGCCTTCCTTACAGGCCTGTTTTTCGGTCAGAGTCACATTTAGGTTCCATCGCTCATGCTTGCACACAAACACCCCACAGGTGAAGTGTGCGCTCAGGAAGGGCGTTCGTGGGGTAGGCTCGGGGCCTCTAGCGTTTGGTTCCTTGGCATTAGGCGGATGGCAGTTCGGACTAAACGCACACAGGGCCAGACGGCCTGGCCTCAGGAAAGAGGTGTTCCGTCCAGAGGCGCGTTGGGCCCCTGCTTCTTTCTCCCTTGGAATTCCGCAGGGACCCACTACCCAGCTGGGCACACAAGCACAGTTGAAGAGGTGGCCGCACCCTGTGGACAGCGGACGGGAGCTACAGCTGTGCTGGTTTCCAGTCTGCTTTCTTCCAAGTCAGGCTTGAGCGGCGAGAGTTCCCGAGCCACGGGGAACAGTGTAGAGGTAGCAGCTCCTGGTAGCAAGAGCTGAGCCGTGAGGTGCCATCCACAACGGCCTGTTTCTCACCTGGCTTTGGCGTATGGAAACCGTTCCCCAGGCTCTCGCGCACGGACATTGTACATTGCCTCCTCTAGCAGAGAGGTCGGCGGCCGCTACAGCACGGATTCTCTACACTGTGTTTGCTTCACGTTCGTCCGCTAGCAATGAGACTGGCATGCCAAGGCAGGGCCGCAGGCCTGGCTTCACGAACCAAGCGGGGGGCCGTGTTCTGCCTTCTGCCGCCGCCTGAGTCTCACTCCGAAAAAGGTCTGGGACTTGCTGGCAGCGCACGGCCGCTGGCACACGGCAGAATGCTTCCACCCTCAGCAACGGCTCTTCCGGCTGGAGCCAGGATGCTCTCCAGTGTGGTTTCTGCCAGTCAGGGGCTGGTTTTGCGGCCTGCACTCGCACACGGGGCAACGGTCCTGGCCCCAGCACCAAGAGCCGAGCCAAGAGGCGTGTCTTCGGCCCCGGCCACTTGCTCGCTCGGGGGCCTGCACACGCACACGGGGCAACGGTCCTGGGCCCAGCAACAAGAGCCGAGCCAAGAGGCGTGTCTTCGGCCCCGGGCTCTAGCTCACTCGCTTGGGCTTAAGGGAGGCCGTTCCCAGAGCTCTCAGCCACAGGACACAGTAGAGCGCGCCCTCTAACCCAGTGACCGGTGGAAGCTTAAGCCACGGTATCTGCCCAGATTTCTGCGTCCGAAGGAAGAGCCTGGACCTCAGGGCTCCACGCACCCGTGCCGGGGGAAGGCTAGCTTCGTGACACTAGAGCTGGTGCAAGAGGTGCCTCTGCGCGAATCCGTTTCTCTCGCCCTGTGTTTCAGGGGAATAGTTTCCTAGGCACTCACGCGGACACACTGAAAGTGCTGCCACCGTCCGGAACCGTGATGGTGTCTAGAGCACGGTCCCTCTCCACTGCTGTTAGCTACTGTTCGGTCACTCTACAGCCTGGCTTCTCCGTGCTAGTGCTTAGGTACCTAGCTCTCCAGGCAGGCCCACAGAGGAGAGCACTGCTAACCTCCTCACACAAGAGAGGGGTCGAGAGACAGCCTTCCTTACAGGCCTGTTTCTCGGTCAGCGTCACGTTTAGGTTCCATCGCTCATGCTTTCACACAAACACCCCACAGGTGAAGTGTGCTCTCAGGAAGGGCGTTCGTGGCGGAGGCTCGGGGCCTCTAGCGTTTGGTTCCTTGGCGTTAGGCGGATGACAGTTCGGACTAAACGCACACAGGGCCAGACGGCCTAGCCTCAGGAAAGAGGTGTGGCGACCAGAGGCGCCTTGGACCCCTGCTATTTTTTCCCTTGAAATTCCGCTGGGATCCACTCCCCGGCTGGGCACACAAGCACGGTTGAACAGGGGACCGCGCCCCATGGAGAGGGGACGGGAGCTACAGCTGTGCTGGTTTCCAGGTTGCTTTCTTCCAAGTCAGGGTTGAGCGGCGAAAGTTCCCGAGCCACGGGGAGCAGTGTAGAGGTACCTGCACCGGGTAGCAGGAGCTGAGCCGATAGGTGCCTTCCGCAACGGCCTGTTTCTCCCCTGGCTTTGGCGCATGGAACCCGTTCCCCAGGCTCTCGCGCCCGCACACCGTACACTGCCTCCTCCCGCAGAGATGTCGGCGGCAGCTACAGCACAAATTCTCTACACTGTGTTTGCTTCGCGTTCGTCCGCTAGCAATGAGACTCTCATGCCAAAGCGGGGCCGCAAGCCCGGCTTCACGGACGGAGCGGGGGGCCGTGTTCTGCCTTCTGCCGCCGCCTGAGTCTCACTCCGAAAATGGTCTGGGAACCGCTGGCAACGCACGGCCGCAGGCACACGGCAGAATGCTTTCACCCTGAACAACGGCTGTTCCGGCTGGAGCCAGGATGCTCTCCAGTGTGGTTCCTGCCAGTCAGGGGCTGGTTTGGGGGCCTGCACACGCACACGGGGCAAAGGTCCTGGGCCCAGCAACAAGAGCCGAGCCAAGAGGCGTGTCTTCGGCCCCGAGCTCTAGCTCGCTCGGTTGGGCTTTAGGGAGGCCGTTCCCAGAGCTCTCAGCCACAGGACACAGTAGAGCGCGCCCTCTAACCCAGTGGCCGGCGGGAGCTTAAGGCACGGTATCTGCCCAGATTTCTGCCTTCGACGGTGGTGCCTGGAACTCAGGGCTCCACACACCCGTGCCGGGGGAAGGCTAGCTTCGTGACCCTAGAGCTGATGCGAGCGGTGCCTCTGCGCGAAGCCGTTTCTCTCGCCCTGTGATTCAAGGGAATCGTTCCCTAGGCCCTCACGCAGACACACTGAAAGTGTTGCCACCTTCCGCAACCGAGATGCTGTCTACAGCACGGTCCCTCTCCACTGCTGTTAGCTAGTTTCGGTCACATTACACCCTGGCTTCTCCTTGCTAGTGCTTAGTTAGGTACCTAGGTACCTAGGTCGACAGGCAGGCCCACAGGGGATAGCAGTGCTAACCTCCTCACACAATAGAGGGGTCGAGACAGCAGCCTTCCTTACAGGCCTGTGTCTCGGTCAGAGTCACGTTTAGGTTCCATCGCTCATGCTTTCACACAAACACCCCACAGGTGAAGTGTGCGCTCAGGAAGGGCGTTCGTGGCGGAGGCTCGGGGCCTCTAGCCTTTGGTTCCTTGGCGTTAGGCGGATGGCACTTTGGACTAAAAGCACACAGGGCCAGACGGCCTGGCCTCAGGAAAGAGCTGTTGCGTCCAGAGGCGCCTTGGACCCCTGCTTCTTTCTCCCTGGAATTCCGCTGGGACCCACTCCGCAGCTGGGCACACAAGCACGGTTGAACAGGTGGCCACGCCCCGTGGAGAGGGGACGGGAGCTACAGCTGTGCTGCTTTCCAGGCTGCTTTCTTCCAAGTCAGGGTTGAGCGGCGAGAGTTCCCGAGCCACGGGGAGCAGTGTAGAGCTAGCAGCTCCGGGTAGCAAGAGCTGAGCCAAGAGGTGCCTTCCGCAACGGCCTGTTTCTCACCTGGCTTTGGCGCATGGAACCCGTTCCCAAGGCTCTCGCGCCCGGACACCCTACGCTGCCTCCTCCCGCACAGAGGTCGGCGACAGCTACAGCACGGATTCTCTACACTGTGTTTGCTTCGCGTTCGTCCGCTAGCAATGAGACTTGCATGCCCAAGTGGGGCCGGAGGCCCGGTTTCACGAACCAAGCGGGGGGCCGTGTTCTGCCTTCTGCCGCCCCCTGAGTCTCACTCCGAAAATGGTCTGGGACTAGCTGGCAGCGCACGGCCGCAGGCACAAGGCAGAATGTTTCCACCCTGAGCAACGGCTGTCCCGGCTGGAGCCAGGACGCTCTCCAGTGTGGTTCCTGACAGTCAGGGGCTGGTTTTGAGGCCTGCACTCGCACACGGGGCAACGGTCCTGGGCCCAGCAACAAGAGCCGAGCCAAGACTCGTGTCTTCGGCCCCGGGCTCTTGCTCGCTCGGTTGGGCTTTAGGGAGGCCGTTCCCAGAGCTCTCAGCCCCAGTAACAATAGAGCGCGCCCTCTAAGGCAGTGACCGGCGGGAGCTTAAGGCACGGTATCTGCCCAGATTTCTGCCGTCGATGGAGGTGCCTGGAATTCAGGGCTTCACGCACCCGTGCCGGTGGAAGGCTAGCTTCGTGACCCTAGAGCTGATGCGAGCGGTGCCTCTCCGCGAAGCCGTTTCTCTCGCCCTGTGATTCAAGGGAATCTTTTCCTAGGCCCTCACGCAGACACACTGAAAGTGTTGCCACCCTCCGCAACTGTGATGCTGTCTACAGCACGGTCCCTCTCCACTGCTGTTAGCTAGTTTTCGGTCACCTTACAGCCTAGCTTCTCCGAGCTAGTGCTTAGTTAGGTACCTAGGTACCTAGGTCTCCAGGCAGGCCCACAGGGGAGAGCAGTTCTAACCTCCTCACACAATAGAGGGGTCGAGACAGCAGCCTTCCTTACAGGCCTGTTTTTCGGTCAGAGTCACATTTAGGTTCCATCGCTCATGCTTGCACACAAACACCCCACAGGTGAAGTGTGCGCTCAGGAAGGGCGTTCGTGGGGTAGGCTCGGGGCCTCTAGCGTTTGGTTCCTTGGCATTAGGCGGATGGCAGTTCGGACTAAACGCACACAGGGCCAGACGGCCTGGCCTCAGGAAAGAGGTGTTCCGTCCAGAGGCGCGTTGGGCCCCTGCTTCTTTCTCCCTTGGAATTCCGCAGGGACCCACTACCCAGCTGGGCACACAAGCACAGTTGAAGAGGTGGCCGCACCCTGTGGACAGCGGACGGGAGCTACAGCTGTGCTGGTTTCCAGTCTGCTTTCTTCCAAGTCAGGCTTGAGCGGCGAGAGTTCCCGAGCCACGGGGAACAGTGTAGAGGTAGCAGCTCCTGGTAGCAAGAGCTGAGCCGTGAGGTGCCATCCACAACGGCCTGTTTCTCACCTGGCTTTGGCGTATGGAAACCGTTCCCCAGGCTCTCGCGCACGGACATTGTACATTGCCTCCTCTAGCAGAGAGGTCGGCGGCCGCTACAGCACGGATTCTCTACACTGTGTTTGCTTCACGTTCGTCCGCTAGCAATGAGACTGGCATGCCAAGGCAGGGCCGCAGGCCTGGCTTCACGAACCAAGCGGGGGGCCGTGTTCTGCCTTCTGCCGCCGCCTGAGTCTCACTCCGAAAAAGGTCTGGGACTTGCTGGCAGCGCACGGCCGCTGGCACACGGCAGAATGCTTCCACCCTCAGCAACGGCTCTTCCGGCTGGAGCCAGGATGCTCTCCAGTGTGGTTTCTGCCAGTCAGGGGCTGGTTTTGCGGCCTGCACTCGCACACGGGGCAACGGTCCTGGCCCCAGCACCAAGAGCCGAGCCAAGAGGCGTGTCTTCGGCCCCGGCCACTTGCTCGCTCGGGGGCCTGCACACGCACACGGGGCAACGGTCCTGGGCCCAGCAACAAGAGCCGAGCCAAGAGGCGTGTCTTCGGCCCCGGGCTCTAGCTCACTCGCTTGGGCTTAAGGGAGGCCGTTCCCAGAGCTCTCAGCCACAGGACACAGTAGAGCGCGCCCTCTAACCCAGTGACCGGTGGAAGCTTAAGCCACGGTATCTGCCCAGATTTCTGCGTCCGAAGGAAGAGCCTGGACCTCAGGGCTCCACGCACCCGTGCCGGGGGAAGGCTAGCTTCGTGACACTAGAGCTGGTGCAAGAGGTGCCTCTGCGCGAATCCGTTTCTCTCGCCCTGTGTTTCAGGGGAATAGTTTCCTAGGCACTCACGCGGACACACTGAAAGTGCTGCCACCGTCCGGAACCGTGATGGTGTCTAGAGCACGGTCCCTCTCCACTGCTGTTAGCTACTGTTCGGTCACTCTACAGCCTGGCTTCTCCGTGCTAGTGCTTAGGTACCTAGCTCTCCAGGCAGGCCCACAGAGGAGAGCACTGCTAACCTCCTCACACAAGAGAGGGGTCGAGAGACAGCCTTCCTTACAGGCCTGTTTCTCGGTCAGCGTCACGTTTAGGTTCCATCGCTCATGCTTTCACACAAACACCCCACAGGTGAAGTGTGCTCTCAGGAAGGGCGTTCGTGGCGGAGGCTCGGGGCCTCTAGCGTTTGGTTCCTTGGCGTTAGGCGGATGACAGTTCGGACTAAACGCACACAGGGCCAGACGGCCTAGCCTCAGGAAAGAGGTGTGGCGACCAGAGGCGCCTTGGACCCCTGCTATTTTTTCCCTTGAAATTCCGCTGGGATCCACTCCCCGGCTGGGCACACAAGCACGGTTGAACAGGGGACCGCGCCCCATGGAGAGGGGACGGGAGCTACAGCTGTGCTGGTTTCCAGGTTGCTTTCTTCCAAGTCAGGGTTGAGCGGCGAAAGTTCCCGAGCCACGGGGAGCAGTGTAGAGGTACCTGCACCGGGTAGCAGGAGCTGAGCCGATAGGTGCCTTCCGCAACGGCCTGTTTCTCCCCTGGCTTTGGCGCATGGAACCCGTTCCCCAGGCTCTCGCGCCCGCACACCGTACACTGCCTCCTCCCGCAGAGATGTCGGCGGCAGCTACAGCACAAATTCTCTACACTGTGTTTGCTTCGCGTTCGTCCGCTAGCAATGAGACTCTCATGCCAAAGCGGGGCCGCAAGCCCGGCTTCACGGACGGAGCGGGGGGCCGTGTTCTGCCTTCTGCCGCCGCCTGAGTCTCACTCCGAAAATGGTCTGGGAACCGCTGGCAACGCACGGCCGCAGGCACACGGCAGAATGCTTTCACCCTGAACAACGGCTGTTCCGGCTGGAGCCAGGATGCTCTCCAGTGTGGTTCCTGCCAGTCAGGGGCTGGTTTGGGGGCCTGCACACGCACAGGGGGCAAAGGTCCTGGGCCCAGCAACAAGAGCCGAGCCAAGAGGCGTGTCTTCGGCCCCGGGCTCTAGCTCGCTCGGTTGGGCTTTAGGGAGGCCGTTCCCAGAGCTCTCAGCCCCAGGACACAGTAGAGCGCGCCCTCTAACCCAGTGGCCGGCGGGAGCTTAAGGCACGGTATCTGCCCAGATTTCTGCCTTCGACGGTGGTGCCTGGAACTCAGGACTCCACACACCCGTGCCGGGGGAAGGCTAGCTTCGTGACCCTAGAGCTGATGCGAGCGGTGCCTCTGCGCGAAGCCGTTTCTCTCGCCCTGTGATTCAAGGGCATCGTTCCCTAGGCCCTCACGCAGACACACTGAAAGTGTTGCCACCTTCCGCAACCGAGATGCTGTCTACAGCACGGTCCCTCTCCACTGCTGTTAGCTAGTTTCGGTCACATTACACCCTGGCTTCTCTTTGCTAGTGCTTAGTTAGGTACCTAGGTACCTAGGTCGACAGGCAGGCCCACAGGGGATAGCAGTGCTAACCTCCTCACACAATAGAGGGGTCGAGACAGCAGCCTTCCTTACAGGCCTGTGTCTCGGTCAGAGTCACGTTTAGGTTCCATCGCTCATGCTTTCACACAAACACCCCACAGGTGAAGTGTGCGCTCAGGAAGGGCGTTCGTGGCGGAGGCTCGGGGCCTCTAGCCTTTGGTTCCTTGGCGTTAGGCGGATGGCACTTTGGACTAAAAGCACACAGGGACAGACGGCCTGGCCTCAGGAAAGAGCTGTTGCGTCCAGAGGCGCCTTGGACCCCTGCTTCTTTCTCCCTGGAATTCCGCTGGGACCCACTCCGCAGCTGGGCACACAAGCACGGTTGAACCGGTGGCCGCGCCCCGTGGAGAGGGGACGGGAGCTACAGCTGTGCTGGTTTCCAGGCTGCTTTCTTCCAAGTCAGGGTTGAGCGGCGAGAGTTCCCGAGCCACGGGGAGCAGTGTACAGGTACCTGGACCGGGTAGCAGGAGCAGAGCCGATAGGTGCCTTCCGCAACGGCCTGTTTCTCACCTGGCTTTGGCGCATGGAACCCGTTCCCAAGGCTCTCGCGCCCGGACACCGTACGCTGCCTCCTCCCGCAGAGAGGTCGGCGACAGCTACAGCACGGATTCTCTACACTGTGTTTGCTTCGCGTTCGTCCGCTAGCAATGAGACTTGCATGCCCAAGTGGGGCCGGAGGCCCGGTTTCACGAACCAAGCGGGGGGCCGTGTTCTGCCTTCTGCCGCCCCCTGAGTCTCACTCCGAAAATGGTCTGGGACTAGCTGGCAGCGCACGGCCGCAGGCACAAGGCAGAATGTTTCCACCCTGAGCAACGGCTGTCCCGGCTGGAGCCAGGACGCTCTCCAGTGTGGTTCCTGACAGTCAGGGGCTGGTTTTGAGGCCTGCACTCGCACACGGGGCAACGGTCCTGGGCCCAGCAACAAGAGCCGAGCCAAGAGTCGTGTCTTCGGCCCCGGGCTCTTGCTCGCTCGGTTGGGCTTTAGGGAGGCCGTTCCCAGAGCTCTCAGCCCCAGTAACAATAGAGCGCGCCCTCTAAGGCAGTGACCGGCGGGAGCTTAAGGCACGGTATCTGCCCAGATTTCTGCCGTCGATGGAGGTGCCTGGAATTCAGGGCTTCACGCACCCGTGCCGGTGGAAGGCTAGCTTCGTGACCCTAGAGCTGATGCGAGCGGTGCCTCTCCGCGAAGCCGTTTCTCTCGCCCTGTGATTCAAGGGAATCTTTTCCTAGGCCCTCACGCAGACACACTGAAAGTGTTGCCACCCTCCGCAACCGTGATGCTGTCTACAGCACGTTCCTTCTCCACTGCTGTTAGCTAGGGTTCGGTCACTCTACAGCCTGGCTTCTCCGTGCTAGGGCTTAGGTACCTGGGTCTCCAGGCAGGCCCACAGGGGATAGCAGTGCTAACCTCCTCACACAAGAGAGGGGTCGAGACAGCAGCCTTCCTTACAGGCCTGTTTGTCGGTCAGAGTCACGTTTAAGTTCTATCGCTCATGCTTTCACACAAACACCCCACAGGTGAAGTGTGCGCTCAGGAAGGGCGTTCGTGGCGAAGGCTCGGGGCCTCTAACGTTTGGTTCCTTGGCGTTAGGCCGATGGCAGTTCGGACTAAACGCACACAGGGCCAGACGGCCTGGCCTCAGGAAAGAGGTGTTGCGTCCAGACGCGCCTTGGACCCCTGCTTCTAATTTAAGTGCCACATTAAAATACTAGAGCAATTCTGAGGAGAAACTAAGAGTAATCAAGGAAAGCTTTTGTGCCTTCCTAAATGAGAGAACTTCCTGTGCTTAGAACTACTTGCGTGTAAGACCTTGCTGGCATTAGGGCATCTAGAGTCTGAGAGTGGAAGCCAAAGCGGAAATGGCTGACAGAGTCTGGAGAATCAGGAGGAGCAGGTGAAATCTGGACTCTTAAATTTATAAACTATGTTTAAGAACTGACTGGAAAAACAGTTCATAATCTTGGCAGAAAAGAAAATGGTACATTATGTAATTTTATCTGGGCTAGGGACAAAGAGGATCTAACATTTACTTTCACAGAGCACTCGTGAAGTTGTTTTGAACAGTAGTGACTATTGCAAAGAATCTAAGGGATGAAATTTGGGGAAACTTGCCACAAGCTGCCAGGGAAAAGAGTGAAAAGACTCTACTCACACAAAATGGCCCCCATAAAACCAGGTCGGGGGTTTCTGTTTGGGGAGGGGCATGGTTACACGACAATGCTATCTCTTTGGCTGTGTAGGAATTTTTGACCTGAGCTGTGAATTTAGTTCAAAGCCAAAAACTGAAGGGCCGGGATAACCCCCTCTATTTCCCTCCATTCAGAGGAAGACCCGATAAAAAACTTGAGGGGTTTTGTGTCTAGGATAAGAACTTCCACCCTTCACCATTTGAGTTTGCCTTTCAAGAGTCATTATGAAATGGGGCCATTTACATCAAAATCATAGTTCTGATTCTGGTTCTTCCTTTCAGCAAAATGAGGTAGCTTTACATTTAGAGGACTGTGGTAACACATGTAGCATTTGGTGTTTAGGTTTAGATTAATACAGGCTAATGCAATCTTGTAGTTCCAATAAAAGGGTTTTAACCCACTAATATAATAGCCTACATAAGTAACAAACATCAGAAATATAACTAGCGATTTTTGAGTTTAAAAAGTTATTTTAGGGAGGGAGGGGGCTGAGGGAGAGGGACAGGGAATCCAGGCAGACTCCGAGCTCAGCCCGGAGCCCGACCTGGGACTTGATCCCATGACCTGAGCCACCCGAGCTGAAACCAAGAGTCGGATGTTCAACCACCTGCACAACTCCGGTGCCCCAGCAATTTCTTTTTTAAGCTATATTTTACAAATCATTTATTGCTTCAAAAAGAGAATGGACACCAAAATGCTTTGCATTTAAAAACTTAACTAATTTGAGTCACTTTTATTTATTATTTTCCAAGTTTTGGCACCCAAACTTGGCAAACATCATGGAGATCTGTACAAACATGCATATACATATATACACTCACATATTTAAGTTTAAAGCCTCAGTTCCTCAAACCTTGTACTCAGGCTCCTGTTAAAAAGAGGGAAAGGGGTGAGAAGAATCAGGGAAAACATGAAAAAAATCCCAGTTGATAACTTCCTTATTGTTACGAATTAAAGCTGGCATTTTAAAGTAAAATCCATCACCTTACTAAAACTTCCACTAAGCTACAGCCTCGGATATTAAATAAACAGCCCCATACACACTTCAATGTGGTTTAATGACAAGATGGCTGAGGATCTGTTTTGTTATTTCAGGTAAAAGTTAATATTTCAGTGGTTAAAATTTCAGGTGTTAAAAACTAACTACAAGCAAGGTCATCATTATACTCTGAAGCTGAATTCTTCTACAGCCGCTTGTCTTTAAATTACTATGCAAATCCAAGACAGTAACATTCAGGCTTTATAATTAAAATACTAATGTTTGGTGACTAAAGAGTAAACATGATTAGTTTACTCTAGGTCGTTTGATTTTATTTTTCTCTGTAGGAGCTTTCCTCTTCTGTGATAATCCAGGCCCAGGTTCCTTATTATTCGGAAGAAATGAAATCGCTTCTGGCAGACAGTAATTTTCTACTTGAGGAGGGGATTCCTATAAAAGGGAAAAACACTGTTCATTTTTCCTTGACTGTGCTTTTGAACCAGAAAAAACTTGAGATTTGTCTTTTAAGGTATGCTACTTAGCACTTATCACATTTAGGGAACAGAACCTGTGTGACAAAATCTCACCTTTTATCAGAAAAATAGATTTATAGCTCAGGTGGAATGGGGCCAGCTCAGATCTTGATAATGGTTTCATTTGTAAAAAGGTATGGTTAAGAAGTGACACCTTATACTTAGTGTCGATTTTTAAAAATATTTAAACATGTGAGGTAGGTGTTTTTTTATTTTACAGATAAGATAAAAAAAGGTTAAATAACATATAACTAGCAGGAGTTAAAGCCAAAATTCATACATTGCCTCTAAAACCCTTAAAATTCTCTTCCTCACAACCATATTCCAACCCAAAACGACCTTTCCCTCATTAAAAGTGTGATAAAAATTTTCTAGCAAGATGGCAGACTGGAAAACATGAAAATGCATCACCATAAAATACTGAGTAAGTGCCTTTTGATTCAACTCTTCCCTGGATGACAACTTCCGACCCAAATATGTTAAAAGCAACTACCCCAAGACACTGGAGAGGAAATGAGATCAGGCAAATACCAAAGGGGTTGACACTGGGTAGGGAGTGAATTTCTCTTCATTTTTGTTTTTGTTGTAAGGAGAAGTCGGTATTATGAGGGCCAAGTCACAACAGAAAACATGTAGTAATGGCCTGAAACCACAGCCACTGGAAAATGAGGTGGGAAATCCCAGGAGGGAGCAGGGGAAGCCTCACACTCGGGTATGAAATCTGCCCAAATCTTTGCCCTCTCACCATGGATGCGCAGAGGCGGCTCAAGTAAGGCTAAAGCTTTGATCCCGCACTCACTGCAAGAGGTGCCTGGTAAGCAAACAGAATGGCATTCCCTAAGGAACGTAACAGAATCTAGTTTTTACAACTTAGACGCATGCAAATTACTCCACATCTGAAGAACATGACCCATTCTCAAGAAAAAACAATCAGAATCCAAAAACCCAATAAAGATCTAAAACTTATATGTATTGAAAATTACAAAATGTTCATGAAGGAAATCAAAGACGACTTAAATATGCTGTATTCATGGACTGAAAGACTGAACATAGTGAAGATGTCAATTCACTTAAATTGATCTGTAGGTTTAATGTGATTCCTATCAAAATCGTAGCAAGATGTTTTCATAGGCATATAGATAAGCTTATTTAAAAACTTAAAAGGTATAGGCCCTAGAAAAGCTAAAAGGATCTTGAAAAAGAAGAGTAAAGAGGAATCGCTACCTAATATCAGATATAAGAAGAAAGATGCTATTGCAGAGGGAAAGACCTAGATCAATAGACCCCCAACATATGCCAAACTGAATTTTGACCAAGGTGTAAAAGCAACTAAGTGGAGGACAGTTCTTTTACGGTGGAGCAATTGGACATTCTGAGTGACCTAAACTTCACACCTTCTGTGAAAACCTCACACCTCATGACATTTATGAAGCACACCAAAGGCATTCACTCTTGACTAGCCATTATGGAACTGCAAATTAAAACCACAATGAGAGATTACTACATACCAACTGAAATGGCTAAAAAAAAGTGACAAATGCCAATAAGGATACAGAAAAACGATCACTTATAACAGTGGTAGGAATGTAAAATATGACCACTCTGGAAACACACTTAGGAATTTATCCCAATGCAATGAAATCTTATTTCCACATAAAATATGTGCAAAAAAATGTTCATAGCAGCTTTAGTCATAATAGCCCCAAAGTAGAAACAACCCAGATGTCCTTCAATAGGCTAATGGTTAAGCTGTAGATCTCAAATGTTCAATAAAAAGTAATAAAATCACTGATACAAGCAACACCTGAATGATTCCGAAGGGAATCTTGCTAAAAAAAAAAGCCGGGGCGCCTGGGTGGCTCAGTCGTTAAGTGTCTGCCTCCGGCTCAGGTCATGATCCTGGAGTCCCGGGATCGAATCCCACATCAGGCTCCCTGCTCAACGGGAGGCCTGCTTCTCTCTCTCCCACTCCCCCTGCTTGTGTTCCTGCTCTCTCTCTGTCAAATAAATAGATGAAATCTTAAAAAAAAAAAAAGCCAATCCGAAAAGATTACACACTATATTGATTCCATTTAAGATTTAAAGACACTGACAACAGATTAGTGGTTGACAGGTGTAAGAGACCGCTGGGAGAAGAGAATGAAGGGAAGGAGGTGGGTGTAGTTAAAAAAAAAAAAGGCAAAATGAATGATTGCTGTAGCAATAGATTGTTCTGTATCTTGACTGTGGTGGCAGACACATGAAGCAGAAGTGGGGAAATTGGGGGCGCCTGGGTGGCTCAGTTGGTTAGGCGACTGCCTTCGGCTCAGGTCATGATCCCAGAGTCCTGGGATCGAGTCCCACATCGGGCTTCCTGCTCAGCAGGGAGTCTGCTTCTCCCTCTGACCCTCTTCCCCCTCGTGCTCTCTCTCATTCTCTCTCTCTCAAATAAATAAAATCTTAAAAAAAAGTGGGGAAATCGGAATAAGTTTGGATTGCATCAGGTCAATATCCTGGCTGTAATACTGTCTTATATTGTTGCAAGATATCATCCCCTGGGGGAAACTATTATTTCTTACAATTGCATGTAAAGCTACCGATTACCTCAAAATAAAAGCAGTCTTGCTCATGACCCCGATGTTGGAAATAGTAGACAATGATACCAAAGCAGCTCTTATCCTTGAAATGAGTGAAATGAAAAAGTAGAAAAATAGAAACCATAAAAAAGAGCTGATTCTAGATATAAAAAAATTTAATATCTAAATAAGAAAATCTCCTGTAAGAGCCTTTAGAATGAAAATAACAGGAAAAAAATCAGTGAAGTAATAAATAGGAATTAGTCAATCAGAAAACACAGAAAGTAAATATGGCCTGAAGGACCTGAGGGAGGGACCTGTGGGACAATATCAAAAGGTACGAGTGATTAAATTCCCATATAGACAGGAAAGAATGGAGAAGTAATTGTCAAAATTTCTCAAGTTTGGTGAAAGAGAGAAATTTACAGATTGAAGAAGCTCTGCAGAAAAAGCAGGATTAATATAAAGAAACTACACCTGGAAGTATCATAAATGGTGAAAATCAAAGATGAAACAGCCAGAAGAAAAAATGAGACACTGCACTGCATACAGGAGAAGAAATCAAATTACCACTGACTTCTCAGAAATAACGGAGGCCAGCAGAAAGTGGAGTCGTTAGTAAAAAACACTATCAACCCTAAATCCTATGCCCTACAAAAAGATCCTTCAGGCATAATGGTAAAATAGACACTCTCAAATAAAAGAAAACTAGAATTGGTCCCATCAGACTTATACTACAAATCAAAGTTTTGGGCTGAAGGAAAACTGATACCAGATAGGATAAATATAAGACTGTATTTTTCCTTTTAATTTCCTCAAAATACATAGGACCGTTTAAGCAAGTTTTGTTTTATGGCAGAACACTGTTCTGTGGAGCTGTAAGAGACAAGGGAAAATATACAAGTCTACAGAAAGTTTGCTGGCCCCTGCTTTACGTTGAAGGACCGGACACTAAATATTTCAGGCTGTGTGGGAGAGATGGTCTCTGTTGCAATTACTCAGCCCAGTGTTGCACTGCAAAAGCAGAAGAGAGAACATGTAAATGAGTGAATGGAGCTGTGTTCCAGTAAAACTTTGTAACACAGGCAGTGGAGAGGGTTTGGCCTGTGGGCTACAGTTTATTGGCCCCTGGTTTAAAGGATAGGGGAAGTAAAGGAACCTATATGAGTGTAAGATTTCTACATTCCATGTGAAGTGGCACAATATCATTTTAGCTAGACTATAAAAAGTTAAGTATATTATAATCCATAGAGCAAAACACACCCTGCCTCCAACAAAAAAGGCAAGAAAGAAAGAACACAGGAACAAAGACAAATTGAAAACTGCAAAAAAAAAAAAAAAACCCTAAATCCAATCATATCAATAATTACACGATGGACTAAACAGTCTAAAGAATAAAAAAAACCCAACGATACCCTTTTTAAAAGAAAGCCATTTCAAATATAAAGGAAAATTCCATTTACAATTGCATCAAGAATAAAATAGGGACAAATTTAATCAAGGAGATAAAAGACTTGTACATTGAAAACTAGACAACATTGGGGCGCCTCGGTGGCTCAGTCTTAAGCGTCTACCTTCGGCTCAGGTCCTGGGATTGAGCCTTGCATTGGGCTGCCTGCTCGGCGGGAAGCCTGCTTCTCCCTCTCCCACTCCCCCTGCTTGTGTTCCTGTTCTTGCTATTTCTCTCTCTGTCAAATAAATAAAATCTTAAAAAAAAGAAAACTAGGCAACACTGATGAAATAGAAGATGACACAAATAAATGGAAAGATATTCCATGCTCATGGACTGGAAAAATTAACACTATTAAAATGTCCACACTACCCAAAGCAACCCACAGATTCAATGCAATCCCTATCAAAATTTCAATGGCATTTTTTCTAGAAATAGAACTAACAATCCTAAAGTTTGTATGGAATCACAAAGACTCCAAATAGCCAAAGCAATCTTTTTTTTTTTTTAAGAGTTATTTATTTTTTGACAGAGAGACACAGCGAGAGAGGGAACACAAGCAGAGGGAGCGGGAAAGGGAGAAGCAGGCTTCCCGTGGAGCAGGGAGCCTGATGCGGGGCTCGATCCCAGGACCCTGGGATCATGACCTGAGCCGAAGGCAGACGCTTAATGACTGAGCCACTCAGGCGCCCCTAGCCAAAGCAATCTTGAGAAAGGAGAACAAAGCTGGAGGCATCATGCTCCCTGATTTTAAACTGTATTACAAAACTATGGTAACCAAACAGTATGGTACTACCACATACACAGACACACAGATCAAGAGAACAGAACAGAAAACCCTGAAATAAACCCAGGCATACTCGATCAATTACAAAGGAGCCAAGAACATACAAAAGGAAAAGGACAGTTTCTTCAATAAATGGTGTTGGAAAAACTAGACAGCTACATGCAAAAGACTGAAACAGGACCACTATCTTATACCATACACAAAAATAAACTCAAAATGGATTAAAGATTCGGATGAAAGACATGAAACTATAAAACTAAAAGAAAATATACGTCATGAGCTCTCTGACATTGGTCTTGGTAAAAATTTTTTGGATTTCACACCAAAATGAAAAGAAACACAAGCAAAAATTAACATGTGGGGAGACATCAAATTAAAAAGCTCATGCATAGTAAAGGACACCATCAGCAAAAGGAAAGGCAACCTAAGAAAGGGAGAAAATATTTGCAAATCATCTATCGGATAGGGGTTAATATCCCAAACCATGTGATTAAAAAATGGGCAGAGATCTGAATAGACATTTCCCCAAAGACACAGATGGTCAACAGGTATACGAAAAGGTGCTCAACGTCACTAATCATCAAAGAAACGCAAATCAAAATCATAACAAGATATTACCTAACACATGTTGGAATAGCTGTTATCAAAAAGACAAGTGTTGATGAGGATATGGAGAAACGAGAACTCTTGTGTACTTCTGGTGGGAATGTAAACTGATGCAGCCATTATTTTTTTTTCCTCAAAAAATTAAAAATATAACTACCTTAAGAGTACACTTAGTTCGATGAGCACTGAGCAATTGTTGAATCATTATATTGCACACCTGAAACTAATAACACTGTGTTAAATACAATCTTAAAAAAAAGGAACTACCTTATGATTCAACAGTTCCAACCTCTATGTATTTATCCAAAAGAAATAAAAACATTAATTCAAAAAGATATCTGCTCTCCTATGTTCACTGCAGCATTATTTACCATAGCTAAGATATGAAAACCTGAGTGTCCACTGACAGATGGATAAAGAAAATTCACACACACACACACAATGGATTAATCAGCCATAAAAAAATATTTCAGCCAAGGAAACCCTGCCAACTGCAGCAACATGGATGGACCTTGATGGCATGATGCAAAGTGAAATAAGTCAGAAAAAGACAAATACTAGATGATTTCACTTACAAGTGGAACCTAATATAAAAAACGGGTGCCTGGGTGGCTCAGTCAGTTAAGCATCTGCCTTCGGCTCAGGTCATGATCCCAGGATCCTGGGATTGACTGCCGCATCGGGCTCCCTGCTCAGTAAGGAGCCTGCTTCTCCCTCTTGCACTCCCCCTGCTCGTGTGCTCTCTGTCAAATAAATAAATAAAATCTTAAAAAAATAAAAAAATAAAAAAAAACCCAAATGAGATAGATACAAAGAACTGACTGGGGGTTGCTAGATGCAGGGTGTGAGGGCTGGGGGAAATGGGTAAGGGTGAACAAGAGGTACAAACTTACAGTTATAAAATAAGCCCTGAGGATGTAATATACAACATGGTGACTGTAGTTGTTAATATTGTATGGTATATTTGAAAGTTGGAAGAGACTCAATCTTGGGAGTTCTTATCATAAGAAAGAAAATCTCATTATGTATGGTGATAATTTTGCATATATAGTCATGAATACATACAACTCTTATGCTGAACATCTGAAATTAATGTCATATGTCATTGTATCTCAAAAAAAAAAAAAAAGGTGGCCAGATTCTTCCTTCAGGCAGACTGGAAGATTCCTCTTTGGAGCAATTGAAACAATTCAAGAAGTATATGCAAGTATGAACCCAGACGACAGTCCCCAACAATTAGACCACAAAGACTATTGCATCCGGATCAAAACTGCCAAGACCCAACTGTGTGCTCAGTACTTCCAATCAGCTTAGACAAAGACCCAAACAAAGAGGAAAATGCAGTTTAGTGGATAGAGAATATACCGAAATAAGTTAAAAAAAAATCAATAAATCCTCTGAGATCCAGTAGAAGGTATTACATCTATGAAGCAAAAAAGATATTAAAAAATTAAAATGTAAATTCAAAAAACTTTTAAAAAGGTCCTGATTATTAAAAACATGATCGCAAAATGAAGAGCTGATAAAAGGAGAAGACTGAACTGAGGGAACCTCTCAAAAAGTGAAGATTATAAAAATAGTGGTGAAATAAGAAGATCCAATATACAAGTAGCAGAAGTACTAGAGAGAACAGAAAGTGGAGGGAAAAAAAATCATCATTGAAATAATTCAAGATTTCCCAGAACTGAAAGACACAAGTTACCAAACCAGAAGAGGCCTACCACGTGCAGTATAATAAAAAGAGACCCTCATGATAGCCTATCATTTTGAAATTTCAGAAAACTAGGGACAAAAAGAGCTTCCTACTAGATTAGTTACATATAACAGATTATGAATCAAAATGGCTTTAACTACTCAACAGCAACACTAGAAGCAAGGAGATAAGCAATCAAAAGTCTAAGGAGAAAATAGGTTCCAACCTAGAATTTGATGCCCATCTAAACGATAAAAGAAATGCAATCACGGAAAAAAAGAATTTTCACACAAAGAAAATCTCAGTTTATCTCCCATGTGCTTTCTCAAGAAGTTACTATAAGAACACCTTCAACCAGATGAGAGCAGATCAGGATGACATGGGATATAGAAACAGGAGATCCAACAGAGAAGAGAAAGGATGATGAATGGAGATCCTGGGATGACACCAGTTTGTAGAAGTAGACGGTGACCATCCAGATTGGAACAGTATGGCTAAGGACATGTTGAAGGCTTTCATCACCAAGATCCCTGCAGCCACTGCACCCAGCTTTTTAATTAATGCTCCCCCCCGCCCCCCCCTCAGCATTTAACCTGAGGTCAGAACACTGGGGTGGGCCTATCTCAAGAGCCTTACTTGTGCTTGGCTTATCTTGACCATGAACTTGAACATGAAGTCACTACTCTCCCTTCCCTAGTCTACTGCTTTGCCCCCACAGAAGTATTCTGTTTTCTCTACTTCTGAGAGCTAGGTAGGAAATAATGAGCTCAGATGTAGAAATACAGAGCAGCCCACTCCCCCCACTGCATTCCTCCAGAAATCTAGTGTCTGACACACAATACAACCCTGAGAAAAGCAGGGAACAAAAAAACTTGAGTTTTTAAAAAAAGTGATTTAGGTGTTTCTAGGAGTTAGTATTGGCTTACCAATTCCAATCAGTACATCCCACCGCTTTATGACAAAGGTTTTATTGTTTATGTTTTAGCCATTCTTTCTATATATCCTGAGCAACTCCCAAACACAAACAGTAAAAATTACACAGCAGGCTAAGTTTTGGCTTCCCCTTATTTCTATACCATTATGTTTGAAATCCTTTGGAGTGAGACATTTATTATCATGTATCCTACCTTGCTGATTCCTGATGGCATTTTAGGTGTTCTGGCATCAGAAAGATTTTTCTTTGCTCATTCAAATCAAAACTTAGGCTATTTGTGAACAGCAATATTCCAACATTATAGAGGGCACTTTTAAAACTTTTAGAGGTACTTAGATTTTTTTTAATTTTTTTTTAAGATTTTATTTATTTGAGAGAGAGAAGGAGATAAAGAGAGAGAGAGCATGAGACGGGGGAGGGTCAGAGGGAGAAGCAGACTCCCTGCTGAGCAGGGAGCCCGATGTGGGACTCGATCCCGGGACTCCAGGATCATGACCTGAGCCGAAGGCAGTCACTTAACCATCTGAGCCACCCAGGCGCCCAGAGGTACTTAGATTTTTATACCTGCTTCATTTAACTCCAAGCTAAATGTTTACATATGTACTCATTATTATAGAAAGTAGAATGAAACTGAATGAAATGAAAGCGAACTGGAGCCAAACATGCTATTAATAAACAAGCCAAGGGTTTTGCTGTGTGGTCACATCCCTATATATATAAGCCTATCTCTGGTGATGAGGAGATCAAGGACAAAATCTTACAAACCTGCATCAGATAATCAGCAATGTACTCTGTTTTCAAGCAGTACACATTTTGGGTGGCAGCTTCTGCTATATTAACCCCTGAGTCATCTGGTTTCAGTTTATTGAAGTCAGAAAAGAGATGTGTGGCTTCTTTAAATAAAGGTACAGAATGACCAGGTAGTACCTAAAGAAAAAATAAGAAATAAGAAGCTATCAGTTTCCCAGAGTAGTTCAACTGTATCATCTGTACTTAAGGATTGTCATCTCACCAAGTACCGAAAATTAAGAACTGATCATAGCAACCTTGTTTGAAAAATAATTTGTGTAAAAAATTCTGTAAATTGACTGAATACAAACCTTTGCTCCTCCTGACTGAAGAAGGCGTTTGAATCCTGCTTCTCGGGATTGGTCAACATATAAGATAACTTTCCACCCACTAAATGCCCCCTACAAATGAAAATATAATCAGTGTTGAAATTATTTGGGAAATAAATGCAAATAATACATTATTTTATCTGTAAATTTAGTTTTATGTCAACAAATAATCTTATAACCTTTACCAAGTGCCACAGTGGTAATTGTCTCTGGTCAGAATATTCTGAAAACACACAACCATGGTGTTTGGCACACAGTAGGTCATCAATAAATACTTGAAGAATGAAGGAAAATGTTTTAATGAATAACATGAAAACAAAGCAACTTGACTTTTGTTTAGCCTTTTCTTGTATTTTTTCTTATAATTAATCCAGGGTAGAACTTAATGCACAACTTCTCAAATTAGATGAAGCCCTCCTTATATTTCTCTTGAAAATGTTTGTGAATTAGAAATATAAAACATTTCACTAGGGAATAACAACAAAAGCCAGTGGAATTACTCTAAAAGAAGGGAATTAAGGCTAACAAGGGCTTGGACACAGGAGAGAACTCAGAATACATCGCACAAGATTATTTAAAACTTGGGTTTCTAACCTTTATGTGAGCCATGGACCCCTTTGACAGTCCAGTGAAACCTATGGATCTGTTCTCTAAATAATTCTTTTAAAGAAACAGCTTTATTGAAATGTAATTTCTGTGCTATATTAATAATGTTTTAAAATACTGGTTTTAACATAAAGTGTAAAGGATTACAAAAAAACCCATTTTATTAAAAATAAAATATTTACAAATTTGTGACAGATGTGCTTCTATATTAATGAATTAAATAAATAGTGGTGGCTGGATAGATTATTATAATTTTGAAGTATAAAGACAGATGGTAGCTACACTTGTGGTGAGCATAATGAATTGTTGTCAAATCTGTTACATACCTGAAACTAATGTAACACTGTGCATCAACTATATTTCAATGAAAAAAAATTGAACATAAGCAGTATCTCAAGATACTTGGAATTATAATGCAAAGCAAAGATATCTTATTTCTGTTGGGGTAAAATCACAAGTACTATTAATAGTGCTGTGATTTTTACCTAGACTTCTATAATAAAAGGAAATGTTTTCAATTGGAGGTTAGTAAAAATAAGGATGTATTCCCTGCCCCATCCAAAGTGTATAAACAGCCTTCCTGAATGTGATCTACAACTCCTTTGGGAGAGTCTGTGGATCCCATGTTAAGAACCCTTGAAGGTAGATGCTGAAGAGTCTTTGGAAGAAATACAGTATGGGTCACATTTTACACATATATTTAAATTATTTTTATGTCTTTTTACTTTTAAAAAAAAAAAGACTTATGGGAGTGCCTGGGTGGCTCAGTCGTTAGGCATCTGCCTTCGGCTCAGCTCATGATCTCAGTGTCCTGGGATCGAGCCCCGCATTGGGCTCCCTGCTCAGCGGGGAGTCTGCTTCTCCCTCCCACTCCCCCTGCTTGTGTTCCCTCTCTGGCTGTGTCTCTCTCTGTCAAATAAACAAAATCTTAAAAAAATAATAATAATAAAAGATTTATGTATTTAAGAGACAGTATGTGCACTAGTGTGCACATGCACAGTGGGGAGAGAGGCAGAGGAAGAGGGAGAGAATCTCCAGCAAACTCCAGGCTGAGCGAGGAGTCCGATGGCAGGGCTTGATCTCATCACCCTAAGATCATGACCTGAGTTAAAATCAAGAATTGGATGCCTAACTGCCTGAGCCACCCAGGCACCCCATTTACACATATATTTTTAATAGAGCCATCAACATTATATATATCTTCCTTGTAATCATAATTAAAATTAGGAATTAACATTAAGCCCAATTTAGAATGCCCAAACTAAGTATATCAACAAAGCATAAAAGACAAGTAGAATTATTATTTTGTTAATAAGCATATTCTCTTAAAATTAAAATCTGTAATAGTCATGACACTGAATGCCGTTCATATCACCATATATATGTTAATACCTCAACGATGCCTGATTCTTGTCTTTGCTGGAGTTTTTTCCTCCATCTCATTGCTGCAAGTGCTAGTCTTCGTTGCTGAACATTGATTCCAGTCAAAACATCGAGTATGGAACTACTTCCCCATTCATAGTCTTCTTCCTAGACAATTAGTAGAATAAACTTTGGATCTGGTCCTACAATATGTCCTCAAGGAGTCCACGATCATTTAAGAGTTAAAAGCTATACATTCAGTTGTTATAAATACAGAGCACTAAATAAGCATCAGTTTATGAACATAGAGGAAAGAAATGTACATTAATTTGGCTTCATAGGAGGGTCAAGTATATCTGGCTTTTAATTAGAAATCAGAAAAATACTGCATACGTTTCTAAGAAATACAGGTAACTACACCTTAGTAATTGGTAATATATAGATTATTGGGCTTCATCCATTTTAAGATGAACTTCACAGAAGGACATGTTCTCAGTGGAGGTATGTGTTAACACCTTGATTACCTGTCCAAAGAAATCATATCCCTAAGGGATCTTGATTGAAAACTTCAAAAACTACATGATAGATATTACTGTGATGGTTAGTTAGGGACCAAAATATTTCAGACAATATTTAAAAAAAAAATGTTCTTTTTTAAAAAGATTTTGTCAGAGGGAGAGCGAGCTGAGTGTGAGCATGAGCAGGGGGGAGGGGCTGAGGGAGAAGCACGCTCCCCACCGAACAAGGAGCCAATGCGGGACTTGATCCCGGTACCCTGCGATCATGACCTGAACCAAAGGCAGATGCTTAACTGACTGAGCCACCCACACGTCTCCAAACAATTTAATATTTAATGGGCTGGCAGTAAGGATAAAAAGTTTACAATGAAGTAATCCTGAAGTTTTCTAATGTTATTCCAAAGAGGGGGAAAAAAAAGCCCAGATTAAAATTAAATAAAACTCATATAACTGAGAATCTGGGTCTGTGATCTCTAAATTTTTTTGCTCTGTTAATCTGGACCTTGTAAAATTGGTATAATCTAATTGGTCATATTTGGTTATTTCAATTATATGAATGGTTAGTGTAGATACTAGAATCAATTAGGACAATTACTTTTAACGAAAAATGATTCTTCATGTTAGTTTGAATACATACCAGCACGAAGTGTCCAGCAGTCCGGCATGCTTCCACGTAGGAGCGATGAAGCACCCATTTCCCAGCTGCCACTGAGGCTAAATACTTCTCGTTTCGAAGTGGATGTCCCACAACAATGTGTGTACAATTGGGATCAAAGCACTGTTTCTCTATTACTAATCCACCTAAAGTAGAGAAAAATTGATACGTGATTGGAATTCTTAACTTCTTCCTAGGAAAGACATGTCAACTCTGCATAGAAATTATTTATAAATAAAATGCACCAAATAAACTGAAAAACCTTGACTGACAATTATTTTACTTCACATACATTTTTTAAAATATTTTTTTACTAACATAATAAAATAAAATAAGAAATATGTATTTTTTAAAGATGATTTGACAGCGAGCACAAGCAGGGGGAGCGGCAGGCAGAGGGAGAGGGAGAAGCAGGACCCTGGGATCATGACCTGGGCCAAAGTCAGCCACTTAACCCCTATAATATTTTTACTTTATTTTTATTAAATATTTTATTTGTCAGAGGTAGGTAGAGACAGAGAGCACAAGCGCGGGGGGGGCGGCAGCAGAGGGAGAAGCAGACTCCCCGCTGAGCAGGGAGCCCGATGCAGGACTCGATCCCAGGCCCCTGGGATCATTATGTGAGCCAAAGGCAGATGCCCAACCAACTGAGCCACCCAGGCATGCCCCCCATAATTTTTTTTTAAAGATTTTAATTATTTATTTGAGAGAGAGAGAGAAACAGCATGAGAGGGGAGAAGGTCAGGGGGAGAAGCAGGCTCCCTGCTGAGCTGGGAGCCTGATGTGGGACTTGATCCCAGGACCCCGGGATCATGACCTGAGCCGAAGGCAGACGCTTAACCAGCTGAGCCACCCAGGTGCCCCCCCCCCCCATATTTTTAATGAAAATTTAAAATAGAAAAATAGTAAAATGAAATCCAACATACTGATTCTTAAATTATCAAAATTTTGCCATCCTTATTTCAGTATACCCCCTTTGGGCTTAACTATTTTAAAGTAAGTTCCAGGGCGCCTGGGTGGCTCGGTTGTTGGGCATCTGCCTTCGGTTCAGGTCATGATCTCAAGGTCCTGGGATCGAGCCCCATAATCAGGCTCTCTGCTCTGCAGGAAGCCTGTTTCTCCCTCTCCCTCTCCCACTCCCCCTGCTTGTGTTCCTTCTCTCACTGTCTCTCTGGCAAATAAATAAATAAAATCTTAAAAAAAAAGAGTTCTAGACATCCTGTGACTCTACCCCTATCCATTCAGTATGCATCTCTAAAATACATGGTAATTTTCTTATACAGCCCTAATGCTATTATCAGATCTAAATTAATTAACAAAAATTCTTTCCTATTTCAATACTAAATCCTTATGCAAACTTTCCTGTTTGTCTGCACTTGGTTTGTTACAATTAAGATATAAAAACAGAATATAAATAGATGCCATTTACTACTGTTAGTATATTTCTTAAGTCTCAACTACTTTTGCAATTTCCAAGCATTGAAAATGGGTAATCAAGGAGATGGAAGTCAAAAAGGGGCTCCTACAGACTAAAAGCAGAGGAAAATTTTTTGAGTGGAAATAAGGTCAGCAGCCCAACGCAGAAGCTTAGAAGGAAAACACACACGCTAGGGAAATAGAGATGAAGCAGCGGGTGGAAGCTGAACCCTCTTCTCAGATACAGCTGTACGATGCCTGACTTTGAGGAAAGAAGGCATAAACTTATGTAAAGCATGGCTTTTATTGATTGATTTTTGATTTATACTTTAGAAGTTAACCTGATTATGGGTTAGAAAGAGTTGTATTAAAGACTTTGTAAGAATTCAATGAAACATTTGAACTCTATTCATGCTCTACAGATGACTAAGAGAGGCAACTGTTTGAGCACATAGTATACACCAGAGACTGTTGGAAGTGCTCCGGATTAACTCATTTAATCCTCACAACTCTATGAAGGTAGATTACTAGTATTATCTGTAATCTACCCATGATGACACAAGTACAGAGTAACTCACCCAGGATCGGAGTGACAAAAGAACAAGAAGGTGAAAATTCCCTATTCTATTGGGATCTAATTCTATTTAACAGATTTATTCTGTAATCCAGACAACATAATAGACTATTTATGTGAATCAGTTGGCCACAGTTGCTTCATTTATAAAATGAAGGGTCTCTTTGCATTTTACTATCAAAAACTTTCTATTCAGACTCAGTTCCAGCACAGTCTGTCCTCATCTGCCTCTCTTCTGTCTTCTGCTAGTTGATATTACTCTTGTCCAGAGTTTACAGAGATGGAACAAAATATAGGAGACAGACACATGAAGCAGCTTCTTCTGTTCTGAAAGCTCTAGGTAAAGTTGAACAATTTTGATTTCTAACTCTAACTTATTGGGTGACCAGGAAACAGTGTTCCACATTGAGTCCAGTTTCCAAGAAACACAGCTTCTCAACTGTATGACTGTATTTGACAGAAATCTTTAAAAAAAAAAATCATGGCTTTCCACATTCTTAAAAGGACAGCACTAAGTTACATTTAATCTTTTCTTGACTCAGGGCCGTCATTAAAAATAACCGTTATTTAAGTTTTCCTCTATATGAAGCTGTCAGACTGAGTTCTCTTCCTATACTTTCCCTAACTCTATAGAGCTACTTTGTCCAATACAGTAGCCACTAGCCACATGTGACTATCAGACACCTGAAACACAGCCAGACCAAATTGAGATGTGCTAGAAGTGCAAAATATACCCGAGATTTCAAAAACTTAGTAAGGAAAAAAAAAAAGGGTAAAATCTCATTGATATTTTATATTAATTACATGTTGAATATAACACTTTGTGTATAGGTTAAATAAAATATATGCTTTATTAATTTCACTCGATTTTTTTCCTTTTTAAAATGTGGCTACTACTAAGTTTAAAATTTAACATGTGGCTTTTGCTATCTTTCTACTGGACGGTACTGCTTAGAGCACCAGGTTACCTGTCTAGTATGCTGCTTCCAGAATGATGTCAGGTGGAGAGTCTGATAATAATGGAATAAGAATGTTACATAAGGAGGAGCTCCTCTCTGGGTATTACTGTGCCTTCAACTTTACAAAAATGTAGTTTTATTTTAAGTCTATAATTTCAATGATTTCATCAGTGAACAAAAGCCCAAGGCAGCACAAGAGATTCTTAAATCATTTTAATGGTTGGTTTCAATTTAAATCTTTAAATGTTTAAATCCTATGACCCAGTGACTTTAGATTTAGACCTATATAAAGTCAAAGTTCTAATGCTGAGTCAATACATACTGCCTAAGACAAGTTACCCATCTTTTAAGTAGGCTTCACACCCAAACTCATGAACCCAAGATCAAGAATCGCGTGTTCTACCACCTGAGCCAGCCAGGTGCCCCACCCATCTTTTTTCTCTCAATTTGTACATCTTACAAATGATATCAACTACACTGACTTCCAAGGAAGGTTACATTTTTTTTTTCATTTTTTATTGTTATGTTAATCACCATATATTACATAATTTGTTTTGGTGTACTGTTCCATGATTCATTGTTTGTTCATAACACCCAGTGCTCCATGCAGAACGTGCCCTCCTCAATACCCATCACCAGGCTAACCCATCCCCCCACCCTCCTCCCCTCCAGAAACCTCAGTTTGTTTTTCAGAGTCCGTCATCTCTCCTGGTTCGTCTCCCCCTCTGACTTACTCCCCTTCATTCTTCCTCTCCTGCCATCTTCTTCTTTTTCTTTTTTCTTAACATATGTTGCGTTATTTGTTTCAGAAGTACAGATCTGTGATTCAACAGTCTTACACAACTCACAGCGCTCACCGTAGCACATATCTTCCCCAATGTCCATCACCCAGCCACCCCATCCCTCCCACCCCCGACCACTCCAGCAACCCTCAGTTTGTTCCTGAGATTAAGAATTCCTCATATCAGTGAGGTCATATGATACATGTCTTTCTCTGATTGGCTTATTTCACTCAGCATAACACCCTCCAGTTCCATCCACGTCGTTGCAAATGGCAAGATCTCATTCCTTTTGATGGCTGCATAATATTCCATTGTGTATATATACCACTTCTTCTTTAGCCATTCATCTGTCGATGGACATCTTGGCTCTTTCCACAGTTTGGCTATTGTGGACATTGCTGCTATAAACATTGGGGTGCACGTACCCCTTCGGGTCCCTACATTTGTATCTTTGGGGTAAATACCCAGTAGTGCGATTGTTGGATCGAACGGTAGCTCTAATTTCAACTGTTTGAGGAACCTCCATACTGTTTTCCAGAGGGGTTGCACCAGCTTGCATTCCCACCAACAGTGTAGGAGGGTTCCCCTTTCTCCACATCCCCGCCAACATCTGTCGTTCCCTGACTTGTTAATTTTAGCCATTCTGACGGGTGTGAGGTGGTATCTCATTGAGGTTTTGATTTGGATTTCCCTGATGCCGAGCGATGTGGAGCACTTTTTCATGTGCCTGTTGGCCATTTGGATGTCTTCTTTGGAAAAATGTCTGTTCATGTCTTCTGCCCATTTCTTGATTGGATTATTTGTTCTTTGGTTGTTGAGTTTGATAAGTTCTTTATAGATTTTGGACACTAGCCCTTTATCTGATATGTCATTTGCAAATATTTTCTCCCATTCTGTCGGTTGTCTTTTGGTTTTGTGGACTGTTTCTTTTGCTGTGCAAAAGCTTTTTATCTTGATGAAATCCCAATAGTTCATTTTTGCCCTGGCTTCCTGTGCCTTTGGTGATGTTTCTAGGAAGAAGTTGCTGCGGCTGAGGTCGAAGAGGTTGTTACCTGTGTTCTCCTTTAGGATTTGGATGGACTCCTGTCTCACGATTAGGTCTTTCAACCATTTGGAGTCTATTTTTGTGTGTGGTGTAAGGAAATGATCCAGTTTCATTCTTCTGCATGTGGCTGTCCAATTTTCCCAACACCATTTGTTGAAGAGACTGTCTTTTTTCCACTGGACATTCTTTCCTGCTTTGTCAAAGATAAGTTGACCATAGAGTTGAGGGTCCATTTCTGGGCTCTCGATTCTGTTCCATTGATCTATGTGTCTGTTTTTGTGCCAGTACCATACTGTCTTGATGATGACAGCTTTGTAATAGAGCTGGAAGTCCGGAATTGTGATGCCGCCAGCTTTGCTTTTCTTTTTCAAGATTCCTCTGGCTATTCGGGGTCTCTTCTGGTTCCATACAAATTTTAGGATTATTTGTTCCATTTCTTTGAAAAAAATGGATGGTATTTTGATGGGGATTGCATTGAATGTGTAGATTGCTCTAGGTAGCATTGACATCTTCACAATGTTGGTTCTTCCAATCCATGAGCATGGAACGTTTTTCCATTTCTTTGTGTCTTCTTCAATTTCTTTCATGAGTATTTTATAGTTTTCTGAGTACAGATCCTTTGCCTCTTTGGTTAAACTTATTCCTAGGTATCTTATGCTTTTGGGTGCAATTGTGAATGGGATCGACTCCTTGATTTGTCTCTCTTCTGTCTTGTTGTTGGTGTATAGGAATGCCACTGATTTCTGTGCATTGATTTTATAGCCTGCTACGTGACTGAATTCCTGTGTGAGTTCTAGCAGTTTTGGGGTGGAGTCTTTTGGGTTTTCCACATACAGTATCATATCATCTGCAAAGAGTGAGAGTTTGACTTCCTCTTTGCCGATTTGGATGCCTTTGATTTCTTTTTGTTGTCTGATTGCTGTGGCTAGGACTTCTAATACTATGTTGAATAGCAGTGGTGAGAGTGGACATCCCTGCCGCGTTCCTGACCTTAGGGGAAAAGCTCTCAGCTTTTCCCCATTGAGAATGATATTCGCTGTAGGTTTTTCGTAGATGGCTTTTATGATATTGAGGTATGTACCCTCTATCCCTATACTTTGAAGAGTTTTGATCAAGAAAGGATGCTGTACTTTGTCAAATGCTTTTTCTGCATCTATTGAGAGAATCATATGATTCTTGTTCTTTCTTTTGTTAATGTATTGTATCACGTTGATTGATTTGCGGATGTTGAACCAGCCTTGCAGCCCAGGGATAAATCCCACTTGGTCGTGGTGAATAATCCTTTTAATGTACTGTTGGATCCTATTGGCTAGTATTTTGGTGAGAATTTTTGCATCCATGTTCATCAAGGATATTGGTCTGTAATTCTCCTTTTTGATGGGATCTTTGTCTGGTTTTGGGATCAAGGTAATGGTGGCCTCATAAAATGAGTTTGGCAGTTTTCCTTCCATTTCTATTTTTTGGAACAGTTTCAGGAGAATAGGTATTAAGTCTTCTTTAAATGTCTGATAGAATTCCCCTGGGAAGCCATCTGGCCCTGGGCTTTTGTTTCTTGGGAGATTTTTGATGACTGCTTCAATTTCCTTAGTGGTTATAGGTCTATTCAGGTTTTCTATTTCTTCCTGGTTCAGTTTTGGTAGTTGATACATCTCTAGGAATGCACCCATTTCTTCCAGGTTATCTAATTTGCTGGCATAGAGTTGCTCATAATGTGTTCTTATAATTGTTTTTATTTCTTTGGTGTTGGTTGTGATCTCTCCTCTTTCATTCATGATTTTGTTGATTTGGGACATTTCTCTTTTCTTTTTGATCAGTCTGGCCAGGGGTTTATCAATCTTGTTAATTCTTTCAAAGAACCAGCTCCTAGTTTCGTTGATCTGTTCTACTGTTCTTTTGGTTTCTATTTCATTGATTTCTGCTGTGATCTTTATTATTTCTCTTCTCCTGCTGGGTTTAGGCTTTATTTGCTGTTCTTTCCCCAGCTCCTTTAGGTGTAGGGTTAGATTGTGTATTTGAGACCTTTCTTGTTTCTTGAGAAAGGCTTGTATTGCTATATACTTTCCTCTCAGGACTGCCTTTGCTGTATCCCAAAGATTTTGGACAGTTGTGTTTTCATTTTCATTGGTTTCCATGAATTTTTTAAATTCTTCTTTAATTTCCTGGTTGACCCATTCATTCTTTAGTAGGATGCTCTTTAGCCTCCATGTATTTGAGTTCTTTCCGACTTTCCTCTTGTGATTGAGTTCTAGTTTCAAAGCCCTGTGGTCTGAAAACATGCAGGGAATGATCCCAATCTTTTGGTACCAGTTGAGACCTGATTTGTGACCTAGGATGTGATCAATTCTGGAGAATGTTCCATGGGCACTAGGGAAGAATGTGTATTCCGTTGCTTTGGGATGGAATGTTCTGAATATGTCTGTGAAGTCCATTTGGTCCAGTGTGTCATTGAAAGTCTTTATTTCCTTGTTGATCTTTTGCTTAGAGGATCTGTCCATTTCAGTCAGGGGGGTGTTAAAGTCCCCCACTATTATTGTATTGTTGTCAATGTGTTTCTTTGCTTTTGTTATTAATTGCCTTATATAATTGGCTGCTCCCACGTTCGGGGCATAGATATTTACGATTGTTAGGTCTTCTTGTTGGATAGACCCTTTAAGTAGGATATAGTGTCCTTCCTCATCTCTTATTACAGTCTTTGTTTTAAAATCTAGTTTGTCTGATATAAGGATTGCCACCCCAGCTTTCTTTTGGTGTCCATTAACATGGTAAATGGTTTTCCACCCCCTCACTTTCAATCTGGGGGTGACTTTGGGTCTAAAATGAGTCTCTTGCAGACAGCATATGGATGGGTCTTGTTTTTTAATCCAATCTGAGAGCCTGTGTCTTTTGATTGGGGCATTGAGCCCATTTACATTCAGGGTAACTATTGAAAGGTATGAATTCAGTGCCATTGTATTGCCTGTAGGGTGACTGTTACTGTATGTTGTCTGTGTTCCTCTCTGATCTTTGCTGCTTTTAGGCTCTCTCTTTGCTTAGAGGACCCCTTTCAATATTTCTTGGAGGGCTGGTTTCGTGTTTGCAAATTCCTTTAGTTTTTGTTTGTTCTGGAAGCTTTTTATCTCTCCTTCTGTTTTCAATGACAGCCTAGCTGGATATAGTATTCTTGGCTGCATATTTTTCTCGTTTAGTGCTCTGAAGATATCTTGCCAGTCCTTTCTGGCCTGCCACGTCTCTGTGGATAGGTCTGTTGCCAATCTAATATTTTTACCCTTGTAGGTTACATATCTCTTCTCCCGAGCTGCTTTCAGGATTTTCTCTTTGTCTGTGAGACTCGTAAGTTTTACTATTAGATGTCGGGGTGTTGACCTATTTTTATTGATTTTGAGAGGGGTTCTCTGTGCCTCCTGGATTTTGATGCCTGTTTCCTTCCTCACATTAGGGAAGTTCTCTGCTATTATTTGCTCCAATATACCTTCTGCCCCTCTCTCTCTTTCTTCTTCTTCTGGGATCCCAATTATTCTAATGTTGTTTCGTCTTATCGAATCACTTATCTCTCGAATTCTGCCCTCGTGATCCTGTAGTTGTTTCTCCCTCTTTTTCTCAGCCTCTTTACGTTCCATCATTTGGTCTTCTATATCACTGATTCTCTCTTCTGCCTCATTTATCCTAGCAGTTAGTGCCCCCATTTTTGATTGCACCTCATCAATAGCCTTTTTGATTTCGACTTGGTTAGATTTTAGTTCTTTTCTTTCTCCAGAAAGGGTTTCTCTAATAACTTCCACGCTTTCTTCAAGCCCAGCTAGTATCTTTAAAGTCATGATTCTGAACTCTAGGTCCGACATCGTACTAACGTCCGTATTGAGTAGGTCCCTGGCTGACCGTACTACCTCTTGTTCTTTTTGCTGAGGTGATTTTTTTCGACTTGTCATTTTGTCCAGAGGAGAATAGATGAATGAGAGAACAAAATGCTAACAGGTTTACAACGTCCCCAGCAAATATACTGTATACAAATCAGAAAAGACCTGAAACCAGGGGAAAAGAAAGGGAAAGAAAGAAAAAAGAAAGAGAGAGAGAAAAAAAAAAGATAAAAACAAAAACAGAACAATACAAAAAAAGCAGAATGTGATCAAATATGATCAGGCTAGTGCATAGATCAGTGCCACACACTAGATTTTGGGCGTATTTTGATCTGTTAGAAAAAAGTGCCTCCTAAAATTTTAAAGGAAGAAAGACATAGATGTACAAAATAAGGGTCGATACAATGAAGGGACAGAAGATGACTGTAAAGATAAAAATTATAAAATATTTTATAAAAGGACTTGATAAGATAAGAAGTTGTTTGAAAAAAGAAAGAAGATTAAAAAAAAAAGAATAAAGGTAGAGAATGTGATCAGACAGGAGACTAGAACAGAACCATACACTAGGGATTTAGGGTATATTTTTATCTGTTAGAAGAAACTGTATCTCAAAATTTTAAAGAGAGAACAACTTATATATATTTGCCAAAAATAAGGGTAACTACTACGAAGGGATAAAATATGACTCTTCCAGTAAGTTGTCGCTTCTCTGTTCAGAGAGTTGTTGCTACTCTCCTCTTCGATCTCCTGTTGAGTTCGTAGGTGTTCAGAATGGTTTGATCCCTATTCAGCTGAATTCCTGAGACCAGACGAAATCCAGGTCTCCTACTCCTCCGCCATCTTGCTCCGCCCCCCGAGAATAGGAAGGTTACATTTTTAACTTAAAATACTTGTACCTAGTTTTCCAATCAGATGACAATAATCAATACGTTCTTGAGGATTCAGAGATGACAACTGGAATATATACTGTTTTTTTAAGTCTTCATGTGTTTCCTCTATTGTTATAATCTGAAATGGAAGAGTTTTATTTTAGAAAAAATTAACAGTAAAGAGGCTATCAATCAGGTAGATGGTTTTAAGTGACATTTTTAGTCCTTTGACTTATCAAATACAGAAATAACAGCATGCAAAGAAATGCAGTTTCAACATTTGTGAACTCTTGCTGGTGGTATCAGGAAATTCTTAATGCAGCGTAACAGTAATATCAAAAAGGTGTATCATCACACTAAGGATAAAGTAACCTTTTCTCGAGGGTGTGGGGCCACTGGTGGGTTGGCTAGGGGGAAGGCAATACTGGGGGCTTGAGGTGTAGGGATCAGGTGGCTGTCTTTTACCGGTGTTTCCAGTTCTTCAGAGATCGGGTGTTTTGGGGCTTCAGTCACACGCATGTTTTCGGGATCACAGACAGCTGAGGGCAATAAAATGCTGCAGTGTGATGTTATCCAAATATGACTAAGAACAAATTCAGGCAAATATTCTCATCTGTCTTAACCAAGATGAAATTAAACACAAATTCTGCAATGTAAAAAGTACATGCAGAAGAGACAGCCTATTTCTAGAGCTTATAAATAAATGCAATTAATTAGCTTTTTAAAAGGGCAAATGGTGTTACCTGTGGGCTTCTCCCAAACTTTTCTTTAAATACCAAGCTTTCATCAGTAAAATGTAACCTAAATTTGTAAAATGAAAGCAATGTTACACTTGGAGAAAATCTACCTAGTGCAGAGACATAATCATGTGATATGAGAAAATGGGGGATAAAAGATGACCAAAGATGAAGGACAGGAATCATTCTGTCTTCAAGGTAAAGCCCAAGGAGAAAAAAACCAGGAGAATTCAGAAAGGAACACATACAAATCCAAAGAACAAATGTGGGGGGCGGGCGGAGCAAGATGGCGGAAGAGTAGGAGACCTGGATTTCATCTGGTCTCAGGAATTGGGATGAATAGGGATCAAACCATTCTGAACACCTACGAACTCAACAGGAGATCGAAGAAAAGAATAGCAACAACTCTCTGAACGGAAAAGCGACCACTTTCTGGAAGGTAGGACGTGCGGAGAAGTGAATCCGAGGCGATATTCGGGAGGATAGACGGCGGGGGAGGGGCCCTCCATCGGCCGCTCTGGCAAGTGATAGAGCCGCGGAGCACAAAATCAGAACTTTTAGAAGTTAGCTCTGCTGAGGGACGTCGCTCCAGTGGCTAAGTGGGGGGTGGAACCCTTGCAGGACAATGTGGTCTCAGGACCCTCGGGGGTCACAGAACGACCGGGGGTGCCTGAGTGCACCAGAGCTCCCAGGTATCGGAGCGGGGAAGCCGGCTGCAGAGACGGAGCCGAGGCGCGGGATCTCAGCTTGGGGTTGCCATAAACTGTGATCGGCGACACAATCAGGCCACTGCTCCTCCAGCAGGGACCCAACAAGTGGCAGATCCGGGGAGACTCCCCTTCCTCCTCCAGGAGGAGCGGCAGGAGAGCGCACCGCAGGGATCGGCTGGGTTTGGAGACTCCACACCGAGCAGGTGCCAGAGATAGAAACGCTCGGTCACAGGCCAGGTGAGCACGGAGTACGGCCGGAGACTGGGGAGACGGCAGTGATTGACTGCTTTTCTCTGGGGGCGCTCTGAGGAGTGGGGCCCTGAGTTCTCCGCTCCTCTGGGGCGGAGACTGGAGGCCCCCATTTTCACTCTCGTCCTCCAAAGCCATAGGGAAAGCTTGCAGGGAACAAAAGCATCTGAGAGCAAACCCAAGCAGCTTACTTAGTCCCGACCGACAAGGGCAGGGCAATTCCGCCTCCGGAAGAGATATTTGGGAACCATGGCAACACGTCCCTCCCCCAGAAGATCAACACGAACAGCCAGCCAAGACCAAGTTCACCGATCAATGAGAACGGGAGAACCCCAGCGCTAAGGGAATACTGCACATAGAATTCATGGCTTTTTTACCGTGATTCATTAGTCTTTCAAAGTTAATTTTTTTTAACTTTTTTGTTGAATTTTTCTTTTTCCCTTTTACAACCAGCATCTTATCAATCACTTTTAAAGAATTTTTATTTTTCATTTTTAGAGTCATATTCTGTCCCTTCATGGTAGTTATCCTTATTTATGGCGCATATATATATAAGTTGTTCTCTCTAAAGTTTTGAGGTACAGTTTCTTATAACAGATCAAAATATATCCTAAATCACTAGTGTATGGCTTTGTTCTAGTCTCCTGCCTGATCGCATTCTCTCCGTTTTTTCTTTTCTTTTTAAATCTTCTTTCTTTTTTCAAACAACTTCCTATCTTATCAATTCCTTTTACATAATCTTTTATAATTTTCATCTTTACATTCATATTCCATCCCTTCATTGTATCAACCCTTATTTTGTACATATATAAGTCTTTCTTTAAAATTTTAGGAGGCACTTTCTTCTAATAGACCAAAATACACCCAAAATCTAGTGTGTGGCACTGATCTCTGCACTAGCCTGATTATATATGATCATGTTCTGTTTTATTTTTGTTCTGTTTTCATCTGTTTCTATCTTTTTGGGGTTTTTTTTCTCTTTTTTCTTTCTTTCCCTTTCTTCTCCCCTGGTCTCAGGTCTTTTCTGATTTGTTTAGAATATATTTTCTGGGGATGTTGTTATCCTGTTAGCATTTTGTTTTCTCATTCATCTATTCTCCTCTGGACAAAATGACAAGACGAAAAAAATCACCTCAACAAAAAGAACAAGAGGTAGTACCATCTACCAGGGACCTACTCAATATGGACATTAGTGCGATGTCGGACCTAGAGTTCAGAATCATGATTTTAAAGATACTAGCTGGGATTGAAAAAAGCATGGAGGTTATTAGAGAAACCCTTCCTGGAGAAATAAAAGAACTAAAATCTAACCAAGTCGAAATCAAAAAGGCTATTAATGAGGTGCAATAAAAAATGGGGGCACTAACTGCTAGGACAAATGAGGCCGAAGAGAGAATTAGCGAGATACAAGACCAAATGATGAAAAATAAAGAAGCTGAGAAAAAGAGATAAACAACTACTGGGTCACGAGGGCAGAATTCGAGAGATAAGCGATATGATAAGATGAAACATTAGAATAATTGGGATCCCAGAGGAGGAAGAAAGAGAGAGAGGGGCAGAAGGTATATTGGAGCAAATTATAGCAGAGAACTTCCCTAATGTGGGGAAGGAAACAGGCATCAAAATTCAGGAAGCGCAGAGAACCCCTCTCAAAATCAATAAAAATAGGTCGACACCCCCACATCTAATAGTAAAACTTACGAGTCTCAGAGACAAAGAGAAAATCCTGAAAGCAGCTCAGGAGAAGAGATATGTAACCTACAATGGTAGAAACATTAGACTGGCAACAGACCTATCCACAGAGACGTGGCAGGCCAGAAAGGACTGGCATGATATCTTCAGAGCACTAAACGAGAAGAATATGCAGCTAAGAATACTATATCCAGCTAGGCTGTTATTGAAAATTGAAGGAGAGATAAAAAGCTTCCAGGACAAACAAAAACGAAAGGAATTTGCAAACACGAAACCAGCCCTCCAAGAAATATTGAAAGGGGTCCTCCTAAGCAGAGAGAGCCTAAAAGCAGCATAGACCAGAAAGGAACACAGACAATATACAGTCACAGTCACCTTACAGGCAATACAATGTCACTAAATTCATACCTTTCAATAGTTACCCTGAATGTAAATGGGCTAAATGCCCCAATCAAAAGATACAGGCTATCAGATTGTATTAAAAAACAAGACTCATCGATATGCTGTCTGTAAGAGACACAGTTTAGAACCAAACACACCCCCAGAATGAAAGTGAGGGGGTGGAAAACCATTTACCATGCTAATGGACACCAAAAGAAAGCTGGGGTGGCAAACCTTATAACAGACCAATTAGATTTTAAAACAAAGACTATAATAAGAGATGAGGAAGGACACTATATCCTACTTAAAGGGTCTATCCAACAAGAAGATCTAACAATCGTAAATATCTATGCCCCTAACGTGGGAGCAGCCAATTATATAAGCCAGTTAATAACAAAAGCAAAGAAACACATTGACAACAATAAAATAATAGTGAGGGACTTTCTGGTAAAGCCCTCACTGAAGTGGACAGATCATCTAAGCAAAAGATCAACAAGGAAATAAAGACATTCAATGACACAATGGACCAAAAGAGTTCACAGACATATTCAGAACATTCCATCCCAAAGCAACGGAATACACATTCTTCTCTAGTGCCCATGGAACATTCTCCAGAATTGATCACATCCTAGATCACAAATCAAGTCTCAACGGCTACCAAAAGATTGGGATTATTCCCTGCATATTTTCAGACCACAGTGCTTTGAAACTAGAACTCAATCACAAGAGGAAAGTTGGAAAGAACTGAAATATATGGAGGCTAGGGAGCATCCTACTAAAGAATGAATGGGTCAAAGAGGAAATTAAGGAAGAATTAAAAAAACTCACGGAAACCAATGAAAATGAAAACACAACTGTTGAAAGGCACGGTATCTGCAAGATATGCTCTTGCTCGCTCGCGTGCGCTTTAGGGAGCCCGTTCCGAGAGCTCTCAGCCACAGTACAGAGTAGAGCGTTCCCTCTAACCCTGTGAACGGCGGGAGCTTGAGGCACGGTATCTGCCCAGATTTCTGCCTTAGAAGGAGGTGCCTGGAATTCAGGGCTCCACGCACCCGTGCCGGAGGAGGGCTAGCTTCGTGACACTAGAGCTGGTGCGAGCGGTGCCTCTGCGCGAAGCCGTTTCTCTCGCCCTGTGATTCAAGGGAATCTTTTCCTAGGCCCTCACGCAGACACACTGAAAGTGTTGCCACCCTCCGCAACCGTGATGCTGTCTACAGCACGGTCCCTCTCCACTGCTGTTAGCTAGTGTTCGGTCACTCTACAGCCTGGCTCCTCCGTGCTAGGGCTTAGGTACCTGGGTCTCCAGGCAGGCCCACAGGGGATAGCAGTGCTAACCTCCTCACACAAGAGAGGGGTCGAGACAGCAGCCTTCCTTACAGGCCTGTTTGTCGGTCAGAGTCACGTTTAAGTTCTATCGCTCATGCTTTCACACAAACACCCCACAAGTGAAGTGTGCGCTCAGGAAGGGCGTTCGTGGCGGAGGCTCGGGGCCTCTAACGTTTGGTTCCTTGGCGTTAGGCCGATGGCAGTTCGGACTAAACGCACACAGGGCCAGACGGCCTGGCCTCAGGAAAGAAGTGTTGCGTCCAGACGCGCCTTGGACCCCTGCTTCTTTCTCCCTTGAAATTCCGCTGGATCCATTCCCCGGCTGGGCACAAAAGCACAGTGGAACAGGGGACCGCGCCCCATGGAGAGGGGACGGGAGCTACAGCTGTGCTGCTTTCCAGGCTGCTTTCTTCCAAGTCAGGGTTGAGCGGCGAGAGTTCCCGAGCAAAGGGGAGCAGTGTGCATGCAGCAGCTCCTGGTAGCAAGAGCTGAGCCGAGAGATGCCTTCCGCAACGGCCTGTTTCTCACCTGGCTTTGGCGGGTGGAACCTGTTCTCCAGGTTCTCGCGCACGGACACCGTACACTGCCTCCTCCCGCAGAGATGTCGGCGGCAGCTACAGCACGGATTCTCTACACTGTTTGCTTCGCGTTCATCCACTACCAATGAGACTTGCGTGCCAAAGCGGGGCCGCAGGCCCGGCTTCACAAACGGACTGGGGGGCCGTGTTCTGCCTTCTGCCGCCGCCTGAGTCTCACTCCGAAAATGGTCTGGGAACCGCTGGCAGCGCACGGCCGAAGGCACACGGCAGAATGCTTTCACCCTCAGCAACGGCTGTCCCGGCTGGAGCCAGGATGCTCTCCAGTGTGGTTCCTGCCAGTCAGGGGCTGGTTTTGGGGCCTGCACACGCACACGGGGCAAAGGTCCTGGGCCCAGCAACAAGAGCCGAGCCAAGAGGCGTGTCTTCGGCCCCGGGCTCTAGCTCGCACGGTTGGGCTTTAGGGAGGCCGTTCCCAGAGCTCTCAGCCACAGGACACAGTAGAGCGCGCCCTCTAACCCAGTGACCGGCGGGAGCTTAAGGCACGGTATCTGCCCAGATTTCTGCCTTCGACGGTGGTGCCTGGAACTCAGGGCTCCAGGCACCCGTGCCGGGGGAAGGCTAGCTTCGTGATCCTAGAGCTGATGCGAGCGGTGCCTCTGCGCGAAGCCGTTTCTCTCGCCCTGTGATTCAAGGGAATCGTTCCCTAGGCCCTCACGCAGACACACTGAAAGTGTTGCCACCTTCCGCAACCGAGATGCTGTCTACAGCACGGTCCCTCTCCACTGCTGTTAGCTAGTTTCGGTCACATTACACCCTGGCTTCTCCTTGCTAGTGCTTAGTTAGGTACCTAGGTACCTAGGTCGACAGGCAGGCCCACAGGGGATAGCAGTGCTAACATCCTCACAAAATAGAGGGGTCGAGACAGCAGCCTTCCTTACAGGCCTATTTCTCGGTCAGAGTCACGTTTAGGTTCCATCCCTCATGCTTGCACACAAACACCCCACAGGTGAAGTGGGCGCTCAGGAAGGGCGTTCGTGGCGGAGGCTCGGGGCCTCTAGCGTTTGGTTCCTTGGCGTTAGGCCGATGGCAGTTCGGACTAAACGCACACAGGGCCAGTCGGCCTGGCCTCAGGAAAGAGCTGTTGCGTCCAGAGGCGCCTTGGACCCCTGATTCTTTCTCCCTGCAATTTCGCTGGGACCCACTCCCCAGCTGGGCACACAAGCACGGTTGAACCGGTGGCCGCGCCCAGTGGAGAGGGGACGGGAGCTACAGCTGTGCTGCTTTCCAGGCTACTTTCTTCCAAGTCAGGGTTGAGCGGCGAGAGTTCCCGAGCCACGGGGAGCAGTGTGGAGGTAGCAGCTCCGGGTAGCAAGAGCTGAGCCGAGAGGTGCCTTCCGCAAAGGCCTGTTTCTCACCTGGCTTTGGCGCATGGAACCCGTTCCCCAGGCTCTCGCGCCCGGACACCGTACACTGCCTCCTCCTGCAGAGAGGTCCGCGGCCGGTACAGCACGGATTCTCTACACTGTGTTTGGTTCCCGTTCGTCCGCTAGCAATGAGACTTGCATGCCAAAGCGGGGCCGCAGGCCCGGCTTCACGAACCAAACCGGGAGCCGTGTTCTGCCTTCTGCCGCTGCCTGAGTCTCACTCCGAAAATGGGCTGAGAGTAGTGGCAGCGCACAGCCGCAGGCACACGGCAGAATGCTTTCACCCTCAGCAACGGCTGTCCCGGCTGTAGCCAGGATGCTCTCCAGTGTGGTTCCTGCCAGTCAGGGGCTGGTTTTGCGGCCTGCACTCGCACACGGGGCAACGGTCCTGTGCCCCGCAACAAGAGCCGAGCCAAGAGGCGTGTCTTCGGCCCCGGGCTCTAGCTCGCTTGTTTGGGCTTTAGGGAGGCCGTTCCCAGAGCTCTCAGGCACAAGACACAGTAGAGCGCGCCCTCTACCCCAGTGACCGGCGGGAGCTTAAGGCACGGTATCTGCCCAGATTTCTGCCTTCGACGGTGGTGCCTGGAATTCAGGGCTCCACACACCCGTGTGGGGGAAGGCCAGCTTCGTGACGCTAGAGCTGATGCGAGCGGTGCCTCTGCGCGAAGCCGTTTCTCTCGCCCTCTGATTCAAGGAAATCGTTTCCTAGGCCCTCACGCAGACACACTGAAAGTGTTGCCACCCTCCGCAACTGTGATGCTGTCTACAGCACGGTCCCTCTCCACTGCTGTTAGCTAGTTTTCGGTCACCTTACAGCCTAGCTTCTCCGAGCTAGTGCTTAGTTAGGTACCTAGGTACCTAGGTCTCCAGGCAGGCCCACAGGGGAGAGCAGTTCTAACCTCCTCACACAATAGAGGGGTCGAGACAGCAGCCTTCCTTACAGGCCTGTTTTTCGGTCAGAGTCACATTTAGGTTCCATCGCTCATGCTTGCACACAAACACCCCACAGGTGAAGTGTGCGCTCAGGAAGGGCGTTCGTGGGGTAGGCTCGGGGCCTCTAGCGTTTGGTTCCTTGGCATTAGGCGGATGGCAGTTCGGACTAAACGCACACAGGGCCAGACGGCCTGGCCTCAGGAAAGAGGTGTTCCGTCCAGGGGCGCGTTGGGCCCCTGCTTCTTTCTCCCTTGGAATTCCGCAGGGACCCACTACCCAGCTGGGCACACAAGAACAGTTGAAGAGGTGGCCGCACCCTGTGGACAGGGGACGGGAGCTACAGCTGTGCTGGTTTCCAGTCTGCTTTCTTCCAAGTCAGGCTTGAGCGGCGAGAGTTCCCGAGCCACGGGGAACAGTGTAGAGGTAGCAGCTCCTGGTAGCAAGAGCTGAGCCGAGAGGTGCCTTCCACAACGGCCTGTCTCTCACCTGGCTTTGGCGTATGGAAACCGTTCCCCAGGCTCTCGCGCACGGACATCGTACATTGCCTCCTCCAGCAGAGAGGTCGGCGGCCGCTACAGCACGGATTCTCTACACTGTGTTTGCTTCACGTTCGTCCGCTAGCAATGAGACTGGTATGCCAAGGCAGGGCCGCAGGCCTGGCTTCACGAACCAAGCGGGGGGCCGTGTTCTGCCTTCTGCCGCCGCCTCAGTCTCACTCCAAAAAAGGTCTGGGCCTTGCTGGCAGCGCACGGCCGCAGGCACACGGCAGAATGCTTCCACCCTCAGCAACGGCTGTCCCGGCTGGAGCCAGGATGCTCTCCAGTGTGGTTCCTGCCAGTCAGGGGCTGGTTTTGCGGCCTGCACTCGCACACGGGGCAACGGTCCTGGGCCCAGCAACAAGAGCCGAGCCAAGAGGCGTGTCTTCGGCCCCGGCCACTTGCTCGCTCGGGTGGCCTTTAGGGAGGCCGTTCCCAGAGCTCTCAGCCACAGGACACAGTAGAGCGCGCCCTCTAACCCAGTGACCGGTGGAAGCTTAAGCCACGGTATCTGCCCAGATTTCTGCTTTCGAAGGAAGAGTCTGGACCTCAGGGCTCCACGCACCCGTGCCGGGGGAAGGCTAGCTTCGTGACACTAGAGCTGGTGCAAGAGGTGCCTCTGCGCGAATCTGTTTCTCTTGCCCTGTGTTTCAGGGGAATAGTTTCCTAGGCACTCACGCGGACACACCGAAAGTGTTGCCACCATGCGGAACCGTGATGGTGTCTAGAGCACGGTCCCTCTCCACTGCTGTTAGCTACTGTTCGGTCACTCTACAGCCTGGCTTCTCGGTGCTAGTGCTTAGGTACCTAGCTCTCCAGGCAGGCCCACAGAGGAGAGCACTGCTAACCTCCTCACACAAGAGAGGGGTCGAGAGACAGCCTTCCTTACAGGCCTGTTTCTCGGTCAGCGTCACGTTTAGTTTCCATCGCTCATGCTTTCACACAAACACCCCACAGGTGAAGTGTGCGCTCAGGAAGGGCGTTCGTGGCGGAGGCTCGGGGCCTCTAACGTTTGGTTCCTTGGCGTTAGGCGGATGGCAGTTCGGACTAAACGCACACAGGGCCAGATGGCCTGGCCTCAGGAAAGAGGTGTTGCGTCCAGAGGCGCCTTGGACCCCTGCTTTTTTCTCCCTTGAAATTCCGCTGGGATCCACTCCCCGGCTGGGCACACAAGCACGGTTGAACAGGGGACCGCGCCCCATGGAGAGGGGATGGGAGCTACAGCTGTGCTGGTTTCCAGTTTCCTTTCTTCCAAGTCAGGGTTGAGCGGCGAGAGTTCCCGAGCCACGGGGAGCAGTGTAGAGGTACCAGGTCCGGGTAGCAGGAGCTGAGCCGATAGGTGCCTTATGCAATGGCCTGTTTCTCCCCTGGCTTTGGCACATGGAACCCGTTCACCAGGCTCTCGCACCCGGACACCGTACACTGCCTCCTCCCGCAGAGATGTCGGCGGCAGCTACAGCACAAATTCTCTACACTGTGTTTGCTTCGCGTTCGTCCGCTAGCAATGAGACCTGCATGCCAAAGCGGGGCCGCAAGCCCGGCTTCACGAACGGAGCGGGGGGCCGTGTTCTGCCTTCTGCCGCCGCCTGAGTCTCACTCCGAAAATGGTCTGGGAACCGCTGGCAGCGCACGGCCGCAGGCACACGGCAGAATGCTTTCACCCTCAGCAACGGCTGTCCCGGCTGGAGCCAGGATGCTCTCCAGTGTGGTTCCTGCCAGTCAGGGGCTGGTTTTGGGGCCTGCACACGCACACGGGGCAACGGTCCTGGGCCCAGCAACAAGAGCCGAGCCAAGAGGCGTGTCTTCGGCCCCGGGCTCTAGCTCGCTCGGTTGGGCTTTAGGGAGGCCGTTCCCAGAGCTCTCAGCCACAGGACACAGTAGAGCGCGCCCTCTAACCCTGTGACCGGCGGGAGCTTAAGGCACGGTATCTGCCCAGATTTCTGCCTTCCACAGTGGTGCCTGGAACTCAGGGCTCCACACACCCGTGCCTGGGGAAGGCTAGCTTCGTGACCCTAGATCTGATGCGAGCGGTGCCTCTGCGCGAGGCCGTTTCTCTCGCCCTGAGATTCAAGGGAATCGTTTCCTAGGCCCTCACGCAGACACCCTGAAAGGGTTGCCACCCTCCGCAACCGTGATGCTGTCTACAGCACGGTCCCTCTCCACTGCTGGTAGCTAGTGTTCAGTCACTCTACAGCCTGGCTTCTCCGTGCTAGGGCTTAGGTACCTAGGTCTCCAGGCAGGCCCACAGGGGATAGCAGCGTTACCTTCCTCACACAAGAGAGGGGTCGAGAGACAGCCTTCCTTACAAGCCTGTGTCTCGGTCAGAGTCACGTTTACGTTCCATCACTCATGTTTTCACACAAACACCCCACAGGTGAAGTGGGCGCTCAGGAAGGGCGTTCGTGGCGGAGGCTCGGGGCCTCTAGCTTTTGGTTCCTTGGCGTTAGGCGGATGGCACTTCGGACTAAAAGCAAACAAGGCCAGACGGCCTGGCCTCAGGAAAGAGCTGTTGCGTCCAGAGGCGCCTTGGACCCCTGATTCTTTCTCCCTGCAACTCCGCTGGGACCCACTCCCCAGCTGGGCACACAAGCACGGTTGAACCGGTGGCCGCGCCCCGTGGAGAGGGGACGGGAGCTACAGCTGTGCTGCTTTCCAGGCTGCTTTCTTCCAAGTCAGGGTTGAGCGGCGAGAGTTCCCGAGCCACGGGGAGCAGTGTGGAGGTAGCAGCTCCGGGTAGCAAGAGCTGAGCCGAGAGGTGCCTTCCGCAAAGGCCTGTTTCTCACCTGGCTTTGGCGTATGGAAACCGTTCCCCAGGCTCTCGCGCACGGACATTGTACATTGCCTCCTCTAGCAGAGAGGTCGGCGGCCGCTACAGCACGGATTCTCTACACTGTGTTTGCTTCACGTTCGTCCGCTAGCAATGAGACTGGCATGCCAAGGCAGGGCCGCAGGCCTGGCTTCACGAACCAAGCGGGGGGCCGTGTTCTGCCTTCTGCCGCCGCCTGAGTCTCACTCCGAAAAAGGTCTGGGACTTGCTGGCAGCGCACGGCCGCTGGCACACGGCAGAATGCTTCCACCCTCAGCAACGGCTGTTCCGGCTGGAGCCAGGATGCTCTCCAGTGTGGTTTCTGCCAGTCAGGGGCTGGTTTTGCGGCCTGCACTCGCACACGGGGCAACGGTCCTGGCCCCAGCACCAAGAGCCGAGCCAAGAGGCGTGTCTTCGGCCCCGGCCACTTGCTCGCTCGGGGGCCTGCACACGCACACGGGGCAACGGTCCTGGGCCCAGCAACAAGAGCCGAGCCAAGAGGCGTGTCTTCGGCCCCGGGCTCTAGCTCACTCGCTTGGGCTTAAGGGAGGCCGTTCCCAGAGCTCTCAGCCACAGGACACAGTAGAGCGCGCCCTCTAACCCAGTGACCGGTGGAAGCTTAAGCCACGGTATCTGCCCAGATTTCTGCGTCCGAAGGAAGAGCCTGGACCTCAGGGCTCCACGCACCCGTGCCGGGGGAAGGCTAGCTTCGTGACACTAGAGCTGGTGCAAGAGGTGCCTCTGCGCGAATCCGTTTCTCTCGCCCTGTGTTTCAGGGGAATAGTTTCCTAGGCACTCACGCGGACACACTGAAAGTGCTGCCACCGTCCGGAACCGTGATGGTGTCTAGAGCACGGTCCCTCTCCACTGCTGTTAGCTACTGTTCGGTCACTCTACAGCCTGGCTTCTCCGTGCTAGTGCTTAGGTACCTAGCTCTCCAGGCAGGCCCACAGAGGAGAGCACTGCTAACCTCCTCACACAAGAGAGGGGTCGAGAGACAGCCTTCCTTACAGGCCTGTTTCTCGGTCAGCGTCACGTTTAGGTTCCATCGCTCATGCTTTCACACAAACACCCCACAGGTGAAGTGTGCGCTCAGGAAGGGCGTTCGTGGCGGAGGCTCGGGGCCTCTAGCGTTTGGTTCCTTGGCGTTAGGCGGATGACAGTTCGGACTAAACGCACACAGGGCCAGACGGCCTAGCCTCAGGAAAGAGGTGTGGCGACCAGAGGCGCCTTGGACCCCTGCTATTTTTTCCCTTGAAATTCCGCTGGGATCCACTCCCCGGCTGGGCACACAAGCACGGTTGAACAGGGGACCGCGCCCCATGGAGAGGGGACGGGAGCTACAGCTGTGCTGGTTTCCAGGTTGCTTTCTTCCAAGTCAGGGTTGAGCGGCGAAAGTTCCCGAGCCACGGGGAGCAGTGTAGAGGTACCTGCACCGGGTAGCAGGAGCTGAGCCGATAGGTGCCTTCTGCAACGGCCTGTTTCTCCCCTGGCTTTGGCGATGGAACCCGTTCCCCAGGCTCTCGCGCCCGGACACCGTACACTGCCTCCTCCCGCAGAGATGTCGGCGGCAGCTACAGCACAAATTCTCTACACTGTGTTTGCTTCGCGTTCGTCCGCTAGCAATGAGACTTGCATGCCAAAGCGGGGCCGCAAGCCCGGCTTTACGAACGGAGCGGGGGGCCGTGTTCTGCCTTCTGCCGCCGCCTGAGTCTCACTCCGAAAATGGTCTGGGAACCACTGGCAGCGCACGGCCGCTGGCACAAGGCAGAATGCTTTCACCCTCAGCAACGGCTGTCCCGGCTGGAGCCAGGATGCTCTCCAGTGTGGTTCCTGCCAGTCAGGGGCTGGTTTTGGGGCCTGCACACGCACACGGGGCAACGGTCCTGGGCCCAGCAACAAGAGCCGAGACAAGAGGCGTGTCTTCGGCCCCGGGCTCTAGCTCACTCGCTTGGGCTTAAGGGAGGCCGTTCCCACTGCTCTCAGCCTGAGGACACAGTAGAGCGCGCCCTCTACCCCAGTGACCGCCGGGAGCTTAAGGCACGGTATCTGCCCAGATTTCTGCCTTCGACCGTGGTGCATGGAATTCAGGGCTCCACACACCCGAGCCGGGGGAAGGCCAGCTTCGTGATGCTAGATCTGATGCGAGCGGTGCCTCTGCGCGAAGCCGTTTCTCTCGCCCTCTGATTCAAGGAAATCGTTTCCTAGGCCCTCACGGAGACACACTGAAAGTGTTCCCACCCTCCGCAACTGAGATGGTGTCTAAAGCACGGTCCCTCTCCACTGCTGTTAGCTAGTTTTCGGTCACCTTACAGCCTAGCTTCTCCGAGCTAGTGCTTAGTTAGGTACCTAGGTACCTAGGTCTCCAGGCAGGCCCACAGCGGAGAGCAGTGCTAACCTCCTCACACAATAGAGGGGTCGAGACAGCAGTCTTCCTTACAGGCCTGTTTTTCGGTCAGAGTCACATTTAGGTTCCATCGCTCATGCTTGCACACAAACACCCCACAGGTGAAGTGTGCGCTCAGGAAGGGCGTTCGTGGGGTAGGCTCGGAGCCTCTAGCGTTTGGTTCCTTGGCATTAGGCGGATGGCAGTTCGGACTAAACGCACACAGGGCCAGACGGCCTGGCCTCAGGAAAGAGGTGTTCCGTCCAGAGGCGCGTTGGGCCCCTGCTTCTTTCTCCCTTGGAATTCCGCAGGGACCCACTACCCAGCTGGGCACACAAGCACAGTTGAAGAGGTGGCCGCACCCTGTGGACAGCGGACGGGAGCTACAGCTGTGCTGGTTTCCAGTCTGCTTTCTTCCAAGTCAGGCTTGAGCGGCGAGAGTTCCCGAGCCACGGGGAACAGTGTAGAGGTAGCAGCTCCTGGTAGCAAGAGCTGAGCCGTGAGGTGCCATCCACAACGGCCTGTTTCTCACCTGGCTTTGGCGTATGGAAACCGTTCCCCAGGCTCTCCCGCACGGACATTGTACATTGCCTCCTCTAGCAGAGAGGTCGGCGGCCGCTACACAACGGATTCTCTACACTGTGTTTGCTTCACGTTCGTCCGCTAGCAATGAGACTGGCATGCCAAGGCAGGGCCGCAGGCCTGGCTTCACGAACCAAGCGGGGGGCCGTGTTCTGCCATCTGCCGCCGCCTGAGTCTCACTCCGAAAAAGGTCTGGGACTTGCTGGCAGCGCACGGCCGCTGGCACACGGCAGAATGCTTCCACCCTCAGCAACGGCTGTTCCGGCTGGTGCCAGGATGCTCTCCAGTGTGGTTTCTGCCACTCAGGGGCTGGTTTTGCGGCCTGCACTTGCACCCGGGGCAACGGTCCTGGCCCCAGCACCAAGAGCCGAGCCAAGAGGCGTGTCTTCGGCCCCGGCCACTTGCTCGCTCGGGTGGCCTTTAGGGAGGCCGTTCCCACAGCTCTCAGCCACAGGACACAGTAGAGCGCGCCCTCTAACCCAGTGACCGGTGGAAGCTTAAGCCACGGTATCTGCCCAGATTTCTGCGTCCGAAGGAAGAGCCTGGACCTCAGGGCTCCACGCACCCGTGCCGGGGGAAGGCTAGCTTCGTGACACTAGAGCTGGTGCAAGAGGTGCCTCTGCGCGAATCCGTTTCTCTCGCCCTGTGTTTCAGGGGAATAGTTTCCTAGGCACTCACGCGGACACACTGAAAGTGCTGCCACCGTCCGGAACCGTGATGGTGTCTAGAGCACGGTCCCTCTCCACTGCTGTTAGCTACTGTTCGGTCACTCTACAGCCTGGCTTCTCCGTGTTAGTGCTTAGGTACCTAGCTCTCCAGGCAGGCCCACAGAGGAAGCACTTCTAACCTCGTCACACAAGAGAGGGGTCGAGAGACAGCCTTCCTTACAGGCCTGTTTCTCGGTCAGCGTCACGTTTACGTTCCATCGCTCATGCTTTCACTCAAACACCCCACAGGTGAAGTGTGCGCTCAAGAAGGGCGTTCGTGGCGGAGGCTCGGGGCCTCTAACGTTTGGTTCCTTGGCGGTAGGCGGATGACAGTTCGGACTAAACGCACACAGGGCCAGACGGCCTAGCCTCAGGAAAGAGGTGTTGCGTCCAGAGGCGCCTTGGACCCCTGCTATTTTCTCCCTTGAAATTCCGCTGGGATCCACTCCCCGGCTGGGCACACAAGCACGGTTGAACAGGGGACCGCGCCCCATGGAGAGGGGACGGGAGCTACAGCTGTGCTGGTTTCCAGGTTGCTTTCTTCCAAGTCAGGGTTGAGCAGCGAGAGTTCCCGAGCCACGGGGAGCAGTGTAGAGGTACCTGCACCGGGTAGCAGGAGCTGAGCCGATAGGTGCCTTCCGCAACGGCCTGTTTCTCCCCTGGCTTTGGCGCATGGAACCCGTTCCCCAGGCTCTCGCACCCGGACACCGTACACTGCCTCCTCCCGCAGAGTTGTCCGCGGCAGCTACAGCACAAATTCTCTACACTCTGTTTGCTTCGCGTTCGTCCGCTAGCAATGAGACTCTCATGCCAAAGCGGGGCCGCAAGCCCGGCTTCACGAACGGAGCGGGGGGCCGTGTTCTGCCTTCTGCCGCCGCCTGAGTCTCACTCCGAAAATGGTCTGGGAACCGCTGGCAACGCACGGCCGCAGGCACACGGCAGAATGCTTTCACCCTGAGCAACGGCTGTCCCGGCTGGAGCCAGGATGCTCTCCAGTGTGGTTCCTGCCAGTCAGGGGCTGGTTTGGGGGCCTGCACACGCACACGGGGCAAAGGTCCTGGGCCCAGCATCAAGAGCCGAGCCAAGAGGCGTGTCTTCGGCCCCGGGCTCTAGCTCGCTCGGTTGGTCTTTAGGGAGGCCGTTCCCAGAGCTCTCAGCCACAGGATACAGTAGAGCGCGCCCTCTAACCCAGTGGCCGGCGGGAGCTTAAGGCACGGTATCTGCCCAGATTTCTGCCTTCGACGGTGGTGCCTGGAACTCAGGGCTCCACACACCCGTGCCGGGGGAAGGCTAGCTTCGTGACCCTAGAGCTGATGCGAGCGGTGCCTCTGCGCGAAGCCGTTTCTCTCGCCCTGTGATTCAAGGGAATCGTTCCCTAGGCCCTCACGCAGACACACTGAAAGTGTTGCCACCTTCCGCAACCGAGATGCTGTCTACAGCACGGTCCCTCTCCACTGCTGTTAGCTAGTTTCGGTCACATTACACCCTGGCTTCTCCTTGCTAGTGCTTAGTTAGGTACCTAGGTACCTAGGTCGACAGGCAGGCCCACAGGGGATAGCAGTGCTAACCTCCTCACACAATAGAGGGGTCGAGACAGCAGCCTTCCTTACAGGCCTGTGTCTCGGTCAGAGTCACGTTTAGGTTCCATCGCTCATGCTTTCACACAAACACCCCACAGGTGAAGTGTGCGCTCAGGAAGGGCGTTCGTGGCGGAGGCTCGGGGCCTCTAGCCTTTGGTTCCTTGGCGTTAGGCGGATGGCACTTTGGACTAAAAGCACACAGGGCCAGACGGCCTGGCCTCAGGAAAGTGCTGTTGCGTCCAGAGGCGCCTTGGACCCCTGCTTCTTTCTCCCTGGAATTCCGCTGGGACCCACTCCGCAGCTGGGCACACAAGCACGGTTGAACAGGTGGCCTCGCCCCGTGGAGAGGGGACGGGAGCTACAGCTGTGCTGCTTTCCAGGCTGCTTTCTTCCAAGTCAGGGTTGAGCGGCGAGAGTTCCCGAGCCACGGGGAGCAGTGTAGAGCTAGCAGCTCCGGGTAGCAAGAGCTGAGCCAAGAGGTGCCTTCCGCAACGGCCTGTTTCTCACCTGGCTTTGGCGCATGGAACCCGTTCCCAAGGCTCTCGCGCCCGTACACCGTACGCTGCCTCCTCCCGCAGAGAGGTCGGCGACAGCTACAGCACGGATTCTCTACACTGTGTTTGCTTCGCGTTCGTCCGCTAGCAATGAGACCTGCATGCCCAAGTGGGGCCGGAGGGCCGGTTTCACGAACCAAGCGGGGCGCCGTGTTCTGCCTTCTGCCGCCCCCTGAGTCTCACTCCGAAAATGGTCTGGGACTAGCTGGCAGCGCACGGCCGCAGGCACAAGGCAGAATGTTTCCACCCTGAGCAACGGCTGTCCTGGCTGGAGCCAGGACGCTCTCCAGTGTGGTTCCTGACAGTCAGGGGCTGGTTTTGAGGCCTGCACTCGCACACGGGGCAACGGTCCTGGGCCCAGCAACAAGAGCCGAGCCAAGAGTCGTGTCTTCGGCCCCGGGCTCTTGCTCGCTCGGTTGGGCTTTAGGGAGGCCGTTCCCAGAGCTCTCAGCCCCAGTAACAATAGAGCGCGCCCTCTAAGGCAGTGACCGGCGGGAGCTTAAGGCACGGTATCTGCCCAGATTTCTGCCGTCGATGGAGGTGCCTGGAATTCAGGGCTTCACGCACCCGTGCCGGTGGAAGGCTAGCTTCGTGACCCTAGAGCTGATGCGAGCGGTGCCTCTCCGCGAAGCCGTTTCTCTCGCCCTGTGATTCAAGGGAATCTTTTCCTAGGCCCTCACGCAGACACACTGAAAGTGTTGCCACCCTCCGCAACTGTGATGCTGTCTACAGCACGGTCCCTCTCCACTGCTGTTAGCTAGTTTTCGGTCACCTTACAGCCTAGCTTCTCCGAGCTAGTGCTTAGTTAGGTACCTAGGTACCTAGGTCTCCAGGCAGGCCCACAGGGGAGAGCAGTTCTAACCTCCTCACACAATAGAGGGGTCGAGACAGCAGCCTTCCTTACAGGCCTGTTTTTCGGTCAGAGTCACATTTAGGTTCCATCGCTCATGCTTGCACACAAACACCCCACAGGTGAAGTGTGCGCTCAGGAAGGGCGTTCGTGGGGTAGGCTCGGGGCCTCTAGCGTTTGGTTCCTTGGCATTAGGCGGATGGCAGTTCGGACTAAACGCACACAGGGCCAGACGGCCTGGCCTCAGGAAAGAGGTGTTCCGTCCAGAGGCGCGTTGGGCCCCTGCTTCTTTCTCCCTTGGAATTCCGCAGGGACCCACTACCCAGCTGGGCACACAAGCACAGTTGAAGAGGTGGCCGCACCCTGTGGACAGGGGACGGGAGCTACAGCTGTGCTGGTTTCCAGTCTGCTTTCTTCCAAGTCAGGCTTGAGCGGCGAGAGTTCCCGAGCCACGGGGAACAGTGTAGAGGTAGCAGCTCCTGGTAGCAAGAGCTGAGCCGTGAGGTGCCATCCACAACGGCCTGTTTCTCACCTGGCTTTGGCGTATGGAAACCGTTCCCCAGGCTCTCGCGCACGGACATTGTACATTGCCTCCTCTAGCAGAGAGGTCGGCGGCCGCTACAGCACGGATTCTCTACACTGTGTTTGCTTCACGTTCGTCCGCTAGCAATGAGACTGGCATGCCAAGGCAAGGCCGCAGGCCTGGCTTCACGATCCAAGCGGGGGGCCGTGTTCTGCCTTCTGCCGCCGCCTGAGTCTCACTCCGAAAAAGGTCTGGGACTTGCTGGCAGCACACGGCCGCTGGCACACGGCAGAATGCTTCCACCCTCAGCAACGGCTGTTCCGGCTGGAGCCAGGATGCTCTCCAGTGTGGTTTCTGCCAGTCAGGTGCTGGTTTTGCGGCCTGCACTCGCACACGGGGCAACGGTCCTGGCCCCAGCACCAAGAGCCGAGCCAAGAGGCGTGTCTTCGGCCCCGGCCACTTGCTCGCTCGGGGGCCTGCACACGCACACGGGGCAACGGTCCTGGGCCCAGCAACAAGAGCCGAGCCAAGAGGCGTGTCTTCGGCCCCGGGCTCTAGCTCACTCGCTTGGGCTTAAGGGAGGCCGTTCCCAGAGCTCTCAGCCACAGGACACAGTAGAGCGTGCCCTCTAACCCAGTGACCGGTGGAAGCTTAAGCCACGGTTTCTGCCCAGATTTCTGCGTCCGAAGGAAGAGCCTGGACCTCAGGGCTCCACGCACCCGTGCCGGGGGAAGGCTAGCTTCGTGACACTAGAGCTGGTGCAAGAGGTGCCTCTGCGCGAATCCGTTTCTCTCGCCCTGTGTTTCAGGGGAATAGTTTCCTAGGCACTCACGCGGACACACTGAAAGTGCTGCCACCGTCCGGAACCGTGATGGTGTCTAGAGCACGGTCCCTCTCCACTGCTGTTAGCTACTGTTCGGTCACTCTACAGCCTGGCTTCTCCGTGCTAGTGCTTAGGTACCTAGCTCTCCAGGCAGGCCCACAGAGGAAGCACTTCTAACCTCGTCACACAAGAGAGGGGTCGAGAGACAGCCTTCCTTACAGGCCTGTTTCTCGGTCAGCGTCACGTTTACGTTCCATCGCTCATGCTTTCACTCAAACACCCCACAGGTGAAGTGTGCGCTCAAGAAGGGCGTTCGTGGCGGAGGCTCGGGGCCTCTAACGTTTGGTTCCTTGGCGGTAGGCGGATGACAGTTCGGACTAAACGCACACAGGGCCAGACGGCCTAGCCTCAGGAAAGAGGTGTTGCGTCCAGAGGCGCCTTGGACCCCTGCTATTTTCTCCCTTGAAATTCCGCTGGGATCCACTCCCCGGCTGGGCACACAAGCACGGTTGAACAGGGGACCGCGCCCCATGGAGAGGGGACGGGAGCTACAGCTGTGCTGGTTTCCAGGTTGCTTTCTTCCAAGTCAGGGTTGAGCAGCGAGAGTTCCCGAGCCACGGGGAGCAGTGTAGAGGTACCTGCACCGGGTAGCAGGAGCTGAGCCGATAGGTGCCTTCCGCAACGGCCTGTTTCTCCCCTGGCTTTGGCGCATGGAACCCGTTCCCCAGGCTCTCGCACCCGGACACCGTACACTGCCTCCTCCCGCAGAGTTGTCCGCGGCAGCTACAGCACAAATTCTCTACACTCTGTTTGCTTCGCGTTCGTCCGCTAGCAATGAGACTCTCATGCCAAAGCGGGGCCGCAAGCCCGGCTTCACGAACGGAGCGGGGGGCCGTGTTCTGCCTTCTGCCGCCGCCTGAGTCTCACTCCGAAAATGGTCTGGGAACCGCTGGCAACGCACGGCCGCAGGCACACGGCAGAATGCTTTCACCCTGAGCAACGGCTGTCCCGGCTGGAGCCAGGATGCTCTCCAGTGTGGTTCCTGCCAGTCAGGGGCTGGTTTGGGGGCCTGCACACGCACACGGGGCAAAGGTCCTGGGCCCAGCATCAAGAGCCGAGCCAAGAGGCGTGTCTTCGGCCCCGGGCTCTAGCTCGCTCGGTTGGTCTTTAGGGAGGCCGTTCCCAGAGCTCTCAGCCACAGGATACAGTAGAGCGCGCCCTCTAACCCAGTGGCCGGCGGGAGCTTAAGGCACGGTATCTGCCCAGATTTCTGCCTTCGACGGTGGTGCCTGGAACTCAGGGCTCCACACACCCGTGCCGGGGGAAGGCTAGCTTCGTGACCCTAGAGCTGATGCGAGCGGTGCCTCTGCGCGAAGCCGTTTCTCTCGCCCTGTGATTCAAGGGAATCGTTCCCTAGGCCCTCACGCAGACACACTGAAAGTGTTGCCACCTTCCGCAACCGAGATGCTGTCTACAGCACGGTCCCTCTCCACTGCTGTTAGCTAGTTTCGGTCACATTACACCCTGGCTTCTCCTTGCTAGTGCTTAGTTAGGTACCTAGGTACCTAGGTCGACAGGCAGGCCCACAGGGGATAGCAGTGCTAACCTCCTCACACAATAGAGGGGTCGAGACAGCAGCCTTCCTTACAGGCCTGTGTCTCGGTCAGAGTCACGTTTAGGTTCCATCGCTCATGCTTTCACACAAACACCCCACAGGTGAAGTGTGCGCTCAGGAAGGGCGTTCGTGGCGGAGGCTCGGGGCCTCTAGCCTTTGGTTCCTTGGCGTTAGGCGGATGGCACTTTGGACTAAAAGCACACAGGGCCAGACGGCCTGGCCTCAGGAAAGTGCTGTTGCGTCCAGAGGCGCCTTGGACCCCTGCTTCTTTCTCCCTGGAATTCCGCTGGGACCCACTCCGCAGCTGGGCACACAAGCACGGTTGAACAGGTGGCCTCGCCCCGTGGAGAGGGGACGGGAGCTACAGCTGTGCTGCTTTCCAGGCTGCTTTCTTCCAAGTCAGGGTTGAGCGGCGAGAGTTCCCGAGCCACGGGGAGCAGTGTAGAGCTAGCAGCTCCGGGTAGCAAGAGCTGAGCCAAGAGGTGCCTTCCGCAACGGCCTGTTTCTCACCTGGCTTTGGCGCATGGAACCCGTTCCCAAGGCTCTCGCGCCCGTACACCGTACGCTGCCTCCTCCCGCAGAGAGGTCGGCGACAGCTACAGCACGGATTCTCTACACTGTGTTTGCTTCGCGTTCGTCCGCTAGCAATGAGACCTGCATGCCCAAGTGGGGCCGGAGGGCCGGTTTCACGAACCAAGCGGGGCGCCGTGTTCTGCCTTCTGCCGCCCCCTGAGTCTCACTCCGAAAATGGTCTGGGACTAGCTGGCAGCGCACGGCCGCAGGCACAAGGCAGAATGTTTCCACCCTGAGCAACGGCTGTCCTGGCTGGAGCCAGGACGCTCTCCAGTGTGGTTCCTGACAGTCAGGGGCTGGTTTTGAGGCCTGCACTCGCACACGGGGCAACGGTCCTGGGCCCAGCAACAAGAGCCGAGCCAAGAGTCGTGTCTTCGGCCCCGGGCTCTTGCTCGCTCGGTTGGGCTTTAGGGAGGCCGTTCCCAGAGCTCTCAGCCCCAGTAACAATAGAGCGCGCCCTCTAAGGCAGTGACCGGCGGGAGCTTAAGGCACGGTATCTGCCCAGATTTCTGCCGTCGATGGAGGTGCCTGGAATTCAGGGCTTCACGCACCCGTGCCGGTGGAAGGCTAGCTTCGTGACCCTAGAGCTGATGCGAGCGGTGCCTCTCCGCGAAGCCGTTTCTCTCGCCCTGTGATTCAAGGGAATCTTTTCCTAGGCCCTCACGCAGACACACTGAAAGTGTTGCCACCCTCCGCAACTGTGATGCTGTCTACAGCACGGTCCCTCTCCACTGCTGTTAGCTAGTTTTCGGTCACCTTACAGCCTAGCTTCTCCGAGCTAGTGCTTAGTTAGGTACCTAGGTACCTAGGTCTCCAGGCAGGCCCACAGGGGAGAGCAGTTCTAACCTCCTCACACAATAGAGGGGTCGAGACAGCAGCCTTCCTTACAGGCCTGTTTTTCGGTCAGAGTCACATTTAGGTTCCATCGCTCATGCTTGCACACAAACACCCCACAGGTGAAGTGTGCGCTCAGGAAGGGCGTTCGTGGGGTAGGCTCGGGGCCTCTAGCGTTTGGTTCCTTGGCATTAGGCGGATGGCAGTTCGGACTAAACGCACACAGGGCCAGACGGCCTGGCCTCAGGAAAGAGGTGTTCCGTCCAGAGGCGCGTTGGGCCCCTGCTTCTTTCTCCCTTGGAATTCCGCAGGGACCCACTACCCAGCTGGGCACACAAGCACAGTTGAAGAGGTGGCCGCACCCTGTGGACAGGGGACGGGAGCTACAGCTGTGCTGGTTTCCAGTCTGCTTTCTTCCAAGTCAGGCTTGAGCGGCGAGAGTTCCCGAGCCACGGGGAACAGTGTAGAGGTAGCAGCTCCTGGTAGCAAGAGCTGAGCCGTGAGGTGCCATCCACAACGGCCTGTTTCTCACCTGGCTTTGGCGTATGGAAACCGTTCCCCAGGCTCTCGCGCACGGACATTGTACATTGCCTCCTCTAGCAGAGAGGTCGGCGGCCGCTACAGCACGGATTCTCTACACTGTGTTTGCTTCACGTTCGTCCGCTAGCAATGAGACTGGCATGCCAAGGCAAGGCCGCAGGCCTGGCTTCACGATCCAAGCGGGGGGCCGTGTTCTGCCTTCTGCCGCCGCCTGAGTCTCACTCCGAAAAAGGTCTGGGACTTGCTGGCAGCGCACGGCCGCTGGCACACGGCAGAATGCTTCCACCCTCAGCAACGGCTGTTCCGGCTGGAGCCAGGATGCTCTCCAGTGTGGTTTCTGCCAGTCAGGTGCTGGTTTTGCGGCCTGCACTCGCACACGGGGCAACGGTCCTGGCCCCAGCACCAAGAGCCGAGCCAAGAGGCGTGTCTTCGGCCCCGGCCACTTGCTCGCTCGGGGGCCTGCACACGCACACGGGGCAACGGTCCTGGGCCCAGCAACAAGAGCCGAGCCAAGAGGCGTGTCTTCGGCCCCGGGCTCTAGCTCACTCGCTTGGGCTTAAGGGAGGCCGTTCCCAGAGCTCTCAGCCACAGGACACAGTAGAGCGTGCCCTCTAACCCAGTGACCGGTGGAAGCTTAAGCCACGGTTTCTGCCCAGATTTCTGCGTCCGAAGGAAGAGCCTGGACCTCAGGGCTCCACGCACCCGTGCCGGGGGAAGGCTAGCTTCGTGACACTAGAGCTGGTGCAAGAGGTGCCTCTGCGCGAATCCGTTTCTCTCGCCCTGTGTTTCAGGGGAATAGTTTCCTAGGCACTCACGCGGACACACTGAAAGTGCTGCCACCGTCCGGAACCGTGATGGTGTCTAGAGCACGGTCCCTCTCCACTGCTGTTAGCTACTGTTCGGTCACTCTACAGCCTGGCTTCTCCGTGCTAGTGCTTAGGTACCTAGCTCTCCAGGCAGGCCCACAGAGGAGAGCACTGCTAACCTCCTCACACAAGAGAGGGGTCGAGAGACAGCCTTCCTTACAGGCCTGTTTCTCGGTCAGCGTCAAGTTTAGGTTCCATCGCTCATGCTTTCACACAAACACCCCACAGGTGAAGTGTGCGCTCAGGAAGGGCGTTCGTGGCGGAGGCTCGGGGCCTCTAGCGTTTGGTTCCTTGGCGTTAGGCGGATGACAGTTCGGACTAAACGCACACAGGGCCAGACGGCCTAGCCTCAGGAAAGAGGTGTGGCGACCAGAGGCGCCTTGGACCCCTGCTATTTTTTCCCTTGAAATTCCGCTGGGATCCACTCCCCGGCTGGGCACACAAGCACGGTTGAACAGGGGCCCGCGCCCCATGGAGAGGGGACGGGAGCTACAGCTGTGCTGGTTTCCAGGTTGCTTTCTTCCAAGTCAGGGTTGAGCGGCGAAAGTTCCCGAGCCACGGGGAGCAGTGTAGAGGTACCTGCACCGGGTAGCAGGAGCTGAGCCGATAGGTGCCTTCTGCAACGGCCTGTTTCTCCCCTGGCTTTGGCGATGGAACCCGTTCCCCAGGCTCTCGCGCCCGGACACCGTACACTGCCTCCTCCCGCAGAGATGTCGGCGGCAGCTACAGCACAAATTCTCTACACTGTGTTTGTTTCGCGTTCGTCCGCTAGCAATGAGACTTGCATGCCAAAGCGGGGCCGCAAGCCCGGCTTTACGAACGGAGCGGGGGGCCGTGTTCTGCCTTCTGCCGCCGCCTGAGTCTCACTCCGAAAATGGTCTGGGAACCACTGGCAGCGCACGGCCGCTGGCACAAGGCAGAATGCTTTCACCCTCAGCAACGGCTGTCCCGGCTGGAGCCAGGATGCTCTCCAGTGTGGTTCCTGCCAGTCAGGGGCTGGTTTTGGGGCCTGCACACGCACACGGGGCAACGGTCCTGGGCCCAGCAACAAGAGCCGAGACAAGAGGCGTGTCTTCGGCCCCGGGCTCTAGCTCACTCGCTTGGGCTTAAGGGAGGCCGTTCCCACTGCTCTCAGCCTGAGGACACAGTAGAGCGCGCCCTCTACCCCAGTGACCGCCGGGAGCTTAAGGCACGGTATCTGCCCAGATTTCTGCCTTCGACCGTGGTGCATGGAATTCAGGGCTCCACACACCCGAGCCGGGGGAAGGCCAGCTTCGTGATGCTAGATCTGATGCGAGCGGTGCCTCTGCGCGAAGCTGTTTCTCTCGCCCTCTGATTCAAGGAAATCGTTTCCTAGGCCCTCACGGAGACACACTGAAAGTGTTCCCACCCTCCGCAACTGAGATGGTGTCTAAAGCACGGTCCCTCTCCACTGCTGTTAGCTAGTTTTCGGTCACCTTACAGCCTAGCTTCTCCGAGCTAGTGCTTAGTTAGGTACCTAGGTACCTAGGTCTCCAGGCAGGCCCACAGCGGAGAGCAGTGCTAACCTCCTCACACAATAGAGGGGTCGAGACAGCAGTCTTCCTTACAGGCCTGTTTTTCGGTCAGAGTCACATTTAGGTTCCATCGCTCATGCTTGCACACAAACACCCCACAGGTGAAGTGTGCGCTCAGGAAGAGCGTTCGTGGGGTAGGCTCGGAGCCTCTAGCGTTTGGTTCCTTGGCATTAGGCGGATGGCAGTTCGGACTAAACGCACACAGGGCCAGACGGCCTGGCCTCAGGAAAGAGGTGTTCCGTCCAGAGGCGCGTTGGGCCCCTGCTTCTTTCTCCCTTGGAATTCCGCAGGGACCCACTACCCAGCTGGGCACACAAGCACAGTTGAAGAGGTGGCCGCACCCTGTGGACAGCGGACGGGAGCTACAGCTGTGCTGGTTTCCAGTCTGCTTTCTTCCAAGTCAGGCTTGAGCGGCGAGAGTTCCCGAGCCACGGGGAACAGTGTAGAGGTAGCAGCTCCTGGTAGCAAGAGCTGAGCCGTGAGGTGCCATCCACAACGGCCTGTTTCTCACCTGGCTTTGGCGTATGGAAACCGTTCCCCAGGTTCTCGCGCACGGACATTGTACATTGCCTCCTCTAGCAGAGAGGTCGGCGGCCGCTACAGCACGGATTCTCTACACTGTGTTTGCTTCACGTTCGTCCGCTAGCAATGAGACTGGCATGCCAAGGCAGGGCCGCAGGCCTGGCTTCACGAACCAAGCGGGGGGCCGTGTTCTGCCATCTGCCGCCGCCTGAGTCTCACTCCGAAAAAGGTCCGGGACTTGCTGGCAGCGCACGGCCGCTGGCACACGGCAGAATGCTTCCACCCTCAGCAACGGCTGTTCCGGCTGGTGCCAGGATGCTCTCCAGTGTGGTTTCTGCCAGTCAGGGGCTGGTTTTGCGGCCTGCACTCGCACCCGGGGCAACGGTCCTGGCCCCAGCACCAAGAGCCGAGCCAAGAGGCGTGTCTTCGGCCCCGGCCACTTGCTCGCTCGGGTGGCCTTTAGGGAGGCCGTTCCCACAGCTCTCAGCCACAGGACACAGTAGAGCGCGCCCTCTAACCCAGTGACCGGTGGAAGCTTAAGCCACGGTATCTGCCCAGATTTCTGCGTCCGAAGGAAGAGCCTGGACCTCAGGGCTCCACGCACCCGTGCTGGGGGAAGGCTAGCTTCGTGACACTAGAGCTGGTGCAAGAGGTGCCTCTGCGCGAATCCGTTTCTCTCGCCCTGTGTTTCAGGGGAATAGTTTCCTAGGCACTCACGCGGACACACTGAAAGTGCTGCCACCGTCCGGAACCGTGATGGTGTCTAGAGCACGGTCCCTCTCCACTGCTGTTAGCTACTGTTCGGTCACTCTACAGCCTGGCTTCTCCGTGTTAGTGCTTAGGTACCTAGCTCTCCAGGCAGGCCCACAGAGGAAGCACTTCTAACCTCCTCACACAAGAGAGGGGTCGAGAGACAGCCTTCCTTACAGGCCTGTTTCTCGGTCAGCGTCACGTTTACGTTCCATCGCTCATGCTTTCACTCAAACACCCCACAGGTGAAGTGTGCGCTCAAGAAGGGCGTTCGTGGCGGAGGCTCGGGGCCTCTAACGTTTGGTTCCTTGGCGGTAGGCGGATGACAGTTCGGACTAAACGCACACAGGGCCAGACGGCCTAGCCTCAGGAAAGAGGTGTTGCGTCCAGAGGCGCCTTGGACCCCTGCTATTTTCTCCCTTGAAATTCCGCTGGGATCCACTCCCCGGCTGGGCACACAAGCACGGTTGAACAGGGGACCGCGCCCCATGGAGAGGGGACGGGAGCTACAGCTGTGCTGGTTTCCAGGTTGCTTTCTTCCAAGTCAGGGTTGAGCAGCGAGAGTTCCCGAGCCACGGGGAGCAGTGTAGAGGTACCTGCACCGGGTAGCAGGAGCTGAGCCGATAGGTGCCTTCCGCAACGGCCTGTTTCTCCCCTGGCTTTGGCGCATGGAACCCGTTCCCCAGGCTCTCGCACCCGGACACCGTACACTGCCTCCTCCCGCAGAGTTGTCCGCGGCAGCTACAGCACAAATTCTCTACACTCTGTTTGCTTCGCGTTCGTCCGCTAGCAATGAGACTCTCATGCCAAAGAGGGGCCGCAAGCCCGGCTTCACGAACGGAGCGGGGGGCCGTGTTCTGCCTTCTGCCGCCGCCTGAGTCTCACTCCGAAAATGGTCTGGGAACCGCTGGCAACGCACGGCCGCAGGCACACGGCAGAATGCTTTCACCCTGAGCAACGGCTGTCCCGGCTGGAGCCAGGATGCTCTCCAGTGTGGTTCCTGCCAGTCAGGGGCTGGTTTGGGGGCCTGCACACGCACACGGGGCAAAGGTCCTGGGCCCAGCAACAAGAGCCGAGCCAAGAGGCGTGTCTTCGGCCCCGGGCTCTAGCTCGCTCGGTTGGGCTTTAGGGAGGCCGTTCCCAGAGCTCTCAGCCACAGGACACAGTAGAGCGCGCCCTCTAACCCAGTGGCCGGCGGGAGCTTAAGGCACGGTATCTGCCCAGATTTCTGCCTTCGACGGTGGTGCCTGGAACTCAGGGCTCCACACACCCGTGCCGGGGGAAGGCTAGCTTCGTGACCCTAGAGCTGATGCGAGCGGTGCCTCTGCGCGAAGCCGTTTCTCTCGCCCTGTGATTCAAGGGCATCGTTCCCTAGGCCCTCACGCAGACACACTGAAAGTGTTGCCACCTTCCGCAACCGAGATGCTGTCTACAGCACGGTCCCTCTCCACTGCTGTTAGCTAGTTTCGGTCACATTACACCCTGGCTTCTCTTTGCTAGTGCTTAGTTAGGTACCTAGGTACCTAGGTCGACAGGCAGGCCCACAGGGGATAGCAGTGCTAACCTCCTCACACAATAGAGGGGTCGAGACAGCAGCCTTCCTTACAGGCCTGTGTCTCGGTCAGAGTCACGTTTAGGTTCCATCGCTCATGCTTTCACACAAACACCCCACAGGTGAAGTGTGCGCTCAGGAAGGGCGTTCGTGGCGGAGGCTCGGGGCCTCTAGCCTTTGGTTCCTTGGCGTTAGGCGGATGGCACTTTGGACTAAAAGCACACAGGGACAGACGGCCTGGCCTCAGGAAAGAGCTGTTGCGTCCAGAGGCGCCTTGGACCCCTGCTTCTTTCTCCCTGGAATTCCGCTGGGACCCACTCCGCAGCTGGGCACACAAGCACGGTTGAACCGGTGGCCGCGCCCCGTGGAGAGGGGACGGGAGCTACAGCTGTGCTGGTTTCCAGGCTGCTTTCTTCCATGTCAGGGTTGAGCGGCGAGAGTTCCCGAGCCACGGGGAGCAGTGTACAGGTACCTGGACCGGGTAGCAGGAGCAGAGCCGATAGGTGCCTTCCGCAACGGCCTGTTTCTCACCTGGCTTTGGCGCATGGAACCCGTTCCCAAGGCTCTCGTGCCCGGACACCGTACGCTGCCTCCTCCCGCACAGAGGTCGGCGACAGCTACAGCACGGATTCTCTACACTGTGTTTGCTTCGCGTTCGTCCGCTAGCAATGAGACTTGCATGCCCAAGTGGGGCCGGAGGCCCGGTTTCACGAACCAAGCGGGGGGCCGTGTTCTGCCTTCTGCCGCCCCCTGAGTCTCACTCCGAAAATGGTCTGGGACTAGCTGGCAGCGCACGGCCGCAGGCACAAGGCAGAATGTTTCCACCCTGAGCAACGGCTGTCCCGGCTGGAGCCAGGACGCTCTCCAGTGTGGTTCCTGACAGTCAGGGGCTGGTTTTGAGGCCTGCACTCGCACACGGGGCAACGGTCCTGGGCCCAGCAACAAGAGCCGAGCCAAGAGGCGTGTCTTCGGCCCCGGGCTCTTGCTCGCTCGGTTGGGCTTTAGGGAGGCCGTTCCCAGAGCTCTCAGCCCCAGTAACAATAGAGCGCGCCCTCTAAGGCAGTGACCGGCGGGAGCTTAAGGCACGGTATCTGCCCAGATTTCTGCCGTCGATGGAGGTGCCTGGAATTCAGGGCTTCACGCACCCGTGCCGGTGGAAGGCTAGCTTCGTGACCCTAGAGCTGATGCGAGCGGTGCCTCTCCGCGAAGCCGTTTCTCTCGCCCTGTGATTCAAGGGAATCTTTTCCTAGGCCCTCACGCAGACACACTGAAAGTGTTGCCACCCTCCGCAACCGTGATGCTGTCTACAGCACGTTCCTTCTCCACTGCTGTTAACTAGGGTTCGGTCACTCTACAGCCTGGCTTCTCCGTGCTAGGGCTTAGGTACCTGGGTCTCCAGGCAGGCCCACAGGGGATAGCAGTGCTAACCTCCTCACACAAGAGAGGGGTCGAGACAGCAGCCTTCCTTACAGGCCTGTTTGTCGGTCAGAGTCACGTTTAAGTTCTATCGCTCATGCTTTCACACAAACACCCCACAGGTGAAGTGTGCGCTCAGGAAGGGCGTTCGTGGCGAAGGCTCGGGGCCTCTAACGTTTGGTTCCTTGGCGTTAGGCCGATGGCAGTTCGGACTAAACGCACACAGGGCCAGACGGCCTGGCCTCAGGAAAGAGGTGTTGCGTCCAGACGCGCCTTGGACCCCTGCTTCTAATTTAAGTGCCACATTAAAATACTAGAGCAATTCTGAGGAGAAACTAAGAGTAATCAAGGAAAGCTTTTGTGCCTTCCTAAATGAGAGAACTTCCTGTGCTTAGAACTACTTGCGTGTAAGGCCTTGCTGGCATTAGGGCATCTAGAGTCTGAGAGTGGAAGCCAAAGCGGAAATGGCTGACAGAGTCTGGAGAATCAGGAGGAGCAGGTGAAATCTGGACTCTTAAATTTATAAACTATGTTTAAGAACTGACTGGAAAAACAGTTCATAATCTTGGCAGAAAAGAAAATGGTACATTATGTAATTTTATCTGGGCTAGGGACAAAGAGGATCTAACATTTACTTTCACAGAGCACTCGTGAAGTTGTTTTGAACAGTAGTGACTATTGCAAAGAATCTAAGGGATGAAATTTGGGGAAACTTGCCACAAGCTGCCAGGGAAAAGAGTGAAAAGACTCTACTCACACAAAATGGCCCCCATAAAACCAGGTCGGGGGTTTCTGTTTGGGGAGGGGCATGGTTACACGACAATGCTATCTCTTTGGCTGTGTAGGAATTTTTGACCTGAGCTGTGAATTTAGTTCAAAGCCAAAAACTGAAGGGCCGGGATAACCCCCTCTATTTCCCTCCATTCAGAGGAAGACCCGATAAAAAACTTGAGGGGTTTTGTGTCTAGGATAAGAACTTCCACCCTTCACCATTTGAGTTTGCCTTTCAAGAGTCATTATGAAATGGGGCCATTTACATCAAAATCATAGTTCTGATTCTGGTTCTTCCTTTCAGCAAAATGAGGTAGCTTTACATTTAGAGGACTGTGGTAACACATGTAGCATTTGGTGTTTAGGTTTAGATTAATACAGGCTAATGCAATCTTGTAGTTCCAATAAAAGGGTTTTAACCCACTAATATAATAGCCTACATAAGTAACAAACATCAGAAATATAACTAGCGATTTTTGAGTTTAAAAAGTTATTTTAGGGAGGGAGGGGGCTGAGGGAGAGGGACAGGGAATCCAGGCAGACTCCGAGCTCAGCCCGGAGCCCGACCTGGGACTTGATCCCATGACCTGAGCCACCCGAGCTGAAACCAAGAGTCGGATGTTCAACCACCTGCACAACTCCGGTGCCCCAGCAATTTCTTTTTTAAGCTATATTTTACAAATCATTTATTGCTTCAAAAAGAGAATGGACACCAAAATGCTTTGCATTTAAAAACTTAACTAATTTGAGTCACTTTTATTTATTATTTTCCAAGTTTTGGCACCCAAACTTGGCAAACATCATGGAGATCTGTACAAACATGCATATACATATATACACTCACATATTTAAGTTTAAAGCCTCAGTTCCTCAAACCTTGTACTCAGGCTCCTGTTAAAAAGAGGGAAAGGGGTGAGAAGAATCAGGGAAAACATGAAAAAAATCCCAGTTGATAACTTCCTTATTGTTACGAATTAAAGCTGGCATTTTAAAGTAAAATCCATCACCTTACTAAAACTTCCACTAAGCTACAGCCTCGGATATTAAATAAACAGCCCCATACACACTTCAATGTGGTTTAATGACAAGATGGCTGAGGATCTGTTTTGTTATTTCAGGTAAAAGTTAATATTTCAGTGGTTAAAATTTCAGGTGTTAAAAACTAACTACAAGCAAGGTCATCATTATACTCTGAAGCTGAATTCTTCTACAGCCGCTTGTCTTTAAATTACTATGCAAATCCAAGACAGTAACATTCAGGCTTTATAATTAAAATACTAATGTTTGGTGACTAAAGAGTAAACATGATTAGTTTACTCTAGGTCGTTTGATTTTATTTTTCTCTGTAGGAGCTTTCCTCTTCTGTGATAATCCAGGCCCAGGTTCCTTATTATTCGGAAGAAATGAAATCGCTTCTGGCAGACAGTAATTTTCTACTTGAGGAGGGGATTCCTATAAAAGGGAAAAACACTGTTCATTTTTCCTTGACTGTGCTTTTGAACCAGAAAAAACTTGAGATTTGTCTTTTAAGGTATGCTACTTAGCACTTATCACATTTAGGGAACAGAACCTGTGTGACAAAATCTCACCTTTTATCAGAAAAATAGATTTATAGCTCAGGTGGAATGGGGCCAGCTCAGATCTTGATAATGGTTTCATTTGTAAAAAGGTATGGTTAAGAAGTGACACCTTATACTTAGTGTCGATTTTTAAAAATATTTAAACATGTGAGGTAGGTGTTTTTTTATTTTACAGATAAGATAAAAAAAGGTTAAATAACATATAACTAGCAGGAGTTAAAGCCAAAATTCATACATTGCCTCTAAAACCCTTAAAATTCTCTTCCTCACAACCATATTCCAACCCAAAACGACCTTTCCCTCATTAAAAGTGTGATAAAAATTTTCTAGCAAGATGGCAGACTGGAAAACATGAAAATGCATCACCATAAAATACTGAGTAAGTGCCTTTTGATTCAACTCTTCCCTGGATGACAACTTCCGACCCAAATATGTTAAAAGCAACTACCCCAAGACACTGGAGAGGAAATGAGATCAGGCAAATACCAAAGGGGTTGACACTGGGTAGGGAGTGAATTTCTCTTCATTTTTGTTTTTGTTGTAAGGAGAAGTCGGTATTATGAGGGCCAAGTCACAACAGAAAACATGTAGTAATGGCCTGAAACCACAGCCACTGGAAAATGAGGTGGGAAATCCCAGGAGGGAGCAGGGGAAGCCTCACACTCGGGTATGAAATCTGCCCAAATCTTTGCCCTCTCACCATGGATGCGCAGAGGCGGCTCAAGTAAGGCTAAAGCTTTGATCCCGCACTCACTGCAAGAGGTGCCTGGTAAGCAAACAGAATGGCATTCCCTAAGGAACGTAACAGAATCTAGTTTTTACAACTTAGACGCATGCAAATTACTCCACATCTGAAGAACATGACCCATTCTCAAGAAAAAACAATCAGAATCCAAAAACCCAATAAAGATCTAAAACTTATATGTATTGAAAATTACAAAATGTTCATGAAGGAAATCAAAGACGACTTAAATATGCTGTATTCATGGACTGAAAGACTGAACATAGTGAAGATGTCAATTCACTTAAATTGATCTGTAGGTTTAATGTGATTCCTATCAAAATCGTAGCAAGATGTTTTCATAGGCATATAGATAAGCTTATTTAAAAACTTAAAAGGTATAGGCCCTAGAAAAGCTAAAAGGATCTTGAAAAAGAAGAGTAAAGAGGAATCGCTACCTAATATCAGATATAAGAAGAAAGATGCTATTGCAGAGGGAAAGACCTAGATCAATAGACCCCCAACATATGCCAAACTGAATTTTGACCAAGGTGTAAAAGCAACTAAGTGGAGGACAGTTCTTTTACGGTGGAGCAATTGGACATTCTGAGTGACCTAAACTTCACACCTTCTGTGAAAACCTCACACCTCATGACATTTATGAAGCACACCAAAGGCATTCACTCTTGACTAGCCATTATGGAACTGCAAATTAAAACCACAATGAGAGATTACTACATACCAACTGAAATGGCTAAAAAAAAGTGACAAATGCCAATAAGGATACAGAAAAACGATCACTTATAACAGTGGTAGGAATGTAAAATATGACCACTCTGGAAACACACTTAGGAATTTATCCCAATGCAATGAAATCTTATTTCCACATAAAATATGTGCAAAAAAATGTTCATAGCAGCTTTAGTCATAATAGCCCCAAAGTAGAAACAACCCAGATGTCCTTCAATAGGCTAATGGTTAAGCTGTAGATCTCAAATGTTCAATAAAAAGTAATAAAATCACTGATACAAGCAACACCTGAATGATTCCGAAGGGAATCTTGCTAAAAAAAAAAGCCGGGGCGCCTGGGTGGCTCAGTCGTTAAGTGTCTGCCTCCGGCTCAGGTCATGATCCTGGAGTCCCGGGATCGAATCCCACATCAGGCTCCCTGCTCAACGGGAGGCCTGCTTCTCTCTCTCCCACTCCCCCTGCTTGTGTTCCTGCTCTCTCTCTGTCAAATAAATAGATGAAATCTTAAAAAAAAAAAAAGCCAATCCGAAAAGATTACACACTATATTGATTCCATTTAAGATTTAAAGACACTGACAACAGATTAGTGGTTGACAGGTGTAAGAGACCGCTGGGAGAAGAGAATGAAGGGAAGGAGGTGGGTGTAGTTAAAAAAAAAAAAGGCAAAATGAATGATTGCTGTAGCGATAGATTGTTCTGTATCTTGACTGTGGTGGCAGACACATGAAGCAGAAGTGGGGAAATTGGGGGCGCCTGGGTGGCTCAGTTGGTTAGGCGACTGCCTTCGGCTCAGGTCATGATCCCAGAGTCCTGGGATCGAGTCCCACATCGGGCTTCCTGCTCAGCAGGGAGTCTGCTTCTCCCTCTGACCCTCTTCCCCCTCGTGCTCTCTCTCATTCTCTCTCTCTCAAATAAATAAAATCTTAAAAAAAAGTGGGGAAATCGGAATAAGTTTGGATTGCATCAGGTCAATATCCTGGCTGTAATACTGTCTTATATTGTTGCAAGATATCATCCCCTGGGGGAAACTATTATTTCTTACAATTGCATGTAAAGCTACCGATTACCTCAAAATAAAAGCAGTCTTGCTCATGACCCCGATGTTGGAAATAGTAGACAATGATACCAAAGCAGCTCTTATCCTTGAAATGAGTGAAATGAAAAAGTAGAAAAATAGAAACCATAAAAAAGAGCTGATTCTAGATATAAAAAAATTTAATATCTAAATAAGAAAATCTCCTGTAAGAGCCTTTAGAATGAAAATAACAGGAAAAAAATCAGTGAAGTAATAAATAGGAATTAGTCAATCAGAAAACACAGAAAGTAAATATGGCCTGAAGGACCTGAGGGAGGGACCTGTGGGACAATATCAAAAGGTACGAGTGATTAAATTCCCATATAGACAGGAAAGAATGGAGAAGTAATTGTCAAAATTTCTCAAGTTTGGTGAAAGAGAGAAATTTACAGATTGAAGAAGCTCTGCAGAAAAAGCAGGATTAATATAAAGAAACTACACCTGGAAGTATCATAAATGGTGAAAATCAAAGATGAAACAGCCAGAAGAAAAAATGAGACACTGCACTGCATACAGGAGAAGAAATCAAATTACCACTGACTTCTCAGAAATAACGGAGGCCAGCAGAAAGTGGAGTCGTTAGTAAAAAACACTATCAACCCTAAATCCTATGCCCTACAAAAAGATCCTTCAGGCATAATGGTAAAATAGACACTCTCAAATAAAAGAAAACTAGAATTGGTCCCATCAGACTTATACTACAAATCAAAGTTTTGGGCTGAAGGAAAACTGATACCAGATAGGATAAATATAAGACTGTATTTTTCCTTTTAATTTCCTCAAAATACATAGGACCGTTTAAGCAAGTTTTGTTTTATGGCAGAACACTGTTCTGTGGAGCTGTAAGAGACAAGGGAAAATATACAAGTCTACAGAAAGTTTGCTGGCCCCTGCTTTACGTTGAAGGACCGGACACTAAATATTTCAGGCTGTGTGGGAGAGATGGTCTCTGTTGCAATTACTCAGCCCAGTGTTGCACTGCAAAAGCAGAAGAGAGAACATGTAAATGAGTGAATGGAGCTGTGTTCCAGTAAAACTTTGTAACACAGGCAGTGGAGAGGGTTTGGCCTGTGGGCTACAGTTTATTGGCCCCTGGTTTAAAGGATAGGGGAAGTAAAGGAACCTATATGAGTGTAAGATTTCTACATTCCATGTGAAGTGGCACAATATCATTTTAGCTAGACTATAAAAAGTTAAGTATATTATAATCCATAGAGCAAAACACACCCTGCCTCCAACAAAAAAGGCAAGAAAGAAAGAACACAGGAACAAAGACAAATTGAAAACTGCAAAAAAAAAAAAAAAACCCTAAATCCAATCATATCAATAATTACACGATGGACTAAACAGTCTAAAGAATAAAAAAAACCCAACGATACCCTTTTTAAAAGAAAGCCATTTCAAATATAAAGGAAAATTCCATTTACAATTGCATCAAGAATAAAATAGGGACAAATTTAATCAAGGAGATAAAAGACTTGTACATTGAAAACTAGACAACATTGGGGCGCCTCGGTGGCTCAGTCTTAAGCGTCTACCTTCGGCTCAGGTCCTGGGATTGAGCCTTGCATTGGGCTGCCTGCTCGGCGGGAAGCCTGCTTCTCCCTCTCCCACTCCCCCTGCTTGTGTTCCTGTTCTTGCTATTTCTCTCTCTGTCAAATAAATAAAATCTTAAAAAAAAGAAAACTAGGCAACACTGATGAAATAGAAGATGACACAAATAAATGGAAAGATATTCCATGCTCATGGACTGGAAAAATTAACACTATTAAAATGTCCACACTACCCAAAGCAACCCACAGATTCAATGCAATCCCTATCAAAATTTCAATGGCATTTTTTCTAGAAATAGAACTAACAATCCTAAAGTTTGTATGGAATCACAAAGACTCCAAATAGCCAAAGCAATCTTTTTTTTTTTTTAAGAGTTATTTATTTTTTGACAGAGAGACACAGCGAGAGAGGGAACACAAGCAGAGGGAGCGGGAAAGGGAGAAGCAGGCTTCCCGTGGAGCAGGGAGCCTGATGCGGGGCTCGATCCCAGGACCCTGGGATCATGACCTGAGCCGAAGGCAGACGCTTAATGACTGAGCCACTCAGGCGCCCCTAGCCAAAGCAATCTTGAGAAAGGAGAACAAAGCTGGAGGCATCATGCTCCCTGATTTTAAACTGTATTACAAAACTATGGTAACCAAACAGTATGGTACTACCACATACACAGACACACAGATCAAGAGAACAGAACAGAAAACCCTGAAATAAACCCAGGCATACTCGATCAATTACAAAGGAGCCAAGAACATACAAAAGGAAAAGGACAGTTTCTTCAATAAATGGTGTTGGAAAAACTAGACAGCTACATGCAAAAGACTGAAACAGGACCACTATCTTATACCATACACAAAAATAAACTCAAAATGGATTAAAGATTCGGATGAAAGACATGAAACTATAAAACTAAAAGAAAATATACGTCATGAGCTCTCTGACATTGGTCTTGGTAAAAATTTTTTGGATTTCACACCAAAATGAAAAGAAACACAAGCAAAAATTAACATGTGGGGAGACATCAAATTAAAAAGCTCATGCATAGTAAAGGACACCATCAGCAAAAGGAAAGGCAACCTAAGAAAGGGAGAAAATATTTGCAAATCATCTATCGGATAGGGGTTAATATCCCAAACCATGTGATTAAAAAATGGGCAGAGATCTGAATAGACATTTCCCCAAAGACACAGATGGTCAACAGGTATACGAAAAGGTGCTCAACGTCACTAATCATCAAAGAAACGCAAATCAAAATCATAACAAGATATTACCTAACACATGTTGGAATAGCTGTTATCAAAAAGACAAGTGTTGATGAGGATATGGAGAAACGAGAACTCTTGTGTACTTCTGGTGGGAATGTAAACTGATGCAGCCATTATTTTTTTTTCCTCAAAAAATTAAAAATATAACTACCTTAAGAGTACACTTAGTTCGATGAGCACTGAGCAATTGTTGAATCATTATATTGCACACCTGAAACTAATAACACTGTGTTAAATACAATCTTAAAAAAAAGGAACTACCTTATGATTCAACAGTTCCAACCTCTATGTATTTATCCAAAAGAAATAAAAACATTAATTCAAAAAGATATCTGCTCTCCTATGTTCACTGCAGCATTATTTACCATAGCTAAGATATGAAAACCTGAGTGTCCACTGACAGATGGATAAAGAAAATTCACACACACACACACAATGGATTAATCAGCCATAAAAAAATATTTCAGCCAAGGAAACCCTGCCAACTGCAGCAACATGGATGGACCTTGATGGCATGATGCAAAGTGAAATAAGTCAGAAAAAGACAAATACTAGATGATTTCACTTACAAGTGGAACCTAATATAAAAAACGGGTGCCTGGGTGGCTCAGTCAGTTAAGCATCTGCCTTCGGCTCAGGTCATGATCCCAGGATCCTGGGATTGACTGCCGCATCGGGCTCCCTGCTCAGTAAGGAGCCTGCTTCTCCCTCTTGCACTCCCCCTGCTCGTGTGCTCTCTGTCAAATAAATAAATAAAATCTTAAAAAAATAAAAAAATAAAAAAAAACCCAAATGAGATAGATACAAAGAACTGACTGGGGGTTGCTAGATGCAGGGTGTGAGGGCTGGGGGAAATGGGTAAGGGTGAACAAGAGGTACAAACTTACAGTTATAAAATAAGCCCTGAGGATGTAATATACAACATGGTGACTGTAGTTGTTAATATTGTATGGTATATTTGAAAGTTGGAAGAGACTCAATCTTGGGAGTTCTTATCATAAGAAAGAAAATCTCATTATGTATGGTGATAATTTTGCATATATAGTCATGAATACATACAACTCTTATGCTGAACATCTGAAATTAATGTCATATGTCATTGTATCTCAAAAAAAAAAAAAAAGGTGGCCAGATTCTTCCTTCAGGCAGACTGGAAGATTCCTCTTTGGAGCAATTGAAACAATTCAAGAAGTATATGCAAGTATGAACCCAGACGACAGTCCCCAACAATTAGACCACAAAGACTATTGCATCCGGATCAAAACTGCCAAGACCCAACTGTGTGCTCAGTACTTCCAATCAGCTTAGACAAAGACCCAAACAAAGAGGAAAATGCAGTTTAGTGGATAGAGAATATACCGAAATAAGTTAAAAAAAAATCAATAAATCCTCTGAGATCCAGTAGAAGGTATTACATCTATGAAGCAAAAAAGATATTAAAAAATTAAAATGTAAATTCAAAAAACTTTTAAAAAGGTCCTGATTATTAAAAACATGATCGCAAAATGAAGAGCTGATAAAAGGAGAAGACTGAACTGAGGGAACCTCTCAAAAAGTGAAGATTATAAAAATAGTGGTGAAATAAGAAGATCCAATATACAAGTAGCAGAAGTACTAGAGAGAACAGAAAGTGGAGGGAAAAAAAATCATCATTGAAATAATTCAAGATTTCCCAGAACTGAAAGACACAAGTTACCAAACCAGAAGAGGCCTACCACGTGCAGTATAATAAAAAGAGACCCTCATGATAGCCTATCATTTTGAAATTTCAGAAAACTAGGGACAAAAAGAGCTTCCTACTAGATTAGTTACATATAACAGATTATGAATCAAAATGGCTTTAACTACTCAACAGCAACACTAGAAGCAAGGAGATAAGCAATCAAAAGTCTAAGGAGAAAATAGGTTCCAACCTAGAATTTGATGCCCATCTAAACGATAAAAGAAATGCAATCACGGAAAAAAAGAATTTTCACACAAAGAAAATCTCAGTTTATCTCCCATGTGCTTTCTCAAGAAGTTACTATAAGAACACCTTCAACCAGATGAGAGCAGATCAGGATGACATGGGATATAGAAACAGGAGATCCAACAGAGAAGAGAAAGGATGATGAATGGAGATCCTGGGATGACACCAGTTTGTAGAAGTAGACGGTGACCATCCAGATTGGAACAGTATGGCTAAGGACATGTTGAAGGCTTTCATCACCAAGATCCCTGCAGCCACTGCACCCAGCTTTTTAATTAATGCTCCCCCCCGCCCCCCCCTCAGCATTTAACCTGAGGTCAGAACACTGGGGTGGGCCTATCTCAAGAGCCTTACTTGTGCTTGGCTTATCTTGACCATGAACTTGAACATGAAGTCACTACTCTCCCTTCCCTAGTCTACTGCTTTGCCCCCACAGAAGTATTCTGTTTTATCTACTTCTGAGAGCTAGGTAGGAAATAATGAGCTCAGATGTAGAAATACAGAGCAGCCCACTCCCCCCACTGCATTCCTCCAGAAATCTAGTGTCTGACACACAATACAACCCTGAGAAAAGCAGGGAACAAAAAAACTTGAGTTTTTAAAAAAAGTGATTTAGGTGTTTCTAGGAGTTAGTATTGGCTTACCAATTCCAATCAGTACATCCCACCGCTTTATGACAAAGGTTTTATTGTTTATGTTTTAGCCATTCTTTCTATATATCCTGAGCAACTCCCAAACACAAACAGTAAAAATTACACAGCAGGCTAAGTTTTGGCTTCCCCTTATTTCTATACCATTATGTTTGAAATCCTTTGGAGTGAGACATTTATTATCATGTATCCTACCTTGCTGATTCCTGATGGCATTTTAGGTGTTCTGGCATCAGAAAGATTTTTCTTTGCTCATTCAAATCAAAACTTAGGCTATTTGTGAACAGCAATATTCCAACATTATAGAGGGCACTTTTAAAACTTTTAGAGGTACTTAGATTTTTTTTAATTTTTTTTTAAGATTTTATTTATTTGAGAGAGAGAAGGAGATAAAGAGAGAGAGAGCATGAGACGGGGGAGGGTCAGAGGGAGAAGCAGACTCCCTGCTGAGCAGGGAGCCCGATGTGGGACTCGATCCCGGGACTCCAGGATCATGACCTGAGCCGAAGGCAGTCACTTAACCATCTGAGCCACCCAGGCGCCCAGAGGTACTTAGATTTTTATACCTGCTTCATTTAACTCCAAGCTAAATGTTTACATATGTACTCATTATTATAGAAAGTAGAATGAAACTGAATGAAATGAAAGCGAACTGGAGCCAAACATGCTATTAATAAACAAGCCAAGGGTTTTGCTGTGTGGTCACATCCCTATATATATAAGCCTATCTCTGGTGATGAGGAGATCAAGGACAAAATCTTACAAACCTGCATCAGATAATCAGCAATGTACTCTGTTTTCAAGCAGTACACATTTTGGGTGGCAGCTTCTGCTATATTAACCCCTGAGTCATCTGGTTTCAGTTTATTGAAGTCAGAAAAGAGATGTGTGGCTTCTTTAAATAAAGGTACAGAATGACCAGGTAGTACCTAAAGAAAAAATAAGAAATAAGAAGCTATCAGTTTCCCAGAGTAGTTCAACTGTATCATCTGTACTTAAGGATTGTCATCTCACCAAGTACCGAAAATTAAGAACTGATCATAGCAACCTTGTTTGAAAAATAATTTGTGTAAAAAATTCTGTAAATTGACTGAATACAAACCTTTGCTCCTCCTGACTGAAGAAGGCGTTTGAATCCTGCTTCTCGGGATTGGTCAACATATAAGATAACTTTCCACCCACTAAATGCCCCCTACAAATGAAAATATAATCAGTGTTGAAATTATTTGGGAAATAAATGCAAATAATACATTATTTTATCTGTAAATTTAGTTTTATGTCAACAAATAATCTTATAACCTTTACCAAGTGCCACAGTGGTAATTGTCTCTGGTCAGAATATTCTGAAAACACACAACCATGGTGTTTGGCACACAGTAGGTCATCAATAAATACTTGAAGAATGAAGGAAAATGTTTTAATGAATAACATGAAAACAAAGCAACTTGACTTTTGTTTAGCCTTTTCTTGTATTTTTTCTTATAATTAATCCAGGGTAGAACTTAATGCACAACTTCTCAAATTAGATGAAGCCCTCCTTATATTTCTCTTGAAAATGTTTGTGAATTAGAAATATAAAACATTTCACTAGGGAATAACAACAAAAGCCAGTGGAATTACTCTAAAAGAAGGGAATTAAGGCTAACAAGGGCTTGGACACAGGAGAGAACTCAGAATACATCGCACAAGATTATTTAAAACTTGGGTTTCTAACCTTTATGTGAGCCATGGACCCCTTTGACAGTCCAGTGAAACCTATGGATCTGTTCTCTAAATAATTCTTTTAAAGAAACAGCTTTATTGAAATGTAATTTCTGTGCTATATTAATAATGTTTTAAAATACTGGTTTTAACATAAAGTGTAAAGGATTACAAAAAAACCCATTTTATTAAAAATAAAATATTTACAAATTTGTGACAGATGTGCTTCTATATTAATGAATTAAATAAATAGTGGTGGCTGGATAGATTATTATAATTTTGAAGTATAAAGACAGATGGTAGCTACACTTGTGGTGAGCATAATGAATTGTTGTCAAATCTGTTACATACCTGAAACTAATGTAACACTGTGCATCAACTATATTTCAATGAAAAAAAATTGAACATAAGCAGTATCTCAAGATACTTGGAATTATAATGCAAAGCAAAGATATCTTATTTCTGTTGGGGTAAAATCACAAGTACTATTAATAGTGCTGTGATTTTTACCTAGACTTCTATAATAAAAGGAAATGTTTTCAATTGGAGGTTAGTAAAAATAAGGATGTATTCCCTGCCCCATCCAAAGTGTATAAACAGCCTTCCTGAATGTGATCTACAACTCCTTTGGGAGAGTCTGTGGATCCCATGTTAAGAACCCTTGAAGGTAGATGCTGAAGAGTCTTTGGAAGAAATACAGTATGGGTCACATTTTACACATATATTTAAATTATTTTTATGTCTTTTTACTTTTAAAAAAAAAAAGACTTATGGGAGTGCCTGGGTGGCTCAGTCGTTAGGCATCTGCCTTCGGCTCAGCTCATGATCTCAGTGTCCTGGGATCGAGCCCCGCATTGGGCTCCCTGCTCAGCGGGGAGTCTGCTTCTCCCTCCCACTCCCCCTGCTTGTGTTCCCTCTCTGGCTGTGTCTCTCTCTGTCAAATAAACAAAATCTTAAAAAAATAATAATAATAAAAGATTTATGTATTTAAGAGACAGTATGTGCACTAGTGTGCACATGCACAGTGGGGAGAGAGGCAGAGGAAGAGGGAGAGAATCTCCAGCAAACTCCAGGCTGAGCGAGGAGTCCGATGGCAGGGCTTGATCTCATCACCCTAAGATCATGACCTGAGTTAAAATCAAGAATTGGATGCCTAACTGCCTGAGCCACCCAGGCACCCCATTTACACATATATTTTTAATAGAGCCATCAACATTATATATATCTTCCTTGTAATCATAATTAAAATTAGGAATTAACATTAAGCCCAATTTAGAATGCCCAAACTAAGTATATCAACAAAGCATAAAAGACAAGTAGAATTATTATTTTGTTAATAAGCATATTCTCTTAAAATTAAAATCTGTAATAGTCATGACACTGAATGCCGTTCATATCACCATATATATGTTAATACCTCAACGATGCCTGATTCTTGTCTTTGCTGGAGTTTTTTCCTCCATCTCATTGCTGCAAGTGCTAGTCTTCGTTGCTGAACATTGATTCCAGTCAAAACATCGAGTATGGAACTACTTCCCCATTCATAGTCTTCTTCCTAGACAATTAGTAGAATAAACTTTGGATCTGGTCCTACAATATGTCCTCAAGGAGTCCACGATCATTTAAGAGTTAAAAGCTATACATTCAGTTGTTATAAATACAGAGCACTAAATAAGCATCAGTTTATGAACATAGAGGAAAGAAATGTACATTAATTTGGCTTCATAGGAGGGTCAAGTATATCTGGCTTTTAATTAGAAATCAGAAAAATACTGCATACGTTTCTAAGAAATACAGGTAACTACACCTTAGTAATTGGTAATATATAGATTATTGGGCTTCATCCATTTTAAGATGAACTTCACAGAAGGACATGTTCTCAGTGGAGGTATGTGTTAACACCTTGATTACCTGTCCAAAGAAATCATATCCCTAAGGGATCTTGATTGAAAACTTCAAAAACTACATGATAGATATTACTGTGATGGTTAGTTAGGGACCAAAATATTTCAGACAATATTTAAAAAAAAATGTTCTTTTTTAAAAAGATTTTGTCAGAGGGAGAGCGAGCTGAGTGTGAGCATGAGCAGGGGGGAGGGGCTGAGGGAGAAGCACGCTCCCCACCGAACAAGGAGCCAATGCGGGACTTGATCCCGGTACCCTGCGATCATGACCTGAACCAAAGGCAGATGCTTAACTGACTGAGCCACCCACACGTCCCCAAACAATTTAATATTTAATGGGCTGGCAGTAAGGATAAAAAGTTTACAATGAAGTAATCCTGAAGTTTTCTAATGTTATTCCAAAGAGGGGGAAAAAAAAGCCCAGATTAAAATTAAATAAAACTCATATAACTGAGAATCTGGGTCTGTGATCTCTAAATTTTTTTGCTCTGTTAATCTGGACCTTGTAAAATTGGTATAATCTAATTGGTCATATTTGGTTATTTCAATTATATGAATGGTTAGTGTAGATACTAGAATCAATTAGGACAATTACTTTTAACGAAAAATGATTCTTCATGTTAGTTTGAATACATACCAGCACGAAGTGTCCAGCAGTCCGGCATGCTTCCACGTAGGAGCGATGAAGCACCCATTTCCCAGCTGCCACTGAGGCTAAATACTTCTCGTTTCGAAGTGGATGTCCCACAACAATGTGTGTACAATTGGGATCAAAGCACTGTTTCTCTATTACTAATCCACCTAAAGTAGAGAAAAATTGATACGTGATTGGAATTCTTAACTTCTTCCTAGGAAAGACATGTCAACTCTGCATAGAAATTATTTATAAATAAAATGCACCAAATAAACTGAAAAACCTTGACTGACAATTATTTTACTTCACATACATTTTTTAAAATATTTTTTTACTAACATAATAAAATAAAATAAGAAATATGTATTTTTTAAAGATGATTTGACAGCGAGCACAAGCAGGGGGAGCGGCAGGCAGAGGGAGAGGGAGAAGCAGGACCCTGGGATCATGACCTGGGCCAAAGTCAGCCACTTAACCCCTATAATATTTTTACTTTATTTTTATTAAATATTTTATTTGTCAGAGGTAGGTAGAGACAGAGAGCACAAGCGCGGGGGGGGCGGCAGCAGAGGGAGAAGCAGACTCCCCGCTGAGCAGGGAGCCCGATGCAGGACTCGATCCCAGGCCCCTGGGATCATTATGTGAGCCAAAGGCAGATGCCCAACCAACTGAGCCACCCAGGCATGCCCCCCATAATTTTTTTTTAAAGATTTTAATTATTTATTTGAGAGAGAGAGAGAAACAGCATGAGAGGGGAGAAGGTCAGGGGGAGAAGCAGGCTCCCTGCTGAGCTGGGAGCCTGATGTGGGACTTGATCCCAGGACCCCGGGATCATGACCTGAGCCGAAGGCAGACGCTTAACCAGCTGAGCCACCCAGGTGCCCCCCCCCCCATATTTTTAATGAAAATTTAAAATAGAAAAATAGTAAAATGAAATCCAACATACTGATTCTTAAATTATCAAAATTTTGCCATCCTTATTTCAGTATACCCCCTTTGGGCTTAACTATTTTAAAGTAAGTTCCAGGGCGCCTGGGTGGCTCGGTTGTTGGGCATCTGCCTTCGGTTCAGGTCATGATCTCAAGGTCCTGGGATCGAGCCCCATAATCAGGCTCTCTGCTCTGCAGGAAGCCTGTTTCTCCCTCTCCCTCTCCCACTCCCCCTGCTTGTGTTCCTTCTCTCACTGTCTCTCTGGCAAATAAATAAATAAAATCTTAAAAAAAAAGAGTTCTAGACATCCTGTGACTCTACCCCTATCCATTCAGTATGCATCTCTAAAATACATGGTAATTTTCTTATACAGCCCTAATGCTATTATCAGATCTAAATTAATTAACAAAAATTCTTTCCTATTTCAATACTAAATCCTTATGCAAACTTTCCTGTTTGTCTGCACTTGGTTTGTTACAATTAAGATATAAAAACAGAATATAAATAGATGCCATTTACTACTGTTAGTATATTTCTTAAGTCTCAACTACTTTTGCAATTTCCAAGCATTGAAAATGGGTAATCAAGGAGATGGAAGTCAAAAAGGGGCTCCTACAGACTAAAAGCAGAGGAAAATTTTTTGAGTGGAAATAAGGTCAGCAGCCCAACGCAGAAGCTTAGAAGGAAAACACACACGCTAGGGAAATAGAGATGAAGCAGCGGGTGGAAGCTGAACCCTCTTCTCAGATACAGCTGTACGATGCCTGACTTTGAGGAAAGAAGGCATAAACTTATGTAAAGCATGGCTTTTATTGATTGATTTTTGATTTATACTTTAGAAGTTAACCTGATTATGGGTTAGAAAGAGTTGTATTAAAGACTTTGTAAGAATTCAATGAAACATTTGAACTCTATTCATGCTCTACAGATGACTAAGAGAGGCAACTGTTTGAGCACATAGTATACACCAGAGACTGTTGGAAGTGCTCCGGATTAACTCATTTAATCCTCACAACTCTATGAAGGTAGATTACTAGTATTATCTGTAATCTACCCATGATGACACAAGTACAGAGTAACTCACCCAGGATCGGAGTGACAAAAGAACAAGAAGGTGAAAATTCCCTATTCTATTGGGATCTAATTCTATTTAACAGATTTATTCTGTAATCCAGACAACATAATAGACTATTTATGTGAATCAGTTGGCCACAGTTGCTTCATTTATAAAATGAAGGGTCTCTTTGCATTTTACTATCAAAAACTTTCTATTCAGACTCAGTTCCAGCACAGTCTGTCCTCATCTGCCTCTCTTCTGTCTTCTGCTAGTTGATATTACTCTTGTCCAGAGTTTACAGAGATGGAACAAAATATAGGAGACAGACACATGAAGCAGCTTCTTCTGTTCTGAAAGCTCTAGGTAAAGTTGAACAATTTTGATTTCTAACTCTAACTTATTGGGTGACCAGGAAACAGTGTTCCACATTGAGTCCAGTTTCCAAGAAACACAGCTTCTCAACTGTATGACTGTATTTGACAGAAATCTTTAAAAAAAAAAATCATGGCTTTCCACATTCTTAAAAGGACAGCACTAAGTTACATTTAATCTTTTCTTGACTCAGGGCCGTCATTAAAAATAACCGTTATTTAAGTTTTCCTCTATATGAAGCTGTCAGACTGAGTTCTCTTCCTATACTTTCCCTAACTCTATAGAGCTACTTTGTCCAATACAGTAGCCACTAGCCACATGTGACTATCAGACACCTGAAACACAGCCAGACCAAATTGAGATGTGCTAGAAGTGCAAAATATACCCGAGATTTCAAAAACTTAGTAAGGAAAAAAAAAAAGGGTAAAATCTCATTGATATTTTATATTAATTACATGTTGAATATAACACTTTGTGTATAGGTTAAATAAAATATATGCTTTATTAATTTCACTCGATTTTTTTCCTTTTTAAAATGTGGCTACTACTAAGTTTAAAATTTAACATGTGGCTTTTGCTATCTTTCTACTGGACGGTACTGCTTAGAGCACCAGGTTACCTGTCTAGTATGCTGCTTCCAGAATGATGTCAGGTGGAGAGTCTGATAATAATGGAATAAGAATGTTACATAAGGAGGAGCTCCTCTCTGGGTATTACTGTGCCTTCAACTTTACAAAAATGTAGTTTTATTTTAAGTCTATAATTTCAATGATTTCATCAGTGAACAAAAGCCCAAGGCAGCACAAGAGATTCTTAAATCATTTTAATGGTTGGTTTCAATTTAAATCTTTAAATGTTTAAATCCTATGACCCAGTGACTTTAGATTTAGACCTATATAAAGTCAAAGTTCTAATGCTGAGTCAATACATACTGCCTAAGACAAGTTACCCATCTTTTAAGTAGGCTTCACACCCAAACTCATGAACCCAAGATCAAGAATCGCGTGTTCTACCACCTGAGCCAGCCAGGTGCCCCACCCATCTTTTTTCTCTCAATTTGTACATCTTACAAATGATATCAACTACACTGACTTCCAAGGAAGGTTACATTTTTTTTTTCATTTTTTATTGTTATGTTAATCACCATATATTACATAATTTGTTTTGGTGTACTGTTCCATGATTCATTGTTTGTTCATAACACCCAGTGCTCCATGCAGAACGTGCCCTCCTCAATACCCATCACCAGGCTAACCCATCCCCCCACCCTCCTCCCCTCCAGAAACCTCAGTTTGTTTTTCAGAGTCCGTCATCTCTCCTGGTTCGTCTCCCCCTCTGACTTACTCCCCTTCATTCTTCCTCTCCTGCCATCTTCTTCTTTTTCTTTTTTCTTAACATATGTTGCGTTATTTGTTTCAGAAGTACAGATCTGTGATTCAACAGTCTTACACAACTCACAGCGCTCACCGTAGCACATATCTTCCCCAATGTCCATCACCCAGCCACCCCATCCCTCCCACCCCCGACCACTCCAGCAACCCTCAGTTTGTTCCTGAGATTAAGAATTCCTCATATCAGTGAGGTCATATGATACATGTCTTTCTCTGATTGGCTTATTTCACTCAGCATAACACCCTCCAGTTCCATCCACGTCGTTGCAAATGGCAAGATCTCATTCCTTTTGATGGCTGCATAATATTCCATTGTGTATATATACCACTTCTTCTTTAGCCATTCATCTGTCGATGGACATCTTGGCTCTTTCCACAGTTTGGCTATTGTGGACATTGCTGCTATAAACATTGGGGTGCACGTACCCCTTCGGGTCCCTACATTTGTATCTTTGGGGTAAATACCCAGTAGTGCAATTGTTGGATCGAACGGTAGCTCTAATTTCAACTGTTTGAGGAACCTCCATACTGTTTTCCAGAGGGGTTGCACCAGCTTGCATTCCCACCAACAGTGTAGGAGGGTTCCCCTTTCTCCACATCCCCGCCAACATCTGTCGTTCCCTGACTTGTTAATTTTAGCCATTCTGACGGGTGTGAGGTGGTATCTCATTGAGGTTTTGATTTGGATTTCCCTGATGCCGAGCGATGTGGAGCACTTTTTCATGTGCCTGTTGGCCATTTGGATGTCTTCTTTGGAAAAATGTCTGTTCATGTCTTCTGCCCATTTCTTGATTGGATTATTTGTTCTTTGGTTGTTGAGTTTGATAAGTTCTTTATAGATTTTGGACACTAGCCCTTTATCTGATATGTCATTTGCAAATATTTTCTCCCATTCTGTCGGTTGTCTTTTGGTTTTGTGGACTGTTTCTTTTGCTGTGCAAAAGCTTTTTATCTTGATGAAATCCCAATAGTTCATTTTTGCCCTGGCTTCCTGTGCCTTTGGTGATGTTTCTAGGAAGAAGTTGCTGCGGCTGAGGTCGAAGAGGTTGTTACCTGTGTTCTCCTTTAGGATTTGGATGGACTCCTGTCTCACGATTAGGTCTTTCAACCATTTGGAGTCTATTTTTGTGTGTGGTGTAAGGAAATGATCCAGTTTCATTCTTCTGCATGTGGCTGTCCAATTTTCCCAACACCATTTGTTGAAGAGACTGTCTTTTTTCCACTGGACATTCTTTCCTGCTTTGTCAAAGATAAGTTGACCATAGAGTTGAGGGTCCATTTCTGGGCTCTCGATTCTGTTCCATTGATCTATGTGTCTGTTTTTGTGCCAGTACCATACTGTCTTGATGATGACAGCTTTGTAATAGAGCTGGAAGTCCGGAATTGTGATGCCGCCAGCTTTGCTTTTCTTTTTCAAGATTCCTCTGGCTATTCGGGGTCTCTTCTGGTTCCATACAAATTTTAGGATTATTTGTTCCATTTCTTTGAAAAAAATGGATGGTATTTTGATGGGGATTGCATTGAATGTGTAGATTGCTCTAGGTAGCATTGACATCTTCACAATGTTGGTTCTTCCAATCCATGAGCATGGAACGTTTTTCCATTTCTTTGTGTCTTCTTCAATTTCTTTCATGAGTATTTTATAGTTTTCTGAGTACAGATCCTTTGCCTCTTTGGTTAAACTTATTCCTAGGTATCTTATGCTTTTGGGTGCAATTGTGAATGGGATCGACTCCTTGATTTGTCTCTCTTCTGTCTTGTTGTTGGTGTATAGGAATGCCACTGATTTCTGTGCATTGATTTTATAGCCTGCTACGTGACTGAATTCCTGTGTGAGTTCTAGCAGTTTTGGGGTGGAGTCTTTTGGGTTTTCCACATACAGTATCATATCATCTGCAAAGAGTGAGAGTTTGACTTCCTCTTTGCCGATTTGGATGCCTTTGATTTCTTTTTGTTGTCTGATTGCTGTGGCTAGGACTTCTAATACTATGTTGAATAGCAGTGGTGAGAGTGGACATCCCTGCCGCGTTCCTGACCTTAGGGGAAAAGCTCTCAGCTTTTCCCCATTGAGAATGATATTCGCTGTAGGTTTTTCGTAGATGGCTTTTATGATATTGAGGTATGTACCCTCTATCCCTATACTTTGAAGAGTTTTGATCAAGAAAGGATGCTGTACTTTGTCAAATGCTTTTTCTGCATCTATTGAGAGAATCATATGATTCTTGTTCTTTCTTTTGTTAATGTATTGTATCACGTTGATTGATTTGCGGATGTTGAACCAGCCTTGCAGCCCAGGGATAAATCCCACTTGGTCGTGGTGAATAATCCTTTTAATGTACTGTTGGATCCTATTGGCTAGTATTTTGGTGAGAATTTTTGCATCCATGTTCATCAAGGATATTGGTCTGTAATTCTCCTTTTTGATGGGATCTTTGTCTGGTTTTGGGATCAAGGTAATGGTGGCCTCATAAAATGAGTTTGGCAGTTTTCCTTCCATTTCTATTTTTTGGAACAGTTTCAGGAGAATAGGTATTAAGTCTTCTTTAAATGTCTGATAGAATTCCCCTGGGAAGCCATCTGGCCCTGGGCTTTTGTTTCTTGGGAGATTTTTGATGACTGCTTCAATTTCCTTAGTGGTTATAGGTCTATTCAGGTTTTCTATTTCTTCCTGGTTCAGTTTTGGTAGTTGATACATCTCTAGGAATGCACCCATTTCTTCCAGGTTATCTAATTTGCTGGCATAGAGTTGCTCATAATGTGTTCTTATAATTGTTTTTATTTCTTTGGTGTTGGTTGTGATCTCTCCTCTTTCATTCATGATTTTGTTGATTTGGGACATTTCTCTTTTCTTTTTGATCAGTCTGGCCAGGGGTTTATCAATCTTGTTAATTCTTTCAAAGAACCAGCTCCTAGTTTCGTTGATCTGTTCTACTGTTCTTTTGGTTTCTATTTCATTGATTTCTGCTGTGATCTTTATTATTTCTCTTCTCCTGCTGGGTTTAGGCTTTATTTGCTGTTCTTTCCCCAGCTCCTTTAGGTGTAGGGTTAGATTGTGTATTTGAGACCTTTCTTGTTTCTTGAGAAAGGCTTGTATTGCTATATACTTTCCTCTCAGGACTGCCTTTGCTGTATCCCAAAGATTTTGGACAGTTGTGTTTTCATTTTCATTGGTTTCCATGAATTTTTTAAATTCTTCTTTAATTTCCTGGTTGACCCATTCATTCTTTAGTAGGATGCTCTTTAGCCTCCATGTATTTGAGTTCTTTCCGACTTTCCTCTTGTGATTGAGTTCTAGTTTCAAAGCCCTGTGGTCTGAAAACATGCAGGGAATGATCCCAATCTTTTGGTACCAGTTGAGACCTGATTTGTGACCTAGGATGTGATCAATTCTGGAGAATGTTCCATGGGCACTAGGGAAGAATGTGTATTCCGTTGCTTTGGGATGGAATGTTCTGAATATGTCTGTGAAGTCCATTTGGTCCAGTGTGTCATTGAAAGTCTTTATTTCCTTGTTGATCTTTTGCTTAGAGGATCTGTCCATTTCAGTCAGGGGGGTGTTAAAGTCCCCCACTATTATTGTATTGTTGTCAATGTGTTTCTTTGCTTTTGTTATTAATTGCCTTATATAATTGGCTGCTCCCACGTTCGGGGCATAGATATTTACGATTGTTAGGTCTTCTTGTTGGATAGACCCTTTAAGTAGGATATAGTGTCCTTCCTCATCTCTTATTACAGTCTTTGTTTTAAAATCTAGTTTGTCTGATATAAGGATTGCCACCCCAGCTTTCTTTTGGTGTCCATTAGCATGGTAAATGGTTTTCCACCCCCTCACTTTCAATCTGGGGGTGTCTTTGGGTCTAAAATGAGTCTCTTGCAGACAGCATATGGATGGGTCTTGTTTTTTAATCCAATCTGAGAGCCTGTGTCTTTTGATTGGGGCATTGAGCCCATTTACATTCAGGGTAACTATTGAAAGGTATGAATTCAGTGCCATTGTATTGCCTGTAGGGTGACTGTTACTGTATGTTGTCTGTGTTCCTCTCTGATCTTTGCTGCTTTTAGGCTCTCTCTTTGCTTAGAGGACCCCTTTCAATATTTCTTGGAGGGCTGGTTTCGTGTTTGCAAATTCCTTTAGTTTTTGTTTGTTCTGGAAGCTTTTTATCTCTCCTTCTGTTTTCAATGACAGCCTAGCTGGATATAGTATTCTTGGCTGCATATTTTTCTCGTTTAGTGCTCTGAAGATATCTTGCCAGTCCTTTCTGGCCTGCCACGTCTCTGTGGATAGGTCTGTTGCCAATCTAATATTTTTACCCTTGTAGGTTACATATCTCTTCTCCCGAGCTGCTTTCAGGATTTTCTCTTTGTCTGTGAGACTCGTAAGTTTTACTATTAGATGTCGGGGTGTTGACCTATTTTTATTGATTTTGAGAGGGGTTCTCTGTGCCTCCTGGATTTTGATGCCTGTTTCCTTCCTCACATTAGGGAAGTTCTCTGCTATTATTTGCTCCAATATACCTTCTGCCCCTCTCTCTCTTTCTTCTTCTTCTGGGATCCCAATTATTCTAATGTTGTTTCGTCTTATCGAATCACTTATCTCTCGAATTCTGCCCTCGTGATCCTGTAGTTGTTTCTCCCTCTTTTTCTCAGCCTCTTTACGTTCCATCATTTGGTCTTCTATATCACTGATTCTCTCTTCTGCCTCATTTATCCTAGCAGTTAGTGCCCCCATTTTTGATTGCACCTCATCAATAGCCTTTTTGATTTCGACTTGGTTAGATTTTAGTTCTTTTCTTTCTCCAGAAAGGGTTTCTCTAATAACTTCCACGCTTTCTTCAAGCCCAGCTAGTATCTTTAAAGTCATGATTCTGAACTCTAGGTCCGACATCGTACTAACGTCCGTATTGAGTAGGTCCCTGGCTGACCGTACTACCTCTTGTTCTTTTTGCTGAGGTGATTTTTTTCGACTTGTCATTTTGTCCAGAGGAGAATAGATGAATGAGAGAACAAAATGCTAACAGGTTTACAACGTCCCCAGCAAATATACTGTATACAAATCAGAAAAGACCTGAAACCAGGGGAAAAGAAAGGGAAAGAAAGAAAAAAGAAAGAGAGAGAGAAAAAAAAAAGATAAAAACAAAAACAGAACAATACAAAAAAAGCAGAATGTGATCAAATATGATCAGGCTAGTGCATAGATCAGTGCCACACACTAGATTTTGGGCGTATTTTGATCTGTTAGAAAAAAGTGCCTCCTAAAATTTTAAAGGAAGAAAGACATAGATGTACAAAATAAGGGTCGATACAATGAAGGGACAGAAGATGACTGTAAAGATAAAAATTATAAAATATTTTATAAAAGGACTTGATAAGATAAGAAGTTGTTTGAAAAAAGAAAGAAGATTAAAAAAAAAAGAATAAAGGTAGAGAATGTGATCAGACAGGAGACTAGAACAGAACCATACACTAGGGATTTAGGGTATATTTTTATCTGTTAGAAGAAACTGTATCTCAAAATTTTAAAGAGAGAACAACTTATATATATTTGCCAAAAATAAGGGTAACTACTACGAAGGGATAAAATATGACTCTTCCAGTAAGTTGTCGCTTCTCTGTTCAGAGAGTTGTTGCTACTCTCCTCTTCGATCTCCTGTTGAGTTCGTAGGTGTTCAGAATGGTTTGATCCCTATTCAGCTGAATTCCTGAGACCAGACGAAATCCAGGTCTCCTACTCCTCCGCCATCTTGCTCCGCCCCCCGAGAATAGGAAGGTTACATTTTTAACTTAAAATACTTGTACCTAGTTTTCCAATCAGATGACAATAATCAATACGTTCTTGAGGATTCAGAGATGACAACTGGAATATATACTGTTTTTTTAAGTCTTCATGTGTTTCCTCTATTGTTATAATCTGAAATGGAAGAGTTTTATTTTAGAAAAAATTAACAGTAAAGAGGCTATCAATCAGGTAGATGGTTTTAAGTGACATTTTTAGTCCTTTGACTTATCAAATACAGAAATAACAGCATGCAAAGAAATGCAGTTTCAACATTTGTGAACTCTTGCTGGTGGTATCAGGAAATTCTTAATGCAGCGTAACAGTAATATCAAAAAGGTGTATCATCACACTAAGGATAAAGTAACCTTTTCTCGAGGGTGTGGGGCCACTGGTGGGTTGGCTAGGGGGAAGGCAATACTGGGGGCTTGAGGTGTAGGGATCAGGTGGCTGTCTTTTACCGGTGTTTCCAGTTCTTCAGAGATCGGGTGTTTTGGGGCTTCAGTCACACGCATGTTTTCGGGATCACAGACAGCTGAGGGCAATAAAATGCTGCAGTGTGATGTTATCCAAATATGACTAAGAACAAATTCAGGCAAATATTCTCATCTGTCTTAACCAAGATGAAATTAAACACAAATTCTGCAATGTAAAAAGTACATGCAGAAGAGACAGCCTATTTCTAGAGCTTATAAATAAATGCAATTAATTAGCTTTTTAAAAGGGCAAATGGTGTTACCTGTGGGCTTCTCCCAAACTTTTCTTTAAATACCAAGCTTTCATCAGTAAAATGTAACCTAAATTTGTAAAATGAAAGCAATGTTACACTTGGAGAAAATCTACCTAGTGCAGAGACATAATCATGTGATATGAGAAAATGGGGGATAAAAGATGACCAAAGATGAAGGACAGGAATCATTCTGTCTTCAAGGTAAAGCCCAAGGAGAAAAAAACCAGGAGAATTCAGAAAGGAACACATACAAATCCAAAGAACAAATGTGGGGGGCGGGCGGAGCAAGATGGCGGAAGAGTAGGAGACCTGGATTTCATCTGGTCTCAGGAATTGGGATGAATAGGGATCAAACCATTCTGAACACCTACGAACTCAACAGGAGATCGAAGAAAAGAATAGCAACAACTCTCTGAACGGAAAAGCGACCACTTTCTGGAAGGTAGGACGTGCGGAGAAGTGAATCCGAGGCGATATTCGGGAGGATAGACGGCGGGGGAGGGGCCCTCCATCGGCCGCTCTGGCAAGTGATAGAGCCGCGGAGCACAAAATCAGAACTTTTAGAAGTTAGCTCTGCTGAGGGACGTCGCTCCAGTGGCTAAGTGGGGGGTGGAACCCTTGCAGGACAATGTGGTCTCAGGACCCTCGGGGGTCACAGAACGACCGGGGGTGCCTGAGTGCACCAGAGCTCCCAGGTATCGGAGCGGGGAAGCCGGCTGCAGAGACGGAGCCGAGGCGCGGGATCTCAGCTTGGGGTTGCCATAAACTGTGATCGGCGACACAATCAGGCCACTGCTCCTCCAGCAGGGACCCAACAAGTGGCAGATCCGGGGAGACTCCCCTTCCTCCTCCAGGAGGAGCGGCAGGAGAGCGCACCGCAGGGATCGGCTGGGTTTGGAGACTCCACACCGAGCAGGTGCCAGAGATAGAAACGCTCGGTCACAGGCCAGGTGAGCACGGAGTACGGCCGGAGACTGGGGAGACGGCAGTGATTGACTGCTTTTCTCTGGGGGCGCTCTGAGGAGTGGGGCCCTGAGTTCTCCGCTCCTCTGGGGCGGAGACTGGAGGCCCCCATTTTCACTCTCGTCCTCCAAAGCCATAGGGAAAGCTTGCAGGGAACAAAAGCATCTGAGAGCAAACCCAAGCAGCTTACTTAGTCCCGACCGACAAGGGCAGGGCAATTCCGCCTCCGGAAGAGATATTTGGGAACCATGGCAACACGTCCCTCCCCCAGAAGATCAACACGAACAGCCAGCCAAGACCAAGTTCACCGATCAATGAGAACGGGAGAACCCCAGCGCTAAGGGAATACTGCACATAGAATTCATGGCTTTTTTACCGTGATTCATTAGTCTTTCAAAGTTAATTTTTTTTAACTTTTTTGTTGAATTTTTCTTTTTCCCTTTTACAACCAGCATCTTATCAATCACTTTTAAAGAATTTTTATTTTTCATTTTTAGAGTCATATTCTGTCCCTTCATGGTAGTTATCCTTATTTATGGCGCATATATATATAAGTTGTTCTCTCTAAAGTTTTGAGGTACAGTTTCTTATAACAGATCAAAATATATCCTAAATCACTAGTGTATGGCTTTGTTCTAGTCTCCTGCCTGATCGCATTCTCTCCGTTTTTTCTTTTCTTTTTAAATCTTCTTTCTTTTTTCAAACAACTTCCTATCTTATCAATTCCTTTTACATAATCTTTTATAATTTTCATCTTTACATTCATATTCCATCCCTTCATTGTATCAACCCTTATTTTGTACATATATAAGTCTTTCTTTAAAATTTTAGGAGGCACTTTCTTCTAATAGACCAAAATACACCCAAAATCTAGTGTGTGGCACTGATCTCTGCACTAGCCTGATTATATATGATCATGTTCTGTTTTATTTTTGTTCTGTTTTCATCTGTTTCTATCTTTTTGGGGTTTTTTTTCTCTTTTTTCTTTCTTTCCCTTTCTTCTCCCCTGGTCTCAGGTCTTTTCTGATTTGTTTAGAATATATTTTCTGGGGATGTTGTTATCCTGTTAGCATTTTGTTTTCTCATTCATCTATTCTCCTCTGGACAAAATGACAAGACGAAAAAAATCACCTCAACAAAAAGAACAAGAGGTAGTACCATCTACCAGGGACCTACTCAATATGGACATTAGTGCGATGTCGGACCTAGAGTTCAGAATCATGATTTTAAAGATACTAGCTGGGATTGAAAAAAGCATGGAGGTTATTAGAGAAACCCTTCCTGGAGAAATAAAAGAACTAAAATCTAACCAAGTCGAAATCAAAAAGGCTATTAATGAGGTGCAATAAAAAATGGGGGCACTAACTGCTAGGACAAATGAGGCCGAAGAGAGAATTAGCGAGATACAAGACCAAATGATGAAAAATAAAGAAGCTGAGAAAAAGAGATAAACAACTACTGGGTCACGAGGGCAGAATTCGAGAGATAAGCGATATGATAAGATGAAACATTAGAATAATTGGGATCCCAGAGGAGGAAGAAAGAGAGAGAGGGGCAGAAGGTATATTGGAGCAAATTATAGCAGAGAACTTCCCTAATGTGGGGAAGGAAACAGGCATCAAAATTCAGGAAGCGCAGAGAACCCCTCTCAAAATCAATAAAAATAGGTCGACACCCCCACATCTAATAGTAAAACTTACGAGTCTCAGAGACAAAGAGAAAATCCTGAAAGCAGCTCAGGAGAAGAGATATGTAACCTACAATGGTAGAAACATTAGACTGGCAACAGACCTATCCACTGAGACATGGCAGGCCAGAAAGGACTGGCATGATATCTTCAGAGCACTAAACGAGAAGAATATGCAGCTAAGAATACTATATCCAGCTAGGCTGTTATTGAAAATTGAAGGAGAGATAAAAAGCTTCCAGGACAAACAAAAACGAAAGGAATTTGCAAACACGAAACCAGCCCTCCAAGAAATATTGAAAGGGGTCCTCCTAAGCAGAGAGAGCCTAAAAGCAGCATAGACCAGAAAGGAACACAGACAATATACAGTCACAGTCACCTTACAGGCAATACAATGTCACTAAATTCATACCTTTCAATAGTTACCCTGAATGTAAATGGGCTAAATGCCCCAATCAAAAGATACAGGCTATCAGATTGTATTAAAAAACAAGACTCATCGATATGCTGTCTGTAAGAGACACAGTTTAGAACCAAACACACCCCCAGAATGAAAGTGAGGGGGTGGAAAACCATTTACCATGCTAATGGACACCAAAAGAAAGCTGGGGTGGCAAACCTTATAACAGACCAATTAGATTTTAAAACAAAGACTATAATAAGAGATGAGGAAGGACACTATATCCTACTTAAAGGGTCTATCCAACAAGAAGATCTAACAATCGTAAATATCTATGCCCCTAACGTGGGAGCAGCCAATTATATAAGCCAGTTAATAACAAAAGCAAAGAAACACATTGACAACAATAAAATAATAGTGAGGGACTTTCTGGTAAAGCCCTCACTGAAGTGGACAGATCATCTAAGCAAAAGATCAACAAGGAAATAAAGACATTCAATGACACAATGGACCAAAAGAGTTCACAGACATATTCAGAACATTCCATCCCAAAGCAACGGAATACACATTCTTCTCTAGTGCCCATGGAACATTCTCCAGAATTGATCACATCCTAGATCACAAATCAAGTCTCAACGGCTACCAAAAGATTGGGATTATTCCCTGCATATTTTCAGACCACAGTGCTTTGAAACTAGAACTCAATCACAAGAGGAAAGTTGGAAAGAACTGAAATATATGGAGGCTAGGGAGCATCCTACTAAAGAATGAATGGGTCAAAGAGGAAATTAAGGAAGAATTAAAAAAACTCACGGAAACCAATGAAAATGAAAACACAACTGTTGAAAGGCACGGTATCTGCAAGATATGCTCTTGCTCGCTCGCGTGCGCTTTAGGGAGCCCGTTCCGAGAGCTCTCAGCCACAGTACAGAGTAGAGCGTTCCCTCTAACCCTGTGAACGGCGGGAGCTTGAGGCACGGTATCTGCCCAGATTTCTGCCTTAGAAGGAGGTGCCTGGAATTCAGGGCTCCACGCACCCGTGCCGGAGGAGGGCTAGCTTCGTGACACTAGAGCTGGTGCGAGCGGTGCCTCTGCGCGAAGCCGTTTCTCTCGCCCTGTGATTCAAGGGAATCTTTTCCTAGGCCCTCACGCAGACACACTGAAAGTGTTGCCACCCTCCGCAACCGTGATGCTGTCTACAGCACGGTCCCTCTCCACTGCTGTTAGCTAGTGTTCGGTCACTCTACAGCCTGGCTCCTCCGTGCTAGGGCTTAGGTACCTGGGTCTCCAGGCAGGCCCACAGGGGATAGCAGTGCTAACCTCCTCACACAAGAGAGGGGTCGAGACAGCAGCCTTCCTTACAGGCCTGTTTGTCGGTCAGAGTCACGTTTAAGTTCTATCGCTCATGCTTTCACACAAACACCCCACAAGTGAAGTGTGCGCTCAGGAAGGGCGTTCGTGGCGGAGGCTCGGGGCCTCTAACGTTTGGTTCCTTGGCGTTAGGCCGATGGCAGTTCGGACTAAACGCACACAGGGCCAGACGGCCTGGCCTCAGGAAAGAAGTGTTGCGTCCAGACGCGCCTTGGACCCCTGCTTCTTTCTCCCTTGAAATTCCGCTGGATCCATTCCCCGGCTGGGCACAAAAGCACAGTGGAACAGGGGACCGCGCCCCATGGAGAGGGGACGGGAGCTACAGCTGTGCTGCTTTCCAGGCTGCTTTCTTCCAAGTCAGGGTTGAGCGGCGAGAGTTCCCGAGCAAAGGGGAGCAGTGTGCATGCAGCAGCTCCTGGTAGCAAGAGCTGAGCCGAGAGATGCCTTCCGCAACGGCCTGTTTCTCACCTGGCTTTGGCGGGTGGAACCTGTTCTCCAGGTTCTCGCGCACGGACACCGTACACTGCCTCCTCCCGCAGAGATGTCGGCGGCAGCTACAGCACGGATTCTCTACACTGTTTGCTTCGCGTTCATCCACTACCAATGAGACTTGCGTGCCAAAGCGGGGCCGCAGGCCCGGCTTCACAAACGGACTGGGGGGCCGTGTTCTGCCTTCTGCCGCCGCCTGAGTCTCACTCCGAAAATGGTCTGGGAACCGCTGGCAGCGCACGGCCGAAGGCACACGGCAGAATGCTTTCACCCTCAGCAACGGCTGTCCCGGCTGGAGCCAGGATGCTCTCCAGTGTGGTTCCTGCCAGTCAGGGGCTGGTTTTGGGGCCTGCACACGCACACGGGGCAAAGGTCCTGGGCCCAGCAACAAGAGCCGAGCCAAGAGGCGTGTCTTCGGCCCCGGGCTCTAGCTCGCACGGTTGGGCTTTAGGGAGGCCGTTCCCAGAGCTCTCAGCCACAGGACACAGTAGAGCGCGCCCTCTAACCCAGTGACCGGCGGGAGCTTAAGGCACGGTATCTGCCCAGATTTCTGCCTTCGACGGTGGTGCCTGGAACTCAGGGCTCCAGGCACCCGTGCCGGGGGAAGGCTAGCTTCGTGATCCTAGAGCTGATGCGAGCGGTGCCTCTGCGCGAAGCCGTTTCTCTCGCCCTGTGATTCAAGGGAATCGTTCCCTAGGCCCTCACGCAGACACACTGAAAGTGTTGCCACCTTCCGCAACCGAGATGCTGTCTACAGCACGGTCCCTCTCCACTGCTGTTAGCTAGTTTCGGTCACATTACACCCTGGCTTCTCCTTGCTAGTGCTTAGTTAGGTACCTAGGTACCTAGGTCGACAGGCAGGCCCACAGGGGATAGCAGTGCTAACATCCTCACAAAATAGAGGGGTCGAGACAGCAGCCTTCCTTACAGGCCTATTTCTCGGTCAGAGTCACGTTTAGGTTCCATCCCTCATGCTTGCACACAAACACCCCACAGGTGAAGTGGGCGCTCAGGAAGGGCGTTCGTGGCGGAGGCTCGGGGCCTCTAGCGTTTGGTTCCTTGGCGTTAGGCCGATGGCAGTTCGGACTAAACGCACACAGGGCCAGTCGGCCTGGCCTCAGGAAAGAGCTGTTGCGTCCAGAGGCGCCTTGGACCCCTGATTCTTTCTCCCTGCAATTTCGCTGGGACCCACTCCCCAGCTGGGCACACAAGCACGGTTGAACCGGTGGCCGCGCCCAGTGGAGAGGGGACGGGAGCTACAGCTGTGCTGCTTTCCAGGCTACTTTCTTCCAAGTCAGGGTTGAGCGGCGAGAGTTCCCGAGCCACGGGGAGCAGTGTGGAGGTAGGAGCTCCGGGTAGCAAGAGCTGAGCCGAGAGGTGCCTTCCGCAAAGGCCTGTTTCTCACCTGGCTTTGGCGCATGGAACCCGTTCCCCAGGCTCTCGCGCCCGGACACCGTACACTGCCTCCTCCTGCAGAGAGGTCCGCGGCCGGTACAGCACGGATTCTCTACACTGTGTTTGGTTCCCGTTCGTCCGCTAGCAATGAGACTTGCATGCCAAAGCGGGGCCGCAGGCCCGGCTTCACGAACCAAACCGGGAGCCGTGTTCTGCCTTCTGCCGCTGCCTGAGTCTCACTCCGAAAATGGGCTGAGAGTAGTGGCAGCGCACAGCCGCAGGCACACGGCAGAATGCTTTCACCCTCAGCAACGGCTGTCCCGGCTGTAGCCAGGATGCTCTCCAGTGTGGTTCCTGCCAGTCAGGGGCTGGTTTTGCGGCCTGCACTCGCACACGGGGCAACGGTCCTGTGCCCCGCAACAAGAGCCGAGCCAAGAGGCGTGTCTTCGGCCCCGGGCTCTAGCTCGCTTGTTTGGGCTTTAGGGAGGCCGTTCCCAGAGCTCTCAGGCACAAGACACAGTAGAGCGCGCCCTCTACCCCAGTGACCGGCGGGAGCTTAAGGCACGGTATCTGCCCAGATTTCTGCCTTCGACGGTGGTGCCTGGAATTCAGGGCTCCACACACCCGTGTGGGGGAAGGCCAGCTTCGTGACGCTAGAGCTGATGCGAGCGGTGCCTCTGCGCGAAGCCGTTTCTCTCGCCCTCTGATTCAAGGAAATCGTTTCCTAGGCCCTCACGCAGACACACTGAAAGTGTTGCCACCCTCCGCAACTGTGATGCTGTCTACAGCACGGTCCCTCTCCACTGCTGTTAGCTAGTTTTCGGTCACCTTACAGCCTAGCTTCTCCGAGCTAGTGCTTAGTTAGGTACCTAGGTACCTAGGTCTCCAGGCAGGCCCACAGGGGAGAGCAGTTCTAACCTCCTCACACAATAGAGGGGTCGAGACAGCAGCCTTCCTTACAGGCCTGTTTTTCGGTCAGAGTCACATTTAGGTTCCATCGCTCATGCTTGCACACAAACACCCCACAGGTGAAGTGTGCGCTCAGGAAGGGCGTTCGTGGGGTAGGCTCGGGGCCTCTAGCGTTTGGTTCCTTGGCATTAGGCGGATGGCAGTTCGGACTAAACGCACACAGGGCCAGACGGCCTGGCCTCAGGAAAGAGGTGTTCCGTCCAGGGGCGCGTTGGGCCCCTGCTTCTTTCTCCCTTGGAATTCCGCAGGGACCCACTACCCAGCTGGGCACACAAGAACAGTTGAAGAGGTGGCCGCACCCTGTGGACAGGGGACGGGAGCTACAGCTGTGCTGGTTTCCAGTCTGCTTTCTTCCAAGTCAGGCTTGAGCGGCGAGAGTTCCCGAGCCACGGGGAACAGTGTAGAGGTAGCAGCTCCTGGTAGCAAGAGCTGAGCCGAGAGGTGCCTTCCACAACGGCCTGTCTCTCACCTGGCTTTGGCGTATGGAAACCGTTCCCCAGGCTCTCGCGCACGGACATCGTACATTGCCTCCTCCAGCAGAGAGGTCGGCGGCCGCTACAGCACGGATTCTCTACACTGTGTTTGCTTCACGTTCGTCCGCTAGCAATGAGACTGGTATGCCAAGGCAGGGCCGCAGGCCTGGCTTCACGAACCAAGCGGGGGGCCGTGTTCTGCCTTCTGCCGCCGCCTCAGTCTCACTCCAAAAAAGGTCTGGGCCTTGCTGGCAGCGCACGGCCGCAGGCACACGGCAGAATGCTTCCACCCTCAGCAACGGCTGTCCCGGCTGGAGCCAGGATGCTCTCCAGTGTGGTTCCTGCCAGTCAGGGGCTGGTTTTGCGGCCTGCACTCGCACACGGGGCAACGGTCCTGGGCCCAGCAACAAGAGCCGAGCCAAGAGGCGTGTCTTCGGCCCCGGCCACTTGCTCGCTCGGGTGGCCTTTAGGGAGGCCGTTCCCAGAGCTCTCAGCCACAGGACACAGTAGAGCGCGCCCTCTAACCCAGTGACCGGTGGAAGCTTAAGCCACGGTATCTGCCCAGATTTCTGCTTTCGAAGGAAGAGTCTGGACCTCAGGGCTCCACGCACCCGTGCCGGGGGAAGGCTAGCTTCGTGACACTAGAGCTGGTGCAAGAGGTGCCTCTGCGCGAATCTGTTTCTCTTGCCCTGTGTTTCAGGGGAATAGTTTCCTAGGCACTCACGCGGACACACCGAAAGTGTTGCCACCATGCGGAACCGTGATGGTGTCTAGAGCACGGTCCCTCTCCACTGCTGTTAGCTACTGTTCGGTCACTCTACAGCCTGGCTTCTCGGTGCTAGTGCTTAGGTACCTAGCTCTCCAGGCAGGCCCACAGAGGAGAGCACTGCTAACCTCCTCACACAAGAGAGGGGTCGAGAGACAGCCTTCCTTACAGGCCTGTTTCTCGGTCAGCGTCACGTTTAGTTTCCATCGCTCATGCTTTCACACAAACACCCCACAGGTGAAGTGTGCGCTCAGGAAGGGCGTTCGTGGCGGAGGCTCGGGGCCTCTAACGTTTGGTTCCTTGGCGTTAGGCGGATGGCAGTTCGGACTAAACGCACACAGGGCCAGATGGCCTGGCCTCAGGAAAGAGGTGTTGCGTCCAGAGGCGCCTTGGACCCCTGCTTTTTTCTCCCTTGAAATTCCGCTGGGATCCACTCCCCGGCTGGGCACACAAGCACGGTTGAACAGGGGACCGCGCCCCATGGAGAGGGGATGGGAGCTACAGCTGTGCTGGTTTCCAGTTTCCTTTCTTCCAAGTCAGGGTTGAGCGGCGAGAGTTCCCGAGCCACGGGGAGCAGTGTAGAGGTACCAGGTCCGGGTAGCAGGAGCTGAGCCGATAGGTGCCTTATGCAATGGCCTGTTTCTCCCCTGGCTTTGGCACATGGAACCCGTTCACCAGGCTCTCGCACCCGGACACCGTACACTGCCTCCTCCCGCAGAGATGTCGGCGGCAGCTACAGCACAAATTCTCTACACTGTGTTTGCTTCGCGTTCGTCCGCTAGCAATGAGACCTGCATGCCAAAGCGGGGCCGCAAGCCCGGCTTCACGAACGGAGCGGGGGGCCGTGTTCTGCCTTCTGCCGCCGCCTGAGTCTCACTCCGAAAATGGTCTGGGAACCGCTGGCAGCGCACGACCGCAGGCACACGGCAGAATGCTTTCACCCTCAGCAACGGCTGTCCCGGCTGGAGCCAGGATGCTCTCCAGTGTGGTTCCTGCCAGTCAGGGGCTGGTTTTGGGGCCTGCACACGCACACGGGGCAACGGTCCTGGGCCCAGCAACAAGAGCCGAGCCAAGAGGCGTGTCTTCGGCCCCGGGCTCTAGCTCGCTCGGTTGGGCTTTAGGGAGGCCGTTCCCAGAGCTCTCAGCCACAGGACACAGTAGAGCGCGCCCTCTAACCCTGTGACCGGCGGGAGCTTAAGGCACGGTATCTGCCCAGATTTCTGCCTTCCACAGTGGTGCCTGGAACTCAGGGCTCCACACACCCGTGCCTGGGGAAGGCTAGCTTCGTGACCCTAGATCTGATGCGAGCGGTGCCTCTGCGCGAGGCCGTTTCTCTCGCCCTGAGATTCAAGGGAATCGTTTCCTAGGCCCTCACGCAGACACCCTGAAAGGGTTGCCACCCTCCGCAACCGTGATGCTGTCTACAGCACGGTCCCTCTCCACTGCTGGTAGCTAGTGTTCAGTCACTCTACAGCCTGGCTTCTCCGTGCTAGGGCTTAGGTACCTAGGTCTCCAGGCAGGCCCACAGGGGATAGCAGCGTTACCTTCCTCACACAAGAGAGGGGTCGAGAGACAGCCTTCCTTACAAGCCTGTGTCTCGGTCAGAGTCACGTTTACGTTCCATCACTCATGTTTTCACACAAACACCCCACAGGTGAAGTGGGCGCTCAGGAAGGGCGTTCGTGGCGGAGGCTCGGGGCCTCTAGCTTTTGGTTCCTTGGCGTTAGGCGGATGGCACTTCGGACTAAAAGCAAACAAGGCCAGACGGCCTGGCCTCAGGAAAGAGCTGTTGCGTCCAGAGGCGCCTTGGACCCCTGATTCTTTCTCCCTGCAACTCCGCTGGGACCCACTCCCCAGCTGGGCACACAAGCACGGTTGAACCGGTGGCCGCGCCCCGTGGAGAGGGGACGGGAGCTACAGCTGTGCTGCTTTCCAGGCTGCTTTCTTCCAAGTCAGGGTTGAGCGGCGAGAGTTCCCGAGCCACGGGGAGCAGTGTGGAGGTAGCAGCTCCGGGTAGCAAGAGCTGAGCCGAGAGGTGCCTTCCGCAAAGGCCTGTTTCTCACCTGGCTTTGGCGTATGGAAACCGTTCCCCAGGCTCTCGCGCACGGACATTGTACATTGCCTCCTCTAGCAGAGAGGTCGGCGGCCGCTACAGCACGGATTCTCTACACTGTGTTTGCTTCACGTTCGTCCGCTAGCAATGAGACTGGCATGCCAAGGCAGGGCCGCAGGCCTGGCTTCACGAACCAAGCGGGGGGCCGTGTTCTGCCTTCTGCCGCCGCCTGAGTCTCACTCCGAAAAAGGTCTGGGACTTGCTGGCAGCGCACGGCCGCTGGCACACGGCAGAATGCTTCCACCCTCAGCAACGGCTGTTCCGGCTGGAGCCAGGATGCTCTCCAGTGTGGTTTCTGCCAGTCAGGGGCTGGTTTTGCGGCCTGCACTCGCACACGGGGCAACGGTCCTGGCCCCAGCACCAAGAGCCGAGCCAAGAGGCGTGTCTTCGGCCCCGGCCACTTGCTCGCTCGGGGGCCTGCACACGCACACGGGGCAACGGTCCTGGGCCCAGCAACAAGAGCCGAGCCAAGAGGCGTGTCTTCGGCCCCGGGCTCTAGCTCACTCGCTTGGGCTTAAGGGAGGCCGTTCCCAGAGCTCTCAGCCACAGGACACAGTAGAGCGCGCCCTCTAACCCAGTGACCGGTGGAAGCTTAAGCCACGGTATCTGCCCAGATTTCTGCGTCCGAAGGAAGAGCCTGGACCTCAGGGCTCCACGCACCCGTGCCGGGGGAAGGCTAGCTTCGTGACACTAGAGCTGGTGCAAGAGGTGCCTCTGCGCGAATCCGTTTCTCTCGCCCTGTGTTTCAGGGGAATAGTTTCCTAGGCACTCACGCGGACACACTGAAAGTGCTGCCACCGTCCGGAACCGTGATGGTGTCTAGAGCACGGTCCCTCTCCACTGCTGTTAGCTACTGTTCGGTCACTCTACAGCCTGGCTTCTCCGTGCTAGTGCTTAGGTACCTAGCTCTCCAGGCAGGCCCACAGAGGAGAGCACTGCTAACCTCCTCACACAAGAGAGGGGTCGAGAGACAGCCTTCCTTACAGGCCTGTTTCTCGGTCAGCGTCACGTTTAGGTTCCATCGCTCATGCTTTCACACAAACACCCCACAGGTGAAGTGTGCGCTCAGGAAGGGCGTTCGTGGCGGAGGCTCGGGGCCTCTAGCGTTTGGTTCCTTGGCGTTAGGCGGATGACAGTTCGGACTAAACGCACACAGGGCCAGACGGCCTAGCCTCAGGAAAGAGGTGTGGCGACCAGAGGCGCCTTGGACCCCTGCTATTTTTTCCCTTGAAATTCCGCTGGGATCCACTCCCCGGCTGGGCACACAAGCACGGTTGAACAGGGGACCGCGCCCCATGGAGAGGGGACGGGAGCTACAGCTGTGCTGGTTTCCAGGTTGCTTTCTTCCAAGTCAGGGTTGAGCGGCGAAAGTTCCCGAGCCACGGGGAGCAGTGTAGAGGTACCTGCACCGGGTAGCAGGAGCTGAGCCGATAGGTGCCTTCTGCAACGGCCTGTTTCTCCCCTGGCTTTGGCGATGGAACCCGTTCCCCAGGCTCTCGCGCCCGGACACCGTACACTGCCTCCTCCCGCAGAGATGTCGGCGGCAGCTACAGCACAAATTCTCTACACTGTGTTTGCTTCGCGTTTGTCCGCTAGCAATGAGACTTGCATGCCAAAGCGGGGCCGCAAGCCCGGCTTTACGAACGGAGCGGGGGGCCGTGTTCTGCCTTCTGCCGCCGCCTGAGTCTCACTCCGAAAATGGTCTGGGAACCACTGGCAGCGCACGGCCGCTGGCACAAGGCAGAATGCTTTCACCCTCAGCAACGGCTGTCCCGGCTGGAGCCAGGATGCTCTCCAGTGTGGTTCCTGCCAGTCAGGGGCTGGTTTTGGGGCCTGCACACGCACACGGGGCAACGGTCCTGGGCCCAGCAACAAGAGCCGAGACAAGAGGCGTGTCTTCGGCCCCGGGCTCTAGCTCACTCGCTTGGGCTTAAGGGAGGCCGTTCCCACTGCTCTCAGCCTGAGGACACAGTAGAGCGCGCCCTCTACCCCAGTGACCGCCGGGAGCTTAAGGCACGGTATCTGCCCAGATTTCTGCCTTCGACCGTGGTGCATGGAATTCAGGGCTCCACACACCCGAGCCGGGGGAAGGCCAGCTTCGTGATGCTAGATCTGATGCGAGCGGTGCCTCTGCGCGAAGCCGTTTCTCTCGCCCTCTGATTCAAGGAAATCGTTTCCTAGGCCCTCACGGAGACACACTGAAAGTGTTCCCACCCTCCGCAACTGAGATGGTGTCTAAAGCACGGTCCCTCTCCACTGCTGTTAGCTAGTTTTCGGTCACCTTACAGCCTAGCTTCTCCGAGCTAGTGCTTAGTTAGGTACCTAGGTACCTAGGTCTCCAGGCAGGCCCACAGCGGAGAGCAGTGCTAACCTCCTCACACAATAGAGGGGTCGAGACAGCAGTCTTCCTTACAGGCCTGTTTTTCGGTCAGAGTCACATTTAGGTTCCATCGCTCATGCTTGCACACAAACACCCCACAGGTGAAGTGTGCGCTCAGGAAGGGCGTTCGTGGGGTAGGCTCGGAGCCTCTAGCGTTTGGTTCCTTGGCATTAGGCGGATGGCAGTTCGGACTAAACGCACACAGGGCCAGACGGCCTGGCCTCAGGAAAGAGGTGTTCCGTCCAGAGGCGCGTTGGGCCCCTGCTTCTTTCTCCCTTGGAATTCCGCAGGGACCCACTACCCAGCTGGGCACACAAGCACAGTTGAAGAGGTGGCCGCACCCTGTGGACAGCGGACGGGAGCTACAGCTGTGCTGGTTTCCAGTCTGCTTTCTTCCAAGTCAGGCTTGAGCGGCGAGAGTTCCCGAGCCACGGGGAACAGTGTAGAGGTAGCAGCTCCTGGTAGCAAGAGCTGAGCCGTGAGGTGCCATCCACAACGGCCTGTTTCTCACCTGGCTTTGGCGTATGGAAACCGTTCCCCAGGCTCTCCCGCACGGACATTGTACATTGCCTCCTCTAGCAGAGAGGTCGGCGGCCGCTACACAACGGATTCTCTACACTGTGTTTGCTTCACGTTCGTCCGCTAGCAATGAGACTGGCATGCCAAGGCAGGGCCGCAGGCCTGGCTTCACGAACCAAGCGGGGGGCCGTGTTCTGCCATCTGCCGCCGCCTGAGTCTCACTCCGAAAAAGGTCTGGGACTTGCTGGCAGCGCACGGCCGCTGGCACACGGCAGAATGCTTCCACCCTCAGCAACGGCTGTTCCGGCTGGTGCCAGGATGCTCTCCAGTGTGGTTTCTGCCACTCAGGGGCTGGTTTTGCGGCCTGCACTTGCACCCGGGGCAACGGTCCTGGCCCCAGCACCAAGAGCCGAGCCAAGAGGCGTGTCTTCGGCCCCGGCCACTTGCTCGCTCGGGTGGCCTTTAGGGAGGCCGTTCCCACAGCTCTCAGCCACAGGACACAGTAGAGCGCGCCCTCTAACCCAGTGACCGGTGGAAGCTTAAGCCACGGTATCTGCCCAGATTTCTGCGTCCGAAGGAAGAGCCTGGACCTCAGGGCTCCACGCACCCGTGCCGGGGGAAGGCTAGCTTCGTGACACTAGAGCTGGTGCAAGAGGTGCCTCTGCGCGAATCCGTTTCTCTCGCCCTGTGTTTCAGGGGAATAGTTTCCTAGGCACTCACGCGGACACACTGAAAGTGCTGCCACCGTCCGGAACCGTGATGGTGTCTAGAGCACGGTCCCTCTCCACTGCTGTTAGCTACTGTTCGGTCACTCTACAGCCTGGCTTCTCCGTGTTAGTGCTTAGGTACCTAGCTCTCCAGGCAGGCCCACAGAGGAAGCACTTCTAACCTCGTCACACAAGAGAGGGGTCGAGAGACAGCCTTCCTTACAGGCCTGTTTCTCGGTCAGCGTCACGTTTACGTTCCATCGCTCATGCTTTCACTCAAACACCCCACAGGTGAAGTGTGCGCTCAAGAAGGGCGTTCGTGGCGGAGGCTCGGGGCCTCTAACGTTTGGTTCCTTGGCGGTAGGCGGATGACAGTTCGGACTAAACGCACACAGGGCCAGACGGCCTAGCCTCAGGAAAGAGGTGTTGCGTCCAGAGGCGCCTTGGACCCCTGCTATTTTCTCCCTTGAAATTCCGCTGGGATCCACTCCCCGGCTGGGCACACAAGCACGGTTGAACAGGGGACCGCGCCCCATGGAGAGGGGACGGGAGCTACAGCTGTGCTGGTTTCCAGGTTGCTTTCTTCCAAGTCAGGGTTGAGCAGCGAGAGTTCCCGAGCCACGGGGAGCAGTGTAGAGGTACCTGCACCGGGTAGCAGGAGCTGAGCCGATAGGTGCCTTCCGCAACGGCCTGTTTCTCCCCTGGCTTTGGCGCATGGAACCCGTTCCCCAGGCTCTCGCACCCGGACACCGTACACTGCCTCCTCCCGCAGAGTTGTCCGCGGCAGCTACAGCACAAATTCTCTACACTCTGTTTGCTTCGCGTTCGTCCGCTAGCAATGAGACTCTCATGCCAAAGCGGGGCCGCAAGCCCGGCTTCACGAACGGAGCGGGGGGCCGTGTTCTGCCTTCTGCCGCCGCCTGAGTCTCACTCCGAAAATGGTCTGGGAACCGCTGGCAACGCACGGCCGCAGGCACACGGCAGAATGCTTTCACCCTGAGCAACGGCTGTCCCGGCTGGAGCCAGGATGCTCTCCAGTGTGGTTCCTGCCAGTCAGGGGCTGGTTTGGGGGCCTGCACACGCACACGGGGCAAAGGTCCTGGGCCCAGCATCAAGAGCCGAGCCAAGAGGCGTGTCTTCGGCCCCGGGCTCTAGCTCGCTCGGTTGGTCTTTAGGGAGGCCGTTCCCAGAGCTCTCAGCCACAGGATACAGTAGAGCGCGCCCTCTAACCCAGTGGCCGGCGGGAGCTTAAGGCACGGTATCTGCCCAGATTTCTGCCTTCGACGGTGGTGCCTGGAACTCAGGGCTCCACACACCCGTGCCGGGGGAAGGCTAGCTTCGTGACCCTAGAGCTGATGCGAGCGGTGCCTCTGCGCGAAGCCGTTTCTCTCGCCCTGTGATTCAAGGGAATCGTTCCCTAGGCCCTCACGCAGACACACTGAAAGTGTTGCCACCTTCCGCAACCGAGATGCTGTCTACAGCACGGTCCCTCTCCACTGCTGTTAGCTAGTTTCGGTCACATTACACCCTGGCTTCTCCTTGCTAGTGCTTAGTTAGGTACCTAGGTACCTAGGTCGACAGGCAGGCCCACAGGGGATAGCAGTGCTAACCTCCTCACACAATAGAGGGGTCGAGACAGCAGCCTTCCTTACAGGCCTGTGTCTCGGTCAGAGTCACGTTTAGGTTCCATCGCTCATGCTTTCACACAAACACCCCACAGGTGAAGTGTGCGCTCAGGAAGGGCGTTCGTGGCGGAGGCTCGGGGCCTCTAGCCTTTGGTTCCTTGGCGTTAGGCGGATGGCACTTTGGACTAAAAGCACACAGGGCCAGACGGCCTGGCCTCAGGAAAGTGCTGTTGCGTCCAGAGGCGCCTTGGACCCCTGCTTCTTTCTCCCTGGAATTCCGCTGGGACCCACTCCGCAGCTGGGCACACAAGCACGGTTGAACAGGTGGCCTCGCCCCGTGGAGAGGGGACGGGAGCTACAGCTGTGCTGCTTTCCAGGCTGCTTTCTTCCAAGTCAGGGTTGAGCGGCGAGAGTTCCCGAGCCACGGGGAGCAGTGTAGAGCTAGCAGCTCCGGGTAGCAAGAGCTGAGCCAAGAGGTGCCTTCCGCAACGGCCTGTTTCTCACCTGGCTTTGGCGCATGGAACCCGTTCCCAAGGCTCTCGCGCCCGTACACCGTACGCTGCCTCCTCCCGCAGAGAGGTCGGCGACAGCTACAGCACGGATTCTCTACACTGTGTTTGCTTCGCGTTCGTCCGCTAGCAATGAGACCTGCATGCCCAAGTGGGGCCGGAGGGCCGGTTTCACGAACCAAGCGGGGCGCCGTGTTCTGCCTTCTGCCGCCCCCTGAGTCTCACTCCGAAAATGGTCTGGGACTAGCTGGCAGCGCACGGCCGCAGGCACAAGGCAGAATGTTTCCACCCTGAGCAACGGCTGTCCTGGCTGGAGCCAGGACGCTCTCCAGTGTGGTTCCTGACAGTCAGGGGCTGGTTTTGAGGCCTGCACTCGCACACGGGGCAACGGTCCTGGGCCCAGCAACAAGAGCCGAGCCAAGAGTCGTGTCTTCGGCCCCGGGCTCTTGCTCGCTCGGTTGGGCTTTAGGGAGGCCGTTCCCAGAGCTCTCAGCCCCAGTAACAATAGAGCGCGCCCTCTAAGGCAGTGACCGGCGGGAGCTTAAGGCACGGTATCTGCCCAGATTTCTGCCGTCGATGGAGGTGCCTGGAATTCAGGGCTTCACGCACCCGTGCCGGTGGAAGGCTAGCTTCGTGACCCTAGAGCTGATGCGAGCGGTGCCTCTCCGCGAAGCCGTTTCTCTCGCCCTGTGATTCAAGGGAATCTTTTCCTAGGCCCTCACGCAGACACACTGAAAGTGTTGCCACCCTCCGCAACTGTGATGCTGTCTACAGCACGGTCCCTCTCCACTGCTGTTAGCTAGTTTTCGGTCACCTTACAGCCTAGCTTCTCCGAGCTAGTGCTTAGTTAGGTACCTAGGTACCTAGGTCTCCAGGCAGGCCCACAGGGGAGAGCAGTTCTAACCTCCTCACACAATAGAGGGGTCGAGACAGCAGCCTTCCTTACAGGCCTGTTTTTCGGTCAGAGTCACATTTAGGTTCCATCGCTCATGCTTGCACACAAACACCCCACAGGTGAAGTGTGCGCTCAGGAAGGGCGTTCGTGGGGTAGGCTCGGGGCCTCTAGCGTTTGGTTCCTTGGCATTAGGCGGATGGCAGTTCGGACTAAACGCACACAGGGCCAGACGGCCTGGCCTCAGGAAAGAGGTGTTCCGTCCAGAGGCGCGTTGGGCCCCTGCTTCTTTCTCCCTTGGAATTCCGCAGGGACCCACTACCCAGCTGGGCACACAAGCACAGTTGAAGAGGTGGCCGCACCCTGTGGACAGGGGACGGGAGCTACAGCTGTGCTGGTTTCCAGTCTGCTTTCTTCCAAGTCAGGCTTGAGCGGCGAGAGTTCCCGAGCCACGGGGAACAGTGTAGAGGTAGCAGCTCCTGGTAGCAAGAGCTGAGCCGTGAGGTGCCATCCACAACGGCCTGTTTCTCACCTGGCTTTGGCGTATGGAAACCGTTCCCCAGGCTCTCGCGCACGGACATTGTACATTGCCTCCTCTAGCAGAGAGGTCGGCGGCCGCTACAGCACGGATTCTCTACACTGTGTTTGCTTCACGTTCGTCCGCTAGCAATGAGACTGGCATGCCAAGGCAAGGCCGCAGGCCTGGCTTCACGAACCAAGCGGGGGGCCGTGTTCTGCCTTCTGCCGCCGCCTGAGTCTCACTCCGAAAAAGGTCTGGGACTTGCTGGCAGCGCACGGCCGCTGGCACACGGCAGAATGCTTCCACCCTCAGCAACGGCTGTTCCGGCTGGAGCCAGGATGCTCTCCAGTGTGGTTTCTGCCAGTCAGGTGCTGGTTTTGCGGCCTGCACTCGCACACGGGGCAACGGTCCTGGCCCCAGCACCAAGAGCCGAGCCAAGAGGCGTGTCTTCGGCCCCGGCCACTTGCTCGCTCGGGGGCCTGCACACGCACACGGGGCAACGGTCCTGGGCCCAGCAACAAGAGCCGAGCCAAGAGGCGTGTCTTCGGCCCCGGGCTCTAGCTCACTCGCTTGGGCTTAAGGGAGGCCGTTCCCAGAGCTCTCAGCCACAGGACACAGTAGAGCGTGCCCTCTAACCCAGTGACCGGTGGAAGCTTAAGCCACGGTTTCTGCCCAGATTTCTGCGTCCGAAGGAAGAGCCTGGACCTCAGGGCTCCACGCACCCGTGCCGGGGGAAGGCTAGCTTCGTGACACTAGAGCTGGTGCAAGAGGTGCCTCTGCGCGAATCCGTTTCTCTCGCCCTGTGTTTCAGGGGAATAGTTTCCTAGGCACTCACGCGGACACACTGAAAGTGCTGCCACCGTCCGGAACCGTGATGGTGTCTAGAGCACGGTCCCTCTCCACTGCTGTTAGCTACTGTTCGGTCACTCTACAGCCTGGCTTCTCCGTGCTAGTGCTTAGGTACCTAGCTCTCCAGGCAGGCCCACAGAGGAGAGCACTGCTAACCTCCTCACACAAGAGAGGGGTCGAGAGACAGCCTTCCTTACAGGCCTGTTTCTCGGTCAGCGTCAAGTTTAGGTTCCATCGCTCATGCTTTCACACAAACACCCCACAGGTGAAGTGTGCGCTCAGGAAGGGCGTTCGTGGCGGAGGCTCGGGGCCTCTAGCGTTTGGTTCCTTGGCGTTAGGCGGATGACAGTTCGGACTAAACGCACACAGGGCCAGACGGCCTAGCCTCAGGAAAGAGGTGTGGCGACCAGAGGCGCCTTGGACCCCTGCTATTTTTTCCCTTGAAATTCCGCTGGGATCCACTCCCCGGCTGGGCACACAAGCACGGTTGAACAGGGGCCCGCGCCCCATGGAGAGGGGACGGGAGCTACAGCTGTGCTGGTTTCCAGGTTGCTTTCTTCCAAGTCAGGGTTGAGCGGCGAAAGTTCCCGAGCCACGGGGAGCAGTGTAGAGGTACCTGCACCGGGTAGCAGGAGCTGAGCCGATAGGTGCCTTCTGCAACGGCCTGTTTCTCCCCTGGCTTTGGCGATGGAACCCGTTCCCCAGGCTCTCGCGCCCGGACACCGTACACTGCCTCCTCCCGCAGAGATGTCGGCGGCAGCTACAGCACAAATTCTCTACACTGTGTTTGTTTCGCGTTCGTCCGCTAGCAATGAGACTTGCATGCCAAAGCGGGGCCGCAAGCCCGGCTTTACGAACGGAGCGGGGGGCCGTGTTCTGCCTTCTGCCGCCGCCTGAGTCTCACTCCGAAAATGGTCTGGGAACCACTGGCAGCGCACGGCCGCTGGCACAAGGCAGAATGCTTTCACCCTCAGCAACGGCTGTCCCGGCTGGAGCCAGGATGCTCTCCAGTGTGGTTCCTGCCAGTCAGGGGCTGGTTTTGGGGCCTGCACACGCACACGGGGCAACGGTCCTGGGCCCAGCAACAAGAGCCGAGACAAGAGGCGTGTCTTCGGCCCCGGGCTCTAGCTCACTCGCTTGGGCTTAAGGGAGGCCGTTCCCACTGCTCTCAGCCTGAGGACACAGTAGAGCGCGCCCTCTACCCCAGTGACCGCCGGGAGCTTAAGGCACGGTATCTGCCCAGATTTCTGCCTTCGACCGTGGTGCATGGAATTCAGGGCTCCACACACCCGAGCCGGGGGAAGGCCAGCTTCGTGATGCTAGATCTGATGCGAGCGGTGCCTCTGCGCGAAGCTGTTTCTCTCGCCCTCTGATTCAAGGAAATCGTTTCCTAGGCCCTCACGGAGACACACTGAAAGTGTTCCCACCCTCCGCAACTGAGATGGTGTCTAAAGCACGGTCCCTCTCCACTGCTGTTAGCTAGTTTTCGGTCACCTTACAGCCTAGCTTCTCCGAGCTAGTGCTTAGTTAGGTACCTAGGTACCTAGGTCTCCAGGCAGGCCCACAGCGGAGAGCAGTGCTAACCTCCTCACACAATAGAGGGGTCGAGACAGCAGTCTTCCTTACAGGCCTGTTTTTCGGTCAGAGTCACATTTAGGTTCCATCGCTCATGCTTGCACACAAACACCCCACAGGTGAAGTGTGCGCTCAGGAAGAGCGTTCGTGGGGTAGGCTCGGAGCCTCTAGCGTTTGGTTCCTTGGCATTAGGCGGATGGCAGTTCGGACTAAACGCACACAGGGCCAGACGGCCTGGCCTCAGGAAAGAGGTGTTCCGTCCAGAGGCGCGTTGGGCCCCTGCTTCTTTCTCCCTTGGAATTCCGCAGGGACCCACTACCCAGCTGGGCACACAAGCACAGTTGAAGAGGTGGCCGCACCCTGTGGACAGCGGACGGGAGCTACAGCTGTGCTGGTTTCCAGTCTGCTTTCTTCCAAGTCAGGCTTGAGCGGCGAGAGTTCCCGAGCCACGGGGAACAGTGTAGAGGTAGCAGCTCCTGGTAGCAAGAGCTGAGCCGTGAGGTGCCATCCACAACGGCCTGTTTCTCACCTGGCTTTGGCGTATGGAAACCGTTCCCCAGGTTCTCGCGCACGGACATTGTACATTGCCTCCTCTAGCAGAGAGGTCGGCGGCCGCTACAGCACGGATTCTCTACACTGTGTTTGCTTCACGTTCGTCCGCTAGCAATGAGACTGGCATGCCAAGGCAGGGCCGCAGGCCTGGCTTCACGAACCAAGCGGGGGGCCGTGTTCTGCCATCTGCCGCCGCCTGAGTCTCACTCCGAAAAAGGTCCGGGACTTGCTGGCAGCGCACGGCCGCTGGCACACGGCAGAATGCTTCCACCCTCAGCAACGGCTGTTCCGGCTGGTGCCAGGATGCTCTCCAGTGTGGTTTCTGCCAGTCAGGGGCTGGTTTTGCGGCCTGCACTCGCACCCGGGGCAACGGTCCTGGCCCCAGCACCAAGAGCCGAGCCAAGAGGCGTGTCTTCGGCCCCGGCCACTTGCTCGCTCGGGTGGCCTTTAGGGAGGCCGTTCCCACAGCTCTCAGCCACAGGACACAGTAGAGCGCGCCCTCTAACCCAGTGACCGGTGGAAGCTTAAGCCACGGTATCTGCCCAGATTTCTGCGTCCGAAGGAAGAGCCTGGACCTCAGGGCTCCACGCACCCGTGCTGGGGGAAGGCTAGCTTCGTGACACTAGAGCTGGTGCAAGAGGTGCCTCTGCGCGAATCCGTTTCTCTCGCCCTGTGTTTCAGGGGAATAGTTTCCTAGGCACTCACGCGGACACACTGAAAGTGCTGCCACCGTCCGGAACCGTGATGGTGTCTAGAGCACGGTCCCTCTCCACTGCTGTTAGCTACTGTTCGGTCACTCTACAGCCTGGCTTCTCCGTGTTAGTGCTTAGGTACCTAGCTCTCCAGGCAGGCCCACAGAGGAAGCACTTCTAACCTCCTCACACAAGAGAGGGGTCGAGAGACAGCCTTCCTTACAGGCCTGTTTCTCGGTCAGCGTCACGTTTACGTTCCATCGCTCATGCTTTCACTCAAACACCCCACAGGTGAAGTGTGCGCTCAAGAAGGGCGTTCGTGGCGGAGGCTCGGGGCCTCTAACGTTTGGTTCCTTGGCGGTAGGCGGATGACAGTTCGGACTAAACGCACACAGGGCCAGACGGCCTAGCCTCAGGAAAGAGGTGTTGCGTCCAGAGGCGCCTTGGACCCCTGCTATTTTCTCCCTTGAAATTCCGCTGGGATCCACTCCCCGGCTGGGCACACAAGCACGGTTGAACAGGGGACCGCGCCCCATGGAGAGGGGACGGGAGCTACAGCTGTGCTGGTTTCCAGGTTGCTTTCTTCCAAGTCAGGGTTGAGCAGCGAGAGTTCCCGAGCCACGGGGAGCAGTGTAGAGGTACCTGCACCGGGTAGCAGGAGCTGAGCCGATAGGTGCCTTCCGCAACGGCCTGTTTCTCCCCTGGCTTTGGCGCATGGAACCCGTTCCCCAGGCTCTCGCACCCGGACACCGTACACTGCCTCCTCCCGCAGAGTTGTCCGCGGCAGCTACAGCACAAATTCTCTACACTCTGTTTGCTTCGCGTTCGTCCGCTAGCAATGAGACTCTCATGCCAAAGAGGGGCCGCAAGCCCGGCTTCACGAACGGAGCGGGGGGCCGTGTTCTGCCTTCTGCCGCCGCCTGAGTCTCACTCCGAAAATGGTCTGGGAACCGCTGGCAACGCACGGCCGCAGGCACACGGCAGAATGCTTTCACCCTGAGCAACGGCTGTCCCGGCTGGAGCCAGGATGCTCTCCAGTGTGGTTCCTGCCAGTCAGGGGCTGGTTTGGGGGCCTGCACACGCACACGGGGCAAAGGTCCTGGGCCCAGCAACAAGAGCCGAGCCAAGAGGCGTGTCTTCGGCCCCGGGCTCTAGCTCGCTCGGTTGGGCTTTAGGGAGGCCGTTCCCAGAGCTCTCAGCCACAGGACACAGTAGAGCGCGCCCTCTAACCCAGTGGCCGGCGGGAGCTTAAGGCACGGTATCTGCCCAGATTTCTGCCTTCGACGGTGGTGCCTGGAACTCAGGGCTCCACACACCCGTGCCGGGGGAAGGCTAGCTTCGTGACCCTAGAGCTGATGCGAGCGGTGCCTCTGCGCGAAGCCGTTTCTCTCGCCCTGTGATTCAAGGGCATCGTTCCCTAGGCCCTCACGCAGACACACTGAAAGTGTTGCCACCTTCCGCAACCGAGATGCTGTCTACAGCACGGTCCCTCTCCACTGCTGTTAGCTAGTTTCGGTCACATTACACCCTGGCTTCTCTTTGCTAGTGCTTAGTTAGGTACCTAGGTACCTAGGTCGACAGGCAGGCCCACAGGGGATAGCAGTGCTAACCTCCTCACACAATAGAGGGGTCGAGACAGCAGCCTTCCTTACAGGCCTGTGTCTCGGTCAGAGTCACGTTTAGGTTCCATCGCTCATGCTTTCACACAAACACCCCACAGGTGAAGTGTGCGCTCAGGAAGGGCGTTCGTGGCGGAGGCTCGGGGCCTCTAGCCTTTGGTTCCTTGGCGTTAGGCGGATGGCACTTTGGACTAAAAGCACACAGGGACAGACGGCCTGGCCTCAGGAAAGAGCTGTTGCGTCCAGAGGCGCCTTGGACCCCTGCTTCTTTCTCCCTGGAATTCCGCTGGGACCCACTCCGCAGCTGGGCACACAAGCACGGTTGAACCGGTGGCCGCGCCCCGTGGAGAGGGGACGGGAGCTACAGCTGTGCTGGTTTCCAGGCTGCTTTCTTCCATGTCAGGGTTGAGCGGCGAGAGTTCCCGAGCCACGGGGAGCAGTGTACAGGTACCTGGACCGGGTAGCAGGAGCAGAGCCGATAGGTGCCTTCCGCAACGGCCTGTTTCTCACCTGGCTTTGGCGCATGGAACCCGTTCCCAAGGCTCTCGTGCCCGGACACCGTACGCTGCCTCCTCCCGCACAGAGGTCGGCGACAGCTACAGCACGGATTCTCTACACTGTGTTTGCTTCGCGTTCGTCCGCTAGCAATGAGACTTGCATGCCCAAGTGGGGCCGGAGGCCCGGTTTCACGAACCAAGCGGGGGGCCGTGTTCTGCCTTCTGCCGCCCCCTGAGTCTCACTCCGAAAATGGTCTGGGACTAGCTGGCAGCGCACGGCCGCAGGCACAAGGCAGAATGTTTCCACCCTGAGCAACGGCTGTCCCGGCTGGAGCCAGGACGCTCTCCAGTGTGGTTCCTGACAGTCAGGGGCTGGTTTTGAGGCCTGCACTCGCACACGGGGCAACGGTCCTGGGCCCAGCAACAAGAGCCGAGCCAAGAGGCGTGTCTTCGGCCCCGGGCTCTTGCTCGCTCGGTTGGGCTTTAGGGAGGCCGTTCCCAGAGCTCTCAGCCCCAGTAACAATAGAGCGCGCCCTCTAAGGCAGTGACCGGCGGGAGCTTAAGGCACGGTATCTGCCCAGATTTCTGCCGTCGATGGAGGTGCCTGGAATTCAGGGCTTCACGCACCCGTGCCGGTGGAAGGCTAGCTTCGTGACCCTAGAGCTGATGCGAGCGGTGCCTCTCCGCGAAGCCGTTTCTCTCGCCCTGTGATTCAAGGGAATCTTTTCCTAGGCCCTCACGCAGACACACTGAAAGTGTTGCCACCCTCCGCAACCGTGATGCTGTCTACAGCACGTTCCTTCTCCACTGCTGTTAACTAGGGTTCGGTCACTCTACAGCCTGGCTTCTCCGTGCTAGGGCTTAGGTACCTGGGTCTCCAGGCAGGCCCACAGGGGATAGCAGTGCTAACCTCCTCACACAAGAGAGGGGTCGAGACAGCAGCCTTCCTTACAGGCCTGTTTGTCGGTCAGAGTCACGTTTAAGTTCTATCGCTCATGCTTTCACACAAACACCCCACAGGTGAAGTGTGCGCTCAGGAAGGGCGTTCGTGGCGAAGGCTCGGGGCCTCTAACGTTTGGTTCCTTGGCGTTAGGCCGATGGCAGTTCGGACTAAACGCACACAGGGCCAGACGGCCTGGCCTCAGGAAAGAGGTGTTGCGTCCAGACGCGCCTTGGACCCCTGCTTCTAATTTAAGTGCCACATTAAAATACTAGAGCAATTCTGAGGAGAAACTAAGAGTAATCAAGGAAAGCTTTTGTGCCTTCCTAAATGAGAGAACTTCCTGTGCTTAGAACTACTTGCGTGTAAGGCCTTGCTGGCATTAGGGCATCTAGAGTCTGAGAGTGGAAGCCAAAGCGGAAATGGCTGACAGAGTCTGGAGAATCAGGAGGAGCAGGTGAAATCTGGACTCTTAAATTTATAAACTATGTTTAAGAACTGACTGGAAAAACAGTTCATAATCTTGGCAGAAAAGAAAATGGTACATTATGTAATTTTATCTGGGCTAGGGACAAAGAGGATCTAACATTTACTTTCACAGAGCACTCGTGAAGTTGTTTTGAACAGTAGTGACTATTGCAAAGAATCTAAGGGATGAAATTTGGGGAAACTTGCCACAAGCTGCCAGGGAAAAGAGTGAAAAGACTCTACTCACACAAAATGGCCCCCATAAAACCAGGTCGGGGGTTTCTGTTTGGGGAGGGGCATGGTTACACGACAATGCTATCTCTTTGGCTGTGTAGGAATTTTTGACCTGAGCTGTGAATTTAGTTCAAAGCCAAAAACTGAAGGGCCGGGATAACCCCCTCTATTTCCCTCCATTCAGAGGAAGACCCGATAAAAAACTTGAGGGGTTTTGTGTCTAGGATAAGAACTTCCACCCTTCACCATTTGAGTTTGCCTTTCAAGAGTCATTATGAAATGGGGCCATTTACATCAAAATCATAGTTCTGATTCTGGTTCTTCCTTTCAGCAAAATGAGGTAGCTTTACATTTAGAGGACTGTGGTAACACATGTAGCATTTGGTGTTTAGGTTTAGATTAATACAGGCTAATGCAATCTTGTAGTTCCAATAAAAGGGTTTTAACCCACTAATATAATAGCCTACATAAGTAACAAACATCAGAAATATAACTAGCGATTTTTGAGTTTAAAAAGTTATTTTAGGGAGGGAGGGGGCTGAGGGAGAGGGACAGGGAATCCAGGCAGACTCCGAGCTCAGCCCGGAGCCCGACCTGGGACTTGATCCCATGACCTGAGCCACCCGAGCTGAAACCAAGAGTCGGATGTTCAACCACCTGCACAACTCCGGTGCCCCAGCAATTTCTTTTTTAAGCTATATTTTACAAATCATTTATTGCTTCAAAAAGAGAATGGACACCAAAATGCTTTGCATTTAAAAACTTAACTAATTTGAGTCACTTTTATTTATTATTTTCCAAGTTTTGGCACCCAAACTTGGCAAACATCATGGAGATCTGTACAAACATGCATATACATATATACACTCACATATTTAAGTTTAAAGCCTCAGTTCCTCAAACCTTGTACTCAGGCTCCTGTTAAAAAGAGGGAAAGGGGTGAGAAGAATCAGGGAAAACATGAAAAAAATCCCAGTTGATAACTTCCTTATTGTTACGAATTAAAGCTGGCATTTTAAAGTAAAATCCATCACCTTACTAAAACTTCCACTAAGCTACAGCCTCGGATATTAAATAAACAGCCCCATACACACTTCAATGTGGTTTAATGACAAGATGGCTGAGGATCTGTTTTGTTATTTCAGGTAAAAGTTAATATTTCAGTGGTTAAAATTTCAGGTGTTAAAAACTAACTACAAGCAAGGTCATCATTATACTCTGAAGCTGAATTCTTCTACAGCCGCTTGTCTTTAAATTACTATGCAAATCCAAGACAGTAACATTCAGGCTTTATAATTAAAATACTAATGTTTGGTGACTAAAGAGTAAACATGATTAGTTTACTCTAGGTCGTTTGATTTTATTTTTCTCTGTAGGAGCTTTCCTCTTCTGTGATAATCCAGGCCCAGGTTCCTTATTATTCGGAAGAAATGAAATCGCTTCTGGCAGACAGTAATTTTCTACTTGAGGAGGGGATTCCTATAAAAGGGAAAAACACTGTTCATTTTTCCTTGACTGTGCTTTTGAACCAGAAAAAACTTGAGATTTGTCTTTTAAGGTATGCTACTTAGCACTTATCACATTTAGGGAACAGAACCTGTGTGACAAAATCTCACCTTTTATCAGAAAAATAGATTTATAGCTCAGGTGGAATGGGGCCAGCTCAGATCTTGATAATGGTTTCATTTGTAAAAAGGTATGGTTAAGAAGTGACACCTTATACTTAGTGTCGATTTTTAAAAATATTTAAACATGTGAGGTAGGTGTTTTTTTATTTTACAGATAAGATAAAAAAAGGTTAAATAACATATAACTAGCAGGAGTTAAAGCCAAAATTCATACATTGCCTCTAAAACCCTTAAAATTCTCTTCCTCACAACCATATTCCAACCCAAAACGACCTTTCCCTCATTAAAAGTGTGATAAAAATTTTCTAGCAAGATGGCAGACTGGAAAACATGAAAATGCATCACCATAAAATACTGAGTAAGTGCCTTTTGATTCAACTCTTCCCTGGATGACAACTTCCGACCCAAATATGTTAAAAGCAACTACCCCAAGACACTGGAGAGGAAATGAGATCAGGCAAATACCAAAGGGGTTGACACTGGGTAGGGAGTGAATTTCTCTTCATTTTTGTTTTTGTTGTAAGGAGAAGTCGGTATTATGAGGGCCAAGTCACAACAGAAAACATGTAGTAATGGCCTGAAACCACAGCCACTGGAAAATGAGGTGGGAAATCCCAGGAGGGAGCAGGGGAAGCCTCACACTCGGGTATGAAATCTGCCCAAATCTTTGCCCTCTCACCATGGATGCGCAGAGGCGGCTCAAGTAAGGCTAAAGCTTTGATCCCGCACTCACTGCAAGAGGTGCCTGGTAAGCAAACAGAATGGCATTCCCTAAGGAACGTAACAGAATCTAGTTTTTACAACTTAGACGCATGCAAATTACTCCACATCTGAAGAACATGACCCATTCTCAAGAAAAAACAATCAGAATCCAAAAACCCAATAAAGATCTAAAACTTATATGTATTGAAAATTACAAAATGTTCATGAAGGAAATCAAAGACGACTTAAATATGCTGTATTCATGGACTGAAAGACTGAACATAGTGAAGATGTCAATTCACTTAAATTGATCTGTAGGTTTAATGTGATTCCTATCAAAATCGTAGCAAGATGTTTTCATAGGCATATAGATAAGCTTATTTAAAAACTTAAAAGGTATAGGCCCTAGAAAAGCTAAAAGGATCTTGAAAAAGAAGAGTAAAGAGGAATCGCTACCTAATATCAGATATAAGAAGAAAGATGCTATTGCAGAGGGAAAGACCTAGATCAATAGACCCCCAACATATGCCAAACTGAATTTTGACCAAGGTGTAAAAGCAACTAAGTGGAGGACAGTTCTTTTACGGTGGAGCAATTGGACATTCTGAGTGACCTAAACTTCACACCTTCTGTGAAAACCTCACACCTCATGACATTTATGAAGCACACCAAAGGCATTCACTCTTGACTAGCCATTATGGAACTGCAAATTAAAACCACAATGAGAGATTACTACATACCAACTGAAATGGCTAAAAAAAAGTGACAAATGCCAATAAGGATACAGAAAAACGATCACTTATAACAGTGGTAGGAATGTAAAATATGACCACTCTGGAAACACACTTAGGAATTTATCCCAATGCAATGAAATCTTATTTCCACATAAAATATGTGCAAAAAAATGTTCATAGCAGCTTTAGTCATAATAGCCCCAAAGTAGAAACAACCCAGATGTCCTTCAATAGGCTAATGGTTAAGCTGTAGATCTCAAATGTTCAATAAAAAGTAATAAAATCACTGATACAAGCAACACCTGAATGATTCCGAAGGGAATCTTGCTAAAAAAAAAAGCCGGGGCGCCTGGGTGGCTCAGTCGTTAAGTGTCTGCCTCCGGCTCAGGTCATGATCCTGGAGTCCCGGGATCGAATCCCACATCAGGCTCCCTGCTCAACGGGAGGCCTGCTTCTCTCTCTCCCACTCCCCCTGCTTGTGTTCCTGCTCTCTCTCTGTCAAATAAATAGATGAAATCTTAAAAAAAAAAAAAAGCCAATCCGAAAAGATTACACACTATATTGATTCCATTTAAGATTTAAAGACACTGACAACAGATTAGTGGTTGACAGGTGTAAGAGACCGCTGGGAGAAGAGAATGAAGGGAAGGAGGTGGGTGTAGTTAAAAAAAAAAAAGGCAAAATGAATGATTGCTGTAGCGATAGATTGTTCTGTATCTTGACTGTGGTGGCAGACACATGAAGCAGAAGTGGGGAAATTGGGGGCGCCTGGGTGGCTCAGTTGGTTAGGCGACTGCCTTCGGCTCAGGTCATGATCCCAGAGTCCTGGGATCGAGTCCCACATCGGGCTTCCTGCTCAGCAGGGAGTCTGCTTCTCCCTCTGACCCTCTTCCCCCTCGTGCTCTCTCTCATTCTCTCTCTCTCAAATAAATAAAATCTTAAAAAAAAGTGGGGAAATCGGAATAAGTTTGGATTGCATCAGGTCAATATCCTGGCTGTAATACTGTCTTATATTGTTGCAAGATATCATCCCCTGGGGGAAACTATTATTTCTTACAATTGCATGTAAAGCTACCGATTACCTCAAAATAAAAGCAGTCTTGCTCATGACCCCGATGTTGGAAATAGTAGACAATGATACCAAAGCAGCTCTTATCCTTGAAATGAGTGAAATGAAAAAGTAGAAAAATAGAAACCATAAAAAAGAGCTGATTCTAGATATAAAAAAATTTAATATCTAAATAAGAAAATCTCCTGTAAGAGCCTTTAGAATGAAAATAACAGGAAAAAAATCAGTGAAGTAATAAATAGGAATTAGTCAATCAGAAAACACAGAAAGTAAATATGGCCTGAAGGACCTGAGGGAGGGACCTGTGGGACAATATCAAAAGGTACGAGTGATTAAATTCCCATATAGACAGGAAAGAATGGAGAAGTAATTGTCAAAATTTCTCAAGTTTGGTGAAAGAGAGAAATTTACAGATTGAAGAAGCTCTGCAGAAAAAGCAGGATTAATATAAAGAAACTACACCTGGAAGTATCATAAATGGTGAAAATCAAAGATGAAACAGCCAGAAGAAAAAATGAGACACTGCACTGCATACAGGAGAAGAAATCAAATTACCACTGACTTCTCAGAAATAACGGAGGCCAGCAGAAAGTGGAGTCGTTAGTAAAAAACACTATCAACCCTAAATCCTATGCCCTACAAAAAGATCCTTCAGGCATAATGGTAAAATAGACACTCTCAAATAAAAGAAAACTAGAATTGGTCCCATCAGACTTATACTACAAATCAAAGTTTTGGGCTGAAGGAAAACTGATACCAGATAGGATAAATATAAGACTGTATTTTTCCTTTTAATTTCCTCAAAATACATAGGACCGTTTAAGCAAGTTTTGTTTTATGGCAGAACACTGTTCTGTGGAGCTGTAAGAGACAAGGGAAAATATACAAGTCTACAGAAAGTTTGCTGGCCCCTGCTTTACGTTGAAGGACCGGACACTAAATATTTCAGGCTGTGTGGGAGAGATGGTCTCTGTTGCAATTACTCAGCCCAGTGTTGCACTGCAAAAGCAGAAGAGAGAACATGTAAATGAGTGAATGGAGCTGTGTTCCAGTAAAACTTTGTAACACAGGCAGTGGAGAGGGTTTGGCCTGTGGGCTACAGTTTATTGGCCCCTGGTTTAAAGGATAGGGGAAGTAAAGGAACCTATATGAGTGTAAGATTTCTACATTCCATGTGAAGTGGCACAATATCATTTTAGCTAGACTATAAAAAGTTAAGTATATTATAATCCATAGAGCAAAACACACCCTGCCTCCAACAAAAAAGGCAAGAAAGAAAGAACACAGGAACAAAGACAAATTGAAAACTGCAAAAAAAAAAAAAAAACCCTAAATCCAATCATATCAATAATTACACGATGGACTAAACAGTCTAAAGAATAAAAAAAACCCAACGATACCCTTTTTAAAAGAAAGCCATTTCAAATATAAAGGAAAATTCCATTTACAATTGCATCAAGAATAAAATAGGGACAAATTTAATCAAGGAGATAAAAGACTTGTACATTGAAAACTAGACAACATTGGGGCGCCTCGGTGGCTCAGTCTTAAGCGTCTACCTTCGGCTCAGGTCCTGGGATTGAGCCTTGCATTGGGCTGCCTGCTCGGCGGGAAGCCTGCTTCTCCCTCTCCCACTCCCCCTGCTTGTGTTCCTGTTCTTGCTATTTCTCTCTCTGTCAAATAAATAAAATCTTAAAAAAAAGAAAACTAGGCAACACTGATGAAATAGAAGATGACACAAATAAATGGAAAGATATTCCATGCTCATGGACTGGAAAAATTAACACTATTAAAATGTCCACACTACCCAAAGCAACCCACAGATTCAATGCAATCCCTATCAAAATTTCAATGGCATTTTTTCTAGAAATAGAACTAACAATCCTAAAGTTTGTATGGAATCACAAAGACTCCAAATAGCCAAAGCAATCTTTTTTTTTTTTTAAGAGTTATTTATTTTTTGACAGAGAGACACAGCGAGAGAGGGAACACAAGCAGAGGGAGCGGGAAAGGGAGAAGCAGGCTTCCCGTGGAGCAGGGAGCCTGATGCGGGGCTCGATCCCAGGACCCTGGGATCATGACCTGAGCCGAAGGCAGACGCTTAATGACTGAGCCACTCAGGCGCCCCTAGCCAAAGCAATCTTGAGAAAGGAGAACAAAGCTGGAGGCATCATGCTCCCTGATTTTAAACTGTATTACAAAACTATGGTAACCAAACAGTATGGTACTACCACATACACAGACACACAGATCAAGAGAACAGAACAGAAAACCCTGAAATAAACCCAGGCATACTCGATCAATTACAAAGGAGCCAAGAACATACAAAAGGAAAAGGACAGTTTCTTCAATAAATGGTGTTGGAAAAACTAGACAGCTACATGCAAAAGACTGAAACAGGACCACTATCTTATACCATACACAAAAATAAACTCAAAATGGATTAAAGATTCGGATGAAAGACATGAAACTATAAAACTAAAAGAAAATATACGTCATGAGCTCTCTGACATTGGTCTTGGTAAAAATTTTTTGGATTTCACACCAAAATGAAAAGAAACACAAGCAAAAATTAACATGTGGGGAGACATCAAATTAAAAAGCTCATGCATAGTAAAGGACACCATCAGCAAAAGGAAAGGCAACCTAAGAAAGGGAGAAAATATTTGCAAATCATCTATCGGATAGGGGTTAATATCCCAAACCATGTGATTAAAAAATGGGCAGAGATCTGAATAGACATTTCCCCAAAGACACAGATGGTCAACAGGTATACGAAAAGGTGCTCAACGTCACTAATCATCAAAGAAACGCAAATCAAAATCATAACAAGATATTACCTAACACATGTTGGAATAGCTGTTATCAAAAAGACAAGTGTTGATGAGGATATGGAGAAACGAGAACTCTTGTGTACTTCTGGTGGGAATGTAAACTGATGCAGCCATTATTTTTTTTTCCTCAAAAAATTAAAAATATAACTACCTTAAGAGTACACTTAGTTCGATGAGCACTGAGCAATTGTTGAATCATTATATTGCACACCTGAAACTAATAACACTGTGTTAAATACAATCTTAAAAAAAAGGAACTACCTTATGATTCAACAGTTCCAACCTCTATGTATTTATCCAAAAGAAATAAAAACATTAATTCAAAAAGATATCTGCTCTCCTATGTTCACTGCAGCATTATTTACCATAGCTAAGATATGAAAACCTGAGTGTCCACTGACAGATGGATAAAGAAAATTCACACACACACACACAATGGATTAATCAGCCATAAAAAAATATTTCAGCCAAGGAAACCCTGCCAACTGCAGCAACATGGATGGACCTTGATGGCATGATGCAAAGTGAAATAAGTCAGAAAAAGACAAATACTAGATGATTTCACTTACAAGTGGAACCTAATATAAAAAACGGGTGCCTGGGTGGCTCAGTCAGTTAAGCATCTGCCTTCGGCTCAGGTCATGATCCCAGGATCCTGGGATTGACTGCCGCATCGGGCTCCCTGCTCAGTAAGGAGCCTGCTTCTCCCTCTTGCACTCCCCCTGCTCGTGTGCTCTCTGTCAAATAAATAAATAAAATCTTAAAAAAATAAAAAAATAAAAAAAAACCCAAATGAGATAGATACAAAGAACTGACTGGGGGTTGCTAGATGCAGGGTGTGAGGGCTGGGGGAAATGGGTAAGGGTGAACAAGAGGTACAAACTTACAGTTATAAAATAAGCCCTGAGGATGTAATATACAACATGGTGACTGTAGTTGTTAATATTGTATGGTATATTTGAAAGTTGGAAGAGACTCAATCTTGGGAGTTCTTATCATAAGAAAGAAAATCTCATTATGTATGGTGATAATTTTGCATATATAGTCATGAATACATACAACTCTTATGCTGAACATCTGAAATTAATGTCATATGTCATTGTATCTCAAAAAAAAAAAAAGGTGGCCAGATTCTTCCTTCAGGCAGACTGGAAGATTCCTCTTTGGAGCAATTGAAACAATTCAAGAAGTATATGCAAGTATGAACCCAGACGACAGTCCCCAACAATTAGACCACAAAGACTATTGCATCCGGATCAAAACTGCCAAGACCCAACTGTGTGCTCAGTACTTCCAATCAGCTTAGACAAAGACCCAAACAAAGAGGAAAATGCAGTTTAGTGGATAGAGAATATACCGAAATAAGTTAAAAAAAAATCAATAAATCCTCTGAGATCCAGTAGAAGGTATTACATCTATGAAGCAAAAAAGATATTAAAAAATTAAAATGTAAATTCAAAAAACTTTTAAAAAGGTCCTGATTATTAAAAACATGATCGCAAAATGAAGAGCTGATAAAAGGAGAAGACTGAACTGAGGGAACCTCTCAAAAAGTGAAGATTATAAAAATAGTGGTGAAATAAGAAGATCCAATATACAAGTAGCAGAAGTACTAGAGAGAACAGAAAGTGGAGGGAAAAAAAATCATCATTGAAATAATTCAAGATTTCCCAGAACTGAAAGACACAAGTTACCAAACCAGAAGAGGCCTACCATGTGCAGTATAATAAAAAGAGACCCTCATGATAGCCTATCATTTTGAAATTTCAGAAAACTAGGGACAAAAAGAGCTTCCTACTAGATTAGTTACATATAACAGATTATGAATCAAAATGGCTTTAACTACTCAACAGCAACACTAGAAGCAAGGAGATAAGCAATCAAAAGTCTAAGGAGAAAATAGGTTCCAACCTAGAATTTGATGCCCATCTAAACGATAAAAGAAATGCAATCACAGAAAAAAAGAATTTTCACACAAAGAAAATCTCAGTTTATCTCCCATGTGCTTTCTCAAGAAGTTACTATAAGAACACCTTCAACCAGATGAGAGCAGATCAGGATGACATGGGATATAGAAACAGGAGATCCAACAGAGAAGAGAAAGGATGATGAATGGAGATCCTGGGATGACACCAGTTTGTAGAAGTAGACGGTGACCATCCAGATTGGAACAGTATGGCTAAGGACATGTTGAAGGCTTTCATCACCAAGATCCCTGCAGCCACTGCACCCAGCTTTTTAATTAATGCTCCCCCCCGCCCCCCCCTCAGCATTTAACCTGAGGTCAGAACACTGGGGTGGGCCTATCTCAAGAGCCTTACTTGTGCTTGGCTTATCTTGACCATGAACTTGAACATGAAGTCACTACTCTCCCTTCCCTAGTCTACTGCTTTGCCCCCACAGAAGTATTCTGTTTTCTCTACTTCTGAGAGCTAGGTAGGAAATAATGAGCTCAGATGTAGAAATACAGAGCAGCCCACTCCCCCCACTGCATTCCTCCAGAAATCTAGTGTCTGACACACAATACAACCCTGAGAAAAGCAGGGAACAAAAAAACTTGAGTTTTTAAAAAAAGTGATTTAGGTGTTTCTAGGAGTTAGTATTGGCTTACCAATTCCAATCAGTACATCCCACCGCTTTATGACAAAGGTTTTATTGTTTATGTTTTAGCCATTCTTTCTATATATCCTGAGCAACTCCCAAACACAAACAGTAAAAATTACACAGCAGGCTAAGTTTTGGCTTCCCCTTATTTCTATACCATTATGTTTGAAATCCTTTGGAGTGAGACATTTATTATCATGTATCCTACCTTGCTGATTCCTGATGGCATTTTAGGTGTTCTGGCATCAGAAAGATTTTTCTTTGCTCATTCAAATCAAAACTTAGGCTATTTGTGAACAGCAATATTCCAACATTATAGAGGGCACTTTTAAAACTTTTAGAGGTACTTAGATTTTTTTTAATTTTTTTTTAAGATTTTATTTATTTGAGAGAGAGAAGGAGATAAAGAGAGAGAGAGCATGAGACGGGGGAGGGTCAGAGGGAGAAGCAGACTCCCTGCTGAGCAGGGAGCCCGATGTGGGACTCGATCCCGGGACTCCAGGATCATGACCTGAGCCGAAGGCAGTCACTTAACCATCTGAGCCACCCAGGCGCCCAGAGGTACTTAGATTTTTATACCTGCTTCATTTAACTCCAAGCTAAATGTTTACATATGTACTCATTATTATAGAAAGTAGAATGAAACTGAATGAAATGAAAGCGAACTGGAGCCAAACATGCTATTAATAAACAAGCCAAGGGTTTTGCTGTGTGGTCACATCCCTATATATATAAGCCTATCTCTGGTGATGAGGAGATCAAGGACAAAATCTTACAAACCTGCATCAGATAATCAGCAATGTACTCTGTTTTCAAGCAGTACACATTTTGGGTGGCAGCTTCTGCTATATTAACCCCTGAGTCATCTGGTTTCAGTTTATTGAAGTCAGAAAAGAGATGTGTGGCTTCTTTAAATAAAGGTACAGAATGACCAGGTAGTACCTAAAGAAAAAATAAGAAATAAGAAGCTATCAGTTTCCCAGAGTAGTTCAACTGTATCATCTGTACTTAAGGATTGTCATCTCACCAAGTACCGAAAATTAAGAACTGATCATAGCAACCTTGTTTGAAAAATAATTTGTGTAAAAAATTCTGTAAATTGACTGAATACAAACCTTTGCTCCTCCTGACTGAAGAAGGCGTTTGAATCCTGCTTCTCGGGATTGGTCAACATATAAGATAACTTTCCACCCACTAAATGCCCCCTACAAATGAAAATATAATCAGTGTTGAAATTATTTGGGAAATAAATGCAAATAATACATTATTTTATCTGTAAATTTAGTTTTATGTCAACAAATAATCTTATAACCTTTACCAAGTGCCACAGTGGTAATTGTCTCTGGTCAGAATATTCTGAAAACACACAACCATGGTGTTTGGCACACAGTAGGTCATCAATAAATACTTGAAGAATGAAGGAAAATGTTTTAATGAATAACATGAAAACAAAGCAACTTGACTTTTGTTTAGCCTTTTCTTGTATTTTTTCTTATAATTAATCCAGGGTAGAACTTAATGCACAACTTCTCAAATTAGATGAAGCCCTCCTTATATTTCTCTTGAAAATGTTTGTGAATTAGAAATATAAAACATTTCACTAGGGAATAACAACAAAAGCCAGTGGAATTACTCTAAAAGAAGGGAATTAAGGCTAACAAGGGCTTGGACACAGGAGAGAACTCAGAATACATCGCACAAGATTATTTAAAACCTGGGTTTCTAACCTTTATGTGAACCATGGACCCCTTTGACAGTCCAGTGAAACCTATGGATCCGTTCTCTAAATAATTCTTTTAAAGAAACAGCTTTATTGAAATGTAATTTCTGTGCTATATTAATAATGTTTTAAAATACTGGTTTTAACATAAAGTGTAAAGGATTACAAAAAAACCCATTTTATTAAAAATAAAATATTTACAAATTTGTGACAGATGTGCTTCTATATTAATGAATTAAATAAATAGTGGTGGCTGGATAGATTATTATAATTTTGAAGTATAAAGACAGATGGTAGCTACACTTGTGGTGAGCATAATGAATTGTTGTCAAATCTGTTACATACCTGAAACTAATGTAACACTGTGCATCAACTATATTTCAATGAAAAAAAATTGAACATAAGCAGTATCTCAAGATACTTGGAATTATAATGCAAAGCAAAGATATCTTATTTCTGTTGGGGTAAAATCACAAGTACTATTAATAGTGCTGTGATTTTTACCTAGACTTCTATAATAAAAGGAAATGTTTTCAATTGGAGGTTAGTAAAAATAAGGATGTATTCCCTGCCCCATCCAAAGTGTATAAACAGCCTTCCTGAATGTGATCTACAACTCCTTTGGGAGAGTCTGTGGATCCCATGTTAAGAACCCTTGAAGGTAGATGCTGAAGAGTCTTTGGAAGAAATACAGTATGGGTCACATTTTACACATATATTTAAATTATTTTTATGTCTTTTTACTTTAAAAAAAAAAGACTTATGGGAGTGCCTGGGTGGCTCAGTCGTTAGGCATCTGCCTTCGGCTCAGCTCATGATCTCAGTGTCCTGGGATCGAGCCCCGCATTGGGCTCCCTGCTCAGCGGGGAGTCTGCTTCTCCCTCCCACTCCCCCTGCTTGTGTTCCCTCTCTGGCTGTGTCTCTCTCTGTCAAATAAACAAAATCTTAAAAAAATAATAATAATAAAAGATTTATGTATTTAAGAGACAGTATGTGCACTAGTGTGCACATGCACAGTGGGGAGAGAGGCAGAGGAAGAGGGAGAGAATCTCCAGCAAACTCCAGGCTGAGCGAGGAGTCCGATGGCAGGGCTTGATCTCATCACCCTAAGATCATGACCTGAGTTAAAATCAAGAATTGGATGCCTAACTGCCTGAGCCACCCAGGCACCCCATTTACACATATATTTTTAATAGAGCCATCAACGTTATATATATCTTCCTTGTAATCATAATTAAAATTAGGAATTAACATTAAGCCCAATTTAGAATGCCCAAACTAAGTATATCAACAAAGCATAAAAGACAAGTAGAATTATTATTTTGTTAATAAGCATATTCTCTTAAAATTAAAATCTGTAATAGTCATGACACTGAATGCCGTTCATATCACCATATATATGTTAATACCTCAACGATGCCTGATTCTTGTCTTTGCTGGAGTTTTTTCCTCCATCTCATTGCTGCAAGTGCTAGTCTTCGTTGCTGAACATTGATTCCAGTCAAAACATCGAGTATGGAACTACTTCCCCATTCATAGTCTTCTTCCTAGACAATTAGTAGAATAAACTTTGGATCTGGTCCTACAATATGTCCTCAAGGAGTCCACGATCATTTAAGAGTTAAAAGCTATACATTCAGTTGTTATAAATACAGAGCACTAAATAAGCATCAGTTTATGAACATAGAGGAAAGAAATGTACATTAATTTGGCTTCATAGGAGGGTCAAGTATATCTGGCTTTTAATTAGAAATCAGAAAAATACTGCATACGTTTCTAAGAAATACAGGTAACTACACCTTAGTAATTGGTAATATATAGATTATTGGGCTTCATCCATTTTAAGATGAACTTCACAGAAGGACATGTTCTCAGTGGAGGTATGTGTTAACACCTTGATTACCTGTCCAAAGAAATCATATCCCTAAGGGATCTTGATTGAAAACTTCAAAAACTACATGATAGATATTACTGTGATGGTTAGTTAGGGACCAAAATATTTCAGACAATATTTAAAAAAAAAATGTTCTTTTTTAAAAAGATTTTGACAGAGGGAGAGCGAGCTGAGTGTGAGCATGAGCAGGGGGGAGGGGCTGAGGGAGAAGCACGCTCCCCACCGAACAAGGAGCCAATGCGGGACTTGATCCCGGTACCCTGCGATCATGACCTGAACCAAAGGCAGATGCTTAACTGACTGAGCCACCCACACGTCCCCAAACAATTTAATATTTAATGGGCTGGCAGTAAGGATAAAAAGTTTACAATGAAGTAATCCTGAAGTTTTCTAATGTTATTCCAAAGAGGGGGAAAAAAAAGCCCAGATTAAAATTAAATAAAACTCATATAACTGAGAATCTGGGTCTGTGATCTCTAAATTTTTTTGCTCTGTTAATCTGGACCTTGTAAAATTGGTATAATCTAATTGGTCATATTTGGTTATTTCAATTATATGAATGGTTAGTGTAGATACTAGAATCAATTAGGACAATTACTTTTAACGAAAAATGATTCTTCATGTTAGTTTGAATACATACCAGCACGAAGTGTCCAGCAGTCCGGCATGCTTCCACGTAGGAGCGATGAAGCACCCATTTCCCAGCTGCCACTGAGGCTAAATACTTCTCGTTTCGAAGTGGATGTCCCACAACAATGTGTGTACAATTGGGATCAAAGCACTGTTTCTCTATTACTAATCCACCTAAAGTAGAGAAAAATTGATACGTGATTGGAATTCTTAACTTCTTCCTAGGAAAGACATGTCAACTCTGCATAGAAATTATTTATAAATAAAATGCACCAAATAAACTGAAAAACCTTGACTGACAATTATTTTACTTCACATACATTTTTTAAAATATTTTTTTACTAACATAATGAAATAAAATAAGAAATATGTATTTTTTAAAGATGATTTGACAGCGAGCACAAGCAGGGGGAGCGGCAGGCAGAGGGAGAGGGAGAAGCAGGACCCTGGGATCATGACCTGGGCCAAAGTCAGCCACTTAACCCCTATAATATTTTTACTTTATTTTTATTAAATATTTTATTTGTCAGAGGTAGGTAGAGACAGAGAGCACAAGCGCGGGGGGGGGGGCGGCAGCAGAGGGAGAAGCAGACTCCCCGCTGAGCAGGGAGCCCGATGCAGGACTCGATCCCAGGCCCCTGGGATCATTATGTGAGCCAAAGGCAGATGCCCAACCAACTGAGCCACCCAGGCATGCCCCCCATAATTTTTTTTTAAAGATTTTAATTATTTATTTGAGAGAGAGAGAGAAACAGCATGAGAGGGGAGAAGGTCAGGGGGAGAAGCAGGCTCCCTGCTGAGCTGGGAGCCTGATGTGGGACTTGATCCCAGGACCCCGGGATCATGACCTGAGCCGAAGGCAGACGCTTAACCAGCTGAGCCACCCAGGTGCCCCCCCCCCCATATTTTTAATGAAAATTTAAAATAGAAAAATAGTAAAATGAAATCCAACATACTGATTCTTAAATTATCAAAATTTTGCCATCCTTATTTCAGTATACCCCCTTTGGGCTTAACTATTTTAAAGTAAGTTCCAGGGCGCCTGGGTGGCTCGGTTGTTGGGCATCTGCCTTCGGTTCAGGTCATGATCTCAAGGTCCTGGGATCGAGCCCCATAATCAGGCTCTCTGCTCTGCAGGAAGCCTGTTTCTCCCTCTCCCTCTCCCACTCCCCCTGCTTGTGTTCCTTCTCTCACTGTCTCTCTGGCAAATAAATAAATAAAATCTTAAAAAAAAAGAGTTCTAGACATCCTGTGACTCTACCCCTATCCATTCAGTATGCATCTCTAAAATACATGGTAATTTTCTTATACAGCCCTAATGCTATTATCAGATCTAAATTAATTAACAAAAATTCTTTCCTATTTCAATACTAAATCCTTATGCAAACTTTCCTGTTTGTCTGCACTTGGTTTGTTACAATTAAGATATAAAAACAGAATATAAATAGATGCCATTTACTACTGTTAGTATATTTCTTAAGTCTCAACTACTTTTGCAATTTCCAAGCATTGAAAATGGGTAATCAAGGAGATGGAAGTCAAAAAGGGGCTCCTACAGACTAAAAGCAGAGGAAAATTTTTTGAGTGGAAATAAGGTCAGCAGCCCAACGCAGAAGCTTAGAAGGAAAACACACACGCTAGGGAAATAGAGATGAAGCAGCGGGTGGAAGCTGAACCCTCTTCTCAGATACAGCTGTACGATGCCTGACTTTGAGGAAAGAAGGCATAAACTTATGTAAAGCATGGCTTTTATTGATTGATTTTTGATTTATACTTTAGAAGTTAACCTGATTATGGGTTAGAAAGAGTTGTATTAAAGACTTTGTAAGAATTCAATGAAACATTTGAACTCTATTCATGCTCTACAGATGACTAAGAGAGGCAACTGTTTGAGCACATAGTATACACCAGAGACTGTTGGAAGTGCTCCGGATTAACTCATTTAATCCTCACAACTCTATGAAGGTAGATTACTAGTATTATCTGTAATCTACCCATGATGACACAAGTACAGAGTAACTCACCCAGGATCGGAGTGACAAAAGAACAAGAAGGTGAAAATTCCCTATTCTATTGGGATCTAATTCTATTTAACAGATTTATTCTGTAATCCAGACAACATAATAGACTATTTATGTGAATCAGTTGGCCACAGTTGCTTCATTTATAAAATGAAGGGTCTCTTTGCATTTTACTATCAAAAACTTTCTATTCAGACTCAGTTCCAGCACAGTCTGTCCTCATCTGCCTCTCTTCTGTCTTCTGCTAGTTGATATTACTCTTGTCCAGAGTTTACAGAGATGGAACAAAATATAGGAGACAGACACATGAAGCAGCTTCTTCTGTTCTGAAAGCTCTAGGTAAAGTTGAACAATTTTGATTTCTAACTCTAACTTATTGGGTGACCAGGAAACAGTGTTCCACATTGAGTCCAGTTTCCAAGAAACACAGCTTCTCAACTGTATGACTGTATTTGACAGAAATCTTTAAAAAAAAAAATCATGGCTTTCCACATTCTTAAAAGGACAGCACTAAGTTACATTTAATCTTTTCTTGACTCAGGGCCGTCATTAAAAATAACCGTTATTTAAGTTTTCCTCTATATGAAGCTGTCAGACTGAGTTCTCTTCCTATACTTTCCCTAACTCTATAGAGCTACTTTGTCCAATACAGTAGCCACTAGCCACATGTGACTATCAGACACCTGAAACACAGCCAGACCAAATTGAGATGTGCTAGAAGTGCAAAATATACCCGAGATTTCAAAAACTTAGTAAGGAAAAAAAAAAAGGGTAAAATCTCATTGATATTTTATATTAATTACATGTTGAATATAACACTTTGTGTATAGGTTAAATAAAATATATGCTTTATTAATTTCACTCGATTTTTTTCCTTTTTAAAATGTGGCTACTACTAAGTTTAAAATTTAACATGTGGCTTTTGCTATCTTTCTACTGGACGGTACTGCTTAGAGCACCAGGTTACCTGTCTAGTATGCTGCTTCCAGAATGATGTCAGGTGGAGAGTCTGATAATAATGGAATAAGAATGTTACATAAGGAGGAGCTCCTCTCTGGGTATTACTGTGCCTTCAACTTTACAAAAATGTAGTTTTATTTTAAGTCTATAATTTCAATGATTTCATCAGTGAACAAAAGCCCAAGGCAGCACAAGAGATTCTTAAATCATTTTAATGGTTGGTTTCAATTTAAATCTTTAAATGTTTAAATCCTATGACCCAGTGACTTTAGATTTAGACCTATATAAAGTCAAAGTTCTAATGCTGAGTCAATACATACTGCCTAAGACAAGTTACCCATCTTTTAAGTAGGCTTCACACCCAAACTCATGAACCCAAGATCAAGAATCGCGTGTTCTACCACCTGAGCCAGCCAGGTGCCCCACCCATCTTTTTTCTCTCAATTTGTACATCTTACAAATGATATCAACTACACTGACTTCCAAGGAAGGTTACATTTTTTTTTTTCATTTTTTATTGTTATGTTAATCACCATATATTACATAATTTGTTTTGGTGTACTGTTCCATGATTCATTGTTTGTTCATAACACCCAGTGCTCCATGCAGAACGTGCCCTCCTCAATACCCATCACCAGGCTAACCCATCCCCCCACCCTCCTCCCCTCCAGAAACCTCAGTTTGTTTTTCAGAGTCCGTCATCTCTCCTGGTTCGTCTCCCCCTCTGACTTACTCCCCTTCATTCTTCCTCTCCTGCCATCTTCTTCTTTTTCTTTTTTCTTAACGTATGTTGCGTTATTTGTTTCAGAAGTACAGATCTGTGATTCAACAGTCTTACACAACTCACAGCGCTCACCGTAGCACATATCTTCCCCAATGTCCATCACCCAGCCACCCCATCCCTCCCACCCCCGACCACTCCAGCAACCCTCAGTTTGTTCCTGAGATTAAGAATTCCTCATATCAGTGAGGTCATATGATACATGTCTTTCTCTGATTGGCTTATTTCACTCAGCATAACACCCTCCAGTTCCATCCACGTCGTTGCAAATGGCAAGATCTCATTCCTTTTGATGGCTGCATAATATTCCATTGTGTATATATACCACTTCTTCTTTAGCCATTCATCTGTCGATGGACATCTTGGCTCTTTCCACAGTTTGGCTATTGTGGACATTGCTGCTATAAACATTGGGGTGCACGTACCCCTTCGGGTCCCTACATTTGTATCTTTGGGGTAAATACCCAGTAGTGCAATTGTTGGATCGAACGGTAGCTCTAATTTCAACTGTTTGAGGAACCTCCATACTGTTTTCCAGAGGGGTTGCACCAGCTTGCATTCCCACCAACAGTGTAGGAGGGTTCCCCTTTCTCCACATCCCCGCCAACATCTGTCGTTCCCTGACTTGTTAATTTTAGCCATTCTGACGGGTGTGAGGTGGTATCTCATTGAGGTTTTGATTTGGATTTCCCTGATGCCGAGCGATGTGGAGCACTTTTTCATGTGCCTGTTGGCCATTTGGATGTCTTCTTTGGAAAAATGTCTGTTCATGTCTTCTGCCCATTTCTTGATTGGATTATTTGTTCTTTGGTTGTTGAGTTTGATAAGTTCTTTATAGATTTTGGACACTAGCCCTTTATCTGATATGTCATTTGCAAATATTTTCTCCCATTCTGTCGGTTGTCTTTTGGTTTTGTGGACTGTTTCTTTTGCTGTGCAAAAGCTTTTTATCTTGATGAAATCCCAATAGTTCATTTTTGCCCTGGCTTCCTGTGCCTTTGGTGATGTTTCTAGGAAGAAGTTGCTGCGGCTGAGGTCGAAGAGGTTGTTACCTGTGTTCTCCTTTAGGATTTGGATGGACTCCTGTCTCACGATTAGGTCTTTCAACCATTTGGAGTCTATTTTTGTGTGTGGTGTAAGGAAATGATCCAGTTTCATTCTTCTGCATGTGGCTGTCCAATTTTCCCAACACCATTTGTTGAAGAGACTGTCTTTTTTCCACTGGACATTCTTTCCTGCTTTGTCAAAGATAAGTTGACCATAGAGTTGAGGGTCCATTTCTGGGCTCTCGATTCTGTTCCATTGATCTATGTGTCTGTTTTTGTGCCAGTACCATACTGTCTTGATGATGACAGCTTTGTAATAGAGCTGGAAGTCCGGAATTGTGATGCCGCCAGCTTTGCTTTTCTTTTTCAAGATTCCTCTGGCTATTCGGGGTCTCTTCTGGTTCCATACAAATTTTAGGATTATTTGTTCCATTTCTTTGAAAAAAATGGATGGTATTTTGATGGGGATTGCATTGAATGTGTAGATTGCTCTAGGTAGCATTGACATCTTCACAATGTTGGTTCTTCCAATCCATGAGCATGGAACGTTTTTCCATTTCTTTGTGTCTTCTTCAATTTCTTTCATGAGTATTTTATAGTTTTCTGAGTACAGATCCTTTGCCTCTTTGGTTAAACTTATTCCTAGGTATCTTATGCTTTTGGGTGCAATTGTGAATGGGATCGACTCCTTGATTTGTCTCTCTTCTGTCTTGTTGTTGGTGTATAGGAATGCCACTGATTTCTGTGCATTGATTTTATAGCCTGCTACGTGACTGAATTCCTGTGTGAGTTCTAGCAGTTTTGGGGTGGAGTCTTTTGGGTTTTCCACATACAGTATCATATCATCTGCAAAGAGTGAGAGTTTGACTTCCTCTTTGCCGATTTGGATGCCTTTGATTTCTTTTTGTTGTCTGATTGCTGTGGCTAGGACTTCTAATACTATGTTGAATAGCAGTGGTGAGAGTGGACATCCCTGCCGCGTTCCTGACCTTAGGGGAAAAGCTCTCAGCTTTTCCCCATTGAGAATGATATTCGCTGTAGGTTTTTCGTAGATGGCTTTTATGATATTGAGGTATGTACCCTCTATCCCTATACTTTGAAGAGTTTTGATCAAGAAAGGATGCTGTACTTTGTCAAATGCTTTTTCTGCATCTATTGAGAGAATCATATGATTCTTGTTCTTTCTTTTGTTAATGTATTGTATCACGTTGATTGATTTGCGGATGTTGAACCAGCCTTGCAGCCCAGGGATAAATCCCACTTGGTCGTGGTGAATAATCCTTTTAATGTACTGTTGGATCCTATTGGCTAGTATTTTGGTGAGAATTTTTGCATCCATGTTCATCAAGGATATTGGTCTGTAATTCTCCTTTTTGATGGGATCTTTGTCTGGTTTTGGGATCAAGGTAATGGTGGCCTCATAAAATGAGTTTGGCAGTTTTCCTTCTGTTTCTATTTTTTGGAACAGTTTCAGGAGAATAGGTATTAAGTCTTCTTTAAATGTCTGATAGAATTCCCCTGGGAAGCCATCTGGCCCTGGGCTTTTGTTTCTTGGGAGATTTTTGATGACTGCTTCAATTTCCTTAGTGGTTATAGGTCTATTCAGGTTTTCTATTTCTTCCTGGTTCAGTTTTGGTAGTTGATACATCTCTAGGAATGCACCCATTTCTTCCAGGTTATCTAATTTGCTGGCATAGAGTTGCTCATAATGTGTTCTTATAATTGTTTTTATTTCTTTGGTGTTGGTTGTGATCTCTCCTCTTTCATTCATGATTTTGTTGATTTGGGACATTTCTCTTTTCTTTTTGATCAGTCTGGCCAGGGGTTTATCAATCTTGTTAATTCTTTCAAAGAACCAGCTCCTAGTTTCGTTGATCTGTTCTACTGTTCTTTTGGTTTCTATTTCATTGATTTCTGCTGTGATCTTTATTATTTCTCTTCTCCTGCTGGGTTTAGGCTTTATTTGCTGTTCTTTCCCCAGCTCCTTTAGGTGTAGGGTTAGATTGTGTATTTGAGACCTTTCTTGTTTCTTGAGAAAGGCTTGTATTGCTATATACTTTCCTCTCAGGACTGCCTTTGCTGTATCCCAAAGATTTTGGACAGTTGTGTTTTCATTTTCATTGGTTTCCATGAATTTTTTAAATTCTTCTTTAATTTCCTGGTTGACCCATTCATTCTTTAGTAGGATGCTCTTTAGCCTCCATGTATTTGAGTTCTTTCCGACTTTCCTCTTGTGATTGAGTTCTAGTTTCAAAGCCCTGTGGTCTGAAAACATGCAGGGAATGATCCCAATCTTTTGGTACCAGTTGAGACCTGATTTGTGACCTAGGATGTGATCAATTCTGGAGAATGTTCCATGGGCACTAGGGAAGAATGTGTATTCCGTTGCTTTGGGATGGAATGTTCTGAATATGTCTGTGAAGTCCATTTGGTCCAGTGTGTCATTGAAAGTCTTTATTTCCTTGTTGATCTTTTGCTTAGAGGATCTGTCCATTTCAGTCAGGGGGGTGTTAAAGTCCCCCACTATTATTGTATTGTTGTCAATGTGTTTCTTTGCTTTTGTTATTAATTGCCTTATATAATTGGCTGCTCCCACGTTCGGGGCATAGATATTTACGATTGTTAGGTCTTCTTGTTGGATAGACCCTTTAAGTAAGATATAGTGTCCTTCCTCATCTCTTATTACAGTCTTTGTTTTAAAATCTAGTTTGTCTGATATAAGGATTGCCACCCCAGCTTTCTTTTGGTGTCCATTAGCATGGTAAATGGTTTTCCACCCCCTCACTTTCAATCTGGGGGTGTCTTTGGGTCTAAAATGAGTCTCTTGCAGACAGCATATGGATGGGTCTTGTTTTTTAATCCAATCTGAGAGCCTGTGTCTTTTGATTGGGGCATTGAGCCCATTTACATTCAGGGTAACTATTGAAAGGTATGAATTCAGTGCCATTGTATTGCCTGTAGGGTGACTGTTACTGTATGTTGTCTGTGTTCCTCTCTGATCTTTGCTGCTTTTAGGCTCTCTCTTTGCTTAGAGGACCCCTTTCAATATTTCTTGGAGGGCTGGTTTCGTGTTTGCAAATTCCTTTAGTTTTTGTTTGTTCTGGAAGCTTTTTATCTCTCCTTCTGTTTTCAATGACAGCCTAGCTGGATATAGTATTCTTGGCTGCATATTTTTCTCGTTTAGTGCTCTGAAGATATCTTGCCAGTCCTTTCTGGCCTGCCACGTCTCTGTGGATAGGTCTGTTGCCAATCTAATATTTTTACCCTTGTAGGTTACATATCTCTTCTCCCGAGCTGCTTTCAGGATTTTCTCTTTGTCTGTGAGACTCGTAAGTTTTACTATTAGATGTCGGGGTGTTGACCTATTTTTATTGATTTTGAGAGGGGTTCTCTGTGCCTCCTGGATTTTGATGCCTGTTTCCTTCCTCACATTAGGGAAGTTCTCTGCTATTATTTGCTCCAATATACCTTCTGCCCCTCTCTCTCTTTCTTCTTCTTCTGGGATCCCAATTATTCTAATGTTGTTTCGTCTTATCGAATCACTTATCTCTCGAATTCTGCCCTCGTGATCCTGTAGTTGTTTCTCCCTCTTTTTCTCAGCCTCTTTACGTTCCATCATTTGGTCTTCTATATCACTGATTCTCTCTTCTGCCTCATTTATCCTAGCAGTTAGTGCCCCCATTTTTGATTGCACCTCATCAATAGCCTTTTTGATTTCGACTTGGTTAGATTTTAGTTCTTTTCTTTCTCCAGAAAGGGTTTCTCTAATAACTTCCACGCTTTCTTCAAGCCCAGCTAGTATCTTTAAAGTCATGATTCTGAACTCTAGGTCCGACATCGTACTAACGTCCGTATTGAGTAGGTCCCTGGCTGACCGTACTACCTCTTGTTCTTTTTGCTGAGGTGATTTTTTTCGACTTGTCATTTTGTCCAGAGGAGAATCGATGAATGAGAGAACAAAATGCTAACAGGTTTACAACGTCCCCAGCAAATATACTGTATACAAATCAGAAAAGACCTGAAACCAGGGGAAAAGAAAGGGAAAGAAAGAAAAAAGAAAGAGAGAGAGAGAAAAAAAAAGATAAAAACAAAAACAGAACAATACAAAAAAAGCAGAATGTGATCAAATATGATCAGGCTAGTGCATAGATCAGTGCCACACACTAGATTTTGGGCGTATTTTGATCTGTTAGAAAAAAGTGCCTCCTAAAATTTTAAAGGAAGAAAGACATATATGTACAAAATAAGGGTCGATACAATGAAGGGACAGAAGATGACTGTAAAGATAAAAATTATAAAATATTTTATAAAAGGACTTGATAAGATAAGAAGTTGTTTGAAAAAAGAAAGAAGATTAAAAAAAAAAGAATAAAGGTAGAGAATGTGATCAGACAGGAGACTAGAACAGAACCATACACTAGGGATTTAGGGTATATTTTTATCTGTTAGAAGAAACTGTATCTCAAAATTTTAAAGAGAGAACAACTTATATATATTTGCCAAAAATAAGGGTAACTACTACGAAGGGATAAAATATGACTCTTCCAGTAAGTTGTCGCTTCTCTGTTCAGAGAGTTGTTGCTACTCTCCTCTTCGATCTCCTGTTGAGTTCGTAGGTGTTCAGAATGGTTTGATCCCTATTCAGCTGAATTCCTGAGACCAGACGAAATCCAGGTCTCCTACTCCTCCGCCATCTTGCTCCGCCCCCCGAGAATAGGAAGGTTACATTTTTAACTTAAAATACTTGTACCTAGTTTTCCAATCAGATGACAATAATCAATACGTTCTTGAGGATTCAGAGATGACAACTGGAATATATACTGTTTTTTTAAGTCTTCATGTGTTTCCTCTATTGTTATAATCTGAAATGGAAGAGTTTTATTTTAGAAAAAATTAACAGTAAAGAGGCTATCAATCAGGTAGATGGTTTTAAGTGACATTTTTAGTCCTTTGACTTATCAAATACAGAAATAACAGCATGCAAAGAAATGCAGTTTCAACATTTGTGAACTCTTGCTGGTGGTATCAGGAAATTCTTAATGCAGCGTAACAGTAATATCAAAAAGGTGTATCATCACACTAAGGATAAAGTAACCTTTTCTCGAGGGTGTGGGGCCACTGGTGGGTTGGCTAGGGGGAAGGCAATACTGGGGGCTTGAGGTGTAGGGATCAGGTGGCTGTCTTTTACCGGTGTTTCCAGTTCTTCAGAGATCGGGTGTTTTGGGGCTTCAGTCACACGCATGTTTTCGGGATCACAGACAGCTGAGGGCAATAAAATGCTGCAGTGTGATGTTATCCAAATATGACTAAGAACAAATTCAGGCAAATATTCTCATCTGTCTTAACCAAGATGAAATTAAACACAAATTCTGCAATGTAAAAAGTACATGCAGAAGAGACAGCCTATTTCTAGAGCTTATAAATAAATGCAATTAATTAGCTTTTTAAAAGGGCAAATGGTGTTACCTGTGGGCTTCTCCCAAACTTTTCTTTAAATACCAAGCTTTCATCAGTAAAATGTAACCTAAATTTGTAAAATGAAAGCAATGTTACACTTGGAGAAAATCTACCTAGTGCAGAGACATAATCATGTGATATGAGAAAATGGGGGAAAAAAGATGACCAAAGATGAGGGACAGGAATCATTCTGTCTTCAAGGTAAAGCCCAAGGAGAAAAAAACCAGGAGAATTCAGAAAGGAACACATACAAATCCAAAGAACAAATGTGGGGGGCGGGCGGAGCAAGATGGCGGAAGAGTAGGAGACCTGGATTTCATCTGGTCTCAGGAATTGGGATGAATAGGGATCAAACCATTCTGAACACCTACGAACTCAACAGGAGATCGAAGAAAAGAATAGCAACAACTCTCTGAACGGAAAAGCGACCACTTTCTGGAAGGTAGGACGTGCGGAGAAGTGAATCCGAGGCGATATTCGGGAGGATAGACGGCGGGGGAGGGGCCCTCCATCGGCCGCTCTGGCAAGTGATAGAGCCGCGGAGCACAAAATCAGAACTTTTAGAAGTTAGCTCTGCTGAGGGACGTCGCTCCAGTGGCTAAGTGGGGGGTGGAACCCTTGCAGGACAATGTGGTCTCAGGACCCTCGGGGGTCACAGAACGACCGGGGGTGCCTGAGTGCACCAGAGCTCCCAGGTATCGGAGCGGGGAAGCCGGCTGCAGAGACGGAGCCGAGGCGCGGGATCTCAGCTTGGGGTTGCCATAAACTGTGATCGGCGACACAATCAGGCCACTGCTCCTCCAGCAGGGACCCAACAAGTGGCAGATCCGGGGAGACTCCCCTTCCTCCTCCAGGAGGAGCGGCAGGAGAGCGCACCGCAGGGATCGGCTGGGTTTGGAGACTCCACACCGAGCAGGTGCCAGAGATAGAAACGCTCGGTCACAGGCCAGGTGAGCACGGAGTACGGCCGGAGACTGGGGAGACGGCAGTGATTGACTGCTTTTCTCTGGGGGCGCTCTGAGGAGTGGGGCCCTGAGTTCTCCGCTCCTCTGGGGCGGAGACTGGAGGCCCCCATTTTCACTCTCGTCCTCCAAAGCCATAGGGAAAGCTTGCAGGGAACAAAAGCATCTGAGAGCAAACCCAAGCAGCTTACTTAGTCCCGACCGACAAGGGCAGGGCAATTCCGCCTCCGGAAGAGACATTTGGGAACCATGGCAACACGTCCCTCCCCCAGAAGATCAACACGAACAGCCAGCCAAGACCAAGTTCACCGATCAATGAGAACGGGAGAACTCCAGCGCTAAGGGAATACTGCACATAGAATTCACGGCTTTTTTACCGTGATTCATTAGTCTTTCAAAGTTAATTTTTTTTAACTTTTTTGTTAAATTTTTCTTTTTCCCTTTTACAACCAGCATCTTATCAATCACTTTTAAAGAATTTTTATTTTTCATTTTTAGAGTCATATTCTGTCCCTTCATGGTAGTTATCCTTATTTATGGCGCATATATATATAAGTTGTTCTCTCTAAAGTTTTGAGGTACAGTTTCTTATAACAGATCAAAATATATCCTAAATCACTAGTGTATGGCTTTGTTCTAGTCTCCTGCCTGATCGCATTCTCTCCGTTTTTTCTTTTCTTTTTAAATCTTCTTTCTTTTTTCAAACAACTTCCTATCTTATCAATTCCTTTTACATAATCTTTTATAATTTTCATCTTTACATTCATATTCCATCCCTTCATTGTATCAACCCTTATTTTGTACATATATAAGTCTTTCTTTAAAATTTTAGGAGGCACTTTCTTCTAATAGACCAAAATACACCCAAAATCTAGTGTGTGGCACTGATCTCTGCACTAGCCTGATTATATATGATCATGTTCTGTTTTATTTTTGTTCTGTTTTCATCTGTTTCTATCTTTTTGGGGTTTTTTTTCTCTTTTTTCTTTCTTTCCCTTTCTTCTCCCCTGGTCTCAGGTCTTTTCTGATTTGTTTAGAATATATTTTCTGGGGATGTTGTTATCCTGTTAGCATTTTGTTTTCTCATTCATCTATTCTCCTCTGGACAAAATGACAAGACGAAAAAAATCACCTCAACAAAAAGAACAAGAGGTAGTACCATCTACCAGGGACCTACTCAATATGGACATTAGTGCGATGTCGGACCTAGAGTTCAGAATCATGATTTTAAAGATACTAGCTGGGATTGAAAAAAGCATGGAGGTTATTAGAGAAACCCTTCCTGGAGAAATAAAAGAACTAAAATCTAACCAAGTCGAAATCAAAAAGGCTATTAATGAGGTGCAATAAAAAATGGGGGCACTAACTGCTAGGACAAATGAGGCCGAAGAGAGAATTAGCGAGATACAAGACCAAATGATGAAAAATAAAGAAGCTGAGAAAAAGAGATAAACAACTACTGGGTCACGAGGGCAGAATTCGAGAGATAAGCGATATGATAAGATGAAACATTAGAATAATTGGGATCCCAGAGGAGGAAGAAAGAGAGAGAGGGGCAGAAGGTATATTGGAGCAAATTATAGCAGAGAACTTCCCTAATGTGGGGAAGGAAACAGGCATCAAAATTCAGGAAGCGCAGAGAACCCCTCTCAAAATCAATAAAAATAGGTCGACACCCCCACATCTAATAGTAAAACTTACGAGTCTCAGAGACAAAGAGAAAATCCTGAAAGCAGCTCAGGAGAAGAGATATGTAACCTACAATGGTAGAAACATTAGACTGGCAACAGACCTATCCACAGAGACGTGGCAGGCCAGAAAGGACTGGCATGATATCTTCAGAGCACTAAACGAGAAGAATATGCAGCTAAGAATACTATATCCAGCTAGGCTGTTATTGAAAATTGAAGGAGAGATAAAAAGCTTCCAGGACAAACAAAAACGAAAGGAATTTGCAAACACGAAACCAGCCCTCCAAGAAATATTGAAAGGGGTCCTCCTAAGCAGAGAGAGCCTAAAAGCAGCATAGACCAGAAAGGAACACAGACAATATACAGTCACAGTCACCTTACAGGCAATACAATGTCACTAAATTCATACCTTTCAATAGTTACCCTGAATGTAAATGGGCTAAATGCCCCAATCAAAAGATACAGGCTATCAGATTGTATTAAAAAACAAGACTCATCGATATGCTGTCTGTAAGAGACACAGTTTAGAACCAAACACACCCCCAGAATGAAAGTGAGGGGGTGGAAAACCATTTACCATGCTAATGGACACCAAAAGAAAGCTGGGGTGGCAAACCTTATAACAGACCAATTAGATTTTAAAACAAAGACTATAATAAGAGATGAGGAAGGACACTATATCCTACTTAAAGGGTCTATCCAACAAGAAGATCTAACAATCGTAAATATCTATGCCCCTAACGTGGGAGCAGCCAATTATATAAGCCAGTTAATAACAAAAGCAAAGAAACACATTGACAACAATAAAATAATAGTGAGGGACTTTCTGGTAAAGCCCTCACTGAAGTGGACAGATCATCTAAGCAAAAGATCAACAAGGAAATAAAGACTTTCAATGACACAATGGACCAAAAGAGTTCACAGACATATTCAGAACATTCCATCCCAAAGCAACGGAATACACATTCTTCTCTAGTGCCCATGGAACATTCTCCAGAATTGATCACATCCTAGATCACAAATCAAGTCTCAACGGCTACCAAAAGATTGGGATTATTCCCTGCATATTTTCAGACCACAGTGCTTTGAAACTAGAACTCAATCACAAGAGGAAAGTTGGAAAGAACTGAAATATATGGAGGCTAGGGAGCATCCTACTAAAGAATGAATGGGTCAAAGAGGAAATTAAGGAAGAATTAAAAAAACTCACGGAAACCAATGAAAATGAAAACACAACTGTTGAAAGGCACGGTATCTGCAAGATATGCTCTTGCTCGCTCGCGTGCGCTTTAGGGAGCCCGTTCCGAGAGCTCTCAGCCACAGTACAGAGTAGAGCGTTCCCTCTAACCCTGTGAACGGCGGGAGCTTGAGGCACGGTATCTGCCCAGATTTCTGCCTTAGAAGGAGGTGCCTGGAATTCAGGGCTCCACGCACCCGTGCCGGAGGAGGGCTAGCTTCGTGACACTAGAGCTGGTGCGAGCGGTGCCTCTGCGCGAAGCCGTTTCTCTCGCCCTGTGATTCAAGGGAATCTTTTCCTAGGCCCTCACGCAGACACACTGAAAGTGTTGCCACCCTCCGCAACCGTGATGCTGTCTACAGCACGGTCCCTCTCCACTGCTGTTAGCTAGTGTTCGGTCACTCTACAGCCTGGCTCCTCCGTGCTAGGGCTTAGGTACCTGGGTCTCCAGGCAGGCCCACAGGGGATAGCAGTGCTAACCTCCTCACACAAGAGAGGGGTCGAGACAGCAGCCTTCCTTACAGGCCTGTTTGTCGGTCAGAGTCACGTTTAAGTTCTATCGCTCATGCTTTCACACAAACACCCCACAAGTGAAGTGTGCGCTCAGGAAGGGCGTTCGTGGCGGAGGCTCGGGGCCTCTAACGTTTGGTTCCTTGGCGTTAGGCCGATGGCAGTTCGGACTAAACGCACACAGGGCCAGACGGCCTGGCCTCAGGAAAGAAGTGTTGCGTCCAGACGCGCCTTGGACCCCTGCTTCTTTCTCCCTTGAAATTCCGCTGGATCCATTCCCCGGCTGGGCACAAAAGCACAGTGGAACAGGGGACCGCGCCCCATGGAGAGGGGACGGGAGCTACAGCTGTGCTGCTTTCCAGGCTGCTTTCTTCCAAGTCAGGGTTGAGCGGCGAGAGTTCCCGAGCAAAGGGGAGCAGTGTGCATGCAGCAGCTCCTGGTAGCAAGAGCTGAGCCGAGAGATGCCTTCCGCAACGGCCTGTTTCTCACCTGGCTTTGGCGGGTGGAACCTGTTCCCCAGGTTCTCGCGCACGGACACCGTACACTGCCTCCTCCCGCAGAGATGTCGGCGGCAGCTACAGCACGGATTCTCTACACTGTTTGCTTCGCGTTCATCCACTACCAATGAGACTTGCATGCCAAAGCGGGGCCGCAGGCCCGGCTTCACGAACGGACTGGGGGGCCGTGTTCTGCCTTCTGCCGCCGCCTGAGTCTCACTCCGAAAATGGTCTGGGAACCGCTGGCAGCGCACGGCCGAAGGCACACGGCAGAATGCTTTCACCCTCAGCAACGGCTGTCCCGGCTGGAGCCAGGATGCTCTCCAGTGTGGTTCCTGCCAGTCAGGGGCTGGTTTTGCGGCCTGCACTCGCACACGGGGCAACGGTCCTGGGCCCAGCAACAAGAGCCGAGCCAAGAGGCGTGTCTTCGGCCCCGGCCACTTGCTCGCTCGGGTGGCCTTTAGGGAGGCCGTTCCCAGAGCTCTCAGCCACAGGACACAGTAGAGCGCGCCCTCTAACCCAGTGACCGGTGGAAGCTTAAGCCACGGTATCTGCCCAGATTTCTGCTTTCGAAGGAAGAGTCTGGACCTCAGGGCTCCACGCACCCGTGCCGGGGGAAGGCTAGCTTCGTGACACTAGAGCTGGTGCAAGAGGTGCCTCTGCGCGAATCTGTTTCTCTTGCCCTGTGTTTCAGGGGAATAGTTTCCTAGGCACTCACGCGGACACACTGAAAGTGTTGCCACCGTGCGGAACCGTGATGGTGTCTAGAGCACGGTCCCTCTCCACTGCTGTTAGCTACTGTTCGGTCACTCTACAGCCTGGCTTCTCGGTGCTAGTGCTTAGGTACCTAGCTCTCCAGGCAGGCCCACAGAGGAGAGCACTGCTAACCTACTCACACAAGAGAGGGGTCGAGAGACAGCCTTCCTTACAGGCCTGTTTCTCGGTCAGCGTCACGTTTAGTTTCCATCGCTCATGCTTTCACACAAACACCCCACAGGTGAAGTGTGCGCTCAGAATGGGCGTTCGTGGCGGAGGCTCGGGGCCTCTAACGTTTGGTTCCTTGGCGTTAGGCGGATGGCAGTTCGGACTAAACGCACACAGGGCCAGATGGCCTGGCCTCAGGAAAGAGGTGTTGCGTCCAGAGGCGCCTTGGACCCCTGCTTTTTTCTCCCTTGAAATTCCGCTGGGATCCACTCCCCGGCTGGGCACACAAGCACGGTTGAACAGGGGACCGCGCCCCATGGAGAGGGGACGGGATCTACAGCTGTGCTGGTTTCCAGTTTCCTTTCTTCCAAGTCAGGGTTGAGCGGCGAGAGTTCCCGAGCCACGGGGAGCAGTGTAGAGGTACCAGGTCCGGGTAGCAGGAGCTGAGCCGATAGGTGCCTTATGCAACGGCCTGTTTCTCCCCTGGCTTTGGCACATGGAACCCGTTCACCAGGCTCTCGCACCCGGACACCGTACACTGCCTCCTCCCGCAGAGATGTCGGCGGCAGCTACAGCACAAATTCTCTACACTGTGTTTGCTTCGCGTTCGTCCGCTAGCAATGAGACCTGCATGCCAAAGCGGGGCCGCCAGCCCGGCTTCACGAACGGAGCGGGGGGCCGTGTTCTGCCTTCTGCCGCCGCCTGAGTCTCACTCCGAAAATGGTCTGGGAACCGCTGGCAGCGCACGGCCGCAGGCACACGGCAGAATGCTTTCACCCTCAGCAACGGCTGTCCCGGCTGGAGCCAGGATGCTCTCCAGTGTGGTTCCTGCCAGTCAGGGGCTGGTTTTGGGGCCTGCACACGCACACGGGGCAACGGTCCTGGGCCCAGCAACAAGAGCCGAGCCAAGAGGCGTGTCTTCGGCCCCGGGCTCTAGCTCGCTCGGTTGGGCTTTAGGGAGGCCGTTCCCAGAGCTCTCAGCCACAGGACACAGTAGAGCGCGCCCTCTAACCCTGTGACCGGCGGGAGCTTAAGGCACGGTATCTGCCCAGATTTCTGCCTTCCACAGTGGTGCCTGGAACTCAGGGCTCCACACACCCGTGCCTGGGGAAGGCTAGCTTCGTGACCCTAGATCTGATGCGAGCGGTGCCTCTGCGCGAGGCCTTTTCTCTCGCCCTGAGATTCAAGGGAATCGTTTCCTAGGCCCTCACGCAGACACCCTGAAAGGGTTGCCACCCTCCGCAACCGTGATGCTGTCTACAGCACGGTCCCTCTCCAATGCTGGTAGGTAGTGTTCAGTCACTCTACAGCCTGGCTTCTCCGTGTTAGGGCTTAGGTACCTAGGTCTCCAGGCAGGCCCACAGGGGATAGCAGCGTTACCCTCCTCACACAAGAGAGGGGTCGAGAGACAGCCTTCCTTACAAGCCTGTGTCTCGGTCAGAGTCACGTTTAGGTTCCATCACTCATGTTTTCACACAAACACCCCACAGGTGAAGTGGGCGCTCAGGAAGGGCGTTCGTGGCGGAGGCTCGGGGCCTCTAGCTTTTGGTTCCTTGGCGTTAGGCGGATGGCACTTCGGACTAAAAGCAAACAAGGCCAGACGGCCTGGCCTCAGGAAAGAGCTGTTGCGTCCAGAGGCGCCTTGGACCCCTGATTCTTTCTCCCTGCAATTCCGCTGGGACCCACTCCCCAGCTGGGCACCCAAGCACGGTTGAACCGGTGGCCGCGCCCCGTGGAGAGGGGACGGGAGCTACAGCTGTGCTGCTTTCCAGGCTGCTTTCTTCCAAGTCAGGGTTGAGCGGCGAGAGTTCCCGAGCCACGGGGAGCAGTGTGGAGGTAGCAGCTCCGGGTAGCAAGAGCTGAGCCGAGAGGTGCCTTCCGCAAAGGCCTGTTTCTCACCTGGCTTTGGCGCATGGAACGCGTCCCCTGGCTCTCGCGCCAGGACACCGTACTCTGCCTCCTCCCGCAGAGAGGTCGGCGGCAGCTACAGCACGGATTCTCTACACTGTGTTTGCTTCGCGTTCGTCCGCTAGCAATGAGACTTGCATGCCAAAGCGTGGCCGCAGGCCCGGCTTCACGAACGGAGCGGGGGGCCGTGTTCTGCCTTCTGCCGCTGCCTGAGTCTCAGTCCAAAAATGGTGTGGGACTCGCTGGAAGCGCACGGCCGACGGCACACGGCAGAATCCTTCCACCCTCAGCAACGGCTGTCCCGGATGGAGCCAGGATGCTTTCCAGTGTGGTTCCTGCCAGTCAGGTGGTGGTTTTGCGACCTGCACTCGCACAGGGGTCAAGGGTCCTAGGCCCAGGAACAAGAGCCGAGCCAAGAGGCGTGTCTTCGGCCCCGGGCTCTAGCTCGCTTGTTTGGGCTTTAGGGAGGCCGTTCCCAGAGCTCTCAGCCACAGGACACAGTAGAGCGCGCCCTCTACCCCAGTGACCGGCGGGAGATTAAGGCATGGTATCTGCCCAGATTTCTGCCTTCGACGGTGGTGCCTGGAATTCAGGGCTCCACACACCCGTGCCGGGGGAAGGCCAGCTTCGTGACGCTAGAGCTGATGCGAGCGGTGCCTCTGCGCGAAGCCGTTTCTCTCGCCCTCTGATTCAAGGAAATCGTTTCCTAGGCCCTCACGTAGACACACTGAAAGTGTTGCCACCCTCCGCAACTGTGATGCTGTCTACAGCACGGTCCCTCTCCATTGCTGTTAGCTAGTTTTCGGTCACCTTACAGCCTAGCTTCTCCGAGCTAGTGCTTAGTTAGGTACTTAGGTACCTAGCTCTCCAGGCAGGCCCACAGGGGAGAGCAGTTCTAACCTCCTCACACAATAGAGGGGTCGAGACAGCAGCCTTCCTTACAGGCCTGTTTTTCGGTCAGAGTCACATTTAGGTTCCATCGCTCATGCTTGCACACAAACACCCCACAGGTGAAGTGTGCGCTCAGGAAGGGCGTTCGTGGGGTAGGCTCGGGGCCTCCAGCGTTTGGTTCCTTGGCATTAGGCGGATGGCAGTTCGGACTGAACGCACACAGGGCCAGACGGCCTGGCCTCAGGAAAGAGGTGTTCCGTCCAGAGGCGCGTTGGGCCCCTGCTTCTTTCTCCCTTGGAATTCCGCAGGGACCCACTACCCAGCTGGGCACACAAGCACAGTTGAAGAGGTGGCCGCACCCTGTGGACAGGGGACGGGAGCTACAGCTGTGCTGGTTTCCAGTCTGCTTTCTTCCAAGTCAGGCTTGAGCGGCGAGAGTTCCCGAGCCACGGGGAACAGTGTAGAGGTAGCAGCTCCTGGTAGCAAGAGCAGAGCCGTGAGGTGCCTTCCACAACGGCCTGTTTCTCACCTGGCTTTGGCGTATGGAAACTGTTCCCCAGGTTCTCGCGCACGGACATTGTACATTGCCTCCTCTAGCAGAGAGGTCGGCGGCCGCTACAGCACGGATTCTCTACACTGTGTTTGCTTCACGTTCGTCCGCTAGCATGAGACTGGCATGCCAAGGCAGGGCCGCAGGCCTGGCTTCACGAACCAAGCGGGGGGCCGTGTTCTGCCTTCTGCCGCCCCCTGAGTCTCACTCCGAAAAAGGTCTGGGACTTGCTGGCAGCGCACGGCCGCTGGCACACGGCAGTATGCTTCCACCCTCAGCAACGGCTGTCCCGGCTGGAGCCAGGATGCTCTCCAGTGTGGTTCCTGCCAGTCAGGGGCTGGTTTTGCGGCCTGCACTCGCACACGGGGCAACGGTCCTGGGCCCAGCAACAAGAGCCGAGCCAAGAGGCTTGTCTTCGGCCCCGGCCACTTGCTCGCTCGGGTGGCCTTTAGGGAGGCCGTTCCCAGAGCTCTCAGCCACAGGACACAGTAGAGCGCGCCCTCTAACCCAGTGACCGGTGGAAGCTTAAGCCACGGTATCTGCCCAGATTTCTGCGTTCGAAGGAAGAGCCTGGACCTCAGGGCTCCACGCACCCGTGCCGGGGGAAGGCTAGCTTCGTGACACCAGAGCTGGTGCAAGAGGTGCCTCTGCGCGAATCCGTTTCTCTCGCCCTGTGTTTCAGGGCAATAGTTTCCTAGGCACTCACGCGGACACACTGCAAGTGTTGCCACCGTCCGGAACCGTGATGGTGTCTAGAGCACGGTCCCTCTCCACTGCTGTTAGCTACTGTTCGGTCACTCTACAGCCTGGCTTCTCCGTGTTAGTGCTTAGGTACCTAGCTCTCCAGGCAGGCCCACAGAGGAAGCACTTCTAACCTCCTCACACAAGAGAGGGGTCGAGAGACAGCCTTCCTTACAGGCCTGTTTCTCGGTCAGCGTCACGTTTACGTTCCATCGCTCATGCTTTCACTCAAACACCCCACAGGTGAAGTGTGCGCTCAAGAAGGGCGTTCGTGGCGGAGGCTCGGGGCCTCTAACGTTTGGTTCCTTGGCGGTAGGCGGATGACAGTTCGGACTAAACGCACACAGGGCCAGACGGCCTAGCCTCAGGAAAGAGGTGTTGCGTCCAGAGGCGCCTTGGACCCCTGCTATTTTCTCCCTTGAAATTCCGCTGGGATCCACTCCCCGGCTGGGCACACAAGCACGGTTGAACAGGGGACCGCGCCCCATGGAGAGGGGACGGGAGCTACAGCTGTGCTGGTTTCCAGGTTGCTTTCTTCCAAGTCAGGGTTGAGCAGCGAGAGTTCCCGAGCCACGGGGAGCAGTGTAGAGGTACCTGCACCGGGTAGCAGGAGCTGAGCCGATAGGTGCCTTCCGCAACGGCCTGTTTCTCCCCTGGCTTTGGCGCATGGAACCCGTTCCCCAGGCTCTCGCACCCGGACACCGTACACTGCCTCCTCCCGCAGAGTTGTCCGCGGCAGCTACAGCACAAATTCTCTACACTCTGTTTGCTTCGCGTTCGTCCGCTAGCAATGAGACTCTCATGCCAAAGCGGGGCCGCAAGCCCGGCTTCACGAACGGAGCGGGGGGCCGTGTTCTGCCTTCTGCCGCCGCCTGAGTCTCACTCCGAAAATGGTCTGGGAACCGCTGGCAACGCACGGCCGCAGGCACACGGCAGAATGCTTTCACCCTGAGCAACGGCTGTCCCGGCTGGAGCCAGGATGCTCTCCAGTGTGGTTCCTGCCAGTCAGGGGCTGGTTTGGGGGCCTGCACACGCACACGGGGCAAAGGTCCTGGGCCCAGCAACAAGAGCCGAGCCAAGAGGCGTGTCTTCGGCCCCGGGCTCTAGCTCGCTCGGTTGGGCTTTAGGGAGGCCGTTCCCAGAGCTCTCAGCCACAGGACACAGTAGAGCGCGCCCTCTAACCCAGTGGCCGGCGGGAGCTTAAGGCACGGTATCTGCCCAGATTTCTGCCTTCGACGGTGGTGCCTGGAACTCAGGGCTCCACACACCCGTGCCGGGGGAAGGCTAGCTTCGTGACCCTAGAGCTGATGCGAGCGGTGCCTCTGCGCGAAGCCGTTTCTCTCGCCCTGTGATTCAAGGGAATCGTTCCCTAGGCCCTCACGCAGACACACTGAAAGTGTTGCCACCTTCCGCAACCGAGATGCTGTCTACAGCACGGTCCCTCTCCACTGCTGTTAGCTAGTTTCGGTCACATTACACCCTGGCTTCTCCTTGCTAGTGCTTAGTTAGGTACCTAGGTACCTAGGTCGACAGGCAGGCCCACAGGGGATAGCAGTGCTAACCTCCTCACACAATAGAGGGGTCGAGACAGCAGCCTTCCTTACAGGCCTGTGTCTCGGTCAGAGTCACGTTTAGGTTCCATCGCTCATGCTTTCACACAAACACCCCACAGGTGAAGTGTGCGCTCAGGAAGGGCGTTCGTGGCGGAGGCTCGGGGCCTCTAGCCTTTGGTTCCTTGGCGTTAGGCGGATGGCACTTTGGACTAAAAGCACACAGGGACAGACGGCCTGGCCTCAGGAAAGAGCTGTTGCGTCCAGAGGCGCCTTGGACCCCTGCTTCTTTCTCCCTGGAATTCCGCTGGGACCCACTCCGCAGCTGGGCACACAAGCACGGTTGAACCGGTGGCCGCGCCCCGTGGAGAGGGGACGGGAGCTACAGCTGTGCTGGTTTCCAGGCTGCTTTCTTCCAAGTCAGGGTTGAGCGGCGAGAGTTCCCGAGCCACGGGGAGCAGTGTACAGGTACCTGGACCGGGTAGCAGGAGCAGAGCCGATAGGTGCCTTCCGCAACGGCCTGTTTCTCACCTGGCTTTGGCGCATGGAACCCGTTCCCAAGGCTCTCATGCCCGGACACCGTACGCTGCCTCCTCCCGCAGAGAGGTCGGCGACAGCTACAGCACGGATTCTCTACACTGTGTTTGCTTCGCGTTCGTCCGCTAGCAATGAGACTTGCATGCCCAAGTGGGGCCGGAGGCCCGGTTTCACGAACCAAGCGGGGGGCCGTGTTCTGCCTTCTGCCGCCCCCTGAGTCTCACTCCGAAAATGGTCTGGGACTAGCTGGCAGCGCACGGCCGCAGGCACAAGGCAGAATGTTTCCACCCTGAGCAACGGCTGTCCCGGCTGGAGCCAGGACGCTCTCCAGTGTGGTTCCTGACAGTCAGGGGCTGGTTTTGAGGCCTGCACTCGCACACGGGGCAACGGTCCTGGGCCCAGCAACAAGAGCCGAGCCAAGAGGCGTGTCTTCGGCCCCGGGCTCTTGCTCGCTCGGTTGGGCTTTAGGGAGGCCGTTCCCAGAGCTCTCAGCCCCAGTAACAATAGAGCGCGCCCTCTAAGGCAGTGACCGGCGGGAGCTTAAGGCACGGTATCTGCCCAGATTTCTGCCGTCGATGGAGGTGCCTGGAATTCAGGGCTTCACGCACCCGTGCCGGTGGAAGGCTAGCTTCGTGACCCTAGAGCTGATGCGAGCGGTGCCTCTCCGCGAAGCCGTTTCTCTCGCCCTGTGATTCAAGGGAATCTTTTCCTAGGCCCTCACGCAGACACACTGAAAGTGTTGCCACCCTCCGCAACCGTGATGCTGTCTACAGCACGTTCCTTCTCCACTGCTGTTAGCTAGGGTTCGGTCACTCTACAGCCTGGCTTCTCCGTGCTAGGGCTTAGGTACCTGGGTCTCCAGGCAGGCCCACAGGGGATAGCAGTGCTAACCTCCTCACACAAGAGAGGGGTCGAGACAGCAGCCTTCCTTACAGGCCTGTTTGTCGGTCAGAGTCACGTTTAAGTTCTATCGCTCATGCTTTCACACAAACACCCCACAGGTGAAGTGTGCGCTCAGGAAGGGCGTTCGTGGCGAAGGCTCGGGGCCTCTAACGTTTGGTTCCTTGGCGTTAGGCCGATGGCAGTTCGGACTAAACGCACACAGGGCCAGACGGCCTGGCCTCAGGAAAGAGGTGTTGCGTCCAGACGCGCCTTGGACCCCTGCTTCTAATTTAAGTGCCACATTAAAATACTAGAGCAATTCTGAGGAGAAACTAAGAGTAATCAAGGAAAGCTTTTGTGCCTTCCTAAATGAGAGAACTTCCTGTGCTTAGAACTACTTGCGTGTAAGGCCTTGCTGGCATTAGGGCATCTAGAGTCTGAGAGTGGAAGCCAAAGCGGAAATGGCTGACAGAGTCTGGAGAATCAGGAGGAGCAGGTGAAATCTGGACTCTTAAATTTATAAACTATGTTTAAGAACTGACTGGAAAAACAGTTCATAATCTTGGCAGAAAAGAAAATGGTACATTATGTAATTTTATCTGGGCTAGGGACAAAGAGGATCTAACATTTACTTTCACAGAGCACTCGTGAAGTTGTTTTGAACAGTAGTGACTATTGCAAAGAATCTAAGGGATGAAATTTGGGGAAACTTGCCACAAGCTGCCAGGGAAAAGAGTGAAAAGACTCTACTCACACAAAATGGCCCCCATAAAACCAGGTCGGGGGTTTCTGTTTGGGGAGGGGCATGGTTACACGACAATGCTATCTCTTTGGCTGTGTAGGAATTTTTGACCTGAGCTGTGAATTTAGTTCAAAGCCAAAAACTGAAGGGCCGGGATAACCCCCTCTATTTCCCTCCATTCAGAGGAAGACCCGATAAAAAACTTGAGGGGTTTTGTGTCTAGGATAAGAACTTCCACCCTTCACCATTTGAGTTTGCCTTTCAAGAGTCATTATGAAATGGGGCCATTTACATCAAAATCATAGTTCTGATTCTGGTTCTTCCTTTCAGCAAAATGAGGTAGCTTTACATTTAGAGGACTGTGGTAACACATGTAGCATTTGGTGTTTAGGTTTAGATTAATACAGGCTAATGCAATCTTGTAGTTCCAATAAAAGGGTTTTAACCCACTAATATAATAGCCTACATAAGTAACAAACATCAGAAATATAACTAGCGATTTTTGAGTTTAAAAAGTTATTTTAGGGAGGGAGGGGGCTGAGGGAGAGGGACAGGGAATCCAGGCAGACTCCGAGCTCAGCCCGGAGCCCGACCTGGGACTTGATCCCATGACCTGAGCCACCCGAGCTGAAACCAAGAATCGGATGTTCAACCACCTGCACAACTCCGGTGCCCCAGCAATTTCTTTTTTAAGCTATATTTTACAAATCATTTATTGCTTCAAAAAGAGAATGGACACCAAAATGCTTTGCATTTAAAAACTTAACTAATTTGAGTCACTTTTATTTATTATTTTCCAAGTTTTGGCACCCAAACTTGGCAAACATCATGGAGATCTGTACAAACATGCATATACATATATACACTCACATATTTAAGTTTAAAGCCTCAGTTCCTCAAACCTTGTACTCAGGCTCCTGTTAAAAAGAGGGAAAGGGGTGAGAAGAATCAGGGAAAACATGAAAAAAATCCCAGTTGATAACTTCCTTATTGTTACGAATTAAAGCTGGCATTTTAAAGTAAAATCCATCACCTTACTAAAACTTCCACTAAGCTACAGCCTCGGATATTAAATAAACAGCCCCATACACACTTCAATGTGGTTTAATGACAAGATGGCTGAGGATCTGTTTTGTTATTTCAGGTAAAAGTTAATATTTCAGTGGTTAAAATTTCAGGTGTTAAAAACTAACTACAAGCAAGGTCATCATTATACTCTGAAGCTGAATTCTTCTACAGCCGCTTGTCTTTAAATTACTATGCAAATCCAAGACAGTAACATTCAGGCTTTATAATTAAAATACTAATGTTTGGTGACTAAAGAGTAAACATGATTAGTTTACTCTAGGTCGTTTGATTTTATTTTTCTCTGTAGGAGCTTTCCTCTTCTGTGATAATCCAGGCCCAGGTTCCTTATTATTCGGAAGAAATGAAATCGCTTCTGGCAGACAGTAATTTTCTACTTGAGGAGGGGATTCCTATAAAAGGGAAAAACACTGTTCATTTTTCCTTGACTGTGCTTTTGAACCAGAAAAAACTTGAGATTTGTCTTTTAAGGTATGCTACTTAGCACTTATCACATTTAGGGAACAGAACCTGTGTGACAAAATCTCACCTTTTATCAGAAAAATAGATTTATAGCTCAGGTGGAATGGGGCCAGCTCAGATCTTGATAATGGTTTCATTTGTAAAAAGGTATGGTTAAGAAGTGACACCTTATACTTAGTGTCGATTTTTAAAAATATTTAAACATGTGAGGTAGGTGTTTTTTTATTTTACAGATAAGATAAAAAAAGGTTAAATAACATATAACTAGCAGGAGTTAAAGCCAAAATTCATACATTGCCTCTAAAACCCTTAAAATTCTCTTCCTCACAACCATATTCCAACCCAAAACGACCTTTCCCTCATTAAAAGTGTGATAAAAATTTTCTAGCAAGATGGCAGACTGGAAAACATGAAAATGCATCACCATAAAATACTGAGTAAGTGCCTTTTGATTCAACTCTTCCCTGGATGACAACTTCCGACCCAAATATGTTAAAAGCAACTACCCCAAGACACTGGAGAGGAAATGAGATCAGGCAAATACCAAAGGGGTTGACACTGGGTAGGGAGTGAATTTCTCTTCATTTTTGTTTTTGTTGTAAGGAGAAGTCGGTATTATGAGGGCCAAGTCACAACAGAAAACATGTAGTAATGGCCTGAAACCACAGCCACTGGAAAATGAGGTGGGAAATCCCAGGAGGGAGCAGGGGAAGCCTCACACTCGGGTATGAAATCTGCCCAAATCTTTGCCCTCTCACCATGGATGCGCAGAGGCGGCTCAAGTAAGGCTAAAGCTTTGATCCCGCACTCACTGCAAGAGGTGCCTGGTAAGCAAACAGAATGGCATTCCCTAAGGAACGTAACAGAATCTAGTTTTTACAACTTAGACGCATGCAAATTACTCCACATCTGAAGAACATGACCCATTCTCAAGAAAAAACAATCAGAATCCAAAAACCCAATAAAGATCTAAAACTTATATGTATTGAAAATTACAAAATGTTCATGAAGGAAATCAAAGACGACTTAAATATGCTGTATTCATGGACTGAAAGACTGAACATAGTGAAGATGTCAATTCACTTAAATTGATCTGTAGGTTTAATGTGATTCCTATCAAAATCGTAGCAAGATGTTTTCATAGGCATATAGATAAGCTTATTTAAAAACTTAAAAGGTATAGGCCCTAGAAAAGCTAAAAGGATCTTGAAAAAGAAGAGTAAAGAGGAATCGCTACCTAATATCAGATATAAGAAGAAAGATGCTATTGCAGAGGGAAAGACCTAGATCAATAGACCCCCAACATATGCCAAACTGAATTTTGACCAAGGTGTAAAAGCAACTAAGTGGAGGACAGTTCTTTTATGGTGGAGCAATTGGACATTCTGAGTGACCTAAACTTCACACCTTCTGTGAAAACCTCACACCTCATGACATTTATGAAGCACACCAAAGGCATTCACTCTTGACTAGCCATTATGGAACTGCAAATTAAAACCACAATGAGAGATTACTACATACCAACTGAAATGGCTAAAAAAAAGTGACAAATGCCAATAAGGATACAGAAAAACGATCACTTATAACAGTGGTAGGAATGTAAAATATGACCACTCTGGAAACACACTTAGGAATTTATCCCAATGCAATGAAATCTTATTTCCACATAAAATATGTGCAAAAAAATGTTCATAGCAGCTTTAGTCATAATAGCCCCAAAGTAGAAACAACCCAGATGTCCTTCAATAGGCTAATGGTTAAGCTGTAGATCTCAAATGTTCAATAAAAAGTAATAAAATCACTGATACAAGCAACACCTGAATGATTCCGAAGGGAATCTTGCTAAAAAAAAAAGCCGGGGCGCCTGGGTGGCTCAGTCGTTAAGTGTCTGCCTCCGGCTCAGGTCATGATCCTGGAGTCCCGGGATCGAATCCCACATCAGGCTCCCTGCTCAACGGGAGGCCTGCTTCTCTCTCTCCCACTCCCCCTGCTTGTGTTCCTGCTCTCTCTCTGTCAAATAAATAGATGAAATCTTAAAAAAAAAAAAAGCCAATCCGAAAAGATTACACACTATATTGATTCCATTTAAGATTTAAAGACACTGACAACAGATTAGTGGTTGACAGGTGTAAGAGACCGCTGGGAGAAGAGAATGAAGGGAAGGAGGTGGGTGTAGTTAAAAAAAAAAAAGGCAAAATGAATGATTGCTGTAGCGATAGATTGTTCTGTATCTTGACTGTGGTGGCAGACACATGAAGCAGAAGTGGGGAAATTGGGGGCGCCTGGGTGGCTCAGTTGGTTAGGCGACTGCCTTCGGCTCAGGTCATGATCCCAGAGTCCTGGGATCGAGTCCCACATCGGGCTTCCTGCTCAGCAGGGAGTCTGCTTCTCCCTCTGACCCTCTTCCCCCTCGTGCTCTCTCTCATTCTCTCTCTCTCAAATAAATAAAATCTTAAAAAAAAGTGGGGAAATCGGAATAAGTTTGGATTGCATCAGGTCAATATCCTGGCTGTAATACTGTCTTATATTGTTGCAAGATATCATCCCCTGGGGGAAACTATTATTTCTTACAATTGCATGTAAAGCTACCGATTACCTCAAAATAAAAGCAGTCTTGCTCATGACCCCGATGTTGGAAATAGTAGACAATGATACCAAAGCAGCTCTTATCCTTGAAATGAGTGAAATGAAAAAGTAGAAAAATAGAAACCATAAAAAAGAGCTGATTCTAGATATAAAAAAATTTAATATCTAAATAAGAAAATCTCCTGTAAGAGCCTTTAGAATGAAAATAACAGGAAAAAAATCAGTGAAGTAATAAATAGGAATTAGTCAATCAGAAAACACAGAAAGTAAATATGGCCTGAAGGACCTGAGGGAGGGACCTGTGGGACAATATCAAAAGGTACGAGTGATTAAATTCCCATATAGACAGGAAAGAATGGAGAAGTAATTGTCAAAATTTCTCAAGTTTGGTGAAAGAGAGAAATTTACAGATTGAAGAAGCTCTGCAGAAAAAGCAGGATTAATATAAAGAAACTACACCTGGAAGTATCATAAATGGTGAAAATCAAAGATGAAACAGCCAGAAGAAAAAATGAGACACTGCACTGCATACAGGAGAAGAAATCAAATTACCACTGACTTCTCAGAAATAACGGAGGCCAGCAGAAAGTGGAGTCGTTAGTAAAAAACACTATCAACCCTAAATCCTATGCCCTACAAAAAGATCCTTCAGGCATAATGGTAAAATAGACACTCTCAAATAAAAGAAAACTAGAATTGGTCCCATCAGACTTATACTACAAATCAAAGTTTTGGGCTGAAGGAAAACTGATACCAGATAGGATAAATATAAGACTGTATTTTTCCTTTTAATTTCCTCAAAATACATAGGACCGTTTAAGCAAGTTTTGTTTTATGGCAGAACACTGTTCTGTGGAGCTGTAAGAGACAAGGGAAAATATACAAGTCTACAGAAAGTTTGCTGGCCCCTGCTTTACGTTGAAGGACCGGACACTAAATATTTCAGGCTGTGTGGGAGAGATGGTCTCTGTTGCAATTACTCAGCCCAGTGTTGCACTGCAAAAGCAGAAGAGAGAACATGTAAATGAGTGAATGGAGCTGTGTTCCAGTAAAACTTTGTAACACAGGCAGTGGAGAGGGTTTGGCCTGTGGGCTACAGTTTATTGGCCCCTGGTTTAAAGGATAGGGGAAGTAAAGGAACCTATATGAGTGTAAGATTTCTACATTCCATGTGAAGTGGCACAATATCATTTTAGCTAGACTATAAAAAGTTAAGTATATTATAATCCATAGAGCAAAACACACCCTGCCTCCAACAAAAAAGGCAAGAAAGAAAGAACACAGGAACAAAGACAAATTGAAAACTGCAAAAAAAAAAAAAAAAACCCTAAATCCAATCATATCAATAATTACACGATGGACTAAACAGTCTAAAGAATAAAAAAAACCCAACGATACCCTTTTTAAAAGAAAGCCATTTCAAATATAAAGGAAAATTCCATTTACAATTGCATCAAGAATAAAATAGGGACAAATTTAATCAAGGAGATAAAAGACTTGTACATTGAAAACTAGACAACATTGGGGCGCCTCGGTGGCTCAGTCTTAAGCGTCTACCTTCGGCTCAGGTCCTGGGATTGAGCCTTGCATTGGGCTGCCTGCTCGGCGGGAAGCCTGCTTCTCCCTCTCCCACTCCCCCTGCTTGTGTTCCTGTTCTTGCTATTTCTCTCTCTGTCAAATAAATAAAATCTTAAAAAAAAGAAAACTAGGCAACACTGATGAAATAGAAGATGACACAAATAAATGGAAAGATATTCCATGCTCATGGACTGGAAAAATTAACACTATTAAAATGTCCACACTACCCAAAGCAACCCACAGATTCAATGCAATCCCTATCAAAATTTCAATGGCATTTTTTCTAGAAATAGAACTAACAATCCTAAAGTTTGTATGGAATCACAAAGACTCCAAATAGCCAAAGCAATCTTTTTTTTTTTTTAAGAGTTATTTATTTTTTGACAGAGAGACACAGCGAGAGAGGGAACACAAGCAGAGGGAGCGGGAAAGGGAGAAGCAGGCTTCCCGTGGAGCAGGGAGCCTGATGCGGGGCTCGATCCCAGGACCCTGGGATCATGACCTGAGCCGAAGGCAGACGCTTAATGACTGAGCCACTCAGGCGCCCCTAGCCAAAGCAATCTTGAGAAAGGAGAACAAAGCTGGAGGCATCATGCTCCCTGATTTTAAACTGTATTACAAAACTATGGTAACCAAACAGTATGGTACTACCACATACACAGACACACAGATCAAGAGAACAGAACAGAAAACCCTGAAATAAACCCAGGCATACTCGATCAATTACAAAGGAGCCAAGAACATACAAAAGGAAAAGGACAGTTTCTTCAATAAATGGTGTTGGAAAAACTAGACAGCTACATGCAAAAGACTGAAACAGGACCACTATCTTATACCATACACAAAAATAAACTCAAAATGGATTAAAGATTCGGATGAAAGACATGAAACTATAAAACTAAAAGAAAATATACGTCATGAGCTCTCTGACATTGGTCTTGGTAAAAATTTTTTGGATTTCACACCAAAATGAAAAGAAACACAAGCAAAAATTAACATGTGGGGAGACATCAAATTAAAAAGCTCATGCATAGTAAAGGACACCATCAGCAAAAGGAAAGGCAACCTAAGAAAGGGAGAAAATATTTGCAAATCATCTATCGGATAGGGGTTAATATCCCAAACCATGTGATTAAAAAATGGGCAGAGATCTGAATAGACATTTCCCCAAAGACACAGATGGTCAACAGGTATACGAAAAGGTGCTCAACGTCACTAATCATCAAAGAAACGCAAATCAAAATCATAACAAGATATTACCTAACACATGTTGGAATAGCTGTTATCAAAAAGACAAGTGTTGATGAGGATATGGAGAAACGAGAACTCTTGTGTACTTCTGGTGGGAATGTAAACTGATGCAGCCATTATTTTTTTTTCCTCAAAAAATTAAAAATATAACTACCTTAAGAGTACACTTAGTTCGATGAGCACTGAGCAATTGTTGAATCATTATATTGCACACCTGAAACTAATAACACTGTGTTAAATACAATCTTAAAAAAAAGGAACTACCTTATGATTCAACAGTTCCAACCTCTATGTATTTATCCAAAAGAAATAAAAACATTAATTCAAAAAGATATCTGCTCTCCTATGTTCACTGCAGCATTATTTACCATAGCTAAGATATGAAAACCTGAGTGTCCACTGACAGATGGATAAAGAAAATTCACACACACACACACAATGGATTAATCAGCCATAAAAAAATATTTCAGCCAAGGAAACCCTGCCAACTGCAGCAACATGGATGGACCTTGATGGCATGATGCAAAGTGAAATAAGTCAGAAAAAGACAAATACTAGATGATTTCACTTACAAGTGGAACCTAATATAAAAAACGGGTGCCTGGGTGGCTCAGTCAGTTAAGCATCTGCCTTCGGCTCAGGTCATGATCCCAGGATCCTGGGATTGACTGCCGCATCGGGCTCCCTGCTCAGTAAGGAGCCTGCTTCTCCCTCTTGCACTCCCCCTGCTCGTGTGCTCTCTGTCAAATAAATAAATAAAATCTTAAAAAAATAAAAAAATAAAAAAAAACCCAAATGAGATAGATACAAAGAACTGACTGGGGGTTGCTAGATGCAGGGTGTGAGGGCTGGGGGAAATGGGTAAGGGTGAACAAGAGGTACAAACTTACAGTTATAAAATAAGCCCTGAGGATGTAATATACAACATGGTGACTGTAGTTGTTAATATTGTATGGTATATTTGAAAGTTGGAAGAGACTCAATCTTGGGAGTTCTTATCATAAGAAAGAAAATCTCATTATGTATGGTGATAATTTTGCATATATAGTCATGAATACATACAACTCTTATGCTGAACATCTGAAATTAATGTCATATGTCATTGTATCTCAAAAAAAAAAAAAAGGTGGCCAGATTCTTCCTTCAGGCAGACTGGAAGATTCCTCTTTGGAGCAATTGAAACAATTCAAGAAGTATATGCAAGTATGAACCCAGACGACAGTCCCCAACAATTAGACCACAAAGACTATTGCATCCGGATCAAAACTGCCAAGACCCAACTGTGTGCTCAGTACTTCCAATCAGCTTAGACAAAGACCCAAACAAAGAGGAAAATGCAGTTTAGTGGATAGAGAATATACCGAAATAAGTTAAAAAAAAATCAATAAATCCTCTGAGATCCAGTAGAAGGTATTACATCTATGAAGCAAAAAAGATATTAAAAAATTAAAATGTAAATTCAAAAAACTTTTAAAAAGGTCCTGATTATTAAAAACATGATCGCAAAATGAAGAGCTGATAAAAGGAGAAGACTGAACTGAGGGAACCTCTCAAAAAGTGAAGATTATAAAAATAGTGGTGAAATAAGAAGATCCAATATACAAGTAGCAGAAGTACTAGAGAGAACAGAAAGTGGAGGGAAAAAAAATCATCATTGAAATAATTCAAGATTTCCCAGAACTGAAAGACACAAGTTACCAAACCAGAAGAGGCCTACCATGTGCAGTATAATAAAAAGAGACCCTCATGATAGCCTATCATTTTGAAATTTCAGAAAACTAGGGACAAAAAGAGCTTCCTACTAGATTAGTTACATATAACAGATTATGAATCAAAATGGCTTTAACTACTCAACAGCAACACTAGAAGCAAGGAGATAAGCAATCAAAAGTCTAAGGAGAAAATAGGTTCCAACCTAGAATTTGATGCCCATCTAAACGATAAAAGAAATGCAATCACAGAAAAAAAGAATTTTCACACAAAGAAAATCTCAGTTTATCTCCCATGTGCTTTCTCAAGAAGTTACTATAAGAACACCTTCAACCAGATGAGAGCAGATCAGGATGACATGGGATATAGAAACAGGAGATCCAACAGAGAAGAGAAAGGATGATGAATGGAGATCCTGGGATGACACCAGTTTGTAGAAGTAGACGGTGACCATCCAGATTGGAACAGTATGGCTAAGGACATGTTGAAGGCTTTCATCACCAAGATCCCTGCAGCCACTGCACCCAGCTTTTTAATTAATGCTCCCCCCCGCCCCCCCCTCAGCATTTAACCTGAGGTCAGAACACTGGGGTGGGCCTATCTCAAGAGCCTTACTTGTGCTTGGCTTATCTTGACCATGAACTTGAACATGAAGTCACTACTCTCCCTTCCCTAGTCTACTGCTTTGCCCCCACAGAAGTATTCTGTTTTCTCTACTTCTGAGAGCTAGGTAGGAAATAATGAGCTCAGATGTAGAAATACAGAGCAGCCCACTCCCCCCACTGCATTCCTCCAGAAATCTAGTGTCTGACACACAATACAACCCTGAGAAAAGCAGGGAACAAAAAAACTTGAGTTTTTAAAAAAAGTGATTTAGGTGTTTCTAGGAGTTAGTATTGGCTTACCAATTCCAATCAGTACATCCCACCGCTTTATGACAAAGGTTTTATTGTTTATGTTTTAGCCATTCTTTCTATATATCCTGAGCAACTCCCAAACACAAACAGTAAAAATTACACAGCAGGCTAAGTTTTGGCTTCCCCTTATTTCTATACCATTATGTTTGAAATCCTTTGGAGTGAGACATTTATTATCATGTATCCTACCTTGCTGATTCCTGATGGCATTTTAGGTGTTCTGGCATCAGAAAGATTTTTCTTTGCTCATTCAAATCAAAACTTAGGCTATTTGTGAACAGCAATATTCCAACATTATAGAGGGCACTTTTAAAACTTTTAGAGGTACTTAGATTTTTTTTAATTTTTTTTTAAGATTTTATTTATTTGAGAGAGAGAAGGAGATAAAGAGAGAGAGAGCATGAGACGGGGGAGGGTCAGAGGGAGAAGCAGACTCCCTGCTGAGCAGGGAGCCCGATGTGGGACTCGATCCCGGGACTCCAGGATCATGACCTGAGCCGAAGGCAGTCACTTAACCATCTGAGCCACCCAGGCGCCCAGAGGTACTTAGATTTTTATACCTGCTTCATTTAACTCCAAGCTAAATGTTTACATATGTACTCATTATTATAGAAAGTAGAATGAAACTGAATGAAATGAAAGCGAACTGGAGCCAAACATGCTATTAATAAACAAGCCAAGGGTTTTGCTGTGTGGTCACATCCCTATATATATAAGCCTATCTCTGGTGATGAGGAGATCAAGGACAAAATCTTACAAACCTGCATCAGATAATCAGCAATGTACTCTGTTTTCAAGCAGTACACATTTTGGGTGGCAGCTTCTGCTATATTAACCCCTGAGTCATCTGGTTTCAGTTTATTGAAGTCAGAAAAGAGATGTGTGGCTTCTTTAAATAAAGGTACAGAATGACCAGGTAGTACCTAAAGAAAAAATAAGAAATAAGAAGCTATCAGTTTCCCAGAGTAGTTCAACTGTATCATCTGTACTTAAGGATTGTCATCTCACCAAGTACCGAAAATTAAGAACTGATCATAGCAACCTTGTTTGAAAAATAATTTGTGTAAAAAATTCTGTAAATTGACTGAATACAAACCTTTGCTCCTCCTGACTGAAGAAGGCGTTTGAATCCTGCTTCTCGGGATTGGTCAACATATAAGATAACTTTCCACCCACTAAATGCCCCCTACAAATGAAAATATAATCAGTGTTGAAATTATTTGGGAAATAAATGCAAATAATACATTATTTTATCTGTAAATTTAGTTTTATGTCAACAAATAATCTTATAACCTTTACCAAGTGCCACAGTGGTAATTGTCTCTGGTCAGAATATTCTGAAAACACACAACCATGGTGTTTGGCACACAGTAGGTCATCAATAAATACTTGAAGAATGAAGGAAAATGTTTTAATGAATAACATGAAAACAAAGCAACTTGACTTTTGTTTAGCCTTTTCTTGTATTTTTTCTTATAATTAATCCAGGGTAGAACTTAATGCACAACTTCTCAAATTAGATGAAGCCCTCCTTATATTTCTCTTGAAAATGTTTGTGAATTAGAAATATAAAACATTTCACTAGGGAATAACAACAAAAGCCAGTGGAATTACTCTAAAAGAAGGGAATTAAGGCTAACAAGGGCTTGGACACAGGAGAGAACTCAGAATACATCGCACAAGATTATTTAAAACTTGGGTTTCTAACCTTTATGTGAGCCATGGACCCCTTTGACAGTCCAGTGAAACCTATGGATCTGTTCTCTAAATAATTCTTTTAAAGAAACAGCTTTATTGAAATGTAATTTCTGTGCTATATTAATAATGTTTTAAAATACTGGTTTTAACATAAAGTGTAAAGGATTACAAAAAAACCCATTTTATTAAAAATAAAATATTTACAAATTTGTGACAGATGTGCTTCTATATTAATGAATTAAATAAATAGTGGTGGCTGGATAGATTATTATAATTTTGAAGTATAAAGACAGATGGTAGCTACACTTGTGGTGAGCATAATGAATTGTTGTCAAATCTGTTACATACCTGAAACTAATGTAACACTGTGCATCAACTATATTTCAATGAAAAAAAATTGAACATAAGCAGTATCTCAAGATACTTGGAATTATAATGCAAAGCAAAGATATCTTATTTCTGTTGGGGTAAAATCACAAGTACTATTAATAGTGCTGTGATTTTTACCTAGACTTCTATAATAAAAGGAAATGTTTTCAATTGGAGGTTAGTAAAAATAAGGATGTATTCCCTGCCCCATCCAAAGTGTATAAACAGCCTTCCTGAATGTGATCTACAACTCCTTTGGGAGAGTCTGTGGATCCCATGTTAAGAACCCTTGAAGGTAGATGCTGAAGAGTCTTTGGAAGAAATACAGTATGGGTCACATTTTACACATATATTTAAATTATTTTTATGTCTTTTTACTTTTAAAAAAAAAAGACTTATGGGAGTGCCTGGGTGGCTCAGTCGTTAGGCATCTGCCTTCGGCTCAGCTCATGATCTCAGTGTCCTGGGATCGAGCCCCGCATTGGGCTCCCTGCTCAGCGGGGAGTCTGCTTCTCCCTCCCACTCCCCCTGCTTGTGTTCCCTCTCTGGCTGTGTCTCTCTCTGTCAAATAAACAAAATCTTAAAAAAATAATAATAATAAAAGATTTATGTATTTAAGAGACAGTATGTGCACTAGTGTGCACATGCACAGTGGGGAGAGAGGCAGAGGAAGAGGGAGAGAATCTCCAGCAAACTCCAGGCTGAGCGAGGAGTCCGATGGCAGGGCTTGATCTCATCACCCTAAGATCATGACCTGAGTTAAAATCAAGAATTGGATGCCTAACTGCCTGAGCCACCCAGGCACCCCATTTACACATATATTTTTAATAGAGCCATCAACATTATATATATCTTCCTTGTAATCATAATTAAAATTAGGAATTAACATTAAGCCCAATTTAGAATGCCCAAACTAAGTATATCAACAAAGCATAAAAGACAAGTAGAATTATTATTTTGTTAATAAGCATATTCTCTTAAAATTAAAATCTGTAATAGTCATGACACTGAATGCCGTTCATATCACCATATATATGTTAATACCTCAACGATGCCTGATTCTTGTCTTTGCTGGAGTTTTTTCCTCCATCTCATTGCTGCAAGTGCTAGTCTTCGTTGCTGAACATTGATTCCAGTCAAAACATCGAGTATGGAACTACTTCCCCATTCATAGTCTTCTTCCTAGACAATTAGTAGAATAAACTTTGGATCTGGTCCTACAATATGTCCTCAAGGAGTCCACGATCATTTAAGAGTTAAAAGCTATACATTCAGTTGTTATAAATACAGAGCACTAAATAAGCATCAGTTTATGAACATAGAGGAAAGAAATGTACATTAATTTGGCTTCATAGGAGGGTCAAGTATATCTGGCTTTTAATTAGAAATCAGAAAAATACTGCATACGTTTCTAAGAAATACAGGTAACTACACCTTAGTAATTGGTAATATATAGATTATTGGGCTTCATCCATTTTAAGATGAACTTCACAGAAGGACATGTTCTCAGTGGAGGTATGTGTTAACACCTTGATTACCTGTCCAAAGAAATCATATCCCTAAGGGATCTTGATTGAAAACTTCAAAAACTACATGATAGATATTACTGTGATGGTTAGTTAGGGACCAAAATATTTCAGACAATATTTAAAAAAAAAATGTTCTTTTTTAAAAAGATTTTGTCAGAGGGAGAGCGAGCTGAGTGTGAGCATGAGCAGGGGGGAGGGGCTGAGGGAGAAGCACGCTCCCCACCGAACAAGGAGCCAATGCGGGACTTGATCCCGGTACCCTGCGATCATGACCTGAACCAAAGGCAGATGCTTAACTGACTGAGCCACCCACACGTCCCCAAACAATTTAATATTTAATGGGCTGGCAGTAAGGATAAAAAGTTTACAATGAAGTAATCCTGAAGTTTTCTAATGTTATTCCAAAGAGGGGGAAAAAAAAGCCCAGATTAAAATTAAATAAAACTCATATAACTGAGAATCTGGGTCTGTGATCTCTAAATTTTTTTGCTCTGTTAATCTGGACCTTGTAAAATTGGTATAATCTAATTGGTCATATTTGGTTATTTCAATTATATGAATGGTTAGTGTAGATACCAGAATCAATTAGGACAATTACTTTTAACGAAAAATGATTCTTCATGTTAGTTTGAATACATACCAGCACGAAGTGTCCAGCAGTCCGGCATGCTTCCACGTAGGAGCGATGAAGCACCCATTTCCCAGCTGCCACTGAGGCTAAATACTTCTCGTTTCGAAGTGGATGTCCCACAACAATGTGTGTACAATTGGGATCAAAGCACTGTTTCTCTATTACTAATCCACCTAAAGTAGAGAAAAATTGATACGTGATTGGAATTCTTAACTTCTTCCTAGGAAAGACATGTCAACTCTGCATAGAAATTATTTATAAATAAAATGCACCAAATAAACTGAAAAACCTTGACTGACAATTATTTTACTTCACATACATTTTTTAAAATATTTTTTTACTAACATAATGAAATAAAATAAGAAATATGTATTTTTTAAAGATGATTTGACAGCGAGCACAAGCAGGGGGAGCGGCAGGCAGAGGGAGAGGGAGAAGCAGGACCCTGGGATCATGACCTGGGCCAAAGTCAGCCACTTAACCCCTATAATATTTTTACTTTATTTTTATTAAATATTTTATTTGTCAGAGGTAGGTAGAGACAGAGAGCACAAGCGCGGGGGGGGGGCGGCAGCAGAGGGAGAAGCAGACTCCCCGCTGAGCAGGGAGCCCGATGCAGGACTCGATCCCAGGCCCCTGGGATCATTATGTGAGCCAAAGGCAGATGCCCAACCAACTGAGCCACCCAGGCATGCCCCCCATAATTTTTTTTTAAAGATTTTAATTATTTATTTGAGAGAGAGAGAGAAACAGCATGAGAGGGGAGAAGGTCAGGGGGAGAAGCAGGCTCCCTGCTGAGCTGGGAGCCTGATGTGGGACTTGATCCCAGGACCCCGGGATCATGACCTGAGCCGAAGGCAGACGCTTAACCAGCTGAGCCACCCAGGTGCCCCCCCCCCATATTTTTAATGAAAATTTAAAATAGAAAAATAGTAAAATGAAATCCAACATACTGATTCTTAAATTATCAAAATTTTGCCATCCTTATTTCAGTATACCCCCTTTGGGCTTAACTATTTTAAAGTAAGTTCCAGGGCGCCTGGGTGGCTCGGTTGTTGGGCATCTGCCTTCGGTTCAGGTCATGATCTCAAGGTCCTGGGATCGAGCCCCATAATCAGGCTCTCTGCTCTGCAGGAAGCCTGTTTCTCCCTCTCCCTCTCCCACTCCCCCTGCTTGTGTTCCTTCTCTCACTGTCTCTCTGGCAAATAAATAAATAAAATCTTAAAAAAAAAGAGTTCTAGACATCCTGTGACTCTACCCCTATCCATTCAGTATGCATCTCTAAAATACATGGTAATTTTCTTATACAGCCCTAATGCTATTATCAGATCTAAATTAATTAACAAAAATTCTTTCCTATTTCAATACTAAATCCTTATGCAAACTTTCCTGTTTGTCTGCACTTGGTTTGTTACAATTAAGATATAAAAACAGAATATAAATAGATGCCATTTACTACTGTTAGTATATTTCTTAAGTCTCAACTACTTTTGCAATTTCCAAGCATTGAAAATGGGTAATCAAGGAGATGGAAGCCAAAAAGGGGCTCCTACAGACTAAAAGCAGAGGAAAATTTTTTGAGTGGAAATAAGGTCAGCAGCCCAACGCAGAAGCTTAGAAGGAAAACACACACGCTAGGGAAATAGAGATGAAGCAGCGGGTGGAAGCTGAACCCTCTTCTCAGATACAGCTGTACGATGCCTGACTTTGAGGAAAGAAGGCATAAACTTATGTAAAGCATGGCTTTTATTGATTGATTTTTGATTTATACTTTAGAAGTTAACCTGATTATGGGTTAGAAAGAGTTGTATTAAAGACTTTGTAAGAATTCAATGAAACATTTGAACTCTATTCATGCTCTACAGATGACTAAGAGAGGCAACTGTTTGAGCACATAGTATACACCAGAGACTGTTGGAAGTGCTCCGGATTAACTCATTTAATCCTCACAACTCTATGAAGGTAGATTACTAGTATTATCTGTAATCTACCCATGATGACACAAGTACAGAGTAACTCACCCAGGATCGGAGTGACAAAAGAACAAGAAGGTGAAAATTCCCTATTCTATTGGGATCTAATTCTATTTAACAGATTTATTCTGTAATCCAGACAACATAATAGACTATTTATGTGAATCAGTTGGCCACAGTTGCTTCATTTATAAAATGAAGGGTCTCTGCATTTTACTATCAAAAACTTTCTATTCAGACTCAGTTCCAGCACAGTCTGTCCTCATCTGCCTCTCTTCTGTCTTCTGCTAGTTGATATTACTCTTGTCCAGAGTTTACAGAGATGGAACAAAATATAGGAGACAGACACATGAAGCAGCTTCTTCTGTTCTGAAAGCTCTAGGTAAAGTTGAACAATTTTGATTTCTAACTCTAACTTATTGGGTGACCAGGAAACAGTGTTCCACATTGAGTCCAGTTTCCAAGAAACACAGCTTCTCAACTGTATGACTGTATTTGACAGAAATCTTTAAAAAAAAAATCATGGCTTTCCACATTCTTAAAAGGACAGCACTAAGTTACATTTAATCTTTTCTTGACTCAGGGCCGTCATTAAAAATAACCGTTATTTAAGTTTTCCTCTATATGAAGCTCTCAGACTGAGTTCTCTTCCTATACTTTCCCTAACTCTATAGAGCTACTTTGTCCAATACAGTAGCCACTAGCCACATGTGACTATCAGACACCTGAAACACAGCCAGACCAAATTGAGATGTGCTAGAAGTGCAAAATATACCCGAGATTTCAAAAACTTAGTAAGGAAAAAAAAAAAGGGTAAAATCTCATTGATATTTTATATTAATTACATGTTGAATATAACACTTTGTGTATAGGTTAAATAAAATATATGCTTTATTAATTTCACTCGATTTTTTTTCCTTTTTAAAATGTGGCTACTACTAAGTTTAAAATTTAACATGTGGCTTTTGCTATCTTTCTACTGGACGGTACTGCTTAGAGCACCAGGTTACCTGTCTAGTATGCTGCTTCCAGAATGATGTCAGGTGGAGAGTCTGATAATAATGGAATAAGAATGTTACATAAGGAGGAGCTCCTCTCTGGGTATTACTGTGCCTTCAACTTTACAAAAATGTAGTTTTATTTTAAGTCTATAATTTCAATGATTTCATCAGTGAACAAAAGCCCAAGGCAGCACAAGGGATTCTTAAATCATTTTAATGGTTGGTTTCAATTTAAATCTTTAAATGTTTAAATCCTATGACCCAGTGACTTTAGATTTAGACCTATATAAAGTCAAAGTTCTAATGCTGAGTCAATACATACTGCCTAAGACAAGTTACCCATCTTTTAAGTAGGCTTCACACCCAAACTCATGAACCCAAGATCAAGAATCGCATGTTCTACCACCTGAGCCAGCCAGGTGCCCCACCCATCTTTTTTCTCTCAATTTGTACATCTTACAAATGATATCAACTACACTGACTTCCAAGGAAGGTTACATTTTTTTTTTCATTTTTTATTGTTATGTTAATCACCATATATTACATAATTTGTTTTGGTGTACTGTTCCATGATTCATTGTTTGTTCATAACACCCAGTGCTCCATGCAGAACGTGCCCTCCTCAATACCCATCACCAGGCTAACCCATCCCCCCACCCTCCTCCCCTCCAGAAACCTCAGTTTGTTTTTCAGAGGCCGTCATCTCTCCTGGTTCGTCTCCCCCTCTGACTTACTCCCCTTCATTCTTCCTCTCCTGCCATCTTCTTCTTTTTCTTTTTTCTTAACGTATGTTGCGTTATTTGTTTCAGAGGTACAGATCTGTGATTCAACAGTCTTACACAACTCACAGCGCTCACCGTAGCACATATCTTCCCCAATGTCCATCACCCAGCCACCCCATCCCTCCCACCCCCGACCACTCCAGCAACCCTCAGTTTGTTCCTGAGATTAAGAATTCCTCATATCAGTGAGGTCATATGATACATGTCTTTCTCTGATTGGCTTATTTCACTCAGCATAACACCCTCCAGTTCCATCCACGTCGTTGCAAATGGCAAGATCTCATTCCTTTTGATGGCTGCATAATATTCCATTGTGTATATATACCACTTCTTCTTTAGCCATTCATCTGTCGATGGACATCTTGGCTCTTTCCACAGTTTGGCTATTGTGGACATTGCTGCTATAAACATTGGGGTGCATGTACCCCTTCGGGTCCCTACATTTGTATCTTTGGGGTAAATACCCAGTAGTGCAATTGTTGGATCGAACGGTAGCTCTAATTTCAACTGTTTGAGGAACCTCCATACTGTTTTCCAGAGGGGTTGCACCAGCTTGCATTCCCACCAACAGTGTAGGAGGGTTCCCCTTTCTCCACATCCCCGCCAACATCTGTCGTTCCCTGACTTGTTAATTTTAGCCATTCTGACGGGTGTGAGGTGGTATCTCATTGAGGTTTTGATTTGGATTTCCCTGATGCCGAGCGATGTGGAGCACTTTTTCATGTGCCTGTTGGCCATTTGGAAGTCTTCTTTGGAAAAATGTCTGTTCATGTCTTCTGCCCATTTCTTGATTGGATTATTTGTTCTTTGGTTGTTGAGTTTGATAAGTTCTTTATAGATTTTGGACACTAGCCCTTTATCTGATATGTCATTTGCAAATATTTTCTCCCATTCTGTCGGTTGTCTTTTGGTTTTGTGGACTGTTTCTTTTGCTGTGCAAAAGCTTTTTATCTTGATGAAATCCCAATAGTTCATTTTTGCCCTGGCTTCCTGTGCCTTTGGTGATGTTTCTAGGAAGAAGTTGCTGCGGCTGAGGTCGAAGAGGTTGTTACCTGTGTTCTCCTTTAGGATTTGGATGGACTCCTGTCTCACGATTAGGTCTTTCAACCATTTGGAGTCTATTTTTGTGTGTGGTGTAAGGAAATGATCCAGTTTCATTCTTCTGCATGTGGCTGTCCAATTTTCCCAACACCATTTGTTGAAGAGACTGTCTTTTTTCCACTGGACATTCTTTCCTGCTTTGTCAAAGATAAGTTGACCATAGAGTTGAGGGTCCATTTCTGGGCTCTCGATTCTGTTCCATTGATCTATGTGTCTGTTTTTGTGCCAGTACCATACTGTCTTGATGATGACAGCTTTGTAATAGAGCTGGAAGTCCGGAATTGTGATGCCGCCAGCTTTGCTTTTCTTTTTCAAGATTCCTCTGGCTATTCGGGGTCTCTTCTGGTTCCATACAAATTTTAGGATTATTTGTTCCATTTCTTTGAAAAAAATGGATGGTATTTTGATGGGGATTGCATTGAATGTGTAGATTGCTCTAGGTAGCATTGACATCTTCACAATGTTGGTTCTTCCAATCCATGAGCATGGAACGTTTTTCCATTTCTTTGTGTCTTCTTCAATTTCTTTCATGAGTATTTTATAGTTTTCTGAGTACAGATCCTTTGCCTCTTTGGTTAAACTTATTCCTAGGTATCTTATGCTTTTGGGTGCAATTGTGAATGGGATCGACTCCTTGATTTGTCTCTCTTCTGTCTTGTTGTTGGTGTATAGGAATGCCACTGATTTCTGTGCATTGATTTTATAGCCTGCTACGTGACTGAATTCCTGTGTGAGTTCTAGCAGTTTTGGGGTGGAGTCTTTTGGGTTTTCCACATACAGTATCATATCATCTGCAAAGAGTGAGAGTTTGACTTCCTCTTTGCCGATTTGGATGCCTTTGATTTCTTTTTGTTGTCTGATTGCTGTGGCTAGGACTTCTAATACTATGTTGAATAGCAGTGGTGAGAGTGGACATCCCTGCCGCGTTCCTGACCTTAGGGGAAAAGCTCTCAGCTTTTCCCCATTGAGAATGATATTCGCTGTAGGTTTTTCGTAGATGGCTTTTATGATATTGAGGTATGTACCCTCTATCCCTATACTTTGAAGAGTTTTGATCAAGAAAGGATGCTGTACTTTGTCAAATGCTTTTTCTGCATCTATTGAGAGAATCATATGATTCTTGTTCTTTCTTTTGTTAATGTATTGTATCACGTTGATTGATTTGCGGATGTTGAACCAGCCTTGCAGCCCAGGGATAAATCCCACTTGGTCGTGGTGAATAATCCTTTTAATGTACTGTTGGATCCTATTGGCTAGTATTTTGGTGAGAATTTTTGCATCCATGTTCATCAAGGATATTGGTCTGTAATTCTCCTTTTTGATGGGATCTTTGTCTGGTTTTGGGATCAAGGTAATGGTGGCCTCATAAAATGAGTTTGGCAGTTTTCCTTCCATTTCTATTTTTTGGAACAGTTTCAGGAGAATAGGTATTAAGTCTTCTTTAAATGTCTGATAGAATTCCCCTGGGAAGCCATCTGGCCCTGGGCTTTTGTTTCTTGGGAGATTTTTGATGACTGCTTCAATTTCCTTAGTGGTTATAGGTCTATTCAGGTTTTCTATTTCTTCCTGGTTCAGTTTTGGTAGTTGATACATCTCTAGGAATGCACCCATTTCTTCCAGGTTATCTAATTTGCTGGCATAGAGTTGCTCATAATGTGTTCTTATAATTGTTTTTATTTCTTTGGTGTTGGTTGTGATCTCTCCTCTTTCATTCATGATTTTGTTGATTTGGGACATTTCTCTTTTCTTTTTGATCAGTCTGGCCAGGGGTTTATCAATCTTGTTAATTCTTTCAAAGAACCAGCTCCTAGTTTCGTTGATCTGTTCTACTGTTCTTTTGGTTTCTATTTCATTGATTTCTGCTGTGATCTTTATTATTTCTCTTCTCCTGCTGGGTTTAGGCTTTATTTGCTGTTCTTTCCCCAGCTCCTTTAGGTGTAGGGTTAGATTGTGTATTTGAGACCTTTCTTGTTTCTTGAGAAAGGCTTGTATTGCTATATACTTTCCTCTCAGGACTGCCTTTGCTGTATCCCAAAGATTTTGGACAGTTGTGTTTTCATTTTCATTGGTTTCCATGAATTTTTTAAATTCTTCTTTAATTTCCTGGTTGACCCATTCATTCTTTAGTAGGATGCTCTTTAGCCTCCATGTATTTGAGTTCTTTCCGACTTTCCTCTTGTGATTGAGTTCTAGTTTCAAAGCCCTGTGGTCTGAAAACATGCAGGGAATGATCCCAATCTTTTGGTACCAGTTGAGACCTGATTTGTGACCTAGGATGTGATCAATTCTGGAGAATGTTCCATGGGCACTAGGGAAGAATGTGTATTCCGTTGCTTTGGGATGGAATGTTCTGAATATGTCTGTGAAGTCCATTTGGTCCAGTGTGTCATTGAAAGTCTTTATTTCCTTGTTGATCTTTTGCTTAGAGGATCTGTCCATTTCAGTCAGGGGGGTGTTAAAGTCCCCCACTATTATTGTATTGTTGTCAATGTGTTTCTTTGCTTTTGTTATTAATTGCCTTATATAATTGGCTGCTCCCACGTTCGGGGCATAGATATTTACGATTGTTAGGTCTTCTTGTTGGATAGACCCTTTAAGTAGGATATAGTGTCCTTCCTCATCTCTTATTACAGTCTTTGTTTTAAAATCTAGTTTGTCTGATATAAGGATTGCCACCCCAGCTTTCTTTTGGTGTCCATTAGCATGGTAAATGGTTTTCCACCCCCTCACTTTCAATCTGGGGGTGTCTTTGGGTCTAAAATGAGTCTCTTGCAGACAGCATATGGATGGGTCTTGTTTTTTAATCCAATCTGAGAGCCTGTGTCTTTTGATTGGGGCATTGAGCCCATTTACATTCAGGGTAACTATTGAAAGGTATGAATTCAGTGCCATTGTATTGCCTGTAGGGTGACTGTTACTGTATGTTGTCTGTGTTCCTCTCTGATCTTTGCTGCTTTTAGGCTCTCTCTTTGCTTAGAGGACCCCTTTCAATATTTCTTGGAGGGCTGGTTTCGTGTTTGCAAATTCCTTTAGTTTTTGTTTGTTCTGGAAGCTTTTTATCTCTCCTTCTGTTTTCAATGACAGCCTAGCTGGATATAGTATTCTTGGCTGCATATTTTTCTCGTTTAGTGCTCTGAAGATATCTTGCCAGTCCTTTCTGGCCTGCCACGTCTCTGTGGATAGGTCTGTTGCCAATCTAATATTTTTACCCTTGTAGGTTACATATCTCTTCTCCCGAGCTGCTTTCAGGATTTTCTCTTTGTCTGTGAGACTCGTAAGTTTTACTATTAGATGTCGGGGTGTTGACCTATTTTTATTGATTTTGAGAGGGGTTCTCTGTGCCTCCTGGATTTTGATGCCTGTTTCCTTCCTCACATTAGGGAAGTTCTCTGCTATTATTTGCTCCAATATACCTTCTGCCCCTCTCTCTCTTTCTTCTTCTTCTGGGATCCCAATTATTCTAATGTTGTTTCGTCTTATCGAATCACTTATCTCTCGAATTCTGCCCTCGTGATCCTGTAGTTGTTTCTCCCTCTTTTTCTCAGCCTCTTTACGTTCCATCATTTGGTCTTCTATATCACTGATTCTCTCTTCTGCCTCATTTATCCTAGCAGTTAGTGCCCCCATTTTTGATTGCACCTCATCAATAGCCTTTTTGATTTCGACTTGGTTAGATTTTAGTTCTTTTCTTTCTCCAGAAAGGGTTTCTCTAATAACTTCCACGCTTTCTTCAAGCCCAGCTAGTATCTTTAAAGTCATGATTCTGAACTCTAGGTCCGACATCGTACTAACGTCCGTATTGAGTAGGTCCCTGGCTGACCGTACTACCTCTTGTTCTTTTTGCTGAGGTGATTTTTTTCGACTTGTCATTTTGTCCAGAGGAGAATCGATGAATGAGAGAACAAAATGCTAACAGGTTTACAACGTCCCCAGCAAATATACTGTATACAAATCAGAAAAGACCTGAAACCAGGGGAAAAGAAAGGGAAAGAAAGAAAAAAGAAAGAGAGAGAGAGAAAAAAAAAGATAAAAACAAAAACAGAACAATACAAAAAAAGCAGAATGTGATCAAATATGATCAGGCTAGTGCATAGATCAGTGCCACACACTAGATTTTGGGCGTATTTTGATCTGTTAGAAAAAAGTGCCTCCTAAAATTTTAAAGGAAGAAAGACATATATGTACAAAATAAGGGTCGATACAATGAAGGGACAGAAGATGACTGTAAAGATAAAAATTATAAAATATTTTATAAAAGGACTTGATAAGATAAGAAGTTGTTTGAAAAAAGAAAGAAGATTAAAAAAAAAAGAATAAAGGTAGAGAATGTGATCAGACAGGAGACTAGAACAGAACCATACACTAGGGATTTAGGGTATATTTTTATCTGTTAGAAGAAACTGTATCTCAAAATTTTAAAGAGAGAACAACTTATATATATTTGCCAAAAATAAGGGTAACTACTACGAAGGGATAAAATATGACTCTTCCAGTAAGTTGTCGCTTCTCTGTTCAGAGAGTTGTTGCTACTCTCCTCTTCGATCTCCTGTTGAGTTCGTAGGTGTTCAGAATGGTTTGATCCCTATTCAGCTGAATTCCTGAGACCAGACGAAATCCAGGTCTCCTACTCCTCCGCCATCTTGCTCCGCCCCCTGAGAATAGGAAGGTTACATTTTTAACTTAAAATACTTGTACCTAGTTTTCCAATCAGATGACAATAATCAATACGTTCTTGAGGATTCAGAGATGACAACTGGAATATATACTGTTTTTTTAAGTCTTCATGTGTTTCCTCTATTGTTATAATCTGAAATGGAAGAGTTTTATTTTAGAAAAAATTAACAGTAAAGAGGCTATCAATCAGGTAGATGGTTTTAAGTGACATTTTTAGTCCTTTGACTTATCAAATACAGAAATAACAGCATGCAAAGAAATGCAGTTTCAACATTTGTGAACTCTTGCTGGTGGTATCAGGAAATTCTTAATGCAGCGTAACAGTAATATCAAAAAGGTGTATCATCACACTAAGGATAAAGTAACCTTTTCTCGAGGGTGTGGGGCCACTGGTGGGTTGGCTAGGGGGAAGGCAATACTGGGGGCTTGAGGTGTAGGGATCAGGTGGCTGTCTTTTACCGGTGTTTCCAGTTCTTCAGAGATCGGGTGTTTTGGGGCTTCAGTCACACGCATGTTTTCGGGATCACAGACAGCTGAGGGCAATAAAATGCTGCAGTGTGATGTTATCCAAATATGACTAAGAACAAATTCAGGCAAATATTCTCATCTGTCTTAACCAAGATGAAATTAAACACAAATTCTGCAATGTAAAAAGTACATGCAGAAGAGACAGCCTATTTCTAGAGCTTATAAATAAATGCAATTAATTAGCTTTTTAAAAGGGCAAATGGTGTTACCTGTGGGCTTCTCCCAAACTTTTCTTTAAATACCAAGCTTTCATCAGTAAAATGTAACCTAAATTTGTAAAATGAAAGCAATGTTACACTTGGAGAAAATCTACCTAGTGCAGAGACATAATCATGTGATATGAGAAAATGGGGGAAAAAAGATGACCAAAGATGAAGGACAGGAATCATTCTGTCTTCAAGGTAAAGCCCAAGGAGAAAAAAACCAGGAGAATTCAGAAAGGAACACATACAAATCCAAAGAACAAATGTGGGGGGCGGGCGGAGCAAGATGGCGGAAGAGTAGGAGACCTGGATTTCATCTGGTCTCAGGAATTGGGATGAATAGGGATCAAACCATTCTGAACACCTACGAACTCAACAGGAGATCGAAGAAAAGAATAGCAACAACTCTCTGAACGGAAAAGCGACCACTTTCTGGAAGGTAGGACGTGCGGAGAAGTGAATCCGAGGCGATATTCGGGAGGATAGACGGCGGGGGAGGGGCCCTCCATCGGCCGCTCTGGCAAGTGATAGAGCCGCGGAGCACAAAATCAGAACTTTTAGAAGTTAGCTCTGCTGAGGGACGTCGCTCCAGTGGCTAAGTGGGGGGTGGAACCCTTGCAGGACAATGTGGTCTCAGGACCCTCGGGGGTCACAGAACGACCGGGGGTGCCTGAGTGCACCAGAGCTCCCAGGTATCGGAGCGGGGAAGCCGGCTGCAGAGACGGAGCCGAGGCGCGGGATCTCAGCTTGGGGTTGCCATAAACTGTGATCGGCGACACAATCAGGCCACTGCTCTTCCAGCAGGGACCCAACAAGTGGCAGATCCGGGGAGACTCCCCTTCCTCCTCCAGGAGGAGCGGCAGGAGAGCGCACCGCAGGGATCGGCTAGGTTTGGAGACTCCACACCGAGCAGGTGCCAGAGATAGAAACGCTCGGTCACAGGCCAGGTGAGCACGGAGTACGGCCGGAGACTGGGGAGACGGCAGTGATTGACTGCTTTTCTCTGGGGGCGCTCTGAGGAGTGGGGCCCTGAGTTCTCCGCTCCTCTGGGGCGGAGACTGGAGGCCCCCATTTTCACTCTCGTCCTCCAAAGCCATAGGGAAAGCTTGCAGGGAACAAAAGCATCTGAGAGCAAACCCAAGCAGCTTACTTAGTCCCGACCGACAAGGGCAGGGCAATTCCGCCTCCGGAAGAGATATTTGGGAACCATGGCAACACGTCCCTCCCCCAGAAGATCAACACGAACAGCCAGCCAAGACCAAGTTCACCGATCAATGAGAACGGGAGAACTCCAGCGCTAAGGGAATACTGCACATAGAATTCATGGCTTTTTTACCGTGATTCATTAGTCTTTCAAAGTTAATTTTTTTTAACTTTTTTGTTGAATTTTTCTTTTTCCCTTTTACAACCAGCATCTTATCAATCACTTTTAAAGAATTTTTATTTTTCATTTTTAGAGTCATATTCTGTCCCTTCATGGTAGTTATCCTTATTTATGGCGCATATATATATAAGTTGTTCTCTCTAAAGTTTTGAGGTACAGTTTCTTATAACAGATCAAAATATATCCTAAATCACTAGTGTATGGCTTTGTTCTAGTCTCCTGCCTGATCACATTCTCTCCGTTTTTTCTTTTCTTTTTAAATCTTCTTTCTTTTTTCAAACAACTTCCTATCTTATCAATTCCTTTTACATAATCTTTTATAATTTTCATCTTTACATTCATATTCCATCCCTTCATTGTATCAACCCTTATTTTGTACATATATAAGTCTTTCTTTAAAATTTTAGGAGGCACTTTCTTCTAATAGACCAAAATACACCCAAAATCTAGTGTGTGGCACTGATCTCTGCACTAGCCTGATTATATATGATCATGTTCTGTTTTATTTTTGTTCTGTTTTCATTTGTTTCTATCTTTTTGGGGTTTTTTTTTCTCTTTTTTCTTTCTTTCCCTTTCTTCTCCCCTGGTCTCAGGTCTTTTCTGATTTGTTTAGAATATATTTTCTGGGGATGTTGTTATCCTGTTAGCATTTTGTTTTCTCATTCATCTATTCTCCTCTGGACAAAATGACAAGACGAAAAAAATCACCTCAACAAAAAGAACAAGAGGTAGTACCATCTACCAGGGACCTACTCAATATGGACATTAGTGCGATGTCGGACCTAGAGTTCAGAATCATGATTTTAAAGATACTAGCTGGGATTGAAAAAAGCATGGAGGTTATTAGAGAAACCCTTCCTGGAGAAATAAAAGAACTAAAATCTAACCAAGTCGAAATCAAAAAGGCTATTAATGAGGTGCAATAAAAAATGGGGGCACTAACTGCTAGGACAAATGAGGCCGAAGAGAGAATTAGCGAGATACAAGACCAAATGATGAAAAATAAAGAAGCTGAGAAAAAGAGATAAACAACTACTGGATCACGAGGGCAGAATTCGAGAGATAAGCGATATGATAAGATGAAACATTAGAATAATTGGGATCCCAGAGGAGGAAGAAAGAGAGAGAGGGGCAGAAGGTATATTGGAGCAAATTATAGCAGAGAACTTCCCTAATGTGGGGAAGGAAACAGGCATCAAAATTCAGGAAGCGCAGAGAACCCCTCTCAAAATCAATAAAAATAGGTCGAAACCCCCACATCTAATAGTAAAACTTACGAGTCTCAGAGACAAAGAGAAAATCCTGAAAGCAGCTCAGGAGAAGAGATATGTAACCTACAATGGTAGAAACATTAGACTGGCAACAGACCTATCCACAGAGACGTGGCAGGCCAGAAAGGACTGGCATGATATCTTCAGAGCACTAAACGAGAAAAATATGCAGCTAAGAATACTATATCCAGCTAGGCTGTTATTGAAAATTGAAGGAGAGATAAAAAGCTTCCAGGACAAACAAAAACGAAAGGAATTTGCAAACACGAAACCAGCCCTCCAAGAAATATTGAAAGGGGTCCTCCTAAGCAGAGAGAGCCTAAAAGCAGCATAGACCAGAAAGGAACACAGACAATATACAGTCACAGTCACCTTACAGGCAATACAATGTCACTAAATTCATATCTTTCAATAGTTACCCTGAATGTAAATGGGCTAAATGCCCCAATCAAAAGATACAGTCTATCAGATTGTATTAAAAAACAACACTCATCGATATGCTGTCTGTAAGAGACACAGTTTAGAACCAAACACACCCCCAGAATGAAAGTGAGGGGGTGGAAAACCATTTACCATGCTAATGGACACCAAAAGAAAGCTGGGGTGGCAAACCTTATATCAGACCAATTAGATTTTAAAACAAAGACTATAATAAGAGATGAGGAAGGACACTATATCTTACTTAAAGGGTCTATCCAACAAGAAGATCTAACAATCGTAAATATCTATGCCCCTAACGTGGGAGCAGCCAATTATATAAGCCAATTAATAACAAAAGCAAAGAAACACATTGACAACAATAAAATAATAGTGAGGGACTTTGTGGTAAAGTCCTCACTGAAGTGGACAGATCATCTAAGCAAAAGATCAACAAGGAAATAAAGACTTTCAATGACACAATGGACCAAAAGAGTTCACAGACATATTCAGAACATTCCATCCCAAAGCAACGGAATACACATTCTTCTCTAGTGCCCATGGAACATTCTCCAGAATTGATCACATCCTAGATCACAAATCAAGGCTCAACGGCTACCAAAGGATTGGGATTATTCCCTGCATATTTTCAGACCACAGTGCTTTGAAACTAGAACTCAATCACAAGAGGAAAGTTGGAAAGAACTGAAATATATGGAGGCTAGGGAGCATCCTACTAAAGAATGAATGGGTCAAAGAGGAAATTAAGGAAGAATTAAAAAAACTCACGGAAACCAATGAAAATGAAAACACAACTGTTGAAAGGCACGGTATCTGCACAGATATCTGCCTTCGAAGGAGGTGCCTGGAACTCAGGGCTCCACGCACCCGTGCCGGGGGAGGGCTAGCTTCGTGACACTAGAGCTGGTGTGAGAGGTGCCTCTGCGCGAAGCCGTTTCGCTCGGCCTGTGATTCAGGGGAATCGTTTCCTAGGCCCTCACGCAGACACCCTGAAAGTGTTGCCACACTCGGGAACCGTCATGCTGTCACCAGCACGGTCCCTCTCCACTGCTGTTAGCTAGGGTTCGGTCACTCTACAGCCTGGATTCTCCGTGATAGGGCTTAGGTACCTAGGTCTCCAGGCAGGCCCACAAGGGAGAGCAGTGCTAACCTGCTCACACAAGAGTGGGGTCGAGAGAGCAGCCTTCCTTACAGGCCTGTTTCTCGGTCAGAGTCAGGTTTAGGTCCATCGCTCATGCTTTCACACAAACACCCCACAGGTGAAGTGTGCGCTCAGGAAGGGCGTTCGTGGAGGAGGCTCGGAGCCTCTAGCGTTTGGTTCTTTGGCGTTCGGCGGATGGCAGTTCGGACTAAACGCACACAGGGCCAGACGGCCTGGCCTCAGGAAAGAGGTGTTGCGTCCAGAGGCGCCTTGGGCCCCTGCTTCTTTCTCCCTTGGAATTCCGCTGGGACCCACTCCCCAACTGGGCACACAGGCACGGTTGAACAGGTGGCCGCGCCCCGTGGAGAGGGGACGGGAGCTGCAGCTGTGCTGCTTTCCAGGCTCCTTTCTTCCAAGTCAGGGTTGAGCCGCGATAGTTCCCGAGCCACGGGGAGCAGTGTAGAGGTAGCAGCTCCGGGTAGCAAGAGCAGAGCCGAGAGGTGCCTTCCGCAACGGCCTCTCACCTGGCTTCGGCGCATGAAACCCGTTCCCCAGGCTCTCGCGCCCGGACACCGTACACTACCACCTCCCGCACAGACGTCGGCGGCAGCTACAGCACGGATTCTCTACACTGTGTTTGCTTCGCGTTCTTCCGCTAGCAATGAGACTTGCATGCCAAAGCGGGGCCGCAGACCCGGCTTCACGAGCCGAGCGGGGGGCCGTGTTCTGCCTTCTGCCGCCGCCTGAGTCTCACTCCGAAAATGGTCTGGGACTCGCTGGCAGCACACGGTCGCAGGCACATGGCAGAATGCTTCCACACTCCGCAACGGCTGTCCCGGCAGGACCCAGGATGCTCTCCAGTGTGGTTCCTGCGTGTCAGGTGGTTGTTTTGCGGCCTACACTTGCACACGGGGCAACGGTCCTCGGACCAGCAACAAGAGCCGAGCCAGGAGGCGAGTCTTTGGCCCGGGCCTCTTGCTCGCTCGCGTGCGCTTTAGGGAGCCCGTTCCGAGAACTCTCAGCCACAGTACAGAGTAGAGCGTTCCCTCTAACCCTGTGAACGGCGGGAGCTTGAGGCACGGTATCTGCCCAGATTTCTGCCTTGGAAGGAGGTGCCTGGAACTCAGGGCTCCACGCACCCGTGCCGGAGGAGGGCTAGCTTCGTGACACTAGAGCTGGTGCGAGAGGTGCTTCTGCGCGAAGCCGTTTCTCTCGCCCTGTGATTCAGGGGAATCGTATCCTAGGCCCTCACGCAGACACACTGAAAGTGTTGCTACCCTCCGCAACCGTGATGCTGTCTAGAGCACGGTCCCTCTCCACTGCTGTTAGCTAGGCTTCGGTCACTCTACAGCCTGGCTTCTCCGTGCTAGTGCTTAGGTACCTAGGTCTCCAGACAGGCCCACAGGGGAGAGCACTGCTAACCTCCTCACACAAGAGAGGGGTCGAGAGAGCAGCCTTCCTTACAGGCCTGTGTTTCGGTCAGAGTCACGTTTAGGTTCCATCGCTCATGCTTTCACACAAACACCCCACTGGTGAAGTGTGCGCTCAGGAAGGGCGTTCGTGCCGGAGGCTCGGGGCCTCTAGCGTTTGGTTCCTTGGCGTTAGGCGGATGGCAGTTCGGACTAAACGCACACAGGGCCAGACGGCCTTGACTCAGGAAACAGGTGTTGCATCCAGAGGCGCCTTGGGCCCCTGCTTCTTTCTCCCTTGGAATTCCGCTGGGACCCACTCTCCAGCTGGGCACACAAGCGCGGTTGAACAGGTGGCTGCGGCCCGTGGAGAGGGGACGGGAGCTACAGCTGTGCTGCTTTCCAGGCTGCTTTGTTCCAAGTCAGGGTTGAGCGGCGAGAGTTCCTGAGCCACGGGGAGCAGTGTACAGGTAGCAGCTCCGGGCAGCAAGAGCTTAGCCGAGAGGTGCCTTCCGCAACGGCCTGTTTCTCACCGGGCTTTGGCACATGGAACCCGTTCACCAGGCTCTCGCGCCCGGACACCGTACACTGCCTCCTCCCGCAGAGAGGTCGGCGGCAGCTACAGCACTGATTCTCTACACTGTGTTTGCTTCGCATTCGTCCGCTAGCAATGAGATTTGCATACCCAAGCGGGGCCGCAGGCCCGGCCTCACGAACCAAGCGGGGAGCTGTGTTCTGCTTTCTGCCGCCGCCTGAGTCTCACTCCGAAAATGGTCTGGGACTCGCTGGCAGCGCACGGCCGCAGGCACACGGCAGAATGCTTCCACCCTCAGCAACGGCTGTCCCGGCTGGAGCCAGGATGCTCTCCAGTGTGGTTCCTGCCAGTCAGGGGCTGGTTTTGGGGCCTGCACTCGCACAGGGGGCAACGGTCCTGGCCCCAGCAACAAGAGCCGAGCCAAGAGGCGTGTCTTCGGCCCCGGGCTCTAGCTCGCTTGTTTGGGCTTTAGGGAGGCCGTTCCCAGAGCTCTCAGCCACAGGACACAGTAGAGCGCGCCCTCTACCCCAGTGACCGGCGGGAGCTTAAGGCACGGTATCTGCCCAGATTTCTGCCTTCGACGGTGGTGCCTGGAATTCAGGGTTCCACACACCCGTGCCGGGGGAAGGCCAGCTTCGTGACCCTAGAGCTGATGTGAGCGGTGCCTCTGTGCGAAGCCGTTTCTCTCGCCCTGTGATTCAAGGGAATCGTTCCCTAGGCCCTCACGCACACACTGAAAGTGTTGCCACCCTCCGCAACTGTGATGCTGTCTACAGCACGGTCCCTCTCCACTGCTGTTAGCTAGTTTTCGGTCACCTTACAGCCTGGCTTCACCGTGCTAGTGCTTAGTTAGGTACCTAGGTACCTAGGTCTCCAGGCAGGCCCACAGGGGATAGCAGTGCTAACCTCCTCACACAACAGAAGGGTGGAGACAGCAGCCTTCTTTACAGGCCTGTTTTTCGGTCAGAGTAACATTTAGGTTCCATCGCTCATGCTTGCACACAAACACCCCACAGGTGAAGTGTGCGCTCAGGAAGGGCGTTCGTGGCGGAGGCTCGGGGCCTCTAGCGTTTGGTTCCTTGGCGTTAGGCGGATGGCACTTCGGACTAAACGCACACAGGGCCAGACGGCCTGGCCTCAGGAAAGAGGTGTTGCGTCCAGAGGCGCCTTGGGCCCCTCCTTCTTTCTCCCTTGGAATTCCGCTGGGACCCACTCCCCAGCTGTGTACACAAGCACGGTTGAACAGGTGGCCGCGCCCCGTGGAGAGGGGACGGGAGCTAGAGCTGTGCTGCTTTCCAGGCTGCTTTCTTCCAAGTCAGTTTTGAGCGGCGAGACTTCCCGAGCCATGGGGAGCAGTGTGGTGGTAGCAGCTCCGGGTAGCAAGAACTGAGCCGATACGTGCCTTCCGCAACGGGCTTTTACTCACCTGGCTTTCGCGCATGGATCCCGTTCTCCAGGCTCTCGCGCCCGGACACCGTACACTGCCTCATCCCGCAGAGAGTTCGGCGGCAGCTACAGCATGGATTCTCTACACTGTGTTTGCTTCGCGTTCGTCCGCTACCAACGAGACTTGCATGCCAAAGCGGGGCCGCAGGCCGGGCTTCACGAACGAAGCGGGGGGCCGTGTTCTGCCTTTTTCCGCCGCCTGAGTCTCACTCCGAAAATGGTCTGGGACTCGCTGGCAGCGCACGGCCTCATGCACACGGCAGAATGCTTCCAATCTCAGCAACGGCTGTCCCGGCTGGAGCCAGGATGCTCTCCAGTGTGGTTCCTGCAATTCAGGGGCTGGTTTTGCGGCCTGCATTCGCACACGGGGCAACGGTCCTGGGCCCAGCAACAAGAGCCGAGCCAAGAGGCGTGTCTTCGGACCCGGGGTCTTGCTCGCCTGGATGGGCTTTAGGGAGGCCGTTCCCAGAGCTCTCAACCACAGTAACATAGAGCGCGCCCTTTAACCCAGTGACCGGCGGGAGCTTAAGGCACGGTATCTGCCCAGATTTCTGCCTTCGAAGGAGGTGCCTGGAACTCAGGGCTCCACGCACCCGTGCCGGGGGAGGGCTAGCTTCGTGACACTAGAGCTGGTGCAAGAGGTGCCTCTGCGCGAAGCCGTTTCTCTCGCCCTGTGATTCAGGGCAATCTTTTCCTAGGCTCTCACGCAGACACACTGAAAGTGTTGCCAGCCTCCGGACCCGTGATGCTGTCTACAGCACGGTCCCTCTCCACTGCTGTTAGCTAGGGTTCGGTCACTCTACAGCCTGGCTTCTCCGTGCAAGGGCTTAGGTACCTAGGTCTCCAGGCAGCCCCACAGGGGAGAGCTGTGCTAACCTCCTCACACAAGAGTGGGGTCGAGAGAGCACCCTTCCTTACAGGCCTGTGTCTCGGTCAGAGTCACGTTTAGGTTCCATCGCTCATGTTTTCACACAAACACCCCACAGGTGAAGTGTGCGCTCAGGAAGGGCTTTCGTGCCGGAGGTTCAGGGCCTCTAGCTTTTGGTTCCTTGGCGTTAGGCGGATGGCAGGTCGGACTAAACGCACACAGGGCCAGACGGCCTGGCCTCAGGAAAGAGGTTTTGCGTCCAGAGGCCCCTTGGGCCCCTGCTTCTTTCTCCCTTGGAATTCCGCCGAGACCCACACCCCAGCTGGGCACACAAGCACGGTTGAACTGCTGGCCGCGCCCCGTGCAGAGGGGACGGGAGCTACAGCTGTGCTGCTTTCCAGGCTGCTTTCTTCCTAGTCAGGGTGGAGCGGCGAGTGTTCCCGAGCCACGGGGAGCAGTGTAGAGGTAGCAGCCCCGGTAGCAAGAGCTGAGCCGAGAGGTGCCTTCTGCAACGGTCTGTTTCTGACCTGGCTTTGGCGCATGGAACCCGTTCCCCAGGCTCTCGCGCCCGGACACCGTACACTGGCTCCTCCCGCAGAGACGTCGGCGGCAGCTACAGCACGGATTCTCTACACTGTTTGTGCTTCGCGTTCTTCCGCTAGCAATGAGAATTGCATGCCAAAGCGGGGCCGCAAGCCTGGCTTCACGAGCCGAGCGGGGGGGCCGTGTTCTGCCTTCTGCCGCCGCCTGAGTCACTCCGAAAATGGTCTGGGACTCGCTGGCAGCGCACGGCCGCAGGCACATGTTAGAATCCTCCCCCCCTCCCCAACGGCTGTCCCGGCTGGACCCAGGATGCTCTCCAGTGTGGATCCTGTGAGTCAGTGCGGCCTGCACTCGCGCTCGGGGCAACGGTCCTGGGCCCAGCAACAAGAGCCGAGCCAGGAGGCGAGTCTTCGGCCCGGGCCTCTTGCTCGCTCTGGTGCGCTTTCGGGGGCCATTCCCAGCGCTCTCAGCCACAGTACAGAGTAGAGCGCGCCCTCTAACCCTGTGACCGGCGCGAGTTTGAGGCACGGTATACTGCCCAGATTTCTGCCTTCGAAGGAGGTGCCTGGAACTCAGGGCTCCACGCACCCGTGCCGTGGGAGGGCTAGCTTCGTGACACTAGAGCTGGTGCGAGAGGTGCCTCTGCGCGAAGCCGTTTCTCTCGCCCTGTGATTCAGGGGAATCATTTCCTAGGCCCACAGGCGGACACACTTAAAGTGTTGCCACCCTCCACAACCGTGATGCTGTCTACAGCACGGTCCCTCTCCACTGCTGTTAGCTAGGTTTCGGTCACTCTATAGCCTGGCTTCTCCGTGCAAGGGCTTAGGTACCTAGGTCTCCAGGCAGGCCCACAGGGGAGAGCAGTGCTAACATCCTCACACAAGAGAGGGTCGAGAAAGCAGCCTTCCTTACAGGCCTGTTTCTCGGTCAGAGTCAACTTTTGGTTCCATCGCTCATGCTTTCACACAAACACCCCACAGGGGAAGTGTGCGCTCAGGAAGGGCGTTCGTGCCGGAGGCTCGGGGCCTCTAGCCTTTGGTTCCTTGGCGTTAGGCGGATAGCAGTTCGGACTAAACGCACACAGGGCCAGACGGCCTGGCCTCAGGAAAGAGGTGTTGCCTCCAGAGGCGCCTTGGGCCCCTGCTTCTTTCTCCCTTGGAATTCCGCTGGGACCCTCTCCACAGCTGGGCACACAAGCACGGTTGAACAGGTGGCCGCGCCCCGTGGAGAGGGGACGGGAGCTACAGCTGTGCTGCTTTCCAGGCTGCATTATTCCAAGTCAGGGTGGAGCGGCGAGAGTTCCCGAGCCACGGGGAGCAGTGTAGAGGTAGCAGCTCCGGGTAGCAAGAGCAGAGCCGAGATGTGCCTTCCGCAACGGCCTGTTTCCCACCTGGCTTTGGCTCATGGAACCCGTTCCCCAGGCTCTCGCGCCCGGACACCGTACACTGCCTCCTCCCGCAGAGTCGTCGGCGGCAGCTACACCACGGATTCTCTACACTGTGCGTGCTTCGCGTTCTTCCGCTAGCAATGAGACTTGCATGCCAAAGCGGGGCCGCAGCCACGGCTTCACAAGCCGAGCGGGGGGCGGTGTTCTGCCTTCTGCCGCCGCCTGAGTCTCACTCCGAAAATGGTCTGGGACTCGCTGGCAGCGCACAACCGCAGGCACACGGCAGAATGCTTCCACCCTCAGCAACGGCTGTCCCGGCTGGACCCAGGATGATCTCCAGTGTGGTGCCTGCGAGGCAGGTGGTGGTTTTGCGGCCTGCACTCGCACACGGGGCAACGGTCCTGGGCCCAGCAACAAGAGCCGAGCTAGGAGGCGAGTCTTCAGACCGGGCCTCTTGCTCGCTCGAGTGGGCTTTAGGGATGCCGTTCCCAGAGCTCTCAGCCACAGGACACAGTAGAGCGCGCCCTCTAACCCTGTGACTGGCGGGAGCTTGAGGCACGGTATCTGCCCAGATTTCTGCCTTCGAAGGAGGTGCCTGGAACTCAGGGCTCCACGTAACCATGCCGGGGGAGGGCTAGCTTCGTGACATAGAGCTGGTGCGAGAGGTGCCTCTGCGCGATGCCGTTTCTCTCGCCCTGTGATTCAGGGGAATCCTTTCCTAGGCCCTCACGCAGACACCCTGAAAGTGTTGCCAGCCTCAGGAACCGTGATGCTGTAACAGCACGGTCCCTCTCCACTACTGTTAACTAGTGTACGGTCACTCTACTGCCTGGCTTCTCCGTGCTAGGGCTTAGGTACCTAGTTCTGCAGGCAGGCCCACAGGGGAGAGCAGTGCTAATCTCCTCACACAAGAGAGGGGTCGAGAGAGCAGCCTTCCTTACAGGTCTGATTCTCGGTCAGCGTCAACTTTAGGTTCCATTGCTCATGCTTTCACACAAACACCCCACAGGGGAAGTGTGCGCTCAGGAAGGGCGTTCGTGACGGAGGCTCGGAGCCTCTAGCCTTTGGACCCTTGGCGTTCGGCGGATGGCAGTTGGGACTAAACGCACACAGGGCCATACGGCCTGGCCTCAGGAAAGAGGTGTTGCGTCCATAGGCGCCTTGGGCCCCTGTTTCTTTCACCCTTTGAATTCCCCTGGGACCCACTCCCCAGCTGTGTACACAAGCACGGTTGAACAGGTGGCCGCGCCCTGTGGAAAGGGGACGGGGGCTACAGCTGTGCTGCTTTCCAGGCTGCTTTCTTCCAAATCAGGGTGGAGCGGCGAGAGTTCCCGAGCCACGGGGAGCAGTGTAGAGGTAGCAGCTCCGGGTAGCAAGAGCAGAGCCTAGATGTGCCTTCCGCAACGGCCTGTTTCCCACCTGGCTTTGGCTCATGGAACCCGTTCCCCAGGCTCTCGCGCCCGGACACCATACACTGCCTCCTCCCGCAGAGTCGTCGGCGGCAGCTACACCACGGATTCTCTACACTGTGCGTGCTTCGCGTTCTTCCGCTAGCAATGAGACTTGCATGCCAAAGCGGGGCCGCAGCCACGGCTTCACAAGCCGAGCGGGGGGCGGTGTTCTGCCTTCTGCCGCCGCCTGAGTCTCACTCCGAAAATGGTCTGGGACTCGCTGGCAGCGCACAACCGCAGGCACATGGCAGAATGCTTCCACCCTCAGCAACGGCTGTCCCGGCTGGACCCAGGATGATCTCCAGTGTGGTGCCTGCGAGGCAGGTGGTGGTTTTGCGGCCTGCACTCGCACACGGGGCAACGGTCCTGGGCCCAGCAACAAGAGCCGAGCTAGGAGGCGAGTCTTCAGACCGGGCCTCTTGCTCGCTCGAGTGGGCTTTAGGGATGCCGTTCCCAGAGCTCTCAGCCACAGGACACAGTAGAGCGCGCCCTCTAACCCTGTGACTGGCGGGAGCTTGAGGCACGGTATCTGCCCAGATTTCTGCCTTCGAAGGAGGTGCCTGGAACTCAGGGCTCCACGTAACCATGCCGGGGGAGGGCTAGCTTCGTGACATAGAGCTGGTGTGAGAGGTGCCTCTGCGCGATGCCGTTTCTCTCGCCCTGTGATTCAGGGGAATCCTTTCCTAGGCCCTCACGCAGACACCCTGAAAGTGTTGCCAGCCTCAGGAACCGTGATGCTGTAACAGCACGGTCCCTCTCCACTACTGTTAACTAGTGTACGGTCACTCTACTGCCTGGCTTCTCCGTGCTAGGGCTTAGGTACCTAGTTCTGCAGGCAGGCCCACAGGGGAGAGCAGTGCTAATCTCCTCACACAAGAGAGGGGTCGAGAGAGCAGCCTTCCTTACAGGTCTGATTCTCGGTCAGCGTCAACTTTAGGTTCCATTGCTCATGCTTTCACACAAACACCCCACAGGGGAAGTGTGCGCTCAGGAAGGGCGTTCGTGACGGAGGCTCGGAGCCTCTAGCCTTTGGACCCTTGGCGTTCGGCGGATGGCAGTTGGGACTAAACGCACACAGGGCCATACGGCCTGGCCTCAGGAAAGAGGTGTTGCGTCCATAGGCGCCTTGGGCCCCTGTTTCTTTCACCCTTTGAATTCCCCTGGGACCCACTCCCCAGCTGTGTACACAAGCACGGTTGAACAGGTGGCCGCGCCCTGTGGAAAGGGGACGGGGGCTACAGCTGTGCTGCTTTCCAGGCTGCTTTCTTCCAAATCAGGGTGGAGCGGCGAGAGTTCCCGAGCCACGGGGAGCAGTGTAGAGGTAGCAGCTCCGGGTAGCAAGAGCAGAGCCTAGATGTGCCTTCCGCAACGGCCTGTTTCCCACCTGGCTTTGGCTCATGGAACCCGTTCCCCAGGCTCTCGCGCCCGGACACCATACACTGCCTCCTCCCGCAGAGTCGTCGGCGGCAGCTACACCACGGATTCTCTACACTGTGCGTGCTTCGCGTTCTTCCGCTAGCAATGAGACTTGCATGCCAAAGCGGGGCCGCAGCCACGGCTTCACAAGCCGAGCGGGGGGCGGTGTTCTGCCTTCTGCCGCCGCCTGAGTCTCACTCCGAAAATGGTCTGGGACTCGCTGGCAGCGCACAACCGCAGGCACATGGCAGAATGCTTCCACCCTCAGCAACGGCTGTCCCGGCTGGACCCAGGATGATCTCCAGTGTGGTGCCTGCGAGGCAGGTGGTGGTTTTGCGGCCTGCACTCGCACACGGGGCAACGGTCCTGGGCCCAGCAACAAGAGCCGAGCTAGGAGGCGAGTCTTCAGACCGGGCCTCTTGCTCGCTCGAGTGGGCTTTAGGGATGCCGTTCCCAGAGCTCTCAGCCACAGGACACAGTAGAGCGCGCCCTCTAACCCTGTGACTGGCGGGAGCTTGAGGCACGGTATCTGCCCAGATTTCTGCCTTCGAAGGAGGTGCCTGGAACTCAGGGCTCCACGTAACCATGCCGGGGGAGGGCTAGCTTCGTGACATAGAGCTGGTGCGAGAGGTGCCTCTGCGCGATGCCGTTTCTCTCGCCCTGTGATTCAGGGGAATCCTTTCCTAGGCCCTCACGCAGACACCCTGAAAGTGTTGCCAGCCTCAGGAACCGTGATGCTGTAACAGCACGGTCCCTCTCCACTACTGTTAACTAGTGTACGGTCACTCTACTGCCTGGCTTCTCCGTGCTAGGGCTTAGGTACCTAGTTCTGCAGGCAGGCCCACAGGGGAGAGCAGTGCTAATCTCCTCACACAAGAGAGGGGTCGAGAGAGCAGCCTTCCTTACAGGTCTGATTCTCGGTCAGCGTCAACTTTAGGTTCCATTGCTCATGCTTTCACACAAACACCCCACAGGGGAAGTGTGCGCTCAGGAAGGGCGTTCGTGGCGGAGGCTCGGAGCCTCTAGCCTTTGGACCCTTGGCGTTCGGCGGATGGCAGTTGGGACTAAACGCACACAGGGCCATACGGCCTGGCCTCAGGAAAGAGGTGTTGCGTCCATAGGCGCCTTGGGCCCCTGTTTCTTTCACCCTTTGAATTCCCCTGGGACCCACTCCCCAGCTGTGTACACAAGCACGGTTGAACAGGTGGCCGCGCCCTGTGGAAAGGGGACGGGGGCTACAGCTGTGCTGCTTTCCAGGCTGCTTTCTTCCAAATCAGGGTGGAGCGGCGAGAGTTCCCGAGCCACGGGGAGCAGTGTAGAGGTAGCAGCTCCGGGTAGCAAGAGCTGAGCCGAGAGGTGCCTTCCGCAACGGCCTGTTTCTCACCTGGCATTGGCGCATGGAACCCGTTCCCCAGGCTCTCGCGCCCGGACACCGTACACTGCCTCCTCCCGCAGAGACGTCGGCGGCAGCTACAGCACGGATTCTCTACACTGTGTGTGCTTTGCGTTCTTCCCCAGCAATGATACTTGAATGCCAAATCGGGGCCGCAGACCCGGCTTCACGAGCCGAGCGGGGGGCCGTGTTCTGCCTTCTGTCGCCGCCTGAGTCTCACTCCGAAAATGGTCTGGGTCTCCCTGGCAGCGCACGGCCGCAGGCACACGGCAGAATGCTTCCACCCTCCGCAACGGCTGCCCCGGCAGGACACAGGATGCTCTCCAGTGTGGTTCCTGCGAGTCAGGTGGTTGTTTTGCGGCCTGCACTCGCACACGGGGCAACGGTCCTGGGCCCAGCAACAAGAGCCGAGCAGGAGGCGAGTCTTCGGCCCGGGCCTCTTGCTCGCTCGGGTGGGCTTTAGGGAGGCGGTTCCCAGAGCTCTCGGCCACAGGACACAGTAGAGCGCGCCCTCTAACCCAGTGACCGGCGGGAGCTTGAGGCACGTTCCCTGCGCAGATTTCTACCTTCAAAGGAGGTGCCTGGAACTCAGGGTTCCACGCACCCGTGCCGGGGGAGGGCTAGATTCGTGACACGAGAGCTGGTGCGAGAGGTGCCTCTGCGCGAAGCCGTTTCTCTCGCCCTGTGATTCAGGGAAATCGTTTCCTAGGCCCACTCGCGGACACCCTGAAAGTGTTGCCAGCCTCCGGAACCGTGATGCTGTCTACAGCACGGTCCCTCTCCACTGCTGTTAGCTAGGGTTCGGTCACTCTACAACCTGGCTCCTCCGTGCCGGTGCTTAGGTACCTAGGTCTCCAGGCAGCCCCACAGGGGAGAGCAGTGCTAACCTCCTCACACAAGAGAGGGGTCGAGAGAGCAGCCTTCCTTACAGGGCGGTTTCTCGGTCAGAGTCACCTTTAGGTTCCATCGCTCATGCTTTCACACAAACACCCCACAGGTGAAGTGTGCGCTCAGGAAGGGCCTTCGTGGCGGAGGCTCGGGGCCTCTAGCCTTTGGATCCTTGGCGTTCGGCGGATGGCAGTTCGAACAAAACGCACACAGGGCCATACGGCCTGGCCTCAGGAAAGAGGTGTTGCGTCCAGAGGCGCCTTGGGCCCCTGCTTCTTTCTGCCTTGGAATTCCGCTGGGACCCACTCCCCAGCTGGGCACACAAGCACGGTTGAACAGGTGGCCGCGCCCCGTGGAGAGGGGACAGGAGCTACAGCTGTGCTGCTTTCCAGGCTGCTTTCTTCCCAGTCAGGGTGCAGCGGCGAGAGTTTCCGAGCCACGAGGAGCAGTGTAGAGGTAGCAGCTCCGGGTTGCAAGAGCTGAGCCGAGAGGTGCCTTCCGTAACGGCCTGTTTCTCACCTGGCTTTGGCGCATGCAACCCGTTCCCCAGGCTCTCGCGCCCGGACACCGTACACTGCCTCCTCCCGCAGAGACGTCGGCGGCAGCTACAGCACGGATTCTCTACACTGTGTTTGCATCGCGGTCTTCCGCTAGCAGTCGGACTTGCATGCCAAAGCTGGGCCGCAGGCCCGACTCCACGAGTCAAGCGGGGGGCCGTGTTCTGCCTTCTGTCGCCCCCTAAGTCTCACTCCGAAAATGGTCTGGGACTCGCTGGCAGCGCACGGCCGCAGGCACATGTTAGAATCCTTCCCCCCTCCCCAACGGCTGTCCCGGCTGGACCCAGGATGCTCTCCAGTGTGGTTCCTGCGAGTCAGGTGGTGGTTTTGCGGCCTGCACTCGCGCTCGGGGCAACGGTCCTGGGCCCAGCAACAAGAGCCGAGCCAGGAGGCGAGTCTTCGGCCCGGGCCTCTTGCTCGCTCTGGTGCGCTTTAGGGAGGCTGCCGTTCGCAGAGCTCTTAGCCACAGTAGAGAGTAGAGCGCGCCCTCTAAACCTGTGACCGGCGGGAGCTTTAGGCACGGTATCGGCCCAGATTTCTGCCTTCGAAGGAGGTGCCTGGAACTCAGGGCTCCACGCACCCGTGCCGGAGGAGGGCTAGCTTCGTGACACTAGAGCTGGTGCGAGAGGTGCCTGTGCGCGAAGCCGTTTCTCTCTCCCTGTGATTCAGGGGAATCGTTTCCTAGGCCCTCACGCAGACCCACTGAAAGTGTTGCCACCCTCCGGACCCGTGATGCTGTCTATAGCACGTCCCTCTCCACTGCTGTTAGCAAGTGTTCGGTCACTCTACAGCCTAGCTTCTCCGTGCTAGGGCTTAGGTACCTAGGGCTCCAGGCAGCCCCACAGGGGAGGGCAGTGCTAACCTCCTCACACAAGAGAGGGGTCGAGAGAGCAGCCTTCCTTATAGGCCTGTTTCTCGGTCAGAGTCACGTTTAGGTTCCATCGCTCATGCATTCACACAAACACCCCACAGGTGAAGTGTGCGCTCAGAAGGGCTTTCGTGCCGGAGGTTCGGGGCCTCTACCGTTTGGTTCCTTGCCTTTAGGCGGATGGCAGTTCGGACTAAACACACACAGGGCGAGGCGGCCTGGCCTCAGGAAAGAGGTGTTGCGTCCAGAGGCGCCTTGGGCCCCTGTTTCTTTCTCCCTTGGAATTCCGCTGGGACCCACTCCCCAGCTGGGCACACAAGCACAGTTGAATAGGTGGCCGAGCCCTGTGGAGAGGGGACGGGAGCTACAGCTGTGCTGTTTTCCAGTCTGCTTTCTTGCCAGTCAGGTTGGAGCGGCGAGAGTTCCCGAGCCACGGGGAGCAGTGTAGAGGTAGCAGCGCCGGGTAGCAAGAGCTGAGCTGAGACGTGCCTTCTGCAACGGCCTGTTTCTTACCTGTGTTTGGCGCATGGAACCCGTTCCCCAGGCTCTCGCGTCCGGACACCGTACACTGCCTCCTCCCTCAGAGAGGTCGGCGGCAGCTATAGCACGGATTCTCTACACTGTGTTTGCTTCGCGTTTGTCCGCTAGCAATGAGACTTGCATACCCAAGCGGGGCCGCATGCCCGGCTTCACGAACCAAGCGGGGGCCGTGTTCTGCCTTCTGCCGCCTCCTGAGTCTCACTCCGAAAATGGTCTGGGAATCGCTGGCAGCCCACGGCCGCAGGCACATGGCAGAATGCTTCCACCCTCAGCAACGTCTGTCCCGGCTGGACCCAGGATGCTCTCCAGTGTTGTTCCTGCGAGTCAGGTGGAGGTTTCGCGGCCTGCACTCGCACACGGGGCAAGGGTCCTGGGCCCAGCAACAAGAGCCGAGCCAAGAGGCGTGTCTTCGGCCCCGGCCCCTTGCCCGCTCGGTTGGGCTTTAGGGAGGCCGTTCCTAGAGCTCTCAGCCACAATACAGAGTAGAGTGCGCTCTCTAACCCTGTGACCGGCTGGAGCTTGAGGCACGGTATCTGCCCAGATTTCTGCCTTCGAAGGAGTTGCCTGGAACTCAGGGCTCCACGCAATCGTGCCGGGGAGGGCTACCTTCGTGACACTACAGCTGGTGCGAGAGGAGCCTCTGCGCAAAGCCCTTTCTCTCGCCCCTGATTCAGGGGAATCGTTTCCTAGCCCCTCACGCAGACACACTGAAAGTCTTGCCACCCTCCGGAACCGTGATGCTGTCTACAGCACGGTCCCTCTCCACTGCTGTTAGCTAGTGTTCGTTCACTCTACAGCCTTGCTTCTCCGTCCTAGTGCTTAGGTACCTATGTCTCCAGGCAGGCCCACAGGGGAGAGCAGTGCTAACCTCCTCACACAAGAGAGGGGTCGAGAGAGCAGCCTTCGTTACAGGCCTGTTTCTCTGTCAGAGTCACGTTTAGTTTCCAATGCTCATGCTTTCACAGAAACACCCCACAGATGAAGTGTGCGCTCAGGAAGGTTGTTCGTGGCGGTGGCACGGGCCCTCTACCGTTTGGCTCCTTTGCGCTAGGCGGATGGCACTTGGGACTAAACCCACGGGGGTGGGGGGCATACGACCTAGCTTCACGAAAGAGGGAGTGAGTCGAGAGGCGCCTCGGGCCCAGGCTTCTTTCCCCTTTGGAATTCTGCTGGGAACCCGTCCCCCCGGTGAGCACACAAGCACAGTTGAAAATGTGGCCACCCTGTGAGAGGCAACGTGAGTTCAAGGTGGGCTTCTTTAAAGGCTTGATCCTTCTAAGTCAGTGTTGAGGCCCGAGCGCCCCAAACACACGGGAACGGTTTAGTGTTAGTGGCTTCAGGTAGCAAGGGCCGAGCCAAGAGGTGCCTTCCGCACAGGCCTCTTTCTCCCTCGCTTTGACCTACGGAACCCGTTCCCCGAGCTCTAACCCACGGTCCACCGTACGCGGCTCCTTCCCTCAGAGAGGTCGCCGGTAGCTAGAGCACAGTTTCTCTACACTGTTGTCGCTTCGACTCAGGATGCCAGCAATTAGACTTGCATGCAAGAGTGGGCCCGCAGTGCTGGCTTCATGACACACGTGGGGAGTCATTTTCTGCTTTCTGCCGCGGCCCGAGTCTCACTCAGAAAACCGTGTGGGGCTCTCTGGCAGTGCTTGCCCGCATGCACACAGCCAAATGCTTCCACTCTCAGGAACGGCTCCTCCGGCTGAAGCACGGATTCTCTATAGTGTGGTTCCTTCGAGTAAGGCGGTTGGCTTTTGGCCTGCACGCACACACGGGGTAACGGAACTAGCCACAGAAACAAGAGCTGAGTCGAGAGGTGTCTACGACACTGGCCTTTTTGCTTCCCCGGGTTGACGTAGGGAGGCCGTTCCCCGGGCTCTCAGCCACAGTACACAGTATACAGCGTCCTCCCACCCAGTGACCGGCAGGAGCTAAAGCGCGGTTTCTCCACAGTGTTGTGCCTTCGAGGGAGGTGCCTGGGTCTCAGACCCGCACGCACACGTGCCGGAGGAGTGCTAGCTTCGTGAAACTAGAGCTCATGCGCTAGGTGCCTCTGCACGAGGCCGGTTTTCTCGCCCGGGGCTTTAGGGGAATCGTTTCCCAGGCTCTCACGCACACACACTGAAAGTGTTTCCACCCTCCGGAACAGTGATGCTGTCTACAACACGGTCCCTCTGCACTGCTGTTAGGTGAAGTCGGGGAACTCCACAGGTTGGATGCTTTGTGAGAGTGGCCAGGTACCTAGGCATCCAGGCAGGCACACAGGGTACAGCAGCGCTCACCTCCTGAAACCAGAGGTGCATCGAGAGCAGCCTTCCCCACAGGCCGGTTTCTCGCTCCGGGTAACGTTTAGGTCCCATTTCCCATGCTTTCACACAAACACACAACAGATGAAGTTTGCGCTCAGGAAGGGCGTTCCTGGCTGAGGCACGGGGCCTCCACCGTTTTGTTCCTTAGCGCTTGGCGGGTGGCACTTGGGCCTAAATGCACACGGGGGGGCAGACGACCTAGCCTCACGGAAGAGGAGTGGAGTCGAGAGGTGCCTCGGGCCCAGGCTTCTTTCTCCCTTGGAATTCTGCTGGGACCCACTCCCCCTTGGGCACACAAGCATAGTTCAAAATGTGGCCACCCTGGGGCGAGGGGATGGGAGTTGAAGCTGGGCTTCTCCCCGGGCTTGTTTCTTCCAAGTCAGTGTTGAGCACCGAGCGTTCCCAAGCCACGTGGGGCGGTTTAGTGTTAGTAGCGTCCAGCAAGCAGGAGCTGAGCCTGGAGATGCCTTCCGCCACCGGCCCTCCCTCGCAACCAACGCTGCATAGGTTTTTGATTTCAGACCAACTGTGGCTGAACCTTGCTTGACAGTTCTGTTGCATACTCAATTTGATGAATCCTGAGGGCTCCAAACAGTGACATCATTGTCATACTGGTTGGGAAACATGGTTCCGGCGCGGGTCTTCCTGCGGCATCCTGCAAAAATACCGGCTCAAGAGCTTTCAAGAATGCAGGATTTTTCTAACAGGGTTCCCAGATTTGGTCAATGGAAGTTTCTCTTTGCACAAGCCTGCCACTCTTAGTCTTGAGACAGCCAGCTTGCTAAGAAATTGTGCTAGTCACTTCAACATTATCCCATTCTCATCTCTAACGAAGGACTTTGGCTTCCCAAGCATTTCATTTCTATCCCTTTGATGTTTTCTCAGTCTAGGTTCTCCCTGAGTGTTGTCCAGATCCAATGTCTCAGGGCAATACCCTCTGCATTCAACTGAGAGTCTGGCCAATCCTTGAGACTGTGGGACAGCTTGGGACACAGGGCCCCTCTTATCATGGCTTCTGAACTATTTTGACTGTGGCAGGATTAGGCATTTGAAGGTACCCATCAGTGAATATTCGTGTGTAGGCATGACCAGAGGATTTGCCCGGGGTGGGGGGTGCCTTCATTTGTAGAGTAAGGGAAAACAAAGATAGACATCTCATTCCCAGATTTATTTCACTCCCATTTGAAATGTAGAACTTTGACTCTCATGGCAGATATTCCCAATTTCGTATTATTTTTCTAACAAGGTCTTGGGTCACTATCAGGGGCCATGGTGCTGTCACTCACACAGCCAGTACCCAGGGAAGGATGACAAGTTCCCAGTTTGGTCCTGTGCTAAGCAAGGAGAGTCAGTAACTGATATCCCCAAAGGAACTATGGCACTCTTGTTGCTGAGCACTTGGTTCTTTGCCAGTTAGGTAAGTGCAGTGATGGGTAACCAGCTTGTCTCCATCCCCTGTTTGATTGAGATGCCTTCATTTTGAAGAACAGACCATTCCCACATGGGCAGTATGTCCCTGGAGCTGGTCAGTGCAGAAAGAGCTTTTCCAAGGAATACTGCACCAAGAAACAGTTCCCAAATACTTGGTCATCAGGTGGGAGAACCAACCTGCTACCCCTGAATCCCTGCTACCTTTAAAAAGCATTTAAACAGCCATGACCAGAAACATCCCTTCCCTTCATGCAGGAAGAATGCAGGCCTCTGGTTAAAGCTTTTCTGGGGTAGCAAATGGAAGTTTCCCTTAACCCAAATCCATGAGTGATTCTTATTCCCAAAATTGCCAACTTGTTAGGAGATTGTGCTTGTCACTTCATGCTCAACATGATCCCATTTTCATCCCTAATGAAGGACGTTGGCCCTCTGTGTATCTATTTCCATTCCTTTGTTCTTTTTTTCGAACTGGGTTCTCCCTGGGGGCCTAAATCCCTGGTATCGCAACATTCTGGGGGAAGAGGGGGTAATAAGGGAGCACTGAATTCAGAATGAATGGGCCTGGTGAACACTTATCCACACTAAACCCAAATGAAGAATGAGGAGGGCAGGAGGAGAAGGAAGAAACAGTGTTCCCCCCACGCAAGACAAGTGAGCACAAAGGCTTTCCCAGGCATTGAAAACATTAAGGCTGTCTGTATTAACTGTACAACCACCCAGAAAAAAAAGAAAAATGAAAAGATACCTCTTTCTGTAGCCGGACATCGCATGATCTTGGGGAAAATCTTGTGAGATCTCAGTCCACATCTTGAGAGATCTCATCCAAATCTCGTGATATCTCGGGCCCAGCCTTTGACACCTAGGGCCAAAACCTGATGGATCTGTGGCCAAACACCCTGCCCCTTGGGGGGAACTGGCACTCCCTAGCACAGCCTTCTTGGCACTCTTTATGTCAGTAGGGAATGCACATGTTAGGATGGGGCGAAATTCTACTTTCATCGTTGGTCTCAGACACGACTTTCAGGAAGACACAAAGTGTCTCACACCTAAATATCTGGTGTTTAAGCATCTTGCCTTCGAGCAGGTGAGAAGGGAGCATTGATTCAGGATGAATGGGCACAGTGGATTCTTACTCATTCTCATCCAGAGGTGAGAGAAACAGGAGGCATTAGGGGAAGGAAAGAGCAAAAGGCCCCAAAGCAGGACTGGTGAGAAGAGAGGTAGGGTCCCTGGGGGCTTTCCCAGACTTTCAAAACTTTAAGGTTGTTTTTATTAGCTTCACAATGCCCCAGAAAAAAAAGAAAAAAGAAAAAAAAAAAAGAAAATATACCTTTTCCCTTCGCCAGACCTCAGGTGATTTGGGGGTAAATCTGGTGAGGTCTGTCGAAAACTCATGAGTTCTCATCTAAATCTCTCCAGATCTCAGTCCAAATCTCGTGAGTACTCAATCCAAATCTCACGAGAACTCTTCTAAATCTCGCCAGATCTCAGTCCAAATCTCATGAGATCTCACACATATCTAGCGACATTTCTACCCAAATCTTGTGATATCTTAGTCCAAATCTCATGAGAACTCAGTTAAAATCTCATGCAATGTCTTCCAAATCTCTTGAGATCTCAGTCCAGTCTCTGAGATCCCACCTAATTCTCATAAGATCTCAGTCCAAATCTCAGGAGATATCATTCACATACCACCAGCTATCAGTCCAAATCTTGCGACTCTCATGCACATCTTGTGAGATTTCTAGCCAAACCTTGTGAGATCTCATCCAAATCTCATGATATCTTGGGTCCAGCCATTGACATCTAGAGCCAAAACCTGATGGATCTACGGCCAAACACCCAGGCCATTGGGGGGAACTGGCACTCCCTAGGAGAGCTTCTTGGCACTCCTTATGTCAGTACTGAATGCACATGCCAGGATTGTGCAGAACTTCCAATGTCAGGGTGAATAATTGGTCCCAGACATGACTTGCTGGGAGCCACAAGTTGTCTCCCACTATATCCCTGGGGTTTCAGCATTCTGGTCAAGAGCAGCTATGATGGAAGAATTGAATTCAGGAGGAATGTGCCTTGTGTACTCTTAATCAGCCTCAACCAGAGGTGATAGAAACAGGAGAGCACCACTGGAGTGAAGAAGCAATGTCCCCCTTCCCCCACTCCCCGACACCGAGCATGACAAGTGAGCACACAAGCAGGCTCCCTGAGGCATTCCCAGGCTTTGGAAATATTAAAGCTGTATGTCTTCGCCTCACAACCCCTCAGCAAAAAAGAAAAGTTACCTCTTTCTTTCCTGGCCCTCAGGTGATCTTGGGGGAAATCTCGGGAGACCTCAGTTCAAATCTTGTGAGATCTCCTCCAAATCTCACGAGATCACAGGCCCAGCCATTGAGGCCAATCTACCGGGCCCTTGGGAGTATCTGGAACTCTCTAGCAGAGCCTAAATTGGGACCCTTATGTCAGTAGGTATGGCTCATGCCATGATGTGGCAGAACATGAATAGTACCTACTTGGTCCCAGACACGACCTGCAGGGAAAACACGAAGTGCCTCACTCCAAATCCATTGGTGTTTCAGCATCCTGGGTGAAGAGTATGTACGAAGGGAGCAGAAGTCAGATGAATGGGTTTGGTGGATTCTTATTCACGCTCAACCAGAGGTGACAGAAACAGGGGAGCTGGAGTGGAAGGAAGAAGCAAGGGGACCCCAAGCAGGACAAATGAGCACAAAGGCATGCTCTCTGGGGCTTTCCCAGGCTTTCAAATTATTAAGGGTGTCTGTATTAGCATCACAACACCCCAGAAATGAAAGAAAATATACCTCTTTCTAGAGCCAGACCTCACGCCATCTTGGGGAAAATATCATGAGGTCTGGGTCCAAATCTCGGGAGATCTTATCCAAATCCCCCAAGATCTAGGTCCAAATCTCATGAGATCTCACGCCCGGCCATTTAAATCTAGAGCTAAACCCCGATGGGTCTGTGGCCAAACTTCACCACACTTGAGAGGATCTGGCGCTCTGTAGCAGAGCCTGATTGGAGCTCTTTATGTTAGTAGGCGATGCACATGCCAGGACTGGGCAGAACTTCCAATTTGACTGGTTTCCTAATGGGTCCCAGACATGACCTGCAAGAAGACTGAGGTATCTCACACCTAAAACCCTGGTGTTCCAGCATCCTGGGTGAAGAGCAGTTAAGAAGGCAGCATCAAATTCAGCATGAATCATCCTTGTGGACCCTTATTCACATTAAACCAGAAAGGAGATAGAAACAGGAGGATAAGAGGAGAAGGCAGAAGAAATGTGCCCTGGGAAAGGACATGTGAACACAGAGGCAGGCTCCCTGGGGGCAGTCCCAGGCTCCCTGGGGGCAGTCCCAGTCTTTGAACACATTAAGCTCTCTGTGTTTACCTCACAACACCTCAGAATAAAAAGAAAAGATAACTCTTTCTTTAGCGGGATCTCAAGTAATCTGGGGCCAATCTCAGAATTCTTTGGCTGTCTCTCAGGAATCCTCATCCTAAATCTCAGGAGTACTCTGACAAATCTGGTGAGATCAATGTCCACTCCATGGAAATGGGCCAAAATCCCCTGAGACATCAGGGCATGTCTCTCGAGATCTGTAACTAAATCCCATGAGACCTGGGGAGAAGTCTCTCCAGAACTCAACAGGGGTGGGAAATGCCTAACCTTGATGCTTGTGCAGCATAATAGCTAGCAATTGGACATTCCTGTCTGGGGGACCATGGGAACACCTGGCATTCCACAGAACCCACAGATGCCATTCAGATGTTGGGGTCCAAACCCAGCACTGAATTAGGGATGAATGGCCTCGAGGTCCCTTACTGACATTACGTGAGAAGGGAGAGACATGGGAAGGCATTAGTTACAGGAAGAGGCCGGGAGCCTGGGAGCTGGCTCATCTGTACACCCAGGAAGTCTCCCTGGGTGCTGTCCCAGGCTTTCAACTTTTCAGGACAGTTTGTGTGAGAGTTGCCACCTGCAGACAGAAAACACCTCTTTCTTTTGGTTGAGCTCAGGAAATCATGGGGAAATTTGCACTGGATCTCAGTCCACAGCTCATGACACCTTGACCCAAATCTCATGAGTTCTCAGGGCTAATCTCACGCAATCTATGAACAAATATCACAAAGTTTCAGGAAAACTGGCCCAAGAGCTGGACATGTGAAAACACAGGCAGGCTTCCAGGGGGGCTTTTCGAGGCATTTGACATGTTAAGGCTATCTGTGTGTCAGTAGGATAAGCCACCTCTTGCCTTCACCGGATCTCATGTAATCTTGGGCTAAATCTTATGATTTCATGCAGTTTGGTGTGTTTATTGATGTGTGTATGGGGATGTATAAGGAAAGTGCCATATACTGGAATAAACAGCACTGTGTAGAAAGCATCTTTCAACTAATGTCTTCTTTCATTATGATCCAAGTGCTTTCAAATGTATCTGTGGAAGCATAAGGAAGTCTCAATATACTTAATGAAACAACACTGTGTAGAAAGCATCTTTCAGCTAACAGGTTCTATCTGATTATAGAAATATTTTCAAATGTCTGTGTGGAGCATAAAGAAACTTCCATATAGTTAACTCACTGAAACCAAAGGGGGTGTAAAGCACCCTTCATTCACATCTTCTTTCATTAAGATATAAATGTTTCCCAGTGTCTGTGTGGATGCATAAAGTCTCAAATAATTATCTCCATGAAACAACACTGTGGGGAAGGAGTCCTTCAACTAACATCCTCTTTCATGAAGTTAGAAGTGTTTTCAAATGTATGAGTGGAAGTATAAGGAAACTGCTATAGACTTGACTCCTTCAAACAACACTGTGTGGGAAGCATCTTTCAATGGACATCAGGGTTCGTGCAGATAGAAGTATTTTCACATGTATCTGTGGAAGCCTAAGGAAAGTGCAAAATACTAAACTCAATGAAATGACACAGTGTAGAAAGCATCTTGCAAATGACATCTTCTCTCATGAAGATAATAGCATTTTCAAATATACAGGTTGAGGCATAAGGAAAGTGCCATACTTGACTCATTGAAACAACATTATGTAGAAAGCATCTTTCAACTAACATCTTCTTTCACGAAGATAGAAGTGCTTTCAAATGTATGTGTGGAAACATAAGGAAAGTGCCATGTACTTAAGCCAATGAAACAGCACCCTATGTACCATAGCTTGGCTAATTGAATTTAATTAAAAAAAAAAGAAAGGAAAAAGAAAGAGCACCCTATAGAAAGCATCTTTCAACTAACATCCTCGTTCATGAAGATGGTAGCATTTTTCAATATGTCTGGAAACACAGAGAATGTGTCACTACTTCCCTCATCCAAACATCACTGTGTAGAAAAGCATCTTACTAAAACTAACATGTATCATGAAGATAGTAGCCTTATCAAATGTATGTGTGGTAGTGTAGGGAATGTGCCTTATACCTAACTCATTGAAACAACACTGTGTAGAGAGCATCTTTCAAATAACATCTTTATGCACAAAGGTTTAAGTCTATTGTGGCTCACAGCAAAATGGGTGGCTAGGTTAAACTGCAATCTTCCCCAGTCTCTGTGCTCTGCTCAGTTCACCCCAGAGAAGTGGCCAATGGGTGAACACACAGAATTGTGAACCTACTGTGACTCACACTGAAAAGTTAAGAGGTTTCCTGCCTTCTGAGCACCCTCTCTGACCCTGCTGCTGAGCTCTGTTCCATGACTCCCAGGCGGGCCTTTTGTCTTGGGTGAGGCCAAATACACACTTCCAAATGCCCTCCAGGAAGGGCAGCAATCTCTCCCTGAGTAACCCAAAGGATCTCCTCACCTCAGCTTATTGTGTGGTCACAAGCCGCTGCACTCTTTCCAACTTGCTCCCTCTTCTTGACTTTGTTCTGTGAACCAAGCTTCCTCCCCTTCCTGGCCACGGGGCTTCCCAATCCCCCAATTCAGGACTCTGAACCTCGCCTCTGCCAAATTCTCTCCCTCTAACTATGCAGATTGTTTTCTTACTCCTTCTATCCCCTTCCTAGTTGTTCAAAATAGTTGAATATTGATCTAGTTGTATTCAAAGGACAAGGCAAGTTCCAGATCCCCCTACTACTACTCCACCATCTTGGAAACCCAGCACAAAAAGTTCTTATGTCTTAATGAAAGAAAGATGTTACTTTAGGGACACTTTAAACACAACATAGTTTCAGAGAGTTAAACAAATGCCTTTTCCCTTGTATTTATACACATAAGTTTAAAAACACTTACAGGGCACCTGGGTGGCTCAGTCAGTTTACATCTTAGTGAAAGACTATATATATAATCTTCATGAAAGGAAGATGCTCCTTGACAAGTGGTTTAAGCACACTGATGGCACAAGGAGTTCAACAAATGGCTTTTAGTAGTCTTATTCACATAAGTTAAAAACACATATTCTAAGGAAAGGAAGATGTTCCTTGGAGTATGGTTAAAAACAGTGTAGTTTCAAGAGAATAAGCACAAAACCATTTCCTTGTGTTAAAACTACAGGTGTAAAATTACTGCTTAACTTTATGAGACTCTAATGTTACTTGAAGATGTTTTAAGTACATTATAGTTTCAAGGAATTAAATACAAGGCCAATTTCTAGGGCTTATACACATAAGTTTATGAACATATATGTGAAAAAGAAAGTTGTTACTTAAATGATGCTTTAAGCACAGAGTAGTTTCAAGGAGTTAAGCACATTTTTTCACTAATGTGTCTTCACAAAACGTTCAAAAGAAAAAAATACATTACTTGAAGGACACTTTGAGCAGAGTGTAATTTCAAGGAGGTAAACACATGGATTTTTCCTAGTTGTTCTACACGTTATATCACTTATATCACATTACAACACTATTTTAATGAAGGGAATAATGAAGGGACTTGACACATGCTTTTATGCACAGTGCAGTTTCAACTAGATTCTAAGGCTAGGACTTCCAGGACTGTGTTAAATAACACACAAAAGAATGAACCTGGACACTTTCTTATACCATACACAAAAATAAACTCCAAATGGATGGGAGCCCTAAATGTGAGGCAGGAATGCATCAAAATCCTAGAGGAGAACACAGGCAAGCAACTTCTTTGACCTAGGCCAGAGCTATTTCTTGTTAGACAAATCCTCGAGGCAAGGGAAACAAAGCAAAAATGAACTATTGGGACTTTATCAAGATAAAAAGCTTTTGCACAGCCAAGGAAACAGTCAATAAAACTAAAGGGCAATATATGCAATGGGTGAAGGTATTTTCAAATGACTTACCCAAGGGCTAGTATCCAAAACCTATAAAGAACTTATCAGACTCAACATCCAAAAACTAAAAACTCCAGTCAAGAAATAGGCAGAAAAAAGTCCAAGATGGCGGAGGAGTAGGAGACTTTAATTTCATCTGGTTCCAGGAATTCAGCTAGATAGCTATCAAATCATTCTGAATTTCTGCAAACTCAACCAGAGGTCTAAGAAAAGAATAGCTGCAACTCTACAAATAGAAGTGACTACTTTCTGCAAGGTAGGAGTTTAAAATGAATCCAAGGCAATATATGGAAAGATAGACCTTAGGGGGAGGGAACCTCCATCATCCACCTACCGGCAAGTGATATAACAGTGGAGCACAAAGTAGGAACTTTTAGAAGTCTGCTCTGGTGAGGGACATCACTCAGTCTGCTAAGTGGGGGTGGAACTCTAGCTGGGACAGTGTGGTCTCAGGATTCTTGGGTCACAGGAAGACTGGGGTGCCTGAGTGCGCCAGAGCTCCCAGGCATTGAAGCAGGGAAGCTGCTGCAAAGAGTGAGCCCAGGAGTGGGCTCTCAGCTCTGGATTACCATAAACCGTGAAATGCGGCACAGTCAGGTGACTGCTCTCTGAGCAAGGGCCCAAAAAGCAGCAGAACAGGCAAGACCCCCCCTTCCTCCCTGCCTGAGATAGAAATGCTCGGTCACAGGCCAGGTGAGCACAGAGTGTGGCCAGGGACCAAGGAAACAGGAGTGATTGACTGCTTTTCTCTGAGGGTTCACTGAGGAGTGGGGCCTCTAAGCTTTCCACTCCAGGGTGGGAGATTAGGAGGCCACCATTTTCATTCTCATCCTCTACAGTTCTGTGGAAAGCCTTCAGGGAACAAAAATCACGTAGAGCAAACTGGAGCAGATTACTTAGCATGGCCCCCTGGCAAGGGCAGCACAATTATGCCTGGGGCAAAAACACTTGAAAATCAACACAACAGGCCCCTCCCCCAGAATATCAGCAAGAACATCCAGCCAAGAGCAAGTTTACCCATCAGTGAGAACTACAAGACTCCAGTGCTAGGGGAATACAGCACATAGAATTCATGGCTTTTTCCCCATTATTCTTTAGTTTTTCAACTTTATTTTTTTTAACTTTTTCTTTACTTTTCAACCAATTTCTTACTTTATCAACTCCTTTTTAAAAATCTTTTTTAATTTTCATTTTTATGTTTACACTCTATCCCTTTATTGTATTTAATCTCATTTTTGTATATATGTAAGTTTTTCTTTCTTCACAATTTTGGAATGCAGTTTCTTGTAACAGACCAAAATACACCCAAAATCTAGTGTATGGCTCTGTTTTATTCACCTGTCTGATTATATTCAATTTTTTTGTTGTTCTTTTCTTTTTTTTCTTTGTCTTCTTCCCTTTTTTTGGTTGTTTTTTTCTCTAATTTAAATTCAATTAGCCAAGGTATAGTACATCATTAGTTTATGATATAATGTTCAATGATTCATTAGTTGCATATAACATCCAATGCTCATCACGTCATGTGCCCTCCTTAATACCCATTACCTGGTTAGCCCATTCCCCACCTCCCTCCCTTCTGTACCATGTTTGTTTCTTGGAGTCCAAAGTCTCTCATGGTTTGTCTCCTTCTCTGATTTCTTCCCATTCAGTTTTCCCTCCCCTCCCCCATGGTCCTCTGCACTATTCCTTATATTCCACATATGAGTGAAACCATATAATTGTCTTTCTTTGATTGACTTATTTCACTTAGCATAATACCCTCCAGTTCCATCCATGTTGATGCAAATGGGAGGTATTCATCCTTTCTGATGGTTAATATTCCATTGTATATATAAACCACATCTTCTTTACCCATTCATCTGTTGAAGGACACTTCAGCTTATTCCACAGTTTGGCTATGGTGGACATTGCTGCTGTGAACATTGAGGTGCATGTGCCCCTTCTTTTTACTACATCTGTGTCTTTGTGGTAAATACCCCAAATGTAAATATCATTACAGTTACATTCTATGCTTTCAAGGTATTTAATTTTATTTTTGTATATATAAGTTTTTCTTTCTTTACAATTTTGAGATGCAGTTTCCTCTAACAAAAAGACCAAAATACACTCAGGAGATAGTGTATTGCTCTATTCTGTTCACCTGTCTGTTTATATCCCTTCCTTTTTTGTTGTTCATTTTTTCCCCCCTTTTGTTATTTCTTGTCTTTTAATTTCCATTTTTACACTTATATTCTATCCTTTCATTGTATTTAACTTTATTTTTATATATATATGTTTTTCTTTCTTTACAATTTTCGATCTAGTTTTCTAAAACAACAGACCAAAATACACACAGAATCCAGTGTATTGCTCTATTCTGCTCACTTGTCTGATTATATTCTCTCTCTCTCTCTCTTTTTCTTTTCTGCAGTTTCAGGTCTTGTCTGATTTGTTTAGTGTACATTTCCCTGTGGTCATAGTTGCCATTTTAGTATTTTGTTCTTTCCTTCATCTATTCTTCTCTGGACAGAATGACAAGTCAGAAAAACTCACCTCAAAAAAGAGAACAATAGGGCGCCTGGGTGGCTCAGTTGGTTAAGTGACTGCCTTCAGCTCAGGTCATGATCCTGGAGTCCTGGGATCAAGTCCTGCATCAGGCTCCCTGCTCAGCAGGGAGTCTGCTTCTCCCTCTAACCCTCTGACGCTCTTCCCTCTCGTGCTCTCTATCTCTCATTCTCTCTCTCTCAAATAAATAAATAAAATCTTTAAAAAAATAGAGAACAATAGGCAGTACTGATTGCCAGGGACCTAGTCAGTATGGACATAAGTAAGATGTCGGAACTAGAGTTCAGAATAACAATTATAAAGATACTAGCCGGGCTTGAAAAAAGCATAGAAGACACTAGAGAATCCCTCTCTGGAGAAATAAAAGAACTAAAATCCAACAAGTTGAAATCAAAAAGGCTATTAGTGAGATGCAATAAAAAAATTGGAGGCTCTAACTGATAGGATAAATTAGGCAGAAAAGGGAATTAGTGATATAGAAGACCAAATGATGGAGAATAAGGAAGCTGAGAAAAAGAGAGATAAACAACTACTGGACCATGAGGGGAGAATTCGAGAGATAAGTCATACCATAAAGTGAAACAATATTAGAATAATTGGGATCCCAGAAGAAGGGGAAAAAGAGAGGGGCAGAAGGTGTATTGGAGCAAATTATAGCAGAGAACTTCCCTAATTTTGGGAAGGAAACAGGCATCAAAATCCAGGAGGCACAGAGAACCCCCCTCAATATCAGTAAAAATAGGTCAACAACCCAACATGTAACAGTAAACTTAAAAATTTCAGAGACAAAGAGAAAACCCTGAAAGCAGCTCAGGACAAGAGGTCGGTAACCTACAAGGGTAGAAACATTAGATTGGCATCAGACCTATCCACAGATACCGGGCAAGCAGAAAGGACAGGAATGATATATTCAGGGTGCTAAATGAGGAAAATATGCAGTCAAGAATACTTTATCCAGCTAGGATGTCATTCAAAATAGAAAGAAAGACAAAAACCTTCCAGGACAAACAAACTTAAAGAATTTGTGATCACCAAACCAACCCTACAAGAAATATTAAAAGGGATCCTCTAAGCAATCCTAAAGTAACATAAACCAGAAAGGAATGGAGACAATATAAAGTAACTGTCACTTTACAGGTAATAGGGGGCACTAAATTCATACCTTTTAATAGTTACTCTGAATGTAAATGGGCTAAATGCCCCAATCAAAACATACAAGGTATCAGATTTCAAAAAAAAAAACAAGATACATCGATATGCTGTCAGCAAGAGACTCATTTTAGACCCAAAGACACCTCCAGACTTAAAGAGAGGGGATGGAAAGCCATTTATCATGCTAATGGACATCAAAAGAAAGCTGGATTGCAATCCTTTATCAGACACATTAGATTTTCAAACAAAGACTGTAATAAGAAATGAGGAAGGACACTATATCATAATAAAGGGTCTAACCAAGAAGATCTAAAAATTGTAAATATTTATGCCCCTAACAAGGGAGCAGCCAATTATATAAGCCTATTAATAACAAAATCAAAAAGAAACACCTCAATAATAATACAATAATACTAGGGGATTTTAACACCCTACTCGCTACAATGGACAGATCTTTTAAGCAGAAGATCAACAAGGAAACAAGGGCTTTGAATGACACACTGGACCAGATGGACTTCACAGATATATTCAGGACATTCTATCCTAAGGCAACAGAATACATATTCTTCTCAAGGGCACATGGAACATTCTCCAGAATAGATCACATACTGGGTCACAAATCAGATCTCAACCAGTACCAAAAGATTAAGATTATTCCCTACATATTTTCAGACCACAATGTTTTCAAACTGGAACTCAATCACAAGAGGAAATTTAGAAAGAACTCAAATATACAGAGGCTAAAGAGCATCCTACTAAAGAATGAATAGGTCAACCAGGAAATTAAAGAAATTAAAAAATTCATGAAAATGAAAACACAACCGTTCAAAACCTTTGGGATGCAGCAAAGGTGGTCCTAGAGTGAAGTATATAGCTATACAAGCCTTTCTCAAGAAACAAGAGAGGTCTCAAATACACAACCAAACCTTACACCTAAAGGAGCTGGAGAAAGAACAGCAAATAAAGCCTAAACCCAGCAGGAAAAGAGAAATAATTAAGATTAGAGCAGAAGTCAATGAAATAGAAACCAAAAGAACAGTAGAACAGATCAATGAAACTAGGAGCTAGTTCTTTGAAAGAATTAATAAGATTGATAAACCCCTGGCCAGACTTATCAAAAAGAAAAGAGAAAGAACCCACATACATAAAATCATGAATGAAAGAGGAGAGATCTCAACTAACACCAAAGAAATACAATTATAAGAACATATTATGAGCAACTATATGCCAACGAATTAGGCAATCTGGAAGAAATGGATGCACTCCTAGATATGTATAAACTACAAAAGTGAAACAGGAAGAATTAGAAAACCTGAACAGACCCATACCCAGGAAGGAAATTGAAGCAGTAATGAAAAATCTCCCAACAAACAAGAGCCCAGGGCCGGATGGCTTCCCAGGGGAATTCTTCCAAACACTTAAAATAGAATTAATACCTATTCTTCTGAAGCTGTTTCAAAAAAATAGAAATGGAAGGAAAATTTCCAAACTCTTTCTATGAGGCCAGCATTACCTTGATCCGAAAACCAGACAAAGATGAGAATTACCACCAAAAAGGAGAATTACAGACCAATATCCCTGATGAACATGGATGCAAAAATTCTCACCAAGATACTAGCTAATAGGATCCAACAGGACATTAAAAGGATTTTTCATCATGACCAAGTGGGATTTATTTCTGGGTTGCAAGGGTGTTTCAACATCCTCACTACATCAATAAAAGAAAGGACAAGAACCATAACGATCCTCTCAATAGATGCAGAAAAAAGCATTTGACAAATATAGCATCCTTTCTTGATTAAAACTCTTCAGAATATAGGGATAGAGGGAACATACCTCAATATCATAAAAACCATCTAGGAAAAGCCCACAGTGAATACCATTCTCAATGGGGAAAAACTGAGAGCATTTCCTTTAAGGTCAGAAACACGGCAGGGATGTCCACTCTCACCAGTGTTGTCCAACATAGTACTAGAAGTCCTAGCCTCAGCAATCAGACAGCAAAAGAAATAAAAGGCATCTGAATCAGCAAAGAAGTTAAACCCTCACTCTTTGCAGATGACATGATACTTTATGTGGAAAACCCAAAAAACTCCACCCCAAAATTGCTACAGTTCATATAGGAATTCAGCAACATGGCAGGATATAAAATCAGTGCACAGCAATCAGTTGCTTTTCTATACACTAACAATGAGACAGAAGAAAGAGAAATTAAGGAATTGATCCCATTTAGAATCATCCCCCAAACCATAAGATACCTAGGAATAAATCTAAGGAAAGAAGCAAAGGATGTGTACTCAGAAAAGTGTAGAACACTCATGAAAGTAATTGGGGACGACACAAAGAAATGGAAAAACATTCCATGTTCATGGATTGGAAGAAGAAATAATGTTAAAATGTCTATGCTACCTAGAGCAATCTATACATTCAATGCAATCCCTTTCATAATACCATCAGCTTTTTTCACAGAGCTAGAACAAATAATCCCAAAATTTGTATGAAGCCACAAAAGACCCCAAATAGCCAAAGCAATGTTGAAAAAGAAAACCAAAGCTGGTGGCATCACGATTCTGGACTTCAAGCTCTATTACAAAACTATAATCATCAAGACAGCAAAGTACTGGCACAAAAACAGACACATAGATCAGTGGAACAGAATAGAGAGCCCAGAAATGGACCCTCAACTCTATAGTCAACTAATCTTTGACAAAGCAGGAAAGAATATCCAACGGAAAAAAGACAGTCTCTTCAATAAATGGTGCTGGGAAAATTGAACAGCCACATGCAGAAGAATGAAACTGGACCACTTTCTTACATCGTACACAAATGAATTTGAAATGGATGAAAGACCTAAATGTGAGACAGGAATCCATCAGAATCCTAGAGGAGCACACAGGCAGCTATCTCTTCGGCCACACTTGCTAGACATGTCATTGAAGCCTAGGGAAACAAAGGCAGAAAGGAACTATTGGGACTTCATCAAGATAAAAAGCTTTTGCACAGCAAAGAAACAGTCGACAAAACCAAAAGACAACTGACAGAATGGGAGAAGATATTTGCGAATGACATTTCAGATAAAGGGCTATTTTCCAAAATCTATAAATAACTTATCAACCTCAATGCTCAAAGAACAATTAATCCAATCAAGAAATGGGCAGAAGACATGAACATACATTTCTCCAAAGAAGACATACAGATGGCCAACAGACATATGAAAAAATGCTCAACACCACTCGGCGTCAGGGAAATACAATCAAAACCACAATGAGATACCACCTTACACCAGTCAGAATGGCTAAAATTAACAAGTCACAAATGGCAGATGTTGGAAGGGATGGGGAGAAAGGGGAACCCTTTTACACTGTTGGTAGGAATGCAATCTGGTACAGCCACTTAAAAAAAAGAAAGAAAGAAAAAAGAAAACAGTATAGAGGTTCCTCAAAAAGTTGAAAAAAGTTACCCTATGACCCAGCAATTGCACTACTAGGTATTTACCCCAAAGACACAAAGGTAGGGATCTGAAGGGGCACCTGCACCCCAATGTTTATAGCAGCAATGGCCACAATAGTTAAACTATGGAAAGAGCCCAGATGTACATCAACAGATTAATGGATACAGAAGATGCGGCATATATATAAATATATAATGGAATATTATTCCACCATCAAAAAAAAAAAAGAAATCTTGTCATTTGCAATGACATGGACGGAACTAGAGGGTATTATGCTGAGTCAAATAAGTCAATCAAAGAAAGACAATTCTCATATGATCTCACTCATATGTGGAATTTAGGAAACAAAACACAGGGTCAAAGGGGAAGAGAGGAAAAAATAATACAGGATGAAACCAGAGAGGGAGACAAACCGTAAAAGACTCTTAATCACAGGAAATAAACTGAGGGTTGCTGCAGGGGAGAGGGGTGTGGGGATTGGGTAACTTGGTGATAGCCATTAAGGAGGGCATGTGATGTAAGGAGCACTGGGTATTATATAAGACTGATTAATCACTGACCTCTACCTCTGAAACCAATAATATATTATATGTTAATTAATTGAATTTAAATGAAAAAAATACTCTTGAGGACTGAAAAAAAAAGATATAAATTCCAGTTATGAGATAAGCAAATACTAAAGATGTGTAATTTGAGAGGTTTCTTTTTTAAAGATTTATCTATTTATGAGAGAGAGAGAGGGAGGGAGGGGGAGGGACAGAGGGAGAGAGTCATCAAGCAGACTCCCCACTGAGCCCTAAACCTGATGTGGGGCTTGATCCCACAACCCACGAGATCATGACCTGAGGCAAAAGCAAGAGTCAGACGCTTAACTGACTGAGCCACCCACACACCCCTTGAAAGTTTTTTTGTTTTTTTTTTAAAATTTTATTTATTTAGTTGAAAGAGAGATTGTGTGCATCCACATGAGTGGTGGAGGTTCAGGGGGAAAGGGAGAAGCAGACTTGGAGCCAAGCACATAGCCTAATGGGGGGCTGGATCACAGTACCTAAAGATCACAACCCCAGCCAAAATCAAGAGTCCAATGCTCAACTGACTAAACCACCTAGGCCCCCTCCCTTGAAAGTTTTTAAGATGGTAGATCCTAAGAGTTCTCACCACAAGGAATAAAAAAACAATTTTTTCTTTTTCTTTTTTTCTTTCATATCTTTATGAGATGATTGATATTAACTAAACTTACTGTGGTAATCATTTTAGAATATAAGTCAAATTAGTATGCTGTACACCTTAAGCTTATACAGTTCTGTATGTCACTTATGTCTCAATAAAACTGCAAAAAGAGATGCTAAAATAGATGATCTGAAGTAAATAATAAACTACAAAATAATAATAAAGAAATCTTAGGTAGATAATAGTAATAGCTAACAGCTTTTGAGAACTTACTATGTACCTGGTTATGTCCTAATGTAGGAGGTTAGACACTAATTTTCATGTAAAGGGATTAATACAGTGCCTGCACACATACATTAGATATTATTATGATTATTGACATTATTGTTTTTTATGATTAAAAAAGAAGATTGAGGAGGACTTCTTTTCCTACCCTGAGTACATGCATAACCTAGTGAGTTGCTTTCAGATTACTACTGTGCAAGAACCTGTTAACCCCTAGCAACTGCATCTAGTCAAGTGGTTCTTAAAGTGGAGCATGTTTCAGAATCACTTGGAGGGCATGACAGAACAGATAGCCAGCCGCCACCCGTAAAATTTCTGATTTAGTCAGTCTAGGATGGGGCCCAAGAATTTGCATTTCTAACAATTCCCCAGATGATGCTGATGCTTAGTCCCTGACCAATTTTTTAAATAACTGTTTTATTGAGATATAATGCAAATACCCTAAAATTCAACCTTTAAAGTATACCATTCAGTGGTTTTCACTATATTTACAGTTATGCAACCATCATCACTCCAGAACATAGTATACATTTTTAATTTTTCAATCTATTTTTTGAATAAGTATATGTTCAGTTAAAAAATCAAAACAGTATTAAAAGGTAGAGATGTAGAAGTCTTATTTCTTTCATGCCAATCACCTGGTTCCTCTCTTCCATACAGAATAAAACTCCATATACAATAAGGTTTTTTCCAGTATGGAGGTTCCTCAAGAAGTTAAAAATAGCCCTACGACCCAGCAATTGCACTACTGGGTATTTACCCCAAAAATACAGATGTAATGAAAAGAATGCACCCCAATGTTCATAGCAGCAATGTCCACAATAGCCATACGAGGTGTCCTTCAACAGATGAATGGATAAAGAAGATGTGGTTCATATACACAATGGAATATTACTCAGCCATCAGAAAGGATAATACCTACCATGTGCATCCCCATGGATGGAACTGGAGGGTATTATGCTAAGTGAAATCAATCAATCAATCAATCAAGAAAAATAATTGTCATACTATTTCACTCATATGTGAAATATAAGAAATAGCACAGAGGGCCATAGGGGAAGGGAGGGAAAACTGAATGGGAAGAAATCAAGAGAGGGAGACAAACCATGAGAGACTCTTGACTCTGGGAAACAAACTGAGGGCTGAGGAAGGGAGGGAGATGGGTGAATGGGGTAACTGCATGATGGGCATTAAGGAGGGCACGTGATCTGATGAGCATGGGGTGTTATATGCAACTAATGAATCACCGAACACTACATCAAAAACTAATGATGTACTATATGTTGGTTAATTGAATTTAAATAAAAATATTTTTAAAAGATTTTATTTAGTTATTTTGACACAGAGAGAGAGACAGTGAGAGAGGGAACACAAGCAGGGGGAGTGGGAGAGGGAGAAGCAGGCTTCCTGCTGAGCAGAGATCCCCATGCGGGGCTTGATCCCAGGACCCTGGGATCCTGACCTGAGCCGAAGGCAGACGCTCAATGACTGAGCCACCCAGGCGTCCCAGTAAAAATATTTTTTTAAAAAGGAAAGATGTTAGATGAAAAAAATATAATAAGGAAATGAAAAAATAAAATAAGGTTTTTTTCTTCTGTATGTCTAGTGTATCTTCATGCAGACACAAGCAAATACAAATAATAAGTCTTTCCCTGATTTCATACCCTTAGAAAGGCAACATGCTATGAACTCTATTCTGCCCTTTGCTTTTTAAAATATATCCTAGGGATCATTGTGAAGGTGTACCATGGGTTATTTGATAGTCTCCTTTATGTAAATGAGTACTTTGGTTATTTCTAGTCTTTTACTATTGCAAATAATACTGCAATAAATATCCTTATATACATATCATTTCGTATGTGTGCATGTATATCTGTAGAAATAATTCCTAGAAAGAGATTACTAGTTTAAAGCATAAATGCACTTGTAATTTTGAAAAATATGACCAAATTCCCCTTGATAGGGGTGTTATGATTTTGTACTTCCATTAGCAGTTATGAGTATTATGCCTTTACCCTAATGTGTTTTATCAAATATTTAGATTTTAACCAATAGCTTCAGTGTGCAGTTTTAATTTGTATTTCTCACGAGGTGCCATATTTTTCATATATATAAAGGGTATTTGTGTCCCTTTTTCTGTGAACGCTTCATGTCTTTGCCCATGTTCTATTGGGTTGTTGGTCATTCTTTTCCTGATTTCAAGAGCAATTTATACTTTAGGGGAGTAGTTTTTTACATGAGAGGAGTGTCAAGTATTTTTCCTATTGGGTCATTTGTCTTTTACTTTATTTGTTGTAGTTTTTGCCATGCATAAATTAAGGCTTTTACACAGTTGAATTTATCAATCTTTTGTATCATGAGGAGTATATCAATCTTCTCTATCATGAATAGTGAATTTTGAGTCATAGTTAGAAACACCCCCCAAAGATTATAAATGAATTTTGATTATTATTTATTCTGATACCTTTATAGTTTCATTTTTCACATGCAAATCTTGGCTTCAGTTGCAGTCCACTGCATTCTTAACTACTAGGCTAGAAAATGATATAGACTAGTAGATTTCAAACATTTCTCCTTTATGTATATTTTTCTTTATATGAAGTCTCACCCTATTTTTAAGACAGAGGGAAGAAGAGCTGCCCTGGTGGTATAATAGAGATCTGTTGTGATTGTTGCCCCCATCACAGACTCCAATGGCCCTTTTATGGAATCCTTAGGATCCTTGTAAGCAGAGTGAAAACCACACACAAAAAACCCCAGATATCTGCAAAACAAGAACTAGGCCAAAAAGTTTGATGATAAAAGAGTTAAAAGAAAAGTTTTTGCACTTGTTTTTATGTTTTGGCATCAAATATTTGTTGACAAGACAGATATTCAAAAATGCATTCCAGTACAGGCTTATCTTTCTTATGGATAATTCACTTTTGCTGAGCCTCTCTGTTCAACTGAAAATTCCTCATAATTATACTATTTTATGAATGGTAGAATGGAGAAAACATGGACCTTGGTGTCATACATGAGTTCTAATCCTAAACACTTTGTAGCTGTGAGACCTCAAACAAATTATTAGAAATAATTATTTAATAATTATTAGTTTATTCATTCATTCAAGCAAATATTTGAGTGCTTTGTATATGGAAGACATTGTGCTAAGTGCTGGGGATATAAAGGTCAAGAAGACAGAAATGGTACTACTTTACAGTGTGGAGGTGGAACCAGATGATAATTATAATTGTTTAGATTATGATTATTATAACACCTTCAAAGAAGCGTAGGGTCCATAAAAATGAACAGGGAAGCTCAGCTTCGAGAGTTCAAAGAAACTAAGATCGAGTTCTGGTTTTTTTGTTTGTTTCTTTTTGTTTTTGTTTGTTTTTAGTTTTTAAAAATCTCAACTTAAAAATTTTTTTTAAAGATTTCACTTATTTATTTGACAGAGAGAGAGATAGCGAGGGCAGGAACACAAGCGGGGGGAGTGGGAAAGGGAGAAACAGGCTTCCTGCTGAGCAGGGAGTCTGACGCGGGGCTCGATCCTAGGACCCTGGGATCATGACCTGAGCTTAAGGCAGATGCTCAACTACTGAGCCACCCAGGCACCCCTCAACTTAAAATTTTAAAAATTATTTCAAATGTTTGAAAAGTAGAGGTAATAATATATTAAACCTCTATGTACCTATCTCCCAGGGTCAATAATTTTCAATAGCTGTGTATGAAGTGACATGGCAGAAGAAGGCCAGAGCCTTTCAGGCAAATGGAGTAGCAAATCCATAGACCCAGAGGCCCCAGGGTACATTTGGCAACTGAAAGGAAGACTAATATGGACAGCATAGACATCACTGGAATGTGTATATGGAGAATGGATTCTATGTATATGGTAGATGGGGGCAAGACTGTATTAGTGGATACTGGTTAGAAGCTACTGAGTAGTTTGGGCAAAAGAAATTAATGGCCTGGAATATGGTAGTGGCAGTGGAGAACGAGTGGATAGGTGAGAAATTTACAAATGGGAGGTGGGACAGGCTGGATTTTGATAAGAGAGACAAAAATGTTCATGAAAATCCCAGGTTTAAGCATGAGCTACTGGGTGGATGTCAGTGCCACTACTGAGATGGAGAATTATCATTTTTGGGGAGAAGAAAAATTTAGGTTGAAACGTTTCTCAGACATTCAGGTGGCAATGACAGGCAGGTAGTGTTAAGGGGCTATAGCCAAGCAGCATGGAGAGGTCTGATTGTCGATATAAAATTGAGAGTCAAAGCAGAGATGCAATAAGATGGTCAAACTGTGTTATAAGGCCTAATTGAGGCAACAATGGCAAATGTATAGGGAAAATGGATAAATTGAAGAAGACCAAACTCCACTTCCACTATACTTTTGAGGGTACAATGGAGAATTCTTTTCTCTTCCCCAGGCTGACACTTTCTCAACTTGCTTAAATCATCATTTTAGTTTTTTCTACAACAGATGCTTTTATTACAGAATATTCCTACCTAGTTAGACTTCGTGATCTAATTCAGTTTCTACTCAGTCTCAGCTCCTCTTCCTCTTGTGTTTTGCTTTATATTTACTTCTCAAAGTGCTGAGACACTTGTGGGATCTAAGAAATGGTGGTTGCCTCTACTTCCCAAAGTGAGTTACAGGACCAGCATCAACAATATTGATGTGAAAATGTTGGGGTTTGGGAGCAAACGGTCAAGAAAGAATTCTTGATATGTCTTTGGTGCAAAAAGATAGTTTTATTAAAGCATAGGAACAGGACATGTGGGCAGAAAGAGCTGCGCTGGGGTTGTGAGGTATGGCTGATTATATACTTTCAAGTTGGGAGAGAGTTAGGGATAGTGTAAGTCTCTCAGGAATTTGGAAGCAAGGTTTCCAGGACCTAGAGAGGCTAGCTGTTGTTAGGAAAAGGTCATTTACTATACTATCCAGTAAAACCTTAGTCATGAGACCCTTTAGATGTGTGTCGTGGGCGATATGCTTGGAGGATGATTGCTAACATATACCTTGGGGGGTGGATCGAGATAAAGGAAGTTTCCAAAGGAATTTTTAGGTTAAAGGAGACTCCCATCCAAGTACTAACTAGGCCCGACCCTGCTTAGCTTCCGAGATCAGACGAGATCGGGTGTGTTCAGGGTGGTATGGCCTTAGGATCCTGAAGGTCAGGCTAATGTTAAGCTAAGATTGCCTTTTGCCTCTATCTAGCAAAGTATTAACATCGAGGCAGCTATACTCCTGTCTGTCTCAAGTACTTGTCAATGGCTGTACGTTGGAAGGCAGTTTAATTTTTTTTTCTATGTCTTTTACATTTGTTCTCCCCATCAAATAACTTTTGGGAACTTGTCAGAAATACAAGTTCTCTGGCACCACCTTAGACCTACAGAATCCGAAATTAGTCATCCCTGTTATTGCAAATCCTCTTGGGGATTTTAATGTTTCCTAAATTTGAGAATTTCTGCTCTGGATACCTAACCTACCCCCACTTTAATAGATGGGGAAAGAACACTCCTTTCTTTTGGTTTCAGCAGTTAGGACCATTCCTTAAGTATTGCTTGTCGAATCTGTAGCCTACTTCAAAGTTTTTTTGTTTGTTTTTTGTTTTAAGTAGGCTCCACACTGGGAGCCTTGGGGTTTGAACTCACCACCCTGAGATCAAGACCTGAGCTGAGATCAAGAGTTGGAGGCTTAACTGACAGCCACTGTCATGAGCATGTTATGAAGGCACACACACGAGCTGTCTTTTCACAGCTTTATTCAATGATAAAGCAAAGTTAAATCACAATTATAAAGCACGTTCAGGATTCCAAACTCAATGATATTTCACCATGTGATTGATTATACTTGGCTTCTTACACAGCACACAGAGCAGGGCATAAGACAAACCACACAACAAACAAGGTAATGGAAAGGTGTAGGAAGTTAATGAACCAAACGCTAAGTTAGTCTGTGGGCACTGTAGTTGAGATAGGGCCTCTGTCTGGTGTGGTCAGCTCTCAGCACTTACTGCTTATTATGTTCAAGCAGTGAAGGATCTTGGTTCTGTGTGGAGATCAATCCCGCTGAGCCTTGGGCGGCAGTTGCCTTTTTGAAGTGGTCAGACATAGGGACTTCTGGGTGGCTCAGTTGGTTAAGCGTCTGCCTTCCTATCAGGTCATGATTCCGGGGTCCTGGGATGAGTCCCACATCAGGCTCCCTGCTCAGCAGGGAGACTGCTTCTCCCTCTCCCTCTGCCTGCCGCTCTCCCTGTGTTCTCTATCTCTCTGTGTGTCAAATAAATAAATAAAATCTTAAAAAAATGAAGTGGTCAGACAAAGAGGGGACAGGTCTGAAAAATCTGACAGTTTGCTGCCAAAATCCTCCCCTTTTTAAAGGGTTTAATAGGTCTTGGGCCCCCAGAGGCTTCCTTTGGTTCTGCTCATAATCAGTTCTGGGTGTCAGCTCACCACTGGTCCAAGTGATAACTCTAGACCCACCCAGGGGCCCCTCGAGTTTTTATTTAAGGTCAGTTGTTGCTTGACAAAACAGACCACCTAAGAACTTTATTTGAAAAACACTTGGAGTCTAATCTCCCCCCCAAGAACCCGCCCAGCAGCTGCCCAACTAGGAACTCCATGGGCAGCAATGCAGCCCTCCCAGAGGTCACTCCACAGAATCCCAAGCCTCAGCGGTAAGTGCCCTGAGCAGCGTACTCACAGAGGTAGTGAATACGGACGACTCCGGGCACAACCCAGCCATATTAAGTCTGTGCAGCCGAGTGGTTGAGAAGCCCCGCCCTACACCCGAGCGTCCTCCAATCGCAACGCACGCGTGGCGCAAAGGGCCGAGAGGGCAGGGCGCCCGGAGAAGCCCCGCCCGCTGCCCGAGCACCCGCCAATTGCAGCGCGCAATATGGCGCGCCCTGAGCGTTCGGAGGCGCGCAGCCTTCAGGCGCCTTGAACTGGAGGCGTGCGTTTGGGGGACCTGAGCGCGTGGGCGGAGGCGGTGTGCCTGGAGATGCCCCGCAGAGGTAGCTCTAGTGGCCGGAAGGTAAGTAAGTTCTGGGCTGGGTACCCGCGTCCGGCCAAGCGCGCGGTCTCTGCGCTGTCTCTGCTGGTCGCCCTGGAGCGCCCCCCCACCCCCGCGCGCCATTGTGTCCCCACTCCCCTTTATTCCCCATGGGCCGGGCAAACGGGGCTCAAGGACCGCGTGGCTGGCCTCAGGCTGGTAGGGGTGAGAGGTGGGCGCTGTGTAGACGGTGATCTTAGGCTAGGCTGCGGCAGGTTCCGTGGGTGAGCATGGCTAGAACCCGCGTCGCGGTTTGCCTCTTCTGAGGTCGGCCTTTTGTACAGGTGTGCGTATTGAGCCCTCCGCGGGCCGTCGGTGTCGAGCCTTTCCCGTGGGATGGGAGGGCCGGGAGAAAAACCACTGGAGGCGCGGAGGGGAGAGCCACTACTCTGGGAAAGGCGAGAGGGCGCAGCCGGAGAGGTGATAGAAGTGAGCAACAGGAGTTGAATCTGGAACTAGCGTGTGAGATATATTTATCCTCTCTAGTGTTTGGCATTGTCTCTTTTTGACTGTACGGTACACACGAAGACAGCGGTGGATATTGGAATGGATGTGCCATTTTTTCCCCAGATATCTCCGTTGCCACACTTTTCCTTTCTATTCTAAACTGTTTCTGAATCTTCTATTCCTGCGTCAGTGGGAGAGGAGTCTAAAGCTAACCGCTGCCAAACTGTGTATACCAACTTATACCACAGTGTCTGAACACGGAGTACGTGTAAAGGAAATATTGCATTAATTATATTTAGATGATTGTACCTGTATTTGTGAGTACATCCTTTTCTTCCGTGAATTGTGTTTTCTTGGTACTCACGTGTCCATTACCTTTTTAAGCTGTTTCTGAGTTCCTTGCTTACAAATATGCTTGTCTCATCATATTAAAACAAAATTTTAAAAAGCAAACACAGTACTTTCTTTTTTTCCCCCAAGAGAGAGCGCTCCAGCAGAGGGGGAGGAGCAGAGGGAAAGGGAGAGAGAGAATCTTAAGGGGGCTTCATGCTCAGCGCAGAGCCCACGGCGGGGGGGTGGGGCGCCTTGATCTCATGACCTGAGTGAAATCAAGAGTTGGGCTTAACTGGACTAAGCCGCCCAGATGTCTCTGAGTGCCTCCTTTTTGACTCCTCTTCCTTTTACAACCCCCCCAAAAACAAAAAACAAAACAAAAACAAAAACACCTTCTTGAAAAAATAGTCCACATATACAGGTTCCACTTGCTTATTATGTTTCTTTGCTTCTGGAATATCCTCACTTGTCAGACACTGAATTTTGTAACTGATTACAGGGAGTAAAAGAAACCTATGTCAAACATACCTATTGATTGTAAGACACATTCTGATTCCAGAAATATTCAAATGTGAAAAAAAAATCAAGGAATTACATGAAATTGTTAACTCATGGTCACTGTAGCATTTGACACATCACTTACTTTTATTTAATTCTTTTTGGGGGGGGCAAGTATTCCTGACTCTTGCTATCCTGATTCTCTTCCTGTCTTGCATCTGCTCATTTGCTTCTCTTTAAAGATTTATTTTTATATAGAGAGGAGAGTGTGAGCGCATGAGGTGGGGGAAGGGACGGGAGGAGAGGGAGAGAATCTCAAGTAGACTCCCCGCTGAGTGCAGAGCTGGACTCTGGGCTCAATCTCACAACCCTGAGATCATGACCTGAGCCAAAATCAAGAGTTGGATGCTTAACTGACTGAGTCACCACCCAGGCACCCCTTATTTACTTCTCTTTACTCTTTTCCTGCCATGTTCTAGTTTTTGATCTGGTGCTTTTTTTTTTTTTTTTTTACAAATTTTTTCTCTGCAATCTCATAGGTTGATGTTAGCTGTCACTCTATATAGCTGACTTTTCCTTGAGCTCAGTTTAAACTCAGTGTATCATGAAGTCATCAATTTCACATCCTTAGTCCACTAAGCCCTAATAGTTTCTTTTGTGTTGTGTTGGTCTCATCCTATTCATGGTGATGCTTGGCTAGGAATGCCTGAGGCACTTGCCTGGGCCCCCAGATTACTTGTAGCAAGCCATTTCTCCCAACCAGAGCCATTCTTGTGGCTGAGCAGACCTTGTGGTTATCGTGATTGCAGGATGCACTGCAGCAAAATCCACCAGGGAACTTTGAGGAATGAGATTTACTACTCACAGATCCTAGAGGGTATATTGCACACCCAAGGGCCACACTGTGAGGTTGAGGGAGGCTGGGGGAGAAGGAGAGCAAGAGATCTTGGGGTCTGCTTTTATTAGGGTCTGAGGGTGGGATATCTAGGGTTTTGGAGATTAATTCTTTATTGGCTAATTTATTTATTTATTATTTTTTTAAAGATTTTATTTGAGAGAGAGAATAGAGAGAGAGAGAGAGCACACAAGGGGGGGGGGGAGCAGGAGAGGGAGAAGCAAACTCCCCGCTGAGCAGGGAGCCCAATGCGGGACTCTATCCCGGGACTCCAGGATCATGACCTGAGCTGAAGGCAGTCGCTTTACCAACTGAGCCACCCAGGCGCCCCTTTATTGGCTAATTTAAAGCCTAAGAGTGGGAATTAGGGCACCAGAAGGAAGAAGCAGCGTCACTCAAATGGTCAGTTATGTAGGTTTAACTGTAGGTTATCGAGGGTGTTTTGAAAGCGGGACCTTTATGAGGAGGGAGGGACGGCTTAATTCCTTATCATGCTGATTTGCTAGTAATTGTCATGTAACTGGTGCTATGTTTATTCAAGATGATGTCTTCTGAAATGGATGCCTTGGCAACGAAAAATTTAGTGTCAGGCATTCACATTACGTCTTAGAAATCTTAGTTTTTGGGCGCCTGGGTGGCTCAGTTGTTAAGCGTCTGCCTTTGGCTCAGGTCATGATCCCAGGGTCCTGGAATTGAGTCCCACATCAGACTCCCTGCTCGGCGGGAGGCCTTCTTCTCCCTCTGACCCTCTCCCCTGCTTGTGTTCCTGCTCTCGCTGTCTCTCTCTCTGTCAAATAAATAAATAAAATCTTTAAAAAAAAAAAAAGAAATCTTAGTTTTTGACTTGAGACTCTCAGGAACTTATCAGTTTTTCTTTTCAATAATTGTACTAGTGATCTATTGCTGTTTAATGAATTATCTCGAAACTGAAGCAGCTTAAAACAAATGCTTATTTTTTCATATAGTTTCTGAAGGTCAGAAATCTGGGAATGGGTCAACTGGCTGGTTCCAGCTCAGGGTCTCCTACAAGTGGCATTCAAATAAAGGGTCACTGAGGTGGCTCAGTTGGTTAAGCCACTGCCTTCGGCTCAGGTCATGATCTTGGAGTCCCGGGATCGAGTCCCACGTTGGGCTCCCTGCTCAGCAGGGAGTCTGCTTCTCCCTCTGACCCTCTTCCCTCTCGTTTTCTCTATCTCTCATTCTCTCTCTCAAATAAATAAATAAAATCTTTAAAAAAAAAGGGTCACTGAGGCTGTAGGATCCACTTCTAAATTTACCCATGTGTTTGTTGGCAAGGGTCAGTTACTTGCCACTTCCATAGGGCAGCTCTCACAACATGGCAACTGGCTTTCTGAAGAGAAAGAGAGGGATGGACTAAGAAAGAGGCCCTGGTGTCTTTTATAACAGTGTCAGAAGTGACATATCACCTCTTCCTTCCTGTTCTCTTCATCACAGATCAACCTGGTACAGTGTGAGAGGGGACTAGAGAGGATGTGAATGCTAAAAGGTAGGAATGATAGGGAACCATCTTGGAGGCTACCTACCCCAATAGTTTTTCCCCAGGTTTTTTTTTTTTTTTTCCCTAGAAAAGTTTTCTTTATTGTCACATGATAAACCAGTCTGGGAAAATTATATAAGGTGTTATCAATGGTTACAAGGTGAATTGTACATTTCCCTTACTTTAATACATATGCTTTCACTCTTCTCACCTTTCTTGGTTAAATTATAATATGGTAACAGATAACAAGGCACAATTTTCAGTCACATACTTCCTATTTAAAATTATTCTAGTTATTATAAAGATGTTATAATAACATGTATCTCTGAAATATAAGAGGTTTGAAGCAAAGGGGTAAAGACTCTGCTAGAATCATGAAGAGTTCACTGTCTTGTCAAAGAATACCATCTGAACTCCACCGGGAACATGCTCCAAATTCCACGAGGAGAAACACATACCTGTTTTATCCCTGTCTGGTTCACCAGTAGTTAGCACTATACATTTTTCTCATTGCTGTCAGGTTCAGTATCCTTTTGTCAAAGTATTTAGTCCTTATGAAAATTTTTTTCTTAGCAAATTCTGACTATTATTCTTATTTTATAGTAGGAGTCTAGGGGCCAAGTAATTTTAGTGTTTGTTGGACCAAAACTAGTTTGCTCCACATATACTCCAGGAGCTTGGCCAGATTCCCACAGTACAGATCCTCAGGTTTTTTTTTTTCCCCCATTTTCTATCACCCTAGGTCAGGTCCAAAGTACTTCCTGCTTGGAGTGGTTTTGTAGTACCAGCCATGTAGCATGTTCCTGTTCCATCTTCTGAGATGACTTTCCCTTAGAGACACCACTTTAATTATATTGTTATTCCTCTGCTTAAGCATCATTTTACTTCTTATTGACAACATAATCATTTATTTTGGACTTAATACATGATATGTATTAACTTATTTACTTCAACAGTCCTATTAAACAGGTTCTATTAGTCTCATTTTTCGGACAAGGAAACTGAGGTATAGCAGAGAGTTTAAGTACTTTGCCCAAGGTCACAAAACGATTAAGTGAAGAAGCCAGGATTTGTATGCAGGTAGTCACTTCCAGACCTTGCTTTTGTTCAGGCTCTCATCCTGTTATTCACAGCTTCTACAAAGTGGCCATACCTTATTCCATAACTTCGTTCATTATTTATCCTTTAGGTAAAGTAAATGACTGTTTTCACTGTACTTTCTTCTTGGTATTTACTCATGTTCTTGGTTTGGAGTAATGCCATATCTTCCATTTCTGCTTATTGGAACCTTGATCATCTGTCAAGGTCCACCTCAAATCCCGCCTTCTTTCTGATCATCCCAGTTGTAAATGGACTTTATTCTGTATTCCTGTGAAACTTTGTACATATCATTCTTATAGCTTCATGTCTTGTATTAGGTTTACTTGTACCCATCTTAATAATGTAGACATCTTAAGATTATGTCTTCACCCCATGTCCCCCAGAGCACCTGCCATAACCCCTTGTACATATTAAGTACCTAATAAATATCTGATGAATGAATGGAAGGGGTACTAGTTCAGAAGATTTGCAAGTATTCTAGCTCTGAAGAAACATAGGGAAATAACTTAGAAGACTTGGGTACCAGCCTCAGCTCTGCAAATAACTAATTTTGTGATTTTGGACAAGCCACAGAAATCTTTCTGGACTCTTAAACGATGACAGTTGATATGGTCATGGACTAAAGTAGTAGAATTGGGAATGGTGTTGGGAGAGGACTGAGTTGATAAATTATAAATGGAAGAGGAGATAGGCACTGAAATTGAAAGATGAAGAGGGGAGAATCAGTGGTGATCCAGAAGTTGAACCTCTGAAAAACAGAAAGGTTGAGGAGAATTAGTTGCTTCTTACCTGAGTTAGGATGTATAGATACGTGAAACTTCAGCCCAGGGGATAGATTGGGGCAGGCAATTGCTCAAAGGCTAGGAGTATTTTAGTTCTTTCTTCCCTCCTGCCTTAGGCCCCTCACTGCCCCTTCAAGTTCTTTTTCCTTTATGCTTTGTGTTCCCTTTCCTTGCTAAAAGCCAGGAATGACCATAAATACTCCCTTTCTCTCCCAGTTGCTTACCTTTTGAGATTTCCTGGTCTTCCCCTTTACTCACAGTTCCTTTTACCTCCTCAGACTGAATTATAGCTCTCCCTGTTCTCTCCACTCTTTTCCCACCGAAGGTAAAACTATCTTGGCAAGATCCTAAAAGGGAGAAAAGGGAAATTATATCTTCCTGGTGACACCCTCCTTCCTTAATCTTTTGGGTTCTCATTAAAAAACTTACTTTATTTCTGGTGCTTCTTGCATAATGACAAGGGTATGATGGTAGGTATTAATTAAATACAATGTATATGTCTGTTTGAATTGAAGAGTACACAGGGCTACATTTCAAGTGAAAAGTGTTTCTCAAGAAAGGGACATATTTTCCTTCTTTGAAGCAGGAAAGATGGAGCTAGTGGAGAAAATAAGGACCCTTTACTACAAAGATTGGATTCTGTTACAGAAAGGGCTTAGTTTTGAAGACTAGGAACATTTTTACTCTGAGACCATAGGGAAGAAGAACTCAGATTTTAACCTTGGGGGGGAAGATGTGATGACTTGAGCTCTGACAGTGACATGGAGAGGTAAAGGTAAGTGTGGGTATGGAATTGGTGTATGTATGTGATTGTGTGTATGTGTGTGTGAGTAGAGAGCTAGGGAATGATTAAGAGTGTTTACCAGCATTGCCCAAGGACATGTAATAAGAAAATAGGAAGGAAGTTCTCATTTGGGGTCTTTTTACAGTAGCCCTGTGGATTGGTGATTGGTAAAGTGAATTGGTAGAAGGGAAGGAGTCTTCATGCTTGAAAGGCAATACTGGAGTTGTTGGCCGTAGAGTGCAGAGTGGTAAGGGAGACATCATGATTGGGAGCAAGCTAGTGACTGATAAAATGAATGGGCTTGAGACTTAAAAATGTCCCAGTGAATTCCCAGATAACTCAGAGAATTCCCAAATACTCAGTCAGAAACTCAGCCAGTGGTACCTTCTTTGTATGGAAGGTGCACATTATAGTTATTGTTAGGCACTTTTGTTAAGATGAGATAATGCAGAGTCAGTGGCTAGAATCCCTATTTCTGTAATTAGATGTACATGGGGGAAAATATTGATGTTGCTTACTAGCTCTGACTAGGGCAATATACCTAACATTTCTAAGTTGTAGTTTTTTTGTCTACAAAGTGGAAATAATACCTATATCTTTTACCATTAGTATGAGGATTAAATGGTGAGAATGCATGAAATGATATGCTGAACACATAAGCACTCAGTGTTAGCGGTAATGAAAGCAGTTAATAATAATAAAACACCATGATAATGAAAGGATTTTTATATGAGGACAAACCTATCATACATCCTCTATTACTTTGCCTCTAGATTTCCCTGGAATTATTTCTTTCTGCTTGCTGAGGAAGGACTAGGAAGAGGGCTTAGTTTTAAAATTGTTCAGTGATGGTGAGGGATTCTCTCATAGTTATCTTGGTAGGAATACCTTAAGGTTCCAATTTTAGCCCGTGATAATCTCATCGGATGACTTACTGGTGGCTCTATTCAGAATTAGACTACTTAGTATTGACATTATCCTTAAAATGGAAGGGAAAGAGAGGTAATGTTTTTTTGTCAAGTACTTCACATATATGCCTCATTTAAGGGAGAAGGTGTTCTTTCTTTTTAATGAATAATATATGCTTGCAAATAAGATAAAATTGTACAAAAAAGTTTCTCATGAAAACCAGCAATCCCTGTCCTTTTCTTTCCTGTACCTAATTCTGTCCCTGAGAGGCAATTACTTTTTTAAAATTGAGATAACTATAGAATTACATACGGTTGTAAAGAATAATAGAGATCTCCTGTATCCTTCACCCAGTTTGCTCCAATAGTAACATTTTGCAAAACTGTAGTACAGCATCACCACAGATATATTGACATTAATACAATCCAATTATCTTGTACAGATTTCTCTAGACTTTGTGTGTTTAGTTCTGTGCATTTTTACACATGTATAGGGTCATGTATCCACCACCACTAGAGATACTGAACAGTTCCATTAGCACAGGAATCCCTTTAATAATCAAACATACCCACTCCCTTTCAGTAACTCCCACCACTGACCCCTAGCATTTTAAACATTGCGTCATTTCAAAAATGTTATAGAGATGGAATTGTATGGTTTATAATCTTTTGGGGTCATTTTTTTTTCACTCAGCATAATACTCTGGAGATTAATCCAAGTTGGTTTGTTCATTTTTATTGCTGAGTAGTATTCCATGGAATGAATGTACTACAGTTTGGCTCAACATTTTACTCGTTGAAGGACATCTGGGCTGTTGCCACTGTTGGCTCTTTTGACTAAATTGCTGTGAACACTTGTGTACAGATTTTTGTTTGAACATAGGTTTTCTTTTTTCTAAGATAAATGCCCAAGTTAATTGCTGGGTCATATGGTAATTGGATGTTTAGTTTTATTTTATTAAGGTTATGTATTTTTTAAAGATTTTATTTGTCAGAGAGAGAGAGAGAGCGCGCAAGTGAGCGCAAGCAGGGGGAGCAGCAGGCAGATGGAGAAGCAGGCTCCCTGCTGATTAAGGAGCCCAATGTGGGACTCCATCCCAGGACCTTGAGATCATGACCTGAGCCGAAGGCAGATGCTTAACCAACTGAGCCACCCAGGCGTCCCTTAAGATTGCATTTTTAAGTAATCTTTACACCCAGTGTGGGGCTCAAGCTTGCAACCCGAGATCAAGAATTGCATGCCCTATGGACTGAACCAGCCGGGTACCCCTGGATGTTTAGTTTTATAATAAACTAACAAACTGTTTCTCACAGTGGCTGTACAATATTACAGTGACAGTGGCAATGTGTGAGTGATTCAGAGATAATAAATTTGTCCTTTTAAAGTATACAGTTCATTGGTTTTTAGTGTATTCACAGAGTTGGGCAAATATTTCTAATTACAGAACATTTTCATCACCCTAAAAAAAAACTCCATGGCATCCACAAAGCTACTTTCTCTCTGTATGGATTTACCTATTCTGGACATTTCGTATAAATGGAATAATATCTGGTCTTTTATACTGGCTTCTTTCACTTAGCCTAATGTTTTCAAGTGCACCCATTATTGTTGCTTTATTCCTCTTTATGGTTGAATAATTTTCCATTGCATGGATATAGTACATTTAAAAAATCCATTCATCAATGGATAAACATTTGGATTATTTCTACGTTTGGTTGTTAGGAGTAATACTATGAGCCTCTCTGTACCAGTTTTTGGGTTGACCTAAGTTTTCATTTCTCTTGGCTATAAACGTACCGATAGAATTGCTGGGTCGTATGGTAATTCTGTGATTAAATTTTAAGGAACTGCCAAATTTTGTTCCAAAGAGGTTGCATCATTTTATAGTCTCATCAGAAAGGAATGAGGATTCTAATTTCTCCACGTCCTTGTCAACACTTGTCATTGCCTATCGTTTGATTTTAGCCATCTTAATGGGTAGAAAGTGTTATCTCATTGTTTTGGTTTTGGTTTACATTTTCCTAATGACTAATGATGTTAAATGTCTTTTCAAGTACTTATTCGCCATTTTTATGTTTTCTTTGAAGAAATACCTATTTAATTATTTGCCCATGCTTTAGTTGGGTTATTTATCTTCTTTTATAAAGTGTTCTTTATAAGTTCTTATACCACTCGTATATCAGATACATGATTTGCAAATATTTTCTCCCATTCTGTGGGCTATCTTTCCATTTTCTTGATGGTGTCATTTGCAGCACAAGTATTTTAAAATTTTGAAGTCCAATCTGTTTTTACTTTCATTGCTTATACTTTTGGTATCCTAAGAAATTATTGCCTAACCCAAAATCATGATTTCTTTTTTTTCTTTTATTTTCTTAAAGATTTTATTTATTTATTAGGGAGAGAGAGAGCACAAGCAGTGAGAGGTGGAGGGGCAGAGGGAGAAGGAGAACTCCCCTCCCGCCCCCTGAGCACGGAGCCCAGTGTGGGGCTCGATCCCAGGACCCTGGGATCATGGCCTGAGCCAAAGGCAGACGCTTAACTGACTGAACCACCCAGATGTGGCCCCCCCGCCTTTTTAAAAATATTTTATTTATTTGAGAGTGAGCGATTGAGAGAGATCGAGCAAGCATGAGTGGGGGAGGAGCAGAGGGAGAGGGAGAAGCAGACTCCCAGCTGAGCAAGGAGCCTGATGTGGGGCTCCATCCTGGGACTCCAGGATCATGACCTGAGCTGAAGGCAGGAGCTTAAACTGGACTGAAACACCCAGGTGCTCCATGAAGATTTATTTCTAAGAGTTTTTTTCTTAGAGTTTTATAGTTTTAGCTTTTTCACTTAAAACTGGTTCACTTAGAGTTAATTTTTGTGTGTGGTATAAGGTGTCCAGCTTCATTTTTATGCATGTGGATATCCAGTTGTCCCAGCACTATTTGTTGAAAAGATTATTCTTCTTCCACAATATTTTATTGTTTTTTTTTGAAATTCAATTGACCATAAATGTAAGAGTTTATTTCTTTTTTTTAAAAAGATTTATTTATTTGAGAGAGCGAGAATGAGAGAGAGAGAGAGAGAGAGAGTACATGAGTGGGGGGAGGGTTAGAGGGAGAAGCAGGCTCCCTGCTGAGCAGGGAGCCCGATGCAGGACTCGATCCCGGGACTCCAGGATCATGACCTGAGCCGAGTTTATTTCTTTTTTTTTTTTAAAGTTTTTTTTTTTAAGATTTTTATTTATTTATTGAGAGAGAGAGAGAGAATGGTAGAGAGAGAGCATGAGAGGGAGGAAGGTCAGAGGGAGAAGCAGACTCCCTGCTGAGCAGGGAGCCCGATACGGGACTCGATCCCGGGACTCCAGGATCATGACCTGAGCCGAAGGCAGTCGCTCAACCAACTGAGCCACCCAGGCACCCCAAGTTTATTTCTTGATTATGAATTCTCTTCCAGTGATGTGTGCTGTCCTTATGCCAGTGCCATACTTTCTTAATTATTGTAGCTTGTGAAGTCTCTATAATTTTTTTTAGGTTTTAAGATTATTTAAATTGTTCTGGGTTCCTTGGCTTTCCATGTGAATAATAACATCAGCTTGTCAACTTCTGCAAAGAGCCATCTGGGATTTTTATTGGATTAAGTCTGTAGATTAATTGGAGAGTATTGTCATCTTAATATTAAGTTTTCCAGGGCACTTGGGTGCATCAGTTGGTTAAGGGTCTGACTCTTTTTTTTTTTTTTTAAAGATTTTATTTATTTATTTGACAGAGAGAGACACAGCGAGAGAGGGAACACAAGCAGGGGGAGTGGGAGAGGGAGAAGCAGGCTCCCAGCTGAGCAGGGAGCCCGATGTGGGCCTTGATCCCAGGACCCTGGGGTCATGACCTGAGCCGAAGGCAGATGCTTAACAACTGAGCCACCCAGGCGCCCAGGGGTCCGACTCTTGATTTTGGCTCAGGTCATGATCTCAGGGTCATGAGATTGAGACCATAGTCAGGCTCCATGCTAGGAATGAAGCCTGGTTAAGATTCTCTCTCTCCCTCTTCCCCTCCCCCCACACTCTCGCTCTCTCAGAAAAAATTGTTTTCCTTTTCCAATCCTTGAACATGGGCTGTCTTTCCATTTTTAGATCTTTAATTTCTTTCAACTGTATTTTATAGTTTTCACTTTGAAAGTCTTGCACTTTTTTGGTTACATTTATTCCTTAAGTATTTTATTCTTTTTGGTACTATTAGTGCATTTTTTTTTTTTTTAGATTTTATTTAAATTTGAGTCAGTTAACATACAGTGTATTATTAGTTTCAGGGGTAGAATTTAATGATTCATCACTTGCAGACAACACATAGTGCTCAACACAAGAGCACTCGTTAATACCCATCACCCCATTTAGCTCCCCCCACCCACCTCCCTTCCAGGAACCCTCAGTTTGTTCTCTCTAGTTGAGTATCTTATGGTTTTATTAGCGCAGTTTTTAAAATTCATTTATGTATTGGTCATTGTTAGTATGTATAAATACAATTGACTTTTTATATTGAGATTGTATTTTGCAACTTTGTTGAACTCTTATTCTTCTGAGGTTTATAATTCTTTATTAAGCTAATATTTAGTCAATAAACTCATTTGTATCAGACACAAACCAAAAAACCCATATGATGTCATGAGACAGTTTCAATATTCATGGTAAACATAGGACTTAAACAAAGTCTCCCTTTTCAAGATCAGTACATCTAGACTGTTTAACCTACAAAATTATCTTTGATGATCAAAAAACCAAAGGAAAAAATGACATTTTTTTAAAAAGGAAAATGGTAGTTTCAAAGTCAGTGACTTTTTCCCTCATTTCAAAAGCATGGAATTTTTCTAGAATGTTGACTAAAAAGGTTAAATAAATACTGTACACCTTAACTAAACAAAGTTGACAAAAAAAGTTATCTACAGATCTAAAATGAATCCATGCAGATTTATAAAAATCATTCTACCTCCTTGCCTTTTTTATTTTTTCTAATATATATTTTAACAAAATAATATGCTTTCAAAATATGCAACATATAAAGCAAGATCATTTTTATCAGTAATTTAAAGGAGAAAAAAAGATCCCTAAGGTATAACTGTACAGAGAAGCAAAGCAAACTCTGAAGTGAAGAGTGATTATGATGTTTTCAAAGTAGGAATGTGTGACTTTTATTTAAATGTTACAGTGGCAGGCTGTTGGGGCTACTGGCTGGCTGAGTTGGAAGAGCATGCCTCTCTTGATCTTGGGGTTGTGAGTTCAAGCCCCACATTGGGTGTAGAGATTACTAAAAAAAAAGAATAAAATCGGCTACCTAATTAATCCGGACAGTAAGGAAAGCAGGATGGGTCAGGGAGTAAGAGCTGGGATGAAAGAGACTAAACTAAGAAGATAATCTACCTTGTCTTCAGTTTCTCTTTTGACTTCTCGTCAAGTATAAAGGCATAGAAAAACTACTCATTCCCAGCACAGGTTCAATAAAAAATAAAATGGCAAAGCTTACCCCTTGCTATGTTCCACTAATGTTTTACCTATAAAAATGGGAAGAAATTTAGGGAAAACTACTTTCAGATCAAGTGAGTTAAAGACAAGTATATTTTAAGTTAATCCTTTAACTATGAGTAATACTCCATTCTAAAAGATTGGTCTGAGAAGGGAGAAAGTAGGAAACTATTTTAAGCTGCATATAAATTGAATCTTTATACTCATTTATCTTTCAAGTATAAAAACATTTTAAGTTATCATTTCCTCTTTAATCCTCTAAGATCTCATGCAAAAAGATGAATCAAGCCTCACTCATAACACAGACTTAGAAACAAAAGCAAAAAAAAAAAAAATTAAATGACATAAGTTACACTATTACATAATGGGAACAAAGTTAGGCCTGCTCCTTTAGTTATTAGTGTGTTATAGATACGTTAGTAAATATCAGTGAAGTGATTGAATACTAAACTGGTCATATCTTCCACATAAATTAAGTTGGAAGGGGAGGCACTTCATCAGAACTATTTAAAATAAAGTTTTGTAATCCTTTTTAAGGGATTCCTTAAATTTCATTTTTCAACTTTTTAAAAAATTTTATATTTAAATTCAATTTAGTTAACATATAGTGTATTATTAGTTTCAGGGATAGAATTTAGTGATTCATTAGTTGCATAACACCCGGTGCTCATTACATCAAGTGCCCTCTTTAATGCCCATCACCCAATTATCCCTTCTCCCTACCAATCTCTCTTCCGGTAACCCTCAGTTTGTTTCCTATGGTTAACAGTCTTTGGTGATTTGTGTTCTACTCTGTTTTTATCTTATTTTATTTTTTTTCCCTTCCCCTATGTTCATCAGTTTTGTTTCTTGAATTCCACCATGAGTGAAATCAAAGCCAAAGTCTTTCTCTGACTGACTTATTTTGCTAAGCATAACTCACTGGGTCCATCGACATCATTGTAACTGGCAAGATTTCATTCTTTTTGATGGCTGAGTAATATTCCATTACAGACACACATATATGTATATATATACATATATTTGTATATTTTTGGTGGCTGGGTAATATTCTATTGTATATATGTATATACTCCACATCTTCTTTATCCATTCATCTGTTGATGGACATCTGAGCTCTTTCCATAGTTTGGCTGTTGTGGACATTGCAGCTATAAATATTGGGGTGCATGAGCTCCTTCAAATCACTATGTTTGTGTCCTTTGGATAAATACCTAGTAGTGCAATTGCTGAGTCATAGGGTAACTCTATTTTTCACTTTTTGAGGAACCTCCTACAGTTTTCCAGAGTGGCTGTACCAGTTTGCATTCCGACCAACAGTGTAAGAGGGTTTCCTTTTCTCTGCATCCTCACCAACATTTGTTTCCTTAATTTTAGCCATTCTGACTGGTATGAGGTGGAATCTTATTGTGGTTTTGATTTGTATTTCCCTGATGCTGAGTGATGTTGAGCTATTTCTCATATGTCTGTTGCCATTTGTATTTCTTCTTTGGAGAAATGTCTGTTCATATCTTTTGATGGTATTTTGACTGGACTTTGTTTTTTTGGATGTTGAGTTTTATAAGTTGTTTTTTTTTTTTTTTTTTTACATTTTATTTATTTGAGAGAGCAAGCGAAAGAGAGACCACGAGCAGAAGGGAGAGGCAGAAGGGAGAGGCAGAGGGAGAGGGAGAAGCAGACTCCCTGCTGAGCCTGGTGCGGGATTCCATCCCAGGACTCTGGGGTCATGACATAAGCAGAAGGCAGATGTTTAATCAACTGAGCCACCCAGGTGCCCTGATAAGTTCTTTATAGGTCTCGGGCACTAGGCCTTTATCCAATATGTTCTTTGCAAATAACTTCTCCCATTCCATAGGTTGCCTTTGTTTTGTTGACTGTTTCCTTTGCTTTGGAAAAGCTTTTTATCCTGATGAAGTCCCAATAGTTCATTTTTGCTTTTGTTTCTCTTGCCTTTGGAGATGTGTCTTGCAAGAAGTTGCTGTGGCTGAAGACAAAGAGGTTGCTGACTGTGTTTTCCTCTAAGATTTTGGTGGATTTCTATCTCATATTTAGGTCTTTCATCCATTTCGTATTTATTTGTGTATGGTGTAAGAAAATGGTCCAGTTTAATTCTTCTGCATGTGGCTGTCCAGTTTTCCCAACACCATTTGTTGAAGAGACTTTTTTCCATTTAATATTCTTTTTTGCTTTGTCAAAGATTAGTTGACCATAGAGTAGAGGGTCCATTTCTGGGTTCTCTATTCTGTTCCATTGGTCTATGTATCTGTTTTTTTTTTTTTTAAGATTTTATTTATTTATTTGAGAGAGAGAGAATGAGAGAGAGAGAGCACGAGAGGGAAGAGGGTCAGAGGGAGAAGCAGACTCCCTGCTGAGCAGGGAGCACGATGCGGGACTCGATCCCGGGACTCCAGGATCGTGACCTGAGCGGAAGGCGGTCGCTTAACCAACTGAGCCACCCAGGCGCCCGAACAGGGCGAAGTCATTTTCTCCTGTCACCCACCAACTTGATCCACATCAGTGAGCTAAAGAGTGCGAAGTGGAGAACAAAGCCCTACACTAACAGTAGCATTGACTACCTATGGACAACATTTTCCAGATCTTCCTTCTTAGGTATTTTTGGCCAGTCTTGGTTTGGGAAACCACTATTGCTGCTTCAGATATCTGCAATAATAATTTGCTTAGTAATAATTTATAATTAATAATTCATTGCTGCTGATTGTTTTAAAGAAATGGCCTGGGGATAGGGCTTTCCCACCAAAGAACTGCTGAATCAAAATGTAAGTCCCATGAATAAGTTTTTCCCCAGAAGCTACCAGGCAGGTTAGATAGTGATAGTACTCTGGAGATAGGGCCTTGTGAGGAGCTCTAAGCCTAGTTTCCTTTCTCCTATGACTGTTAGGCTGCTGGTTTGCACAGCTACTCTGGTTATGAAATTACTGTTTTATTGAAGCTGCCATGGAGCTAGAGAGGGGGCATGAGTCTAGGGCAAGTTAAAACACCACAAAGTTTATTGTTCTTGTTGAGATTCAGCTGTTTTCTTGGGTAAATGCTATTCAGATTGTTAAGAGCTTATAGTTAAGTTCTGAAAAATTAGATTTTGACTATTTTTGCCACTCTTCTTGTTCCTTTTATGGAGGAGTGGGTTATTAGAGGTCCTTACTCCTTATTCTGCAAGTTTGACTATCACATTTTTTAATTTAGCCATTCTGGTAAATGTGTGCGGATAACTAATTCTGATTTTAATTTATATTTCCATAATGATGTTGAACATGCCTTTGTGTACTTATTTGCCATCCATCCTTTTTGGTGAACTACTCATGTCTTTTACGCTTTTTTTTTCTTAAAGATTTTATTTATTTGAGAGAGAGGGAATGAGAGAGAGAGAGAGAGAGAGAGCACATGAGAGTGGAGGAGGGTCAGAGGGAGAAGCAGACTCCCTGCTGAGCAGGGAGCCCGATGGGGGACTCGATCCTGGGACTCCAGGATCCTGACCTGAGCCGAAGGCAGTCGCTTAACCAACTGAGCCACCCAGGCGCCCCTTTTACGTTTTTTTTTTTTTTTAATCGATGTTTAATTGGCAATATAACATTCTGGTTTTAGGTTTATAACATTATGGTTTATTGTTTGTGTACACTGCAAAATGATCACCACAGTAAGTCAATTATCACCCATCACCACAAAAAGTTACCAAAACGTTTTTTTCTTGTGATTAAGATTTATTCTCTTGGCAACTTTCAAATTGACTGTGGTCACTATGCTGTACATTACATTTCCATGACTTATTTACTTTATAACTGGAAGTCTATAGATAGTTCTTGACCCCCTTCACCAATTTCACCCACCCTCAACCCTCCTCCCCTCGTAACCACCATTCTACTCTCTATGAGTTTTTTTGTTTTGTTTTGCTCATTTGTTTTTAAAGATTCTACATATAAGTGAGATCATACAGTGTTTGTTTTTGTCTTTGTCTCACTTATTTCATTTAGCATAAAATCATCAGGATCCATTCATATTATCATGCTTGGTGAGATTTCTATCTTTTTATGACCATTATTCCATGGTGTGTGTGTATGTGTATGATACATATCCTCCATCCTTGTTTCTTCAGGTAGGCATGTATCCTGTCAACTTCCCTTTTAGAACTGCTTTTGCTGCATCCTGCCTTTGGTATGTAGTATTTCCATTTTCATTTGTCTCAAGTTATTTCTGATTTCACATTTGATTTCATTTACCTATTGGTTGTTCAGTGTCCTGTTTAAGCACTATATATTTGTGAGTTTTCCAGTTTTCTTGTATTTGATTTCTGTTTTCTGTAAGAGGGCTCATACCATTTTGGTTGAAAAAGATGCTTGACATTTTAATCTTTCTAAATTTACTGCACCTTATTTTGTGTTCTGAGATATGCTCTATTCTGGAGAAAGTTCCAAATACACTGGAGAAGAATGTGTATTTTGCTTTTGGCTGGAATGTTCTCTATTTATCCACTAAGTCTGCCTGGTTGATTGTATCATTTAGGCTCATGTTTCCCTTTGATTTTCTATCTGGGTCACCTATCCATTGATTTAAGTGGAGTATGAAAGTCCCCTACTATTCTATTGCTGGCATTTTCTCTTTAGATTTGTTAATATTTGCTTTTATAATTGGATGGTCTTTTGTTGGGTATGTAATAAGTATTTACAAATGTTATATCCTCTTCTTGGATTGACACCTTTATCATTCTGTAATACCCCTTTTTTGTCTTTTATTACATTCTTTTAGAGTCTGTTTCTTATAACTACAGCCATCCCAGCTTTCTTTTGGTTTCCGGTACATCGAACATCTTTTTCTATCGATTCACTTTCAGTTTGTGTACCTCCTCACATCTCAGGTGAATCTTTTGTAGGTAGTATAGTTTTTTTTTTTTTCTCTTAAATCAATTCAGCCATTCTGTGTCGATTGGAGAATTTAGTCCACATGCATTTAAAGTAATTGATAGTTATGTATTTACAGCCGTTTTGTTGAATTGTTTTCTGGCTGTTTTGGTGTTCCTCTCTGTTCCTTTTTCTTCTCTTGCTGTCTTCCCTTGTGGTTTGATGACTTTGTTTAGTGTTATGCTTAGTTTTTTTTCTCATTATCTACTGTAGGTTTTTGGTTTGTGGTTGCCATGAGGCTCACATATGATAGCCTGAGTTTGAATGCGTTTTCAAACTACATTTTTATTTCTTACACTCTCCAACCCCCCAGTTTAATTTTTTTGATGGCACATTTTACATATTTTTATTTTGTTTCTGCCTTACCCGTTTTAGTGGTCTTGTCTACTTTCATCTTTTGACCTTCACACTAATTTTATAAGTGATCAGTCCACTGCCTTTATTACATATTTACCTTTCCCAGTGGGATTTATATTTTTATGTTTTCTTGTTACTAATTAGTGCCTTTTTTCAGTTTGAAGAAGTCTCTTAATATTTCTTCTGTTGCTGGTTTTGTGGTGATCAACTCTTTTTTTTTTTCTCCTTGGAAAACTTTCTCTCCTACAGTTCTGAATGATGACCTTGCCAGGTATAGTATTGGTTGTAAGTTGCTTTTTCTTAGTTCTTTGAATGAAGTTCCTAGTTCTTTGAATATACTATGCCACTCCCTTCTTTCTTGGCTGAAAAATATGCTGATAGTCTTATGGGGGTCTCCTTTGTACATAAAAAGTTGTTTTTTTCTTGCTGCTTTTAAGATTCTCTCATTGTCTTTAGCTTTTGGCATTTTGTTTGTAATGTGTATTGTTGCAGTTGTTTTGGTTCATCTTTTTTTGAATTCTCTGGGCTTCCAGGATCTGGATGTCTTTACCGAAACTAGGGATGTGTTCAGCCATTATTTCTTCAGATAAGTTTTTTGACTCTTTCTCTCTCTCTCCTCCTTCTGGGACCCTTATAAATGCAAATGTTATACCACTTGATGTTGTCGTGTAAGTAAGCTATCTTCACTTTTTTCATTTTTTTTTCCTTCTGTGATTGGGTGAGTTCCAATGCCCTGTTTTCCAGTTCACTAATCCTTCTGCTTCATCTAGTCTTTTGAACCCTGCTAGTGTACTTTTCAGTTATTCTTCAGCTCTTTGACTTTAAGTGGGTATTTTTCTTACCCTTGTTTAATCTCTTTTTTTGAAGTTCTCACTGTGCTTAATCCATTCTTCTTCCCAATTTGATGAGCTTCGTTATGACCATTACTTAGAACTCTTTATTAGGTAAATTAGTTTTTTATGCTTTATTAAGTTTTTTTCCTGAAGTTTTATCTTGTTCTTTCATTGGAACATAGTCCTGCTTTCCTCATTTTGCTTGACTCTGTGTGTTTATGTAATAGGCAGAAAGGTACTTCTATCATTCTTGATAAAGTGGCCTTGTTTAGGAGATGAGTTTTACCATTCAAGTTTGTCACATATTTTCAGTTAATTTTTGTATAAGATGTTAGGTTGAAATCTTTTTTTTTTTTTTTTTTTTTTTTGCTTATGGATATTTAGTTGTGCAGTACTATATACTGAAAGTCTAGTTCTTCCTTCATTGAATTATTTTTAATTTTTTGTCAAAAACCAATTGAACACATATGTCAGTGTCTGTTTCTGGTTTTTAAAATTCCCCACTCATCTGTGTTTCTGTTTCTTCTTTGCCAAAATCACTGTGCTGATTAATGTAGCCATATAATAGTTTTAACATTGGATAGAGTAACTTTCCACTTTATTCTTTTGTCAAGGTAGGTATTTTTTGTTTTCTAATTCTAGTGAACATATACTGTTATATTAGTTTCTGGTATACAATATAGTGATTCAACAATTCTGTACATTACTCAGTGCTCATCCTGATAAGTGTACTCTTTAAGTCCCATCGCCTAACTTCCCCATCCCCTTCACCCGCCTCCCCTCTAGTAACCATCAGTTTATTCTCTATAGTTGAGAGTCTGATTCTTGTTTTATCTATCTTTTTCCTTTGTTCATTTGTTTCTTGAATTCCACATATGAGTGAAATCATAATGGTATTTGTCTTTCTCTGACTTATTTTGTTTGGCATTATATTCTGTAGGTCCATCCATGTCATTGCAATTGAAAAGATTTTATTCTTTATTACGGATAATATTCCATTATATATGTGTGTTTGTGTATATCTCTTTTTCTACATAAAATTATACACACAAATACTCCGTGTCTTTTTGATCTAGTTATCAGTCGATGGACATTGGACTGCTTCCATATCTTGACTTTTATAAATAATGTTTCAATAAACACAGAGGTGCAAGCATTCCTTTGAATAGGTGTTTTTGTATTTTTGGGGGAAATAACCAGTAGTGTGATTACAGTATTGTCCCTCTAAATTTTTTGTTTTTATGTTATGTTAATCACCATCCATTACATCATTAGTTTTTGATTTGGTGTTCCATGATTCGTTGTTTGCATATAACACCCAGTGTTCCTTACAGAACGTGCCCTCTTTAATACCCATCACCAGGCTAACCCATCCTCCCACCCCCCTCCCCTCTAGAACCCTCTGTTTTTCAGGGTCCATCGTCTCTCATGGTTTGTCTCCCCCTCCGATTTCTCCCCCTTCATTCTTCCCCTCCTACTATCTTCTTCTTCTTCTTTTTTTTAAACATATAATGTATTATTTGCTTCAGAGGTACAGATCTGTGATTCAACAGTCTTGCACACTTCACAGCACTCACCATAGCACATACCCTCCCCAGTGTATCAGCCAGCCATCCCATCCCTCCCATCCCCCACCACTCCAGCACCCTCAGTTTGTTTCCTGAGATTAAGAATTACTCATATCAGTGAGGTCATATGATACATGTCTTTTTCTGATTGACTTATTTCACTCAGCATTAGACCCTCCAGTTCCATCCACATCGTTGCAAATGGCAAGATGTCATTCCTTTTGATGGCTGCATAGTATTCCATTGTATATATATATACCACATCTTATTTATCCATTCATCTGTCGATGGACATCTTGCCTCTTTCCACAGTTTGGCTATTGTGGACATTGCTACTATAAACATCAGGGTGCACATACCCTTTCGGATCCCTATTTTGTATCTTAGGGGTAAATACCCAGTAGTGCAATTGCTGGATCGTATGTAGCGCTATTTTCAACTTTTTGAGGAACCTCCATACTGTTTTCCTGAGGGCTGCACGAGCTTGCATTCCCACCAACAGTGTAGGAGTGTTCCCCTTTCTCTGCATCCCCGCCAATATCTGTCATTTCCTGACTTGTTAATTTTAGCCATTGTGACTGGTGTGAGGTGATATCTCATTGAGGTTTTGATTTGGATTTCCCTGATGCTGAGCGATGTTGAACCTTTTTGATGTATCTGTTGGCCATTTGAATGTCTTCTTTGGAAAAATGTCTGTTCATGTCTTCTGCCTATTTCTTGATTGGATCATTTGTTCTTTGGGTGTTGAGTTTGATAAGTTCTTTATAGATTTTGGATACCAGCCCTTTATCTGATATGTCATTTGTAGATTATCTTCTCCCATTCTGTCAGTTGGCTTTTGGTTTTGTTGACTGTTTCTTTTGCTGTGCAAAAGCTTTTTATCTTGATGAGGTCCCAATAGTTCATTTTTGCCCTTGCTTCCCTTGCCTTTGGTGATGTTTCTAGGAAGAAGTTCCTGCAGCTGAGGTCAAAGAGGTTGCTGCCTGTGTTCTCCTTTAGGATTTTGATAGACTCCTGTTGCTCATAATATATTCTTATAATTGTTTGTATTGCTTTGGTGTTGGTTGTGATCTCTCCTCTTTCATTCATGATTTTGTTGATTTGGGTCATTTCTCTTTTCTTTTTGATAAGTCTGGCCAGGGGTTTATCAATCTTATTAATTCTTTCAATGAACCAGCTCCTTTTTTTGTTCATCTGTTCTACTGTTCTTTTGGTTTCTATTTCATTGATTTCTGCTCTCATCTTTATTATTTCTCTTCTCCTGCTGGGTTTAGGCTTTATTTGCTGTTCTTTCTCCAGGTCCTTTAGGTGTAGGGTTAGGTTGGGTATTTGAGACCTTTCTTGTTTCTTGAGAAAGACCTGTATTGCTATATACTTTCCTCTTAGGACTGCCTTTGCTGCATCCCAGAGATTTTGAACAGTTGTGTTTTCATTTTCATTGGTTTCCATGGACTTTTTAAATTCTTCTTTAATTTCCTGGTTAACCCATTCATTCTTTAGTAGGGTGCTCTTTAGCCTCCACGTATTTGAGTTCTTTCTGACTTTCCTCTTGTGATTAAGTTCTAGTTTCAAAGCATTGTGGTCTGAAAATATGCAGGGAATGATCCCAATCTTTTGGTACCGGTTGAGACCTGATTTGTGACCTAGGATGTGATCTATTCTGGTGAATGTTCCATGGGCACTAGAGAAGAAAATGTATTCTGTTGCTTTGGGATCGAATGTTCTGAATATATCTGTGAAGTCCATTTGGTCCAGTGTGTCATTTAAAGTCTATTTCCTTGTTGATGTTTTGCTTAGATGATCTGTCCATTTCAGTGAGGGGGTGTTAAAGTCCCCCACTATTATTGTATTGTTGTCGATGTGTTTCTTTGCTTTTGTCATTAATTGGCTGATCTCCCATGTTAGGGGCATAGATATTTACAATTGTTAGATCTTCTTGTTGGATAGACCCTTTAAGTAGGATATGGTGTCCTTCCTTATCTCTTATTACAGTCTTTGGTTTAAAATCTAATTTGTCTGATAGAAGGATTGCCACCCCAGCTTTCTTTTGGTGTCCATGAGCATGGTAAATGGTTTTCCACCCCTTCACTTTCAATCTGGGGGTGTCTTTGGGTCTAAAATGAGTCTCTTGCAGATAGTATATCGATGTGTCTTGTTTATTTATCCAATCTGATGGCCTGTGTCTTTTGGGGCATTTAGCCCATTTACACTCAGGGTACTATTGCCTGTAAGGTGACTGTTACTGTATATTGTCTGTGTTCCTTTCTGGTCTATGTTGCTTTTAGGCTCTCTCTTTGCTTAGAGGACCCCTTTCAATATTTCTTGGAGGGCTGGTTTCGTGTTTGCAAAATCCTTTAGTTTTTGTTTTTTCCTGGAAGTTTTATATCTCTTCTATTTTCAGTGACAACCTAGCTGGATATAGTATTCTTGGCTACATGTTTTTCTCATTTAGTGCTCTGAATATATCATGCCAGTGCTTTCTGGCCTGCCAGGTCTCTTTGGATAGGTCTGTTGCCAATCTAGTGTTTCTACCATTGTAGGTTACATATCTCTTCTCCCGAGCTGCTTTCAGGATTTTTTCTTTGTCTCTGAGAGTTGTAAGTTTTACTGTTAGATGTCGGGGTGTTGACCTATTTTTATTGATTTTGAGAGGGGTTCTCTGTGCCTCCTGCATTTTGATGCCTGTTTCCTTCCGCAGATTAGGGAAGTTCTCTGCTATAATTTGCTCCAGTATGCCTTCTGCCCCTCTCTCTCTTTCTTCTTCTGGGATCCCAATTATTCTAACGTTGTTTTGTCTTATGGTATCGCTTATCTCTCGAATTCTGCCCTCCTGATCCAGTAGTTGTTTATCTCTCTTTTTCTCAGCTTCTTTATTTTCCATCATTTGGTCTTCTATATCACTAATTCTCTCTTCTGCCTCATTTAGCCTAGCAGTGAGAACCCCCATTTTTGATTGCACCTCTTTAATAGCCTTTTTGATTTTGAATTGGTTAGATTTTAGTTCTTTTATTTCTCCAGAAAGCGTTTCTCTAATAACTTCCATGCTTTTTTCAAGCCCAGCTAGTATCTTTAAAATCATCATTCTGAACTCTAGTTCCGATATCGTACTAATGTCCATATTGAGTAGGTCCCTGGCAGTCGGTACTGCCTCTTGTTCTTTTTGTTGAGGTGATTTTTTCCATCTTGTCGTTTTGTCCAGAGGAGAATAGATGAATGAGAGAGCAAAATGCTAACAGGGTAACAACGTCCCCAGAAAATATACTCTAAAGAAATCAGAAAAAACCTGAAACCGGGGGAAAAGAAAGGGAAAGAAAGAAAGAAAAAAAAAAGAATATGATCACATATGATCAGGCTGGTGCATGGATCTGTGCCACACACTAGACTTTGGGTGTATTTTGGTCTGTTAGAAGCCAGTGCCTCCCAAAATATTAAAGATAGAAAAAATTATATATGCATAAAAATAAGGGTTAATATGATGAAGGGTGCAATATGAGTGTAAAGATGAAAAATGAAAGATTTTATGAAATGAATTTATAAGATAAATTGGTTGAAAAAAGAAAGAAGAGTATTTAAAAAAAAAAAGAGAGGGAGAGAATGTGATCAAGCAGGAGACTAGAACAAAGCCCTACACTACAGATTTAGGGTATTTTTTGATCTGTTAGAAGAAATTGTATCCGAAAATTTTAAAGAGAGAACAACTTAAATATATATACCAAAAATAAGGTTAACTACTATAAAGGGATAGAACATGACTCTAAAAATGAAAAATAAAAAATATTTAAAAAAAAAAGTGATTGATTAGATGTTGGTTGAAAAAGGGAAAAAGAAAAATTCAGGAAAAAAAAGAATAGACAGTTAAAAAAAATGAACTTTGGAAGACTAAAGAATCATGGTAAAAAAGCCATGAATTCTATGTGCAGTATTCCCCTAGCGCTGAAGTTCTGCCATTCTCATTGATCAGTGTAGTTGGTTTGGTTGGCTGTTCTTGCTGATCTTCTCGGGGAGGGGCCTGTTGCCATGGTTCCCTAATGTCTTTGCTGGAGGTGGAATTGTCCTGCCCTTGCCGGGTCTGGGCTAAGTAATCTGCTTGTGTTTGCTCTCAGATGCTTTTGTTCCCTGTGAGCTTTCTATACAGTTTTGGAGGATGAGAGTGGAAATGGTGGCCTCGCAATCTCCGTCCAGAGGAGCCGAGAACTCAGGGGCCCCACTCCTCAGTGAGCTCCCAGAGAAAAGCAGTCAGTCACTCCCGTCTCACCAGTCTCCGGCTGTACTCCATGCTCACCCAGCCTGTGACCGAGCATTTCTATCTCTGGCACACACCCCGTGTGGAGTTTCGAAACCTGGCATATCCCTGCGGTGCACTCCCCTGCCGCTTCTCCCGGGGGTGGACGGAGAGTCTCCCCATATCTGCCGCTTGTTGAGTCCCTGCTGGAGGAGCAGTGGCCCGACTGTGCCGCGGATCACGGTTTATGGCAACCCCGAGCTGAGAACCCCCTCCTTGGCTCCGTCTCTGCACCCGACTTTCCCTCTCCGATACCCGGGAGCTCTGCTACACTCAGGCACCCCCGGTCTTTCTGTGACCCCGAGGGTCCTGAGACCACACTGTCCCAGCGAGGGTTCCACCTCTCACTTAGCCACTGGAGCGACGTCCCTCAGTGGAGCTGACTTCTAGAAGTTCTGATTTTGTCCTCTGCGACTCTTATCACTTGCCAGTAGCAGCCTATGGAGGCTCCCTCTCCCGCCATCTGTCCTCCCGAATATCGCCTTGGATTTACTTCTCCATATGTCCTACCTTCCAGAAAGTGGTCACTTTTCTGTTCAGAGAGTTGTTGCTATTCCTTTTCTCGATCTCCCTGTTGAGCTCGTAGGTGTTCAGAATGGTTTGGATCCCTATCCAGCTGAATTCCTGGGACCAGATGAAATCCAGGTCTCCTACACCTCCACCATCTTACTCCCATCCTCCTCTAGTTCTTTGATCCACTGATTGCTTAAGTTTTTTTCTTTAAATTTTCCACATATTTGTTAGTTTTCCATTTTCCCTTTTGTTAATTTTTAGTTTTATTTCATTTTGGCTGAAGATATTTTTTATGATTTCACTGTTTTTAAATTAATTGAGGCTTATTTTTGTGACCTCCATAAATTTATCTTAGAGAATGTTCCATGTGCAATTGAGAAAAGTTTGTATCCTGCTCTTGTAGCATAGAATATTCTATATGTGTGTATAAAGTCTAGTTGGAGGGGGTGCCTGGATGGCTCAGTTCGTAGAGCATGTGACTCTTGATCTCAGGGTTATGAGTTTGAGCCCCAGATTGGGTGTAGAGATTACTTAAAAATAAAATCTTAAAAGAAAAACGTTTTAGTTTATTATATATTCAAACTCTTTCATTCAAATCCATTAGATTTTTTTGTCTAGTTGTTCTGTTGAAAGTAGGATGTTAAAATCTCCAACTTTATCGAAAGCTGCCTATTTCTTCCTTAAACTCTGTCAGTTTTTGTTTCATGTATTCTGTGTTGTTAGGTGTGCATACTTTTGTAATGGTTATATCTTCTTGATCGATTGGCCCTTTTTTCAATATATAAAATGTACCTTGTCTTTTCTAACAATTTTATCTTATAGTCTGTTTTGTCTGATATAAATAGAGCCACACTGGCACTCATTTGTTTATTACTGGCATGGATTGTATTTTTCCATCCTTTTATATTCAACTTATGTGTGTTTTCGCACCTAAAAAAAATCTCTTATAGATAGCATAAAGTTGTATTGAGCTCTTTTATTGCGTTCTGCCAATCTCTGCCTCCTAATTGGAGTGGTTAATTCCCTTACATTTAAAATTATTATTGAGAATGAAAGATTTCTGCCATTTTCATATTTTTTCTGTATCTGTCATACCTTTTTTATTTTTCAGTTGCTCCATTACTGCTGCTGTGAAGATTTTTTTTTTTTTGTGATGATTGTTTTTTGGTAGTGTACTATTTTAATTCCTTTTTTGTTTCTTTTTCTTTATAATTTTATTTTTTTTTTAGTTCTTCAGCTTATAATTGACTTCTGCAATTCATAGCAGTTTGAATTAATGCCAACTTAGGTGGAATAGCAAAAATTCTTCCCCAGTATAGCTCTAAAGCCTCCCTTTACATTAGTTTCACAAATGATATCTTTCTCCATTGTGTGCCCATTGATATTAACTTGTAGTTATTTTTTTGTGCCTTTATTTCTAAAAATCATATGGGCAGAAAGTTAAAAACCATAAATATGCAATATTACTAGCTTTTATGTTTACCTATGTTTCTGTATTTATCAGTGTTCATTTTGTGTGTATGCCTTCATGTTCCTGTCTAATGTTCTTTTATTTCATCCTGATAAACTCCCTTCAGTATCTTTTGTAGGACAGTTTGCTAGTTATGTATTCCCACAACGTTTGTTCATCTGTGTATGTCTCAATTTCTGCTTCATTTTTTAATGCTAGTTTTGCTGGATATAGAATTATTCCTTGACATATTTTCCTTTCGGTACTTTAAAGATGTCATCCCTCTCTCTTATGACCTCCCTGGTTTCTGATGATAAATCTGCCATTAATCATATTAAAGACCTCTTTTATGTGACAAATTGATTTTCTCTTGCTGCTTTCAAAACTCACTCTTTGTCTTAAACTCTCCGTAGTTTATACTGTATCTTAATGTGAATCTTTTTGAGTTTGTCCTTCTTAGAATTTATTGGGCTTCATGGATGTGTCCATTTATGTCTTCCATCATGTTTGAGAAATTTTTAACCATTTTTATTCTTCGGGTATTCTTCTGTCCCTTTCTCTCTCTCTCTCTTTTTGGGATGCCCATTATGTGTTATATTGTTATCCTTGGTGGTGACTTACAGGTCTGTTACATTCTGTTCGTTTCTTTTCATTTTTTTTTTTTCCTTGTCAGACTGGATAAGCTCAGTTAATCTATCTCCACATTCACTGATTCTTTCTTGTTGAAATCTGCTGTTGAAGCCCCCTAGTGAATTTTTGTTTCAGTTATATTTTTTAGTCTTAGAATTTCTATTTGGTTCATTTTTATCATTTATATCTCTATTGACATATTTTATTTTTTACATTGATATTTCCTCTTCTTAGTTTTATTTAGTTTTTTTTTTTGGCTTGTATTTCCTATACCTCTTTGAGTAAGTATAGTTAAGGCAGTTAAATGTCTTTGTCTCTTTCAGTCAGTGTCTGTACTTCCTAGTGTATATTATACTTTCCTGCTTTGTCACATGCTTGTTAAAATTTTGTTTAAAACTGGTCATGATTATAACGTGACTTTTCTGCAAATCAGATTCTCCCCTTCTACAAATTTGTTGCTGCTTATGGGTTGTGGCTTGTTTATTGATTGTTCCAAACTGTATCTTGAAGTTTATGTTACCACTGAATTCTGTGGTCCTTTGTAAACTAGTGTTTTGACAATTTCCTCAAATGAAAAGAAACAGGAAAAAAAATTCTCTAAGTTTGCAGATTGGCTCTGTGTTGGGGCATTCCTTCAGCATGTAGCCAGGCTATTTATGATTGTGCGTTAACATTCACTTTCTGCTTGTGTGGAACCTGATTGTCAACTAGAAATAAAGGTTTAGGGTGTTTTCAAGCCTTTTCTAAGCATGCTGGGGATGCCTGTAGCTTTTTTAATTACTCTGTACACCAGAGAGCTTTTTAAAAAATTTAAATTCAATTTAACTAATATACACTGTAGTATTAGTTTCAGGCACAGAATTTAGTGATTCATCACTTGCATACAACAGCTATTACTCATTACTTCAAGTGCTCTCCTTAATGTCCATCACCCAGTTGCCCAATCTCCCCACCTCCTTCCCCTCCAGCAACCCTCCTTTTGTTTCTTATAGTTAAGAGTTTCCTATGGTTTGCCTCCCTCTCTGTTTTCATCTTATTTTATTTTCCCTTCCTTTCTCCTATGTTCATCTGTTTTGTTTCTTAAGTTCCACATATGTGTGAAATCATATGGTATTTGTCTTTCTCTGACTGACTTATTTTACTTAGCATAATACCCTCTAGTTCCATATACATTGTTGCAAATTGCAAAAATTTCATTCTTTTTGATGGCTGAGTAATATTCTGCGTGCGTGCGCACACGCACACGCACACAAACACACACACCAGATTGTCTTTATCCATTTTTCCATCTGGGTTTTTTCCATATTTTGGCTATTGTGTACACCCCAAGAGCTTTTAATAGCATTTTCCACCCTTGTATCTCCTTTCACAACCTGTATTTTTTCAGACATTTCATTCTGTCTGACTCTTATCCCAACTGTTATCTCTTGCTCTAGATTACTGTGGCCGATAATTGTTTCTTTAAGTCCTTTTGGCAAACACTACACAGGAAGCTGCCCCTGCCTGGAAGATGCTCCAAGCTTTATGGAATAAAGGGAAACCAAAACCCTTGCTTCAGTCCATAGCGAGCCACAAGACAGGTCGAAACACACGAGCACAATTATTTTACAGTAAAGTCCATATTGTTTCCCTGGTAATAGTAACGTGTACCAGGAGTGTGAACTGCTGTCTTCATGACCCCTGCTGACCTAGTGTGCAAGGTGTGGTAGGTGTGCAATTTAAAATGCCATGGTGTTCTTTTACTGCAAAGTAGTAGCTGCTTTCTTCACCAAGGCTCTCCCTGTTGTAAGTTTTCAACTAGGTTCCAGAGTTCATCTTTTTTGTTTTAAGAGTATAATTTGTAAATTTCAGGGCCAGATGATGAAGCAGACATTTATATTGGTGTTAGCAAGGTTGGGTAAGTTGGGGCCCTTTGACTTTGAGGTCATGGTCACTTGAATTATGGAATTATAGTGCTTGATGGAATGTTTGAGCTCATGCTGTTAAATGCCTGCATTTTACATATGAGGATATGGAGATTCAGATATTTTATTCATTGAACATCTTTGTTTAATGGCTATTTACCAGGCATTCATTCTTAGAATTATAAAATCTGTGATGGAAGATATCCCTAAAAAGATGTCAAGTATAATAGCCAGTCACTTGTTCAGGTGTTAAGTAGTTTGTTCCAGTATGCAATAAAGTGGTTTGTTCCAGTATGCAATAGGTAAGACCTTTGTCTCAGACTTCTCTTTGTTTATACTGGGCTCTTTCAATTCTACCCTAGCATAGTAAAAATATGGAATACTATTCCTTTTTGTGATAGGATAGCAGGGACTTAATTTGCTTTATGGCCGATCACTTTTTCCGTTATCTCTCAAGGATTTAGGAACTCCTTGAAGACAGTGGCCTCAAGTCATCTTAGCATTTTACTTGTTTTGTTTCATTAGTGGTATTAATACTGTTACAGTCCACTAAGTGGTCAGAGTGCCAGAACCTGCTTCAGGGTTATGTGTTGTGTTTGTATGTGTATGCTCACATGTGCATATTACAAATTCCAATATATTTTTGTTTTCTTCTCTCTTTTGTTGGTACCTGGAGAGTGCTATTTGTTTTTCCAGTTCAACTCTGATTTCTTTTGCAGTTTTGTTAGACTTCTTAACATTCCCTTTTTTACCCTCTGACTGTTTTTTCAAACATAGCTCCTCAGGTTTAGATGTATATTCTAGATTACTTCCTAATATTTAAAAGAAGAAAATTCTTTCTTTTTTTTAAGATTTTATTTATTTATTTGTCAGAGAGAGAGAGCAAGCGAGGGCACACAAGCGGGGAGCTACAGGCAGAGGGAGAAGCAGGCTCCCCACTGAGCAAGGAACCAGACTGGGGACTCGATCCCAGAACCCTGAAGTCATGACCTGAGCTGAAGGCAGACATTTAACCTACTGAACCACCCCAGCATCCCCCAAAAATCATTCTTAAATCTAAACTTTATTTTACCGAATTAGTCATTCTTCTCACTCCTCTTCTTCATTAATCTCATTTGTGGCTTCTCTTTTGATCTGTGAAGTACACCACCTCTTACCTAGCTTACTGTCTTTCTTGTGAGGAGTTAGAGTTTTAGCCAGTTGCCCAGCTAGAAGGATTACTCCACGTAAGATCACTGTCACCTCTGACACCAACTTCAGGCTCCCAGAGTCCCCAAAGCCAACCTCAAGCTTAATAATTCACTAAAAAGACTCACAGAATTTGCTGGGAGCTATTATACCTGTGGTTACAGTTTATTATAAAGAAAGGATAGAGATTAAAATTGGCCAAGGAAAGAAGCACATAGGACAGAATCCAATAAAGGTCTCAGACACAGAGCTTCTCTTGTTTTCTCTGGAATCAGAATGGTTAATTTTCTGGTATGTATAGTGTGATAATATCAAGGAAGTTCACCTGAGCCTTGGTGTTCAGAGTTTTTATTGGGGGCTTTGATGTAGAGTGCATATTTGTGTCCCACCCCATTTATTGTTGAAACCTCATCCCCAATATTCTAGTGTTTGGACATGAGCCCTTTCGGAAGTGATTAGGTTATGATGGTGGAGCTCATGAATGGGATTAGTGCCCTTATCAAAGAGATTCCAGAGACATCCCTAATCCCTTCTGCCTTCTAAGGTTGTAGTCAGAAGACAGCATCATTTATGAAGTGAGTCTTCATTAGGTATCACCAACACCTGACACTGAATCTGCTGATGCCTTGATATTGGACTTTCTGTCCTCCAGAATTACGAGAAATAAGTGTTTGTTGTTTATAAGGCATCTAGTTTATGGTATTTTGTTAGAGCAGCCTGAACAGACTAAGACAACATTCTGTGGGCATGATTGATTGCCCACATAGCTGATCTCCGTCTTCCATTTTTACTTCCTCCGTGTGTGACCCAGAGCCCCCATTCTAAATCACATTGTCTTTCTGGTGTCACCAGTCCCTATGCTAATACTATAGGGTATGGCTACCCCCCACCCTAAATCACACTGTTAGACCATCCAGTGTAACTGAGGTCATCAGGCAAAGAAAGATACCCTCTCAGCCATGATATTTCAAGGGTTTAGGGATTATTTCCCAGAAGCCAACAACAAAGGCCAGACCTCATTTTTAGTAAGGTTAAATTCTTTATTATACATTTGTTTTCTCAGTTTTTTCCTAAGAAATGCATTACTCAGGGTTGTCTTTCTTTTCACACTTTGAGAGCTCACATTTTAACAAACACAAATTCTCTTTTTTAATTCGCAAATATGTCTTACTAATGCACATTCAATGTCCCCATTTTGAAGTATGTGATTCCTGTCCTATTTAACTCACAGAGTTACCATAAGGCTTGAATGAGAGAAGTTAAAAAAAAGATTTTTAGAATTAATCTTTCCATTCTTCATACTGCCTTTTACTAACTTTGATATTACTCTCATTCCATGTTATTGTGTTTTGTAACATACCCATTGATCATATTTATTTCTTGAGGATAGGGTCATGATTTATATCTGTGTCTTCTGTGCTTGAACTATTATAAAGCCCAGTTTGTTGAATTTAGTTTTCAATAATAATAAAAATATATTGAAATTCCATTTGCTTTTAACCACCAGAACGGCTGTATTTAGTTATGCAGGTTGAGACCTGCAGTGCCCTCACAGGCCCCATTCCTAATTATGTCCTGAAAAATGTGTATTTATTATGATACTCTTCCAGTAGATGGTAATAAAGTGTATTTCCTAATCAATATATTATGACAATTTTTCAGTAGATTGAAGTATAGTGACTTGAGTAGGAGGATCTTTTCTCATTTGCAGAAAAATGTGGCCCTATTGAGACTATGGTCCTTGGGCTTAGACTAGCCTAGATTTTTATCCTGGCTCTGCCATTTATAGATGTATGATCTTAGATAATCTCTTCAACACTTAGTTTTATCTATAACATAGGATTGGTACTATTCATTTCAGTATACTTTGTCATCTAGAATCTTTATGAGGTAATATACATGACACATTTACTATAGTGGCTGGCACCTACTAAATTGTCTTAGTCTATTTGGGCTGCTTGTAACAAAATACCATAGGCTGAGTGGTTTATAAACAACACATTTGTTACAGTTCTGGAGGCTGGGAAGTTCAGGATGAAGGCAATGGCACATTCAGTGTCTGGTGGAGGTCTGCTTCTGAGTTCTTAGGCAGCCACACATAGTGGAAGAAACAAAAGAAGGGATCTCTCTGGGTCCTCTTTATTAAGGGTATTAATTCCATTCATGAGGGCTCCATTCTCATCACCTAATCACCTCCCAAAGTCCTTACCTTCAAACACTATCACAGTAGGGGTTAGGTTTTAACGTATAAATTATTTGGGGGGATACAAACATTCAGTCTAGCTAAATAATTCTGCCTGTTTTCGTTGGAGCTTGTTGTGCTTTAGCAGTATGTGATTACAGAATTATGTGTGAGGTGCTTTAAATTAGGTAAGAGACTTAATTGAAGGATTGGCTTAGCACCTTTTTAAGTGATTGCTCTTGAGTTAAAGTGTGTTGTATTTTATTCAGACTTCCTGTTTTGAAAAGTAGGAGGGTCAGTATTGAACCAAAGATTCCATTAGAGGACTTTGAGGGAATGAAGGACAGAGACTTGAATTTAGAGCATTTTCAGGGATCTTGATGATATCCTACCTTTGTATAAGACTAACTCTATCACAGTCTGAGTGTATAGGTTATTGTGCCTCAACTTGCTAACAGTGGGGAAGCAGGAAATCCATCAATTGCTTTTGAGTGGGGAGTGATTAATAAAATAAAACTGGACCCACACTGTGATACAGTAGCAGTTATTTTTGTCTTTTAAATCCTTGGATTAGGGGTGCCTTGGTGGCTTAGTCCATTACGCATCTGCCTTCGGCTCAGTTCATAATCCCAGGGTCCTGGGATCGAGCCCCACATCAGGTTCCCTGCTCAGCAGGAGAGTCTGCTTCTCCCTCTCCCTATGCCCCTACCCCCGCTCTCTCTCTCTCTTTCTGTCTCTCTAATAAATAAAATCTTAAAAAATGCTTGGATAAAGAGTCATATCAAGTGTGTAGGGGGTAGGGGAGGGAGGGGATGGTGTTGTAGGCAGCTTGGCATAGGGAGGGGATGGTGTTGTAGGCAGCTTGGCATGGGAAATTTGTTTCTAGCATAGGAATTTTCCATTTCAGAAAAAAAAGTTTCAGACAAATGGTATTCTGATCTGGTATACAGAGTGAGTGGAAAATAATTCTGCATTTCTTTTTAAATGTCGAAAATAAAACGTATCACCATATTCCCAACATTGTTATATTAGGGAGTTCCAGATTGTTCAGACGAATGAAAACAAGAGAACCAGATTGCCAGATGTTAGGGTTCTAGCTTCAAAGTCTTCTGGAATACCTATGGTAAATAAATCTGGGTTGTTTGATTAGTTTTGGTGTTTTAAGATACCAAAAGCAGGCAGTTATTTTAGTGTGACTCTAAGCATAATTGGCATATTTCAGGCATTTACAATTTAGGCCATAGTAATTTTTAGTTTGAAAGTATATGACGGCTATACAAAATATGGCAACCAGCTGTTTGCTTTATTTTCTCTGATGACAGAAGAAGAAATGAATTGAAACTGGTACATGATTCAAGGCTTTTTTGACTGAACATTTAAAAGCCATTTGGAATGGTTATGGGTTCTTTCCTGAAAGTCTTCTATGAATGGAAAAAATAATCAAAACTTTAGTATAGACATGGACGTCCTTAAATGAAGCAATGATTTAGGTAGCCTCTAGACTTATTTAGCATGTATTGCAAGTATATATTCAGCAAATAATGGATAAACCAGCAAGTTCTAGAAGCTAGTTCTTTTAGAACTTGTCACATATAGAACATAAATTATAAATGAAGTCCTGGATTTAGATGAAGACAAACACATGAAAATAACATTCTGTGTAGTAACAATGGAAGTGCTATAGGAAGTAGTATGTAACTAATTCCCAAAGGAATAATTTCAAGGAGGATCACTGAGGGCTATAAGGTTCCTGAAGGTTCATGAAGAAGGTAATTCTTGAGCCAAGTTTTGAGGGGCCCATCTTGTCAGGCTGAAGATACTGAAAAGGCAGCCTGGCAGAAAACAATATATGGACAGAGTTATCATGAACCTTACAGGCAGTTTTCAAAAACTTCATTGTGCCTTATGAAAATTTATTTTACTTATAGATTTTTTTTCTCCTCAGGTTTGTTCTAATACCTTTATTTTCTTTTTCTTTTTTTAAAGATTTTATTTATTTGACAGAGACACAACGAGAGAGGAAACACAAGTAGGGGGAGTGGGAGAGGGAGAAGCAGGCTTCCCACATAGCAGGGAGCCTGATGCGGGGCTCGATCCCAGGACCCTGGGGTCATGACCTGAGCCGAAGGCAGACGCTTAACGACTGAGCCACCCAGGCACCCCTACTTTTCTTTTCTTTCTTTTTTTTTTTTAAGATTTTATTTATTTACATTTTGAGAGAGAGAGAATGAGAGATAGCACAAGAGGGAAGAGGGTTAGGGGGAGAAGCAGACTCCCTGCTGAGCAAGGAGCCCGATGCGGGGCTTGATCCCAGGACTCCAGGATCATAACCTGAGCCGAAGGCAGTTGCTTAACCAACTGAGCCACCAGGTGCCCTTTTTTTTTTTTTTTAAAGATTTTATTTATTTATATTTTGAGAGAGAGAGAATGAGAGATAGAGAGCACGAGAGGGAAGAGGGCCTACTTTTATTTTCTTAATTCACATGCCTGACCAGCCTAGGAGAAAAATAAGGCAAGTGTATTAGTCACAGGGCTATAGCTTATGGAATAGTGACTTTGACTCTAGAAATAGACTGGCCTATTCCACTGAGTTTTTCATTTAATTCGTTTCTGTTCCTTAAACTTTGAGAGGCCATGGAGTTCTAATCAGGAAGCTTCTTTTTTTCTTTTAGGGTTTGAGATATTGAAGTAAGTCATTAGATTAAAGCAATATTTTTGTGAATCACAGCATAGGAAAATAAAGCATCTATTAAAAATGTCTAAAGCACATTCCCATTTTAACTTGTGAATATTAATTAACTATTCTTCTACCTTTTGTAATTGTGGTCTATAGTACTATTATTACATAGGATTGTTGTTAGTACCAACTTAATCTTCATAATGGTCTTGAGGTCAGTATGTTATCTCCATTTTACAGATGCAGAAACATGTCTTGAGAAGATAACCTGGCTCAGTGTTAATGCGGCCAACAAGTAGCACAGGTCATTGACAGCATTCTGACAGCAAAACCTGAACATGTGCTCTATAAGGACTTGTGTGCTGCTTGTGAAATTGCCTTGATGTTTCTCTGCTCTGGGAGGGTAATAATCAGGATATTTGGAACTAGGACTATCCTGGAAAATCCAGGACCTGTGTATAGCCATCACCAAAGTACATTTTTTCCCTCATGTGAGTCAAAACCAGCTTTCACCAGGAAACATTCTCTTACTAATCTATTTTTGAGTCCATCAATCCAATCTTGGCCTCCTTTTTCCTCCACTCTAATGCATATTCTTAGAACCCAAGGTCATTGAAGGGGGCAAACTTTGTAGCTGTATACCTTCAGAATGGTCAGTGAATCACTTCAGTTTGGGGGAAACATAAACTGAGTGCTATAGTTCAACTCAGTAGCTAGTGATTGAAGCCTAATTTAAACTGGACAAAAGTACAAAAGATTGATGGGTAGACTTGCAGCTCACAGCAGCTGGGCACCTGGATTGCTCAAATACTTGGCCTATAACCTGGAGCACAACTTGTACCTCTTCTCACTTTCTCAGGTTTCTTCATATGGTATAGGACAAGGCTGCTGGCTGCTTTGGGGTCACATCCTTGACCAAGTTGGGAAGAAGAGAATCTTTTCCAGTAGCCTCAAAAAAAAAAAAAAAAAAAAGATGGCTGGGTGAGAAGGCCAGTGAAGCTGCATTGTAAGTGCCTCCTCTATGGCTGAGTAAACACTGGAGAGAGACATATACAATGATTACTAACCATGTAAAGGGATCTGTGGTAGAGGTATTGTTACATTCGATGGATAAAATGGAAATGTAGTATACTGAATTTCCCTTTAAGCTTATGCCTACTGTCTGATTTACTTTAGATATCATTAGCATCTGTGAAGCAGTGATGATTAGTATGATAAATAATTTACATATTCATTTAGCAGTCATTTTAATGAGTACCTCTGTGGGGAGAGCACTATGCACTGAGGTGCTGAGATGATTAGGCACATGTTTCCTGCTATTCTAATGGAAGGAGTAGAATATACTGGAGCCCTGATGGCTTCACAGAAGGAGGTATGTATGTGGAGGTATTGGGGAATATTTCATGGAAGACAAGAGCATTGATCTGTGGCAGAGTTGGAGAGACTGAAGGGAGTGGAGAGGTGATTTCCAGCAAACAGTGCCATGAATGCAGTTATGGTGGTGGAGATGTGCGGGCTCTGTTGAGTGTGTCAAGGGGGAGAACAGATTGATTGGGGGAGTGGAGGGGAAGGCTGAAAAGTAACGTTGAAGGCCAGGCTAGCCAGTATCTGAACTTGGGCTCAGGCTTTCATGTCCTCAGATTTGTGGGAGAGTTTCTCTCACCACAGCCTGAGCTACTGGAGAGCAGGGTCTTTCTTGCTCATCTTGTATCCCTGAGGCCTAGCAGAGTGTCTGCATGCACTGGGCGCTCAATAAATGTTGACTGAAGATAAGAACATCATATTTCTGTCATTTATATTAATTAGAGGGTTCTAGTCCCTAAAGAATCTGAGTATGGATGAAATCTAGAGAAGCAAAGGACCAAAGGTAATTAGAGCAGTGAGTGACAGGCCTGAGAAATGTTCTGTCACCTGAGGGAAGGAAAGACCTCTGAAGAAACAAATGGGCAAATATTTGATAGAATGAGCTCTGAGTCTCACAGTGCTTGCTAACTGGCCAACTTGGTTAAAACTTTCTATCTGTTCCACTGACTTGAGCGTCCCTGAGTCACTATCTCTTCTGAATGTATGTAAATTCCTGGGTGCAAAGGCATTTACATTCTTCAAGTATATGGCTTGAGCCGTTGAGATTTATTCAGATACTCAAGAAAACTCCCCTTTGCATTCAGTTAGAGATCTTATTTGTTCCCCAAATTTATTAAATGATACCCCAAACAAATACTATTTAGAAACTTTTCCAGGGGGAGTAGCCCAAAGATGTATGGTGGCATGCATTTACTTTTTTAGGGAGTAAAGTTTCAAAATGAATAAATAAAATTCATAAGCATGGTGTACCTAAAGAGATGAAAAATTGAGCAGAGCAGCAACAAGAAGGAAAAGTGATCTCTGAGGGGCTGGATAGTAAAACAATGAAGCAATGAACACTTTTGTGTTTCAACCACTTCAATTGCTTCCTTTTAAAGTTCTATTCAAAGTATAGTCGATCCTCATTATTCAGATTCTGTATTAACAAATTCCCCTCTTTGCCCAAAGTTATTTGTAATCCCCAAACCAATCCTTGCGATGCTTTTACAGTAATTTGTGGACATGTGTAGAGCAGAGAAAAATTTGAGTCGCTTGACGTGTAAGTTCTCAGCTGAGGTCGAACAAGGGCCCATTCTGCCTGCTTGTTCCAGCTCTTACACTGTAAATAAGTGTGTCCTTTCTTGGTCTACCTAATGCCATGTTTTTCACAGTTTTATGCTTTGTGTGATTTCACTGTGTAAAATGGCCCCCAAGCGTAGTTCTGAGGTGCTGTCTAGTGTCCCTAAGTGCAGAACAACTGTGACGTGCCTTACAGAGAAAATTCATGTTAGATCAGCCTTGTTCAGGTATGAGTGCTTTTGGCCATGAGTTCAATGTTAAAGAATCAACTATATATATTAAATAAGGTGTTTTTAAGTAGAAACACACATAAAATAAGGTTGTATACTGACAGGGATCAATCCTGTATTTCCCCTAGAAATAGTGGGTCAGTATTTGCTATTCATTGTTTGTGGTGACTTTATTGAATGGTAACTACTACGAATAATGAAAATTGACTATATTTCTCTTCTTGCTGGGATCATCCTGGGCTTATGTAGTTATTTAGTGGGGTTTTTTTTTTTTTTTGGTAACTTTTATTTTGACAGAATTTCAAACTTACAGAAAAGTTGGAAGAATAGTGTAATGAAATTCCTTATGGTGGAACTGTAAATAGGTTAAATAGTGTCCTCTACAAACTCCTGTCCACCTGGAACTCCAGAAGGTAGACTTTTTTGGAGATAGGACCTTTGCAGATGTAACTAGTTAAGATGAAGTTATACTGCATTAGGGTGAGCCCTGAATCCCAATGACTTGTGAGAAGAGGAGATACACAGAAAGACACGTAGGAGAGAAGGCCACGAGACGACAGAGGCAGAGACGGGAATGATGCAGCCACAATCCAAGGAAGGCAAGGATTGCTGGGAGAAAGAGGCCAGGAAAGATTCTTCCCTGGAGCCTCCAGAGGGGCTAACACCTTCATTTTGGACTTCTTGGCTCCAGAATTGTGAGAATAAGGATGTTGTTTTAAGCCACTTGAGTTTGTGGTCATTTGTTAAGCAACCCTAGGAAACTAATATAACCCTTTACTCCATTTCACTGGTTTATTATTTTTTGCCTCTTTCTTTTCCTCTTCCTCCCCCTCCTCTTCCTCTTTCTTTCCCCATGCTTGTATCAATTTTTTTTTCTGTACCTCTACCCCTAAATATTTATTTCTGGAATAAGGATCTTCTCTTACATAAGCATAGTATAATTACAAAAATAGGAAATTAAAAACTGATACAATATTATCTAGTCAATAGTTCATATTCAGATTTTATCAATTGCCTAATAATGACCTTTTTTCCTCTGGTCCAAGATCCAATCTAGGATCATACATTTCATTTCCTTTCCATGCCTCTTTAATCTTCTGTTAATCTGAAACAGTTCTTCAGACTTTCTTTGTATTTCTTGACCTTGTCATTGCTGAGGTATACAGTCCAGTTATTGTGGTCTTGTCTGATATTTTCCCCAGTTTAGATTTAGGTTATTCCTCTCTGGTAGGAATACCACAGAAATCTTGTGTTCTTTTCAGTGCCTCCAATCAAGAGGCACTTGATGCTGGTTACTTGATTAAAGTGGTGTCTGACAGGTTTCCCCACTTTAAAGTTACTGTTTTTCCCTTTGGAATTAATAAGTAATTTGTGGGGAGATGCTTCATGAGCATGTAAATATCCTTTGCATCATTAAACCGTCACCTACTAGTTTCAGCTTTCATTGATGATTTTCTAAATCCACTGTTTATATCAATATAGACTCATATGCCTATTCAATAGGTTATAATCCTTTACTGTCATTATTTATTTGGTGCAGGAATGTTCCACATTTGGCCAGTGAGAGGCCATTCACGCAGGCTCATGTGTCCTTATGACATGTTCTCATTCCTTGAGTGCTTTCTTACTGTCTGGTTTAAGATACTTCAGGCTCATCTTGTACTTTCCTGTCCTATTCCCCCATATCACCCATTCGTTTACAGAGCTGACCTGGGCTGATTTAATGCATTAAAGAGTATTCTGGAGTTAAAAAAAAATTGGCTCAAAAGAGACCAAATGTTATCTTCCTCTTTATTTACTGTTCTAGTTAACAAAGAGAGCTTCCTCAGAGCTGTCAGGGGAAACTGCCACTAGTGGAGGGTGAATACCCTCTTGAGGATAGACGCTTCCTTTTGTAGTCCTGCCCTGCCATAGGAATTTCTACATAAAGAGGAATATGCTTAGGGTTCTTACATATTAAAATACCATCTATGTTATGGCTGAATTTGTTTTTTGGATTTCTTCCCTCTGTTCTAGTTATGGAAGTTTTACTGGTGCATTTTAATCTTAATTCATTTCTTTTTTAACCACAATGATGTTGAGGGTTTTTTTTTTTTTGTATTATTCAGGTGATCAACTTACAGTAGTTGACCTTAATTTGATTTGTGATACAAATCTAAAAGATTTTCCTTAAATAAAATGCAAATTTAAAATCTTATGAAGTGAATGCATGTTGTAGACATTTGTTAAAAAAAAACGCAAAACTTATACAAAAACATTTGGAGAAAATAAATCAGTGTTATCACTGTTGCTAGATAAAATTCCTTCACTCACATTTTCTTCCCTTGAGTATCTTTTTTTTTTTAAGATTTTTATTTATTTATTGAGAGAGAGAGAGAGAATGGTAGAGAGCATGAGAGAGAGGAAGATCAGAGGGAGAAGCAGACTCCCCACTGAGCAGGGAGCCCGATGCGGGACTCGATCCCAGGACTCCAGGATCATGACCCGAGCCGAAGGCAGTCGCCCAACCAACTGAGCCACCCAGGTGCCCCTCCCTTGAGTATCTTAAATACACTTTTCTGGGTTTTTTTCTGGCATAAAGTTGCTGTCAACATCCTATGATAAGGTAATTTTTATTCATTTGTAAGTCATTTATTCCTTTCCCTAGATGTTCAAAGCGTTTGTTTAAAGGTCTGTTTTCTAGGATATATCTTGGTTTTGATTGCTTCTGGGTTGATATTACCAGGTATGTGGTGTGCTTCAATATGCAGTTTCCTTTTTTTTTTTAAGATTTCAGGAACGTTTTTCTGGAATCGCAGTTTTTAATATTTGTTCTGTCTATTATCTTGGTTTTCATCTTCTTCAGGGATTGCTATTATCTGTGTGTTGGATCACAAGAGAGACTTGACTGATCACTCTGTTTCTCTTGAATACTTTTACTTTCTTCATTGGAGGTGGGTGAACTTTAAAATTTCTTTCTTACAACTTTTTTAAGATATTATCTGTGATAGCTACTTGCTCTTGGATTCCTTCCAGTTTAGTCTTTTTTTCCTGAGCTGATTTTTTTTCCCTGTTGAGAGAATATTTTATTTTTGTTTCAAGTTTTTATTTAAATTCCACTTAGTTAGCATACAGTGCAATATTAGTTTCAAGAGTAGAATTTAGTGATTCATCACTTACATACAATACCCCCAGTGTTCATCATAAGTATTCTTCTTAATCCCCATCACCCATTTAACCCTTTCCTCTACCTATGTCCCCTTTAGTAACCCTCAGTTTTTTCTCTGTAGTTAAAAGAGTCTGTTTTATGGTTTGCATCTTTCTTTTTCTCTTCCCCCCATGTTCATCTGTTTTGTTTCTTAAATTCCACATATGACTGAAATCATATGGTATTTGTCTTTCTCTGACTGGCTTATTTAACTTAGCATAACATACTCTGGCTCCATCCATGTTGTTGTAAATGGCAAGATTTCATCCTTTTTGATGGCAGAGTAACATTCCGTTGTATGGATATGTGTGTGTGTGTGTGTGTGTGTGTGTGTATGTGTATATATATGTGTGTGTGTGTATATATATATTCATTTCATTGCATGTACATTGTATATCATGTATATAAACCACATCTTTATCCATTCATCTGTGGATGGACATCTGGGCTCTTTCCTTCAGCTGATTTTTTAACTTTATTCTACTGCTTAAGTTTTGTTACTTCATTTCTGACTTTTTGTAATCTAAATATGTTGTCTTATATTGAAATAGTAGGTTACACTTTTTCTGTTCTATCAACATGTCTTTAGTATGCTTTCTTTGTGTGTTGGAATGTTATTCTGCTCCATTCCGTTTTTTCTATTTATAACTTTGTATTGGATTTAACCTTGATCCCTTTCTATTGCCTATTTTTATGTTATGGTTTCTGTGCATTTTTAGAAGACGGCAGGATTCAAAATAGCTTTGATAATTTCTGTTGTTTTCTTGTAGTTTGCAAAAATATGGCCACATGTTTATTTGTTATTTAGATATTTTCTGGCTTGGTTCCATTCCTCCACTCCATCTGGACCTTTTCTTTTCTTTGTCTCTACCATCCCTGTGCTGCTGAGCAGATTGCACTGCCAGCAATTTCTCTGCAGTGTGAGGCCCGGTCCAGGAAGGTAGTCCTGGCTGACCAGTGCTGAGTGTCCTAGACTGCTCCTACTCCTTTGGATCTTCTTGGGTGGAACCCTTGTCCTCATCCTGTTTCAGGTACCATTTCATTCTCAGCTTGCCTGCTCCACTTCCTAGTGAACACCACATGTCTATGTACTCAGATCCTCCTTTGCTCCTTCACTTCTCTCAGGTTTGCTCTCAGATAGAATCATATGCAGGACTTTTGGAGGGTTGAATATTTGTCCTCACCTATTTGTATTTTGGAATTTGTTCTCTAATTGTACATGTTTATGTGCTTTCTTGTTACTTTTTTTTTTTACATGGGGATTCAGAGACATTCAAAACCTATGCCTGGGTGTCCACAGTGTTAATTGTCAACTTACTGTATATTTAATGAAGTTTATTTGAATTTTGTGTTTTGTTTTTTTTCTTTAAAAACCATCTCTACAGAGAAAAAGAAATTGGGATATAGAAAACCCATCCTTTCCAGGAGGGAGTCCACTGAAGTTCAGAAGAGCAGGTCTCAGGACAGTGGGGGCAGTTGCTTCCCTCTCTGAAGCATGGCTCAGATGTGGAGAAGGATTTCAGGACACTTCTGAGACTCTGGTAGGGTAATTATAAAAATTATAAAATTGTTTTCCTTGAATGCCAAAGGATACTTAGATTCCTGAGTGTTTAGGCCACTGTAATTATATTTCTTTGGCATTCCCTTCCTTATTTCAGGACACAGTAATTCGTACAGTCGTCTTTTTTTTTTAAATCAGAGAGTGAGAGAGAGTGAGCACAAGCAGCGGGAGTAGCAGGCAGAGGGAGAAGCAGGCTCCCCGCTGAGCAAGGAGCCCGATGTGGGGATGTGGGACTGGATCCCAGGACCTTAGGATCATGATACAAGCCGAAGGCAGCTGCTTAACTGGGTGAGCCACCCAGGCATCCCGGTAGTCTTCTTTTTTCAACCTTGCATTCCCTTAGTAATTGTGGCAAGTTAGTAATCACCTCTTTATGCCAGGCCCAACCTTTGTACTTCTTTGTAAATGTAGGATACACACTGAGAAGTTTCTTAGAAGATGAAATTTTTGAGCATCCTACTCTTCACATGAAGTATATTTATGAAATGCTTGTATACTCAGGATCTTTTGGCAACAAGATATTCTGGTTAATATTTGTATATATGCTAATTTTGAAATACTTATAGATATGTACAAAATGGAATACTGTTATAAACTCTTAATGGTTAGTTCTCTGTTTAGATTCCTGGTAGAATATAAAAATACATTTATGTATGTATGAGGAGTATGTGCTTTGGGAATACTTATTGGTAAATATAAATAAAAGAGAGGCATATTTTAAGGATGGTATAGTTTAAGGTTTTGAGTATTTTACAAAATATTTTTGGTTTTAGCCCTTGTTCACATAAATTACTACATTATCATTATTATTATTGTCATCTTCCTGCAGTCATTAACAGCTGAAAAGGAGATTGTTACAGAAGAGCACCTCGAATTATCCCCTCAACCCAAGAAAGGTAATATTTTGTTGATTTCTTGACAGAAATGGTATAAGGCTAATATATCCTTCTTTGATTTATTTGCATAGTTTGGGTAGACTATATATTTATGGTTTAAAAACATCAAAATGTAAAAAGGTAATTTTTGAGAAATCTCTCATCTTTGTCACTATTTACCCCATTTTTTTTTCTTGCCTCCTGTAGATAATTATTAAAATTTTTTGTGTGTCCTTCCTGGGTTTACTGTTATCATCAGAGCCCAGTAGGTTAACTTAGGCTCACAGCTCCAGGATTTTAAAAAATTCTGATTTGGAAAATAACGGTTATGAGCTATGATAAAAGACTATAGTATTTCAGGCAATGAAATTCTTACTTGGTGAATTAGTTAGGGAAGGCTTTCTGATACAGATAGTAGGAAACTTTTAGAGTGTTTGAAGAAATGGGGTTGAATTTATCTCCTGCAATAAGAAGTTCAGGGAGTCAGATGTGTTCTGAGTTCTGCGACCTTAGTGTGGAGTTTGTTCTTGCAGTCATGAGGTGGAAGCTAAATTGTCTGGGCCTACTTCTCAGGAAGACTGTAGGTTCTGAGGATTTTCTCCAGGTATACTTTTCTTCTGGGAAGGAATTCCATCGAAGGACCTCTACCTTTGGCCAGAACCTGTTATATAGGGTCGCCTCTACTAAAGGGACTTCAGTGAAGTTAAAGATTTTTAAATATCGATGTTTTTGTTAGTAAGGAAGAAAACGGGGTATCAGGGAGGCTGCTGGCTGGCTCTGCTGCTACACTCAGTGGGGTAGGCAGGGAAAGTCAGTGCTTGAGACCTTAGGGATCTCCTTTGCCCCTAGGGGTCCTGACTGTGTGATCTTGGGAAAGAAGCTAAACACACTAAGCCTTAGTTTCTCCATCTGGGAAATGTGTATAAGAATGTGTGCCTCATTGGGTTATTGTTAACAAAAAGAAAGTAATAAAATGTCTATTTCAAAGGCTTGCACTTAGTAGTTGCTTAATAGATGGCAGCAAATGCTGTTATGTCCGATGGCAAAAAGAGCTATGTGAAAGCTTGCCAAAAATTCTGCGGAGTGGGAAAACTTTCTGTGAATAAGAGCTATATAAGTATTTCTTTTTTTTTTAATTTTTTATTATGTTATGTTAATCACCATACATTACATCATTAGTTTTTGATGTAGTGTTCCATGATTCATTGTTTGCATATCAGACCCAGTGCTCCAGGCAGAACGTGCCCTCTTTAATACCCATCACCAGGCTAACCCATCCCCCCACCCTCCTCCCCTCTAGAACCCTCAGTTTGTTTTTTAGAGTCCATAGTTTCTCATGGTTTGTCTCCCCCTCTGATTCCCCCCCTTCATTTTTCCCCTCCTGCTATTTTCTTCTTTTTATTTATTTTTTAACATATAATGTATTATTTGCTTCAGAGGTACAGGTCTGTTATTCAACAGTCTTGCACAATTCACAGCGCTCACCATAGCACATACCCTCCCCAGTGTCTATTACCCAGCCACCCCATCCCTCGCATCCCCCACCACTCCAGGAACCCTCAGTTTGTTTCCTGAGATTAAGAATTCCTCATATCAGTGAGGTCATATGATACATGTCTTTCTCTGATTGACTTATTTCGCTCAGCATAATACCCTCCAGTTCCATCCACGTCATTGCAAATGGCAAGATTTCATTCCTTTTTTTTTGATAGAAGTATTTTTTTATTAGGTAAATTTAATGACCTTTCTGGCAATAAAAATATTTAAATTTGAATTCAAAACCTTTTTTTAAACACACACAAATTCTAACCTGAATTAAAAATGTACAATAAATTTAAGGCTAACGGTTATGCCTATTATAAAATAGCTAGTGAAAGATGAAGCACCAGATTCTTAATAAAATTATTGTGTTTTTACCAAAGTATACTCTGAAATTCTGAACCAAGATTAAGTAGCTTAAATTACTGTTTATTTATTTATTTTTTTTCATTTTTGGCTCAGCATATCTATTGAATGCCTCTGCATTAGGGTAGGACCCAGAAACTGCATTCATATTGTAAGTAAAACAATGTGTCTTTTTCTTCAGCTTCTGTAATTAGTAATAATTATAGACTTCTATGAGCTTAAGAGATATTCTGTACATGTTTCTTTACACAAGAGGAAAAGCGTATATTTTCTTTGACAATCCCTGTTCCCACTTTTTTCTTTTTGTATTATGTTAATCACCATACATTGCATCTTTTTTTTTTTAACATATAATGTATTATTTGTTTCAGAGGTACAGATCTGTGAACCAACAGTCTTAAACAATTCACAGCACTCACCATAGCACATACCCTCCCCAGTGTCTATCACCCAGCCACCCCATCCCTCTCACCCCTCACCACTCCAGCAACCCTCAGTTTGTTTCCTGAGATTAAGAATTCCTCATATCAGTGAGGTTATATGATAAATGTCTTTCTTTGATTGACTTATTTCGCTCAGCATAACACCCTCCAGTTCCGGTCACGTCATTGCAAATAGCAAGATTTCATTCCTTTTGATGGTTGCATAATATTCCATTGTATAAATATACCACCTCTTCTTTATCCATTCATCTGTCGATGGATATATTGGCTCTTTCCACAGTTTGGCTATTGTGGATATTGCTGTTATAAACATTGGGGTACACATACCCCTTTGGATGCCTACATTTGTATCTTTGCGGAAAATACCCAGTAGTGCAATTGCTGGATCGTAGGGTAGCTCTATTTTCAACTTTCTGAGGAACCTCCATATTGTTTTCCAGAGTGGCTGCACCACCTTGCATTCCTACCAACAGTGTAGGAGGGTTCCCCTTTCTCTGCATCCCCACCAACATCTGTCATTTCCTGACTTGTTAATTTTAGCCATTCTGACTGGTGTGAGGTGATATCTCATTGAGGTTTTGATTTGGATTTCCCTGATGCCGAGCGATGTTGAACCTTTTTCATGTGTCTGTTGGCCCATTTGGATGTCTTCTTTGGAAAAATGTCTGTTCATGTCTTCTGCCCATTTCTTGATTGGATCATTTGTTCTTTGGGTGTTGAGTTGGGTAAGTTCTTTATAGATTTTGGATACTAGCCCTTTATCTGATATGTTATTTGCAGATATCTTCTCCCATTCTGTCAGTTGGCTTTTGGTTTTGTTGACTGTTTTGCTGTGCAAAAGCTTTTTATCTTGATGAGGTCCCAATAGTTCATTTTTGCCCTTGCTTCCCTTGCCTTTGGCGATGTTTCTAGGAAGAAGTTGCTGCGGCTGAGGTCGAAGAGGTTGCTGCCTGTGTTCTCCTTTAGGATTTGGATGGACTCCTGTCTCACATGTAGGTCTTTCAACCATTTGGAGTCTATTTTTGTGTGTGGTGTAAGGAAATGGTCCAGTTTCATTCTTCTGCATGTGGCTGTCCAATTTTCCCAACACCATTTGTGGAAGAGACTGTCTTTTTTCCATTGGACATTCTTTCCTGCTTTGTCGAAGATTTAGTTGACCATAGAGTTGAGGGTCCATTTCTGGGCTCTCTATTCTGTTCCATTGATCTCTGTGTCTGTTTTTTTGCCAGTATCATACGGTCTTGATGATGACAGCTTTGTAATAGAGCTTGAAGTCCGGAATTGTGATGCCGCCAGCTTTGCTTTTCTTTTTCAACATTCCTCTGACTATTCAAGGTCTTTTCTGGTTCCATACAAATTTTAGGATTATTTGTTCCATTTCTTTGAAAAAAGTGGATGGTATTTTGATGGGATTGCATTGAATGTGTAGATTGCTCTAGGTAGCTTTGACATCTTCACAATGTTTGTTCTTCCAATCTATGAGCATGGAACGTTTTTCCATTTCTTTGTGTCTTCCTCAATTTCTTTCATGAGTATTTTATAGTTTTCTGAGTACAGATCCTTTGCCTCTTTGGTTAGATTTATTCCTAGGTATTTTATGGTTTTGGGTGCAATTGTAAATGGGATCGACTCCTTAATTTCTCTTTCTTATGTCTTGTTGTTGGAGTATAGGAATGCCACTGATTTCTGTGCATTGATTTTATAGCCTGCCACTTGACTGAATTCCTGTATGAGTTCTAGCAGTTTTGGGGTGGAGTCTTTTGGGTTTTCCACATACAGTATCCTGTCATCTGCAAAGAGTGAGAGTTTGACTTCTTTGCCAATTTGGATGCTTTCTTTCTTTTTGTTGTCTGATTGCTGAGGCTAGGACTTCTAATAATATGATGAATAGCAGTGGTGATAGTGGACATCCCTGCCGTGTTCCTGACCCTAGGGGAAAAGCTCTCAGCTTTTCCCCATTGAGAATGATATTTGCTGTAGGTTTTTCATAGATGGCTTTTATGATATTGAGGTATGTACCCTCTATCCCTATAGTCTGAAGAGTTTCAATCAAGAAAGGATGCTGTACTTTGTCAAATGCTTTTTCTGCCTCTATTGAGAGGATCATATGATTCCTCTTCTTTCTTGTGTTAATATATTGTATCACGTTGATTGATTTGAGGATGTTGAACCAACCTTGCAGCCCAGGGATAAATCCCACTTGGTCATGGTGAATAATCCTTTTAACGTACTGTTGGATCCTATTGGCTAGTATTTTGGTGAGAATTTTTGCATCCATGTTCATCAAGGATATTGGTCTGTAATTTTCCTTTTTGATGGGGTCTTTTGTCTGGTTTGGAGATCAAGGTAATGGTGGCCTTCTAAAACGAGTTTGGAAGTTTTCCTTCCATTTCTATTTTTTGGAACAGTTTCAGAAGAGGTATTAATTCTTCCTGAAATGTTTGGTAGAATTCCCCTGGGAAGCCATCTGGCCCTGGGCTTTTGTTTGTTGGGAGATATTTGATGACTTCTTCAATTTCCTTAGTGGTTATAGGTCTGTTCAGGTTTTCTATTACTTCCTGGTTGAATTTTGGTAGTTGACACATCTCTAGGAATGTATACATTTCTTCAGATTGTCTAATATGCTGGCATATAGTTACTCTTAATATGTTCTTATAATTGTTTGTATTTCTTTGGTGTTGGTTGTGATATCTCCTCTTTCATTCATGATTTTGTTGATTTGGTCATTCCTCTTTTCCTTTGATAAGTCTGGCCAGGGGTTTATCAATCTTGTTAATTCTTTCAAAGAACCAGCTCCTAGTTTTGTTGATCTGTTCTGTTCTTTTGGTTTCTATTTCATTGATTTCTGCTCTCATCTGTATTATTTCTCTTCTCCTGCTGGGTTTAGGCTTCATTTGCTGTTCTTTCTCCAGGTCTTTTAGGTGTAGGGTTAGGTTGTGTATTTGAGACCTTTCTTGTTTCTTGAGAAAGGCTTGTATTGCTATATCTTAGGACTGCCTTTGTTGCATCCCAAAGATTTTGAACAGTTGTCTTTTCATTTTCATTGGTTTCTGTGAATTTTTTTAATTCTTCTTTAATTTCCTGGTTGACCCATTCATTCTTTAGTAGGGTGCTCTTTAGCCTCCACGTGTTTGAGTTTTTTCTGACTTTCGTCTTGTGATTGAGTTCTAGTTTAAAAGCATTGTGGTCTGAAAATATGCAGGGAATGATCCCTGTCTTTTGGTACCGGTTGAGACCTGATTTGTGACCTAGGTTGCGATCTATTCTGGAGAATGTTCCATGGACACTAGAGAAGAAAATGTATTCTGTTGCTTTGGGATGGAATGTTCTGAATATATCTGTGAAGTCCATTTGGTCTAGTGTGTCATTTTAAAGTCTTTATTTCCTTGTTGATGTTTTGCTTAGATGATCTGTCCATTTCAGTGAGGGTGGTGTTAAAGTTCCCCACTATTGTTGTATTGTTGTCGATGTGTTTCTTTGCTTTTGTTATTAATTGGGTTCGATAATTGGCTGCTCCCCTGTTAGGGGCATAGATAAAATTGTTAGGTCTTCTTTTTTTTTTTTTTTTAAAGATTTTATTTATTTGACAGAGACACAGAGAGAGAGGGAACACAAACAGGGCGAATGGGAGAGGGAGAAGCAGGCTTCCCACAGAGAAGGGAGCCCAATGTGGGGCTCGATCCCAGGACCCTGGGATCACGACCTGAGCTGAAGCAGACACTTAACGACTGAGCCACTCTGGCGCCCCTACAATTGTTAGATCTTCTTCTTGGATAGACCCTTTAAGTAGGATATAGTGTCCTTCCTTATCTCTTATTACAGTCTTTGGTTTAAAATCTAATTTGTCTGATATAAGGATTGCCACCCCAGGTTTCTTTTGGTGTCCATGAGCATGGTAAATGGTTTTCCACCCCTTCACTTTCAATCTGGGGGTGTTTTTGGTTTTAAAATGAGTCTCTTGGAGACAGTATATCAACGAGTCTTATTTTTTTTCCCAATCTGATAGCCTCTGTCTTTTGATTGGGACATTTAGCCCATTTATATTCAGGGTAACTTGAAAGATATGAATTTAGTGCCATTGTATTGCCTGTAAGATGACTATTACTGTATCTTGTCTGTGTTCCCTCTGGTCTATGTTGCTTTTAGCCTCTCTCTCTCTTTTTTTAAAAGATTTTATTTATTTATTTGTCAGAGAGAGAGAGACAGGGCACAAGCAGGAGAGTGGCAGGCAGAGGGAGACGCAGAGTCCCCATTGAGGAGGGAGCCCAATGTGGGACTCGATCCCAGGATCCTGGGATCATGACCTGAGCTGAAGGCAGCCGTTTAACTGACTGAGCCACCCAGGCATCCCTTAGCCTCTCTCTTTGCTTAGAGGACCCCTTTCAAGATTTCTTGTAGGACTGGTTTCGTGTTTGCAAATTTCTTTAGTTTTTGTTTGTCCTGGAAGCTTTTTATCTCTCCTTCTATTTTCAATGACAGCCTAGGTGGATATAGTATTCTGGGCTGCATATTTTTCTCATTTAGTGCTCCGAATATATCATGCCAGTGCTTTCTGGCCTGCCAGGTCTCTGTAGATAGGTCTGTTGCCAGTCTAATGTTTCTACCATTGTAGGTTACATATCTCTTCTCCCGAGCTGCTTTCAGGATTTTCTCTTTGTCTCTGAGAGTTGTAAGTTTTACTGTTAGATGTCGGGGTGTTGACCTATTTTTATTGATTTTGAGAGGGGTTCTCTGTGCCTCCTGCATTTTGATGCCTGTTTCCTTCCGCAGATTAGGGAAGTTCTCTGGTAATTTGCTCCAATATACCTTCTGCCCCCCTCTCTCTTTCTTCTTCTGGGATCCCAATTATTCTAATGTTGTTTCGTCTTATGGTATCACTTATCTCTCGAATTCTGCCCTCCTGATCCAGTAGTTGTTTATCTCTCTTTTTCTCAGCTCCTTTATTTTCCATCATTTGGTCTTCTATATCACTAATTGTCTTTTCTGCCTCATTTATCCTAGCAGTTAGGGCCCCCATTTTGATTGCACTTCATCAATAGCCTTTTTGATTTCGACTTGGTTAGATTTTAGTTCTTTTATTTCTCCAGAAAGGGTTTCTCTAATAACTTCCATGCTTTTTTCAAGCCCCCCCTAGTATCTTTAAAATCATCATTCTGAACTCTAGTTCTGACATCGTGCTAATGTCTGTATTGAGTAGGTCCCTGGCAGTCGGTACTGCCTCTTGTTCTTTTTGTTGAGGTGATTTTTTTCCATCTTGTCGTTTTGTCCAGAGGAGAATAGATGAATGAGAGAACAAAATGCTAACAGGGTAACAACGTCCCCAGAAAATATACTCTAAACAAATCAGAAGAAAATCTGAAACCGGGGGAAAAGAAAGGGAAAGAAAGAAAAAAGAAAAAGGAAAGAAAAAGAAAAGGATAAAAACAAACAAAAACAGAACAAAACGAAAAAACAGAATACGATCAGATATGATCAGGCTGGTTCATAGATCAGGGCCACAAAGTAGATTTTGGGTGTATTTTGGTCTGGTAGAAGAAAGTGCCTCCCAAAATTTTAAAGAAAGAAAAACTTATATATGTACAAAAATAAGGTTTAATACGATGAAAGGATGGAAAATGACTGTAAAGATGACAATTGTAAAAGATTTTATAAAAGGAATTGATAAGTTGTTTGAAAAAAGGAAGAAGAGTATTTAAAAAGAAAAGAAAAGGGAGAGAATGTGATCAGGCAGGAGACTAGAATTAAGCCTTACACTAGAGATTTAGGGTATATTTTGATTTATTAGAAAAAAGTATCTCAAAATTTTAAAGAGTGAGTAACTCTTATACATATGTCAAAAATAGGGGTAATTATTATGAAGGGATAGATTATGACTCAAAATAAAAAATAAAAATGTTTTTTCAAAAAGGGATTGATAAGATGTTGGTTGCAAAAGGGAAAGGGAGAAATTCAAAACAAAAAAAGTTAAAAAAAATTAACTTTGAAAGACTGAAGAATCATGGGAGAAAAGCCAGATATCTATGTGCAATGTTCCCCTAGTGCTGGAGTTCTTCCGTTCTCATTGATCGGTAAACTTGGTCTTGGCTGGCTGTTCTTGCTGATCTTCTGGGGGAGGGGCCTTTTGCCATGTTTCCCAAATGTCTTTGCCAGAGGTGGAATTGCCCCGCCCTTGCTGGTTCGGGCTAAGTAATCTGCTCGGGTTTGCTCTCAGGAGCTTTTGTTCCCTGCAGGCTTTCCATACAGCTTTTGGGGGTCGAGAGTGAAAATGGTGGCCTCCCAATCTCCACCCCGGTGGAGCTGAGAACTCGGGGCCCCACTCCTCATTGAGCCCCCAGAGAAAAGCAGTCAGTCACTCCTGTCTCTCCAGGCTCCTCCTGCATTCCCTGCTCACCCGGCCTGTGACTGAGCGTTTGTATCTCTGGCACATGACCCCGTGTGGAGTCTCCCATCCCTGCGGTGTGCTCCCGTGCCGCTCCTCCTGGGGAAGGGGAGTCACCCTGTATCTGCCACTTGTTGGGTCCCTGCTGGAGGAGCAGTGGCCCAACTGTGCCGTGGATCATGGTTTATGGCAATCCTGAGCTGAGAGCCCACTCCTCTGCTCTGTGTCTGCAGCAGGCTTCCCTGTTCTGAAACCTGGGAGCTCTGCCACACTCAGGCACCCTCGGTCTTTCTTTGACCCCAAGGGTCCAGAGTCCACACTCTCCCGCGAGGGTTCCACCCACTGCTTAGCCACTGGAGCGACGTCCCTCAGCAGAGCCGACTTCTAAAAGTTCCCATTTTGTGCTTCACTGCTCTGTCACTTGCCAGTAGCGGCCAACGGAGGCCCCCTCCTCCACCATCTGTCTTCCTGAATATCGCCTCAGATTCACTTCTCCCCATGTCCTACGTTCCAGAAAGTGGTTGCTTTTCTGTTCAGAGAGTTGTTGCTATTCTTTTCTTCGATCTCCTGTTGAGTTCGTAGGTGTTCAGAATGGTTTGATCCCTATCCAACTGAATTCCTGGAATCATAGGAAATCCAGGTTTCCTACTCCTCTGCCATCTTGCTCCTCCCCCCAGAAACATTTTGTCATTTAGAATTTCTCACAACAACTCCAAGAGATAAATATAATATGTATTATTTTTACAGCTAAGAACTTAAGCTTGAACAGTGGAATTGGTTCAGATTCCACTTAGGGTTTCTCTTGTATAATGCTATACCTATATTGCCCCTTGCTGACCTGTTTTCCTAAAATATTCTTACAGTAAATGTGTGATAGTAAAATAACACAAGTTGCTGTTCTGATGGCATTTTATATTGTGTTTTTGACAGTTTAAAGCGACGTTTCCTAACCTTGTCACTAATGCCATTTGGGGCCAGAAAATTCTTTGTTGTGTGGAGCGGGAGCTTTCCTGTGCAGTATCAGGTTTTTAGCAGCATCTCTGGCCTCTGTTCACTAGTGACAGTAGCTCCGCTAGCCCCAGTTGGGTTTTTTTTTTTTTTTTAAAGATTTCATTCATGTATTTGTCAGAGAGAGAGAGAATGTGCGTGCACACAAAAGCATGGGGAGCGGCAGGGAGAGGGAGAAGCAGGTTCCCTACTGAGCAAGGAGCCCTTTGTAGGACCCTGGGATCATGACCTGAGCCAAAGGCAGACGCTTAACCGACTGAGCCAAACAGGCATCCCTCCCCCAGCCTCAGTTGTGACAACTAAGGATATCTCCAGATGTTGTCAGATATCCGCACAAGGACAGAATCATTCTGAGTTGAGAACCAGACTTAGAATTAAGAAAATCATGTTCTTTTACAGATTTTAGAAGATATAGCTCATCTGGAGTATTCAAAAGTCTTAATGCTTTCAAAATAAGCTTCATGTGAGTTGGTTACTTGGTTAAGGGTAAGTTTATACAGACAACCCTGTGGAAGGTGATTATATACCTTTGGCCACTTTGTATGCCATCTTGGTAACTACCCATTGACATTCTAGTAATAAACAGGTGAGGTGGTATTTTAAGGTTATACATAAGTTCACAGGGCTTATTTTATTAATTCAACCATATTAAATGAAATTCATTGTTATGTAACTCTTGGTCTTTACACATCTAAGATGTTTTAAAAATTATGTTTTTTTATGGGTGAATAGTATGCTTTGTTAATTATTCAAGCTGCTATTAACAAAAAACTGTCTATGTCTTTCTCTATTAAAAGACATAGTAGTTTTCAAAATTCTAAGAATGGAAAGGTGCTTTGAGCTAATTACTTTGAAATGAGTTAACGAATTGTTGACTTTTAGGTAACAAGTAAATGATCCCTTGGAGTGTATCTAATCATGTGTGTTAATTGCTGGCTTCTCTTCTCTTCTCTCTTCCATTTCCCTCTCCTCCTCCCCTCACTCCTTTTTACCATTAATTACTGTTTATCAGTTTCTTGTTTTACCCCAGACACTTGGCTGGACATTATGTATATTATTTCCTTTTATATCTACTACATCCTGTGAGCTGAGTACCCTCGTTTTACAGAAGGAAATTGGGACTCAGAGAAGTCAAATCACTTGCCCAGAGTCACATAGTTAACAAGTGTGCCAATTAATATTTATAGTCAGGGATGTCTAACTTCAGTGCATGTGTGCTTCAGCACTGTTCTGGTGCTTAACAGATTTGGCCTCTTAACAGAATTGCCAGGTGAGTTTTAAACACAATATACCCAGACCTCCTTCCAGCTGTATTGGATAGAGTCTCTGTGTCTTCAGGCCCAGAATTGAGATTGAGAGGGAAGAGCCCTGAATTAAAATTGTCAAAATCTTTTTTTCTTTAAAAAAAATTTCCCCCCTCCATTTGTCCTTTACATAACTTTGAAAAAACTTAACTTTTTGGAGACTCAGCTTCTTCATCTGTAAAATGCAAATTTTAGTCTAACAGTAATTATCTCGCCTACTTCATAAAATTATTGTGAAGAATGAAAGGTCTTACTAGTTTGCGTTGGTATATCATTTTATTTTATTTTATTTATTTATTTTTTTTTATAGATTTTATTTATTTATTTGACAGAGAAAGCGAGAGAGGGAACACAAGCAGGGGGAGTGGGAGAGGGAGAAGCAGGCTTCCTGCCGAGCAGAGAGCCTGATGCGGGGCTCGATCCCAGAACCCTGGGATCATGACCTGAGCCGAAGGCAGACGCTCAACGACTGAGCCACCCAGGTGCCCCAATATATCATTTTATAGCACTCAGCAACTGCAGTATAAATGTTATTCATCAGTGGGCTTCTCCAGGGTAGGAACAGTGTTCTGTATTATCTCCTGTGTTTGTTTATTTTGGTATTGTAAGTGTCTAGGGTGGTGTAGTAGGCCCTCAGTAGGCACTGATTTTATTGAATGAATGAGGAATGAATAAACAAATGCTACAAAAATATAGTAGCTCTGGGGGCACTTTCATTCCTCAGAACTCTACCTTTCCCATGGTTTTCTGCTGTGATGCTTCAGCAGCCTGGAGAATTTCTTTAGGTATTCCATTGCCTGGCTTCCATGAGTAAATGTGTTGTTACATGTAGTTTTTCCCTGCCATTCCCCTAATGGTAAGAGTGGCTCCTGCAGTTATTTTACTGCCATTATGTATCTGCTTCTCTCAGACTGGTCTGATCTCTATATAATCACTATAGTGGACTTTTATCTTCTGGAACAACAGTATCAGATAAAAGAAGACTTATATTTTTGTTTGCTTTATTCCATACTTTTACCCTTAGCTTAAATATTTCTTGTCTTTTTTGATTTTTATTTTGAATTCCCTTTCAGGTATTAAAGCTAGTAAGTTATTTTATTTTTAATATTACTTCTATCTCAGGGCGCCTGGGTGGCTCAGATGGTTAAGCATCTGCCTTCGGCTCAGGTCATGATCCCAGGGTCCTGGTATCGAGCCCCACATCGGGCTCCTGGCTCAGCAGGGACCCTGCTTCTCTCCTTCTCCCTCTGCCTCTCCCTGCTCATGCTCTCTTTCTGTATCTCTGTGTCTCAAATGAATAAATAAAATCTTTAAAAAAATATATTACTTCTATCTGGAAATAAGATTGTTGCTATTAGACGGGCCAAGATATCTTACTAGCCCTCTTGAGTTGTGAAGTAGCTGTGAGGGAATACTTGGGCTTTGTACGCTAGGAGCAGTTTATGTTATATGCCTCATAGATACCTCAGAGATTAATTTATCCTTAATAACTACATTTATTTCATTAAAATAGATTAAATTTGGTTATTTGATATATGAAAATAATTTAACTTCCAAATTAAATTTTGCAAAAGTAACACCTAGATAACAATGTTTATAAAGTAAACTAAAAACTAAATTTACTTGTTTTACTGATGCAAAATCTATTAAAAAAGTTTTAGGTGAAAATCCTTTAAGAAGTCTGCTAATAGGAGACTGATTTAAAGGGCACCTGGGTGGCTCAGTCATTGAGCATTTGCCTTCGGCTTAGGTCATGATCCTGGGGTCCTGGGATCAAGCCCTGTGTTGGGCTCCCTGCTGGGTGGGAAGCCTGTTTCTCCTCTCCCACTCTGCCTGCTTGTGTTCCCTCTCCTGCTGCCTCTCTCTCTGTCAAATAAATAAATAAAATCTTAAAAAAAAAAAAGGACACTGATAAATAAACTGTGGGTCAACTATGCAGTGGAATGCATATTCCTACTATGTTGTAGGAAAGAATGAGGATACTCCCTGTTATTGATATAGAAAAACTCTGTTAAGGAAAAAAAAAATCAAAGTGTATCAAAAAGGAGGAAAAAATTATAGTATATTTTATTTGCTTGAACATGCTGGAAAAACTCAGGAAAGATACAAAAATAACTAATAAAAGTAGTTACGTAACCTGAGATTTGGGGTAGGGGAAACAGGATGGCTAGAGATAAGAGTAGGAATAGAGTTTTCACAGTCTTAATACCTATTTTAAAAATTACTCAGCATTATGGATGTTTTCAACTACTGAGAATAAAGAAAGTGTATATATATATCCTGTGTCTGTTATATATATAGGATATATAAAATTGTTATATATATATATATGGATATATAAAATTGTTTAAAATTGGATATATAAAGGAAATATAAAATTGTTTACAATTGTATTTTTTTAGATGAACTACAGTTTATTGACTGGGAGATTGACAGTGACAGGGAAGATACTAGTGAGTATAATGAATTTGAAGATGGTGAGAGTGTTGTGGAAATATCAGACTGTGCTTCTTGTTCAAGCACTCATTCTGTGACTAGTGAAGAGAGGCTCTCTGAGCTTGTGAAGGTAAGAACTAATTGTCTCAAAATTTTTCTTTCTGGTTATACATTTGTTAATCATAGCCTTTGGTGTTTCATTTTTAATTCCTTTTTCCAGGACAGTCACTTTTGACTCTTAGTGATGCTTTCATTCTTTACCTCCTTGTCTCTAAATAACAGGTTTATAATACACCTCTGAACATGGGTAACCATCTCCTCACCCACTCCCTCCACCTGCTACACATTGAACTTTTCCCATTCCTCCATTCTCTCAGGACACATGTATCATGGTTTGGTTAGATTAGTATTCAGCATTGCATAATATTCATAAAAGGCAAATATTAATTATGATTATTTTCCTTCACAACTTTTCATTTTCCTTGGAGTTAATTACTTTGGGTTTTTGTTTGCCTAACTTTATTTATTGTTAATAAAACTAAGTTTTTGCCATTGTTTAGCTCTCCTGTTAAGGTTTTTCAGGCAAAGTAGGCATTCTAGCAGTTTTGTCTTTTTGGAGAACTTGTTCCCACAACCTCCTAGCTGCTCTAATTTGAACTTAACCTCTCTGCTTTGTGGATGTAGCCATCCTTAGGTCTCTCTTCATCATCTTCCTGGTAATTCCCTTCACTTCTCTCCAATGTGGAGCAACTTTATCCTGGATTCCATGTCTTCCTCTTTCTTGGTTTTCACACTCAGTATGATTGAGCACATCTTCTAATAGCTTTCAAGAGAGGATTTATGGAAAATAAATGGCATGTCAGAAGATGCAGTTATCACACTTTGATAAGTGGATGGCAATTTATATAGAATTTTAGGTTGGAAATTATTTTTCTTCACAATTTTGAAGGCATTATTTCGTTGTCTTCTAGTTCCAGAGTTGCTGTCAAGAAGCCTGAAGCTCTTCTCATTCTTGATTTTTAAAAAAGATTTATTTATTTGAGAGAGGTGTAGGGAGGGGCAGGAGAGGGAGAGAGAGAATTCCAAGCAGACTCTGCTGAGCACAGAGCTCAATCCCAGGAACCTGACATCATGACCTGAGCTGAAATCAAGAGTCAGCTCCTCAACCGTCTGAACCACCCAGACTTCCCTCTCATTCTTGATTTTTTAATATTTTCTCTTTATCACTTCTTTTAAGCAGTGTGATTGTGATTATACCTACATGTGGTATTCTGCTTGGAGTTTATCAAGTTTTTTGAATATTTGATGAATTGGGTCCAAGCCCTTGCTGAGGTTTGGTAATTCGCTAGGAGGACTCTCAGAATTTAGTGTACAGTCATACTCAGGGCTATGATTTATTATAGTGAAACAATACAAAGCAAAATCAGCAATATTTAAGAGTCCTATTGTAGTGGAGTCACACAGGATATGCTTAATTGCTCTAGCAATGAGTTTTGACAACCTCTGTAAAGTGTTGCCTGCCAGGGGAGCTCATTGGTGACTCAGTGCCCAGAGTTTTTATTGGGGGCTGGTAAAGTAGGCACTCCTTCTGCCTTGCATGTTTTAGAATTTCAGATTTTAAGAAGGCAAACAGGTATTCAGCCTAAGCCATATTGTTTGCACAGTTTAGGCAGAGGGAGCCGCTCTTACCATTAGGGAATGATGGTAACTCTCCTGATGTCTAAATAACCAGAGGTAGGCAAGGACCAACATTATAAGCAGGCCTTTCTAAGGATACCCATCTTAGGTCAGCTTTGTTAACTCTCTTCTTCACATAATGGATTTAAAGTTTTAATCACATTTGGAAAGGTTTTTGCCTTCAACATTTTTTTTCTGACATCCCTTTTCCTTTCCTTTTGGAATACAATTATAGGTACATTAATGAGGCTGCTTCATGTTGTATCATGGGATCATTGATGCTGTGTTCACCCCCCTTTCATTTTTAATGGTTTCTATTGCTATATTTTTCAAGTTTAATATCTTTTTTCTCTCAGTGTCTAATCTGTTAAACTATCCAGTGTATTTGTCATCTCTTAAAGTTTGATATGAATCTTTTTATATTATCATTCTTAACCTCATATTTTTTTCTATGTTTTGAAAATATGGAGTATAATTATAATAGTTGTTTTAGTGGCTTTTCTGTAAATCTACCATTTGTGTTATTTCTGTGTTTCTGTTGATTAATATTTCTCTTCATTGTAGGTTATATTTTTCTGCTTCTCTGCATGCCTGAAAATTTTTGAGTAGATACCAGACATTGTGAATTTTATATTGGGTGCTGGATTTTTAAAAATGTCTTTAAATATTTTGGGACTTTATTCTCAGGTACAGTTATTTTGGAGACAATTTCATCCTTTGGATGTTGCTTTATGATTTATTAGATGGGTCTGGAGAAGTGTTCAGTATTATGTCCCATTATCTTTTTGAGTATTCTGCTAATGCTCTTACTTTTCCAGTCTGCCTGGCAAGAATAGCTGCCATGTCCTGACCCTGTGTGAGCACTGGGTGCTGTTCTCCAGATGATTCTTCCCCTTGTATACTGATCGCACATGCTGATCAGAAGTCTGCTGAATAATTGAGGGGGGATTGCTATAGTTTTCTAAGTAGCTCTGGTTTTTCTGTTACTCCATCCTGTGAACTCTAGCTACTTTTGTGGACTCTCAGTTCTGTCTCTTCCCAGGGGTTCCACCTCAGTTCCCCTTTTCTACTGTGTGGTTTGGAAATTTTTTTAAGAAAGTAAGCTAGGGCAATTGTGGAACTCAATTTTTATTTCCTGACTTTCAGGGATTATGTTTTTGCCTGATGTTCAGTGTCTTAAAAACCATTGTTTCATGTATTTTGTCTGGGTTATTCCCTTCCTTCCCTCCCTCCCTCCTTTTCTTCCTTCCTTCTCTCCTTTCTCTTTCTCTCTCTTTTGTTTTTTGTTTGTTTTGGTGTTTTAAGTGGGTTCCATTTGCTATCATTCCATCTTGGCTACCTTCCTGATCTTTCATGCAATCCAGCACATGATAAGATGCTCATCATCATTAGTCATCAGGGAGTTGCAAATCCAAACCATGATGAGATACCACTTTATACTCATTAGGATGGCTATTATCCATAAATGGAAAAAAAATGAGAAATTGGAACCTTTGTACATTGCTGGTGGGAATGTAAAATTGTACAGCCACTGTGGGAAAGTTTGATGGTTTCTCAAAAAGTTAAACATGGAATTACCACATAATTCAGCAATTCTACTTCTGGATATATACCCAAAAGAATTGAAAGCAGGGACTCAAACATTCTTGTACATCGATGTTCAGAGCATCATTATTCATGCTGGCTGGATGGTGGAAACAACCCAAATGTCCATCAACAGATGAAAAAATAAACAAAATGTTGTATATATGTACAGTGGATTATGATTCAGCCTTAAAAAGGAATGAAATTGTGGGATGCCTGGGTGGCTCAGTTAAGTGTCCGATTTTGATTTTGGCTCAGGTCATGATCTCAGGGTTGTGAGATCAAGCCCCACATTGGTCTCTGCATGGTGGGCATGGAACCTACTTAAGATTCTCTCTCCCTCTGCCCCTCCCCCTTCTCCTCTCTCTCTCTCTCAAAGGAAAAACAAGAATGAAATTCTAATACATGCTACAATATGGATGAATATTGAAAACCTTATTATAGATAAAATAAACCAGACACAAAAGGACAAGTGCTGTATGATTCAATTTATATGCAGTACCTAGAATAGGCAAATTCATAGAAACAGAAAATAGAATAGAGGTTACCAGGGGCTGAAGAGTAAGGGGAGTTATTTTTAAATGTGTACAGAGTTTCTGATTGGGATAATGAAAAGGTTCTAGAAATGGTCAGTGGTAGTGGTTATAAACATGAATGTACTTAATGCCACTGAGGTGTACACCTAAAAGTGGTTAATATGGTAAATTTTTTGCTATGTATATTTCACCACAATAAAAAAATGAAAAAATATATCTTTTAAAATATTTTTCTACCATTAAATTTTATGTTTCTGAGGACTTTTTATTGTTGATATGGTAAAAATGTTTCTAGAGAGAATGCTAGATGATAAAGCAAAAGACTTACTGTACATGCAGTAAAATCTTAACTCGAGGATCCCAAAGGACCATTGAGAATCCCAAGACTACTACCAAAACCCCTTGGAATAAATCATATCTAATTAGACCAGGAAGTATTGTGCCATGACCTAAAAGTTTTTCTTGACCTTTCAGTATAGGGACTAGACTAGTAACCCTTATTTCTATGAACTTCTTCAGTGTGAAAGAAAACCTTCTGTAATAGCATGGTCTTACTTTAGTACATAACACATTTTAAGATTATTTATTTGTCAGAGAGAAAGAGAGCACACCAGCAGGCAGAGGGGCAGGCAGAGGGAGAGGGAGAAGCAGACTCCCCACTGAGCAGAGAACCTGACGTGGGGCTTGATCCCAGGACGCTGGGATCATGACCTGAGCTGAAGGCAGATGCTTAACCAACTGAGGCACCCAGGCATCCCTTAAAGTTTTTGTTTTTAAAGATTTTATTCATTTATTTAACAGAGCACAAGCAGCGGGTGTGGCAGGCAGAGGGAGAGGGAGAAGCAGTCTCCTCACTGGGCAAGGAGGAGCCTGACACGGGGCTTGATCCCAGGACCCTAGGATTATGACCTGAGCTGAAGACAGGTGCTTAATCGACTGAGCCACCCAGGCGCCCCCAAATTTTTTCTTAATGTTAATTGTGGTGGTGGTTTCAGTGGCTGAAATACCTGTTACTTCATGCGTGTGGCTTTTTAAAGCGCCTCATTTCTGTTGAGAAAGATGGGACTTTTGTGCAGAGCTTCATATCATAGGCTACTTGTTTTTATAATTTTAGAGTTTTATCTGATATTTCATGAGCAGGTTCTGTACTTATAAGAAGGCATTTAATAAAATTTATGAATTTCTTTTTCTTATTTTGAATAGAACAAATGATGGATTTGTTCTCATCATAGGTTATTGCCATCACTAAATAAAAAATTTAGTATTTTACTCTTGTCACAAACTTTAATTTTTTTATTAGAAAATAAGTTTATTAGAACTTCTAATTTTTTTCTTGGCTTTTTTTGAGAGAAATATTCTGTGAACTGAGGATATGTTCATCCTTTGAAAGCTGCTGTAAATTACCATGACTATGAGAAAGACTAATGCTGCATAGATCAAGGGTGCTGGGTGATTGGCTGCGTTCACTACCTAACTGAGAAACTCTTGCATTCATGTTTTATAGTGCTTTCAATTCAATTCATACCTTGTTAAAATTACAAATTACAATATGACACAGACTTTTCAGGGAAGCTCTTGAATAATATATACTTATAAAAAGTAAATGGTAAGCATCCATAGCTCTCTAAAATGTAAACAGCATATCTCTGGGTAGTAGAATTATTGGAGAAGTTTATTTTCTTCTCTGTTGCATTTATTTCACAATTTAAATAAAAAATAAGAAAAATATAGCAGTGAGTGGCTTTTTCCTTAAAGACAAAACAGAGAGGGGCACCTGGGTGGCTCAGTTGGTTAAGCGACTGCCTTCAGCTCAGGTCATGATCCTGGAGTCCCGGGATCGAGTCCCACATCAGGCTTCCTGCTCAGCAGGGAGTCTGCTTCTCCCTCTGACCCTCTTCCCTCTCGTGCTTTCTATCTCTCATTCTCTCTCTCTCTCAAATAAATAAATAAAATCTTTAAAAAAAAAAAAAAGACAAAACAGAGAAACAGATCACATATATTGAACATATATACTGGGTCTTATATTATACTAGTTGCTTTATGTACATGTATTAGTCTGTTTGAGCTGCTGTAACAAAAATATATAGGCTGGTAGCTAAAACAACAGAAATTATTTCTCACAGTTTTGGAGGCTGGAAAGTTCTATGATCTAGGTGCTGGCAGATATGGTGTCTATTGAGGGCCCATTTCCTGATTCATTGAAGGTTGTCTTCTCACTGTGTCCTCACATGTTGGAAGGGGTAAGGTATCTCTGGGGCCTTTTTGTAAGGGTCCTAATCTCATTCATGAGGGCCCCACTCAAAGTCCCTGCCTCTAAATACCATCACATAAGGGATTAGGTTTCAACATTTAGTTTACAGCACTACATTTTCCATTTAAGCCTTAAAACAATCTTGTGAAGTAGATGTGGTTATACCCAATTTTCAGATAAGGAAACTATTAGAAAAGATAATTGTAACTGCAAACAAGTTACTTATTAAATAGTAAGGCATCAGTGATTGAAATCTTGCCATAGAAATATTCAGGTGTTAGTTGAATGCCTCCCAATCTACATTGATTTTTTTCTTATGTTGGAAGAAGCATGCAAATGGGCAGAACTTTGAAAGATATGGTCATAGAAAAGAGAAGAACTTGGCTTGCTTTGTATTTAAAAAATTCAAGACTTCTTCCATGTAAATTGTCATGAAGTATACCTTTTTAATAAAAGGTATATACTTAATAAACTTGTTCATTAAAGCATAACATACTACATTGTCATTTGAAATAAATAAATTGAATCCATTGACTCAGAAATGAATTTCTCTAAGTAGACATTGAGAAGCATTCCTACAATATAACAAAAATCCTTTTGGATTTGTGATCTAATCACAGTGGTATTCTCTATGGCCTTAATTCCTGTCTCCTTTTCTTCCATTCTCTTCCTCATATGGGAACAAAGATTGTGATTTTATTTTCTTCTCAAGCAACATTTTCTTCCAAGTGCTAATAACTGTTAAATCTTTCTATAACCCAGTTGCTGTCCTGAATTCCATGTGGGTTTACAGCTGCCTAATGACATCTTTGCGTCAATGTTCTAAAGTTACTGTAAGTCAGAGGGGTCCCAGGCCATATCCTTTCTTTTCTTTTTAATGCAAGCTCATCCTGTTTGTGTGTTTTTGGTCTTAGTTAATAACTTTCCTTTTTCACTGCCTGAATCTGTTTTGTTACCGGGTCATGCAGATTTGACCTCTAAACTAACATCCTCACAACTTCTGCCCTAAATGGTGCCCTTTCACCTAGTCTCTGTATTGTTTCAGTAGCGTCATAATTAATTTCTTAGCTTATGTCTTTTTAGTAGATTTATCTTAATAAAAATTATGACTTTATCACTCACTTACTGAAATACTTTTGATGGTTCCTCATTGCTCAAAAGTCAAGGTCCATATAACTTAACCTTCACAGTTTAGCCACAGTTCCCTCAAGTGAATGAGGCAGAGTATACACTGTCTGTTTTTATTTATATATAGTCCTTAAAAATACAAATGATTCTATAGTGACAGGAAGCAGGTCAGTGGTTGACTGGGCTGAAGGTAGATGGGGGAAGGAAAGTGGGACATGAGGAAAGTGGGGCTGATGGAAATATTGATTATCTTGATTGTGGTAATAGTTTCAAAGGAATGCACACATGTCAAAACTTGTCAAATTGAATATGTTCGGTATGTGTATTTTAGTATGCTTAAGTTAATATACTTCAGTAAAACCGGTAAGTTTAAGTGCAAGAAAGATGTAGTTCCATGTGCTTATGATATAATTTTCAAAATACCTTTTTAAATGACAAAACAGGATATAGAATAATTGTATAGAAAAATGGAAAGAGTTTAGAGGAGTTAAGATGGCAGAGGATTAGGAGGACCCTAAGTTTGTCTTGTCTCTTGAATACAACTTGGTAGTTATCAAACCATTCCGAACACCTGGGAAATCAATCAGAAATCTGAGAGAACAAAAACTGCAGTTCTCCAAGTAGAGAAGTGACCACCTTTTGGAAGGTAGGAAGTGCAGAGACTTGAATCCTGTGTGATATAGCTGTGGATATGATGGCGGCAGGGAGAGAGCCTGCTTATGGAAGCTACCACAAAAGTATTATAAGCAGTGGAGTGCAAAATTGGAACTTTTAGAAGTCAGGTACAGTGGGGGAATGTGCCTCGCTTAAAGGTGCTCAGGTGGCAAAGTGGGGTGGAATCCCAGGTGTGATACCGTGGTCTGAAGATCCTCGGGTTGTAAGAAGAATGGGTGGCACCTAAGTGCTGCACTGTTCTCAGGGATAGGAGCATGGAAGCCGGCTGAGAACAGTGAGTCTAGGTGCCACCTTTCTGCTCTCTATTGCCATAAACCATGAACTGCTGCGTGGTCATTCAACTGCTTTTCCTGGGATGGGTCTGCAGAGGCCTGTCAAGACTCTCGCCAGGGAATCACTGCAGGTCTGCCATAGGAGTCCCTAAAATTTGGAGTTTTGAAACTCAGGTGCATTCTTGAGATAAAAAAGCTTGGACACAGGCAGGGTGAACACAGACTTCTGATGGCAACTGGGTAGACAAGAGTGATTGATTGCTCTTCTGTGAGGGTTCCCTGAAGAGTGGGGGAATGCGAATTTTCAGCTCCAGGGCTAAAGTGGGGTGCTACCATATTCATCCCACACGCCCATCAGTACTGAAAGCCTTCAGGGAGCAAAACAGGGCCACCTGGTGGAGTCTGGAGCTGCTTACACCAAGCCCTGCCTCCTTGCCTCCCTCCCACCCCCCCAGGGCAAATCCACCTGAGAATCAGTGCAACAGGCCCCTCCCCAAGAAGACCAGGACAAACAACTTGCTTACACTAAGTTTACTGATTATAGAGGGCTACAAAGCTTCAGCTCTAAGGGAAAATAGTATCTAGCCTCCTTTGGACTTTTATTCTTTACTTTTTTTTTTCATTTATTTTCTTATTTTTTGCAATTCTTTTTTAAAAGTTGTTTATATTTTTATTTTTGTTTACTTTCATTGCACTTTATTTTTATATTTCTTTGGGATCTAGATTCTTTTATTTTTTTAAGATTTATTTATTTATTTGAGAGAGCAAGCACAAGTGGGGGGAGGGACAGAGGGAGAGGGAGAAGCAGAGTCCCTGCTGAGCAGGAAGCCTGACATGGGGCTCGATCCCAGGACCCTGAGATGATCTCAATGACCTGAGCTGAAGGCAGAGGCTTAACTGACTGAGCCAGCCAGTGCCCCATCTTCCTTTCTTTTCTGGACAAAATGATGAGATGGGAAAATTCATCCCAGAAGAAAGAATAGCAGGTAGTATTCACAGCCAGAGATTTAATCAGTATAGCTAACTAGAATTTAAAACATGATTACAAGGATACCAGCTGGGCTTGAAAAAAAAAAAAACATAGAAGACACTAGAGAATCCTTTACTGCAGAGATAAAAGACCTAAAATCTAATCAGGCCAATTAAAAATGTTCTAACCAAGATGCAGCTACAAGTGGAGGCCATAAAAATGAGGACAGATGAATCATTGGAGTGAATCAGTGATATAGAAGAGAAAATGAGGAAGCAGAAAAAAAGAAGGAAAGAGGTAATGGATCACAAAGGTAGACTTAGGGAAATCAGTGACGTATTAAACTATTATAACATCCGTATCATAGGAGTCCTAGAAGATGTAGGGAGAAAAAAAGGGACAGTTTATTCAAACAAATTACAGCTGAAAACATCCCTGACCTGGGAAAAACACAGACATCAAAATCCACAAAGCACAGAGAAATCCCATTAAATTCAAAAAGAGCCAAACATCACCAAGGCATATCATAGTCAAATTCACAAAGTAGACAGGGAAAGATTCCTGAAAGCAGCAAGATAAAAAAAGTCCTTAACCTACAAGGGAAGACAGATCAGGTTCCCAGCAGATCTGGCCACTGAAACCTTGCAGGCCAGAAAGGAGTTGCAGGAAATATTCAATGTGATGAGTTGGAATTATTCCAATGTTCCAATATTCAATCCAGCAAGGTTTCATTCAGAATAGAGAGATAAAGAGTTTCCTAGACAAAAAATAAAGGAGATTGTGACCACTAAACCAGCCCTGCAAGAAATACTAAGGGGACCATAGGAGTGGAGAAAAAAAATACCAAAAGGAACAAAGACCAGAAAGGACCAGAGAACATCATCAGAATCACCAACTGTACAGGTAACACAGTGGTGCTGAATTCATATCTTTCAGTAATCACTTTTAATGTATATGGACTAAATGCTCCAATCAAAAGACACAGGATATCAGAATGGATTAAAAAACAAGATAATCTATATGCTGCCTACGATAGACTCATTTTAGACCTAAAGATTGAAAGTGAGGGGAGGGAGGGATAACCCATCTATCATGCTAATGGATGTCAAAAGAAAGCCAGAGTACCCATACTGAGATGAGACAAACTAGATTTTATTTTTTTTAAAGATTATTTATTTATTTATTTGAGAGAGAGAGAGAGAGAGAGAGAGAATGAGAGATAGCACGAGAGGGAAGAGGGTCAGAGGGAGAAGCAGACTCCCTGCTGAGCAGGGAGCCCAATGTGGGACTCGATCCCGGGTCTCCAGGATCATGACCTGAGCCGAAGGCGGTCGCTTAACCAACTGAGCCACCCAGGCGCCCTAGACAAACTAGATTTTAAAACAAAGACTGTAACGAGATGAAGGGCATTATATCATAATTAAGGGATCTCTCCATCAAAAAGATAATTGTATATTATCATGTATATATTCATGCCCCCAACTTGGGAGCACCCAAATATATAAATCAATTAATAAACAAACTCATGGATAATAATACAGTAATAGTAGGGAACTTTTACACCCCACTTACAGCAATGGACATTAAGCAGAAGATCAACAAGGAAACAAGGGCTTTGAATGACACACTGGACCAGATGGACTCAACAGATACTTTCAGAGCATTTCATCCTGAAGCATCAGAATGCACATTCTTTTTGAGTGCATACAGAACATTCTCCAGAACAGATCACATACTGGGTCACAAATCAGCCCTCAACAAGTATAAAAAGATTGAGGTCATACCATGCATATTTTCAGACCACAGTGCTCTGAAACTTGAAGTCAGCTATAAGGAAATATTTGGAAAGACCACGAATACGTGGAGGTTATTGAGCGTCCCACTAAAGAATGATTGGGTTAACCAGTAAGTTAAAAAAGAAATAAAAATGTACATGGAAGCAAATGAAAATGAAAACACCTTTGGGATGAAGCAAAGGCAGTTTTAAGTTGCAATACAGTCCCACCTCAAGAAGCAAGGAAAGTCTCAAGTACACAACCTAACCTTACACCTAAAGGAGTTAGAAAAGTAGCAGCAAATGAAGCCTAAAGTCAGCAGAAGAAGGGAAATAATGAAGATTAGAGCAGAAATAAACTATATAGAAACAAAAAAACAGTAGTACAGATTAATGAAACTAAGAACCAGTCTTTGAAAGAATTTATAAAATTGATAAACCCTTAGCTAGACTTATCAAAAAAAAAAGGAGAGAGAGAGGACCTAAATAGATAAAATCATGAATGAAAGAGGAGACATAACCATCACCACAGAAATACAGTTATAAAGAGAATACTGTGAAAAATTATGTGCCAACAAACTGGGCAACCTGGAAGAAATGAACAATTTCCTAGAAACCTACAAACTACCAAACTGAAACAGGAAGAAATAGAAAATTTAAACAGCTGCATAACCAGCAAAGAAATTGAATCAGTAATCAAAAATCTCTCAACAAGCAAAAGTCCAGTGTTTGGATTCCCAGGGGAATTCTACCCCACATTTAAAGAAGAGTTAATACCTATTCTCCTCAAACTGTTCCAAAAAAGAAAAAAAAAAAAAGAAATGGAAAGAAAACTTGAAACTCATTCTGCGAAGTCAGCATGCCTTGACCCCAAAACCAGACAAATACCCCACTAAAAAGGAGGATTACAGGCCAATATCCCTGATGAACATAAATGTAAACATTCTCAATAAAATACTAGCAAATCGAATGCAACAGTACATTAAAAGAAGTGGGATTTATTCCTGGGCTGCAGGGGTGGTTCAACATCTGTAAATCTCCCCAATGTCTAGACACTGGGGAAGGTATGTGCTATGGTGAGCGCTGTGAATTGTGTAAGACTGTTTAATCACAGATCTGTACCTCTGAAATAATACATTATATGTTAAAAAAAAAAGCAGGAGGGGAAGAGTGAAGAGGGGGAAATCGGAGGGGGAGACGAACCATGAGAGACTATGGACTCTGAAAAACAAACTGAGAGTTCTAGAGGGGAGGAGGGTAGAGGGATGGGTTAGCCTGGTGATGGGTATTAAAGAGGGCACATTTTGCATGGAGCCCTGGGTGTTATACGCAAACAATGAATCATGGAACAGTACATCAAACACTAATAATGTAATGTATGGTGATTAACATAACATAAAAAAAACACAGCATTCACTGGAATTTAAATAAAAACTTTTTTAAAAAGCAAAAAACCCTAAAAACTGAAAAACATCTGCAAATCTATGAACATGATATACCACATGGGGGCGCCTGGATGGCTCAGTTGTTAAGTGTCTGCCTTTGGCTCAGGTCATGATCCCAGGGTCCTGGGATTGAGCCCCGCATCAGGCTCCCTGCTCTGTGGGAAGCCTGCTTCTCCCTCTCTCACTCCCCCTGCTTGTGTTCCCTCTCTTGCTGTGTCTTTCTCTGTCAAATAAATAAATAAAAAATCTTTAAAAAAATAAAAAAACTGATATACCACACTAATAAAAGAAAGGGTTAAAACCATGTGGTCCTATCAATAGATTCAGAAAAAGCATTTGACAAAGTACAGCATCCCTTCTTGATAAAAACCCTCAACAAAATAGGGATTGATGGAACATACCTTAACATCATAAAGGCCATATACGAAAGACCCACAGCTAATATCATCCTCAGTGGGGAAAAAACTGAAAGCCTTTACCCTTTGGTCAGGAACAAAACAAGGATGTCTACTCTCAACATTACTATTTAACATAGTACTGGAAGTCTTAGCCTCAAGAATCAGACAACAAAAAGAAAAGGCATCCAAGTTGGCAAGGAAGAGGTCAAACTTTCACTGTTTGTAGATGACATGACACTCTGTAGAAAACCTGAAAAGACTCAACCAAAAAATTGCTAGAACTGATAGAGGAACTCAGCAAAGTCGCAGGATATAAAATGAATGTGCAGAAATTTGTTGTATTTCTATACACAAATAATGAAGCAGCAGAAAAAGAAATCAAGGAATCGATCACATTTGCTATTGCACCAAAAACAATAAAATACTTAGGAATAAACCTAACTAGGGAGATAAAAGATCTGTAGTCTGAAAACTACAGAACACTTATGAAAGAAATTGAAGAGGACACAAAGAAATGGATAAATATTCCATGCTCATGGATTGGAAGAACAAACATTGTTAAAATGTCTGTACTACCCAAAGCAATCTACATGTTTAATTGAACCACTATCAAAATACCATCAACTTTTTCACCGAGCTACAACAAACAATCCTAAAATTTGTTTGGAACCACAGAAGACCATGAATAGCCAAAGCAATTGTGAAAAAAAACAAAACTGGAGGCGTCATGATTCCAGATTTCCAGCTATATTAGAAAGATGTAGTCATCGGGCGCCTGGGTGGCTCAGTTGGTTAAGCAACTGCCTTCGGCTCAGGTCATGATCCTGGAGTCCCGGGATCGAGTCCCACATTGGGCTCCCTGCTCAGCAGGGAGTCTGCTTCTCCCTCTGACCCTCCTCCCTCTCATGCTCTCTGTCTCTCGTTCTCTCTCACAAATAAATAAAATCTTAATAAATAAAATTGCACTAAAAAAAAAAAAGAAGATGTAGTCATCAAGACAGTATGGTACTGGCATAAAAACACATAGATCAATGGAACAAAATAGAGAACCCAGAAACGGATCCACAACTATATGGTCAATTACTCTTTGACAAAGTAGGAAAGAATATCCCATGGAAAAAAGACAGTCTCTTCAACAAATGGTATTGGGGAAATTGGACAGCCACATGCAGAAGAACTGGACCACTTTCTTACACCATACACAAAAATAAATTCAAAATGGATGCAAGACCTAAATGTGAGACAGTAAACCATCAAAATCCTAGAGGAGAACAGAGGCAGCAATCTCTTTGACTCCAGGCACAGTCATTTCTCATTAGACATCTAGCCGGAGGCAAGGGTAACAAAAGCAAAAATGAACTATTGGGATTTTTCACGATAAAATGCTTCTGCATAGCAAAGGAAATAATCAACAAAACTAAAAGGCAGCCCACAGAACGGGAGAAGATATTTGCAAACAACATATCTGATAAAGGGTTAGTGTCCAAAATCTATAGCAAACTTACCCAACTTAACACCCAAAAAACAAATAATCTAGTTAAGAAATGGGCAGAAGACATGAATAGACACTTTTCCAAAGATGACATCTGGATGGCTAACAGACAAATGAAAAGATTTCAACATCACTCATCATCAGGAAAATACAAATCAAAACCATGATGAGACGCCACGTCACTCCTGTCAGAATGGCTAAAATTAACACAAGAAACAAGTGTTGGTGAGGATGCAGAGAAAAGGGAACCCTGTTGCATTGTTGGTGGGAATGCAAACTGGTGCAACCACTCTGGAAAACAGTATGGAGGTTCCTCAAAAAGTTAAAAATAGAACTACCCCATGGTGGTTCCATTTCTAGACTCTGTACCCAAAGGATACAAAAATACAGATTCAAAGGTGTACATACACTGTTTATAGCAGTATTATTGGCAGTGGTCAGACCATGGAGATAGCCCAAATGTCCATCAACTGATGAATGGATGAAGAGGTGGTATATATATACAATGGAATATTATTCAGCCCTCAAAAAGAATGAAATCTTGCCTTTTGCAATGATGTGGATGTACATTATGCTAAGTAAAATAAGTCAGAGAAAGACAAATACCATATGATCTCACTGATATGTGGAATTTAAGAAAGAAAACATGAACGTATGGGAAGGGGGGAAAGCAAAAAAGAGAGGGAAACAAGTCATAAGTGACTCTTAAGTAGAGAACAAACTGAGGGTTGCTAGAGGGAGGTGGGTGGGGAATCAGCTAGATGGGTGATGGGTATTAAAGTGGGCAGTTGTGTGAGGAGCACTGGGTGTTGTATGTAAGTGATGAATTACTGAATTCTTCTCCAGAAACCAATATTGCACTGTATGTTAACTAACAGAATTTAAATAAAAAAAAACAACAACAAAAAAGAAAGAAATGGAAAGAATATGTGTTTCTATGGACTATCTCCAGAGTGGTAACTTATTTTTACTGAATAACCTTGTATGCTATTTTGAATTTCGAACCAAGTACATTATTGCTTGCATTAAAAAATGTTTTCTAAAAGGACATTCTGTAGTAGTATCCAGCATATATTGAGAACTTTAACAAACCAGTAAGGAAAAGACATAGCCCAAATGAAAATCAGGTCATGAGTAGGAAAGGGAAACCTGAATGGCTACTAAGCATGTGAAAAAATGCTCAGTCTCACTAGTAGTATGGGGAGTGTAAATTAAAAATGAAATACTACATATTAATGAGATTACCAAAACACTAAAAGGAAGGTGATGGTGCCCAATGTCAGGAATGTGTATCAATAGGAGTAGTTGCTGTTGAATGTAAATTGCTTTAGTCATTTTTGTAATTTGGTAAGTTCTGATAAAGCTGAAGTTATTCATAATTTATGACCCTGCAGTTGTGCTCTTAGATAAATATCCCTGAGTTTTTCAAATTGGCTTATGACTCATAGTGGGTAATTGATTCAGTGAGTATTAAAAATACAGTGGAATAAAACAGACTACATTAGAATGTATGAATTAGTAACAGTATTTTCATGCAATTTTATATTCAGTTATATTTATTAGTATATGTGTGTTGAATTACAATATGTAATGTATTTTTTTTTACTGTTCTTAAGCAAAAATATTTGAAAGCCGCTGTTCAGAGGAATTTTCACACATGCCTAGAGGAATATATATACGTGACTATTCATTGTAGCATTGTTTAGAAGAGAAAAAACTTCTGAAAGTAAGCTAATTTTATATGAACACAGGCAGATTGTTTTGTATATAGTAGAAAACTATATTATCATCTTGAATAATATTGAGGCAGTAAGCCAGTTTGCCAAAGGATATGTACTGTTTGATACTGCATTATATGAAGTATATAATCATGCAAAACAGTAGTACATATTGATAACCAACAATCTTGGAGGAGAGGAAGTTTTTCTCTAGACACATTTTTCAAATTGTTGCGATGTCACTTTGCATCATCATTCCCTGCAGTGCAGCTGTGGAAATGTGCACTCAGATCTTCAGTTGTAAGGAACATAGTTGATTGACAGCCCCAACTGCCATCCTTTAGGATCCTTCATTTTGTTTGTACTAGGGCCATGTTACCGATGGGCTGCACTGCAGTCTGAGACTCTTCCTACCCAGTTCTCTTTCCTTGTCCTCCTTTCATAGTTTTCAGACCTGCACTGTGGTCTTAAATCTCTCCTCGACTCCTACTTTCTCCCCTTTATAAGCCTTTGCAGGTGCTTCCTTCAGTGAATCTCTTCTATAGCTGATGGTGTCTTGGCATCTGCCCTCAGGAGACTAACTCATACCTGCATGCTCTGCCCAGCATCTTGCAGTCACACTAGCACTTCCTTCCTAATACTTACGCTGATACCTTAACCTTCCTCTTTTGTTTATTCAACATTTCAGGTAGGTTGAAAAAAGTAAAATATATGATGTGTGTTTTTTGTGGACTTTGTCTGTATTCAGTTTATTATTTGTCTTTGAATTTGCAGGGAAGCATGCCCTGAGAACACCTAGTAGTGGTGAGCAAATGAGCCTGGGATGGGATAGCAGCCAATCAAGGGATCATTAATTATTGTGGGCACCTGTAGCTTAGCACTGCTGTAGAACTCTGCGAGCCTCAGAATTATCCCATCAGAGGGACAGGGAAGGGGCAAGAAAGCTGGGTTATTTATATGAAGATCCCTTTATTCATTGGTTATGGGCTGGCCCTTGGTGGAATTTGGGCAATAGAGTATTTCCTAGTTCTTAGAGACTACTGCACAGGTGGGGAAGAATGGCTTCTGGCAGCCAGAGAAATCTCTGAGGCAAAGAAATGGAATTGCTGGAAATTGGAGATAGAGCCAGCATCACTGAAGATAGGGGAGGAGATATGAGTAGGGTGTCAGCAGTGTCTGTTGTAGTGTTTAAATGTACATTGAATAAAATGGAAGGGGGAAGATTTATTACTTAGCTCTCCGGAAGCAAACTCTCCCTTATTCTTTTACTATTGAATAATTGTTACTGTTTTATGAAGAATAGGCTATTTGCCTCTCATTCATGAATGTTTGTAGAAACAGAACATATGTGGTGTGTGGATACTTAACTCTGTGGGAGAACCATACTTTCACTCAGTGGGAAACATTGATTATAATTTAGGTCTGTTTTGAATCCCTTGCCCAGGCTGACATGAGCGATGTTGTTGATTTAGGAAACAGTCTTGCCTGTGAGCATAATTTTGCCAGTTCTCTGGAGCAGAGTTCTGGTAGTCCTTATGTAAAGGCAACTGAACTCGTAATAATAGCACATGCTAACATTATGAATTCTTCCTTGTTGTGGGGCATTCTTCTAAGTGCTGTGCTATGTACATTAGCTTAATTAAACCTCATAATTGCTCTTGCGATATGGGAACTGTTGTTATCATCCCTAATTTTCAGAGGATTCTAAGGCACAGACAGATTAAGTAATTTTTCTTTGTTTATAAAGTAGTATATGACTGAGCCAGGATTCTAACTCAGGTACTCTGGTTTCTGAGCTGTGGTCCTGGCCATTTTGTTATAGTGGGTCAATAATAGTAATAGCAATAATAACATTAATAGCACGATAACCCTGTGTTTTTACTATACGTTAGGCACTTTATTAAAGTGCCAGTCATGTAAGCTAGATGTTATTACCAACTCCATTTTATAGATGAGGGAATGGAGATACAGCTAATAAATGTCAGAATGAGATTCTAACTCATGGAATCTGATCCCACATTCTCTTAATTACTTAGGTTGTATTCCTTGGAGTATAACAGTTTAACTACATGTTAAACTACTTGGAGGAAAAGCATGATAGAAATCAAAGAGAATGGCAATAACTTCTCTTTGTAATGTCATTTTTTAGCACATTTAACAAATATAGTTGATTATTGATGTTGCTTTCTGTTATTGGTTGGTATGGCTGTCTGAGTTTTCACAATTTATGTGTCTTCCAAGAACCATTCCTGTAGAGGGCAGCAGAGACACAGCAGTGATTTCTCTTCATAACCTACAGGTTTCCAGGAAGTGTGAAGGAAGTTGGATTTAGGTGAGCTTTGTTATGTAATTCTCATGTACTTTATGTAGTGACTCCTATGCAAGTTAACAGGCAATAACCTGAATAAGGTTCAGGTTTTTGTTGAAGGTGTGCAGCAGAAGCTGGCTGACACAATGAAAGATCTCAAAGTAATTCATGAAATTTTAAAGAGAAAACAAATGAGGTTTTCAAATTTGAAATACATAGTCATTGTTATGAAATAGATGTTTTCTTTGTATAGTTAACAGTAGTGGTAGAACAAATGATTCAATATCTCATAGAAGATGAAATATGGAAAAGTTTCAACAAAGTAAGGATAAACAGCATTTTGTATTCTTACATGGGAGTATATTGTAACCCCTTACAAAGTGATCTTGAAACTATTTCTAAATTTATGAGCATATTTGTAATTTTATCTTTGTTTATTTTTATTCATTTGTTTATATAGAAATTTGAAAGTAATACATTTAATTTCACTTTTAATGAGTTTTAATGAATTAGATTAAAATGATGTGACTAAATATGTACTAATTGTTAATGTCTAAGAACTGTTCATTGCATACATTGTATATGGACTTGAAATAATTATGATCAAAAACATTTTAGAAACTGGCTTTCAAATATAATTATGTTTATATAAAAACCAACAAAATTTAATGATTGTAAAGGAAGTCTGGAGTTTTTAGTAATGGCTTTTTGATTATATTTTAAAGATTTCATTATAGAAACATTGCACTTCAGAAGAAATCCATATTCTAGTGTGTTCTCATAGTAAAAACGGAGGGATGTTAGAGGTTATATTGAGGAATGTGTATTTTTTGGTTATTTTATGTTATAATTTATGTTTATACAAGGCCTGCCTTGGAGATACTGCAGGTTCCATTACAGATCACCACAGTAAAGCAAATACCATAATAAAGTGAGTCAAGTGAATTTTTTGGTTTCCCAGGGCATGTGAAAGTTGTGTTACATTATACTATAGTCTCTTAAGTGTACAATAGCATTATGTCTAACAAAACAGTCTACTACTAATTAAAAAATACTTTATTGCTAAAAAGTGCTAACCACCATCTGAGCTTTTAGCAACTGATAATTACTGATCACAGATCACTGTAACAAATACAGTAATAATGAAAAAGTTTGCAATATTGTGAATTTGAAAAATTACCAAAATGTGACCCAGAGACACAAAATGAGCAAATGCCGTTGGAAAAATGGCACTGATAAGCTTGTTTGATGCAGGCTTTCCACAGACCTTTAACTTGCAAAAATGCAGTATCTGTGAGACCCAATAAGGTGAAGTACAATAAACAAGGTAATGCCTATATATCTGATCTATATATGATAGAGATATGATATATGTGTTCATGATCTCATAACAAGCGTATTTTGGTTTTTATTCTCTATGAAAGTGTGTGCCCATATAATTTGTAGCATCTCTTTCAGAATTTACATCCTTATTTTTCCAACATCTCCCTTCTTAATTGTCTAAACTTCAGCTATGAGATACCAGGGCAGGAGCTTTGTCAATTTCTCTTAGTATAAATGTTCCTCCTCTCACTGTCACCCTGTTATCCCAGCCAGAAAAGTATGACTTATACTTAAAGTGAAAAAACAGTTAATTGAGATGGGCCCTGATATGACTCATATATTAGAATCAGCAGCTGTTGTTTAGGGACATAAAGGAAAATATGCACATAATGAATGCAGACACAAAAATGGAACCAAATGAAAATTTTATAATTAAATGTACAATACCTGAAATAAAAAATTCATTACACAGGATTATAGAAGATTGGGAAAGAAGTCAATGAACTTGATAGATCAGTAGAAATTATTTAATTTGAAAATTGAAAAAAAGATTTTAGAAAATGAAGTTAGCCTCAGTGACTTTGGAGGACATATCAAAAGATCTAGCAACACATTTTAATGGAGTCCTATATGTATAGGAGAGGAGAAATCAGAGCAAAAATTTTTGGAAAAATAATGGTTGAAAATTACCCCAAATTGGTGAAAGGCATAAATTTACATATTCAAGAAACTCAGTGATCTCCAAACAAAATAAGTACAAGAAAATCACACTTAGGCACGTCATAGTCAAGCAGTTGAAATGATAAAGAATCTTGAAAGAACCCTGAGAACTGATACAATAACAATAAGTGATAGCTTATCAGAAACAGTGCTGGCTAGCAGGCTATAGGACACCTTTACATTGCTGGAAAAACAAATCAACCCAGAATTCTGTCAGTGAAAATATCATTTAAGAATGAAGGCAAAATAAAAACCTTTTCAGAAAAACAAGAATTAAAAGATTTCATTGCAGCAGATAAACATTATAAGAATGCTAAAGGAAGTTCTTTAGGTTGACGGGAAGTAATACCAGATGAAAATTCACATCTTCAGGGTGGAATAATCTCCCCACCTATTAAGAAAAGTTAAACCTGATAATTTAAAGCAAAAATTATAACATTAACACTATAACATGGCATTTATGGCATATGTTGATGTAATATGACAGATGTAGAATGAGGGATTTGGCTAGGTAGATGGAATTATATGCCTTAAACTTAAAGGTGTATGTTATGATTCCTACAACAAACACTAAAAATGAAAAATAAAATACAAATAAGTATAGCTAAAAAACAATAGAGAAATCAAAGTAGAATTTAAAGTGTATTCAGAGATTATAAAAGGAGGTATAAAGGTAATAACAGATGAATATAAACAGATGAGATGAAGAGAAGACAAATAGGGGCATCTGGGTGGCTCAGTCGGTTAGCATCTGCCTTGGGCTCAGGTCATGATCTTAGGGTCCTGGGATGGAGGAGCCCTGCATCGGGCTCCCTGCTCAGCAGGCAGTCTGCTTCTCCTTGTCGCTCTGCCCCTCACCCCTGACTTGTGTGTGCTCTGTCTTTCCCTCTCTCTCTCAAATAAGTAAAATCTTAAAAAAAAAAATGAATAGCAAAATTATAGACTTAGATTAACCCTATCAACAATTACATTAAATGAAAATAGATAAAGTATTTACTGAAAAGGTAGAGCTTGATACATTGGTAAAATGCAAGACCTCCTTATCTGTTGTCTACCAGAGATGTGTTTTAGATGTAATAACACAGGGATGCCTGGGTGGCTTAACCTGTTGAGCATCTGACTCTTGATTTCTGCTTAGGTTGTGACCTCTGGGTCGTGGGATCAAGCTCTGCATTGGGCTTCAAGGTCAGCCCACAGTCTGCTTGTTCCTCTTCCTCTGCCCCTTGCCCCTTCTCTCTCTTTTAAATAAATACATAAAATCTTAAAAAAAATGTAATGACATAGATTGAAAATAAATGCATGGAAAATGATGTAGCATACAAATAGTAATTATAAGATAGCTGGAGTGATTATATTAATATTAGGTAAAATAGATTTCAAACAGTGTTATTGGAGATAAAGAAGGACATTTCATAGTGGTAACACCAGGAAGACATACCAGCCACAAATTTGTAAGTGCTTTTTTTTTTAAATTATGTTATGTTAGTCACCATACAGTATCAATAGTTTTTGATGTAGTGTTCCATGATTCATTGTGTGTAGCACCCAGTGCTCCATGCAATACATGCCCTCCTTAATACCCATCACCGGGCTAACCCATCCACCCACCCCCTCCCCTCTAAAACCCTCAGTTTGTTTCCCAGAGTCCATAGTCTCTCATAGTTCGTCTCCCCCTCCTTCCCCCCCTTCATTTGTAAGTGCTTAAGATCTGTAATCATAGCTAGAAATTTTAACACCATACTCTCTATAATTACAGAAAATCTAGACCAAAAAAAAAAAAATCAATTTGAACATAAAGGATCTGAAAACCACTATCAACTACCTTGACCTAAGTGACATTTGTAGAACATCACATGTAACTAGAATACAACAGAATGCACATTCCATTCAAGTGCACATGATACGCATACCAAGATAAATCATATATAGGGCTATAAAACTTCTCAATAGGTTTCAAAAGTTTGAAATTCTAAGGACTCTAATTTCTAACCATGGTTGAATTTAAAGTAGAAATCATTAATAAGATATGCAGAAAAGTCCAAGTATTTGGAATTAAAACTGTAATTTTCCTAGCCAATCTACAGATTTAATGTGATCAAAATCATTTTTTCTCCACAGGTATTATTATTATTTTTTAGATTTATTTATTTGAGAGAGAGCAGAGGAGGAACAGAGGGAAAGGGAGAGAGAAACTTAAGCAGATTCCACGCTGAGTGCGGAGCCAGATGTGGGGCTCAATCTCATGACCCTGAGATCACGACCTGAGCTGAAACCAAGAGTCTGCTGCTTAACCGATTGAGCCACCCAGGAGCCCCTCCATGGACATTTTTTAAAGTACCTATGACAGTCTTCATTGTATTACTTTAAGTCACTCTAAGCTTGCATTAATTGTAAAAGACCAGGTCCATATTTGTAATAATGATTTTTCTTATTTCAAGTTATAAGAACACCACTTGATATAGCTTTTATTAAGGTATAATTGACATATTCCATTATATAAGTTTCAGGTCTACGAACATATTTGCATATATTGTGAAGTGATCACAACAATGTCTAGTTAACATCTGTCACTATACATAGTTAAAAAAATATTTTTTCTTTTGATAAGGATTTTTAAGATCTACTTTCTTAGCAACTTTCAAATATGCAGTACAGTATTATTAACTGTAGTCAACATGTTGTACATTATATCCCCATAACTTAATTATTTTACACCTGGAAATTTATGCCTCAGTCCTTTGTCCCACCCCCGGCCCCCACCTCTGGCAACCACCAGTCTATTCCTTGTATCCATGAGCTTGGTTATGTTGTTTTTAAAATTCCACATGTAAGTGAGAGCCCACAGTGTTTTACTTTCTCTGTCTTTATTTCACTTAACCTAGTGGCCTCAGGGTCCACCCATGTTGTCATAAGTAACAGGATTTCCTTTTTTTATGGTTGAACACTATTCCATTGTATATATATATATATATATACACCACATCTTGCACAGATTGCTTCCATATCTTATCTATTGAAAATAATGCTGCAGTGAATGAAAAGGTGGCATATATTTTTTCCAATTAGTATTTTTGTTTTCTTCACATAAATACCCAGAAGTGGAATTGCTGGACCATATGGTGGTTCTGTTTTTAATTTTGTGAATAACTTCCATACTGTTTGCCATAGTGTCTATACAATTTACATTCTCACCAAGAGTACATAAGGGTTCCCTTTTTCACACATTCTCACTTATACTTGTTACTTTTTGTCTTTTTGATGAAAGCCATCCTCATAGGTGTGAGTTGGTATCTCATTGTGGTTTTGGTTTGCATTTCCCTGATGATGTTGAACATCTTTACATGTGTCTCTTAGCTATCTGTATGTTTTCTTTAGAAAAATGCCTGTTCAGGTTCTCTGTTTTTTAGTTTGTTTGTCTGCTAGTGAGTTGTATGCGTTCTTTATATGTTTTGGATATTATATCAGATATATCAGATTCAGGATTTGCAAATATATTCTCCCATTCGGTAGGTTGTCTTTTCATTTTATGGATGATTTCCTTTGCTGTGCAGAAGATTTTTAGCATGATATAGCTTATACTTGTTTAGTTTTACTTTTGTTGCCTTTGCTTTTGAAGTCAGATCCAAAAACTCAGTGGCCAAGACCAATATTGAGGAGTGTACCATCTATGTTTTCTTCTAGTTTTATGGTTTCAGGCCTCATATTCAAGGTTTTAATCCATTTTGAGTTGGTTTTTATGTATAATGTAAGATCATATCCTAGTTTCATTCTTTTGCATGTGGCTGTCCAGTTTTCCCAACATCATTTATTGGAGGGAATGTCTGTTCTTTCCCCATTTTATAGTCTTTAATTTTTTGTCATAAATTAATGACCACATATAGGTGGGTTTGATTCTGGGTTCTCTCTTCTGGTCTGTTGATCCATCTGTCTGTTTTCAAACCAGGACCATACTGTTTTGATTACTATAGCTTTGTAATACAGTATGAAATCTGGGATTGTGATACCTCTAGCTTTGTTGTTTGTCAAGATTGTTTTGGTTTTGGAGGTTTTTTGTTGTTCCATACAAATTTTTAGGAATGTTTGTTCTGTTTCTGTGAAGAGTGACATTGTAAATTTTAGGGATTGCATTGAATCTATAGATTGCTTTGGGTACTGTTAATATTTTAACAATATTAATTTTTCAATCCATAAGAATGGAATATCTTTCTATTTATTTATCTTTGTTAATTACTTTAATCAGTTTCTTATAGTTTTCATTGCAGAGGTCTTTCACCTCCTTGGTTAAATTTATTCCTTGGTATTTTATTCTTGTTATGTAATTGTAAATGGGATTGTTTTCTTAATTTATCATTTTACTACTTTGTTATTAGTGTATAGAAATACAAATTTCTATATATTAATTTTGTATTCTGCAACTTTTTAAAAAAAGATTTTATTCATTTATTTGAGAGAGAGAATGAGAGAGAACATGAGGGGGGGAGGGTCAGAGGGAGAAGCAGACTCCCTGCTTCTGGGACTCCAGGATCATGACCTGAGTTGAAGGTAGTCACTTAACCAGCTGAGCCACTATTCTGCAGTTTTTTTGGTGGAGTCTTTAGGGTTTTCTATATATAATATCATGTCATCTGCAAATACAGTTTTACTTTTCCTTTCCAATTTGGATACCTAATACTTCTTTTCCTTGCCTAATTGTTCTGGCTATGACATCCATCCTATGTTGAATAAAATGGTGAGAGTGGGCATCCTTGTGTCGTTGCTGATCTTAGACAAAAAGCTTTCAGTTTTTCACTATTGAGTATGATATTAGCAGGGGTTTGTCATATATGGCCTTTATATGTTGAGGTACATTCCATCTATATCTACTTTGTTGAGTGTTTTTATCATAAATGGATGTTGAATTCTGTCATGCTATTTCTACATCTATTGAGAAGATCATATGATTTTTATGTTTTATTTTGTTTATGTGCTGTGTCATGTTGATTGATTTGCAGATGTTGAACTACCTTGCATCCCTGAAATAATACCCACTTGATCATGGTATATGAGCCTTTAAATGTATTGTTGAATTTGGTTTGCTAGTATTTTATTGAAAATTTTTGCATCTATGTTCATCAGGGATGTTGCCCTATAACTATCTTTTCTTATGGTGTCCTTATATGGTGTTGATATCAGGGTAATGCTGATTGCATAAAATGAGTTCAAAAGTGTACCCATCACTTCTATTTTTTGAAAGAGTTTGAGAAAGATTGCCATTAATTCTTTAAATGTTTGGTAGAATTTACCAGTAAAGGCATGTGGTCCTGGACTTTTTTGTTTATTGGGAGATTTTTGATTACTGATTCAATCTCTTTACTAGTAATCAGTCTTTTAAAATTTCTTATTTCTTTATGATTGTAGTTCCTTTCTGAATATTTCTAGGAATTTATTCATTTCTTCTAGATTGTAAAATCTGTGGCATATAATAGTATTTTGTGATTCTTTGTATGTAGTTGTAATTTCTGATTTTTTAAAAAGATTTTATTTACTTGACAGAGAGAGGGAGCAAGCACAAGCAGGGAGAATGGCAGGCAGCAGAGAAGCAGGCTCCCTGCTGAGCAGAGAGCTGGACATGGGGCTCGATTCCAGGAACCCAAGATCATGACCCGAGCTGAAGGCAGACACTTAACCAACTGAGCCACCCAGTGCCCCTAATTTCTGATTTTGAGTCCTCTTTTTTCGTTGCTGAGTCTTGCTAAAGGTTTGCCGATTTTGTGTATCTTTTCACAGAACCAACTCTTAGTTTCATTGATCTTATTTTTATCTTTTTAGTCTATTTAATTTATTTCCACTCTGTATTTCCTTTCTTCTACTAACTTTGGACTTCACTGGTTCTTCTTTTTCTAGTGTAATGTTAGGTTGTTTATTTGAAATTTTTCTTAGTTCTTGAGGTAAGTATTTATCTCCTGAACTCTCTTTGAACTGCTTTTGCTATATCCCCTAAATTTTGGTACATTGTATTTCCATTTTCATTTGTCTGAAGGTATCTTTTTATTTCTCATTGATTTCTTCATTGACTCACTGGTTGTTCAGTAGCATGTTATTTAAGCTCCATATATTTGTGAATTTTCCAGTTTTCTTGTAATTGATTTTTAGTTTCATCCTATTATAGTTGGAAAATATGGTTGATATGATTTCAATCTTCTTAAATTTAGTAGAACTTATTTTGTGGACTAACATATCTATTCTCGAGAATGTTCCATGTGCACTTGGAAAGAATATGTATTCTGCTTTTGGGTGGAATGTTCTGTATATATCTGTTCAATTCATCTACTAAACATGTTGTGTAAGTCCAATGTTTCCTTATTGATCTTCTGTCCGGATGATCTATCCATTATGAAAGTTCCATACTATTATTGTATTGCTGTCTGTTTCTTCCTTTAGATCTGTTAATATTTGCTTTATATATTTAGGTGTTCCTAGTTTGGGTGCATAAATATTTACAAATATTACATCTTTTTGTGGATTGATACCTTCTTCATTATGTAATGCCTTGTTTGCTTGTTTTTTTAAAATAGTCTTTGCTTTAGTCTATTTTGTCTAAGGATAGTTATTTTTTTAAATTTTTTATTATTATGTTAATCATCATATATTACATCATTACTTTTTGATATAGTGTTCCATGATTCTTGTTTGTGCAGTGCTCCACGCAGAATGTGCCCTCTTTAATACCCATCACCAGCATAACCCATCCCCTCACCCCCCTCCCCTTTAGAACTCTCAGTTTGTTTTTCAGAGTCCATCATCTCTCATGGTTCATCTCCCCCTCCGATTTACTCCCCTTCATTCTTCCCCTTCTGCTATCTTCTTTTTTTTTCTTAACATATATTGCATTATTTGTTTCATAGGTACAGATCTGTGATTCCACAGTCTTGCACAATTCACAGCGCTCACCATAGCACATACCCTCCCCAGTGTCTATCACCCAGCCACCCCATCCCTCCCACCCCCCCACCACTCCAGCAACTCTCACTTTGTTTCCTGAGATTAAGAATTCCTCAGTGAGGTCATATGATACATGTCTTTCTCTGATTGACTTATTTCACTCAGCATAACACCCTCCAGTTCTATACACGTCAATGCAAATGGCAAAATCTCGTTCCTTTTGATGGCTGCATAATATTCCATTGTGTATATATACCACCTCTTCTTTATCTATTCATCTGTTGATGGACATCTTGGCTCTTTCCACAGTTTGGCTATTGTGGACATTGCTGCTATAAACATTGGGGTGCACGTACCCCTTCGGATCCCTACATTTGTATCTTTGGGGTAAATACCCAGTAGTGCAGTTGCTGGATCGTAGGGTAGCTCTATTTTCAACTGTTTGAGGAACCTCCATACTGTTTGAGTGGTTGCACCAGCTTGCATTCCCATGAACAGTGTAGGAGGGTTCCCCTTTCTCCGCATCCCCGCCAACATCTGTCATTTCCTGACTTGTTAATTTTAGCCATTCTGACTGGTGAGAGGTGGTATCTCATTGAGGTTTTGATTTGGATTTCCCTGTTGCCGAGCGATGTTGAGCAGTTTTTCATGTGTCTGTTGGCCATTTGGATGTCTTCTTTGGAAAAATGTCTGTTCATGTCTTCTGCCCATTTCTTAATTGGATTACTTGTTCTTTGGGTGTTGAGTTTGATAAGTTCTTAGATTTTGGACACTAGCCCTTTATCTGATCTGTCATTTGCAAATATTTTCTCCCATTCTGTCGGTTGTCTTTTGGCTTTGTTGACTGTTTCTTTTGCTGTGCAAAAGCTTTTTATTTTGATGCAATCCCAACAGTTCATTTTTGTCCTTGCTTCCCTTGCCTTTGGCGATGTTCCTAGGAAGAAGTTGCTGAGGCTGAGGTCGAAGAGGTTGCTGCCTGTGTTCTCCTTTAGCATTTTGATGGACTCCTGTCTCACATTTAGCTCTTTGAACGATTTGGAGTCTATTTTTGTGTGCGGTGGAAGAAAATGGTCCAGTTTCATTCTTCTGCATGTGGCTGTCCAGTTTTCCCAACACCATTTGTTGAAGAGACTGTCTTTTTTCCATTGGACATTCTTCCCTGCTTTGTCAAAGATTAGCTGACCATAGAGTTGAGGGTCCATTTCTGGGCTCTCGATTCTGTTCCATTGATCTATGTGTCTGTTTTTGTGCCAGTACCATACTGTCTTGATGATGACAGCTTTGTAATAGAGCTGTCCGGAAGTCCGGAATTGTGATGCCGCCAGTTTTGCTTTTCTTTTTCAAGATTCCTCTGGCTATTCGGGGTCTCTTCTGGTTCCATACAAATTTTAGGATTATTTGTTCCATTTCTTTGAAAAAAGTAGATGGTATTTTGATGGGGATTGCATTGAATGTGTAGATTGCTCTAGGTAGCATTGACATCTTCACAATGTTTGTTCTTCCAATCCATGAGCATGGAATGTTTTTCCATTTCGTTGTGTCGTCCTCAATTTCTTTCATTAGTATTTTATAGTTTTCTGAGTACAGATCCTTTGCCTCTTTGGTTAAATTTATTCCTAGGTATCTTAGGGTTTTGGGTGCAATTGTAAATGGGATTGACTCCTTCATTTGTCTGTCTTCTGTCTTGTTGTTGGTGTATAGGAATGCCACTGATTTCTATGCATTGATTTTATATCCTGCCACTTTACTGAATTCCTGTATGAGTTCTAGCAGTTTTGGGATGGAGTCTTTTGGCTTTTCCACATAAAGTATCCTATCATCTGCAAAGAGTGAGAGTTTGACTTCCTCTTTGCCGATTTGGAAACCTTTGATTTCTTTTTGTTGTCTGATTGCTGTGGCTAGGACTTCTAATACTATGTTGAATAGCAGTGGTGAGAGTGGACATCCCTGCCGCGTTCCTGACCTTAGGGGGAAAGCTCTCAGCTTTTCCCCATTGAGAATGATATTCGCTGTAGGTTTTTCATAGATGGCTTTTATGATACTGAGGTATGTACCCTCTATCCTTATACTCTGAAGAGTTTTGATCAAGAAAGGATGCTGTAGTTTGTCACATGCTTTTTCTGCATCTATTGAGAGGATCATATGATTCTCATTCTTTCTTTTGTTAATGTATTGTATCATGTTGATTGATTTGCAGATGTTGAACCAACATTGCAGCCCAGGGATATATCCCACGTGGTCATGGTGAATAATCCTTTTAACGTACTGTTGGATCCTATTGGCTAGTATTTTGGTGAGATTTTTGCATCCATGTTCATCAAGAATATTGGTCTGTAATTCTCCTTTTTGATGGGGTCTTTTGTCTGGTTTAGGGATCAAGGTAATGGTGGCCTCCTAAAATGAGTTTGGAAGTTTTCCTTCCATTCCTATTTTTTGGAACAGTTTCAGAAGAATAGATATTAATTCTTCTTTAAATGGTAGAATTCCCCTGGGAAGCCATCTGGCCCTGGGCTTTTGTTTGTTGGGAGATTTTTGATGACCCCTTCAATTTCCTTAGGGGTTATAGGTCTGTTCAGGTTTTCTATTTCTTCCTGGTCCAATTTTGGTAGTTGATACATCTCTAGGAATGCATCCATTTCTTCCAAGTTATCTGATTTGCTCATAATATGTTCTTATAATTGTATTTCTTTGGTGTTGGTTATGATTTCTCCTCTTTCATTCATGATTTTGTTGATTTGGGTCATTTCTCTTTTCTTTTTGATAAGTCTGGCCAGGGGTTTATCAATCTTGTTAATTCTTTCAAAGAACCAGCTCCTAGTTTCGTTGATCTGTTCTACTGTTCTTTTGGTTTCTACTTACTGATTTCTGCTCTCATCTTTATTATTTCTCTTCTTCTGCTGGGTTCAGGCTTTATTTGTTGTTTTTTCTCTAGCTCTTTTAGGTGTAGGGTTAGGTTGTGTATTTGAGACCTTTCTTGTTTCTTGAGAAAGGCTTGTATTGCTATATACTTTCCTCTTAGGACTGCCTTTGCCGCATCCCAGAGATTTTGAACAGTTGTGTTTTCATTTTCATTGGTTTCCATGAATTTTTTTAATTCTTCTTTAATTTCCTGGTTGACCCATTCATTCTTTAGTAGGATGCTCTTTAGCCTCCATGAATTTGAGTTCTTTCCGGCTTTCCTCTTGTGATTGAGTTATAGTTTCAAAGCATTGTGGTCTGAAAATATGCAGGGAATAATCCCAATCTTTTGGTACCGGTGCAGACCTGATTTGTGACCTAGGATGTGATCAATTCTGGAGAATGTTCTATGGGCACTAGAGAAGAATGTGTATTCTGTTGCTTTGGGATGGAATGTTCTGAATATGTCTGTGAAGTCCATTTGGTCCAGTGTGTCATTTAAAGTCTTTATTTCCTTGTTGATCTTTTGCTTAGATGATCTGTCCATTTCAGTCAGGGGGGTGTTAAAGTCCCCCACTATTATTGTATTGTTGTCAATGTGTTTCTTTGCTTTTGTTATTAATTGCCTTTTATAAGTGGCTGCTCCCATGGTAGGGGCATAGATATTTACAATTGTTAGACCTTCTTGTTGAATAGACCCTTTAAGTAGGATATAGTGTCCTTCTTCATCTCTTATTACAGTCTTTGTTTTAAAATCTAATTTGTCTGATAGAAGGATTGCCACCCCAGCTTTCTTTTGGTGTCCATGAGCATGGCAAATGGTTTTCCACCCCCTCACTTTCAATGTGGGGTTCTCTTTGGGTCTAAAATGAGTCTCTTGCAGACAGCATATTGATGGGTCTTGTTTTTTAATCCAATCTGATAGCTTGTGTCTTTTGATTGCGGCATTTAGCCCATTTATATTCAGGGTAACTATTGAAGGATATGAATTTAGGGCCATTGTATTGCCTGTAAGGTACTGTTACTGTATATTGTCTGTGTTCCTTTCTGGTCTGTGCTGCTTTTAGGCTCTCTCTTTGCTTAGAGGACCCCTTTCAATATTTCTTGTAGGGCTGGTTTTGTGTTTGCAAATTCCTTTAGTTTTTGTTTGTCCTTGAAACTTTTTATCTCTCCATTTTCAATGACAGCCTCGCTAGATATAGTATTCTTGGCTGCATATTTTTCTCGTTTAGTGCTCTGAAGATATCATGCCAGTGCTTTCTGGCCTGCCAGGTCTCTGTGGATAGGTCTGTTGCCAGTCTAATGTTTCTACCATTATAGGTTACATATCTCTTCTCCCGAACTGCTTTCAAGATTTTCTCTTTCTCTCTATGACTCAGAAGTTTTACTATTAGATGTTGGAGTGTTGACTTATTTTTATTGATTTTGAGAGGGGTTCTCTGTGCCTCCTGGATTTTGATGCCTGTTTGCTTCCCCACATTAGGGAAGTTCTCTGCTATAATTTGCTCCAATATACCTTCTGCGCCCCTCTCTTTCTTTTTCTGGGATACCTATTATTCTAATGTTGTTTCGTCTTATCATATCGCTTATCTCTAGAATTCTGCCCTCGTGATCCAGTAGTTTTTTATCTCTCTTTTTCTCAGCTTCTTTATTTTCCATCATTTGGTCTTCTATATTGCTAATTCTCTCTTCTGCTTCATGCATCCTAGCAGTTGGGGCCCCATTTTTGATTGCACCTCATAATAGCCTTTTTGATTTTGATTTGGTTAGATTTTAGTTCTTTTATTTCTCCAGTAAGGGTTTCTCTAGTAACTTCCATGCTTTTTTCAAGCCCACCTAGTATCTTTAAAATCATGATTCTGAACTCTAGGTCCGACATTGTACTAATGTCCGAATTGAGTAGGTCCCTGGCAGATGGTACTGCCTCTTGTTCTTTTTGCTGAGGTCATTTTTTTCATCTTGTCATTTTGTCCAGAGGAGAATAGATGAATGAGAGAACAAAATCGTAACAGGTTAACGTCCCCAGTAAATGTACTCTAAAGAAATCAGAAAAGACCTGAAACCAGGGGAAAAGAAAGGGAAAGAAAGAAAAAAGAAAGAGAAAAAAAAAAAACAAAAAGATAAAAACAAAAACATAACAAAAGAAAAAATCCAGAATATGATCAAATATGATCAGGCTAGTGTATAGATCAGTGCCACACCCTAGATTCTGGGTGTATTTTGGTGTGTTAGAAGAAAGTGTCTCCTAAAATTTAAGGAAAGACTTATATATGTACAAAATAAGGGTTGATACAATGAAGGGATGGAAGATGACTGTAAAGATGAAAATTATAAAACATTTTATAAAAGGAATTGGTAAGAAGTTGTTTGAAAAAAGAAAGAATAAGATTTAAAAAAAAAAAGAATGTAATCAGGCACGAGACTAGAACAAAGCCATACACTAGTGATTTAGGGTATATTTTGATCTGTTAGAAGAAACTCAATCTCAAAATTTTAAAGAGAGGACAACTTATTTATATATATATATATGCCAAAAATAAGGGTAACTACTATGAAGGGATAGAATATGATTCTAAAAATGAAAAATAAAAAAATTTTTTTTTTAAAAAAGGATTGATAAGATGGTTGAAGAAGGGAAAAAGAAAAATTCAAAAAAAAATACTGTTAAAAAAATTAAATTTGAAAAACTAATGAATCATGGTAAAAAAGCCATGAATTCTATGTGCAGTGTTCCCCTAGCGCTGTTGTTCCCCTGTTCTCCTTGATCGGTAAACTTTGTCTTGGCTGGCTGTTTGTGCTGATCTTCTGGGGGAGCGGCCAGTTGCCGTGATTCCCAAATGTCTTTGCTGGAGGAGGAATTGCTCCGCCCCTGTCGATCTGCGCCAAGCAATCTGCTTGGGTTTGCTCTTGGGAGCGTTTGTTCCGTGAAAGCTCTCGGTACAGCTTTGGAAGACGAGAGTGAAAATGGCGGCCTCCCTATCTCCGCCGGTCGGTGCTGAGAACTTGGGGCCCCGCTCCTTAGTGCGCCCCCAGAGAAAAGCAGGCAGTCACTCCCGTCTCCCCGGTTTCCGGCCGCACTCCGTGCTCCCCCGGCCTGTGACTGAGCATTTCTGTTTCTGGCACCCGATCCCGTGTGGAGTCTCCAAACCCAGCAGATCCCTGCAGTGTGCTCCCGCCCCGCTCCTCCCGGGGGAGGGAGGGGCTTCTCCCCGGCTCTGCCGCTTGTTGGGTCCCTGCTGGAGGAGCAGTGGCCCGACTGTGCTGCGGATCACAGTTTATGGCAACCCTGAGCTGAGAGCCCGCGCCTTGGCTCCATCTCTGCAGCCGGGTTCCCCGCTCCGATACCTGGGAGCTTTGCTGCACTCAGGCACCCCCGGTCTTTCTGTGACCCCAAGGGTCCTGAGACCACACTGTCCTGCGAGGGTTCCACCCCCAGCTTAGCCACTGGAGTGACGTCCCTCAGCGGAACCGACTTCCAAAAGTTCCGATTTTGTGCTCTGTGGCTCTATCACTTGCCAGAAGTGGCCGACGGAGGCCCCCTCCCCCACCGTCTATCCTCCCGAATATCGCCTTGGATTCACTTCTCTGCACGTCCTACCTTCCAGTAAGTGGTCGCTTTTTTGTTCAGAGAGTTGTTATTCTTTTCTTCGATCTTCTTTTGAGTTCGTAGGTGTTTAGAATGGTTTGATCCCTATTCAGCTGAATTCCTGAGACCAGACGAAACCCAGGTCTCCTACTCCTCCGCATTCTTGCTCTGCCCCCTGTCTAAGGATAGTTTTTAAAATGAGTCTGTTTGTAAGCATATATAGAGGTGTCTTTTTTTTTTCAAATCCACTTAGCCACTTGCTTTTTGATTGTAGACTTTAGCCCATTTGTATTAAAATAATAATGATGGTTATGAACTTATTGCCATTTTGTTAATTGTTTTCTGGGTGTTTTGTAGTTCCTTTCCTTTCCTTCTCTTGGTCGCTTCCTTTGTGGTTTGATAAATTTTGTTAGTGGTGTGCTTAGATTCCTTTCTTACAATCTTTTTTTTTTTTTTTTAAACAGGTTTTCATTCACTTTATTTTTCTGGTATAAAATCTATGTGGTGGCTACAGCTGGAGCCTGGGTCCTCTGCATGGAGATTCTGGTGTGGGTCTTTACAAAATGGTCATTGAATTCCTGCTAGGCACACTTGGTGATCACAGTCTCTTTCCAGAGATCAGGGGTAAGATAGCTGTAGATCTTGGAAATGGCATCAAAAGTGGCCATGGTGAAGTTGCCCAGGGTGGCAGTGCAGCCCCTAGCTGAGATGTAGACGTCATCAATAGTGGCCATCATCAGTAGCTTCTTGGGCATGGGCTGAGACAGTACCAGTGCTTTTGGGGGCAGGGATGAGGCATGCCAGCACAGAGCCACAGTGGCCAGTCACCTTGCATGGGATAGTGTGGGGCTTACTTGTTCCCCCAGTAGCCTTGCTGAATGGGATGATGGAAAGCTTGGCCATGGGGCACCTAGGTGGCTTAGTGGGTTAAGTGACTGCCTTTGGCTTGGGTCATGTTCGCAGGGTCTGGGGATTGAGCCCAACATCTGGCTCCTTGCTCAGCAGGGAGCCGGCTTGTCCCTCTCCCTGTCCCTGCTATTCCACCTGCTTGTGCTCGCGCTCTCCCTCTCTGTGTCAAATAAATAAATAAAAAATCTTAAAAAGAAAGAAAGAAAGAAATCTTGGCCAGGATGATGGCAGTGGCTACCTCCTTGGAGCATTTAATACCCAGACTCATGTCAGCAAATGCCTTGGAACCTGACCTGATGAGCATGGGTCTGCTTTTGCATAGACAGAATCTTCAAAACCTCATCCTTGAGGAGGGATGTCCCCAGGAAGTAGTCAGTGATCTCAGATTCCTTGATAGACAGGGAGAAGAGATAGATCTCCTCCAGGGACTTGATCTTCATGTCTGTGACCAGGCCCTGCATGGTGATGGGGGTCCACTTCTTGTCCTTGGCGTTGCCTCTTTGAGCTCTGTGGCCTTGGCCCTGGCCTAGATGCTGCTACTGAAGCCTCTGTGGAAGCCACCACGGCCTCCCATTCCAGAGGCCCTGGACCCTACCATATCACCAACATCATCTGCCATTTGTTTTCTTGGAGAAGAATCTCCTCTCTCACAGTCTTTTGGGAATCTATCATAGGTTTTTGCTTGGTGGTTCCTATGAGGCTTAGTGTAACAACCTTTATTTATAACTGTATTTTAAGTTGATAACCTAAGTTTGAACACATTCTAAACTCATTTTTACTCCCCCCGACCCCATCCATGTTTTGTGGTTTTGATGTCATATTTTACGTACCTTTATGTTATGTATTTCCTAATTATTGTAGTTATAATTTTTACTACTTTTGTCTTTTAACATTTATGCTAGCTTTATAAGTGATTAATCTACCATTTTTACTATATGTTTACCTTTACCAATGAGATTTATACTTTCATATTTGTTTTTAATATTTGTCAAAATAGTTTTCTTTTAAAAAGGCCCCACTGCTGCAGCCCCACTGGCTGGCTCTCCATCATCTCCCTCCCCAGCCTAGACACAGTTAGAGGGGTCCTGAGTGGCCCAAGTGCCCCCTTTAAGTTTTTCCTACCCAGGACATCTTAGAGAGCAGGGAGGAGAGTGCCCTGAGGTCCATAGTGGGTGGATGCTCTTCTTCCTGACTATTCCAGGCCTAGGATGTAGTTGATGCCTTGCATCAGGCCAATGATGATAGACTGCCAGGCTGCCAAATATCGAAGCCAATCTAGCAGTTGCCCATACATGATGTGAGGCCTCTCCCAGGGCTTGCTGAACATTCTTCTGAGATTCATTTTCTGTTTGCAATAGGGACACATCTGTTTGCTTCCTACAATGCACCAGCTGAGGATGCAGAACTCATGGAATACATGATTACAAGACAGCTTATGTATATTCTTGATGACGTCCTCTTCACTGACATCCACAAAGATCTGCTGCCCACACAGGGCACACACACTGTCTGAGAGAGAGGTGTTTGGTAGGCATGCCTGACTCATTGTAGAACCCTATGGTAGGCGCCATGTAGTCTGCACACATTTGTGTAAAGTCTCGTTCAAGAACTCCATAGTAGAGGCCATAGAAGAAGAGAGAAATACCAAGGTCCATGGCATCTTCTGGTTTGATTTTGAATAATATAGACCAAAGAGGGTAAACATGACAGCCATGTAGCTAACAATGCCAGTGGCATAGCTGATTTTATAGATCAACAAGAACTACTTATAAACCAACCTTGCGGTGTCTGTACAAGTGGTGAAGATGGTGGCAGTGGTGGAGGTGGAGGTTGGAGGAGGTATTGTTGGAGAACAGGAGCTGGATGAGGTTGATATGTTAGACCTCTCCCAAAAGGAGCAGTGGAGGGTTGAGCACATGTGCATGCATACCAGGCACCCCTAGCCATGAAGCCATGCACGTTGAAATGGTCCTCATCCTCATGGCTACTTTGGTGGTGGCTCAGCTGCTCCTGGTGCAGGGGAAACAGAGCTACAATATGGTGACCCTCTTTCAGGTATGGGTTGTTCCCCTCTACTTCACAGTGATGCTACACTGGTGGAGGTTCCTAGTGATCTGGATCTTGTTCTCTGCTGACACAGCTTTTGTCACCTTCTGAGCCATCTGAAAACCACTAGTTCAGACAGTCCCAAGTTTGGTGTCCTATGTTTTCTTCTTGTGAATTTGTCCTTTTTATTTTCAGCTTAAAGAAATCCCTTTAACATTTCTTGTAATGCTGGTTTAGATGAACTCTTTTAGGTTTTTTTTGTCCAGAAAACTCTTTATCTTTCTTTCAATTCTGAATGATTTTGCTGGGTGTGAAGTATTTTGGTTGAAGTTTATTTCCATTCAGCACTTTGACTATATTGTGCTACTCCCTTCTGGCCTGAAAAGCTTCTGCTGAAAATCTGCTATAGTCTTTTTTTTTTTTTTTTTAATGTTACAGTTTTTTATTGCTTTTAAGATTTTCTCCTTGTCTTTAACTTTTTAGTTTTATTTTTTTAAACATTTTATTTATTTATTTGACAGAGAGAGACACAGCGAGAGAGGGAACATAAGCAGTGGGAGTGGGAGAGGAAGAAGCAAGCTTCCCGCTGAGCAGAGAGCCCGAAGTGGGGCTCGATCCCAGGATCCTGGGATCATGATCTGAGCCGAAGGCAGACACTTAACGACTGAGCCATCCAGGCTCCCCTAACTTTTGACATTTTAATTAGAAAGTGTCTTTGTGTGGGTCTGTGGGTTCATCTTAATGGGAACTTTCTAGAATAAGATGTCTGTTTCCTTCTCTGGGTTAGGGAAATTTTCTGCCATTTTATTCATTTCTTCAAGTAAGTTTTCTCCATCTCCTTCCGTGACAGATACAGTGTGAATTTTAAGTCTGTTTGATGTTTTCCAGTTAGTCCCTTAGGCTACCTTCATTTTTTTTCTTATTTTTTTTTTTGCTGCTCTGATTGGGTGATCTCCAGTGCCCTATTTTGAGTTCACTGATTCTTCTGCTTCATCCAATCTGCTGTTGAACCCCTTTAGTGTATTTTTTGGTTTAGTTATTGCATTCTTCAGCTCTATGACTTCCATTTGGTACTTTCTTGTATTTTCTAACTCTTTTTTGAAGTTCTCACTGTGTTTATCTATTCTTCTTCCAAATTCAGAAAGCATCTTAATAATCATTACTTTGAATTTTTCATCAGGTTAATTACTTACTTCTGTTTCATTAAGGGTTTTTTGGTGGGGGGGAGTTTTATTTTTTCAGTTGGAACACATTCCTGTTTCTTCATTTTGCTTGACTCTTTGTGTTTGTTTCTCTGTATTAAATGAAACAGTCAACTCTCCCAGTCTCGGAAGAATGTCTCTTGTAGGAGATGAACCTTTGATGTTCAACCTTTCCCTAGTTCTTGGTTGTCTCTTGGTCCTTTATGATTTTCCAAGCAGCCTAATTTTTTGTTAGTAGCTCCCAGTTACGGAGGATGTGCCAAGGGGCACATATCCATGTCCCAGAGGGGAATATCTCAGTTAAGGCCTAAATCCAGGCTGATTGGAAGCCAGATCTTTAGGCAACAGCTTTTAAAGTATGCATATATGTGTGTGTGTGTGTGTGTGTGTGTATGTATGCAAAACATATATTATGTATGTTTACACATACAGTTCTGTGGGACCACAAGCATAAGCCTTGGTGGCCACCATAACATAAGATCTGGAGTTGTGCTGTGAACAACAGTTTCAAAAATCAACACTGTGGACTAGTGTATTAACTTCTTTCTGGGAGATACTGGCAAACTATAGTGAGGGAGAGGGAGGGCACATTGATGATGTTCCTCTGCCTATGTTCCATGTGAGTGCCTCCCTAGCCTCTAAGGTGTATGCCAAACCTGAAGCCTGTTAATCAATCTGAAGCATTGGGACAAGCAAATGGGTCTCTTTCAACAGAGAGACGGGGCCGGGGTGGGGGTTCATTTTGCTGTTTGTTCAGTGCCCTGGGAGTGGCACCCTACAAAGAACTGTCTCTCCAGTTGTTAAAAGTCCTATGGGAGCCAGGAATACAGGCCCCCCTGGCCAGAGCCAGAGCCTGACCAGAGCCAAGCATTCAAGGGGCCTCGCCTGTGTGGCAGCCACAAACACCAGGACACCAGATGTAAAAAGTGGAATACCAAACTCATGTAAGAGCTCCCTTCTAAGAGACTGGTGCTCTGGATTGCAACTGAGGGTGAACATGAACATAGTGCCCATCTTCTGAGATCTCTGGTCAGGTTTACAATCAGCCCTTAGATGTATGTTTAATTAGCAGCCTGTCCCTCAGGCTGGAGCTATGATGCCTGCTTGTAGGCATCTTTCACAAAGCTCCTGGGTCTCTTGCCTCTTGCTGTGCCCTGAGTGTGGTAACTGTTTAAGAACTCTTTCACCATTGGTGACAGTCTTATGAGACTTGTGAGCGTAAACCCCAATGGCCATTAGAGCCAGGTGATGTGGACATGTTCCCTGGCAGCAGCTCTAAAAATCAAGGTGCCAGACAAGGGTATAAGCTTCTTTCTGAGAGATACTAGTAAGTTAGAGCAAGGCAAAGTGCAAAGATTGTACCCAGTGGCCTCTGTTTTCCTGAAAGCATGTCTTTGGGCACCTAAATGTGTGTTAGACCAGAAACCTACCCATCAAGCCAAATTTCTTGGACAAGCAGATAGGCCACTTTCTCAGAAAGACTAGGGGTGTGTTTCACTCTGCTATGTGTGCAGAGCCCTGGGGGTGGTATTCTGCCAAGAATTGTGTCCAATTGTAGAGTACCATGGGATCCAAGAAAACAAGCCTCCTTGGCCACCAGAGCCCGGCTATCAAGGAGCATTCCTGGGCTGCAACTGCAAAAACTGGGGCACCAGATGTGTGTAAAAGCTCCCCTTCAGGAGACAGTGGTGCTGCAGAGTGTGGACGAGTGAGCATGCAAAGATGGTACCTACCCTCTAAGGAAAAAGAAAAATGGTTCCTGCTGACTTTAGCAACACAGAGGGAGAGCACAAAAGTGGTGTGCACTGGTTGGAGGATAAAGATGGCATCCACGGTGAACAAAAAAGTCTAAGGTTAGGTTAGTATAGAAGATGGTGGAGGAGTAGGGGACCCTATTTCAACTGGTCCCCGGAATTAAGCTGGATATCTACCAGACCACTCTCAGCACCCACGAAGTCAGCCTGAGATGTAAGAAGATCTGGATCTCTACCAACAGAATATCGCAGGCGGTTGGTTTTGATGTATCAAGCAGGGAGCCCTGATTCCACGGGCAGATATTGGAGGATAAACGGCAGCGGGAGGGTGCCTGGCCACGGGGATCCTACACCACCAATGAGTGACAGTCTCGTGCGCTGGGGACAGGGCATAGACTCGCAGACCGGTAGCTTCGGGGAAAAGACTTTAGGGCAGCCCCTGGAGCAGAAACCCGGAGTGGCGAGTCGCGCATGCGAACTGGGAGCGGCTGGCGGTTTTAGAAGCACAAAGGGCAGAGACGTGCCCCAACCTGGAGGCAGGACTGGTGGCGCTGCGGAGAGGCGCACAACCCAGGACGCTGCAGTTTATAGCAGCACTGACAGAAACGGAGACAGTGTAGCCTGGAGAGCTCACTGAAGAACAGATTGCGATCTCTCTGCTCTGAGGCAGAGGGTTGGAAATGGGTCTCTTCTGCTCTGACTCGCAGAAAAGATGCGGAAAGCCACCAGAGAAGAAAAGCCCCCAAAACTGATCCCATTCCCCTGCCACGGGGGGCAGGGAAATTCCGCCCAAACAGGGTTGCCTGAGTAATAGTGTGGCAGGCCCCTCCCCCAGAAGACAGGCTGGGAAAACAAGAGGCCAGCAACCCTAAGGTCCCTAGAAAACAGGTGCATCTTGCTTGCGTTCTGGTCAATAATTTGGACTCTATACATTCCCTCAACCACCTGTCAACAGAATGACTAGGAGGAAGAACCCCCGAAATAGAAAAGACTCAGAGATCACAACTTATGCTGCAGATTTACCAATGGATGCGGTTATAACCAAGATGTTGGAGATGGAATTCAGGCTATCAATTGTGAAGACAATGGCTAGAATGCAGAAATCAATTAATGGCAACATAGAGTCTCTAAGGGCAGAAATGAAAGCTGAATTGGCAGAACTTAAAAATGCTATCAGTGAGATCCAATCCAATCTAGATAATCTAACAGCTAGGGTAAGTGAGGCAGAAGAACGAATAAGCGACCTGGAAGACAATATACTAGATGAAAAGGGAAAAGAGGAGGCCGGGGAAAAACAGCTCAGAATCCATGAAAATAGAATCAGAGAAATAACTGACACCATGAAGTGTTCCAATGTCAGAATAATTGGAATCCTGGAGGGAGTGGAGAGAGAGAGAGGAGTAGAAGATGTATTTGAGCAAATCGTAGCTGAGAACTTCCCTAATCTGGGGAATGAAACAAACATTCCTGTCCTAGAGGCAGAGAGGACCCCTCCCAAGATCAAGGAAAACAGGCCAACACCCCGGCATGTAATAGTAAAACTCGCAGATCTTAGAACCAAGGAAACCGTCTTAAGGGCAGTTAGGGGGAAGAGATTCCTTACGTACAGAGGGAGGAACATCAGAATAACGTCAGACCTATCCACAGAGACCTGGCAAGACATATTCAGGGTACTAAATGAGAAGAATATGCAGCCAAGAATACTTTATCTGGCAAGGCTGTCATTTAGAATGGATGGAGAGATGCAGAGCTTCCACGACCGGCAGAAACTGAAAGAATATGTGACCACTAAGCTGGCCCTGCAAGAAATATTAAGGGGGGTTCTATAAAAGGAGAAAGACCCCAGGAGTGATATACAACAGAAATTTACAGGGACAGTCTATAAAAACAACATCTTCACGGGCAACACGATGACCATTAATTCATATCTTTCAATAATCACTCTCAACGTGAATGGCCTAAATGCTCCCATAAAACGGCACAGGGTTGCAGATTGGATAAAAAGACAGGACCCATCCATATGCTGCCTACAAGAGACTCATTTTGAACCTAAAGGTACATCCAGACTGAAAGTGAAGGGATGGAGATCCATCTTCCATGCCAGCAGACCTCAGAAGAAAGATGGGGTAGCAATTCTTCTATCAGACAAGTTAGATTTTAAACTGAAGTCTGTAGTTAGAGACACAGAAGGACACTATATCATTCTTAAAGGGTCTGTCCAACAAGAAGATGTACCAATTGTAAATATCTATGCTCCCAACATGGGAGCAGCCATGTACATAAGCCAGCTGTTAACCAAAATAAAGAGTCATATGGATAACAATACGTTAATTGTAGGAGACCTCAATACTCCACTCTCAGCAATGGACAGATCATATAAGCAGAAAATCAACAAGGAAACAAGAGCTTTGAATGATACACTGGACCAGATGGACCTCCTAGATATATACAGAACATTCCCCCCTAAGACAACAGAATACTCATTCTTCTCAAGCACACATGGGATTTTCTTCAGAATAGACCACATACTGGGTCACAAATCAGGTCTCAACCGATACCAACAGATTGGTATTATTTCCTGCATATTCTCAGACCACAATGCTTTAAAACTGGAACTCAATCACAAGAAAAAATTTAGCAGAAATTCAAACACTTGGAAGCTAAAGACCACTCTGCTCAAGAATGTTTGGGTCAACCAGGAAATCAAAGAAGAACTTAAACAATTCATGGAAATCAATGAGAACAAAAAAACATCGGTCCAAAACCTATGGGATACTGCAAAGGTGGTCCTAAGGGGGAAATACATAGCCATCCAAGCCTCACTCAAAAAAATAGAAAAATCCTGAATTCATCAACTAACTGTACACCTTAAAGAACTAGAGAAAAAGCAACAAACGATGCTGAAGCCATGCATTAGAAGAGAAATAATTAAAATTAGAGCAGAGACCAATGAATTAGAAATCAGAAACACAGTAGATCAGATCAATGAAACTAGAAGTTGGTTCTTTGAAAGAATCAGATCGATAAACCACTGGCCAGACTTATCCAAAAGAAAAGAGAAAGGACCCAAATTAATAAAATTATGAATGAAAGGGGAGAGATCACAACTAATACCAAGGAAATAGAAACAATTATCAGAAATTATCAACAACTATATGCCAATAAACTGAGCAATCTGGATGAAATGGAGGCCTTCCTGGAAACCTATAAGCTGCCAAGACTGAAACAGGAAGAAATTGACAACCCAAATAGGCCAATAACTAGTAATGAGATTGAAGCAGTGATCAAAAACCTCCCAAAAAACAAGAGTCCAGGGCCTGATGGATTCCCTGGGGAATTCTACCAAACATTCAAAGAAGAAATAATACCTATTCTACTGAAGCTGTTTCAAAAAATAGAAACAGAAGGAAAACTTCCAAACTCATTCTATGAGACCAGTATTACCTTAATCCCCAAACCAGGCAAAGACCCTATCCAAAGGAGAATTTCAGACCGATATCCCTGATGAATATGGATTCCAAAATCCTCAACAAAATCCTAGCTAATAGGATCCAACAGTACATTAAAAGGATGATCCACCACAACCAAGTGGGATTTATCCCCGGGATGCAAGTGTGGTTCAACATTCACAAATCAATCAGTGTGATAGAACACATTAATAGGAGGAGGGAGAAGAACCATATGGTCCTCTCAATTGATGCAGAAAAAACATTTGACAAAATACATCATCCTTTTCTGATTAAAACTCTTCACAGTATAGAGATAGAGGGAACATTCCTCAAGTTCATAAAATTCATCTATGAAAAACCCACAGTGTATATCATCCTCAATGGGGACAAGCTGAGAGCCTTTCCCTTAAGGTCAGGAACATGTCAAGGATGCTCACTCTTGCCACTGTTGTTCAACATAGTACCAGACGTCCTAGGAACAGCAATCAGACAACAAAAAAAATAAAAGGTATCCAAATTGGCAAAGAAGAAGTCAAACTCTGTCTTTTTGCAGATGACATGATTCTTTATGTGGAAAACCCAAAAGACTCCATCCCCAAATTACTAGAACTCATACAGCAATTCGGTAATGTGGCAGGATACAAAATCAAGGCACAGAAATCAGTTGCTTTCTTATACACTAACAACACAAATGTAGAAATAGAAATTAGAGAAACGATTCCATTTACAATAGCACCAAAATCCATAAGATACCTCAGAATAAACCTAACCAAAGAGGTAAAGGATCTATACTCTAGGAACTACAGAACACTCATGAAAGAAATTGAAGAAGACACAAAAAGATGCAAAAATATTACATGCTCATGGATCAGAAGAATAAACATTGTTAAAATGTCTGTGCTACCCAGAGCAATCTATACCGTCATTGCCATCCCGATCAAAATTCCAATGACGTTTTTCAAAGTGCTGGAACAAACAATCCTAATATTTGTATGGAATCAGAAGAGACCCCAAATTGCTAAGGAAATGTTGAAAAGGAGAAACAAAGCTGGGGGTATCACGTTGCCCGATTTCAAGCTATATTACAAAGCTGTGATCACCAAGACAGCATGGTACTGGCACAAAAACAGACATATAGACCAATGGAACAGAATAGAGAACCCAGATGTGGACCCTTAACTCTATGGTCAAATAATCTTTGACAAAGCAGGAAAAAACATGCAATGGAAAAAAGACAGTCTCTTCAATAAATGGTACTGGGAAAACTGGACAGCCACATGCAGAAGAATGAAGCTCGACCATTCTCTAACACCATTCACAAAGATAAACTGAAAGTGGATGAAAGTCCTCAGTGTGAGACAGGAATCCATCAACATCCTAGAGGAGAACATAGGCCATAACCTTTTTGACATTGCCCACAGCAACTTCTTTCAAGATACATCTGCAAAAGCTAGTGAAACAAAAGCAAAAATGAACTTTTGGGACCTCATCAAGATAAAAAGCTGTCTCACAGCAAAGGAGACAGTCAACAAAACAAAGAGGCAACCCACAGAATGGGAGAAGATATTTGCAAATGACACTATAGATAAAGGGCTGGTATCCAAGATTTATAAAGAACTCAAACTCAACACCCAAAAACAAATAAGTCAAAAAATGGGCAAAAGATATTAAAAGACACTTCTCCAAAGAAGACATACAAAAATGGTAACAAACGCATGAAAAAATGTTTATCATCATTAGCCATCAGGGAAATTCAAATCAAAACCACATTGAGATAACCACCTTACACCAGTTAGAATGGCAAAAATTGAGAAGACAGGAAACAACAAATGTTGGAGAGGTGGTGGAGAAAGGGGAACCGTCTTACACTGTTGGTGGGAATGCAAGTTGGTACAGCCCCTTTGGGAAACAGTGTGGAGGTTCCTCAAAAATTTAAAAATAGACCTACCTTATGACCCAGGAATTGCACTCCTGGTTATTTACCCCAAAGACACAGATGTAGTGAAAAGAAGGGCCATATGCACCCCAATGTTCATAGCAGCAATGTCCATAATAGCCAAACTGTGGAAAGAGTCTAGATGCCCTTCAACAGATGCATGGATAAAGAAGATGTGGTCCATATATACAATGGAATATTACTCAGCCATCAGAAAGGATGAGTACCCAGCTTTTACATCAACATGGATGGGACTGGAGGAGATTATGCTAAGTGAAATGAGTCAAGCAGAGAAAGTCTATTATCATATGGTTTCACTTATTTGTGGAACATAAGGAATAGCATGGAGGACATTAGGAGAAGGAAGCAAAAAATGAAGAGAGGGAAATCGGAGGGAGAGATGAACTATGAGAGAGTATGGACTCTGAGAAACAAAGAGGGTTTTCGAGGGGAAGGGGGTGGGGGGATGGGTTAGCCTGGTGATGGGTATTAAGGAGGGCATGTATTACATGGAGCACTGGGTGTTACACGAAAACAATGGACCATGGATCACCATATCAAAAACTAATGATGTATTGTATGGTGACTAACATAATAAAATTAAAAAAAGAAGTCTAACCTTAAAAGAAAAAAGGGACCTACTAGCTTTAGTAAGTTAGAGGGAGAACTTAACAATGGCACTCAGCAGCACCTCCTTCCCCTGAGAGTATCCCAACAGGCTGTGGCCTCTCAGATGGTACCCTAAGATTAGCAAATGTATTTCTTTGACATAGAGTCTGGGTGCTTTTCAAAGAGCTCTTTCTGGGCTGGGCTGCAGGATGTGAGTGAGTCTGAACATGATCACTTTAAGAGATGTTTCTCAGTTTGGTACAGCTCTGTGGGTTTTGTGGATCCAAGGCCAGTTGGCTTTGAAAGCCACATGTTTTGAATATAATCTCTCAGGTGCAGATTGGAAAAGTTGGGGTACCTGATGTGGGGTACAAACCTTTGGCTCCGCAGGGGGAAGCTCTTGGTTTGTTAGTTCCCCCCCGTTTGTGGTTTACTGCACTGAGGTGAGGTTTATGGCAGGACTGCGTCACCGCCTCTCCCACCCACCTTGATGTGGCTAAGTCATTATCTTAGCAGGCCTCTTCTCTTTAGGTGGAAATGGACAGGCTGAGTATGAAATTCATATGGAAATATGAAGGATCTAGGTTTTGTAGAGCAGTGTTGAAGAAGAATTACTTCATTAACTTATACTACCTGACTTACTCTAATGCTACAGTAATCAAGATTGTGATAGTGGATAAAGATATACAGATAGATCAATGGAACAGAATAAGAGTTGAGAAATTATTTTTGACAAAGCATTCGAATGGGGGAAACAATGGTTTTTAAACAAATAGTGCTGGAATGATTAGATATTCACATAGATAAAAAATTCACCTTGACCCCTTATCTCACATACACAAAACTTAAGATGGATCATGGATCTAAATGTGAAAGTTAAGCCGGAAAGCTTCTAGAAGAAAAAGTAGAGAATAGGCTAAGCTTTCTTTGGTAGGCTACAAAAGCAACAAGTATTAAAACTACTGTAAATTAAAATTAATCACAATAAAAAAAATGACCACCATTAAGAGAGAGCATTTATGTGTAAAGGACTTGTATCCAGATTGTATAGCGAACCCCTACTACAATAAAAGGACAATTCAATTAGTTGGAGAAATATTATAAGAGATACTTCATACATGATGCTACATGCCTAGTCTGTGAGCATATTGGACTTCAATGTGTGAATTTGGGGGGGGGCACATTTCAGCCTATAACAGTATTATAAAGAAAAATTTAAAAATTATTTTTAAGTTTTTAAATTTTAGTTAACATACAGTGTAATATTAATTTTAAGTGTATGATATAGTGATTCAACACTTACATATAACACCCGGTGCTCATCACATCAAGTGCACTTCATACTCCCATCACCTATTTAACCCCCCCCACCCATCTCCCTTCTGGAAACCATTAATTTGTTCTCTATAGTTAAGAGTCTGTTTCTTGGATTGTCTCTCTCTTTTTTTTTCCTTTGCTTGTTTGTTTTGTTTCTTAAGTTCTACCTATGAGTGAAATCATATGATAATTGTCTTTCTCTGACTGACTTATTTCACTTAGTATAATACCCTGTAGTTCCATCCATGTTGTTGCAAATATATATATATATATATAGACACACACACACACCACATCTTTATCCATTCATCCGTCAATGAACATCTGGGCTCTTTCCATAGTTTGGCTATTGTGGACATTTTTGCTTATAAACATGGGGGTGCAGGTGCCCCTTTGGATCACTACATTTGTTGTATCTTTGGGGTAGATACCCATTAGTGCAATTGCTGGGTTGTAGAGTAGCTCTATTTTTAACTTTTTGAGGAACTTCCATACTGTTTTCCAGAGTGGCTACACCAGTTTGCATTCCCACCAACAGTGCAAAAGTGTTCTTCTCTGCATCCTTGCCAACACCTGTTGTTTCTTGTATTGTTCATTTTAGCCATTCTGACAGGTGTAAAGTGATATCTCATTGTAGTTTTGATAAACAGAGAACTGATTTTTCTTAAGAGTGAGTTTTCTGTTAGAGTATTAGATTGAAAAAGTATAGTGGGTTGTTGATGTACAGTGAGTTGTTGATGTCACCTTGGAATGTTTGGTACAGAACCAGCATTGGATGCTGATTTGGAGAGCAGTTAGAGGTACTATATTAAAATTAAAGCAACACAAGGAAATTTCATTTTCTCTTCACTCTGAATCTACATTTCTGGGGCAAGAAGAAAAAAATAGTATGGGTAGTTGTAAAAATTATTAGAAAGTATGAAGAAATGAACCCACAAGAGAAATTAGAATGAGAAATTGGAATGGAACGATAAGATTTATATCTCATGGATTTATTTCAGTAGTTTTGTCACAGTTTATTTTTCATTTTCAAATACCAGCAATTTTTAAAACATTATAATGAAAATGTTTTTCAGATTATAAATATTTTGGGAGGGATTTAATTTTTGAGTTCCAAAGCCAAAAAGACATCTTTGGTGCTCCAGAAAAATCTTACCCCTTTTTTCTTCTCTGGCTGCTGTAGTTACAGCAGCTATGACAGAGGCATCTGGGATTTGTGCTCTTTCTGAAAGAATGGAAGACTCTGCCAGTCTTGGTTCCCCTGATACGCTCATGTGGGAACAGTCTCCTCTGTTTTACCTTAAACGCCTGTGAGACGTCTAGGTTGTTGAACATTCCATGGCTGTCAGCTCTATTTCAGAGGTTATCCAAGGAGATGAAAGAAGGCTTCTTATAGAACTAAAGTTGATAATAAGATGATGGTCATACAACTTTACTCTCTCTTCTTCTGACCATTTCTGTATCTTGACACAAAAGAATCAAGCCTACATCCACTCAATTTCTTTTATAAAATAAAGTGTGAGTGTTTGCTTTCCATTTGATTGAATGTACCCTTTTCCATTGGTACAGCATTTAAATACAAATTTTAGAATTGGTCCCAGGTTCACCAAGTTATAGCCTAAGAAAGACTAACTTAGGTGACTTGTTTTATCCTAAGAAATGTCACACTGTGGATTTTATTTTCCTAAACATTCTAACTTTTGCAGGTATTGCCTTCTGACAGGGCTGGAAAGGGCTGTCTGTTATGACAGTTTAAAAGAGGAGATTCCAGGGCTCTGATGATATGACTGGAGTTTAAAACTAGCCCTTCAATAGGGAGCTGGAGAAACTGATCACTTGAGGAGAGTAAGCAGGAACTGACAAGAAGTTAGAGTCAAAGTAGTCAGGGTAGAATGAGTAGAGAGGCAATTACTGGTGAGATAGGGGAGGCCCATTAACACTAGTGTCACCTTCTGAATTTGAAATTATTATTCTACTTTTTGAAGTCCTTTTCAAGAAAACCTATGTGTGCCCCTTTATTTGGAAAGTCCTCTGATGTCAGGTCATTTAGTCTCATACAAGCCACTTAATCTGTATAAATGGTGAAACCCATTATTTTGTAATCTTCCACTTTTAGTTGTTAGCAGTCCAGTTGCTACTGATTTTCTTTAAAAAATAACTAAAATAATACACTGGGGTCAAAGGGATGATTATATTTTTTTTTGTCTCAAGTAAAAGTATGTTAATTGTTTAATATACCAAAATGATAAATAAATATACAAAATGTATTAGAATAGTACTTTAATGATTAAAGTTGCTTATCTCACCAAGGATATGGCACAGGGCACTGGCCATAAGTAGCAGTCAGTTATGGAAGAAAAAGTGTGAGACATTACCCATTTATTTTTTCTTATTCTTTTCTTATTTTATTGGACCATACATTTTAACATGTTGTTAAATTGATACAGTTTGATTGTTGTGATTCTTTTCTCTTATTGGGGTGTCTACCCACTTAATTGTTCAAAGAAACTTCAGTATCTGTTATCCTTGCCACATATACTTCTTAGCTACATGCAGTTGGTCATCACATCTCTCAATTTATTTATTTATTTTTAAGATTTATGTTTTTTTATTTGAGCGAATGCGCACAAGTAGGCAGAGTGGCAGGCAGAGTGAGAGGGAGAAGCAGACTCCCCACTGAGCAGAGAGCCTGATGCAGGGCTCGATTTCAGGACCCTGGGATCATGACCTGAGCTGAAGGCAGATGCTTAACTGAGCCACTCAGGTGCCCCAGATCTCTTGATTTATTTAAAAAAATTTTATTGAGGTGAAATTCACATAATATAAAATTAACTTTCTAAAGTAATTTCAGTGACAGTACATAGTAGCATGTTGTATAGCCACCACTTCTGCTTCATTTCAAAACATAATCATCATCAAAAAGGAAACACCATATCATTAAGCATCCACTCCAAAATCCCCCCTACCCCACACCTCAGGAATACCAGTCTTCTCTCTGTTTCAGTAAGTTTACCTGTTCTGAATATTTCATATAAATGGAATCATACAGTTTGTGACCTTTTGTGTTTGGTTCTTGCTTAGAATAATGTTTTTGAGGTTCATCCACACTGAAGCATATATCACTACTTCATTCTTTTTTATGGCCGAATAATATTCTGTTGTATGAATATACCAAAATTATTTATCAGTTCATCTGTTGATGGATATTTGAGTTTTTCCACCCTTTGGCTATCGTGAATATTGCTGCTAAGAACATTGGTGTACAAATATTAGTTTGAGTACCTGTTTTAAATTCTCTAGGGTATATACCAAGGACTGGGATTACTGGGTCATATGGCAATTCTATATTTAACTCACTGAGAAACCACTAACCTGTTTTCCATAGTGATTGCATTATTCTACATTCTCACCAGCAATGCACAGTGTTCCACTTTCTCTACTTCCTCACCATCATTTATTTTCCTTTTTATTTTTATTTTTTTTAAAGATTTTATTGATTTATTTGACAGAGAGAGAGATAGCAAGAGAGGGAACACAAGCAGGGGGAGTGGGAGAGGGAGAAGCAGGCTTCCCACGGAGCATGGGGGGCTCGATCCCAGGACCTTGGGATCATGACCTGAGCCGAAGGCAGATGCTTAACGACTGAGTCACCCAGGCACCCCTATTTTCCTTTTTAAAAGAAACTTTATTGTAACAATCCTAATGGGTATAAAGTAGTATATTAACGTGGTTTGGGTATTTATTTCCCTAATGACTAATGATGATAACCATGTTTTCCTTGTCATTTATATATCTTCTTTGAAGAAATGGCTACTTAAGTCCTTTATTGATTTTTTAATTGGGTTTTTTTTCTCTTTGGATTTTTTAAAAATATATTCTAGTTAGTAAACCCTTGTCAAATATATAATTGGCAAATATTTTCTTCCATTAAGTAACCTGACTTATCACTTTCTTTTTTAAAATACCTAGTATTACCAGAAGCCTTGTGGGGTTTTTTATTTGTTTGTTTATTTAAAAAAGATTGTGACTCCCATCTATTTTTTATTTGATAAATTTGACATGTTACACTTTGTTAATTTAAGGTATACAGCATGTTACTTTGACACATTTATATAATTTGATTGCCATTTGAAGCAGTATTTATCATATTATAGTACAATATTATTGTTTATAGTCATTATATTGTGCATCACATCTTTATGGCTTATTTTACTAATGTTAAAGTTTCTACCCTTAAACACTATAAATCTTTTCCCTCACTCCCCATCATGTGGTAACCACTATTTTACCCTCTGTTGTTTTCCAAGGTTGATTTTTATAGATTCCACATTGGTGATATCATATAGTACTTGTCTCTGTCTGACTTATCCACTTAGCATACTGTACTCAGTGTCTATCCATTTTGTCACAAATGGCAGATCCTCCTTTCTCATGACCAAGTAATATTCCATTGTGTCTCTATATGCCACATCTTTTTTTAAAAAAGTTCTTTCACCCATCAATGGGTATTTGGGTTGTTTCCCCATCTTGGCTATTTTGAATAATGTCTGATAAACATGGGTGTGCATATATCTCAACAAAATCCTATTTGTATTTTCCTTGAGTATATAACTAGAAGTGGAATTGCTGATTGTATGGTAGATATATTTTTAATTTTTTGAAAAACCTCCATATTGTCTAATGTAGTCTTTGGACTTACTTACATTCCCACTAACAGTGTATAAGTGTTCCTTTTCAATAACATCCTCCCTAGTACTTGTCTCTTCCTAACAGGTGTGAGGTGATATCTCATTGTAGTTTTTGTTTGCATTTCCCTAATGATTAGTGATGTTAAGCATTTATTCACGTGCCCAGTGGTCATTTTGATGCCCTCTTTGGAAAAATGTCTATTTAATTTTTCTGCCCATGTTTTAATTGGATTGTTTGTTGTTTTCTTATTAAATTATGTTCTTTATGCATTTTGTATATTAATCTCTTTTCTAATATGTAGTTTGCAAATATTTTCTCTCATTCTTTAGTGTGCCATCTCCTTTTTCTTACTTGTTTCTTTTACTGTGCAGAAGCTTTGAGTTTGATGTAGTCTCATTTGTTGATTTTTGCTTTTGCTATGTGTGCTTTTGGCATCATCCAAAAATCATTGCCAAGATGAGTATTGATGAATTTCTCCCCTATGTTTTCTTCTAGGAGTTTTGTGGAATCAAGTTTTATGTTTAAGTCTTAAGTTTTGAATTTTTGTGTGTGGTATGAGATAGAGGTCCAATTTCATTGCTCTGCATGTGGTTATCCAGTTTTCCAGGCATGTTTGTTGTTGTTCCTCACTGGGTGTTCTTGTCTGTCTTGTTGATTATTGGTTGATTGTATATGCCAGGATTTAATTCTGGACTCTCTATTCAGTTCTTTTGGTCGATGTGTCTGTTTTTATGGTTCTGTACTATTTTTATTACTATGAGTTTGCAGTATAGTTTGAAATCAGGAAGTGTGATGCCTTCAGCTTTGTTCTTTCTTCTCAGGATTGCTTTGACTATTTGGGGTCTTTTGTGGTTCCACACAAATTTTAGGATTGTTATTCTATTTTTGTGAAGAATGCTTTTGGTATTTTGATGGGGTTTGTGTTGAATGTGCAGATGGCTTTGGGCAGTATGGCCATTTATATAATATTTATTCTTCTGATTCATGACATGGGATATCTTTCCACTTGTTTGTGTCTTGCTCAGTATCTTTTATCAAAGTCTTATAGTTTTCATTGTGCAGATCTTTCACTTCTTTGGTTAAATTTATTACTAAGTATTTTATTGCTTTTGATGCTATTGTGATTGGGATAGTTTTCTTATTTCTTTTCCCAGTGCTTCATCATTAGTGTAAAGGAAGCCACTGATTTCTGTAAGTTGATTTGTAACCAACTTATGTGAAATCGTTGATTAATTCCTATGTTTTTTTTTTGATGGACTCTGCGATTTTTCTGTGTTTAAGATCAGAATCAGCAAATAGTGACAGTTTTACTTTTTTTTTTAAGATTTACTTATTTGAGAGAGAATGAGAGAGAGAGAGAGAGAGAGAGAGAGCACTAGAGGGGGGAGGGTCAGAGGGAGAAGCAGACTCCCTGTTGAACAGGGAGCCCAGTTCAGGACTCCGTCCTGGGACTCCAGGATCATGACCCGAGCTGAAGGCAGTCACTTAACCAACTGAGCCACCCCAGTGCCTCTACTTCTTCTTTTCTGATTTGGATGCCTTTTATGTCTTTGTCTTGCCCAATTGCTCTAGCTAGGACTTCCAGTACTATATTGAATAGGTGAGCATAGCCAATCTTGTTTTGTTCCTGATCTCAGAGGAAATTCTTTCAATTTTCTCCATTGAGTATAATCTTAGCTGTGGGTTTCTTGTATATGGCTTTTATTATGTTGAGGTATGTTCTTTCTATACCAAGTCTATTGAATGTTTTTTTTATCACGAAAGGATGTTTTTTCTGCATCCATTGAGATAATCATGTGATTTTGATCTGATGTGGTGGATTACATTTATTCACTTGCATACATTGAACTATCCTTGCATCCCAGGGATGAATCCGATTTGGTCATAGTATATGATCCTTTTAATTTGTTCTTGAATTTGGTTTGCTAATACATGTTGAGAATTTTTTTTATCTATATTCATCAGGGATATTGGTCTGTAGTTGTGATGTCTATCTGGTATTGGTATCAAGGTAATACTGGCTTTGTAGAATGAGTTTAGAAGTGCTTCCTCTTCCTCCATATTTTGGAACACTTTGAGGAGAATTGGTGTTAATTCTTTAAATGTTCAGTAGAATTCACTAATAAAGCTGTCTGGCCCTGGAGTTTTCTCTGTTGGAATTTTTTGATAACTGACTCAATCTCATGACTTGTTACTGCTCTGTTCAGATTTTTATATTTCTTCCTAATTCAGTCTTGGTAGAATCTTGTGTGTTTCTAGAAATGTACCCATTTCTAGGTTATGTAATTTGTTGGCATATAATTATTTATAGTAGTCTCTTATAATTATGTATTTCTGTAATACGAATTGTAATGTCTCCTCTTCCATTTCTAATTTTTATTTGAGTCTTCTGTCTTTTTTTCTTAGTCTAGTTAAAGGTTTGTCAGTTTTTTAATCTTTTCAACAAACCAGCTTTAAGTTTCATGGATTCATCCTTTCTGTAGTTTTTCTGGTTCCTATTTTTATTTCTGCTCTGATTTTTATTATTTCCTTCCCCTAACTTTGGGCTTAATTAGTTGCTCTTTTTTTAGTTCCTTAAGGTGTAAAGTTAGATTGTTTATTTGAGATCTAATTTTTTAAGAAATGGGTTTATTGCTATAAACTTTCCTCTCAGAACTGCTTTTGCTTATCCCCCAAATTTTGATACATTATACTTTTACATTCATCTCTTTTGAGGTTACTTTTTATATCCTTTTTGATTCCTTCTTTGAATCATGTGTTGTTTAGAAATGTGCTGTTTAGTTTCCGTATATTTGAAGATATACTCCCTTTCTTCTTATTGATTTCAAATTTATGCCATGTGGTCAGAGAAGATAGTTGGTATGATTTCAGTGTTCTTAAATTTGGTAATAATAGTTTTGTGACTTATTATGTGATGTAAATGTTCCACATGCACTTGAGAAGAATGTGTGTTGTGTGGAATGTTTTATATGTGTCTGTTAAGCCCATTTATTCTAAAATATGGTTCAATGCCAATGTTTCCTTGATTTTCTGTCTGGACAATATATCCACTGTGAATAGTGGGGTATTGAAGTCCCCTACTTATTGTATTGTTGTCTGTTTCTCTCTTAAGACCTATTAGTATTTCCTTAATATGTTTTGGTGCTCAGATGTTGGGAACATATATATATATGGTTGTTATATTTTCTGTTTATTATTATTTAAATTCAGTTAATTAACATATACTATATTATTAGTTTCAGAGGTAGGGTTTCGTGATTCATGAGTTGCATATAACATCCAGTGCCCTCCTTAATGCCCATTACCCAGTTACCCCATCCCTTCACCCCACTCCCCTCCAGCAACCCTCAGTTTGTTTCCTATAGTTAAGAGTCTCTTATCGTTTGTTTCTCTCTCTGATTTCATCTTATTTTGTTTTTCCCTTCCTTCCCCTATGATCCTCTGTTTTATTTCTTAAGTTCTACATCTGAGTGAAATCATATGATGATAATTGTTTTTCTCTGACTTATTTATTTCACTTAACATAATACCCTGTAGTTCCATCCACGTTCACGTTGTTGCAAATGGCAAGATTTCTTTTTTTTTTTTTGATGGCTGAGTAGTATTCCATTGTGTGTGATATATATACCACATCTTTATCCATTCATCTGTTGATGGGCATCTGGGCTCTTTCCATAGTTTGGCTATTGTGGACATTTTTGCTATAAACATGGGGGTGCAGGTGCCCCTTTGGATCACTACATTTGTATCTTTGGGGTAAATACCCAGTACTGCAGTTGCTGGGTCGTAGGGTAGCTCTGTTTTCAACTTCCTGAGGAACCTCCATACCTTTTCCAGAGTGGCTGTACCAGTTTGCATTCCCACCAGCGGTGTAAGAGCGTTCCCTTTTCTCCGCATACTTGCCAGGATCTGTTGTTTCCTGATTTGTTAATTTTAGCCATTCTGACTGGTATAAGGTAGTATCTCAGTGTGGAACATTTTTTCATGTGTTTTTTGACCCTCTTTATGTCTTCTTTGGAGAAATATCTGTTCATGTTTTCTACACATTTCTTCACTGGGTTTTTTTGTTTTTGTTTTTTGGGTGTTGAGTTTGAGAAGTTGTTTATAGATCTTGGATACTAGCCCTTTATCTGTAATGTCATTTGCAAATAAATTCTCCCATTTGGTAGCTTGCCTTTTAGTTTTGTTGATTGTTTCCATTGCTGTGCAAAAGCTTTTTATCTGGAAGTTCCAATATTTCATTTTTGCTTTTGTTTCCCTTGTCTTTGGTGACGTGTGTAGCAAAAAGGTGCTGTGGCCAAAGCCAGAGAGGTTGCTGCCTGTGTTCTCCTTCAACATTTTGATGGATAACTGACTCACATATAGGTTTTTCATCCATTTTGATTTTATTTTTGTGTATGGTGTAAGAAAGTGGTCCAGTTTCATTCTTCTGCATGTGGCTGTCCAATTTTCCCAACACCATTTGTTGATGAGACTATCCTTTTTCCAGTAGATATTCTTTTCTGCTTTGTTGAAGAGTAGTTGACCATAGAGTAGAGGGTCCATTTCTGGGTTCTCTGTTCTGTTCCATTGATGTGTGTGTCTGTTTTTTTTGTGCCAGTACTATAGTGTCTTGATGATTACAGCTCTGTAATACAGCTTGAAGTCTTGAATTGTGATGCCTCCAGCTTTGGTTTTCTTTCTCAACATTCCTTTGGCTATTCGGGATCTTTTGTGGTTCCATACAAACTTTAGGATTATTTGTTCCAGCTCTGTGAAAAATGTTGATGGTATTTTGATAGGGATTGCATTAAATGTGTAGATTGCTTTGGGTAGCATAGACATTTTATTTTATTTTATTTTATTAAATATTTTATTTATTTATTTGAGAGAGAGAGAGAACAAGAGAGAGAACACGAGGGGGAGGTCAGAGGGAGGAGCAGACTCCCCGCTGAGCAGGGAGCCCAATGTGGGGCTCGATCCTGGGACTCCAGGATCATGACCTGAGCCAAAGGCAGTCGCTTAACCAACTGAGCCACCCAGGCGCCCTAGCATAGACATTTAAAAAAATAATCTGTTCTTCCTATCCATGAACATGGAATGTTGTTCCATTTCTTTGTGTCTTCCTCAATTTCTTTCATAAGTATTCTCTAGTTTTCAGAGTACAGGTTCTTTACCCCTTGGGTAGGTTTATTTCCAGGCATCTCATATAATCCTTTGTACCGTCGGATCCTGTTGACTAGTATCTTGGTGAGAAGTTTTGCATCATTGTTCATCAGGGATATTGGTCATAATTCTCCTTTTTGGTGGGGTCTTTGGTTTTGGGATTGAGGAAATGCTGGCCTCATAGAACCGTTTTTGGAATTTTCCATTTCTATTTTTTGAAACAGTTTCAGAAGAATAGGTAGTAATTATTTAAATGTTTGGTAGAATTCCACTGGGAGTCCATCTGGTTCTGGACTCTTGTTTGTTGGGAGATTTTAGATTACTGTTTCAATTTCTTTGCTGGTTGTGGGTCTATTCAGGTTTTCCATTAAAATTTCAGTTGGGGTAGTTTATATTTCTAAGAATGCATCCATTTCTTCCAGATTGCCTAATTTGTTGGCATATAGTTGCTCATAATATGTCTTTTTTTTAAATTTTTTGTTTTTTGTGAAGATTTTATTTATTTATTTGACAGAGAGATAGCGAGAGCAGGAACACAAGCAGGGGGAGTGAGGGAGGGAGAAGCAGGCTTCCTGCCAAGCAGGGAGCCCGATGAGGGGCTCGATCCCAGGACCCTGGGACCATGACCTGAGCCGAAGGCAGATGCTTAATGGCTGGGCCACCCAGTTTGTATTTGATGTTGGTTGTGATCTCTCTTCTTTCATTTATAATTTTATTTATTTGTGTACTTTATCTTTTCTTTCTGATAAGTCTGGGTATGGGTTTATCAATTTTATTAATTCTTTCAAAGTAGCATCTCCTAGTTTCGTTGATCTGCTTTACTGTTTTTATTTTGATATGTATATCATTGATTTTTGCTCTAGTCTTTATTATTTCTCTTTTCCTGCTTGGTTTAGGCTTTATTTGCTGTTCTTTTTTCTAGCTCCTTTAGGTGTAGGGTTAGGTTGTATATTTGAGACTTTTCTCATTTCTTGAGAAAGGCCTGTATTGCTATAGACTTCCTTCTTAGGACCACCTTTGCTGCATTCCGATAGTTCTGAACTGTCGTGTTTCCTTTTTATTTGTTTCCATGTATTTTTAAAAATCTTTAATTTTCTGGTTTACCCATTCATTCTTTAGTAGGATGCTCTTTAACCTCCATGTATTTGTGTTCCTTCCAAATTTTCTGTTGTGATTGAGTTCAAGTTTTAAAGCATTGTGGTCTGAAAATATGCATGGAACAATCTCAGTCTCTGTTGGGACCTGATTTGTGACCCAGTATGTGATCTAATCTGGAGAATGTTTCATGTGCATTCGAGAAGAATGTATATTTTGTTGCTTTCAGATGACATGCTCTAAATATATGGTAAGTCCATCTGGTCTAGTGTGTCATTCAAAGCCCTTGTTTCCTTGTTGATCTTCTGCTTAGGTGATCTGTTCATTGCTGTGAATGGGGTGCTAAAGTCCCCTACTATTATCATGTTATTACAAAAGATTTTCTTTAATTTTATTATTAATTGGTTTATATATTTGGCTCCTTCCAAGTTAGGGGCATAAATATTTACAATTGTTAGATTTTCTTGTTGGATAGACCCTTTTTTATGATATAGTGTCCTTCATTTCTTTTTACATTCCTTGGCTTAAAATCTGGTTTGTCTGATATAAGAATTGCTACTCCAACTTTCTTTTGATGTCCATTAGTATGATAAATGGTTTTCCAGCCTCTCCCTTTCAATCTGGAGCTGTCTTTGGGTCTAAAATCAGTCCCTGTAGACAGCATATTGATGGGTCTTTTTTTTTTTAAATCCAGTTTGATAGCCTGTGTCTTGATTGGGGATTTGAGTCCATTTACATTCAGATTAATTTTTGAATGATATGAATATAGTGCCATTGTAATTCCTTTAAAGTTATTGTCTATAGATTATTTCTGTTCCTTTGTGGTCTTTTTTACTTTTCACCTCTTTCTTCAGTCAGAGGATCCTCTTTAATATTTCTTGCAGGGCTAGTTTATTGTTCACTAATTCCTTTAGTTTTTCATTGTCCTGGAAACTCTTTATCTCTTATATTCTGAATGACAGCCTTGCTGGCTAATGTATTCTTAGCTGCATATTTTTCCCATTTAGTACATTGGATATATCATGTAAGTCTTGTGTGCCTGCCAGGTCTCTGTGGAGAGGTCTGCTGCCAGCCTTATATTTCTACCCTGTAGGTTAAAGACCTTGTCCCAAGCTGCTTCACAGTTTTCTCTTTATCTCTGAAATTTACAAGCTTCACTATTATTTGTTGAGGTAATAACCTATTTTTATTGATTTTGAGGGGGTCATGTGTACCTCCTGAACCTGAATGTGTTCTCAGCTGTAATTTGTTCAGATAAACTCCTCCCTTCTCTCTCTCTCTTCATCTTTTTGGACGCCTATCATTCCGGTATTATTTCGCTTTATGTAATCATTGATTTCTCAAAGTCTCCCTGGTGATCCAGTGGTTGTTTTTCTCTCTTTTTCATCTTCTTTATTTTCCATCATTTGTCTTCTGTATCTCTGGCTCCCTTTCTGCCTCATTTATCCTCACTGTTAAAGCCTCCATGTTTGACTTCATCCCAGTAATAGCATTTTTAATTTTGGCCTGATTAGATTTTAGTTCTTTTATTTCTACAGTAATGGATTCTCTCGTGTCTTCTATGCTTTTTTCATCCAGCTCGTATCTTCGTAACGATTGCTTAATTCTAGTTCAGACAGCTTCCTTAGATTCATATTGATTAAATCCCTGTCAGAGAGTACTACCTCCTGTTCTTTTGTGGTAAATTTGTCCTTTTAGTCTTTGAGTCCTGAAAAGAAGGGAGGAAAGGAACAAAACCAACAATAACAATAATAACAACAACAATAAAAACTTCAAGAAATGTTTCTGTTGTATGCTGTGTACACTCTGCTGTTGTGTTTTGGCTGCTCTTTCCCATTGGTCCTTAACAGTGTTTCTTCTTGCTTGTAGTTGGGAGTGTTTGGGCCTTTAAGTAGGTGTGCTTTGATTTGTTTGTACAAGTTAAACCTGTAAAGGAAAAAAGAAAAGAAAAAAAGAAAAAGGAAAAAACAGAAAACAAAAACAAAACCCTCACCTAAGACGAGAGAATAGGAAACAGAACAAAAAGGCATACAGACAGGGGCGCCTGGATGGCTCAGATGGTTAAGCGTCTACCTTTGGCTCAGGTCATGATCCCAGGGTCCTGGGATCGAGTCCCGCATCGGGCTCCCTGGTAGGCGGGGAGCCTGCTTCTCCCTCTGCCTCTGCCTCTCTCTCTCTCTCTCTCTGACTCTCATGAATAAATAAATAAATAAAACATTTAAAAAATGCATACAGACAAATAATAAAGCATATGCCTGATTCTAAAAAATGGAAGAAAGGAAAAAAACGAAGAGAGAGAAAAAAAGAAATCTGATCCGAAAAATAAGAAAAGGAAAGAAATGAACCAACAGATGCACAAAAGATTATAAGCCTATTTAAAAAAAAGGAAAAAAAAGGAAAACAGTAGAAATATATGTATGTATATAATAAAGGGTAAAGAATAAAAAGAAATAGGAAAATAAAAATTTTTTTAAAATTCAAGAAAATTAAGAGAAGAGTTAAAAAAGAAGCCTGATTCTATTTCCACTGATAGCTGATATTTTGGAGCTTTGGTAGTCTATCAGTAGTCTATCAGTCTATCAGCTTGGAGTCTATCAGTAGACTTTGTGGATGTGGGGGGTTTTTGGTCTTCTGTGGGAGAGTTCTGCGCTGGCTCACAAGCCTACTTGCCCTTTTAAAGAAGCTTCTGCTAGTCCCAGGGAGGCAGTGTTTAGTGTAGGGGACTCCAGACTCCACTGGAGGCACTGTGTTTCTCTCTGAAGTCCCCCTGTGCTAGTGGACAGGAGGAATGAGGGGTGGTGGAAGAGGTAGAATATGGTGTCACCCTGTCCTCCTATCCTTGGGCAGCAGAACTCCTGGCTCCCACTGTTCAGGCGGCCCTCTTAGGAAAGCGAACAATCTCCTGTGTCCTGGACTTCAGTCAGTTCCCTGCACTAAACTGTGTGTGCCTGGATCATTGGCTTGCCCAGAGCCACAGAGCCACTGTATTTTATCTCAGGCTGGTGGCTGTGATTCAATATTCCAAGTTTTAAAGGGCCTGGTAAAATAAGGCCTCACTCCTGTCCCCCGGAGAAGAGGCTCAGGGTGTGCCCAGCACCGTCGCGTTGGTCCATTGGGAAATATGCAGAGGTTAGAGTTTATTGTAATGCTCTGTGAAAAGCTGGAACCAGGTTATCGGCTGTTTGCACTCGACTAAGTCCCCTACTCCCTTATGTCCCATGAAAGCTGTCACAGAGGCTCGAATCTATTGTGGCAGATAGTGAAAAGCCAGGTTATCTGCAATCTGCTGTAGTCTCTGCTCTCTTCTCAGTTCAGCTGCAAAAAAGCAGCTACTCGGAGAGCACACAGAAGTTTAAGCCTATTGTAGCTCACAGGAAAAGTTGTTAAGTGGTTTTCTGCCCTTTGTGCCATCTCTGACCCTGCTAGTGAGCACTGCTCAGTGGCTCCCTGGCTAGCCTTTTGTCCTTGGAGAGGCAACATAAGTTCTTCCAAATGCCCTCCAGGAAGGGAAACAATCTCTCAGTGTGCGACCCAGAGGATCTCCTAACCCTGACTTTTACTATGCAGTTGCAGCCTGCTGTGCTGTCTCCCACTTTCTCCCTCTTCCTGACTTTGCTCAGCAAAATTGGTTCACTTCCCTTTGCAGCCTCCTCGCTTTCCTCTCCCCCAATTTAGGGCTCTGCACCTCGCATCTGCCACTTCTTCTCTCCAACTGTGCAGATTGTTTCCTTAATCCACTGATTGCCTTCCTAGTTGTTCAGAATAGTTGAATGTTGATCTAGCTGTATTTGAAGGACAAGGCAAATTCAGGGTCCCCCTACTACACTATCTTAACTTCTCCCCTTTGCTTTCAGTCTGCATATGTGTTTAGGTCTGAAATGAATTTCTTGTAGGCAGCATACATGGGTCTTGTTTCTTTATATCATCACCCCATCCCCATGTCTTTTGATTGGAGGGTTTAGTCCATTTATAGTCAGAGTAAATAATTGATAGATATATGTTTATTGCCATTTTGTTATTTGTTTTATGGTGGCTTTTAAAGTGTTTCTCCTTTCTTGTTTTCTTCCGTCATAATTAGTTGGCTTTCTTTAGTGAAATATTTGGATTCATTTCTCTTTATTTTTTGCGTATGTATTGTTTTTGATTTATGGTTACCATTTGGTTTGTGTATAACATCTTGTGCATATAGCAATCTATATTAAGTGGATTGTTGGTTAACTTTGAACCCATTTTTTACTCTTCTCCCCAATGTTTTAGGTATATGGTGTCATACTTTATATCCTTTTATTTTGTGAGTCCTTTAACAGATTTTTTACAGATATTTTTACTGCTTTTGTGCTTCCTACTTTTCTTACTCCTGCTTGTGGTCTTTCTTTTCCACTCAGAGTCCTCTTTAATATTTTTTGTAGGGCTGGTTTAGTGGCCATGAATTCCTTTAACTTTTGTTTGGGAAACTCTTTATCTCTCTGTCTATTCTGAATTATAGCCTTGATGGATAGAGTATTCTTGGCTGCAGATTTTTTTCCGTTCAGCACTTTGAAATTATAATTCTACTTGCTTTTGGTCTGCTAAGTTTTTTCTGAGAACTCTTTTATAGCCTTATGTGATTTTCCTTGTATGTAACTGCTTTCTTTTTTCTTGATGCTTTTCAAGTTCTCCCTTTATCATTACTTTTTGCCATCTTAATTATGTGCCAGGGGTTTATCTTGTTGGGGTATCTCTGTGCCTTTTGGATTTGGATTTCTGTTTCCTTCCTCAGATTTGGGATGTTTTCAGCTATTATTTCTTCAAATTTCTGTCCCCTTTTCTTTCTCTTCTCCTTCTGGAATCACTATAACACAAATGTTATTAGGCTTGATAGTGTTGCTGAGCTTCCTAAGTCTGTTCTCATTTTGCATAATTTTTTTTTCTTCTCTCACATGCTCAGCTTGATTACTTTCCATTATTCTCTCCTCCAGGTCGCTGATAAATTCTTCTGCTTTGTGTAGTCTACTGTTTATTGCATCTAGTGTATTTTTAATTTCATTTATAGTTCTTATTATGTCCTTCATCTCTGATTCTTCTTTATCTCATTGTTAAAGGTCTCACTGATCTCCTCCACTCTTTTCTCAAGTCCAGGGAGTATCTTTATAATCATTACTTTAAATTCTCTTCAGGCATATTACTTACCTCAATTTCGCTTAGGTCTCTTGCTGTGATTTTGTCCTGTTCTTTCATTAGAGACATACTCCTCTGCCTCTTCATTTTGTCTCCATCTCTGTGTGTGTTGCTGTGTGTTAGGAAAGATAGCTACATCTCCTACACTGGAAAGTGATGGCCTTATGAAGAAGTCCTATAGTGCCCTGCCATGTTGTGTCCTTTGTTTACCATAACTTGTCACTTCAGGTACATCTCACATGTGACGCATGTGCCTTGCTGTTGTGGCTGATCTGTTTTATCTTTCAGTCCAATTGTCTACAGTAGTTCTCTTTGCCTGTTGTGGGTAGTGTTTGTTCCCTGTGGTGTTAGTGAGCCAGTCTGGGGATGCCTTGGGCTTGAGTTGAGTCAGAGTAGACATTTGCCAGAGTTGCAGTAGCACAAAACTGCCGAGTGCTTTCCCTGTGTTGTCCCCTGAGAAGGTTTCATTGGTGTGCAGAACCTGCAGTCAGAACACTTTTGGGCCTCCAGCCCATTGCTGGAGCCTTTGACTGACTGGTTTGTGGTTATCTTTCCTTCTCTCTGGGACAGGAGTCACTTCGGGATGGTGCTGGGCACTGTAGGGGGTGTTTGCACACTGTCAGACCTACGGCAGCACTCTGTATGGGCTCTACCCAAGTGCATATTGGGGAGGGTTGATCAGTGGAAGCACAGCGCCTGGAGGGGGGGTTGTTGGTGAATGTAGTTGGGGTTGGTTTGGGTTGGGTTGGGTGACAGTGCTAGGAAGCTTTGTGTGCTGCTGTTCCTTTGTGTGAGCAGCCCTGCCATGCCCAGAATGTGGCAGGGCTGTCCAGAGGGGTGGATGGATAGAAGCACATTGTGGTGGTGGGGTGGACAGCACATAGGGCAGCAGTGCTAAGTTATGTAGTAAGTCCTGTAGGTGGCCATATATTTACACTGCTGAGCTGGGGAGGGAAATGGCACCTGCCAGTTCCTTTGTTGCTGGAGGAATTACCCAGCAATTTCTGTTCCTTCCAGGTCAGGCTTTCAGATTACCATAGTTAATAACTCTTACTCATATATGCATGAGTCACCTTTCCAACTGCTGCTTCTATGCTGCATCTCTATGGGCTGTTTGTTGTGCTGTCTTTTTAAGGGCAGTGAATCAGTTTCTTCTTGCCCTCCCAGTTCTCCCAGAGCCAAGCCAGCTGATCATTTAAACTTCCAGGTTTTAAGTCCCACTGGTTGTAAGAACTCATATAATTTGGCACCTCTGATTTTCAAATCCAAATGGTATGGGGATTTGTCCTCCCCTTGTGGGAACTCTGACATGAGGGTCTATTTCTTTTCCCTTTCCACATCCTGCAAGTCCCTTTAGTTTCCCACAGTGTCTCTGCCCTTCTTACCCTCTTCTCTACATTTAGTTGTGGAGTTTTATTCTCTCAGTCTTTGGGTCATTTTCTGGGCTCTTTACAGTGGTGTAAGTAGTCCCTAGTTGTATCTGTGGGCCAAGGTTAGCCTAGGGCCCTCCTACTCTGCCATCTTCCCTGGAATCCCGTATGCCATTTCCCCCCCACTCTGGTTTTTCTGATTTCTTTTGCATGAAAGTGATGTTTTCCCTTTGTAACATATAATTCCTTTAATGATTTTTTCTCGAAATATTTTTAGATTCTCAGAGATTGCTCTCATGTTTACCATATACACTTTAATATAGCTGTATATGTTCCTCAGATATATAATAATTTTATTCCAGTGAGTTAGAAATGTCTCATATATAGCTCTATTCCCTTTCACCCTTCTTTGTGCTACTATTGTTATACGTATTATATCTGTATACCTTACAAACCCATTAATGCATTGTTACAATTATAAATTAGTATAGTTTTATGTCTTTTACAGAAGTGGAGAGGAGGGCAAGTATATATTTATAAAGTGGTATATAATCTTGCTCATTTATCATTTCTTGTTCTCTTCATTGGTTTCCATGGAATCACATTATCATCTGGCGAACATTTCCTTGGTTCAGTACAGTTTTGTTTGCACCTAGCTCCTTTATATTATTGACAGATACATTACATTTCTATGTGTTATAGGTCCAGCACTATAATTATACCTACTGTTCTGTGCAATTGGTTTTCAAATCAGTTAAGAGAAAGAACACACATTCTATTTTTTAAAAATTAGGTAATTTCATTGACAATAATTTTTCATGTGGATTTGTGTGGATTATGAAGTCATTTGCTTTTAGGCTGAATGTCTTCTATTAATATATTTTGTAAGATGGGTCTGCTACCATTGATCAATTTTTTGTTTATCTGAGAATATTTTATTTTACCTTCATTTTTGATAGATACACTGTATATAAAAATTTTGGTTGACAGTTTTTTTTTTTTAATTTAGCACTTTTAGTGTGTCACCATTCTTCTGGTCTCCTTTGTTTCTGATGAAAAATCAGATGTTAATTTTATGAGGGTTCACTTGCATATGATAGTGATTGTTCTCTTATTTCATTTAAGATTTTTTTCTTTGTCTTTCAACATTTTTAGTATGATGTATCTGGATGTGGATCCCTTTGTATTTATCCTATTGGAGTTTCTGGACCTTCCTACATATGTAGGTTTATATTTGTTATTAAATCTGGTAAATTTATAACCATTTTTTCTTGGAATGTTTTTTTTCCTGCTCCTTTATCTCCTTGTACTCCCATTACAGGTATGCTTAAAAGTGTCCCATATTTTTCATAGAGTTTATTTTCAATTTTTTAATCTGTTCTTCATAATCTTTATTATTCAGGTTCATCAAATCATTCTTCCAGCTTTATTCTACTGTTAAGCCCTTCTGGTCAGTTATTGTGGTTTTCATCTGTAGGATTTCTATTTGGTTGTACTTTATAATTTATCTTTAGTGATAGTCTTCATTTAATGAAACATTGTCATCATACCAACCTTTACATTGAAAATGTTGAAATATAATTCAAACAACAAAAAGTTTTCCCTTTTAAAATATACAATTCAGAAATGTTTAGTTATATTTATAAGGTTGTGCAACTCTCACCACTTTCTAATTCTAGAACATTTTTATCAGCTCAGAAAGAAACCCCGTACTCATTAGTAGTCAATTCCCATTCTACCCTTTGCTTTATGCTGGAACTCTCTAATCTATATTCAGTCTCTGTGGATTTGTCTACTCTGAACTTTCAAGTACATGGAGTTATAAAATATGTGGTCTTTTGTGTCTGTATTTTTCCACTAAGCGTAATTTCAAGGGTTATCCATGTTGTAGCAGGTATTAGTACTTCACTCTTCTTGTGGCTAAGTAATACTCCATTATATAGATATACCACTTTAAAAAAAAATTTGTTTATCAGTTGATCCACATTTGGATTTTTTCCCCTTTTTGACTGTTAAGAATACTGCTTCTTGTAATTCAGGTACCAGATTTTCTTTCTTTCTTTCTTTCTTTTTTCTTAAAGATTTTATTTATTTATTTGACAGAGAGAGAGACAGTGAGAGAGGGAACACAAGCAGGGGGAGGGGGAGAGGGAGAAGCAGGCTTCCCGCCTAGCAGGGAGCCCGATGCAGGGCTCGATCCCAGGACCCTGAGATCATGACCTGAGCCGAAGGCAGTTGCTTAACCAACTGAGCCACCCAGGCGCCGCCAGGTACCAGATTTTCTATAAACGTCTGTTTTACGTTGTATTATGTATATACCTAGAAGTGGAATTTCTGGTTCAAATGGTTACTGTATGTTTCACCTTTCTGAGAACATTCAGACTGTTTCTAGAGTGGCTGGACAATGTTACTTTCCTATTCACAATTTATGAGTGTTCTGGTTTTTCCTCATCTTTGATAAAGCAGCCATTGCCTATTTTCCAAGGTTTTGTTTTTTGTTTTTCGTTTTTTAACAGCCTTCTTAGGGGCGCCTGGGTGCTCAGCAGGGAGCCTGCTTCTCCCTCTCCCTCTGCCCCTCCCCCCTGCTAATGCTCTCTCTCTCACTCTCTCTCAAATAAATAAAATCTTTTAAAAAAGATAAACAGCCTTCTTAGTGGGTATGAAGTGGTATCTCATTTTGGTTTTGATTTGCACTTCTCTCATGGCTAATGATATTTAGCTTATTGGTTTACATGTACTTATTGAGCACTTGTATGTCTTCTTTGGAGAAATGTCTGTTCAGATATTTTACCCACTTTTCACTTGGCTTATTTGGTTTTATTGTTGAGTTGTACAAGTTCTGAATATATAGTGTATATAGATAAGTTTTATCAGATATATGATTTGGAAATATTTTCTCCCATATGCGAGTTGTCTTTTCACTTTCTGATAACTATTTTGTTGCACGAACATTTTTATTTTTAAACAGTTTATCAATTTTTCTTTGGTTGATTGTGTTTTTTCTTGTCATATATAAGAAACCACTGTGTAATACATGATCATGGTTAATTTATTTATATTTTCTTCTAAGAGTTTTTGTAGTTTAGCTCTTAAATGTAGATGTATTGTGCATTTTGAGTTGATTTTTAGGTGGTGTTAGGTAGGTCCAAATTCTTTCACATGTGGATTTACAGTTGCCCCAGCACCATATGTTTAAAAGGCCTTTCTTTACCCATTTAAAGATCATGGCACACCTGTCAGAGATTAGGTGACAATAGACGTATAGATTTTATTTCTAGGTCTATATTCTAATTTATTGATCTATATGTATGTGCATCTTTATGCTAATTCATAGTTTTGTAGTAGGTTTTGAAATTGGGAAGTTAAGTGTTCTCTAATCCTTTTCTTTTTTTCAAGATTGTTTTGGCTATTCTGGGTTTTTTACATTTCCATATGTATTTTAGAATGAGCCTTTCCATTTCTGTCCTCTTGTCCCACATCTCTCCCCTGGGTGAGTAGACCCATGTCCTCTTCCTCGTGATCGTCTGTTGGAGGCAGACTTGCATTCCCCATTGAGAGAGGTCACATTCTAGTAATGATTTAGTAGTGATCATGGTATGAAGAGTTCAAGAGTAGACATGGTTAGAAGATGTGTTCTACTTTTATGCTAGGAAATCCCAACAGTAAATTCAACATGTCCGGAAAGCAAGTTATCATTCACACATTCCTGCATATTTTGGTTAAGACTTGAGATTTTTGAATGAACAAAAATCTAACAGACTTCAGAGAGACAATGGAAGTTAGCATTCATAGGCATTGTAATGAAAGATATTGTGACATTAGTAATTATGTAACCAACGTTAAATGGTATTAAGGAACTCAACAGATGTATGTTGTTTTTATTTTATTTATTTTCACTGGTGAATCTTAACTGGAATTTATTATTACTTTTTATATTTTTCATTATGTTCAATTAGCCAGCATATAGTACAGCATAAGTTTTTGTTGTAGTAGTGTTCAACGATTCATTAGTTGCATATAACACCTAGTGCTCATCCCAGCACGTGCTCTCCTTAATACGCATCACGCAGTAACCCCATCCTCCCCCCCTTTCTGTAACTCTCAGTTTATTTCCTGGAGTCCAGAATCTCTCATGATTTGTCTCCCTCTCTGGTTTCTTCCCATTCAGTTTTCTTTCCCTTCCCCTGTGGTCCTGTGCTCTATTCCTTATGTTCCACATATGAATGAAACCATATGGTAATTTGTATTTCTCTGATTGACTTATTTCACTTAGCATAATCCCCTCCAGTTTCATCCATGTCGATGCAAATGGTGGATATTCATCCTTTTGATGGCTGAGTAATATTCCATTGTATATATGTACCACATCTTTATCCATTCATCTGTTGAAGGGCATCTTGGTTCCTTCCACAGCTTGGCTATTGTGGACATTTTTGCTATGAACATTCGGGTGCAGGTGCTCCTTCTTTTTACTACATCTATATCTTTGCGGTAAATACCTAGTAGTGCAATCGCTGAGTCGTAGGGTAGCTCTGTTTTTAACGTTTTAAGGAACCTCCATACTGTTTTCCAGAGTGGCTGTATCAGCTTGCATTCCCACCAACAGTGCAAGAGGGTTCCCCCTTCTCCACAACCTCACTAACATTTGTTGTTTCCTGTCTTGTTATTTTTGGCTATTCTGACTGGTGTAAGGTGGTATCTCAGTGTGGTTTTGATTTGTATTTCCCTGATGGCTAGTGATGTTGAACATTTTTTCATGTGTCTGTTAGCCATTTGTATGTCTTTGGAGAACTGTGTGTTCACGTCTTCTGCCCATTTCTTGACTGGATTATTTGTTTCTTGGGTGTTGAGTTTGAGAAGTTCTTTGTAGATCTTGGATACCATCCCTTTATCAGTAATGTCATTTGAAAATATCTTCTCCCATTCCATGGGTTGCCTCTTAGTTTTATTAACTGTTTCTTTGCTGTGCAAAAGCTTTTTATCTTGGAGAGGTCCCAAAAGTTCATTTTTGCTTTTGTTTCCCTTGCCTATAGAGATATATCTTGAAAGAAGTTGCTGTGTGCAATGTCAAAAGAGATTACTGCCTATGTTCTCCTCCAGGATTTTGATGGACTCCTGTCTCACATTGAGATCGTTCATCCATTTTGAGTTTATCTTTGTGTATGGTGCAAGAGAATGGTCTAGTTTCATTCTGCATGTGGATGTCCAGTTTTCCCAGCACCAATTATTGAAGAGACTGTCTCTTTTCCACTGGATACTTTTTCCTGATTTGTTGAAGATTAGTTGACCATAGAGTTGAGGGTCCATTTCTGGAGACTCAATTCTGTTCCATTGATCTGTGTGTTTGTTTTTGTGCCAATACCATACTGTCTTGATGACTACAGCTTTTTTTTTTTTTAAGATTTTATTTATTTGAGAGAGAGAATGAGATAGAGCATGAGACAGGGGAGGGTCAGAGGGAGAAGCAGACTCCCTGCTGAGCAGGGAGCCTGATGCTGGACTCGATCCTGGGACTCCAGGATCATGACCTGAGCCGAAGGCAGTCGCTTAACCAACTGAGCCACCCAGGCGCCCCATGACTACAGCTTTGTAATACAGCTTCAAGTCAGGCAACGTGGTTCCTCCAGCTTTGGTTTTCTTTTTCAACATTCCCCTGGCAATTCAGCATCTTTTCTGGTTCCATACAAATTCTAGGATTGTTTGTTCCAGCTCTATGAAAAATGTCAATGTTATTTTGATAGGGATTGCATTGAAAGTATAAATTGCTCTGGGCAGCATAGACATTTTAATGATGTTTATTCTTCCAATCCATGAGCATCGAATGTTTTTCCATCTCTTTTTGTCTTATTCAATTTCTTTCGTTAAGTGTTCTATAGTTTCTAGAGTATAGATCCTTTACCTCTTTGGTTAGGTTTATTCCTAGGTATCTTACGGTTTTTGGAGCTGTTGTAAATGGAATTGATTCCTTAATTTCTCTTTTTTCAGTTACGTTGTTAGTGTATAGAAATGCAGCTGATTTCTGTGCATTGATTTTGTATCTTGCCACCTTGCTGAACCTGCTGAATGAGTTCTAATAGCTTGGGGGTGGAGTCTTCTGGGTTTTCCACATAAAGTATCATGTCATCTGTGAAGAGAGAATTTGACTTCTTCTTTGCCAATTTGAATGCCTTTAATTTCTTTTTTTTTTTAAGATTTTATTTATTTATTTGACAGAGAGAGAGAGAAGGAACACAAGCAGGGGGAGTGGGAAAGGGAGAAGCAGGCTTCCTGCTGAGTAGGGAGCCTGATGTGGGGCTTGATCCCAGGACCCTGGGATCATGAGCTGAGCCAAAGGCAGACACTTAACAACTGAGCCACCCAGGTTCCCCTTCTTTTTGTTGTCTGATTGCTGAGGCTAGGACTTCTAGTGAGAGTGGGCATCCTTGTCATGTTCTTGACCATAAGGGAAAAGCTCTCAAATTTTCCCTATTGAGAATGATATTCGCTGTGGGCTTTTCGTAGATAGCTTTTATGATATTGAGGTATGTTCCCTGTATCCCTGTACTCTTTTTAATCAGGAAAGGATGCTGTATTTTGCCAAATGCTTTCTGTGCATCATTTGAAAGGATCATATGGTTCTTTTCTTTTAATGATGTGCTCTATCATGTTGATTGATTTGCGAATGTTGAACCACTGTTGCATCCCAGGAATAAATCCCACCTGGTCATGGTGAATAATAGTTTCTGTGTGCTGTTGGATCCTATTGGCTAGATGAGTATTTTAGCATCCATGTTCATCAGGGATATTGGTCTATAATTTTCCTTTTTGAGAAGAGTCTTTGGTGTTTGGATCAAGGTAAAGCTGGCCTTATAGAATGAGTTTGGAAGTTTTCTTTCTATTTCTATTTTTTGAAACAGCTTCAGTATAATAGGTATTATTTCTTCCTTAAATGTTTGGAAGAATTCCCCTGGGAAGCCATCTGGCCCTGGACTCTTATTTTTTGGGAGGTTTTTGATTACTGCTTCAATTTCCTTGCTGTTTATTGGTGTGTTCAGATTGTGTATTTCTTCCTGTTTCAGTCTTGGTAGTTTATAAATTTATAAATAGTTTATAAGTTTCCAGGAATGTGTCCATTTCTTCTAGATTGCTTAACTTGTTGGCATATAGTTGCTGGTAATATTTTCTAATAATTGTTTCTGTTTCCTTGGTGTTAGTCGTGATCTCTCCCCTTTCATTCATAATTTTATTAATTTGGGTCCTTTCCCTTTTCTTTTGAATAAGTCTGGCCAGCAGTTTATCCATCTTATTAATTCTTTCAATGAACCAGCTTCTAGTTTCATTAATCCATTCTACTCTTCTTCTGGTTTCTATTTCATTGATTTCTGCTCTAATCTTTATTTTCTCTTCTCCTGCTTGGTTTAGGCTTTATGCTGTTCTTTCTCCAGGTTCCTTTAAGTGTAAGGTAAACTTGTGCATTTGGGATTTTTCTACTTTACTAAGAGAGGCTTGGATGGCTATGTATTTTCTCCTTAGGACTGCCTTTGCAGTATCGCATAGGTTGTGGACCGATGTGTTTTCATTCTCATTAGTTTCTATGAATTGTTTAAGTTCTTTAATTTCCTGGTTGACACATTCATTCTTTAGCATCCAGGTGTTTGAGTTCCTTCTAAATTTCTTCTTGTGGTTGAGTTCCAGTTTCACAGCATTGTGGTCTGAAAATATGCAGGAGATAATCTTAATGTTTTGGTATCTGTTGAGACCTGGTTTGTGACCCAGTATGCAGTCTATTCTGGTGAAAGTTCCATGTGCACTCGAGAAGAATGAATATTCTGTTGTTTAGTTTATTCCATTTAGGATGGAATGTTCTCTATATATCTACGAAGTCCGTCTGGTCCAGTGTGTCATTCAAAGCTCTTGTTTCTTTGTTGATCTTCTGCTTAGATCATCTGTCCATTGCTGTGACTGGAGTGTTGAGGTCTGCTGCTATTTATGTATTACTATCTACATGTTTCTATGTTTTCTTTATTAATAGGTTTATATAATTGCCTGCTCCCATGTTGGGGGCACTAGATATTTACAATTCTTAGCTCTTCATTTTGGATGGACCCTTTAAGTATGATATAGTGTCCCTCTACATCTCTTTCTACAATTTTTGCTTTAAAATCTAATTTGTCTGGTATGAGAATTGCTGTCCCAGGTTTCTTTTGAAAAGCTTTCTTTGAGCTTCATTGGCATGGTAAATGTTTTTCCATCCCTTTACCTTCAATTGGGGGGTGTCTCTTGTAGACAATATGGATGGGTCCTGCTTTTTTATCCAATCTGACACCCCATGTCTCTTGGTGGGAGCATTCAGCCCGTTCACCTTGAGAGTACCTATTGAAAGATATCAATTTAGTGCTATTGTATTGCCTGTAACATCCCTGTTTCTGTAGGTTTTCTGCTTCTCTCTGGTCTGTGTGACTCTTGGGGTTTCTCTTGTTGAATCCCCTTTAATTAATTTCTTGTAGGGCTGGATTTGCTGTCACATATTCTTTCAGTTTCTATCTGTCCTGATAGCTCTTTATCTCTCCATCCATTCTGTATGACAGTGTTGCTGGGTAAAGTATTCTTCGCTGCATGTTGTTTTCATATGTTCTGCCAGCTCTTTCTGACTTGCCAGGTCTCTGTGGATAGGTCTGATGTTATTCTGATGTTCCTTCCTCTTTACATAAGATATCTCTTCCCCCTAGCTGCTCTAAGGATAGCTTCCTTGGCTCTATGATTTGCAAGCTTCACTATTACATGTCAAGGTGTTGCTCTATTTTTATTGATTTTTGGGAAGGGTCCTCTCTGCCTCTTGGACTCGAATGCTTGTTTCCTTCTCCAAATTAGAGAAGTTCTCAGCTATGATTTGCTCAAATATACCTTCTAATCCTCTCTCTCTCTCCACCCCCTCAGGGATCCCAATAATTCTGACATTGGGGCATTTCATGGCGTCATTGATCTAATTCTAATCTCACGTGCCACTAGCTCTTTATTCCTTTCTTCTTCATTTTCCTTCCTTCCTGTCAACTTATCTTGTAGGTCACTAATCCGTTCTTCTGCCTCATTTACCTTGGTTTTTAGAGTATCCAGTTTAGACTGCATTTCATTCATATCATTTTTAAGTTCGGCTTAATTAGGTCTCATTTCTGCCCTTAGAGATCCCATATTGTTGCTAAAACTTTTTTCATGCCTAGCTATTGACTTCATGATTGCTCTCCTGAAGTCTGTCTCTGACATCTTGCTTATATCCATATACATTAGTTCTGTGGCAGAAGACATTTCTCTGGTTCTTTGTTGGGAGTTCCTCCTCCTAGTCATTCTGTTGATAGATGGTCGAACAACTGTACAGAGTCCAAAATACCAACCACAACTCAAGCCAGATGCACCCTAGCAAAATCTGGGATGGTTGGATGTCACCACTGAAAAAACAAAGCCAAAATAAAATACAAGAATAATATTTAAAAATTGAAAAAAGGGGAAAAATATATATACATACATAATAGGAAATAAAGAAAAAATGGGGAGAGGGAAAGGGTGGCTATAATCTCTCAGTGTGGTCAAAACAGGGAGTTTCGGTTGTTCCTGAGTGTATTTTGGTCTGTGTGTTAGAGGACACTACATACCAAAGTCACTAGGAAAGTAAAACATATATATATATATATATATAAAGGTAAAACTGATTAGAGTGAAAAACAGGCTAAAAGCATATATATATATATATAAAATATAGATGTGTAAAAACACAAGTTAAAAAGTGTATATGCAAAAATGAGTTGATATAATAGATATCTAGTTGCAATGAGTTGAAGGCATAAGGAAGAATACGGTAGGGGAAAATGGCATGAGAAAAGGAAAAAAACAAAAGGAAAGAAACAAAAGGAATGGAAAATTATTTCTGAAAAGTTAACAAGTCATGAGGCCACACCTGGAGCTCAAGATACAATTTTCCCCTTTTGTTGGGATTTTACAGTCATATAGGATCCAAAGGATTGTCATCCACCTGTTCGTCCAGCCTGTCTTCTGGGAGATTGGCCTGTCACTCTGTTTCTCACCTGTGTGGAGTTGCCCCACCCCCTGTCTGGGGGGTGGGCTCAGTGGAAACTGGACTTCTGTGTGGCTTTTGTACCTTGGGTCTTTCCGCGCCTCTTCAGGGGATCAGAGCAAAAATGGCTGCAGCCAAACCTCTGGCCCAGAGCAGAAAATTCAATTTGCCCTCTTTAGTAAACTCTGCAGGACAGAGAGCCTCCACTTCCGCTTGTACTGCTGAATACCGCAGCCTCTCACGGTGCAGGGGGATGGGCTTAGTGGAAACCAGACTTCTTTTTGGCTTTTGTTGTCTGGAGTGTTTGTGCGCCCTTCTGGGGATCAGAGCAAAAATGGCCACAGCCAAACTTCTGATCCCGAGCAGAGAATTCGCAGTTTCCCCTCTTTAATAAACTCTGCAAGATGGAGAGTCTCCACTTCTGCTTGTGCTGCTGAAAACTGCTGCTTCCCCTGGTGCATTCTCACAGCTACTCTCAAGAGTGTTTTCAGGGGCCCGGGATTATCTCTGTTCTTTGTGCTTTTAAAACCGCAAGTGGCTGTGGGTTTGCACATGCACCCACGGCTTCGGAATCTGGTTCAGTTCTGCCCTAAAGTCCCTTCCCAGCCACTGCTGCTCTGCGAGTTTTTGCCCTTTCATGCGTGTTTGTTTCCAGATTTTTTTCAAGCTATTTAAGGAAAGAACGGCTATCGACCCATTGGGTTCGTGGTTTCTGGTGATCCTAGTTACAAATCCCTTCCGGCTCTTGCTGACCAAAACCTGCTTCCTGGCTCCAACGCTCGGGCCCTCCACCGTTTCAGGAATCTCCTTTTGCTCTGTGGTCCCCTGTATCCTGAGACAACCATGCCCTCCCTAGAATTCTGCCTCTTCATTTCCAGAGCCCCTTTGAGAGAGGGATGTCTCTCACCAGAGCCGATTTACAAGGACTCTGATCTTGCGCTGGTGTTATATCACTTTTCAGGCCCCAGCTTATGGCGGCTCCCTGCCCCTTCTGTTTATCTTCTGATATCTCCCCACAGATTCACAACTCTGCCCTTCCTACCTTTCAACAGGCAGTGCTTTTTTACTTGTAGAGATCCAGATATATATTCTTACATCTCAGGTTGATTTCGTGGGTGTTCAAAATGGTTTGATAATATCCAGGTAAATTCAGGGGACCAGTTTAAATGGGGTCCCCTACTCCTGCTATCTTGCCCCCCCATATGTTGTTTTAATACCAGCATGTCCTAAGAACCATAGCATCCTGAGTAACAACAGTATTTTTACCTTTTTCTTGGGTGGGAGTTAAAAAATTAGCCAAGAATAGTACACATGATAATGAAGAACACAGATATGGTGTTTAGATACCATAAAGAATATTCATGGGTATGATTAGATAATAAATAGTAAGTATTTCTACCCAGTATTTTAAAGCTTCATTGATAGATCACTGTAGCTCCCATGGACTCATGAATTTTATAAAATCAGGTTATTTTTTCAGACAGATACCTCACAAAAATTATTTTCTTATGGCCTCCGCATTCCCTAGGGGTGGCCCTGCTCAATTACATTAGTAGATATGGTCCAAGTTGTTGGTGGGATGTCAGCATTGGCATTCTTTTAGCCTAAATTGTGGCCAACTGAGAATAGGGAATGTTTATGAAGGACAGACTAGTAAAATCAGTTGAGCTTGAATTATTCTACTTTACATAAAGATATTATTTACTTTGAAGAGTGAAACTTAATGGGTGATTTGTTCACTATGAGGAAGTAAAAATTTCTTTAACTAGATCTGTGAACCTTGTCTCAGTATGAGTGCCTACAAGGGGTCCTGGATTGTAGAAAAAAGGAACTATGATAGGATATTAATAATTACAACCTTCAATAGGTAAGGACTATTTAACAAATGCTAAAATAATTTCAAATGTAGTATTTGCTGATTTCTCTTTTAAATATTCTGTAGGAGATGATTCACCACTCATAATTAATACTTGACACAATATCATGCAGTTACATTTTTGGAACTTTAGAAATATATTTGAGATTGTTTTGGTAAGATTACTCCTTATGTCTAATTTACCATGTTCCTATTGAGAACTAATTTACCATGATTCTATTTAGCATTAACTTATGTTTTTATCAAGAACTAACTTGTCATGGTCTTATTGAGAAATGATCAACCATGTTTCTATTGAGAACTAATTTACCTACCACGTTTCTATGATTGTAAGCCAAAGAAAATATTTGAAGATAGCAATTATCCATAATACTTTTTAAGAAGTTAACCTTTATTTTTCTTAATAATTTCCACATTTTTCTCATTTATCTGAAGATTAGTAGATTGAGTACTAAGGCCTGTGAAAATGGGTATTTACTTAAACAACCCAGAAAATAAAGATATTTTTTACCATTTTTAGGATCTGTTTAGAGAGATGAAATAAACAGCTCACCGTTTTTATTTAAAACAAAACAAAAAAATTTTAAGTGCAATAGCTCTTGAGTGTAACATAACTATATTCTTTTACTCTTGCTTTAATTTTTATCCATGAGTAAATGTAGTCTTTGCATAATTAAAATCTAGTCGTGGTATAATTTTGTGGGTTTTTTCCAGTTCTTCATGTTTATCGTTTTTAGTGGCTGTTATAATTTTGTGTTGTGCCTTCATTCTTTACCTTCCAACTGGATAAACAGTTTCTAACACAAAAGAGGATTGTGGGGCTTGATCAGTGAATGCATACATTTGGGGCATTGTCTTGCATGTTCTGGAGGGAAGATATGACCAAGTCTCTCAAAGTTGTTCAGTTTTTGGCTTCTTCTAAACATAGTTGTACATTAATAAACCCATCTTTTATTTTTTAATTTTTAATTTTTAAAAAATATTTTATATTTTTGAGGGTGAGAGAGAGCGAGTGCATGCGCACAAGGAGGGGGCAGAGAGGGAGAGGGAGAAACACACTCCCCACTGAGCAGGGAGACCAATGTGGGACTCTATCCCAAGACCCTGAGATCATGACCTGAGCCGAAGGCAGATGCTTAACTGACTGAAGCCACCCAGGCACCCCTAAGAAATTATTTTCACATATAACATATATATATATATAAAGATTTTATTTATTTGACAGAGAGAGCGAGAGAGCACAAGCAGGGGGAACCGTAGAGGGAGAGGGAGAAGCAGGCTCCCTGCCAAATAGGGAGCCCGATGCGGGGCTCCATCCCAGGACCCTGAGATCATGACCTGAGCCGAAGGCAGACGCTTAACCATCTGAGCCACCCAGGTGCCCCTATATAACTTATATATTATCTGTTTTTCACTTACAGTATAAAAGTGGGGAATTTGTCTTTTTTCATTCACTACTTTATTCCCAGCCCTAAATATAGGTACTTAATAAATATTTATTATAATTAATATTTGTTGGACTGAATTATCCATTTTTTCACTGTTACTAAAGGTGTCTACATACAGATAGACATATACAGACTTGCACTTATCTCTTTTCTGGTTAATTATTTCCTTAGAGTCGAACCAGTGAGAATAGAGACAGGACTGTGAATGAACTTAGGCCTTAAAATGTTCGAACACATCAGAAATATTTTTCTGTAACCTCTCCTTGTTTGTTTTTTATCCTGTTATCCATCTATGTCTGTTACATACCTTATTTGGCATTTTGATTATACTAATAAATATTGTTATTTAGAAATGAATTATTTACAGAATATTTTTGAGAATTTATAATCAAATGAGAATTGTAAAAAAGTTGAGCAAAGAAAGCACTTTCTAGGATTGAAAATGGCTAGAAAGGCATTCCAGAGAAGGGAGCTTTGGAATCAAGTGAAAGTAAATACTAACCAGTTGAACATTTTTGGAAAGAATGTGCTGTATGTTTGCTTGAAGGCAATGGTCCTTTCATTTTGGGCTACTTTGGTCAACTGAGTATTATAAAAGTCTATTATTCATACCAATATTTTGCATGAGGAGGAGGAGGATTTTGTATAGTTAGCAAGAGATTTCTGTATACTTTTTTAATATAAAATAACATGATTTTTAAAATAAAGAGACCCACTAATGTATGCCACTCCCAATTTCATTAAATCTTAACCCTTTATGTGTCCTCAACAAAGGAAATCCCTGAAATTATGTGGGTAAGAACAGAAGGCACCAAAGATCAGAACTATGCTTGTAGGTTGGAAATGGCAGTGAAAATAATTTTCTTTCTTTTTTCATTTAACAGACATAGAATGGAGCAATAGTTGTTTTGATAAGTATTTAAAAAATTTTAGTGAACTTGAAATTTTTGTTTGCTTTTTGATTTCTCATTATATTTTATATATTCCTTTGGGGTATATAATATGGAGAATTATAAAAGACATTTATATAAATACTTTAAAAATATAAGTGCTTTATAAAAGTATGCACAGTGGGTACACAAATTTTCAATTTTACTATAGGAGAGTCTTTCATAATTTTCTTCATAGTTAAGGTAATTATTATTGAGATAAACATTCTATTTTGTTAATCTTTTTTAGAATATTTGGATTTGAAAACATTTAAAATACTTTAATGTATTTGGAATTTTACTGTGGTATGAAGTATAAGTTTGAGTCTATGTACTTTCCCTAGTAGCATTTATTATCTATTGATTCTTTTTCCCCATATTTTGGCACATTGAATTTGTAATATATTAGCTTTTACATGTGAGTATCTATTCCTGAGTATCCAAAAAAAGAAAAAGTTCTTTTTGTGTTCCATTTTTCTCCATTTCTGTTTTTGTTGTAGTTTTACATTTTAGTTATTGTCAATGGATGATTTTTTTTCTTTTTTCTTTTTTCTTTTTTGTAGTGTTCAGCAATTTACCAGTTGCATATAACACCCAGTGCTCATCACATCATGTGCCCTTCTTAATGCGCATCACCCAATTAACCCCATACCCCCACCCATCTCCCCTCCAGCAACCCTCAGTTTGTTTCCTATAGTTGAGAATCTCTCATGATTTGTCTCCCTCTCTGATGACTTCGCATTCAGTTTTCCCTCCTTCCCCAATGGTTCTCTGCCCTGTTTCTTATATTCCACATATGAGTGAAACCATATGATAATTGTCTTTCTCTGACTGACTTATTTCACTTAGCATAATACCCTCCAGTTCTATCCACGTCGATGTAAATGGTAAGTATTCATCCTTTCTGATGGCTGAGTAATATTCCAGTGTATATATATATACCACATCTTCTTTATCCATTCTTCTGTTGATGGGCATCTTGGCTCTTTCCACAGTTTGGCTATTGTGGACCTTGCTGCTATGAACATATGTGGTGCAAGTGCCCCTTCGGATCACTGCATATGTATCTTTGGGGTAAAATACCCAGTATTGTAATTGCAGGTTCATAGGATAGCTCTATTTTTAACTTTTTGAGGTATCTCCATACCATTTTCCAGAGTGGCTGTACCAGCTTGCATTCCCACCAGCAGTGTACATCCTTGCCAACATTTGTTGTTTCCTGTCTTGTTAATTTTAGCCATTCTGACTGGTATAAGGTGGTATCTCATTGTGGTTTTGATTTGTCTTTCCCTGATGACAAGTGGTGTGGAGCATTTTTTCATGTGTCTTGGCCATCTGTATGTCTTCTTTGGAGAAATGTCTGTTCATGTCTTCTGTCCGATTCTTGACTGGATTTTTTGCTTTTTGGGTGTTGAGTTTGAGAAGTTCTTTATAGATCTTGGATACTAGCCCTGTATCTGTAATGTCACCTGCAGATATCCTCTCCTGTTCTGTAGGTTGCCTTTTAGTTTTGTTGACTGGTTTACATTGCTGTACAGAAGCTTTTTATCTTGGTGAAGTCCCAATATTTCATTTTTGCTTTTGTTTCCTGTGCCTTTGGAGACATGTCTAGCAAGAAGTTCCTGTGGCCGAGGTCAAAGAGGTTACTGCCTGTGTTCTCCTCCAGGATTTTGATGGATTCCTGTCTCACTTTGGGGTCTTTCATCCATTTTGAGTTTCTCTTTGTGTATGGTGTAAGAAAAAGATCGTTTCGTTCTTCTGCATGTGGCTCTCCAATTTTCCCAGCACCATTTATTGAAGAGACTGTCCTTTTTTCCATTCCATATTCTTTCCTGATTTGTCAAAGATAGGTTGACCATAGTGTTGGGATCTCTTTTCTGTTCCATTGATCTATGTGTCTCTCTTTGTGCCAGTATAAATCCTGTAAATGATCATTGCTTTGTAATATAGCTTTAAGTCTGGAATTGTGATTTCACCAGCTTTGGCTATTCGGGATCCTTTTCGGTTCCATACAAATTTTAGAGTTATTTGTTCCAGCTCTCTGAAAAATAACTGATGGTATCTTGATAGGGATTGCATTGAATGTGTAGATTACTTTGGGTAGCATAGACATTTTAACAGTATTTATTCTTCCAGCCCATGAGCATGTAATGTTGTTTCATTTCTTTGTGTCTTCCTCAGTTTCTTTCATAAGTGTTCTATAGTTTCTAGCGTATAGATCCTTTACCTCTTGGGTTAGGTTTATTTCCAAGCATCTTATGGTTTTTGGTGCAATTGTAAATGGGACTGTTTCCTTAATTTCTCTTTCTTCAGTCTCATTGTTAGTGTATAGAAATAAAACTGGTTTCTGTGCATTGATTTTATATCCTGTCATGTTGCTGAATTCCTGTATGAACTGTAGCAATTTTGGGGTGGAGTCTTTTGGGTTTTCCACATGAATTATCATGTCATCTGCAAAGAGTGAGAGTTTGACTTCTTCTTTGCCAGTTTGAATGCGTTTTATTTCTTTTTGTTGTCTATTGATGAGACCAGGACTTCTAGTACTATGTTGAACAACAGTGGTGAGAGTGGGCATCCCTGTTGTGTTCCTGCCCTAGGGGAGCTTTTCACTCTCAGTTTCTCCCCATTGAGGATGATATTTGCTGTGGGTTTTTCATAGATGGCTTTTTTGATATTGAGGTATGTTTCCTCTATCCCTACACTGGGGAGAATTTTAATTAAGAAAGGATGCTGTATTTTGTCAGATGCTTTTTCTGCATCAATTGAGAGGATCAAATGGTTCTCGTTCTTTCTTTTGTTAATGTCATGTATCACACTGATTGATTTGCAAATGTTGAACCACCCTTGCAGCCCAGGATAAGTCCCACTTGGTCGTGGTTAATAATCCCTTTAATGTACTGTTGGACCCTACTGGCCAGTATCTTGGTAAGAATTTTTGCATCCTTGTTCATCAAGGATATTGGTCTGTAATTCTCCTTTTTAGTGCAGTCTTTGTCTGGTTTTGGGATCAAGGTAATGCTGGCCTTATAGAACGAGTTTGAAATTTTTCCTTCCATTTCTATTTTTTTGAAACAGCTTCAGAAGAATAGGTATTAGTTCTTTTTTAAATGTTTGGTACAATTCCCTTGGGAAACAATCTGGCCCTGGATTCTTGTTTTTTGGGAGATGTTTGATTACTGTTTGAATTTCTTGCTGCTTATGGGTCTGTTCAGGTTTTGTATTTCTTCCTGTTTCAGTTTTGGTAGTTTATAAGTTTCCAGGAATGCATCCATCTCTTCCAGATTGCCTAAATTGCTGGTATAATATGTTCTTAAAATTGTTTGTATTTCCTTGGTGTTGGTCATGATTTCTCCTCTTTCATTAATGATTTTATTAATTTGAGTCCTTTCTCTTTTCTTTTTGATAAGTTTGGCTAGGGGTTTATTGATCTTATTAATTCCTTCAGTGAACCAGTTTCTATTTTCAATGATTTCTTTTACTGTTCTTCTGGTTTCTATTTCATTGATTTCTGGTCTAATCTTTATTATTTCTCTTCTGCTTGGTTTAGGTTTTATTTGCTGTTCTTTTTCCAGCTCCTTTAGGTTAAGGTTAGCTTGTGTATTTGAGACTTTTCTAATTTTTTGAGAGAGACTTGTATGGCTATGTACTTCCTTCTTAGGGCCAGCTTTGCTGTATTCCAATGGTTTTGACCAGTTGTATTTTCATTTTCATTAGATTCCTTGAATTTTTAAAATTCTTCCTTAAGTTCCTGGTTGACTCATTTATTCTTGAGTAGGATGCTCTTGAACCTCCAAGTGTTTGAGTTCCTTCCAAATTTCCTTTAGTGATTGAATTCAAGTTTCAAAGCATTGTGGTCTGAAAATATGCAGGGAATAACCCCAATTTTTTGGTATCAGTTGAGACCTGATTTGTGACCCAGTATGTGATCTCTTCTGGAGAATGATCCATGTGTACTCGAGAAGAATGGGTATTCTGTTGCTTTAGGATGAAATGCTCTGTATATATCTGTGAAGTCCATCTGGTCCAGTGTGTCATTCAGAGCCCTTGTTTTCTTGTTGATCTGTTTAGATGATCTGTCCATTGCTGTGAGCGTGGTAATGGATGATGTTTTCTTATAACAGCTTGGAGTAGTCCTATTTTTTCCCGGAATGTGAGGTAGATATGTTAGAATATTTCTGACTAAAGCAACTTTGGGAAAGAAAGAAAAAAAAAAAAAAAGCAAGCAAACAACTTTGACCTAGGGAATAAAAGAATAGCTCAAGGTTACATAGCTAATTAGTGGTAGGACCTGAATTGAGTGCAGGACTGATGTAAAGCTTGTGCTCATTCTTCTGTGCCTGCCATCTTCTTGCTTAGTCTAGTTAATTTTCTCTACAGTTGCACAGGGCATTTAGTATTCTTCTTTTACAGAGATACAAGTGGAAGACCTGGAAGGCAGTTAAATTATCTAAGGATTCTAGCTGATAGGTGGAAGAGGTGAGATTTAACTTTAGGTCTGTCTGCGGTATAAGAAAGAATACATCTAGTCTTTGTCCCCAGTTCGTACTACAGAGCTTTACACACCCGTGGAATTTCCTGAGGGATAAGATGTCTTCTTTATGCTGATAAATAGGCCTCTAAATAGCTTCAGGTTGGAGGTTGTTCACCAGAAACACCAAGGAAAGAGAGGATTGAGACTTCAATTTGGCTGATATTTAGTCAGGCCAGTCATTTAATCAATTGTTCCTAAGTAATGAATCTCCAGTAGAAACTGTGGACTCTGGCCCTTCTTGACTAGTGAGCACATCAGACTACAGGGAGGTTGACAGGGCCTGATTCCACAGGGAGAGGGCATGGAAGTGGTGCATCTGGGACCCTCCCAGACTACATCCTGTGTGTATTCTTTATAAGAAAACTATAATTTCTTTTCATTTGTTTCCTGAGTTCTGTGAGTTGTTGTAGTGAATTATTAAACATCAGGGGGTTGTAGCTAGTCAACATGGGGATGCATGGAACCTGTGGCTGGTGTAAAGTAAGGACAATTTTGTGCCATACTTTGACCTTAATGTGTGGATTCTGTGCTGTTTTGGAGAAGTTAGGATGAAAATTGAATTGTAATATACCCAGTTGGTAGTAGAATAGTTGGGGTTGAAACAGTATTGTGTATTTGAAACAGTATTGTGTATTTGAGACTTTTCTAATTTTTGCATATTTCATTTCATTCACTTCTCACAGCAAGCCTATGAGGTAGCACAGTGTTTTCTTTCCAGTTGTGAGCTTTATGTTATTAAAGATCTCTTGTAATAGAAGAATTCTTGCTTAAGCAACTTAAAATCTATGGGAAAAATAATACTGATTTTGGCTGTAATTTAGGGCTTTTGAGATATATAGATGTGTATGTTTTTTGTTTGCTTAAAAGACCTTGAAAGTAAGTAAAAAATATATTGTATGCATTTATATTGTAATAATATGCAATGCTAAGTTCAATTTACTGTTCCATTTCCAAAATTTCATTTCTCACTTTAAAGAAATGTATTACCTTTTTGCAGGTAATTTTAATGCAAAGGAGAATTTTATTTTTCTATACCTACATCTTTATCCCTGATTTAAGTTGTCTAAATTTTAAATTATTTGCACCAGCTCCCTGGGTCCCTTAGTTTCCAGAGCCTCCAGTAACTTTTGTCCCTCATGGATTCAACTTAAGAGAATATTCCTGTGTACCTCCAGGAATATTTTCCAAATTCCTTTTCTAAAGCTTTATTACACCCATTATAATTTCCTGCCATAGTATATAGAAAATATTGATATTATCTCGAGATACCTGGTTGTATCAGCAGTTCCTACATGAGTCTTTTACTCTCTAATCCTACCTCTTACCCCCATTTCCTATCCTGCCTGCTACCTTGCCAAAATGACACAAGAACATGTTTCTCAGAGGTAGGTATATTTTGCTTTAGCTTTTTCTGTCATTTTCCAAATAGTTTTAAGAATATGTTCATTGCAACTCTGCCTTCTATTTTATACTTCCCCCCATTTCTCACCCTCTATTCCTGTTACAAATGGTCTTGAAAAAGATATTTCATATAAAATCTTATATTTAGGAAAACTGTTATAGAAGGCTGTTTTTACCAAAATTTAGCATAAATGTAGGGGCTTTTGCCTATTTTGCAGATATTTCTGTATGCTTCTTTTCTTTTTTTAAGTTGAGATATAATTAACATACAATGTCAAATTAGTTTCAGGTGTACATTATTGATTCAATAGTTCTATACTGTTAGTGCTCACCACAGTAAGTATAGTTACCATACAATGTTATTACAATATAATTGACTATATTCCCTGTGTTGTACTTTAATCTCTGTCACTTATTTATTTTATAACTGGATGTTTTTACCTTTTACTCCCCTTTATCTATTTTACCTAGCCCCCCCCATGTACCTTTCCTTTGGCAACCACCAGTTTGCTGTATTTAAGAGACCAGTTTTTTGTTTGTTTGTTTTTTAGATTCCATATACAAGTGAAATCATATGGTATTTTTTTCTGACTTGTTTCACTTACCTTAGTACCTTCTAGGTCCATCCATGTTGTTGTAAATGGCAAGATCTCATTCCTTTATATGGTGAAGTAATATTCTGTTGTGTGTGTGTGTGTGTATATATATATATATGTATGTATATATATATATATATATATATATATATATATATACATATCACATCTTCTTTATCCATTCATCTGTCAGTGGATACTCTAAGTTGCTTACATATCTTGGCTCTTATTAATAATGTTGCAAGAAACATAGGGTTGCATATATCTCTTTGAATTAGTGTTTTTGTTTTCTTTGTGTAAATACCCAGTAATGGATTTGTGGGATCGTATGGTATTTCTGGTTTTAATTTTTTGAGGACCCTTGATAGTGTTTTCCACAGTGGTTGTGCCAGTTTACATTCCCACCAGCAGTGCACGAGAGTTCCTTTTTTTCTGCATCCTCCCCCAAACTTGTTTTCTTGGCTTTTTGATACTAGCCATTCTCACTGGTGTGAGATGATAGCTCACTGTGGTTTTGATATGCATTTTCCTGATGTTGAGTGATGTTGAGCATCTTTTCATGTGTCTATTGGCCATCTGTGTGTCTTCCTTGGAAAAATGTCCATTAATGTCCTCTGCCCATTTTTTAATTGGGTGGTTTGGTTTTTTGGTGTTGAGTTGTATATGTTCTTTATGTATTTTGGATATTAACCCTTTATTGGATATATCATTTGCAAATATTTTCTCCCATTTCCTAGGGTACCTTTTTGTTGTGTTGATTGTTGCCTTTACTGTGCAAAAGCTTTCATTTTGGTGTAATCTAAATTTTTGCTTTTGTTTCCCTTGCCTCAGGAGACTTATCCGGAAAAATGTTGCTAAGGCCAATGTCAGAAAAATTTACTGCCTGTGTTTTCTTCTAGGATTTTTATGGTTTCACATCTCATATTTAGGTCTTGAATCCATTTTGAGTTTATTTTTCTGTATGGTGTAGAAAAGCGGTCCAGTTTAATTCATTTACATGTAGCTGTTCACAGTTTTCCCAGTACCATTTATTGAAGAGTCTTTTCTCCATTATATATTCTTGCCCCCATTGTCATAGATTAATTGACCATATAGGTTTGGGTTTATTTCTGGGCAGTCTGTTCTGTTCCATAAACTTATGTCTGTTTTTGTATGGGTCTCATACTTTTTTAATGACTGCAGCTCTGTAGTATATCTTGGAATCTGGGATTATGATACCTCTAGCTTTGCTCTTCTTTCTCATGATTGCTTTGGCTATTTGGCTGTTGTTCTTTTGTGTTTCCATACAAATTTTAGAATTACTTGTCATAGTTTGTGAAAAATACTATTGCTAATTTGATAGGGATTGCATTGAATCCTTTGATTGCTTTGCATAGTATGGACATTTTAACAATATTTCTTGCAGTTCTGTAACATGGTATACCTCTGCATTTATTTGTGTAATCTTCAATTTCTTTCATCAGTGTCATATAGTTTTAAGATAGGTCTTCCACCTCCTTGGTTAAATTTGTTCCTAGGCATTTTATTCTTTTGGTGCAATTGTAAATGGGTTTTTTTTCTTAATTTCTCTTTTTGCAACTTTGCTATTAGCGTATAGAACTATAACAGATTTCTGTATGTCAATTTTTTATTCTGCAACATTACTGAATTCATTTATCAGTTCTTAGTTTTTAGTAGAGTCTAAGATTTTCTATATGTAGTATTATGTCTTTTGCAAGTAGCAACAGGTATACTTTTTTTTTTTAATCAATTTGGTTGCATTTTTTTCTCTTCTGATTGCCACAGCTACTTACAGTACTGTGTTGAATAAAAGTGGTGAGTCAGCATCCTTATGTTGTTCCTGATCTTAGGGGAAAAGCTTTTAGTTTTTTACCATGAGTATGGTGTTAGCTGTTATCATATACAGCCTTTATGGTGTTGTAGTATGGTCCCTCTTAACCCACTTTTTTGAGAGTTTTTATCATGAATAGACATTGTATTTTGTCAAATGCTTTATCTGCATCTATATTGATGATCATATGTTTTTTGTCCCTTCTCTTATTAATATGATGTATTACATTGACTTGCCAGTATTGAACCCCCTTTACATCCCTGGAATAAATCTCATTTGATCATCGTGAATGGTTTTTTTTAATGTATTGTTGAATTTGGTTTGCTTATATTTTGTTGAAGATTTTTGCATCTGTGTTTATCAGAGATAACAGCTTGTGGTTTTCTAGTTTTGTAGTGTCTTTGTTTAGTTTTGGTATCTTGCTAATGCTGCCCTTTAGAATGAGTCTAGAAATTTTTTCCCCCTCTTTTTGTTTGGTAGAATTTACCTGTGAAGCCATCTGCTCCTGGACTTTGTTTCTTGGCAGTTTTTTTTTTTTTATTACTAACTCAATTTTATTACTATAATTAGTTCATTTAAATTTTCGATTCCTGATTCAGTTTGGGAAGAGTGTATGCTTTTATGAATTTATCCATCTTTTTCCTAGTTTGGCCTATTTTTTGGCATATAAATTTTCATAACATTCTCTTATAATCCTTTGTATTTCTGTGGTATTGGTTGTTATATCGCCTTGTTTATTTCTGATTTTATTTATTTGATGAATCTGACTAAAGGTTTATTAATTTTGTTTTTCTTTCCATAGAAGCAGCTCTTGATTTTATTGCTTTTCTGTTGTTCTTTTTAGTCTCTATTTCATTTATTTCTGTTCTAATTTTTATTATTTCTTTTCTTCTAGATTTTTGATCTTGTTTTTTCTTTTTCTGTCTCCTTTAGGTGGAAGGTTAGGTTATTGTGATTTTTCTTATTTCTTGAGGTAGACTTATATCACTATAAACTTCCTTCTTAGAAATGCTTTTATGTTCCAAAGATTTGGACCATTGCATTTTCATTTTCATTTGTCTCTATTTATTCATTTTTTTAAAATTTCTTCTAATTTCTTGGCTGATCTGTTAGTTGTTTAATAGCAAATTGTTTAGCCTCTATATATATGTGTGTTGTTTCTAGATTTTTCTTGTAATTGATTTCTAGTTTTATACCATTGCAATCAGAAAAGATATTTGATGTAATTTCAATCTTCTTGAATTTATTGACTTGTTTTGTGGCCTAACATGCGATCTATTCTAGAGAATGTTCCATGTATACTTGAAAAGAATGTGTTTTCTGCTGGGTGGAATGTTCTGTGCATAACTATTAGGTCTGCTAGACCTGGTCTACTGTGTCATTCAGAGCCAAATCGGTAAATTTTCTGTCTGGCTGATCTGTTAAAATTCTCTACTATTATTATATTACTATAAATGTCTTACTTTGTTAATTTTTGCTTTATGTATTTAGATGTTCCTACATTGGGTGCGTAGGTATTTATAAATGTTATAGCCTCCTGTTGAATTGATCCCTTTGTCATTATGTTGTGTCCTTCTTCGTCTCTTGTTATGGTCTTTGTCTTAAAGTCTGTTTTGTCTGATATAAGTATCGCTGTCCAGCTTTTAATTTATTTATTTTTTCTGTTTCCATTTGCACGGTGTATGTTTTTCCATTCCTTTGCTTTTAGTCTGTATGTGTCTTTAGGTGTGAGGTGAGTCTCTTGGAGGCAGTACATACATGGATCTTGTTTTTTCCATTCAGTCACCCTGTGTCTTTTGATTGGAACATCTAGTCCATTTATATTCAAAGTAATTATTGATAGGTACGTACTGATTGTTTTGAGTTGCTTTTGTAGTTCTTTGTTCCTTTCTTTTGCTTTCCTTTTTTTTTTTTGTGGTTTGATGGCTTCCTTTAGTGTTATGCTTGGCTTCCTTTCTCTTTTTTGCTTATCTATTATAGGTTATATTTTTTATAGGTTTTTATTTATGCTTACCATTGGATTCATATATAACATATGTCTATTAAGTTGTTGACCACTTAAGTTTGAACACATTCTGAAAGCACTAGTTTTACTTCCCCCTTAACGTTTTATGTATATATTATTATATTTTACATCTTTTTGTTCTACATATTTAACTTTTATAGATATAATTGATTTGACTACTTTTCTGTTTTACCCTCCTTACTGGCTTTATAAGTGACTAATCTACTACCTTTACTATATGTTTGCTTTTACCTGTGAAATATCTGCCTTTTATAACTTTCTTCTAATGAGGGCCTTTTTTTTTTTTTAAAGATTTTATTTATTTATTTGTTGGAGAGAGAGAGAGCACAAGCAGGGGAAGCGGCAGATAGAGGGAGATGCAGTCTCCCGATGAGCAAGGAGCCCAATGCGGGACTCGATCTCAGGACCCTGGGATCATGACCTGAGTTGAGGGCAGACACTTAACCGACTGATCCACCCAGGCATCCCTAATGAAGGCCTTTTCATTCCACTTAGAATTTCCTTTAGCATTTCCTGTAAGACTGGTTTAGTTGTGATGTGCTCCTGTAACTTGTTTGTTTAGGAGGTTCTATCTCTCTTATTCTAAATGTTAAAGTTGTTGTTAAGAAGAGTATTCTTGGATGCAGGGTTTTTCCTTTCAACACTTTGAATATATCATGTCACTCTTTTGTGGCCTGCAAAGTTTCTGTTGAAAATCAGTTCATAGCCTTATGGGGTTTCCCTTGTATGTAACTGTTTTCTTTCTTCTTCCTGCTTTTAAAATTCTTTCTTTATCATTACTTTTTGTCATTTTAATTAGTATGTGTCTTGGTGTGGACCTCCTTGGGTTAGTGGCTCCCTTGTTAGTGGCTTTCTATGCTTCTTCACTCTGGATATCCCCCCCCCCCCTCCCCGCTCTGGTCAGGACAGTTTTCAGCTATTATTTCTTCAAAGAAGCATTCTGCCTTCTTTTCTGTCTTCTCCTTGGATCCCTGTAGTGCAAATGGGATGTTTGATGATGTCTCTGAGTTCCCTTAACCTTTTTTTGCTTCTGTTATTTTTTTATTTTTGCTCCTCAGCTTGGTTGCTTTCCATTATCCTTTTTTTCCAGATTGCTGATCTGGTCTTCTACCTCTTCTAATCTGCTATTGATTCCCTCTAGTGTATTTTTTATAGTTTTTAAATTCTTCATCTCTGACTGGTTCTTTTTTATATTTTTGATCTCTTTGTTGACATTCTCACTGACTTCATCTACTCTTTTTCTCAATTCCCATGAGTATCTTTATGACCATTACTTTAAATTATTAATCAGGCATATTGCTTATCTCCATTTCATTTACCTCTTTTGTTGTGATTTTGTCTTATTCTTTCATTTGGGACATAGTCCTCTGTGTTTTCATTTTGTCTAACTCTCTGTGTTGATTTCAGTGTGTTAGTGAGGTCAGCTACATATCCTGGTCTGGAAAGTAGTAGCCATGTGTAGAAGTCCTCTGGTACTCTGTAGTGCAGTCCCTTCTGGTCATCAGAACCATGCACTTAAGTGTTTCCTGCCTGGGCTTTTTATACCCTACTGTTCTGATGAGTTGCACTTGCCTTCAGCTAGGCAGCTGCAATGACCCACTTTGCTGCTGTAGGCATACTGGGCAGGGTTTGATTCCTGTGCTATTGAGAAGCCTATCTGCTGAGGCTACTACTGCCTTGTTGCTGGGTAGGGCCATCAGTCAGATTAGGTGTCTGCATTCAGCCTCTCTGCCACAGTTATGGGTGTACCAAACAGCAGGGCTGACTCTGTGCAGCTAGCTGAGATGCTTGGCTGGTGGAATTGAAGGCATGTTGGTATGTGTGTGGGGTTATCTTCCCTTCTCCCCAGGGTAAGAGTCACTTTGGAGTTGTACTGGCCCTAGGTGCTTACAGGGTGTATGGTGGGTAGAAGCCACTTTGGAGAAAGCCTGCTGTATTCAGCATGTTGGATGGGGTGAGTCTGCAAGGTAGACGGAGAGTGTGCATGTTGGCTTCTGCAAGTGTCCAGCCATGTAGACTGGGTGAGGGTAAGAGAAATGGCACCTACCATCACTCTCTTACCTGCCTTGCCTTTCTATCACTGAAGACCCCTGCCTCTCCAGCTCATGTTCTGAGATTAATAACAAGTCTCTTTCACATATACCCCTGGTAGTTTTCAAACTGCTGCTTCTGTGCTGTGTCTTGGGCCAAGTTATTAATTATGCTAGCTTATTAAGCTTGGGGGCTAAGTTTCCTATCAACTTTTGGCTTTCCTGTAGTTAAGCCTAATGATTTTTAAAGTACTTGGAGTTAAGCCCCATTGATTTTAAAAGCTCCCAAAGTTAAGCCCCAGTAGTTTTCAAAGCCAGATGCTATGAGGATTTGTCTTCCTAGTGCAGGTCCCTAGTGCCTGGAGTACCTGGTGTGGGGTCTGATCATCTTGCTTCTTTGTGCTTGTCATGGCCCTCCCATTTGTGATTAGTCTCTCCAGAGGGTTTGGTTCCCAACCTTGTCTCTGCCCCTTCTACCCTTTTCATTATGGCTTCTTCTGTATGATCCACTGTAGGAGGTCTGTTCTGCCATTTTTTAGATCGTTTTCAGAGTTAGTTGCATATATGTAGCTGTTATCGCAGTGTATTCATGGGATGGGGTAAGCTCAGCCTCCCTGTTTGCCATCTTACCTGAACTTATCTGTATGATTATTTTCATATAGAATCATTTGAATATTAGGGAAGTAAACTCTCAATGACCCATGATTGATAAATGGAGAAATTATCTGGACAAAGAGGAGGTCCAGGGATAGAAACAGATAGAATGACTGCCAACTCATGGCTTTTTCTTTGGCCTCACTGCTTTCCTCTTTAGAGTTCTTGCCATTTGTTATCTAGTCATAATGGGAGCACAGTTACTCATGTTTCTAATTTATCCTCTGTTGTCCTTTGAAATAAGTCCTGATTTTATATTTTTTAGAGTTTTTGGGGGGTATACATTGTAAACTCCCCTTCTTATTATTGCCTTTCTTATGCCTACTGGTTTTGCAGTATTTACTTATCTTTAGAGCAGATGTCTCTCTTGCCTGCCTTTCCTTTCTATCATTAAGCAATACTGTACTAACATAATACTTGTGGGTTTGATCCCTGCATGTTCATAAAACCAGTGGTCATACTTATGAACAGACTTTTCAGAATGTATAGGTAAGTTGTAAAGAATATATTTATCGGTTTCATCTAGGGTTCCATTGGATTGGAAATTGTTAAGACATAGGCACTCCAGGATCATTATCTAGCTATCCTAACATTATTATGCCAGTATTTTGATATTATGTCTAGTTAAGTAGATGCTATGTTTTCCGTGTTAATACTTCTCCTAGGAAATGTTTTAAAGATTGTAGCCTTGTTTTGTTTTTTGTTAGGTTTGATCTTTGTTTTCTTCACTTTTTAAAATTACTTCATATAAATTTGAGGATATAGTACTTTTACTGTGTAGGTTTCCCTAAAAAAATTTTTTTCCAATATAAAAATTTGGTTAGGGTTTTAAAACTAAGAAGTAAATAGGAAAATAAAAGTGGTATTTTCTCCACTATTTTTGGCTCCAGGTATCTCAGAGTTAGATTTTTCTTGTATTCAGGAAGAGACTATAAATCCCCTCTCTTCATTAATCTGATCTTTGACTGTACATTATTCTGACCTTTGATTTATTTGTCATTCAGTACTAGCACAGAGGGTGGCATGCGGTAGATTCTCACCAAATGTTGACTGAATCAATGAATTGATGAAGCGGAGGGAAAAAGAAAACGCTTCTAGTACATTTATTATATACTTAACCTGTCTGTAGCAGACACTCTACTAGGTCATTTCATGTATGGTTTGTTTTTTCTTAACAATCCAGGAACTTTGCTATTATTATCATTCCCATCTTAAAGAATGAAATGTGTAGAAGAGAGATTAAGTAAATTATAACAAAGAGAATTTACAGATTCCCAAGAAGAATCTCTGAGTGGAAATAGATTACTTGTGGGAATGTTTCACAGTATGATGGCTAAGACTGGTGGTTCTAAACTGCTTTTTAAATTTGATACATATGAAGGATAACATTTAATATAATTTATGTATCATACTTTCAAAGCTATGTACATTCCTGGTACTAGCTATTATTTCATGCCTGATTCTGTTACACAAGAAAGCCTATTGGAGGGGTGTCTGGCTTGCTCAGTCAATTAAGTGTCTTCCTTCAGCTTGGGTCATGATCCCAGGGTTCTGGGATTGAGCCCTGCATCAGTCTCCTTGCTCAGCGGGGAGCCTGCTTCTCCCTCTCCCTCTGACTACCACTCCCCCTGCTTATGCTCTCTCTCTTTCTCTGTCAAAAAAAATCTTTTAAAAAAATGAAAGAAAGAAAGCCTATTGGAATGTAAGGGAGAATGTGTGATGTGATTCTACTCTAATTTCTGAAATAAGGGGGCAAATGTAAACCTTGAACTGTATTATTAATGGCCATATCTTACATTTCTTCACTGCTGTTGACCACATCCTACATCATATTATGGTTGAGGATTGCTGGTTTAAGTGAACATTTAAATTTGAAACCAGTAGTGTAATATTTGAGAAACAACTTTTCTATAAATTTGTTCTTATTTTAAGGTCACAGGTATTAAAAAGCAATGTGAAGAAACTAGATGAGTTCAGAGAGGAGACAGAGTTGGGTTTTGAAGACTATAAGATTTCATAAAGTAGGAAATGTGGTAATGAGTTAGAGGCATACTTAAGTATCTTTGCAAACTGGATATAAGAATTTAGGGTGGAGAAGATGTTTCAAGATAAAATTATAAAGGTTGTTTGGGGCAAGATTGTAAAAGGACCTGAAGATATGGATTTAAGTTTTTGGGGTTTGGCTGGGTATGGCACACTAGGCTCCCACCAAGAATTATATGTGGGTCTCAAACTCAGATGACTATGCAGATCAGGCAGATACTGTGAATGTGTGAAGCAGACTGACATAGATAATTGGGAGCGGTAGGGGCTGTGATATAATGGAGAAAATGTTTGTGTAAAAGTAGCAGTAGTTCTAACCAGTTGTTGCCTTACAGGAACAAATAAACTAATATCTAAACTTCTGATTCTCTAGAAGATAGAAATTAAGATTCATATGTGTGGTTTCCCATGTGTAAAACACACTTGTTACAACACCTGTTAGAACGACTGAAAAACCACCAAAAACCAAACAACTTGACAATAACTAATGCTAATGAGAATGAGGAGTAACTGGAGTGCTCACATGTTTTTTTGGGGGGGAATACAAAATCATACATCTACTTTGGAAAACTGTGGCAGTTTCTTATAAAGTTAAGGATATACTGATGAGTGATGTCAGCACCATGGCCATATGAGTTCTTCCTCCTTTCTCTCGTCTTTAACAAATAATTAGACATCCATTCACAAACAAAAGTACCTTTAGCACTCATGCCTAGGGACCTGGGAGGTTTCTAGCCTACCTATGCATCTGAAAATAAACAAGATGGTAAGGGCTATGGATTCAGGGAGTCAGTGAACTTGCTCCACTCTGACTTCCCTGGTCAGTGAAAAAACCCTGGATATCATTTACCTGAGCAGATACCCATAGGCAGGAAAGAATTTGTAGAAGTTTTTTTGCTTAAGAGGACATTCCAGCACAGCTTGAGAGCAGTATAGGGACAGATTTGCATGTAGAGAGGGATGTACTCTTCCAGAGCTTTCTCTTTCCTCAAGTTGTTAAGGTAAGCTGTCAGTGGAGACTTCTGTAGAGGAGGTACAAAATGGTAAGTGAATACCCAGCTATACAAAATGGTAAGTGAATACCCAGCTATCGTAGTTGTGTGTGTGGAACCAGATAAGTCCATTTCTCTCTACAGGCACCCTGAGTTTGAGGCAGGACCTCCATGACATGGGGGAAGAGAGGAGAAAGGGAAGGAAGCAGATAACAGTATCAAAGAGCATTAAAGGAATGTGGTTCTTATTTTCTGCTTTAGTTCTTCAGTGGGAATTTTGCCTACAAGCTTTTATGAAGTATTCCACTTGAGGGTCTCCCCACCAGGCACCCTCAGGGCCCCGAGTGCAAAACCCATACCTCCCCCAACTATGTGGCTAATTCCTTATATGTACTCCCAAGTGTTGCAATGAGAGCAGGTATCAGAAAAATCATCCAGGGTCAGTGGGCGGGGCAGAAAACCACAGACTAGAGCTATAGCACCACCTTCTAAAAACTAAGAGATTTCCTGCAGCCAGCCTGATGAGTTATAAGAATAAGAGGAAACACAATGGTTAAGAATTCTGCCACAAGAGGGAGCAAGAAGAGTGGAGCAGGTCTATCCATGATAAACCTAGGAAACCCCAGGGAAGCAACACCAAGGAGCAGTACCACAGTCTAAAGATAACCAAGAAAAATAATTTGAGTGTGAAAGCAGCAACACAAAAATATAAAGAACTAAAAAAAAGGAAATATGCCATCACCAGAAGTTATAAATCATTTTTCGACAACTGAGGCCAAACACACAAAATACTGTGATCTAGCTTAGGATTAAAAATAGCTGTATTGAAGAAATTCAACAAGCTACAAGAAAACTCAGGCAGTTCAGTGACGTGGGAAGGTATACAACATACCGGTAAAGGTGAAAAATATAGTCAGATTAGAAAATTCCAATACTGTAATAAATTAATGTATTAACAACTATAGTATAAGATTAAAGGCAAAGAGTCTTAAAAATAATTATAACTGTAACTTGTTAACAAATGCACAGTAGAAAAAGAGGTAAATTGTGACATCAAAAATACGAAAGGGGAGGCGTAAAAGGGTGAAGATTTTATGACCAAGTGAAGATAAGTTGCTTTCAGCATAAATTGGACTGTTATTTTTGAGATGTTCTATGTAAACCTCATGGTAACCACAAAGCAAAAATCTAAAGTGGATTCACAAAATGTAAAAAAAAGGTGGGGGGCAGAACATACCACCATGGAATACTGCCAATTTGTGAAGTTATGCAGAAGCAGAGGAAAAAGAACAAATGGAGATTTAAGGCAACCAGAAAAGAAACACTGAGATGGCAGTAGTAAGTCTTTGCATATAGGTAATCATTCGACAAGTAAATGGACTGAATTCACCAAATGGAACAGAGTGGCTGGATGGGTTAAAAAAAACAAAAAAGGGTGCCTGGGTGGCCCAGTCAGTTAAGCTACTGCTTTCGGCTCAGGTCATGATCCCAGGGTCCTGTGATTGAGTCCCACATCGGACTCCCCTGCTCAGTGGGGAGCCTGCTTCTCCCTCTGCCTCTGTCTGCCACTCCCCCTGCTTGTGTGTGTGCTCTCTCTCTTACTATGTCAAATAAATAAATAAAATTAAAAAAAAAAACAACAACAACAAAAACCAAGTCCCAGCTATTTGCTGCCTGTAAGAGACTCTTTTCAGCTCTGAAGACACACATTACTTCAAAGTGAAGGGATTGAAGAAGATATTCCATGCAAGTGGAAATGAAAAGAAAGTGGAGTAGGCAGATTTCTATCAGACAAAATATACTTAGCCAAAAATGAAAATGAGAAAAAGGACATTTTATCATGATAAAGGATTCAGTACATAGGTATAACAATTATATACCCTCCCAATATCAGAGCATCTAAATATTATTAAGCAAATACTAACAGATTGGAAGGTAGAAATACATAGCAATACAATAATAGTATGGGGCTTCAATACCCCACTTTTAACAATGAATACACCATCCATACAGAAAATCAACAAGAAAACATAGGAATTGAAACATACTTTAGACCAAATGGACTTAACAGATATATATAGAACATTTCATCCAACAGCAATAAAATGCTCATTCCTCACAAGTGCACATGGAACATTCTCTAAGGTCATAATGATAGGACATAAAACAAGTCTTAGCAAATTTAAGAAGACTGAAATCATACAAACTATTTTCTGACAGCAATGTAAAGAAACTAGAAATTGGCAACAAGAGAAAACTTTTAAAATCTACAAATGTGTGGAAACTAAACACACTTCTGAACAACCAGTGAGTCAAAGAAATCAAAAAAATTATCTCAAAATAAATGAAAATGGAAAAACAACCACCAATACCTGTAGGATGCCACAGAAGCAGTTCTGAGAGGAAAGTTTATAGCAGCATGCATCTATTAAAAATCAGAAGGATCTCAAACAACCTAGCTTTATACCTTAAAGAACTAGAAAAAGATGAACAAATTAAGCCAAAGTTAGCAGAAGGAAGGAAATAATAAACAGCATAGCAGAAATAAATGAAATAGAGGCCAGAAAAATAATAGAAAGGATCAAATGAAACTAAGAGCTGGTTCTGTTGAAAAGATACAAATTTGACAAAGGTTAAGCTAGAGTAACTAAGAAAAGGAGATGACTAAAATACAGAGGTTTTGCAACTTTGATTCCAGACCACTGCAGTAAAACAAATATTGCCATAAAGTGAGTCAAATGAATTTTTTGTTTTCCCAAGGTGTATAAACGTAATGTTTATAGTATACTGTAGTGTATTAAGTGTGCAATAACATTATGTCTAAAGTAATTGTACATACCTTAATTTAAAAATGCTTTATTGTTAAAAAAATGCTCGCTATTATCTGAGCTTTCAGTGGGTCATAATCAGTGATCACAGATCACCATAACAAATATAATAATGAAAGTTTGAGTTTTTGAGAATTACTAAAATGTGACACAAAGACATAATGTGAACAAATGCTGTTGGAAAAAAATGGTGCCAGTCTTGACACAGGGTTGCCAGAGACCTCCAATTTGTAAAAACAATGCAGTATTTATGAAGAGCAATAAAGTGGAGTGCAATAAAATAAGGTATGCCTGTAAATAAAATTAGAAGTGAAAAGGGGAACATTACAATTGATACTACAGAAACACATAGCAGCCAGCCTAATGAGTTACAAGAATAAGAGGAAACAAACTTCTATGAAGTATTCCACTTGAGGGTCTCTCTACCAGTCAAACAGGTACCCCCAGGGCCCCGAGTGCTAAACCCACACTTCTCCCAACTATGTGGCTAACTCCTTATATGTACTCCCAAGTGTTGCAATGAGAGCAACATAAGATCCTAAGAGACTACTATAAATGATTGTATGACAGAAATTAGATAACATAAATTGATAAATTCCAACAAACTTACCAAGACTGAATCAGGAAGAAATAGAAGATCTGAACAGACCAATAACAAATAAAGAAATTACATCCATTATCAAAAACCTCACAACACAGAAAACCTCAGGGGCAGATAGCTTCACTGGCAAATTCTGTCAAACATTTAAAAGAATTAATGGCAAACCTCTTAAAATTCTTCCAAAAAATTGAAGAGGAGGGGATACTTCCAAACTTATTCTCAGAGGCCAGCATTATCCTGATATGGACAATATAAAAAAAAAAATTATAGACCAATGTCCCTGATGAACATAGATGCAAAAATGCTCAACAAAATAAAGTGAGCCAAATTCAAAAACATACTGAAAAGATTTATCCTTAGGATGGAAGGATGGATCAACGTATTCAAATTTATCATTAATGAAATGAGATAGAAATCATATGAAATCAGTGGATGCAGAAAAAGCATTTCACAAAATACAACATCCATTTATGATAAAAACTGTCAACAAAGTATGTATAAAGGGAATATACCTCAACATAATAAAGGCCATAAGATCACAGCTAACATCACACTGAACAGTGAAAAGCTCTAACATTAGGAAGAAGAGAACTCTTTTTTTTTTTTTAAAGATTTTATTTATTTATGTTAGAGAGAAAACAGGGAGGGGAAAGGGAGAGGGAGAGGATCTCAAGCAGACTCCCCACTGAGTGCAGAGCCTGACATGGGGCTTGATCTCATGACCCTGAGATCATGACCTAAGCTGAAACCAAGAGTTGGATGCCCAACTGACTGAGCCACCCAGGTGCCCGGGAAGAAGACAGCTCTTAACCACTGTTATTCAATGCAGTACTGGAAGCCCTAAGCTAGAGCTTAGGCAATGCAAAGAAATAAAACGTATCCAGATTTGTAAAGGAAGAAGTAAATTTGTCATTATTTGCAGTTGATATAAGTTTTGTATATAGAAAAATCCCAAAGACTCAACCAAAAACATGTTGAAACAAATCAATGAATTTAGTGATCTTGCAGAATATAAAATCAATATACAGAAATCTTTTTCATTTCTATACACTAATAATGAAACATCTGCAAAAGGAATAAAGAAAACTGTCCCATTCATAATAGCACCAAAACCCATAAAATATCTGTAAATAATTGTACCAAGGAAATGAAAGATATGTACAATGAAAACTTGAAAGAAATTAAAAAAAAACAAAAATGGAAAGATGTCTCATGTTCATAGATTGGAAGAATTAATATTGTGAAAATGTCCATACTACCCAAGACCATCTATAGATGCAACAAAATTTCTATCAAAATTTGAATGGGATTCTTCACAGGAAAAAAAAAAAGTAAAATTTGTATGGAACAAAAAACCCTGAATAGTCAAAGCAATCCTGAGAAAAAACAAACCAAAAGTATCACACTTCCTGATTCCTAACTATACTACAAACCTATAGTAATTGAAACACTATAGTATTAGCACAAAAATAGACACATACCAATGGAACAGAATGGAGAGACCATAGTTAAACTCTGGCATATATAATCAACTAGTATTCCATAAGGGAGCCAAGAACACCTAATGGAGAAAAGATAATTTCTTTTACAAATTTGGGAAAACTGGATAACCACATGCAGAAAAATGAAATTGAATCTCTATCTTCTCACAAAAATTAGCCTGAAATGGATCAAAAACTCACATATAAGACCTGATACCATAAAACTTCTTGAAGAAAATACAGGGAGGAAGCTCCTCAGCATTGGCTAACATTGACTTTTTGGATGTATCACCAAAAGCTATATCACAAATAACAAGAGCAAAAAGTTATATCACAAGTAACAAGAACAAAAATCAGTAAGTGGAACCACATCATATTTAAAAGCTTTAGCACAGTAAAGGAAATAATAAACAAAATGAAAAGAGAACCTATAGAATGTGAGCAAATCAGATATCAGATAAGGGTCAATATCCAAAACATAACAAGAACTCATATAACTCAATAATAACAACAAAAACTGATAAGATTTAGAAAATGGGCAGAGGAACTAAACATTTTTCCAAACAAAGAAGTCATTCAAATGGCCAACAAATGTATGAAAAGATGCCTAAGAATACTAATCAGCAGGAAAATGCAAATCAAATAGCACAATGAGATATTGCGTCACACCTGTTAGTATGGCTATTATCAAAAAGATGAGGGATAACAAGTGTCAGTAAGGATGTGGACAAAAGAGAACCTTTGTACGCTGTTGATGGGAATGTAAATTATTTCATCCACTGTGGAAAGCAGTTGTGGAGGTTTCTCAAAAACTCAAAAATAATCTACCCTGTGAGCCAGCAATTCCACCTCTAGGTATATATCCAAGGATATGAAAACAGTATCAGAGATTTGCATTCCAGTGTTTACAGCAGTATTATTCACAATAGCTAAGATGGGAAAAAACCTAAGTGACCCATGAACAGATGAATGGATTAAGAAGATGTGGTATGTATGCAATGGAATATTATTCAGCCACATGAAGTAAGGACATGCTGCCATTGTGACAACATGGATTGATCTTGAGGACATTGTGCTAAATGCGATTAGTCAAACAGAAAAATACAAATACTTCATGATAGTACTTTTATGTGGAATCTAAAACAAACCAAACTCATAAAAACAGAGTGAAATGGTAGTTACGAGGATCTAGAGTGTGGAGGAATAGGAGAGATGTTGTGTAAAGGTACAAACTTGTAACTAGTTAACAAATAAGTCCTAGGTTAGTGAATATAGAAAACCATATTGTATTATAATCATCAGCTTGATAAGTGAACTAGATCTTATTCCCACCACAAAAAAGAAATAATTATGTGATTTAATAGAGGTAGTATTGCTACAAGACAGTTATATTACAGTATATAAATGTATCAAATTAACATGTTGTATATCTTAAATTTAATGATGTTATATGTCAAACATTTCAAATAAATACACACACACATACATGTTAAGGATATATTTACCATATGACACAGTAGTCTTAATTCTAGGTACCTACCCAGAAGTCCTTCAGCAGGTGAATGGATGCATCACACAATGGAATACTCTGAGTATTGAGCAACAACGTGGATGAATCTTAAATGCATTTAGCTAAGGGAAAGAAGCCAGAACCAAGTATGTAACAATTCTGTCATGATAGAAAACAGATCAGTGGTTGGGCTAAGGGATTGACTGCATTGGGGCAACATGAGTTTTTAGGGCATGGGAACTGTCCTTCATGTGTTGTGGCAGTGGACACACAACTCTATGCATTTGTCAAAATCTACAGAACTGTACACCCCAAAGAGTGAATTTTACTCATGCACATTTAAATAAATCAACTAAATAAATCGGGTTTGTCAGGGGGATCTCAAGATGGATACAGGCTGTGGTAGATGATATAACTTCACTGAAAGGTTTGAGGAGAGGGGAGCTGACCTAAGTAATTGGGAAAGCAATTTTGGATTAAATTCTGTAAGGCTAAAGACAAAAACTGTATACAAACACTTTATTGTAGTTGGTAAGTTTGTTTCTCACAGCTGTATGGCTTAGCAGTTTTGAAAATACTTTGCATGTGTACTACTGTTGAAGTAAATATATTTCACATTGTAGAAATTGAGACCTAGGGGAGAAAGAAGTTACAAATAAGCAATGGGAAATACTAAAATGAACTCTATGGTGCTATATTGGAGTTCAGTATATCATTGTGAACGTATGTGCTTTAAAACACACACACGTAGATAGATTTAAGAAGGTAATGTAGAAATAAATGTATGTGTTTACTTTCCTATCTCTGTCCATTGAGGGGGCCTAGAAGCAGTGAGCAATAAGCACACCTAGTTCCTAGATCTTGGTTTCTAATACCACACTCTAATGAATGGAACCAGGACTCCTTGGTGAAATGGCTGAATCTGTGGCCAGGATGGAGAAAATACAAGATATGCCTGGAACATCCTGTATTGTCAGAAAATAAGGAGGTGTTCAGAAAAGGTTGGGAGGGGAAGATCCAAACGACATATTTAATCTGAAAGTGTTCTGTGTGGCCAAAGCTGGAACAATTGGAGCAATGAAGTAAAGAATGATAATACTGGATTATAACCCCCCAAATAAATATATATAAGTCCATACTGATATAGATACATGATTGAATAAATAGTAGAGAAAGAACAACTTTTCCTTAGAGAGGAATTCTAATAAATGTTGAAGGAATGAGGGAAATAGAAAATCATCTTTTAGTTTACGACAGTAGTAATTGCTGAAGGCAAGGTCCATCAGTGAATAATAAAAATAACGAGAAACAGGATATATTTGTATGACTTTAAAATATTTTCCCTCCAAATATTTGTTTAAGCACACAGGCCTGAGGCCTGTAAAATTAGTAAAGAAGTAAGACTAAAAACTAAATGGTTTAAGGGTGAAAAAAAACATTGTCATTTTGTTATTTCTGCCAATGTAGACTGCTAAATTTTTGTAGTTTGAGTCTTACTCACTCTGAACACACTAGGACTTATGTAGGGTTCCCCCAAAATATGAGGTGACTGTGGACTGCTTTCAGCTAATGGTGAGAACAAACTATCCTAATGTTATACTGGATGGCATTTTTGGAGACCTGGATTTTGGAGCAGGAGAAAAGGAAGGTAGCAAAAACTAAAGGAAAAGACTAGAGTTTTTTACGAAGGAAAGTATACAGACTCCCTGCCAAATTGTGTTTTACTTGCCTTCTCATTTGCATCTTACCTTTGTGGATGAGTTAACATAACCTGTTTGGGAATGACATAACTTTACTACCTCTTACCTGTTCTAACTGCGTTGCGTGAGAGAACTGAACTGTGGCCCACATCTTTCTCCAGGGCTTTTTGCGGAAGTGAGTCAATACATTGTTTCTGGCTTTACTTGCTGTCCCTCCCTAATACGCCAGCTCAGGATGCTTTGGAATTTTCCAGGTACATTATTAGAGGAGGAGGCACAGGAGGAGGGCTAGAGCATAGGTTCATTGTGCTTAGGGGAGGGTTTCAGGGAAGCTTTGAAAGTGACCCAAATGGAGTAAGGATAAAAAATTACCTGAAGTAAACATGTACCAAACACTGAAAATGCCTTATCATATTTAAGTATCGTTTATCATTATATTTAAAAATTGATTTAAAATATAAGCTGAGATTCTTTTTAGCATGGATTTCAACACCCTTTTTGGTGTCTGTGTCAGGAACACAGTGTTCCTGTTAAGTCATTCAGTGACGTGACGAAGATTGTTGGCTTACTGCCAACCAGGGTCAAGTTCATTCAGATAAGTTTCAGTGTAGGTCCTGAACTGAGTGAGGAATGCTTCTCTTGTCTTTGCATGTTAGGTGGGTCTAGAAAATTGTTTTAAAACAAGATTATTTTTCAGGGATATGGTTTTTTTGTTTTAAGACTTCATATGTAAACAGTGCTTGATACTGCTATCACCTAATTGATTGGCCGTGCCTGAACTGGTGAAATATCACAACTCACCTAACCATACCAGACAAGTATACAGTATGTACTATATGGACTCTGCTGTATCATTTAAGGTATTCGGTTAAACCATTGAAGAAAACACATACTCAGAAAGTGCTTTTCTCAGTCACATATATGAACTAAAAATTAGGAAAGGTGAATTAGAAGCAGGAAAAGTACAGTGTTTGATAAAGCATGTATATCACCAAGATATATTTAAGTATTCCTTTATTTTTGGAAGGAATGGCTCTTTCTCATTATTTTTCTCATTTACTATCATTTTCCAGTCACAGAAATGCTTTGATTCTGTTGTATTCAGAATGCAATAAGTATATAGAAAGCTAAGGATTAGAGGAGTTTTGTCTGAAAATTATACATATTTAATCACATTTCTTCTAAAAATATTTAATTTACATATGTGAAAATGAGGGAACAAACATATCTTGCCTTATAACTAGCTCACTAGACCATCAGAAGATAACTTTCCTATTCATTGCAGCATTTAACCAAGGTGATTAGTTTGTGTTGATACCGTTGAAAGTTTTTTTTTTAAATTTTATTTATTTATTTGACAGAGAGAGAGAGAGCACAAGCAGGTGGCAGGGTTGACGGGGGAGAGCAGGGAGAGGGAGAAGCAGGCCCCCGGCAGAGCAGGGAGCCTGATGCGGGGCTTGATTCCAGAACCCCAAGATCATGACCTAAGCTGAAGGCAGACGCTTAACTGACTGAGGCACCCAGGTGCCCCTGTTGAAAGTTTTAAAGACTTGCCTTAGTGTCTGTTCAAATATGTGATTTTTTGGCTAATGTCTGATAATGTTTCTGTTTTGTGATTGATCATTGTCTTTCTTATTCTTTAATGCTTTTATATTATAAAAATATATAAAACAAATAAGTCATAAATACATGCTTTTACAGACACATATTAAGTATGTAAAACCAAACATGTTATCAGAAAGCTATAATGTAAACTTTCTTTGGCACATTTTTTTGCATGGGTTACATTGGCTGGGCTTTCAATGAAGCTTGAATGGAAGAAACTTCTTTTCCCCATCAAATCTTCATTTGACAAAAATAATCATTTATTGTAATTTCAAGTACCTCTGATTGCGTTTTAAAGATTTTGTTTATTTATTTATTTTAGAGAGAGAGACAACATGAACAGGAGGGGCAGAGGGAGAAAGAGACTCTCAAGCAGACTCCACGCTGAGTGTGGAGCCCGATGTGGGGCTTGATCCCAGGACCCTGAGATCATAACCTGAGTTAAAACCCAAGAGTCAGACGCTTAACTGACTGCCACCCAGGTGCCCCCAGCATTAAATATTTTTGATGTGGATTGAATATGCATGAATTTCTCAGAAAACGTTAGAATGTTAAATATTGGAAGGAATGTATTACTTCCTTCCTCTCCTTCCTCATGAGGCACATTGTAGTTGTTAGCTAAAAGTTAGGATTTGGGTATTACACCATGGTAGTGCTCTTCCTACTTCCACAGTGCCCTTTGTCATAGCTTCCAGTGATCATTGCTTTACCTTTCTTCCCAGCTAGACTGCGAGTTTCTTGAGGTCTGGGATCATCATGAATGAGTGAATGAATGAATGAATGAATAAAGTAGAGGCAAGGCATGCATATGGATGATAGTGGCAGCGATTTCTTTAAAAACTGGTGACAAAAGACTTATATACTCTTGAATTAAATACCTATACCTATGGTAAAAGCGTAACTAAATATAACTAAATATTCAAGTCTCATGAAAACAGAATTGGTGATACTATATTTTTTTATTCTATATTTATTCCCTTAAATTTCTCTGTTATCACAGTTGTATGCCTGTAATAAGGGTAACAAGACAAAGTTAAGAGATTGGAGTTGCTGTCATGGGAGCATAATTTCGCATTTAGTAACAGCTGCTTCTGAGTGTCCATCAGTACATAGTTGAGAATACTTAAAGTATGCATCCTGATATAATCAGAATGTTCAACTGAGAAAAATTAACTGGAGAAAGATTCTGTACTTAATTAGGAAAAATAGTTAAAGAAATGAGTATGTAACAAGCACGTGTGATCATGTGGCTCAGTCATTTGAAAACCTATTCCCAGGGTTTTGTGTGATAATTAAATTTTAAGTAGACTGGCTCATTAACAAAGCTAATGCATCCCATGGGTTGAATATGTAGTTATGATCTGTATAACTTATATTTCCAGAAGAAATTTTAATGAAAAGCATTACTGAACAAACCACACATTTGTCATGGGCAGTGGTAGGGAGGGGTTCCGTCTTAAACCCAAAGTAAGATCAATATATGTATAAAGCCCTAGGAAATCTTGGATGCAGAACTTCAGTTTTTAAAACTTGTATAGTAATGACAGCTGCTATTTTGTGGGTGACTACCTAATATGTAGGGGTGCCACAGAATCTGTTTTACATATATTTTCTCATTTAGTTTCCACAGTGACCCTGTTGAGATGAATAGTACTGTTTTTATTTTGCATCTTGGATAACATGGCTGTATCTCAAGTTAAAAACTTGCCTGGCATTACTGTGCTGGTAAGGGGCAGATGAGGACAACCAACAGAGTCTTTGAATTAGATCATAAAAGAAGGAGAATCTCCTGTGTTCCACTAGTCAGTTTAAGTTGAGTGCTCATGTAAAGGGTTTTGATTCTTAAATAAGTGGGCGATTAAAAAATAGGGGAAAGAGTATGAATTTATCAACCAAGCTTATAAGAGAACACATTAAATTGTCTATAGTAGCTTGCTTCTTGTTCATCGTTTACTTAGAGTCCTCCATCCAAATTTCTGGGCCTTGGCACACTTTGGTATTTGGATCCGAGGGAGGGAAAATCATTCCGCCTTGGTTCCATGTCCTAACACCCACTCCCTCGCTACCTGTCAGAACTTGCTGTGCATTTCTTGCCTGTGTGGGAGACCGTGCTCTGCTCTGCTCAGTGTATATCTGGTAGTTTTTCAAGATATCTCACTAGGTTTCAGGATATCTATCTGAACAAATGACCAAAGTGGAGGGATTTAGGAAGGCCAAGAGAAGGAGAATATTTGCATAAGTCAAATTTCTTTTATTTTTACTCCATCATTTCACTGTGGTCATGGATTACATTCTTTCTGTAGTATCAAGATAGCATTTATTTTACTCACCATACAGTTTCTGGTTCTTTTGATTTATTGAGTTGAACTTCTAAGAAGGAATGCACTGTGAGCCTCAAACTCATTTCCATATATATGTGCTTCTATTTTGTTTTTCACTTATAAGAAGGAAATTCATAGTCTGGAATTTGAAGTTCTGAAAAAAAAAGTTGGGTAAGGAAATGGGGAGGAAATAAGGAGAAAGAAAAGAAAGCTCTCTTATGTGTTGAGGATGTAGTTTTACAGCTGCATAAAGGTCAGTAAATGATATTAGAGAACATTAAATATAAATACACTTATCTGTGGTTTTAGCATATTTGTGAGTGTTTAGTCACTAAAATACCTGTGGCTTACGTGCATTTTATTCTGATAATCTTTGTTCTCTAACCTGAAGAGTTGCCACCCTTATTTATCAAATTTGTTAACAAGTAAATTAGGCTTTCAGGAGACCCCCCTTTTTTTAATTAAAAAAAAAAAAAGAATATTGAGAGATTATCTCACTTTTTCCCAAATAACTATATATCAAAAATGACAGCTTTAGATTGAAAGCATTAAAATACAAAGTATCTTTGCTAAAATGCTCCCCAGAAAAGTTGTAGTGGGTAGAAAGATGGGTGAACTAGAGGCAAGGCAGTTGAATAAGCTGAAAGTATGAAGTAGGAAAAACAGAAATAGAGGAGGCAGTGGTAAAAAGAAAGCTCAAGGCATAGGGGCTTGGGGATAGGAGATTCTCAAGTGGACCATATTTTCACACCTTGGAACCTTTGCTTATGCTAAAGTATCCATCCCAAACCCTCCAGTGTCATCTTTTTCTCACCCAAATTACTGTTCTCTCCCACTTGTTTCCACAAAATTGTTTTTTTAGGTAGTGTATCTCTGCAGTCCTTGACAGTGAAGTTGTGTGTTCAAAGCTTTGTATTTTTGAGGACTTGGCAACTGCCTCTAGTGAGTTTGCAATAAATGTTAAGTTGAAAAACAAAAACAAACAAAACAAAATGATAGCTTTACAATATACACTTACTCCAGAGTTTGGTCCATTTTCCTGTGGTGGCAGGAGACAGGACCTAACACAGATTTTCTTAATTTAACATTAAGATTTGAGGCTAAGGACTCGCTATGCCTGCTCTCCAACCGCCCAACTGTCTTGTGAAAAGAAAATGATTAAATAAAATCACTCTTTTTCCTCTGGGTGGTTGTCTCTAAACATGGAATGGCATTGGCTTAGATGGTTTGATAAGAATTTCCCAGGTTAAGCGCCCCCATAATAAACTTTCTATAGTCTCTATAGCTGGAGGTAATTAGAGTTAACATTTTTGTGTAATTTATTTTCATTTTAAGATACTAACTGTAGTGTGACTGGAATTTCATAGACAAATGGTGATGAGAATCAGCCACAGAGGTGTCAGACCCTTTTACTTTTATAAATTCTAGTATTGATCTGTTTCATATTATTCATGATAGCACATTAGATAAAGAATTTATATCACCTCTGTTATCGCTATGTTGGGACACTCTGTTAGTTCCAAACTTCAACAGCTTCTCTTCTTTGAAAAGTACCACAGGTGAAGGCTGTTTGGGAGTACCAGGTCCCAGTTTTGTGCACCAGAGCACTTCGTAAAGGAGCCTGAAACAGCCTTTCTTTTGGGCTATACCTATAGGGGCAAAAATTAAAAGAGAGTTGATGAATACAGGATAGTGATTTTATGTCTTACCTTTTTTGCAGGGATGAAGGTGGGGTATGAATTTGTTTTAATTCTTTTCCCCCTTTTCCTACAAAATTAACTTACCACTGCAGATAAAATTAAGATTTTGATCACTCAACATTATACCCTATAGCATTTATAAGTGTCCTATAATTTAGGGTGGAGATCATCCCATCTCTGAAGAAAATATAGTCATTGTTTGTGTGTTGTGTGTTTTTTTGTGTGCCTCAAAAATATGTCTTGAATGGTAGTTCTCATTTTGGAATGTTCCCTTAGTCTTATCCTCCAGGGGTACCCTTCCTGCTACAGAAAAATGGATCCTCAGTAACAACAAGCCATAACAGTGTGATCAGGATTGGCTTCCATACTGTATTGTATGTCTATACATATGCATATATGTAAAACTGTGTGAAAGAGGGTGGGATGGTTTATCGCTGTTTTACAGAAATGGAGAGACTGGCTTTCTCAGAAGACAGGCAATAAGAATCAGGCTCTCCCATTTCATTGCTGTGTGGCTAGTTATTTCTCAGTAGTCCCTAGGCAACCAAACTCTATCACTCTAAAACTATAATTCTGTGAGCCTGGAGAAATTTATTCTGCTCACCTTGTTTGTTATTGATTCATTTTAACTATGTAAGAACAAGTTCCAGGGCAGGAGGCCTGTTGAATGCCTATGGACCCAGGTGGGTGGTGCAAACCTCCTGGACTGGAAAGGGCTCCCTTATTGAGCACAAGGATAATGGACAAGCTCCAGCCAGCTATTGCTTTGCAAGAATGTGCTTCCAGCTTTGCCAGAATTCTCAATTTAGAGAGAAGCTATCAATCCAGATCTGTATGTGAAATCTCCCAATTTCTACATGTAAGTAACTAGTTCAAATGAAAAATGGAAACCACAAGTGAAAAACTCTTTTTAGGGAGAAAACTAAAAACAAAACCCTGTCCACTGGTTGTTTTATGCCTGTCAGCCTTGCTCTTGGAACTGTCGGATCATAAACATTGCTTTGGTGCTGTTTGCATTCATGGTAGGATAGATAAGACTGATTCAGCCAGCATTTATTTAGTGTTTATGGTAAGTGTTCACATATTGTTTCACACCTTGCTTAAATGCTATTGTGCTTTTTAATATTGAAAATAAGTGATGAGTGATACTGATGACACTAAAAAATACAACTGATAAATGGATTAAATGACCACAGTTATATAAAAGGAGGTATCTAAAGTACTAGTGCTGTGACCTTGTGTAAGTTCGTAATCTCTCTCTGACTTCAGTTTGATCATCCCTGAAAGGGAATAGTAATATCTACTATGAGAACTTGTTGTCAAGTTCAGGTGGGACAACTGAGGATGAAAGTGCTTTGTAAATGTTAAAGCGCTATATGAGTTTGTCATGGCAGCAAGTCATTTTATTAATAATTTAGTTCATGGTACAGCCACTGTGGAAAATGGATAAGGAAATATGGTGTGTATGTACTATGGAATATTGCACAGCTATAAAAAAGGGATGAGATTGTGCCACTTGAGACAACATGGATGAGCCTTAGAGGGTGTTATGCTAAGTGAAATAACTCAGACTGAGAAAGACAGATACCATATAATTGCATTCATAAATGGAATCTAAAAAGAAGAAATAAACTAGCAGAACCAGAACTACAAATACAGAGAACAAACTGATGGTTGCCAGAGGGGAGAGGGTGGGAATTGGGCAAAAGCAGATGAAGGGGAGAGATGCAGGCCTCTTATAATGCAGTGAGTAAGTCACAGGAACAAAAAGCTGAGCATAAGGAAACAGTCAGTGGTACTGTAATAACAATGTAATGGGATAGATGGTAGCTATACCTGTGGTGAACATAGCATAATGTATGAATTTGTCAAATCACAAGTTGTACATCTGGAAAAAAAAATAAATCATGTTTTCCATGCCTTCCATCCATCTGACCACTAGTAAGAAGACGAGATAAATGTACATTGATCCTGGTTTGTGGATCTGTGACATACTGTGGCTCCCAGGAAGGGCCTGAGTGGGAGCTTAGTTTGGGAGTCCACTGTCCCAGGAGACGTTATAAGCTTGGACTGGGTAAGGCTGTTAGGTGGACAGGAATGAAAATCAAAACCAAATATTCCGATGCTAGTACTACATAGAGCAGTGGTTCTCCAAGCAGCAACAGCAGCAAAACCTAGGAACTTAATAGAAATACAATTTCTTGGGCTTACCACAGACCTCCCAGTCAAGACCTGGAGAGGCCCAGCCACTCTTTATTTTAATAAGCTCTGCAGTTGATTCTGTGATTTGAGAGTTGCTGTGAGGTGAAGAGCTGTGCTGAGGCATGTCTGTAGGAGAGTGGTCTTGGAGCTAGTATGGTGTAGGGGGAGATCAGGAACTCAGGGCCCATGAGTGCAGGCTAGGAGTCAAGGGCAGAAAGAATAGCCTGAGGCCAGATTTCACTTAATTGGCTTAATATGATCTGAGAGAACAGGCCCAGAGTGATGAATGTCAGGAACCCTCAGTCATCAGGGACACAGCATTTGCTCCTGGACTGCCCTTTGGTGCAGTTGTCTAGCCCATAGGCTCTATGTGTTTCACATCTTTTTGACAATCTGAAGTTTAGTTCTTGGAGTAACCAGAGTGACCCCAGGAAAGCATATTGAAGGCCAGTGTAGAAGTGTGAGCATGGGGGCTGAAACCTAACAGAAGTGGAAATGGAGTGCTAGGGGTACAGTGTGTGTGGGATGTGTATGTGTGTTTATGTGTGCCTGGACAAGTGTGCATGTACGTGCATATTCCTCTGATGTTGGCATAGTAGAGGCCTGCCTTGCTGTCTTGGAAAACAGATGTGTTATGCCTGAGAGGCTGCAAAGTTACTTGGCCTCCCTCTCTTTCATGGTACTGACAAAACCACTTGTATTAATTTTAAAGACCAACAGTGATTGTGGTGTGCAGCAGGATCAAAAGCTCCCATTTTAAAATGCTATTGCAGTGTTACTAGTGAGATTTGGACCAATAGGTCTTTCTTCCTCTGTGCCCTTGTGGTCTACAAGGCTGCTTGGAGCTTGTCTCACCCAGTACTAGTGTGTGGGCCTATAAACATTTTCTTCCATTGCTTTTTGTCCACATGTTTACATGTTAGCCATATTAGGTTTTCTCTGTTTGTAGAATATACGTTGTATTTCCTTTTTTTTTTTTAATGAAATGAAGTAGATACACAAAAAATGTAAAGAGGAAAAAGAACAAACACCCACAAATCTATTCAGCTTGAGAAGTAAAACATTACAGGGAGAATTCAGGCCCTTTCCACCCATCCTTATCCATGTTCTTTTTTTCCGACTGGAATCACCCAATTCTATTTCAGTATATGTGCTGCTGAAGCAAGCACAGGATCACCTCATTATAGATCAAATCTGTACTAAACAAATCCTGTCCCACCTTCAAGTGGTCAGCCCACACGTCTCCTCTTATCTAGTGAGCGACAAAGCAGTGAGTTTATTGGGGGTCATGTTGCAGTGAGGTCCAGGGGAGTTCCATACGCTAATTCATGCAAAAAAGTATGTCTGAAGAAATTAAAAGGCATAAAAATTACAGGTTTTGTTTATTTAGGTAGAAAAATATTTCAAACTCTGCTTTTTTTGGTTTCTCTTTTTCCCTTGTCTGCTGCCCTAGCCTCTGGTAGTGATCTCAAGAAGGACATGCATTAGATGGCTAGTTTCCTTGCTTATGTTTGGAAGCATAATAGATAGTAACTCATGTTAACAAGGTAGTACTTTAAAAAAACACTCATTTTCTGATTTTGCTATTCAGAAGAGTAGAAATATGCTCTGTGCAGCAATTCAGCGTGGGGGCCACAGAGCTCACATTTAGTCAGGAGAATATGGCAACCTGCTGTCAAATCTAGGTGATACTCTCTCTCAATCCTCCCTCGCTGCCTTTCTCTCTCCCTCTGTCTCTCAGTGGTTAAAGTAAAATCACTTTATTCCAGCAAAGTTCTGCAAGCTATTTTGGGGACATAAAGGAAGGTGCCTGATATGTCTATAGAGTCTGTTGCTTCATTCAAAGGTAGGAATCTGTGTCCTAAATACACTTGGCTTACTGTTTCAAAGGCACACATGGAGAAGGGGGAATAAGTTTTCGGTGCTCAGTTATTGCTCCCATAAAAGCATTGTTCTAAAGTTAATTATGAAATAAAACATTTGGCTTATGATGAGAGTATATTACATATTTTGTCTAGAACAGTAAGTGATTACTTTAATCCTGTAGACTTAAAACTGACCCTAGCCTCCTCCAAACTCTTGGATGGCTTCTACCCTCTTTGCCATCAAGCCAACAGTACTATGAGCTGAGTGTTCCTGTAGGTGCCTCTTGCTTCCTTGGCCCAGACTCTGGAGCTTGAAACTCCTGGCGGCTCTCAGTTGAAGTTCACTTGAAGAGCCATTGCCATCACTGGCCTAATCTGGCCTGAAAGCTATCAGAACAACCCTAACTGTTGTTCTAAGCAGTGTTTTGATTTTTCTCTTTTTTAAATTGAAGTCTAATTGACATATAATATTATATCACTTTCAGGTATATAACATAATGATTTGATATTTGTATATATTGCAGAATGATCACAACATTAAGTCTAGTTAACATCTGCCAAGCAATGTTTTTGATCTTACAATTTCAAAGCAAGTTTTGTTTTTCTTACACATAGGTGTAGAACCTACTCCTGGATGAGGGACCAATCCACTAGTTGGTTAAGTCTGCTCAGTTGTTTAATTACCAGTTGGCAGGCCCCACTTTCTCTTCAGTTCACAAACAGAATTCTCTTTTGGAAAATATCCAGTCTTCCTTTGATTTCTTTCAGTTATAACAAATCTTACAGGCTATGATTTGAATTTCTAAAATACTGTGTGTTTTTCTGGAAGTATTTTCAGTGGCATTTCTGGTAAAACAGGCCTCATAATCCAAAAATGTTAAAGTGCAGCTTCATCTTTAGTAAGTCAGTTTCTTCCCTCTGAGTTTGTGGTCAGAGCTTGTCTTGGATCCATAAATACTTCAGAGCCTTAAGTGAGTTTCCAAACTTTCCCTGCATACCCATAGGCAGGTAGCACATAGATACTTTTTATTTCTAATTTGTTTTTAATTTTTTAAATTGAAATATATTCAACATACAACAGTGTATAAATTTAAGGCGTCCATGTTACTTTGATACATTTACGTATGTAATATGATTGCCATTGTAGCGATAGTTAATACCTCTATTACGTTATATAATTCTCATTTCTTCTTAGTGGTTGGGATGACTTCTAATTTTTAAACAAGTTTGGTGATTATAATACAATATTGTTATCTGTATTCACTATACTGTACATTTCAGTCTCTAGGACTTATTTGCTAGTCGTTTTAAGTTTGTACCTTTAGATAACATCTGTCCTGTCCCCCTCACCTCCCATCTCCTGGAAACTACCATTTTGTTTCTCCATTTTTATGAGTTTGGCTTTTTTAGATTGCACATATAAGTGATATCATACAATAGTTTCTTTCTCTGTCTGACTTCCTCTTCCTTAGCACAGTGTGCTCAAGGTCTGTCTGTGTGGTTGCAAATGGCAGGACTGGATGGTCTTTACCATGAGGTAGCTACCCTCCTGTGTGTGGATGCCACCTAGGCAGAACCCCCTGCATGCCTCTTCCTCTGCCCTCACAGCAGGCCTGTGGCTTGTATCTGTGCTGTGTACGGCGTGGCACCTGTAGCTAAAGAAGGAGTCCACAAATGTTTGGGGCATATTATTTATTAGCTTGTCTTCTTCTGCCAGCGAATCTGGGTCAGGTAAAGACATATATGCATATTTCTGGAAGTATCAAGCTTCTTCTGGGCCATTGAGCTTTAGAACAAACTGTGGATCAGTTTGCCCCATTCCCACATTTGCAGAGGTAACTCTGCCCCAGCTTAGGTACCAGGTTTATAAGGTCTGTATGTCATAGGAAAGGATGACACTCCTAACTCCTGTCCCCATTCACCCAGTTTCCTTCCTCCAACAGGCAAAGTGGATGTATATGAAGATCTATTACCCAGCACTTTTAGACAAATGGCAGCATGCTTATCACATAGCTCTGCAATTGAAGTACATGTTTAGTGTGCCCAAGACTCAGGAAGTCTCCTTCTTTTTACCACCATGGGGCAGCATTCCAGCATATAGTGATACCCTCATCCATTTAGCCATTCCTCTGTGGGTAGACTTTCAGATTGTTTCCCATCTTTTCTTATGAAACAGAATTGCTCTTATGCACATTGCTATTCTGCATGTGAAATACATGTTTTCCAAGTTCTAGTCCTCTTCTTACTTTGAAGGTTATATGCTCTGTGTCCTTAATAGTAATTTATTTTCCTAGAAGTAGTTTTATTTTCTATTTTTATTTTTTTATTTCTATTTTTATTTATTTTCTAGAAGTAGTTTATTTTCCTAGAATCTGTTTTCCTAGAATCTGTTTACTCCAATTTTAAGAGTCTTAAATATTATTTAATTTAAACATTAAATAAATTGACTTGTATGCAACTCTGGAGTGTTATTTATACTACTACCTCATTCCTATAGAGACCAGAGTGGATGCCTACTTTATCAACCTCTATTTTAAAGACTGTTCTTCTAAGCAAGGAGAGAGAGGGATTATAAAACAGATGAAAAGTTAGGAATGGAGATATAGATTGGATTGTGGGAGAAAACTGTTTAGCTTCTTGTGTGTGCTGCATAAGAAGCTGAAGGATATGAAACAGAATATACAATTGACCCTTGAACAATGCAGGGGTTAAGGACACTAATCCCCCCGCCCCTCCCATGCAGTTGAAAATCTGAGTATAACTTTTGACTTGCTAGAGCTTAACTACTAATAACCTACTGTTGACTAGAAGCCTCACTGATAAGAAGTCAATTAACACGTTCTGTGTTATATGTATTGCATATTGTATTTTTATAAATTAAATAAGCTAGAGAAAAAATATTATTAAAATCATGAGGAAGAGAATATATTTACAGTACTGTACTGTATTGAAAAAAATCCACTTAATAAGTGGACTCACACAGTTCAAACATGAGTCAGCTGTATATGTGTATATACTTTACACACATACACACACACACAGAGTTCTTAATATAGTGGGGATGGTTAATGACCCTATTAAACAGTGGTAGGAGAAGAGCGAGACAGAGAACACCAGGATTTCATGGGTGCAGAGAGCTTGAGGCAGATTGTAGGTGAGAGTGAGAAAAGCCTTTGTGGAGCTGACCCCTCAAGGCTGAGGTGTGTCTTGCTGAAAGAGCCCTGAGCAGACGCCTGTGGCTGGGATGAGAAAGGGAGGTGGCCAAGAGGTAGACACGTGCTGTGCAGTCGGAATATGGGACCCAGGGAATGGCTGGGTGTTGGCCTTGAGTGCTGGAATAAGGGGCCACTGTGGTTCCTGGGTTGGGGACTTTATTGGTAGACATGTTAGTTAAGATGGGCCTATGTGTACATGGACAAAAAGAGAAGAAAGTGGCAGGGAGGTCAGGTTAGGAGACCAGTGTTTCTAATGATCCCGTTCTAGACAGAGTGTTCTTGAGAATGGAGAGTGAATTGTTGTTTATTGATGAATTAGTTTCAGTTCAGTTTGATGTCAAAGAGAACATAGAATAAAAGATAAAATAATTGTGCTAAGGCTGAGATCCTGGAGGGCTGAAGAGGTAACTCTGAAGAAGGTTATTAGTTCAGTTTTACATGTGACATTGACTGAGATATTTAAATATAAATGTCTCAGACATTTGTAAAGATGAGTGGATTAAGTGTAAAAGGGCTGGAGAAAAGATTTTGAGAGTTGTCTATAATTTTTTTATTATTGCACTGTCAGGATTGAAAAATAAAATCCTTATATAGGACACCTGGGTGGCTCAGTCATTAAGCGTCTGCCTTCAGTTCAGGTCATGGTCCTAGGGTCCTGGGATTGAGTCCCACATCGGGCTCCCTGCTACTCCCTCTCCTACTCTCCCTGCTTGTGTTCCCTCTCTCGCTGTGTCTCTCTCTGTCAAATAAATAAAAAAACTTAAAAAAAATCCTTGTATAGAGAGAATCCAAGTACCCTATTTTTAATCAGCGTCATAAAATTCTTGCTTGATGTCAAGTATTTGGATGCCAAGTTTTTATGTTTTCTTTATAAACTGTGGTAGGTACAATTCTAAAATGAACCCCAACATCCCTATTCCCTGTTATACCTTGCATAATCCCTGAGACTGTAGGATGGAATTTACTCCCATGATGAGGTTTTGTTGTGTGGCACTGTGGACTTTAAGAGAATTGATCCTCAGTGGGTCTGACCTGATCCCATGAGCCATTTAAATCTGGATCTAGAGGTCAGAGACAGGGAAAGTCAGAGGTTGGAAGCAGGGAGGGATTAATGTACTACTGCTGTTTGAAAGTTGGAAGGGGCCACAAGGCAAGGAATGTGGCAGCATCTAGGAGCTCATTATGACCCTGGCTGACAGCCAGCAGGGAAATAATCATAAACCCACAAGGAGCTGAATTCTGCCAAGAAGAATGAACTTGGAATTGGGTTTTTCTCCAGAGCCTCCAAAGGAGAACTAAGCCTAGCCAACACCTTGATTTCAACTTGGTGATACCCTGAGCAGAGGACTCAGTTAGAATGTGCAAGACTTCTGGCCTACAGAACGATGAACTAATAAATGAGTGTGGCTATAAGCCACTGAGTTTGTGGTAACTTGTTTACATGGAAGTAGAAACCTAATACAAAGTTTGTGAAGAGTGGTTGATGGGGACAGCTGTTACACATCGTTATATAAACCCACATATTTAAGACAGAGGGAATATGGGAATATAAGGAAGTCAAATAGCTGGCAAAAACTTCTGCCACCCTGGTATGTCCTAGCATATTCACAGGTTCATCTGCACCTCCTAAACCTCTTCTTTGACCACCACCCCTGGGTCTGGCTTTGTGCCCTTTGGCACCTAGTCCTCACTCCTTTCACAGCACTTAGTGTACTACATTGTTATTCCCTGTCCATAACCAACATGAGTCTCGCTCAGGTGTTGTAGCAGCATCATCTAACAGAATACTTGGTATTCAGTAAGCATTTATTAAATGAACAAAGGTAAGGAAGGAATTATGAAATACTAGTTGGAGAAAAAAGGGCAGCTGAAGAAAAACAGGGAAGAAGGGAAGATGGACATGATAAGAACACAGTGATTCAAAAGCCAAACTAGAAACTGCAGGATGGTGGATATCAGTGGTTATTACATAGTCAGAAGGAGTTGAAAAGTAAAAAAGATGATTTTGCTAGGGAGATTTCCAGTCCTGAATTCAGATTGTTCAGAGTAGAATAGTGAATACTAAAATAAGATTTGAGTGATTAGAATAAACAGTGGATCCTTAGTGCCTCACAGTGTCTTGCAGAGGTGATCATGGTGTGGTCTTGATGTAAAGAGGGAAAGTGGCATGGTGGACACACTTGACGCTCACTTTCCATACACAGGAAACAAAGTCATGTGGTCTTTTATGAAAAATTAATAGTTTCTTTTTAATACCACTGGTAGGTATTTATATAGCTTACTATTAACTAAAAACATGTCTAATACTGTTTCCTAATGTTTAATGGTAGAAAAGATCTGTGCATAATTTAGAAGCATCAGTAAAAGAATTCTGGTCATGATAAAAACAATTTTTAAAGAGATAAGTAGGCAGGGTATGAAGTTGCTATTGAATTTCTAATGTGTACAGATGGTAGGGGTAGAAACAACTCCTACCAGGGTTTCCTTAGGCCTTATTATGTGAAAGTTGTATTAGAGTAAAAATGATAGCTTGGGCTATTCTATGTAACACCAAAGAACTGACTGGTAATGTATTCTCTGTGACTAGGGTACATTTTGTGAGCAAGTGGAAATAAATGTTAGGAGAAGTTAGCCGTTTGGTATCTAGAGACTAGAAGCTTATTGTGGGATGGGCTTGTACATGAAGAGGACATTGTAGGACATCATAAAACTAAGAGAAACATGACCAAGATTCTTAGAGTGTGTAGGAGCAGATGAGTGTGTGTTTTTCCTCTATCCCTTTCTGTCAATAACATCAGACATTTTTCCAGAAGAGCTTTCTGTAAGGAAGAGAGGAGGGCTACAGGTCCTAACAGAAAGACAGTTAACGTAGGCTTGATTTGACTTTTGTGGGCGAGCTTTGCCCCAAACTGCATTGGCAAAGCTTCAGATTTACAATTAATGATAACATGAATATACTACTTAAATATATAGCTAAAGCTATATTTGAGACCACAACTAGTTTCTTCAATATTTTCTCAAGTTCTTAAGACACTTAATTTTCCCTCTTGACTTCCTCTTCATCTTAGAAACTGCAATTTCCTTTGTAGGAACAACTTCCTGCTGGGTGCTGTTCTCTTTTGCCACTTCTGTCTTGGATGTCCTGTGTTTTTATCTAAACCCATAAATGCATTGCAACACTAGGCCATTTCATCATCCTATGAATTGAGAAAGTCTAGCAGGAAATCACAAGTTGACTGTCTCCAACAAAAGCCTCATGTTTCTTGGTTGCTGTGTCATGGTAGGCAGTTGATATTCTGAATGGCAGTTATGAAGAGGACACTTGTAGAAAGAACTTCTTTTCTAAGGATACATTTAAGAGGCTAATCATCTGGGAAACAAAGTACATGTGGAAAGAAAATCTTTTTACAATAGTCTAAAAAAGATCCTATTGTCCACTGCTGTTTTCCCTTATGGGCATGTTAAATTCATTGATTTCCAACAGTGACTTTTTTGATTTGTCTATTTGTTTTTATTTTTAAGATGTTTTGTGTATTTCCCCACTGTCCCAATTGTATGAGTCTTTTTCTTTGACAGAATGGAAAGAAATCTCCATGTATTTTATCTTCCATTCTCTCCTGTTTTCTGCACAGTCTGTTGTGTACTGTTAATCTTACCTTTTCTGCGCAGGTGCTGATTTTGTGATTATCTTTTGAGAAGATGGTTTCCTAGATAAAACAATGGGTCAGAACAGAGTGGTTAACCCCTCAAATGAACATTCTTTTAAAATTTTGGCTGTGGTCTCTTGGAGGGTTTTTTTGTGTGTATGATACCCAGTGTATAAAGAAATCTGTCTGCTCTCCTCCCAAAGCAGAAGGAACCTCTTTAGTTTCCTTCTCTGTCAACTGCAGAAGTGGCACAAAGTTTATTTCCCCTTTGTTGATATTCAAATGGAACAGTTGCCCCTAGGGCTCTCAACACATAAAGGAAAGGTATATTATGAAAAAAAAATAATTTTCTGCTCTTATTATTCAGGGATTAGATAAAGAGAAGTTTTCAGTAAGTAATGTGGCCAAAATTTCACATTCTCTCCTACAGTAAATTTCTCTATGTCAATTTATATTCTTGGAGCCATGCATACAGAAACCTAGTTAGGGTTTCATGAAGTTTATAATCTCAAGGAAAGGACAGACATGTATACAAATAGTTTTAGTGTATAGAAATGGGTACAATGTGTGGTGATTAAAAAAAAAAAAGCCCTCTGTGGGTTAGGAATGACTCCATAGTAGATACATGGAAGTATAGAAAAATATTAAAGGTAGAATCTAGATGGTAGATTTATGGATGCTTTCAGTAAAATTCACATAGAATGTCAGGGGTGGACAGAAAGGCTTCATAGATGAAGGATGCTCCCAAGTCTTCAACATTGAGTGGGAGTTGCCAGGTAGTCAAGAAGGAGGAAGAATATTCCAGGAAAAAGAAATAGTATGAAGCAAAGAGTAGAGAAGGGAGGAGAGGGGAGTGGGGAGGGGAGGGGAGGGGAGGGAAGGACAAGGAAGGGCAGGGCAGAGCAGAGCATTCTGGGGAACTTCAGTAATTTGGTACAGCTGAGTTAGGTTTTTTTTTTTAATGGAAGAGCAGTAGGAGATGAGATTAGAGAATTAAGATGATGAGGGCCTTGAATGTTAAGCTATTTGCTTTTTATTTATGCTTGCAAAAGACAGGGAGTGTTCTTTTCCCATATTTAACAAAACAAAACTCACACCTTTCTTGACTGTGCTTTTCCTGCAGGTTCCATCTCATTCCCCCCAGCCCCCATGAGAAGTAAAATTCCTTGAGATTCATCTCTAAGTTTGCTGTATCGAATTTCTCTCTAATACCATTCCTCCATCTCCTATCTTTATTCCTTCCCCAGTGGTACTACTCCCCAAGGCCACCAAGGAACTACACTAGGTTTATTCCAAAGGCAAGCTCTCCATCCTCATCCTACATGGCTTATCAGGAGCATTGACACTACCCATCACTTGTTCTTCCTTACAACTACAATCAGATTTTTTTTTTAAAGGGAAGAGAATGAAAACCATTGAAGTATATATGCTGCTTCATGAAACTGTTGTTTCAATTGTAGGTATGTATGTCTTGCCTGCTGAAATGTATCTTGTGGTCAAAAGCAATTTGAAAACTGTGACAGAGCATAAGGCTTAAGAGCATGGACAGCATGGGTTCAGACGGGCCAGGTTGGAGTCCACGTTGTTATTACAACGTTGGAAGCAAATTTACCTTTTTGGGCCTTCTCTATAAAGTGAGTATAATACCACCTATCTTGGGGCTATAGTAAGGATCAAAAGAGCTCATGAAAATAAAGTAGGTTGCTTACAAAAAAAAAAAAGGATAGGGATCACTCATATATAGATGGCTAAATTCTACCAGGTGGTTAGAAATCCTCTGCCTGGAACTTTCTGGGATATGGCAATCACCTTTATTCTAACTCCTTAAATCATTTCCCTCTGGCTCTGCCATATTAATTATATCACAACTCTCCAAATGTGGCAGGCTCTTTATTCCTCCATATTTCTGTTCTTGTTGTTGTCTTTGTGTAGAGTGCCCTCACTTCCCAACCTCTGTCTCCTGTGTGAAAGATGTACTCATTTTCAAGTCACCTCTTCTGGGAAGACTTTCCCATCAGCCTTTCTTGCCCATAAACTTGAGCCCTTGCTCCCTGTGAATCCTCCCATGCCCGCACATTTACCATAATACCTGTCACTCTTTATTTCACTGACGTGTTTGCTTTTCTGTTCCTTCAACATTGTCAGTTTCTGAGGTTAAGGTAACTGTCTCATTTATTTTTTGTCCCCAGCCTAGAAGAATGTCTGGTATATAGTATATATGTAATTTAAAGTTTGCTTGGTGAGTAAGGATAGAAAGTCTTATAATTTGCATAGCCAGTGCTGGAAATTAGGGATAAGTAAGACCAGATATTATCCCTGTTCTTAAATACCTTGTAGTGCTTTTTATATTCTTTTAATCCTTACAATGACCTTGTGAAGTAGATACTGTTGTTCCTCTTTTATAATTTGAGACATTGAACCTCAGAATGGTTAAAAACTTGTCCAGGTTATACCACTAGTAGATCTTAAAGCTGGGATTTACAACCAGGTCTCTGACTCAAGTGCCAGTTCATTTTCTACTGCATCAATATGAAGATGTCTTACTCATTTTTGAATTTCCCATATTGCCTAGAGCATTTCTTTTCACAGACATGACAGTGAATTAAAATTTTCTTTTAATTAAATTAGTATAAAAAGTGAGCCATTTTGTGCCAGGAATAACACTTTTCCAAATGCTTTGTAACTTGAAAAAATTAAAACAATGTCTAAAATTCCTAGCTTGAGTTAGGTACTATGCTAGGCAAAAGGGAAATGAAAAGGAAGAGGTACAAGGGTTAGAATTAGAATAAGGTCTTCAAGAATGTATTCCTGGCGTTTGCGGCAAAATGGCGGAGGAGTAGGAGACCTAGATTTCATCTGGTCTCAGGAATTCAGCTGAATAGGGATCAAACCATTCTGAACACCTACGAACTCAACAGGAGATCGAAGAGGAGAGTAGCAACAACTCTCTGAACAGAGAAGCGACCACTTACTGGAAGGTAGGACGTGTGGAGAAGTGAATCCAAGGTGATATTCGGGAGGATAGACGGCGGGGGAGGGGCCTCCGCCGGCCGCTTCTGGCAAGTGATAGAGCCGCGGAGCACAAAATCGGACCTTTTAGAAGTTGGCTCGGCTGAGGGACGTCGCTGCAGTGTCTAAGCAGGGGGTGGAATCCTCCCGGGACACTGTGGTCTCAGGACCCTTGGGGTCACAGAAAGACTGGGGGTGTCTGAGTGCGCCAGAGCTCCCAGGTATCGGAGCGGGGAAGCCGGCTGCAGAGACGGAGCCGAGGCGCGGGCTCTCAGCTCGGGGTTGCCATAAACTGTGATCCACGGCCCAGTCGGGCCACTGCTCCTCCAGCAGGGGCCCAACAAGCGGCAGAGCTGGGGAGACTCCCCTTCCTTCCCGGGGAGGAGTGGCGCGGGAACGCACTGCAGGGATCTGCTGGGTTTGGAGACTCCACACGGGGTCGGGTGCCAGAGATAGCAACGCTCGGTCACAGGCCGGGTGAGCACGGAGTGCGGCCGGAGACCAGGGAGACGGGAGTGACTGCTTTTCTCCGGGCACACTGAGGAGCGGGGCCCCAAGTTCTCAGCTCCTCCGGGTGGAGATTGGGAGGCCACCATTTTTGCCCTGGTCCTCCAAAGCTGTACCGAGAGCTTGCAGGGAACAAAAGCTCCTGAGAGCAAACCGGAGCAGCATCCTTAGCCCGACCGACAAGGGCGGGGCAATTCACCCTCCAGCAAAGACATTTGGGAACCACGGCAACAGGCCCCTCCCCCAGAAGATCAGCACGAACAGCCAGCAAGCCAAGACCAAGTTTACCGATCAAGGAGAACGGGAGAACTCCAGCGCTAGGGGAATATTGCACATAGAATTCATGGCTTTTTTTTTACCATGATTCATTAGTTCATCAAAGTTAATTTTTGTTGACTGTTTTTTTTATTTTTCTTTTTCCCTTTTTCAACCAACATCTTATCAATCCCTTTTTTAAAAAAAAAAATTTTTTTATTTTTCATTTTTAGAGTCATATTTTATCCCTTCATAGTAGTTACCCTTATTTTTGGCATATATATATATAAGTTGTTCTCTCTTTAAAATTTTGAGATACAGTATCTTCTAACAGATCAAAATATACCCTAAATCACTAGTGTATGGCTTTGTTCTAGTCTCCTGCCTGATCACATTCTCTCCCTTTTTCCTTTTTTTTTCTCTTAAATCTTCTTTCTTTTTTCAAACAACTCCTTATCTTATCAAGTCCTTTTATAAAATCTTTTATAATTTTCATCTTTACAGTCATCTTCCATCCCTTCATTATATCAACCCTTATTTTGTACATATATGTCTTTCTTCCTTTAAAATTTTAGGAGGCACTTTTTTCTAACAGACCAAAATACGCCGAAAATCTAGTGTGTGGCACTGATCTATGCACTAGCCTGATCATATTTGATCATATTCTGCTTTTTTTGTACTGTTCTGTTTTTATCTTTTCTTTTTTTTTCTCTTTCTTTTTTCTTTCTTTCCCTTTCTTTTCCCCTGGTTTCAGGTCTTTTCTGATTTGTATACAGTATATTTGCTGGGGACATTGTAAACCTGTTAGCATTTGTTCTCTCATTCATCTATTCTCCTCTGGACAAAATGACAAGACGAAAAAAATCACCTCAGCAAAAAGAACAAGAGGTAGTACGGTCAGCCAGGGACCTACTCAATACGGACATTAGTACGATGTTGGACCTAGAGTTCAGAATCATGAATTTAAAGATACTAGCTGGACTTGAAAAAAGCATGGACGTTATTAGAGAAACCCTTTCTGGAGAAATAAAAGAACTAAAATCTAACCAAGTCGAAATCAAAAAGGCTATTGATGAGGTGCAATCAAAAATGGGGGCACTAAATGCTAGGATAAATGAGGCAGAAGAGAGAATCAGCGATATAGAAGACCAAATGATGGAAAATAAAGAGGCTGAGGAAAAGAGGTAGAAACAACTACAGGATAACGAGGGAAGAATTCGAGAGATAAGTGATACGATAAGACGAAACAACATTAGAATAATTGGGATCCCAGAAGAAGAAGAAGAGAGAGAGAGGGGCAGAAGGTATATTGGAGCAAATAATAGCAGAGAACTTCCCTAATGTGAGGGAGGAAACAGGCATCAAAATCCAGGAGGCACAGAGAGCCCCTCTCAAAATCAATAATAATAGGTCAACACCCCGACATCTAATAGTAAAACTTACGAGTCTCACAGACAAAGAGAAAATCCTGAAAGCAGCTCGGGAGAAGAGATCTGTAACCTACAATGGTAGAAACATTAGATTGGCAACAGACCTATCCACAGAGATCTGGCAGGCCAGAAAGGACTGGCAAGATATCTTCAGAGCACTAAACGAGAAAAATATGCAGCCAAGAATACTATATCCAGCTAGGCTGTCATTGAAAATAGAAGGAGAGATAAAAAGCTTCCAGAACAAACAAAAACTAAAGGAATTTGCAAACAGGAAACCAGCCCTCCAAGAAATATTGAAAGGGGTCCTCTAAGCAAAGAGAGAGCCTAAAAGCAGCAAAGATCAGAAAGGAACACAGACAATATACAGTTAACAGTCACCTTACAGGCAATACAATGGCACTAAATTCATACCTTTCAATAGTTACCCTGAATGTAAATGGGCTAAATGACCCAATCAAAAGACACAGGCTGTCAGATTGGATTAAAAAACAAGACCCCATCAATATGCTGTCTGCAAGAGACTCATTTTAGACCCAAAGACACCCCCAGATTGAAAGTGAGGGGGTAGAAAGCCATTTACCATGCTAATGGACACCAAAAGAAAGCTGGGGTGGCAATCCTTATATCAGACAAACTAGATTTTAAAACAAAGACTGTAATAAGAGATGAGGAAGGACACTATAGCCTACTTAAAGGGTCTATCCAACAAGAAGGTCTAACAATTGTAAATATCTATGCCCCCAACATGGGAGCAGCCAATTATATAAGGCAATTAATAACAAAAGCAAAGAAACACATTGACAACAATACAATAATAGTGGGGGACTCTAACCCCCCCCCCCGACTGAAATGGACAGATCCTCTAAGCAAAAGATCAACAAGGAAATAAAGACTTTAAATGACACACTCGACCAAATGGACTTCACAGTCATATTCAGAACATTCCATCCCAAAGCAACGGAATACACATTCTTCTCTAGTGCCCATGGATCATTCTCCAGAATTGATCACATCCTAGGTCACAAATCAGGTCTCAACCGGTACCGAAAGATTGGGATCATTCGCTGCATATTTTCAGACCACAGTGCTTTGAAACTAGAACTCAATCACAAGAGGAAAGTCGGAAAGAACTCAAATCCATGGAGGCTAAAGAGCATCCTACTAAAGAATGAATGGGTCAACCAGGAAATTAAAGAAGAATTTAAAAATTCATGGAAACCAATGAAAATGAAAACACAACTGTTCAAAATCTTTGGGATACAGCAAAGGCAGTCCTGAGAGGAAAGTATATAGCAATACAAGCCTTTCTCAAGAAACAAGAAAGGTCTCAAATACACAACCTAACCCTACACCTAAAGGAGCTACAGAAAAAACAGCAAATAAAGCCTAAACCCAGCAGGAGAAGAAAAATAATAAAGATCAGAGCAGAAATCAATGAACTAGAAAGAAAAAGAACAGTAGAACAGATCAACGAAACTAGCACCTGGTTCTTTGAAAGAATCAACAAGATTGATAAACCCCTGGCCAGACTGATCAAAAAGAAAAGAGAAATGACCCAAATCAACAAAATCATGAATGAAAGAGGAGAGATCACAACCCACACCAATGAAATACAAACAATTATAAGAACATATTATGAGCAACTCTATGCCAGCAAATTAGATAACCTGGAAGAAATGGGTGCATTCCTAGAGATGTATCAACTACCAAAACTGAACCAGGAAGAAATAGAAAACCTGAACAGACCTATAACCACTAAGGAAATTGAAGCAGTCATCAAAAATCTCCCAAGAAACAAAAGCCCAGGGCCAGATGGCTTCCCAGGGGAATTCTATCAGACATTTAAAGAAGAATTAATACCTATTCTCCTGAAACTGTTCCAAAAAATAGAAATGGAAGGAAAACTTCCGAACTCATTTTATGAGGCCACCATTACCTTGATCCCAAAACCAGACAAGGACCCCATCAAAAAGGAGAATTACAGACCAATATCCTTGATGAACATGGATGCAAAAATTCTCACCAAAATACTAGCCAATAGGATCCAACAGTACATTAAAAGGATTATTCACCACGACCAAGTGGGATTTATCCCTGGGCTGCAAGGCTGGTTCAACATCTGCAAATCAATCAACGTGATACAATACATTAACAAAAGAAAGAACAAGAATCCTATGATCCTCTTAATAGATGCAGAAAAAGCATTTGACAAAGTACAGCATCCTTTCTTGATCAACACTCTTCAGAGTATAGGGTTAGAGGGTACATACCTCAATATCATAAAAGCCATGTATGAAAAACCTACAGCGAATATCATTCTCAATGGGGAAAGGCTGAGAGCTTTTCCCCTAAGGTCAGGAAAGCAGCAGGGATGTCCACTCTCACCACTGCTATTCAACATAGTATTAGAAGTCCTAGCCACAGCAATCAGACAACAAAAAGAAATCAAAGGCATCCAAATCGGCAAAGAGGAAGTCAAACTCTCACTCTTTGCAGATGATATGGTACTGTATGTGGAAAACCCAAAAGACTCCACCCCAAAACTGCTAGAATTCATACAGGAATTCAGTAAAGTAGCAGGATATAAAATCAATGCACAGAAATCAGTGGCATTCCTATACACCAACAACAAGACAGAAGAGAGACAAATCAAGGAGTCGATCCCATTTACAATTGCACCCAAAACCATTAGATACCTAGGAATAAATTTAACCAAAGAGGCAAAGTATCTGTACTCAGAAAACTATAAAATACTCATGAAAGAAATTGAAGAAGACACAAAGAAATGGAAAAACGTTCCATGCTCATGGATTGGGAGAACCAACATTGTGAAGATGTCAATGCTACCTAGAGCAATCTACACATTCAATGCAATCCCCATCAAAATACCATCCACTTTTTTCAAAGAAATGGAACAAATAATCCTAAAATTTGTATGGAACCAGAAGAGACCCCGAATAGCCAGAGGAATGTTGAAAAAGAAAAGCAAAGCTGGCGGCATCACAATTCCGGACTTCCAGCTCTATTACAAAGCTGTCATCAAGACAGTATGGTACTGGCACAAAAACAGACACATGGATCAATGGAACAGAATCGAGAGCCCAGAAATGGACCCTCAACTCTATGGTCAACTAATCTTTGACAAAGCAGGAAAGAACGTCCAATGGAAAAAAGACAGTCTTCAACAGATGGTGTTGGGAAAATTGGACAGCCACATGCAGAAGAATGAAACTGGACCATTTCCTTACACCACACACAAAAATAGACTCCAAATGGTTGAAAGACCTAAACGTGAGACAGGAGTCCATCCAAATCCTAAAGGAGAACACAGGTAGCAACCTCTTTGACCTCAGCCGCCGCAACTTCTTCCTAGAAACATCGCCAAAGGCATGGGAAGTTAGGGCAAAAATGAACTATTGGGATTTCATCAAGGTAAAAAGCTTTTGCACAGCAAAAGAAACAGTCCACAAAACCAAAAGACAACCGACAGAATGGGAGAAAATATTTGCAAATGACATATCAGATAAAGGGGTAGTATCCAAAATCTATAAAGAAATTATCAAACTCAACACCCAAAGAACAAATAATCCAATCACGAAATGGGCAGAAGACATGAACAGACTTTTTTCCAAAGAAGACATCCAAATGGCCAACAGGCACATGAAAAAGTGCTCAACATCGCTCGGCAACAGGGAAATCCAAATCAAAACCTCAATGAGATACCACCTCATACCCGTCAGAATGGCTAAAATTAAGAAGTCAGGGAATGACAGATGTTGGCGGGGATGTGGAGAAAGGGGAACCCTCCTACACTGTTGGTGGGAATGCAATCTGGTGCAACCACTCTGGAAAACAGTATGGAGGTTCCTCAAACAGTTGAAATTAGAGCTGCCATTCGATCCAGCAATTGCACCACTGGGTATTTACCACAAAGATACAAATGTAGGGACCCGAAGGGGTACGTGCACCCCAATGTTTATAGCAGCAATGTCCACTATAGCCAAACTGTGGAAAGAGCCAAGATGTCCCTCAGCAGATGAATGGATAAAGAAGAAATGATATATATACACAATGGAATATTATGCAGCCATCAAAAGGAAGGAGATCTTGCCATTTGCAACGACGTGGTTGCCACTGGAGGGTGTTATGCTTAGTGAAATAAGTCAATCAGAGAAAGACATGTATCATATGACCTCACTGATATGAGGAATTCTTAATCTCAGGAAACAAACTGAGTGTTACTGGAGTGGTTGAGGGTGGGAGGGATGGGGTGGGTGGGTGATAGACATTGGGGAGGGTATGTGCTACGGTGAGCGCTGTGAATTGTGCAAGACTGTTGAATCACAGATCTGTGCTTCTGAAACAAATAACGCAACATATTTTAAGAAAAAAGAAAAAGAAGAAAATAACAGGAGAGGAAGAATGAAGGGGAGTAAGTCAGAGGGGGAGACGAAGCATGAGAGAGAATGGACTCTGAAAAAGAAACTGAGGGTTCTAGAGGGGAGGAGGGTAGGCGGATGGGTTAGCCTGGTGATGGGTATTAAAGAGGGCACATTCTGCATGGAGCACTGGGTGTTATGAACAAACAATGAATCATGGAACAGTACATCAAAAACTAATGATGTAATACATGGTGATTAACATAAAAATAAAAAAATTTAAAAAGAAAAAAAAGAATGTATTCCTTAATTATTAAGCTAGTGATGTAATTGTAGAAAATGGGAGTAAACAGTAAACTATTTAGGTCACTGCTGTGGAACATATTCCTGAAATGATATTAAAAACTTGATTGAAAATCTCCAGTCATCAGAAAAGTAGTATTTCAAATAGTGCTGCTAGTTTTAATTAAAGATAAATGATAGGGATTACAACCTTCTCTTAATTGAAAATCTTAATTAAAAAAAAAGTTTGTAAAAAAATTCCATAGGCAAATCCCTTAAATTGAGACAGTTTTCATTTCAAAAGACATGGTAACACTTATTTACACATTTCTAATCCAATACAAGTTTCATACTATAGTGCAGAGAAAAGTAGATATATGAGTTGGTATACTTTAGTATTTAGTCCGATTTTGGCAGTTTGAAGGAGAAATGCATTCAAAGCATTTGAGATTTTCAGGTTTAAAATTTGGCAGTAGTCTAGTTGTATGGTTGTTTGTTTAGAAAAAAGTTGATGCTTTTCATTATGTAGGCTTTTCAGGTATTTGTGCTAGACACATCAGTTCATTGGTTTTCATTAGATTCAAAATCAGTCAGTCATTTTATAGAATTTGCAAATCAAGGAGGATTTTAGTAGTAGGCCCAAGTTACCATTGTTTAAAATTTCTACAAAACCTACATTAATATTTGATTATGTAGAAATGTTTTCTGGCATAAGTTCCATTTTTTGAAATTCCAAATTAAGAGAAAGTTTGAAAGATAATGACTTTCAGATATTAATAAATGTCCAGGGGCACAGGCCTAGGAGAAATAAGTTGTGGAAAGTGCTTACCCCTGAGGCTTACTTTTGAAGTGCTGTTGTCAACCATGATAATCACGTTATTTTTTTTTCTTTTAATAAAAGTTGAGTTGTCCTTGACTTGTCATGTGCTCTTTTAGGTTAATTTGTTTTGCTCATTCTAGGTGTTGTGGTGGTTTCTACTGAGCCATCTTTTTCTTCTTGTCCCTCTGGGAAATTTCAAAAATAGGATTAGGGACAGATGTGGAGAAAGTCAGTCAAAAAGGAGCATATGGAAAGTAATCTGGGCTGAGAGTAGCCCCCAGCTGATTGCCCGTAAGAAAACAGGGACCTCATTCTGACAACTGCAAGGAACTGAGTCCTGCCACAATCACGTGAGCTTGGAAGAGGATCCTGAGCTCCAGATGAGAAGGCGGCCACCCAGTACCTTGATTTTAGCCTTGGGAGACCCTGAATAGAGAACCCAGCATGCCATGCCTGCACTTTTGTTTGACAGAGCTAATAAATGGGTGTTGTTTTAAGCCACTCAGTTTGTAGTAATTTGTTATGAAGTAATAGAAAACCAGTGTAGCGGAATGTCAACCAGCCTAGGGATATCCCAGTGCCAGTGAGCAGTCTTTTTTTTTTTTCTTTAAGATTTCTTTATTTATTTTAGAGAAAGAGAGTGGTGCACACAAGCAGGGAGAGGGCTGCAGGGAGAGGGAGAAGAGAATCCCAAGCAGACTCCCTGATGAGCGTGGAGCCCAACACACAGGGCTTGATCCCATGACCCTGAGATCATGACCTGAGCTGAAATCAAGAGTTGGTCACTCAACTGAATGGGACTCCTGAGCAGAATCTTATATGTGGGTTTTCTCTTCATAACTAATGTACTGAGGTCACAGTGGGTATCAGTAAATGCTAAGTTGAACTTTAAAATTTAAAATTAATTTATACTTTTAATTTAGACAATTTATGTTTATTCATTGAGTGATGAGAGAAGAAATCTTGGTATTTTCCTTAGTTTCATTTGTTTTATTATTTTTTTAATCTGTAGTTTTCCTTACCTAGAAGAGAAACTGAGAAAAGTCATTTTTATTGAAACTCACTTATTCTCCAGTGGGGTTGGCAAACTATAGCTTGCAGGCCAAATCAGGCCCCTTACCTGTCTTTGCAAATGTTTATTGGAATTTAGCCACCCTCACTCATTTATGTGTTATCTGTGGTTGCTCTCATACTACAATTTCAGAGTTGAGTATTTGTAAAAGACTCAAAAGCCTAAAATAATTACCATATGGTCCTTTACAGAAAATTTTGCCAACCTCTGTGTAGATGGTGATTTGCTTTAAAACAATATTCATCTAACCTTAAATGGCTTCCATGGATGGGGAATGATATTTTTGTGTCTTGAATATACATTATTAAAAGAAATATATCCAGCCATCCCTGATTACCAGGATTAGATTAGCTTGTACCTCTGATTCTACTCAAATGATGGAAAATGTGTTAAAAATAATAAAATCTTATAAACTATGTGTCTGGGATCCCTCAGACAATCCTCAGGGTTAGTGGTTTACTGGAAGGAATCATAGGACTTGAAGTCATTATACTTAAGCTATGATTTATTACAGCAACGGACACAACGTCAAGTCAACAAAGGGAAAAGGTACACCAGAAGTAACAAAGATGAAACCAGGCATGAGTTTCTAAGAGTCCTCTTCCAGGGTAGTTGCACAGTATACACTTGATTCCTCTGGCAATGAATTGCAGCAACATGTGCTAAGTGTTGTCTACCAGGAAAGCTCACTTAGTTTTTATTGGGGTTCCATCATGTAGATAACTGTGCTTGCATGACTGCAGTGGAACTTCAGTCTCTCAGAAAGAAAGCAGATGTTCACCACAAATTACATTGTTTGCACAGACTAAGACAAAATAGTACAGTGTGGCCCAGGTACTGAGTGTGCAAAACATTTCTGTCACAATACTCCAGGAGATCAATTCCCAAGTGCCAGTCAGTGGCCAGTCAGGAAAACAGGCCCTTCTGAGAATACACATGATTGTACCAACTCAACCTGAGTTAACATTTTCATGCATGTCCCATAATAAGTGGTCAGAAACACAAGATTTATGTTCAGAAACAAACACAAAATGTTTGCTAGCTGTAAATGTTCTGCTAGTTATATATATATAGTTTTATATATATGATATAATGCTAGTTATAATTATATTTCAAATAGGTTCTTTTAGTAACTTATTTTAGTCAGCATTATCTTATTTTCAAGTAAGAAATTACCTACGTGACTTCATAAATCAAGCCCAGAGTAACCTTATAGTATCATGAGTCTTTAAAATCTCACCAAAGTAAACATTGTTTTGTTTGGATTCACAGTTTAAACAAAATATGTTCTCAGGAGTGAGGTTTCCAGGACTACCTTTGCTCTTTCTAGTTTTTATAGAGACTGAAACAGTCTGGCACTTTTTTCATAGTTCATGTTCTTGCATGAATGTCAAAGAGTAATCATTTGCAGAGATGACTTATCTCCATAATATCGTTTTAGCTCGTTGTGGCCCGTAACATTCCCAACAGTGTATTAAATATTACCTCTTAGTTTTTGAAATAATGATGAAATAAGCATTATGAAACATTATACCTTTTTAAATTACTTAATATTAAAGTACTTGATGTATCACCTTTATTGAACCTCATAGTTATGGAAAAATAATCAACAAATTTCTTCTTTAGAGATAATTCATTATGCCTCTCTGCATATTTGTAGCTGCTGAAGTTAAATATATATACGTGTGTGTGTGTGTGTGTGTGTGTGTGTGTATCTATAAAATATTTCCCCTATTTTGGCTGGCATTTTCTAGACAGAACCTGGTATAGTGTGTATTGGATACTGTGTGGATAGTGGGGATTCCTGAGATTATTGCCTTAACTTGTGTGACTCTGGACAACTGCATATAAATCATTTAATCTTCCTCTTTCAGTTTACCTAGTTTGCCTCCTTTCACCTCAAAGGAATCTTGTGAGGATTATTTGATCAGGTTTGGCTATTTTGAGGAAGTATCTTCCTGTATGTCTAAGATGTGGTTAGAGCCCTCTACCTGAAATCTGATTAGGGCGTTTTCACCTAACCATGGATGTAGAAGGAGGCCCTGGGCCTCAGAAGTAACGGATAGTAGATTTGCTTTGCAGTGAGGTTTTTTTTTTTTTTTTTTTTAAGATTTATTTATTTGTTTGAGAGAGGGAGAGTGCGCATGTGTTTGCACAAGTGGGGGGAGGGACCCATGGGGAGGGAGAGAGAATTTCAAGCAGACTCCCTACTGAACAGAGCCCAATAGAGGGCTGGATCGCACAACCCTGAGATCATGACCTGAGCCAAAATCAAGAGTTGGATGCTTAACCAACTGAGCTACCTAGGTACTCCTGCAGTAAGTGTTTTGGGCTGTTAGTGGCTCAACTCAGATTTGAAAAAGTAGCCAGATATAAACCTCTAAAGAGCGGAATCTGTATTTTATTAATCATTGTAGTCCAGATGTCCAACATGGAGCTTTGCTCTTTCCTGGTGTCTAAACCCTAGGCGAACAAGTGGTCTGTGTAGACTTGGGCCTGGATAGGAATTGAGGCCAGCCAACAGTCTGTAGATGGAGGGAAGGAAACCCATCTGGCATATGCAGAAGTGCATTACCTCACAGTCCAAAATAATGGTTATCCACAATAATAATTGTGAGTTGTGGAGAAAATATTAAACTATTGAGCATGTGATATTTAAGAAGATAGAAGTAGCATAAGTTATGGAAAACTTCACTTCTGAGGGATTTCCATTAAAATGATTAAAGTATAAAAAGTTTTTATAATTTTCAGTTCCATGAGATGCTCGGTGAAAAACTGGGCAAATTGTAGTCAAATATGTTTAGGAAACACTACATATTACAGCCGCCTCTTAGAGGTCACAATGCACATGGGCATATTAAAAGCTCCTGAGTGATGAGAACTGGGTGATATACACAACTGATGAATTATTGAACTCTACACCTGAAACTAATGATGTATTATAGGTTGACTATTTGAATTTAAATTAAAAAATAAAAGCTCCTGAGAAATCTTACAATTTAATTTTATTCAACCTACTTTATACAGACTGATTTGATTGTAGAGATCATTTTCTCTTAATACTTATTAACATGGATCTTGTGTTTGGAGAGGCAAATCCCAGGTCTAGAGGGCTGTATACTTGTTTTGTACTGTTTTTGCTTTTCTTTATTGCCTTTGTTTTCTTAGGGCATTTACCTGGCATATTTCTGTGGAAGCTCTTTCTACCTTCTCTAGGCTTCTCTGATTTTCTTTCATTTTCTTCCCTCCCCAGTCCACCATTGTGTAAGATTTCAGTTCTTTGTTTTGGGGGGAAAAAAAAGCCTAGCTCATAACCAGAAACAGACTGTGTCCTGCCTCTTGTTCCATTTGCATAAGTGAACAGATTAATTTTTAGAATACACTCTCATTTGGCTTCTCTATTAGTTTTGAGGCCCCAGTTTTGAGTGTAGGTTTGAGTTGGAGGACCCTTCAGCAGACCGGGGACAAGGTGTGCTGCCCCTACCTGAGTGTGCAGGGCTGTGTCTTTCTCTGAACATATTTTGAAACAGAGAAAATGGCTGGATAGGTTGTATCACAGACTGTATCCATATTCTACAATTATATAGTGTCTTCCTTGGACAAGGGGGTGCTTTTCTTTCTTGTCCTCTACAGTCACTGTAGCCAGGCTATGTGGACCTGGTTCTGGGCAGATCACCACTTGTTTGCTGTGGATTTTTGTCCTTGGGCATATGCCCTGACCTTCTCCATACTCAGCTGTGCTTGGTGAACTATGACTGACCCGGTAGGTTCCTTCTAGAGCATAGTAATTTCTCTCTCTCTCCCTTTCTCTTAAGATGCGCCTTGTCCTGCTGTTTCTCATTTTCTCTTTGGGTTCCTCAGAGCAGGCTCTTTGGAACTTAAGATCAGGTTGATAGGACTTGAGTTCCGTCATTCTCATCAGGCTGGAATTTGAGGTTGGAAACATATTTGAGGAGGGCAAGCCAAGTGGTTTACAAAGGTGTGACCATGGTAGTAGCTTGTTAAACCTGTTTACCTCAGAAAAGATTTTTTTTTTCTTCAGCGTGTGAGAAAATCTATTGCTTTTGTTTTTCCTCACTAGCTGGCTCCCAATTTTCACGGATAAAGTTTCAGTCACAAACATATCAAGTAAATAGTGAAAGTATATCGCCTATCAATAGTTTAAGTCTCTATTGTCTAGAATTGTGTTGTGTTTATTGATTTTTAATCCCAATAGAAAATAAAATTCTGTGAGCAGCTGGAAGTCTGATATATATAATCTTTCCATTTTTGGTGTTTTTGCTATTCCACACAACTGTGCAGTTCTTGATAACTAGCCAGAAAACAGACCATGTTAATTAAGGGGTGTGTATGTGATTCCATTGGAATTTAAAGACCACTGGGATATGAATTTTGGTGCCTCCCCCACTATAATCATTGTACCCAGAATGATTCCTGATACATAATAGGCACGCAATTAATTTGAATAAATTCCATTTTAATTTTGGAAGTGGAAATAAAGGCATTTGCTAAGTAAATTTGTTGGTTTATCAGTCACCAGTACTCTTTCATTCCCTTTAATTTGTAGGAGCTGTCTTGGTTTTGGTCATTTTGTTTGCCACAGTTGCCGTGGCTTATCTCCTACGGCATTTTTGCTGTTGCCCTTACCTTCTGCCTTCCCTAAAAACATTTAGTGGTTATTAGATTTAAAAGCTTCTGAGCAGGCAGAGCCTTAAAATCCTTTTGTTCTTTCCTTAAAATGCCACTACTGTTCTTATTTGTAGTGTGACTTTAAGAAAGGGAGGCTGAACCTAAAATAAACATGGTGAACTTAGCATAGCCTGATTCTTGGTGATCTTATAAGATCTTACAAGGGCAGGTCTGGGCCTGGTCAGTAATTGAGTGGGACGTCTCAGAGAGCAGAAACCAGTGTACTGCAGGATGTGGCATGGGGAACATGCCTGGCCCTGCAAGTCAGGGTGCAGCCAGCACCTGCCCCCTTACCACCAGGCATACAAGGTGTCTTCACTGACCCCCACCCCCAACCTGCCTCCCCTCCCCTCATGGACACCTTCTCACCTGGGCTGAAAACAAAGGCTTGAGACTTTTGTTTTGCATGAAATATGAGTCAAGTGAGCTGTTTTCTGTCTTATAATTGGTTATCTAAAAGAATGGTTTAGTTTAGTTACTATTTCCCTTTTCTTTGTTTTACCAGCTGAGTTAGTAGCTACAAAGGTGTTATTTAAAACTAAGAAGTGGTGATTTATTACTAGTATTCTACTATTGCTCTTAGTGTGACCTTTCAATACATTTCAGAGTTAAAACCTTTAAATTTCTAAATGTTAGAGAGCAGTGTTTGATCTGGCTAATTTGTTTCATTTGTCATAGAGGTAACTTTACCATGGAGGTACTACTTATTCTTGTAATTAGACTCTATTTTTTGACTTTGTTAGTAGTAGACACAGTTTTTATCTAAGAGGACCCGACTCATGTAGACTTTCATACATGGATTTAGATTTAGATTTGATACACAGGAATTGGGACACTTCAGTTCAGGAGTAGCTCTTTATTCAGGGAGATCACTAACAGGAATCTTTCCTAAACATTCCATGAAGAAATTTGTAGATAGGGTTACATTAGCTTCAAAGGTATCAGATGATTTGCATAAAGCATTATGCTAATTAATTTTTAAATTTAAAATTTGTGATAGTTATTTAACATTTATTTTTTAAAGGAAAAACAGTGCTTATTGAATAAACACCTATTTAGAAAATTATCTATTTTTTTTATTTTTCTTTTTAATCAGCTCATGTAAGTATATGTATGTGCTTCTTATTTTATCCCAGCTCTTCATGTTGCCCAGATGTTGTGTGCATTACCAAATAACTGGCAGATTTTAAAGGAGAGAAATGGGGTCTTTTTTCTTACCATTTTGGCTGTATAGTATTATAGAATATCAAAATAAAGAATCCCTGAAAGTAATGGAAATCATGGAGTCTTTGTGATCCCTATCCTGCAACCTGAAGGAGGTTGTCTATGATGAGGCTACAGTCACATAAATACTCCTTAATGTTCAGGGAGCTCAGGAGGTAGAATGCTGTGGCTGGTTTGTTCTCACATGTGTCCACAACTCGGGCATCTTAAAGGTTGGTGTCTTGGATCATTTCTTCTCCAATGACCTCTTCGCCAAGCAGATGCATTCCAGCCTCTTGCCAGGTGGCTCTATGTCTCTGTGCTAGTCCTGTGATCATTTAAAACTCCCTGTGTTGGGAATAATATCTTCTTTTCCCTTTCTTTGCTCCTGAAGGTATTCTCTATTTCCTTTAGTAGCACCACTATCCTGTCTCTAAATTTCGCCTCCTTTGTTCATCACTTGAACCAGTTGATTCTTCCTCTGAACTATTTCATTAGCACTATTGATTACCAAACAATTTTAGAATAGTGGTTATTAAAGTAGTAGGCCAAAAATGAATTGTATTGAATTACTTTTAGTACATTAAAATGTTATCAAAACTTAATTTGTTAGTGCATTTCAGCAGTGGGGTTGGGAACAGAAACAAGTCTGAATGCATGGACTTTACCACTGACTCAGACCAGTCACTGGTACTTAGAAGCTACCTTGAAAGCATGTGAAAGAATTTGCCCATCATTATTCTAAGAAATAAATTTGAGCATATTCCCCATGGATGATAGGTTTGTTCATTTGTCTTTATGTAAGAGAACATGTGTGTTCTCTCTACACGCACACCCAATCTGTAGGATTATATTGTTCTTATTATCTTATTCTTATTGTCTCTTGCTTCCTAGTGTGAACCCTAAACTTTATCTGGACTTGTTTATATATCTTGAATATCCATTCTAGTTTCCTGACTTATGTGATTTCTTCTCTCTTCTCATTTTCATCTATTAAGAATTTTCCAGGGGCGCTTGAGTGGCTCAGTTGGTCTTGATTTCAGCTCAGGTCATGCTCCTCAGGGTCATGTAATCGGGCACTGCATTGGGCTCCGCACCACACTCAGTGGGAAGTCTGCCTCTCTCTCTCTCTGTCTCTCCCCTTGCCCGCACTTGTTCTCTTTCTCTCTAAAATAAATAAATAAGTCTTTTAAAAAATTATTATGTTATGTTAATCGCCATATATTACATCATTAGTGTTTGATGTAGTGTTCCATGATTCATTGTTTGCGTATAACACCCAGTGCTACATGGAGTACGTGCCCTCTTTAATACCCATCACCAGGTTAACCCATCCCCCACCCCCCTCCCCTCCAGAACCCTCAGTTTGTTTCTCAGAGTCCATTGTCTCTCATGGTTCGTCTCCCCCTCCGATTTCCCCCTCTTCATATTTCCCTTCCTACTATCTTCTTCTTTTTTTTTTTTTTTTAACATATAATGTATTATTTGTTTCAGAGGTACAGGTCTGTGATTTATCAGTCTTACACAATTCACAGTGCTCACCATAGCACATACCCTCCCCAATGTCTATCACCCAGCCACCCCATCCCTCCCACCCCCCACCACTCCAGCAACCCTCAGTTTGTTTCCTGAGATTAAGAATTCCTCATATCACTGAGGTCATATGATACATGTCTTTCTCTGATTGAAATCTTAAAAAAAAAAAGAAAAAAGTAATCTTCCAGTGCTTTGAGACCTGGTGTAGGTTTTATCTCTCCTGGTATGTATGCTGGTTTCAGATGGGACAGAAATAAGGGCTCCATTCTTCGCCCACTTGTAACATTTAATGTGACCATGTTTGTAATATCTCCTTTATTTGATGTCAAGCTATTTATGGAACTATGTTTCAGATTTTCTCTCTTGCATAACATTTTGCACATAGTGTGTACTGAATAAGTATTTGTTTAATAGAAAATTTTTTCTTTTTGGAGATATTTAGCAGATATTAAGCCTCTTGGTTACAAGCAACAGAAAACAAAACTAGCTACTTTAAAAGAAGAAGAAGAAATTTATTGGAATCATGTTTGTGTATCCCAAGGAATCTAAGATAAAGGTGAAAGATGAACCGGGTCTCAGGGCAGCTCTGGGAACCTCACCAGCAGGAAATCATGGATCTTTGATTTAGAGATTAGCCATTAGTGTGTCTTAGCTTCTCCTTCCCAGACTCTGTATCTCTCAATTAAAAATCTTATTGGCCCAACTTTGGTGACTTGTCTTTCTGAGGCAAATTATAGTAGACACATGGCTGCTTAGACATGGATGAGGCCACACCTGTGACTGCTTGGATGTTGAAGGCTATTTTCTCCATCGATAGTTCTCTGAAAAGAGAAATCAGAAATAAATTGTGACAGTTGTCTATTATAGCAGTATTTATCACTTTTGGAAACTGAGAATGTTTTGAACACTTTATGATTTTGTTAAGTTGCAGATGGTTTCAGTTTACAGACAGTTTCCAATGTTGTCATTGTTTTTTGGTGACTGATTTCACAGGAACTACTCCTTGCTCATATCTTAATCTTGTCATTTGTGATATTTAATCACTAATTCAGGTGTCTTCACAGTTCTGAGGTTATTAGGTCTTCATTTGTCTTTATGTTAAGAGAACATGTGTGTTCTCTCTATATGCACACCCAATCTGTGTGGGTGTTGGAAGATATTATTTCCAACACAGGGAGTTTTACACTTACTAGCATTGACACTAGTACTAATAAGTGTATAATGTTTGAGTATTACTACAATACTAATTGTATTATGTTTCAAACATTAGCAAATAATGATTGTAGCTATATAGTCACTCTTTGGCTCTGTGAATTTGACCACTGCAGTAAATTTTCTGCTATTAAAGATCCAGATTTACTTGTCGGTATTATTTCTGTAATACTGGAAGGTTGTATACCTGAAAGAAGTAATTTTATATGAAAGTTTTAAGAGGGCACCAGTTGGTTAGCTTTTTAAAGGAAACAGGAGAAAATATTGGAAAATATGTGTTTCAAAAGAAAAAAAGTAAAGCTTTATCTTGGTACTTGAGATCCAGTATTGAAGTAAAGTAATACATTTTGTATAAAGATGATTTGATAAAGAATAAAAATTTTCAAGGAAGGAAAATATTGCCCAAGTAAACTGGGTCACTGTGTAGCACTAGGCAGTCTACCAGAGATAGTGATTAAAAAATCGTGGTTGAGAAAATTTTCTTAAGGTACTAGAAGGGATTTCAGTTTTATGTACTGGGTCTTCCTCTGTCGTTTTTAAATTGTAATAATGGTTTTCTGATGACCTCTCAGTCTATGCATCATTTAGACCCATATGAGTAAAAAGTAAATGTCTCTCCTACTAGAAATACAGGTAAAGTATATGAATAAGCAATTCACTGAAAAAGAAATATGAAGAGCCAATAAAAAAGTGCAAAGATCAACCCTGTGGATAATCAAGAAAATACAAACTTAAGAGTGAAATATTTCATACCTGTCAGAATAAAAATTTAAAAAAGTACAAGAAGAGAGGAAGATGGCAGTGGAATAGGAGGACTTTAGGCTTGCTTCATCCCATGAATACAACTAGATAACTATCAAATCATCCTAAATACCCCAAAAATTGTCCTGAAGACTGGCAAAACAAACTCCACAACTAAAGGTAGAGAAGAGGCCATATCAAAGAAGGTAGGAAGTGTGGAGACACAGTCTAGGGGAGAAACAATCTGTGGCTGCTGTACTCAGGAGGAAGCCACTGTCACAGAGAAGGGCAAGAGACAGACTAACACACAGGGAAGCACAGAGGGAGAAAATGAATCTCCATAGCAATTGGCTTGGAAAGTCAGAGAGGCAGAATTTCCTGACTTCTGACAACCAGCAGAGCTTAAAGCCTGGAGTTTTTGGTTTTGTTTTTTTTAAAGATTTTATTTTATTTTTAAGGTAATCTCTATGTCTAGTGTGGGGCTCTAACTTACAGCCCAGAGATCAAGAGTCACATGTTCTACCAACTTAGCCAGCCAAGTGCCCCTAAGGCCTTAGAGTTTCAGAGGTCAATGGGCTTGGCTATGATAGAGCCTGGAGGGCACTGTGCTGCTCTTAGAGCGAAGGCTGGCAAGGAACCCAGAGACATAAAGCATGTAAACTGATATGAAGAGTGCCTGGGACGCACAGTGGGGAGGTTATTTATTCATTTTGGTGCATGTCCCAGAAATGCAGTGTTCATGGAGAGAACCCTCCAGGAACAAAGGAACTGGCCAGCACCATTTCCCTCTGCCACCCTTCTGCATAAGCACAGGACCACCTGCGGGAACCAGCAGAGCGCTAACGCTTCTACATAACATGCTTACGTCAAGGCCCCCTCCGCCCCCCCCAACAATGCTCCAGCAGAACCACCCTTCCCAGTCTTGTTTGCCTCAGTCCCAGTGCCACAAGTCCCTCCCCCAGAAGACGAGCCCAAACCCCTCCTCACACTGGTTCTCATGACATGGGAGTTTTGTAAGGCCTTGGTTCTGGCAGCAGTGGCAACAGGTCTCATTTTACAAGCAGACCAGAGCACACCTAGTTAAAATGCAGTACATTCAGGCCAGGGGCCAAACACTGCCCATGGTAGGCAAAGAGAGTCTGTGTAGATGACTGGCCTGAAAGATAAAGTGGCCAGGACAAAACAACAGAGCACACACAGTACACATTGGAGACATGCCTGGAAGCACCAGGCCCTGGGGAATGGGGGGCGATACATGGTAAGGCACTAGAGGACCTCTTCTTTATAAGGCTATTACCCTCAAGAACAGGAGACATAGCTGACTTTCCTAACACACATAAACAGGTACAGAGACTTAGACAAAATGAGAAGACAGAGAAATGTATCCCAAATGGAAGAATGGGACAGGTCCATGGCCAGAGATCTAAGTGAAACATATATGAGTAACATGCCTGGTGGGTATTTAAAGCATTGATCATAAGGATAGTCATGAAAACAAAAAGGAAAGACAAGATTCTTAACACAGAGATAAGGAATAACATAGCAGAGATAAAGGGCTCAATAAATGAAATGAGAAACATGCTGGATGGAATGAAGAGCAGGCTGGAAGAAGCAGAGGAATGAATTAATTATCTAGAAGACAGAGTAATGGAAAGTAATCAAGCTGAACAAAAGAGAAAAAAGAATTAGGCAAAATGAGAATAGACTTAACTCAGTGATTCCTTCAAATGTAATAACATTTGTATCATAGGAGTTACAGGATAAGAAGACAAAGAAAAGAGAGCAGAAAATTTATTTAAAGAAATAATACCTGAAAACTTCCCTAATCTGGGGAAGGAAACAGATAACCAAATACAGGAGGCACAGAGAACTCCCCAAAAAATCAACAAAAGCAGATCCACACCAAGACATATTGTAATTAAAAGGGCAAAATATAGTGATAAAGAAAAAAAAAATTAAAAGCATCAAGAAAAAAATAAAGACAGTAACATACAAGGGAAACTCCATAAAGCTAGCAGGGGATTTTTTTTTTAACAGGGAGTGGCATGATATGTTCAAAGTGCTGAATGGGAAAAATATGCAGCCAAAAATACTCAGTCCCACAAGGGTATTATTCACAATGGAAGGAGAGATAGAGTTTCCCAGACAAACAAAAACTAAAGGAATATATAACCACTAAAGCAGCTCTGAAAGAAATATTAAAGGGAACTTGTTGAGGGGAAAGGAAAGATCAAAAGTGACAGTGTGAAGGTAGGAAATACAAAATCAGTAAAACTGAATATTTCTCTAAAAAAATCAGTCAAGGAACTCACAAAATAAGAGGATGTAAAATATGACAACAAATACCTAAAACATGGGGAAGAGAGGCACAGAAAGAATGGGTTCAAAATTAAATGACCATCAACTTAATATAGACTGCTATATGCAGGAGAGGTTATATACAAACCTAATGGCAACCATATATCAATAACTACTAATAAATATGCAAAGAATAAAGAGAAAGAAATCCAAATATATCAGTAAACAAAATCAGCAAAACATGAGAGAAAGACAAGAAAGGATCAGAGAAAATCTTCAGAAACAACCACAAAACAAATAAAATCACAATGAGTACATATTGTCAATAGTTACTTTGAATGTTAATAGACTAAACTCCCATTCAAAAGAGAGAGGGTGACAAAATGGTTAAAATAACAAGACCCATTTGGATGCTACCTACAAAAGACTCTTTTTAGACATAAAGACACCTGCAGGTTGAAAGTGAGGGGTGGGGAAATCTATCATGCAAATGGATGTGAGAAGAAAGCAGGGGTAGCAATACTTATATTGGACGAAAATGGACTTTTTTAAAAAAAGATTTTATTTATTTGTCAGAACAAGCAGGGGGAGTGGCAGGCAGAAGGAGAAGCAGGCTCCCCACTGATCAAGGAGCCCAATGTGGGGCTTGATCCCAGGACCCTGGGATCATGACCTGAGCTGAAGGCAGTTGCTTAATCAACTGAGCCACCCAGACATCCAACAAAATAGACTTTAAAACAGACTGTAACAAGAGACAGAGGAGGACACTATATAATAAGGGGACAATCCAACAAGAAGATCTAATAATTGTAAATATTTATGCACCCCAACATAGCAGCACCCAAATATATAAGATAGTTAATAACAAAATAAAGGAATTAATCGATAATAATAGAATAATGGTGGGGGGACTTTAACACTCCACTCAAATCAATAGATCATCTGAACAGAAAGTCAACAAGGAAACAGAGGCTTTGAATGACACACTGGGCCAGATGGATTAAAAAGATATATTCAAAACATTCCATCCTATAACAGTAGAATTTTTTAAGTGCATATAGAACATTCTCCAGAATAGATCATGTGTTAGGCCACAAAACAAGCCTCAGCAAATTCAAAAAAATCAAAAGTCAACCATGCATTTTTTCTGACCACAATGCTATGAAACTAGAAATCAACCACAAGAAAAAGTGTATAAAGACCATAAATAATAATGAACCAGTCAACCAGGAAATAAAAAGAAATAGAAAAGTACGTGGAAACAAATGAAAATGAAATGACAACAGTCCTGGCACACCTGGTTGGCACAGTAGGTTGTACCAACTGACTCTTGGTTTCAGCTCAGGTCATGATCTCAGGATCATGGGAACAAGCCCTGCTTCTGTCTCTACACTCAGTGCAAAGTCTGCTTGATATTCTCTCCTCCTCCCTCTGCCCCTTACCCCTTCTCTCAAATAAATAAATAAAATCTTTAAAAAACAAAACAAAACACAATGGTCCAAAACCTTTGGACCTGCAGCAGCAAAAATGGTTCTAAGAGGGAAGTTTGTGGCAATACAGGCTTATCTCATGAAGCAAGAAAAATCTCAAATAAGTAACCTAACCTTACACCTAAAGGAGCTAGAAAAAGAACAACAAACAAAACCTAAAAACAGCAGAAGGAAAGAAATAATAAAGTTTAGAGCAAAAATAAATGATATAGAAACTAAAGAAACAATAGAACAGACCAATGAGACCAGGAACTGGTTCTTTGAAAAAAATCAGTAAAATTGATAAACCTCTAGTCAGACCTATCAAAAGAAGAGAAAGGACCCAAATTAATAAAGTCACAAATGAGAGAGGAGAAATAACAACCAACACCACAAAAATACAAATAATTATGAGAATATTATGAAAAATATGCCAACTAATTGGACAATCTAGAAAAAATGGATAAATTCCTAGAAACATATAAACTCCCAAAACTAAATCAAGAAGAAATAGAAAACAGACTGATAACCAGTGAAGAAACTGAATCAGTAATCAAAATCTCTGAACAAACATAAGTCCATGATCAGAAGACTTCACAGGCCAGTTCTACCAGATATTTAAAAAAGAGTTAATGCCTCTTCTTCTCAAACTATTCCAAAAAAATAGAAGTGAAAGGAAAACTTCCAAATTCATTCTATGACCAGCGTTACCCTCGTACCAAAGATACCACTATAGATGAAGACACCACTACAAAAGAGAACTACAGGCCATTGTCGCTGATGAACACAGATGCAAAAATTCTCAACAAAATACTAGCAAACAGAATCCAATACATTAAAAAAAAAATCATTCACCTCAAGAGGGATTTATTCAGTATTCGTAAATCAATCAATGGGATACATCACATGAATAAGAGAAAAGATAAGAAACATATGATTCCAATAGAGGCAATAAAAACATTTGACAAAGTACAACATCCATTCATGATAAAAACCCTCAGCAATGTACATTTAGAGGGAATCATACCTCAACATAATAATAGCTATATATGAAAAACCCACAGCTAACATCATCATTAATGGGGAAAAACTGAGAGCTTTTCCCCTAAGGTCAGGAACAAGACAAGGATATCCACTCTTATTCAGCATAGTACCAGAAGTCCTAGCCACAGCAATCAGACAACAAAAAGAAATAAAAGCCATCCAAATTGGCAAGGAAGAAGTCAAACTTGCACTGTTTGCAAATGACATGATATTCTATGTCGAAAGCCCAAAAGACTCCACCAAAAAATGACTAGAACTGATACACGAATTCAGTAAAGTTGCAGGATAAAAATCAATGCACAGAAATCTGTTGCATTTCTATACAGCAATATTGAAAGAGAAATTAAGAAAACTATCCCATTTACAATTTCACCAAACATAATATGATACCTAAGAATAAACCTAACCAAAGAGATGAAAGACCGGTCCTGTAGTCTGAAAACTATGAAACACTGATGAAAGAAATTGAAGATGACACAAAAGAAATGGAAAAACTTTCTGTGTTCCTGGATTGGAAGAACAAATATTGTTAAAATTTCTATACTACCTAAAGCAGTCTATACATTTAATGCAATCCCTATCAAAATACCAACAGCATTTTTTATAGAACTAGGACAAATAATTCTGAAAGTTTTATGGAACCACAAAAGATCCAGTAGCTAAAGGAATCTTGAAAAAAGAAAAGCAAACCTGGAGGCATCACAATTTTGGATTTCAAGTTATATTACAAAGCTGTAGTGTTCAAAACAGTATGGTACTGGCACAAAAATGAACACAGCAGATTAATGGAACAGAATAGAGAACCCAGAAATGAACTCTTAACTATTTGGTGAATTAATCTTCAACAAAGCAGGAAAGAATATCCAATGGGAAAAGGACAGTCTCTTTAACAAACAGTGTTGGGAAAATTGAATAGCTACATGTAAAAAAATGAAACTAGACCACTTCTTACACCATACACAAAAATAAATTCAAAATGGATTAAAGACCCTGATATGAGACCTGAAATCATATAAATCCTAGAAAACACAGTTAATACCTCTTTGACATTTGCTGTAGCAACTTTTTTCTAGATATGTCTCCTGAGGCTAGGTAAACAAAGAAAAAAATAAATTTTGGACTTAATTAAAATAAAAGCTTTTGCATAGCAAAGAAAACGATCAGTTAAACTAAAAGACAACCTGTGGAATGGGAGAAGATATTTGCAAATGACAATAACTGATAAAGGGTTAGTATCCAAAATAAATAAAGAACTTATAAAACTCAGTACCCCAAAACAAATAATCCAGTTATAAAATGGGCAGAAGACATGAACAGACATTTCTCCAAAGAAGACATCAAGATGGCCAACAGACACATGAAAAGATGCTCAACATCACTCATCATCAGGGCAATACAAGCAAAACTACAATGACCACTTCACACGTGTCAGAATGGCTAAAATGACTGATAAATGGATAAAGATGTATCCATGTATGAAAGACCTAAATGTGAGACAGGAATCCATCAAAATCCTAGAGGAGAACACAGCCTCTTCGACCTCAGCCGCAGCAACTTCTTCCTAGAAACATTGCCAAAGGCAAAGGAAGCAAGGGCAAAGATGAACTATTGGGACTTCATCAAGATAAAAAGCTTTTGCACAACAAAGGAAACAGTCAACAAAACCAAAAGACAACCGACAGAATGGGAGAAGATATTTGCAAATGACATATCAGATAAAGGGCTAGTATCCAAAATCGATAAAGAACTTATCAAACTCAACACCCAAAGAACAAATAATCCAATCAAGAAATGGGCAGAAGACATGAACAGACATTTTTCCAAAGATGACATCCAATGGCCAACAGACACATGAAAAAGTGCTCAACGTCACTCAGCATCAGGGAAATCCAAATCAAAACCTCAATGAGATCCCACCTCACACCAGTCAGAATGGCTAAAATTAACAAGTCAGGAAATGACAGATGTTGGCGAGGATGAGGAGAAAGGAGAACCCTCTTCCACTGTTGGTGGGAATGCGAGCTGGTGCAGCCACTCTGGAAAACAGTATGGAGGTTCCTCAAAAAGTTGAAAATAGAGCTACCCTATGACCCAGCAATTGCACTACTGGGTATTTACCCCAAAGATACAAATGTGATATGAAGGGGTATGTGCACCCCGATGTTTATAGCAGCAGTGTCCACAATAGCCAAACTGTGGAAAGAGCCAAGATGTCCATCAACAGATGAATGGATAAAGAAGAGGTGGTATACACACACACACACACACACACACACACACACACACACACACACACACACACTGGAATATTATGCAGCCATCAAAAAAAAGCTTGCCATTTGCAAAGACATGGATGGAACTGGAGGGTATTATGCTGAGCGAAATAACTCAATCAAAGAAAGACATATATGATCTCACTGATATGAGGAATTTTTAATCTCAGGAAACAAACTGAGGGTTGCTGGAGTGGTGGGGGGTGGGAGGGATGGGGTGCCTGGGTGATAGACATTGGGAAGGGTATGTGCTATGGTGAGCGCTGTGAATTGTGTAAGACTGATGAATCACAGACCTGTACCTCTGAAACAATACATTATATGTTAAAAAAAAAAAGATAATAGGAAGGGGAAAATGAAGGGGGGGAAATTGGAGGGGGAGACGAACCATGAGAGACTATGGACTTTGAGAAACAAACTTAGGGTTCTAGAGGGGAGGGGGGTGGGGAGATGGGTTAGCCTGGTGATGGGTATTAAAGAGGGCATGTACTGAATGGAGCACTGGGTGTTATACGCAAACAATGAATCATGGAACACTACATCAAAAACAAATGATGTAATGTATGGTGATTAACATAACATAATAAAATAAAATTAAAAAAAGATGTATCCATGTAAATATGTACAATGTAAATGTATACAATGGATGTAAATATGTACAATGGAAGTTAATTCAGCTATAAAAAAATGACATTAGTGGAAGTACAGAGTATAATGCTAGGCAAAATAAGTCAGGGAGAAGAAGAGAGATACCATATGATTTCACTCATATATGGAATGTAAGAAACATAACAGAGATAAAGGGAAAATCAAAAAGAAAGAGACAGACCAAGAAACAGACTCTTTATTAGAGAACAAACTGATGGTTACCAGAAGGGTGGATGGCGGGGGTGGATGAAATAGGTGATAGGGATTAAGGAGTGTACTTACTGTGATGAGCACCAGGTAATATATGGAATTGTTGAATTACTACCTAAATTTCTATTAAATCTTACCCATCTTAATGCTATTAAATTCTTCCTTGATGGGCGCCTGGGTGGCTCAGTCATTAAGAGTCCACCTTTGGCTCAGGTCATGATCCCAAGGTACTGGGATTGAGCCCCACATCGGGCTCCCTGCTGGGCGGGGATCCTGCTTCTCCCTCTCCCACTCACCCTACTTGTGTTCTCTCTCTTACTGTCTCTGTCTTTGTCAAATAAATAAATAAAATCATTAAAAAAAATTCTTCCTTGAGGAAATTCATTTAAAGCTCATGGTTGTGGTTGGAAAATAGACTTGAGTCTCGAGTACACTTTTATTTTCGTGATTTTATCTTCAACTTTGTCATATGAGTTGTTCATAGCTGGGCAAATGTGTCTTTTTATGTTGTCTTTTCTATTTTTGGAAGCAATTAAAATATGCATTTCCAAGCTTCCTGAAAGAATTATCAGGTCTCCTATTTTCACCTGCCCTTCCATTTATTCCTATTTTTGGTTTTATTTTTTATATGTTTTTAGAGCAGTTTATGTTTACAGTAAAGTTGAGAGGAAGATCTTAGAGACTTGCCATATACCCCTTGCCGTGACACATCTATAGCCTCCCCCATTATCAGCATCACTTACCAGAATGGTACATTTGTTAAAATTGATGAATCTGCATTGGCGTGTTATAATCATCCAAAGTCCGTAGTGTATGTTAAAGTTTACTCTTGGTGTTGTCCATTCTGTGGGTTTGTACAAGTGCATAATAACATATTCATCATTATATCATACACAGTATTTTCACTGTCCAAGAGTACTCTGTTTATTCATCTTCACCCCCGTAACTGCTGTCAATCACTGATCTTTTTGTTGTCTTCATAGTTTTGTTTTTTCCAGAATGTAATATAGTTGGAATCATACAGTATGTAGCCTTTTTTGTTTGGCTTCTTTCACTTAGTCCTATGCACTTATGGTTCTTCCATGTCTTTTCATGGATTGATAGCTCACTTCTCTATAGTGCCAAATACTATTCCATTGTGTGAATGTACCACAGTTTATTAATTCACTTGGTTGCTTCCACGTTTTGGCAGTTATGAGTAATTGATCTAAACATCTGTGTGCAGGTGTTTATGTGAACATCTTTTTACCTCCTTATATATATACCAAGTATATACCAAGGAGTATGATTGCTGGATTGTATTTTAAGAGTATATTTAGTAAGAAACTGCCAACTGTCTTCCAAAGTGGCTGGACCATTTTGCATCATTTATTCTTTATAGCACACTATTTCCAAGGTCTCACAGTTTTCTTAAAACTGTGCAATCTCTTTTTTTCTCAAATCCGAAACTTCTGTCTCCTTTCACCTGAATACAGCTTAAATGGTGATCGTATTCCCATGGTTCCAGCCTGGACCTTCTTTTCTCACTTTTACAGAATTTAGAGGAACAGTCTTTTCTAACTCACATACTTTAATGCACAGTTTTTGTTTTGATGATTCCTGAAATTATATCTCTATCCCGTATTACTTTATTAAAACTCCAGACCCATAAAGCCACTACCTATTGGCCACTTTTATCTCAGCTATTCCATAAGCATCAGAACATTAACATATCAAAACCAAATGTATATTAGCAACTACTCCTCTACAGATTATTTTCTGAATTCCCTTTCTAGGTGATCACACTTTTCTGGTTGGCCAAACAGATGCTTAGGGTCTTCTTTGAATATGTCTTCACTCTCCTTTTTCACATGTGAGAATCTTCAAGTGTGGTTACATCTCTTCCCTCATTTTCTTTCAAGTGTACCTCTCCTATTCTTACTCCCACTCACATCCTCTTTGTGTTCTGCTTCGATTATGAAGAACCTCTAGCCAGCTGCTTTCCTACTGGCAGTCTTTGATACCTTCTCTCTTCCATATTAGAGTCTGTTGTTCAGAATGTGGTTTGGATGATCATTCCATCTGATTTTGTTAGCCCTTGTGGAAACTGCCAGTGATTCCCCCACTGCCTTGGAATAAAGCCAAATGCCCTGCTATGGTTTTCAAGGTCCTCATACAACCTCTCTTGGCTGCTGTTTGTAGATTTTCCTGCATGTGCTCTGTTCTCTCTGGCCTCATATTCATGTTCTTCCTATTCCTTTTCCCTTGAATGTACTTGCTCTTCTTTCTGTCTAATTAACTTACACTTAGCATTCAGCTTTAGGTGGCAGTTCTTCTTCCCTTCTCCCTGTGCCCCACCTGGATTTTTTTGTTCCTCTTACATGTTCCCCATGGAGCCTGAGCAATACTTCGGTTACAATACTTCTAACACATTGTTTTGTAACTATAGTAATCCCCCTTATCTGTGGTTTTACTTTCCATGGTTTGTTACCTGGGGTCAACCACAGTCTGGAAGCAGATCCTCCTTCTCACTTATCATCAGAAGGTCATTAGCCTAACACTACGTCATGTGCCTACATCATTTACCTCACTTCACCTCATCAAGTAGGCATTTTATCATCACAAGAAGAAGGATGAGTATATAGTATAATAAGAGTTTGAGAGAAAACCACATTCACATAAATTTTATTACACTATAATTCTATTTTATTACTAGTTATTGTTGTTAATCTCTTACTGTGCCTAATTTATATATTAAGTTTTATTACTGGTATGTATGTATATGAAAAAACAGTCTGTATAGGATGCAGTACTATCTGTAGTTTCAGGCATCTACTGAGGGTCTTGGAATGTATCCCCGCAGAGAAGGGAGTACTAATGCATTTCATTCTGACCTCTCCATCCCCATGAAGTGCTGTGTCCCCTTCACTTCTGGATGTGAGTCTCCAGCATAGGCCAAATGTGGTTGGTTATTTGCTGACATTTTTCTAGGACAATGGTTCATACTTAGGGGTGATTTTTGTCTCCCAGGGGACATTAGCAATGTCTCGAGACATTTTTGATAGTTATGACTGGTGCGATCATGCTGCTGTTATCTAGTGGGTAGGAGCTAGGTATGCTGCTAAACAACCCTACAGTGCACAAGAGACTTCCCACCACATGATCCAGCCCAAATGACAATTGTGCTGAGGTTGAGAAATCCTGCTTTAGGATGAAGTGTAAAACTTCAGGGCACTGAAAGAAAAGACTTTTCATAAGAAAAAGATGAATTGAATTTGGAGTTCTCAATGTATGCAAATTTTTAGTATCAAGCAAGTTAATTTCTAGTCTAAACTGCTTTGGTTCTTTTTGTGGCCTATTAATATTTATTCAGAATTTGTGCTGTGGGGAAAACATGTGAGTCTAGTGCTTAATAATGGGTTATCAGCTACCTGCAGTAATTTAAGCATACACCTGAGATTGTGAAAAGTATAGTGGAACTAAGCTATTTGAGAAGTTTCTTCATTTACTTTTTCTTACTTTAAATGTGCCTAGTAACAGGTGACTACCCAGGCAGTTTTTTGGAGATGTGGGAATGAGTGATGTCCTTTTTAAGCTCTTAAAAAGGATTTAACTGTAAAATCTCAGAAAAGGGCACAAAAAGTAAACTTTTTGTCTTACGATTAGATTAGCAAATGATGAAAACTCTAGTGCTACCCTGCACACTCACATACTAGTTCACACACACACTGGTTTAACCAACAGTAACACTCATACACTTGTATCCTCTCTTTAACCACATGTCTGCTACAGTGCCAGGGACATAGTCCATGTTGATTCATCAAAATAAGCAGGGCTCCTCATGAAGGACCCCATGCCTACCCTACAAATTGAGTGGGTACAGAAGATCCATTTCAACTAAATGTACTGTTTTCATTTAATAAATTTAAATTTTTGTAAATGTATTAAATTAGGGGTGCCTGGGTGGCTCAGTTGGTTAAGCGACTGCCTTCGGCTCAGGTCATGATCCTGGAGTCCCAGGATCGAGTCCCACATCGGGTTCCCTGCTCAGCGAGGAGCCTGCTTCTCCCTCTAACCCTCCCCCTTCTCATGTACTCTCATTCTCGCTCTCTCAAATAAATAAATAAATCTTTAAAAACATATTAAATTAGAAGAGCTTCCTAATACACTGGAAAATTAGAATGTTGAAGGATAAATTGTTGCTGATGTTAGAACAAAATGGGACTGACCTGCAAAACCAAGTAATGGGAAAATAAGATACCTACCACATTTAAATATTTTAGTGTGTGTCTAAGTAAAAACAGAAGACATCACAGAAAAAGTTTTGATTCTTCTGTCCAGGATTCACTATATGATATGATCTCTGTTTTATAATCCACTTTTCAAAAACATTTTTGAATTAGAAATTTGAGTAGGAGAAAGTAAGAAACATTTTAGGAAATGTTAGGAAAAGAGGCAATGACTCGTATTCTTAAATAGGGACTGTTGATAGTAATTTCAAAATAAAAGTTTAACCTATAACTATTTACAAAGTTATTTCAATGAATATAACCAGAAGAAAATGGAATAAAGGCATATGTAAATATGGACTTGAATAAAGAGTTCTCCAAATTTAACTGCATTTCTTTTAATATTTTTCAGAGTTCTACAGAAATTTTGGAATATTCATCAGATAGTGAAAAGGAAGATGACTCAGAGAATGTCTTGTTCATTGATTCTGAATCCTCTCCCAAATACCACATGGATTTTGGATCTGATGATAGACAGATGGAGAGACTGATAAAGCCGAGGGTGAAATCTGCAGAGACCATTTTGTACACACCCCAAAAACAGACGTTTCCCAGGATTCCAGACAGATCAGCAAACAAGAAGAAGCTTCTAAGGTTAAATTACACCTTTTTTTTTAAATCCTTTTTTTCTTAAGTTGTTATCTTTCTTTAAAATCCAAATACCTGAAATGTTAATTTAAAAATACTTAAACTTGTTTACGTGGGGAAGAAAATTGACAGAATAGAATTGTAACTTTGATAAGCAATTATAGAAGTTCTACTTTCTGGAGATGATTTAGGGAACTGTTTATCCAAGTCAAGCATTCACTGTTTCAGTCATAACAGCTTACATGATTAATCCTTAGTGGGATTGGTTATTTGGGTTTATCAAATTTTATTGAGCATCAGTATTCCAGATACTTAGACAATTAAGACAAGACTAGATAAGACTATTCCTGTTTTTGAATAAGTTATATTATAAAAAGGGAAATAGAAATAAATATATTTGGCTTATTTTTACAAATATGGTTACGGAGATTGTCCAAGGGAACACTTGCAAATGCAAAGATGTATGAGAGAGCAAAGACACCCAGATAGGAAACTGGTTGGTATGTATATGAATAACCATAAGGGCCAGGCCATGGGGGGTCAAGCAGGACATGTGAAGGGGATAGGGGTATGCATTCCAAGAGCCGTGTCCCAACCCTGTGTAATACATGGTCTCTTTGTGTTTTAAATTAGAACAAAACAATGAAAAAATTTCAATGAAAATGAGAACTTGTGGGAAGCAGTGCCATAAAAGCAAACTTAATAGAGTCTCAAGGAAAAAGGAGTTTCAGTAGAAAGAGTAAATGTGGCAATGAAAAACACAGGTTTAGATCTGTTTAGGAAATGTTTACATCAAGAGGCAGGCAGGTACAGTGTATACTGAGAACTCAATGGCAATGTTAGTGAACTAGCAGGGGAGGAAGCCAGGAACCCATGACTCATGGAGTGTCCAAGACAAAGAGTAGAGACAGTGCTGTGATTCTTCTGCTAGGACTAGGATTTCAGGCAAGAAGTCAGATGTGGAGATTAGCTGCTAGTGGATTGAAAGGGATCTCGGGTCCAGAGAGTCACCAGAGGAAAGATGAGGCCTATTTAGAGAATAATGAGGAGGACCCAGCAGAGACAGAGTGGTTAGGGATAATTGCTCTATCAGTGTCCAGGGAAGGAAGTAGGGGAGGGGGATCAGGAGAGGAGAGGCCCATCTTAAGTGTAGGGGTGGAGGCACAAGCATAAAGATGTCACAGAGTCTGGTGGGATGGATGTAGCATGGTGGGTCAGTTCATGCCTATTCACCATATGTATATGTTAACATAAAATAACTCAGAAGGCCGTATGCCCAAAGCAGAGAAATTTAAAGCATCAAAAGAGAATGGTGGTGGTTTATATAGTTTCTGGAAAGAACAGGAAGGGAAGACAATTAGAGGGATTTGAATGTCCTTGTTGAAGTTGATGCCATGCAATTACAGAAAGCCATGTCCCCCACCCTAGTGAGGGCCTACTATGTGCTGGGCACCGTTGCATATCCTGGAGACATAGCAACTACAGCCCTGACTGTAGGGGAGTGTGATGAGGACCCAAGAAGTAAAGTAGAAGTAATGTCAAAAGAAGATAAACTTTATGGAAAGAAATCAGATAAAAATAGGGATCAAGACTGGCTAAGAGGTGTGGCAAAGGGTATTTCATAAATAAGCTGACATTGCCTAAGGTGAGGCAAGAGGGTGGTGCAGGGGATCAGATGGTTTTGTTTTATTTGGTTTTTCTTTTTGTTTGTTTGGTTGGTTGGTTGGTTTGGTTTTTCTTGGTGAGAAAATCATGAGGCCTTATTATTATTTTTTTTTTTTTGAGGGAGGGAATTGTTAGCCTTTTACTTTATTGTAAATTGACCATATACATTCTTTTTACAGTTTATATATTGGGGTCTGAGTTTTTATTACTGTTTTGCTTCTATATTTTCAAACAAAAATTGGATTTTTTTTTTCCCACTACCTTTGCTGTTTGGCATTGAATTCTTTTATATGTGAACAGGTGTATTTGGCAAGAATGTATGAAGGGGGGCACCTGGGTGGCTCAGCCGGTTAAGCGGCTGCCTTCGGCTCAGGTCATGATCCCAGGGTCCTGGGATCAAGTCCCGCATCAGGCTCCCTGCTCAGCGGGGAGCCTGCTTCTCCCTCTCCCTCTGCCTGCCTCTCTTCCTACTTGTTCTCTTTCTCTATGTCAAATAAATAAGTAAAATCTTAAAAAAAAAAAAAGAATGTATGAAGGTTTCTATTTAGTGTGTTCAGTTCTATCAGTTGGTCATATTGTGTCACCCACCTACCCCATTAGTTTTTAAAAGTGGAAAGTTGGTCTGCATTTTTATTTATTTATTTTTTAATTTTCTTATTGTTATGTTAATCACCATATATTACATCATTAGTTTTTGATGTAGTGTTCCATGATTCATTGTTTATTCATAACACCCAGTGCTCCATGCAGAATGTGCCCTCTTTAATACCCATCACCAGGCTAACCCATCCCCCTACCCTCCTCCCCTCTAGAACCCTCAGTTTGTTTTTCAGAGTCCATCTGCATTTTTAGTAGTAATAATCTCTTTTTACATTTACTGTGTTCTTTTTTCTTTCAGTCTTATGAAAATATAAATGATATACAGTATTGTTTAAGGTGTATAGTGTAATGACTTGATTTACATATATTCTGAAATGATGACCACTATAAGTTTAGTTAACATCACCTCATATAGATACCAAGAAAAAAATGTTTTTTTCCTTGTGATAAGCTCTTTTAGTATCTATTCTCTCAGCAGCTTTCAAATATACCATACAGCATTGTTAACCATAGTCCTCATGTTGTACATTACATGTCCAATGCTTATTTATCTTATAACTGGAAACTTGTACTCTTTGAGCACCTTCCTCCAGTTCTGCCCCCCACTGCCACCTGTGGTCACCACAAATCTGATCTTTTTTTCTATGAATTTGTGATGAGGTTTTTTTGTTTTTATTTTTGTTTTGTTTTTAGATTCCACAGATAAGTGAGATCATAAAGTATGTATCTTTCTCTGTCTTACTTATTTTACTTAGCATAATGCCCTCAAGGTCCACGCATGTTGTCACAGATGACAGGAGTTCCTTCTTTTTTGTGACTGAATAATAATCCAGGCAGTGTGTGTGTGTGTGTGTGTGTGTGTGTGTGTGTGTACACGTACCACATTTTCTATATTCATTCATCTGTCAATGGACTCTCAGATTACTTCCATTTTTGGCTATTGTAAATAATGCTGCAGTGAACATGGGGGTGCAGATAACCTCTTCAAAATAGTGATTCTTTTCCTTCAGATATATACCCAGCAGTGGAATTGCTGGATCATATAGTAGTTCTATTTTTAATTTTTTGAGGAACCTCTGTACTGTTTTCCATAGTAGCTGCACCAACTTACATTTCCACCAACGGTGCCCAAGAGTTTTTTTTCCTTCGTATCTTAACAAGAATTTGTTATCTCCTGCCTTTTTGATGATAATCATTCCAACAAGTGTGAGGTAATGTCTCATTGTGGTGATTTGCATTTTCCTAACGATTAGTGACGTTGAACACCTTTTCCTGTACCTGTTGGTCATTTAAATATCTTCTTTAGAAAAATGTCTATTCAGATTCTTTGCCAATTTTTTAAAATTGGGTTTTTTTGCTATTGAGTTGTATAAATTCTTTATATATTTTGTATATTAACTCCTTATCAGGTATGTGATTTGCAAATATTTTCTCTTATTCTGTAGTCTGCCTTTTGATTTTGTTTATTATTTCTTTTGCTGTGCAGAAGCTTTTTAGTTTGATGTAGTCCCACTTGTTCATTTTATTCCTTGTGGTTTAAGTGTCATCCAAAAAATTATTGCTAAGACCCATGTCAAGGAGCTTTTTTCCTATATTTTCTTCTAGGAGTTTTGTGGTTTTATGGATTAAGTTTTTAATCCACTTTGAGTTAATTTTTATGAGTAGTGTAAGAATAGGAGTCTAGTTTCATTCTTTTATATGTAAATATCCAGTTTTCCCAGCACCAGTTATTGAAGAGACTGTCTTTTCTCTATTGGGTATTCTTGGTCCCCTTATCAAATTTTAGTTGACTCTTTATACATGAGTTTATTTCTGGGCTTTAATTCTGTTCCTTTGGTCTATTTGTCTGTTTCTATGCCAATACTATACTGTTTTGATTGCTGTAGCTTTATCATATAGCTTGAAATCAGCATGTGTGATGTCTCCCACTTCGTTGTACTTTCTCAGGATTGCTTTGGCTATTTGGGGTTCCTGTGGTTCCATACACATTTTAGAAGTGCTTTTTCTATTTCTGTGAAAATGCCATTGGAATCTTGATAGGGATTGCATTGAATCTATAGATAGCTTTGGGTAGTTGGGGACATTTTAACAATATTAATTCTTTCAATCCATGGACATTGGATATCTTTCCATGTATTTGTGTTGTCTGCAGTTTTTTTCATCATGATTCTATATATAGAGAAGATCCTAAAGACTCCATTGAAAAACTGTTAGATCTAATCAATGAATTCAGGGAAGTTGCAGAATATGAAGTTAACATACAAAAATCGGTAGCAGATCTATATATACACTAGCAACAGATTAACAGAAAAATAAATTAAAAAGATGGTCTTATTTGCAATAGCATCAAAAACAATAAAATAGGAATAAATTTAACCAAGGAGATGAAAGAGCTCTACCCTGAAAACTATAAGACAAAAATGAAAGAAATCATGAGGCTTTTGACCATGTTCATTTGTACATTATATATCTGAATAGGATATGGGTCTGAACCTCATTGACAGTGCTGGTGCTAGATGTAGGCTCCTATGTCCAGATGGTTTTAAAGCACAAGCAAGGTCAGTTTGCAGGAGATCAAATGCAGATTGAAAGGAATATCTGTCTATGAGGTCTGAGCCGGAGGCATTCTGCAGTGGTTGGGGCCCAGAGGAAGAAGCTGCTGTGGGGGGAATTGAATCTTAGAGAATGTGGTGTCCTGGAAGTCAGGTAAAGATGTGTCTTTGAGAAGGAAAAAGGGCAATTAACTGTGATGGATGCTGCTGGGTTGCACTGTGGAAGCCAAGGAATGTGGGGCTTTCTCATTGGTATGGCTGGGCTAAACCAGACTGCTGTGGGTTTAAGTGAGAATGGAAAAAGAGAAACTGAAGACAGCATGAATAGAAAATTCTTTGGTAGAGTTTGCTTTAAGAGGTGTAGAGAACTGGTTGTTAACTAGAAGGAATGTGGAGATTGAGATTTTTTTTTTTTATGGGTGGGAATTACAGCACATGTTGTATATTCATGGGGAAGGTCCTCAGTAGGGGAAAGAAAGGATAACTATTGGTATGGTGTCTGATTTGGTGACAGGAGTGTGCAAATGGGGGGGTATGCTGGGTCAGGAGCATAGACATCCGTGAACAGTTGGGAGGGCAGAGCGTCCTCAGGTGCAGGTTGCTGGTAGCTATATATGGCAGTGGGAACTCAAGTTCTTTCTGATCACTTCCATTTTGACAGTGAAATGGAAAGTATCTTCATTAGCTTAGAGTAATGACAAGGAGATGGCATTGGAGGAATGAAGCTAGAGAGTAGATGACATAGTCCTGTAGTGGGGGAGTCAATGGACAAGGAATGTATATTAGGATTGTCTGGCAAGATAAGGGAGATCAGTCAATATGGATTGAATTGTGGGGCTGCAAATGTGGAACAGGCAGAGCTTGAGATTGTCCAGTAATTGATTACAATGAAAGTAGTCAATAAAAGTTCCATGTAGTGATTGTAATATTGGACCATGAAATCTAGACCAGGTAAGGTCAGAAATAGTAACAGGCAGGGTGTGGAGTACAAAGAGATGGGGGATAGGACCAGCCTATTTTAGATTGGGAAGAGGTTGGTCAAACACGTTTAAAGTGCTGAAACTAGAGGTAATAAACTAGACAGGTAAGAATGATGGGTGCTCAGAATTGAATTAGTGGAGGGAAGCAGTTTGTAACTTCAAGATGTAGGGAATGAATGGGGCAGATGAATGGCTGAGGTGAGGTGGGGGAGGACTTCATGGAATGGGGAAGTTAAGGTATTAGAAGGCACTGAAATCAAAAAGAACAGTAGCCTAAAGCCCAAGGCTCCAAAGGATGGGTGGGACAGCCCTGAAGGTGCCTGCCTCTGTGTAGGGGTGGACTCTTCCTCTCTTTCTGTGCTTCACAATTGAAGTATAAGGGAACTGGAAGCCTTTGTGATGAGCAAGACTGTCTCTTCCTGGCCCTCCATGTTCATTGGGTAGAAAGGAGGGAAGGGAGGGCAGCTGCAGTTTAAGGTCATTGCCAGGTTGTCCTCAGGGGAGGAGTAAGATGAAAGGAACTTTAAAAGAAGTTGAGGACATAAGAGTTTTTGCTGATGATTGAAGCAACTCCAGCAATATGCAAATGATTGTTTTCTTGTGATTTCTAAATGATAACTAAATAACGGATGTCTGTTTTGTGGTCATTCCTTTAATGTTAATGTGTTTAAATATTAAAAATGAGTTTGATGTGATTAGGGTTGTCAGTCTCAGGCTTTCAAACTGGAAAACTCTTGACAATAGGAGCCAGCTTTGCTAAACTGACTAGAAAAGCTTATGATTGCCCATGATGGCAGTTTGTTGACCTCCTTCTGAAGCAGGGAAAATGGTATCATTTTGATTCATAGGCTGCTTTGTAATGAAAGCACTAGAGCATCATGCATTTAGAGAGGAAAATCTCTTAGCTAGTTGTCTAATAATGATCAAAGAAAGTTTTGCATTAAATATTGGCTTTGTTGAAGTGAACTCTTATGAAAATGCTGAGAATACTGATGCCCTGATAATCCTCACAATAAAAGATAACCAACTTTTGTCATAGAAGGACAACAGAGTACCTGAGAAATAAACTGCTGCTAAGGAAAACAAAAAACAAAACACACACACACACAAAAAGAGGTGTAAGTAATAGATTTTCCTTAACTAGAATGAATAGAACAGTGATTAAAAGAATTGTTGCCTTTTTTGTTTGGTTTGGTTTGTTTTTTTGAGCAGCTTGGCATTTATTTATTTATTTATTTATTTATGATTATTTATTTGAAAGAGAGAGACAAAACGAGAGAGGGAACACAAGTAGGGGGAGTGGGAGAAGCAGGCTTCCTGCAGAGTGGGGAGCCCGATGCAGGGCTCGATCCCAGGACCCTGGGATCATGACCTGAGCTGAAGGCAGACACTTAATGACTGAGCCACCCAGGCACCCCTGCTTTTATTTATTTATTTTTTAATTAACATATAATGTATTATTTGTTTCAGGGGTACAGGTCTGTGATTCATCAGTCTTACACAATTCACAGCGCTCACCATAGCACATACCCTCCCCAGTGTCCATCACCCAACCACCCCATTCCTCCCACTCCCCTCCACTCCAACAATCCTCAGTTTGTTTCCTGAGATTAAGAGGCTCTATGGTTTGTCTCCCTCTCTGGTTTCTTCTTGTTTCATTTATCCCTCCCTTCCCCTATGATCCTCTGTCCAGTTTCTCAAATTCCTCATATCAGTGAGATCATATGGTACTTGTCTTTCTCTGATTATTTCGCTTAGCATAATACCCTCTAGTTCCATCCATGTCATTGCAAATGGCAAGATTTCATTTTTTTTGATGGCTGCATAATATTCCAGAGTGTGTGTGTGTGTGTGTGTGTGTGTGTGTGTGTAAGTATACCATATCTTCTTTATCCATTCATCTGTTGATGGACATCTAGGCTCTTTCCATAATTTGGCTATTGTGGACATTGCTGCTATAAACATTGGGGTTCACATACCCCTTTGGATCACTACATTTGTATATTTGGGGTAAATACCCAGTAGTGCAATTGCTGGGTCATAGGGTAGCTCTATTTTCAACTTTTTGAGGAACCTCCATACTGTTTTCCAGAGTGGCTGCACCAACAATGTAAGAGGGTTCTCCTTTCCCTGCATCCTTGCCCATATCTGTCATTTCCTGACTTGCTAATTTTAGCCATTCTGACTGGTGTGAGGTGGTATCTCATTGTGGTTTTGATTTGTATTTTCATGTGTCTGTTGGCCATTTGGATGTCTTCTTTGCAGAAATGTCTGTTCATGTTTTCTGCCCATTTCTTGAGTGGATTATTTATTCTCTGGGTGTTGAGTTTGATAAGTTCTTTACAGATTTTGGATACTAGCCCTTTATCTGATATGTCATTTGCAAATATCTTCTCCCATTCTCTCGGTTGTCTTTTGGTTTTGTTGACTGTTTCCTTTGCTGTGCAAAAGCTTTTTATCTTGATGAAGTCCCAATAGTTCATTTTTGCCCTTGCTTCCCTCACCTTTGGTGATGTTTCTAGGAAGAAGTTGCTGTGGCTGAGGTGGAAGAGGTTGCTGCTTGTGTTCTCCTCAAGGATTTTGATGGATTCCTGTCTCACATTTTGGTCATGAGTATTCTGTAGTTTTCTGAGTACAGAACATTTCTAATAATTGTTTTTCTTATGGTATCACTTATCTCTCAGATTCTCCCCTTGTGATCCAGTAGTTGTTTATCTTTTTTTCTCAGCTTCTTTATTCTCTATCATTTGGTCTTCTATGTCACGAATTCTCTCTTCTGCCTCATTTATCCTAGCAGTTAGAGCCTCCATTTTTTATTTCAACATGGTTAGACTTTTAGTTCTTTTATTTCTCCAGAAAAGGATTCTCTAGTATCTTCTGTGCTTTTTCAAGCCCAGCTAGTATCTTTATAATTGTCATTCTGAACTCTAGTTCCGACATCTTACTAATGTCCATATTGATTAGGTCCTTGGCAGTCAGTACTGCCTCTTGTTCTTTTTTTTGAGGTTAGTTTTTCCGTCCTATCATTTTGTCCAGAGAAGAATAGGTGAATGAGAGAACAAAATGCTAAAAGGGTAACAATGACCTCAGAAAAATATACACTAAACAAATCAGAAGAGACCTGAAACTGGGGGGAAAAAGAAAAGAAAAAAAAGAAAAGAATGTGATCAGGCTGGTGAATAGAACAGAGCCACACACTAGATTTTGGGTGTATTTTGGTCTCTTAGAAGAAATTGCCTCCCAAAATTTTAAAGAAAGAAAAACATATATATACACACACACAAAGGGTAAATATGATGAAGGGATGGAATATGATGATAAAGATGAAAATTAAAAAAGATTTTATTTTGTCTATTTTTTTAAGATTTTATTTATTTATTTGAGAGAGAGAGAGAGAGCATGAGAGGGGAGAGTGTCAGAGGGAGTAGCAGACTCCCTGCTTAGCAGGGAGCCCGATGTGGGACTTGATCCCAGGACTCTGGGATCATGACCTGAGTCAAAGGCAGTTGCTTAACCAACTGAGCCACCCAGGAGCCCAAAAAAGATTTTAAAAAAGGAATTGATAGGATAAGTTGGTTGAAAAAAATGAAAAAAAAAATGTGATCAGGCGGGAGACTAGGACAAAGTCATACACTAGATTTAGGATATATTTTGGTCTGTTAAAAGAAACCATATCCCAATGTTTTAAAGAAAGAACTTATATGTATACAAAAAATAAGGTTAAATACAATGAAGGGATAGAATGACTGTAAAAATGAAAATTAAAAAAGATTTTAAAAAAGGAAATTGATACGATGTTGGCTGAAAAAGGAAAGAAGAAAAATTCAACTAAAAAAATAGAAAAAGAAAAAAATAAAGAAAAAAAATTTTTTTTTAAAGATTTTATTTATTTATTTGAGAGAGAGAGAATGAGAGATAGAGAGCATGAGAGGGAAGAGGGTCAGAGGGAGAAGCAGACCCCCTCCTGAGCAGGGAGCCCGATGTGGGACTCGATCCCAGGACTCCAGGATCATGACCTGAGCCGAAGGCAGTCGCTTAACCAACTGAGCCACCCAGGCGCCCAAAAATAAAGAAAATTTTAAAAATTAACTTTGAAAGACTAAAGAATTAGGGGGGAAAAAGTCATGAATTCTATGTGCTGTATTCCGCCAGCGCTGGGGTTTTGCTGTTCTCATTAATCGGTAATCTTGGTCTTGGCTGGATGTTCTTTGCTGATCTTCTGGGGGAGGGGCCTGTTGCAGTGATTCTCAAATGTCTTTGCCTGAGGCGGAATTACACCACCCTTGCCAGGGGCCAGGCTGAGTAATCTGCTCGGGTTTGCTCTCAGTAGCTTTTGTTCCCTGAGAGCTTTCCTTACAGCTTTGGAGGAGGAGAGTAAAAATGGTGGCCTCCCAATCTCTGGTCCCGGAGGAGCCAAGAGCTCAGGGCGCCACTCCTCAGTGAGCCCTCAGAGAACAGCTGTCCATCACTCCTGTCTCCCTGCTCTCTGGCCGTACTCCATGCTCACCCGGTCTATGACCGAGCATTTCTCTCTCTGGCATATGACCCCGTTTGGAGTCTCCAATTCCAGCAGACTCCTGCAGTGTGCTCCCGTGCCTCTTGTGGGGAAGCAGGGGGACATGTCCCCAGATCTGCTGCTTGTTGGGTCCCTGCTCAAAGAGTAGTGACTCAACTGTGCCGTGGATCACGGTTTATGGCAACCCGGAGCTGAGAGCCCACTCCTTGGCTCCATCTTTGCAGCTGGCTTTCCCACTCCCATACTTGGGAGCTCTGCCACACTCAGGCACCCCAATCTTTCTGTGACCCTGAGGATCCTGAGACCACACTGTCCCAGCAAGGGTTCCACTGCCCGCTTAGCCACTGGAGCAACATCCCTCAACAGAGCAGACTTCTTAAATTTGCAGTTTTGTGCTCCACTGCTCCATCATTTGCTGGTAGCCTGCTGATGGAGGCTCTCCCCCTCCATCTATCTTCCCGTATATCGCCTCGGATTCACTTCTCTGCACATCCTACCTTCCAGAAAGTGGTCGCTTTTCTGTTCACAGAATTGCTGCTATTCTTTTTTTTTTTTTAAGATTTTATTTATTTATTTATTTGACAGAGAGAGAGAGAGAGAGAGCGAGAGAGAGCGAGAGAGGGAACACAAGCGGTGTCGGGGGTAGGGAGCTGGAGAGGGAGAAGCAGGCTCCCCACTGAGCAGGGAGCCTGATGCGGGGCTCCATCCTAGGATGCTGGGATTATGACCCCAGCCGAGGGCAGATGCTTAACCAACTGAGCCACCCAGGTGCCCCAAATTGCTGCTATTCTTTTCTTCAATATTCTGTTGAGTTTGTAGGTGTTCTGAATGGTTTGATAACTATCTAGCTGAATTCCTGTGACCAGGCGGAATTTAGGTCTTGGGAGCTAAAGACTCTGCCATCTTGGTCCTCCTCTTGTTTTGTTTTTAACTTGATAATTGCTCACTAGTAAGGATCAAGTTAAGTAGTTATTGGCATTTCAATGTTGGAAGACATTGGCCTTTTCCCTTGGCTTTGCCCCATAGAGAAATATTATTCAATCTCTTTGGGCTTTCTTTTTGTTGTTGTTTTTTAATTTTTATCTTTTTGGTTCATGGATTCATTGTGTTTAAGTCATAACTAATAAAAGTCAATGCAAAATTGGTCTTATATTTAAGTATGTTTTCAATAATAAAGCCATATTTCTCCATTCTTATCATCAGGTTATTTTTCACAATGTCTATTATATCTAACAGAAAGCAAAACTTGAAAATACTATACTACATGTATTTAAATTATTTTTTTCTTTACTTATATAGCATATTAAAAATATTTCAGTGAGCTTTTTTTCTGGAAATGTTGGAAGAGTTTTGAATCTTTATTCTTTTTCACTTCATATTGTTTTTGAAAAAATGTTTAGCACTGTTGAATTGATGCCAGGAACCTTTTCAGGTAGGTTACCAATCAACTTTTTTATATAAAAGTTAATTAGAATATCTTAACTTGCTTAGTGAATTTTTTTTCTCCGTTGGTGTGTTGAATTTTATCTCTAAATAACTTTGGTGACTGTATTGAAAATAGTCAATTTGGAGGCTCTGATCCAAGATGGCAATATAAGAACCTCTTGAATTCACCTTCCTCATGAAGACACCAAATCTATAGCTACACATGAAGCAGTTCCTCTTGTAAAAAATCCAGAAACTGAGGGACTCTTATACATTGGATGAGTTAGAAAGTACCCACATTGAAAGGGGTAGGAAAGGGTAAGACACACTCTAGCCATAAATCCCACCCCTAGCATAGTGACATACACTAGGTAGGGAACTCATAACTCCCTAGTTTTCCATGAGAAACAAAGAGTTTGAACCCAGCGTCTAGCACCCCAACTTTTAAGACTTTCACTGGAGAGATGAACCCCCAAAATACCTAGTTCTGAAACAGGGCTTGTGTCCACAAGACCCATAAGACTATAGCAAACTATTTTTCACCTGGCTTGGACCTGTTGTGGTTTTCCCTCCAGGGCTCAGCACAGAGGGAGTATATAACACCCATCTTCTAGTCTTTTCCTGAAAGCTGCCTATTTGTGTACTTTAAAAGCTGCTGCTGCCTGAGGATCAGGCTTCTAATTTAGCACACACGTAGGTACTGACTGTCATCCTCCCTAGAGATCAGGGAGGTCAGCAGATGACATCTCCGTGCCCCCTGTAGATCTTCAGTGTCTCCCAGAGGGTACATCTCTTGATCTCCTGGCTCTGATGACTAGGGGGACTTGTAGTTTGTGGGTCCCATGGGTCTGTAGCAAACAAGGAAGCAGTTCTTACCTGGCTATCCCTTGAGGACTCAGAGCAGAGATGATCAGAGGAAAATGCTGAGCTCCTAGTCTTACCCTGAAAGAAGTCTGCTTGCATACTTTAAAAGCTGCTGACTAAGGGTTCAGCTTTCAGTCAGCTTATATCTAGTGCTGACTGAGATCCTACCCTTTGGCACACTGACAGGTATTGGCACCCACAACTACTGGGAGCTACTAAGAAAAAAAAGGCAGTTTTGACTTCCACAAAGAGATAACTAAGAGCTCAAGGCAGGCTGAACAATAAGGTCCATCTCCTACACAAGACCACTTTATAAAGACTGGAAGAGTGGCTGTTTTACCTAATACATAGAAACCAAAACAGAGAATCAAGGATAATGAAGAAACAGGAACATGTTCCAAAAAAAGAACAAGGAAAAACTCCAGAAACAGACCTTAATGAAATGGAGATAAGTGATTTGTCTGACAAAGAGTGCAAAATAATAGTCATAAAGATGTTTAACATGGTCAGGAGAATAATGCATGAACAAAGTGAGAATTTTAGGAGATAGAAATAAAAGAATGTACCAAACAGAAACCACAGACCTGAAAAGAATACAGTAACTACAGAAAAATTCAAAAGACTAGATCAGCTGGAAGAAAAGATCAGTGAACTCAAAGATTGGGCAGTGGAATTCATCCAAACACAGGAACAAAAAGAGAAAAAAAAAATGGAAAAGACTGGAGATACCTTAAGGGACTTAAAGGATACCATCAAGTGGATGAATATTTGCAATATAGTTGTCCCAGAAAAAGAGAGACAGAAAGGAGCAGAAAGCTTATTGAAGAAATAATGGCTAGAAATTTCCCTAATCTGGGGAAAGAAATGGGCATCTAGTTCCAAGAAGTCCACAGAGTTATAAATAAGATGAATAGAGACCCACACCAAGAAACATAATTAAATTATGAAAAGTTAAAGAAGAGAATTTTTATTTTATTTTTTTTAAAGATTTTATTTATTAGAGCACAGGCAGAGGGAACAGCAGGCAGAGGGAGAAGCAGGCCCCCTGCTGAGCAAGGAGCCAAATGTGGGACTTGATTCCAGGACCTTGGGATCATGACCTGAGCCAAAGGCAGACGCTTAACCAGCTGAGCTATCCAGGGATCCCAAGAAGAGAATTTTTAAAGCAGGAAGAGAAAATTTACCTTGTTATGTATAAGGTAACCCCCATGGATTTTTAGTCAGTGGATTTTTTAGCAGAAACTTGGCAGGCAGGTAGGGAGTGGCGTGATATATTCAATGTGCTAAAAGAAAAAAAGCTGCCAACCAAAAATACACTACCCAGCAAAGTTGTCCTTCTGAACTGAAAGAGAAGTTAAGAGTTTTACACAACTGCAAAAGCTAAAGGAGTTCATCAACACTAGTCTAGTGTTGCAAGAAATGTTAAAGGGAACTTGTTCAAGCTGAAACAAAAGGACACTAATGAGTAACAGGAAAACGTGAAAGTATAATCTCATCGGTAAATGTAAATATGTAGTTAATTTCAGAATATTCTAACGATGTAATGGTGGTGGGTAAATCACTTATAGTATGAAGATTAAAAAGCGAAAGTATTAAAAAAATCTATACAAAAAATTTGTTAGTTGATAAACAAGATAAAAAGATGTAACTTGTGACATCAAAAACATTGTAACGGGACAATAAATATATAGAGCTCTAGTCTGCATTTGAATTTAAGTTGTTATAGGTTAAAATAGACTGTTATAAATATAAGATGTCTTAAATCTCATAGTAAGTGTGAAGTAAAAACTTGAAATAGGCAGTGCCTGGGTGGCTCAGTTGGTTAAATGTCTGCCTTCAGCTCGGGTCATGACTTCAGGGTCCTAGGATCAAGCCCCACATTGGGGTCTCTGCTCAGCATGGAGTCTACTTCTCCTTCTCACCCTCCCTCTGTGCTCTCTCTCTCTCTAATAAATAAAATCTTATTAAAAAAACTGTAATAGATAAAGGGAAAGGAATCAATACAGACTATTATAGGAAGTCATCAAATTAATATGGAAGAGACAAAGGAAGAAAGGGACAAATGTATTACAAAAAGGCAAAAAACAAGAAAATGGCAATAGTAAGTCCTTATCTTTCAGCAATTACTTATAAATATAAAGGGATTAAATTCTCCAATCAAAGGACATAGAGTGGCTGAATGATTAAAAGAATAAGACCCAACTATATCCTGCCTTAAGAAACTCATTCATTCCTTAAAGAAGCACATAGACTGAAAATGAAAACAGAAAACCATATTGTGTGAAAATTGGAACCCAAAGGGTTTGCTATAGTTACATCAGACAGAACAGACTTTGAGCCACAAACTCTAATAAAAACATGATCATTATGTAATCACAAGGGTATCAATTCATCAAGAGGATAGAACAATTGTAAACGCTTATGTACCTAACATTGGAGCACCTAAATATATGAAGCAGATTTAACAGGTATGAAAGAAGGCAGAAATACAATAATATTAGGGAACTACAGCACCCGACTTTCAACAATAGGTAGATCATCCAGATAAAATCTTTGACTTAGAGACATTACATCATATGGACTTAACAGACATTTATAGGACATTACATCTAAGAACAGCAAAGTACACATTCTTCTCAAGAGCTCCTGGAACATTTTTCAGGCTAGATCAAAGTCTTAACAGCATAAGAAGATTGAAATCGTATCAGCCATCTTTTCTGACCACAATGGTTTGAAACTAGAAATCAATTATAGGAAGAAAACTGGAAATTCACAAATACATGGAGATTAAAAAACATGCTCCTGAACAACCAGTGGGTCAAAGAAATCACAAGAGAAATTTAAAAAATCTCAATTCCAAAGAAATGGAAATACAATATACCAGAACTAACTGGATGCAACAAAAGCAGTTTTAAGAGGGAAGTTCATAGAGATAAATGCCTATAGTAATGGGAGAAGATATTTGCAAATGACATATCAGATAAAGGGCTAGTATCCAAGATCCATAAAGAACTTCTCAAACTCAAAACCCCCAAAACAAATTATCCAGTCAGGAAATGGTCAGAAGACATGAACAGACATTTTTCCAAAGAAGACATACAAATGACCAACAGACACATGAGAAAATGCTCCACATCACTCAGCAGCAGGGAAATACAAATCAAAACCACAATGAAATACCACCTTACACCAGTCAGAATGGCTAAAATTAACAAGACAGGAAACAACAAATGTTGGCGAGGAGGTAGAGAAAGAGGAACCCTCTTACACTATTGGTGGGAATGCAAACTGTTGCAGTCACTCGGGAAAACAGTATGGAGGTTTCTCACGAAATTAAAAATAGAGCTACCCTATCACCCAGCAATTTCCCTACTGGGTATTTACCCCAAAGATAGAAATGTAGTGATCCAAAGGGGCACCTGCACCCCAGTGTTCATAGCAACAATGTCCACAATAGCCAAACTGTGGAAAGAGCCAAGATGTCCATTGACAGATGAATGGATAAAGAGAAGATGTGGTATACATGTACAATGGAATATTACTCAGCCATCAGAATGAATGCTTATCATTTACATCGACATGGATGGAAGTGGAGGGTATAATGCTGAGCAAAATAAGTCAATCAGAGAAAGATAATTATCATATGGTTTTACTCATATGTAGAATATAAGAAACAGCACAGAGGTAATAGAGGAAGGGGGGGAATGGGAAGTCATCAGAGAGGGAGACAAACCATGAGAGACTCTTAACTATAGGAAACAAACTGAGGGTTGCTGGAAGGGAGGGTTGCTGGAGGGGATGGGGTAATTGGGTGGTGGGTATTAAGGAGGGCACGTGATGTGATGAGCACTAAGTGTTATACACAACTGATGAATTATTGAACACTACATCTGAAACTAATGATGTACTTTAAGTTGGCTAACTGAATTTAAATTAAAAAAAATTTTAAATGCCTTTAGTAAGAGAAAAAAAAGACCTGAAGTAAACAATGTAACTTTATACCTCAAAGAATCATAAAAAGAAAAACAAATTAAGCCCAAAGTTAGTAGAAGGAAGGAAATAATCAAAATCATGGTGGAAGTGTATGATATAGAGACTAAAATCACACTAGAAACTATCAGTGCAACTAAGAGATGATTTTTGGAAAAGATTGAAAAATAGAGAAATCTTTATCTAGACATACCAAGAAATGAAAAAAGACTCAAATGAATAAAATTAGATACGCAGGAGGAAGCATTACAACTGATACCACAGAAGTACAAAGGGTCATGAGAAACTACTGTGAACAATTATACACTGACAAATTGGACAACCTAAGAGAAATAGATAAATCCCAGAAACATACAGCCTACCAAGACTGAAGCAGGAAGAAATAGAAAATCTGAACAGATCAATTACTTGTAAGGATATTGAATCAGTAATCAAAAACCTCCCAACAAAGAAAAGTTCAGAAACAAATGCCTTCACTGGCAAATTCTACCTAATCCTTCTCAAAGTCTTTTAAAAAATAAAAGAGGAGGGAATGTTTCCAAAGTCATTTTACGAAGCCAGCATTATGCTGATACTAACATCAGAGAAAGACACCATAAGAAAATTACAGACTGATATCTCTGTTCAACATCGACACAAAAATCCCCAACAAAGTTTTAGTAAACCAAATTGAAAAAAGGTTCATACACCATGATCAATTGGGATTGATTCCAAGGATGCAAGGATGGTTCAACATACACAAATCAATCAACATGATATATATACCACATTAACAAAATGAAGGAGAAAAATCATATGAGTATCTCAATAGATGCAGAAAATGCTTTTGACAAATGTCAACATCAATTCATAAGAAAAAATGCCAATGATTTGAGTATAGAAAGTACCTCAACATAAAAAGGCGCATATAATAAGCCTACAACTAACGTGATACTCCTAAGATGAGGAACAAGACAATGATGCCCACTCTTGTCACTTTTATTCAACAGATTACTAGAAGTCCTAGCCAAAGCAGTTAGGCAAGAAAAAGAAATAAAAGGCATTTAAGTTGCGGAGGAAAAAATAAAACTGTCTCTATTTACAGATGACATGATATTATATGTAGAAAACCCTAAAGACTCCAGCAATAAACTGTTAGAACTAGTAAATGAATTCAGTGGTTTCAGGATACAAAATCAATACACAGAAATCAGTTGTATTTCTATACACTATCCAAGAGAGAAATCAAGAAAATAATCCCATTTATAATTGCATCAAAATATTAAAATACCTAGGAAGAGGGGCACCCACGTGGCTCAGTTGGTGAAGCATCTGACAAGCTCAGGTCATGATCTCAAGGTCCTGGGATTGAACCTTGGGTCAGGCTCACTGCTCAGCAGGGAGTTGGCTTCTCCTTCCCCTTCTCCCTCTGCCCCTCCCCTTGCTCATATATATAGGAAGAAATTTCACTCAAGAGGTAAAAGTACTGTACACTCAAAAGTATAAGACACTGATGAAAGAAATGAAGGAAGTAAAAAATAAATGTGTTCATAGATTGGGAGAATTAATATTGTTAGTATGTTAATACTGCCGAAAGCAATCTACAGGTTCGGTGCCACCCCTATCAACATTCCAATTGCATTTTTCACAGGAATAGAACAATCTTAAAATTTGCATAGGTCCACAAAAGACTTTAAAGAGCCAAAACCATCTGGAAAAAGAAGAACAAAGCTGGAGGCATCACATTTCCTTATTTCAATCTATATCACAAAGCAGTAGCAATCAAAACAGTATGGTACCGGTATAAAAATAGACATATATTTCAATGGAACGTAATGGAAAGCCTAGAAATAAACCCATGCATATATAGTCAATTTCTTTGTGACAAAGGAGCCAAGAATATACAATGGGGAAAGGACAGTCTCTTCAATAAATGGTGTTGGGAAAACTGGACAGCCACATGAAAAGAATGAAACTAGACTATGATCTTATACAATACACAAAAATGGACTCAAAATGTATTAAAGATTTGAATTTAAGACCCAAAACCATAAAACTCTTAGATCACGACTTGGGGGTAAGTTCCTTGACATAGATCTTGGCAATGATTTTTTGGATTTGATGCCAAAAGCAAAAGAAATCAAAGCAAAAATAAACAAGTGGGACTACACCAAACTGAAAAGCTTCTACACCAAAAAAGAAAACCATTAACACAATGAAAAAGGCATTCTTCTGAAAGGGAGGAAATATTTGCAAATTATACATCTATTAAAAGATTGATATCCAAAATCCATAATGAACACCTACAACTCGGCAAAGAAAACAAACAATCCAATTTTAAAAGGGCAGAGTAACTGAATAGATACTTATCCAAAGAAGACATACAAATGGCCAATAGGTACATGAGAAAGGTGCTCTACATGACTAATCATCAGGGTAATGTAAGACAAAACTCAGAGATCTCAGTCATACCTGTTAGAATGGTTATCATCAAAAGACAAGAGATGTGGGAGCCTGGGTGTCTCAGTCTGTTGAGCAACTGACTCTTGATTTCAGTTCAGGTCATGATCTCAGGGTCATGAGATCAAGCCCTGTCTTGGGCTCTGTGCTCATTGGGAGTCTGCTCTTCTCCCTCTGTCCCTCCCACTGCTTGTGTGCATGTGCACACACACACTCTCTCTCTCTATAAAATAAATAAATAAATCTTTAGGGGAAAAAAAAGAAAATAACAAGTACTGGTGGGGATGTGAAGATAAGAGAAACCATGTGCACTGTTGGTGGGAATGTAAATTGGTACAGCCACTATGGAAAATGGTATGACAATTTCTTAAGAAAAAAATTAAATATAGAACTATCTTACAATCCACCAGTTCACTGTTCAGTAGTAAATCCATAAGAAATGAAAACAGGATATCAAAGAGATATTTGCACTTCCATGTTTATCATAGCATTATTCAGAATAGTTAAAATATGTGGAAACAACCTAATCTCAGCCAGTGGATAAATGGGTAAGAAGATGTGATGTGCACGCGTGCGCACACACACACACACACGAATATTATACAGTCATGAGAAAGCTGGGAGTCCTGCCGTTTGTGACAACATAGGTGGACCTTCAGGGCATTATGCAAAGTGAAATAAGCCAGACAGAGAAAGATAAGTACTTGCATGGTATCACTTATTAAGTGGAATCTAAAAACAAAAAAGAAGTCAAACTCATAGAAACAGAGAGTAAAAAAGTGGTTGCCAGTGCCAGTTGTGTATATATGGAGAATGTGATAAAAGGGTACCAGGTATAAAACGAATAAGTTCTGAGGATTTAAAGTAAAAGATGAATAAGTTCTGCGGATTTAAAGTAAAATACAGTAATAGCTACTACCTTTGAGCTTTGATAAACTATAATAGTTTTCAGATTGAAGAACAAAAAAAAAAATCTGACAGTGTAAAAAGGAAAAGTAAAACACAGTGACTAATGTTGTTAACATTGAAATTTGCTAAGAGAGTAGAGCTTTAATATTCTCATACACACACAAAAGTTAAATATGTGTGGTAATGGATTTGTTAATTAACTAGATGGGAGGAATCCTTTCACAATGTATATCAAATCACCACAATATACACTTTAAATATCTTAGTAAATCTGTCAATTATACTTCAGTGGAACTTAAAAAAAAAAAGTTAATTTGTATGTATACAAACAGAGCCTTATTGAACTGCCTGGGTGACTTTTTTTTTTTTTAAATAATGTGGTATGGGGGTGCCTGAGTGGCTCAGCCAGTTAAGCAGTTGCCTTTCCTGAGACCGAGCCCCAGGTCAGGCTCCCTGTTCATTGGGGAGTTGGCTTCTCCCTCTCTCTCTGCTGCTCCCCCTGCTTGTGCTCTCTCGCTTGCACTCTCTCTCTCTCAAATTAATAAATAAAATCTTTTAAAAAAATAATGTGGTACAGGTTTTTACTAGAATTATGATTGTGGAATAGAAGTCATGATGTTTCCATTCCTAAAGTTTTGTTGCATATGATGAGAATTTCTTTGGGCAGATTGGAACAGAGATATCCTGTGAAGCACCAGTACAGCTCCTAATAACTAAAAGCAAGCTCAAATGCTGATTCTATCTTATGGCTCTAGATATTCCCACATGCAGAGAACTGTTCTGCATTTATGTTTACTCTATCTTTTTACTTTTCATCTTATAATTCCTACAGTTTACTTGTGAGAGTCTACAGTTTACTTGAGGATGTGGCCTTAACCGTATACTGCTTTCAGATTGCATTTTTTCTTTTCTTCACAGTCATAGGATTGAAAAACCAACATTTGACAAATAACTGTCTAGATCATTGTACAAAGAATACAGTGTTTTGCTTTTTTTCTATATTTATTATGAGTTTCTTTTTAAGTAGTACTCTCTAAGAGGCAGTTGATATATCATTGAAGCTAAGCTTATGAACTCTGGAGCCAGACTGCCTGGGTGTGCATCCAGGTGTGCCACTTATCACATGTCTCACCTTGCATAGGTGTTTAATTTCTCAGTGCCTCAGTTTATCATGTGTAAAATGAGGATGACAATAGTACCTACTTTTATAGTGTTGTTTAGAGAAGGAGTATAAAAGTTACTTTCTGTAAACAGAAGGCTATGAAGCGGAGCTTACACATATATTAAGTAGAGATAGACATAAAAGTAGAGGTTCTTTGGCATATTTGTGATTATGAGAATTATATATATATTTATATGCTATACATTCAGAAATAATAGTGCCATTGAAAAACAAGTGTCTATTGAAAAACAAGTGTCTATAGAAAAACAAAGTAGGTAGTATGATAATATACATAATATGTATAAAAATAAGAACTTTCAGTCATTTCAGTGGAAAGAACATAAGGTGCAAGTAAAAATCATAACAAAATCAGTAACACCAATGACTATTTCTTGAAGGTTTAAATGCTGGGCACTATGGTAAGTCTTTTCTGGTTTCAACAACTTATTTCATCATCTGGCTAGTTATGTAATATTGGAGAATTTCCTTAACCTCCCTCTAAGCTCTGGGTTTTATCATCTATTTGGTAATTATTGATATTTGTTCTTTCTTAATAAAGGTATATTATTAGAATAAAATGATCTTATTCTATCTACAAAATGATCTCTTTTATCTGTCTTCAGTACATTATCTGTGTACTGAAACGATCAGTGAGCTGGTACATAATTGTGTGAGATAATATATTGATAAATTATGTAGCATGTGGTCATAATGGTGGTTAACAACTGATCCTGACTTTTCTTGAGAGCTCAGATGTGTTAGGAGCTGCTGACTTCTCTGACCCTAGGTAGCTTCCTGAATCAAAAATATTTGTATATATATGTTCATATGCATTTATAATATACATATAAATGAATATACATATTATATATGATTTAATATATGTTAATATAAGCATTGTATTGTTAATATAAAATATACTTATATCATATAATACATAACAATGTAATTATGTAACAATATGTAATTATAATATATAATGTATATTATATATAATATATAAATATTATAATAATATAATTGATAGGTTAGTGTAGTAATATATAATAGTATTATATATATTATTCATTGATGGGGAAGGGTTTTTATGAAGTATGTCCATTGTTATCAATCATCTTCTTGCCATACATGGAAGTTTTTTTTATTTTTATAATGTTGGTATCCTTGCTGTGTGCTTGTGATTAAAACTCATTTGTCTCTGTGGTCCAAATAATAAGCCCATACCCAAATTTTCTTATTTAATGTTCTGCCTATCAGCAATTTGCAGGTTTTATTCTTGACTATAATTCTGACCACACTTTAATTTATATGTTTTGTCAGATTGTGAGGCTCCCCCATGGCATGGCTCATTGCCTTCTTTGCATTACTGGCATCTAGCACTTTGCTAGATAGAACAGGAAAGAAGTGATCTGTATATGTTTATGGGATAAATAAACTAGGAAAGAATAGAAAGGAAATCAAATTGATCTGAGAGTAGCTTGTATTTCTAAGAATCAAGAAACTGAGCTTCCAAGAAATCTTTAAAAAGATTACTGATCTAGGAGGATTGGGCCTCTAGGAAGACAATGTAATGCCAAATAAGTTAGAATTTGTATGTTTTATGTATTTGTCTCTGGTTGGAGAGTATAAAATATAAATGTTCCAACTATTTTGAAACGTTTCTTTTAACTAACTTAATACATTATAATTCATTAAACAGAGGCGGGCTAGCAGAAAGACTAAATGGCCTGCAGAATCGAGAGAGATCTGCCATTTCTTTGTGGAGACATCAATGTGTTTCTTACCAAAAGACACTTTCAGGTAAGGCCTGCACTGACATCTGAGGCTGTGGGTAAAGAATGTGCCAATTGAAAGTATTTTACATTAAGATATATAAATTTGATCATTAGTATTTTCATGACGTTTTCTTTTTCTCCAGGTGTCCTTTAGGTCTCAGAAATTGTTCTGAAAGATGAGTCCGTTCTTACAAGGTCTACTGATCCCTCCCCATAGAACTTCTCACAGTTCAATAGAAGACTTATTATTAATCTTACTTGGAGGGTTCTGTATTAGGCCTTTCTTTTGTTGTATCTTTTGCTGTATCTGAAAGCCAGTAGCTTTCAGACTTTTGTGACTGCGACCCCTAGTAAGAAATACATCTTATATCTTCTCCCAGTGCACACATGACTTACATGCACACACACACACACACACACACACACACGCACACCCCTGAAACAAACATTTTATAAACAACACTAACCTTACTAGGTTTGATATATTCTTCATTCTCTTTTATTTTTACCATAATCCTAGTCTCACTAAATTGATGTAGGTTTCCCCTAATGAGTTGCAAGATGGAGTTTGAAAGTTGCTACTACAAGCAAGTGACTGGAAACTCTTGTTTCTTAACAAATTGTTAGATCTTAAAAATATTTCATATACCTAGAAAAGTTTCCTTTCCTGTGAGACTGTGTTCTTTTTCACGGTTTCTTCCTGAGTGGTCTCTCCATCAGGAGGTGGGGAAGAAGTGGGTGAACATGGTGTCTATTCCAAATCTATTAATAGTTTTCCCTCCAGGGGGATCCTTGGAATGGCTCACAGTTTACTTTGGCAAATGTTAGCATGCAAAATAGAACAAGAGTCTAGGTAGAATACTGAACTAGTATGTTGTCAACTCTTGCACATTTCTCTGGAAGACTTTTTAAGTCTGATCTCATTTATTATCTTTAAAATACTTCTCAGCTGGCACCTGGGTGTCTCCGTTGATGGAGCATCTGACTCTTGATCTCAGTGTTGTGAGTTTGAGCCCCAGGTTAGGTGTAGAGATTACTTAAAATTTTTAAATCTTAAAAATAAAATAGGGGTGCCTGGGTGGCTCAGTTGGTTAAGTGCCCAACTCTTGATTTTGTCTCAGGTCCTGATCTTATGGGTCATGAGATCAAGTCCCACATAGGACTCCATGCTCAGCAGGAGTCTGCTTGGATATTCTCTCCCTCTTCTCCACTCATTTGTCTCTCAAATATATAAATCTTAATAAAATAAAATAAAATAAAATAAAATCCTTTCCAGCTATCTTTTAGCAACTGTCTTTTCTCTTTCACATTCTTGTATTAGAGTATTATAATACATATCAGGATGACCAAGAATACTTTTTTTGTTACACAGTGCTATGGATCAGCCTGTTGTTACATTTATTACTTTGTATCTTGTCATTTTTTTAAAACAAGGATTATATTAAATAATCATCTTTACAACTCATTTGATCAGTCAGAAAGCCAAGCATATATAAAGGTTGACAACTTTTATAACTCAGGGAAGTCAGTAATACTCTGGCTTAAGCACAAAAAAGAATTTAATAGTGCTTGTTATTGAAAGCCACAGGGAGAAGATTTCATGCTTCAGGCATATTGGTCTGAAAAGGTTGTCAGGTCTTTTCCATGTGGTAATTCACAGCTCCAAGTCCAATAAAAAGAAGGCTTTCTTTTTCAGTATTTTACCAGAAATTCTGAAGTGATTTTCATTGATCTGCTGAGACGTGTATCCGTCCTTGAACTAATCAGTGTTGAAGTAGAATATAATAAATAGCACTATACTAGCCCTCTGATTAACTTGTGATCTTTTTTTATTAAGACTTACTTAATAAAAATTAGCAAGTACCATTTATGGTTTAATAATATATTATCTCATTTTAGTGATCTTTCATGTTCTCCTATTTGTAAATACTTATATATACATACTTAACCTCTCAAATATGAATGTCCTTGACTTGGAGAGATCACTTTCTCCTATAATCTATTCACCTCCACCGCTAACTAGTTATGTTTAACTTTGTGTCATTTTCAATTTGGTTTGGGATTCTATGCATTTAAAATTTCTTTTGTTCCCCTTGAACCAGAAAAACAAGGCTTTGCCATCTATTTCTCTTTGTTCCTGTTCTGCTTTTGCCTCCCTTCCTTTGAAGTAATCATATAAGAGAATAGTAAGCTTGGATTTCTTTTTGAGTGGATATAAATATTTACGTTATTAAATTTCAGTGCGGCAACTTTTATTTCTTAGTGATATAGACTAGCTTTATATTGAGAGGTTGGGATGGGGTCATAAGCCACAAAATGGTAAAAACAAGATGGGAAGAATGGAGGACAAGAAGAGGATGGCAAACAGAGTAACTGGGATACTTAGCTTTTCCTTGGACTCTGGCCACTGTACACTTAAAAGGCCGAACATTAGAAGTGCCATCTATATGCTACATTAGTGTTCATGCCACACCCTTTTTTCCTTTCCCTAACAAAAAGGTAGAATGTTAATTCTTGAGGGTTCTTAGAGATCTTATAGTGTCAGCTTCTTTTGGGGGGATGGAGAGAGTATGTGACCTAGAAGAGGGAAATGACTTGCTCTGATTATTCAGATTAACGGAAGGAACAGGGCTAGAACCCCAGCCACCTGACTGCCAGTGTCATGCTCTTTCAGTGGAACCACATTCTGCCTCATAAAAATAATTTTTTCACTCCTCTACCAATTTGCTCTTGATATTACATTAAGGAATAAACAAACACCCCAGATTGGACTTAATGTGTCCAGTATGGTATCTGTCCTGAATTTTGTCGACTTTATAGCCTTGCAATATTGTAAATATCCTCAAGGTGAGAGGAAGACTTGGACAGACTTTAATTTGGACCATAAATTCCTAAGAAATAATTGGAGAAAAATAGCTTCTTCTTTTCTCCTTCAACACCGTCCTTGTCATTGTTGTATCACATTTGAAGGTTTACTGTATGGCAGGTATAATGCTGAGGGCTTACTACATATTAAATCATTTAATATGCAAAATAATGCTCTAAGATTCAATTTGCTTTCCTTATTTTCCAGATGAAAAAGCTGTAGGTCAGGGCACCTGGGTGGCTCAGTTGGTTAAGCACCTGCCTTCCGCTCAGGTCATGATCCCAGGGTCCTGGGATGGAGCCCCACATTGGACTTCCTACTCAGAGGGGAGGCTGCTTCTCCTTCTCCCTCTGCTGCTCCCCCTGCTCGTCCTCCCTCTCTTTCTCTCTCTCTCTCCCTCTCTCTCAAATAAATAAATAAATTAAAAAAAGAAAAAAGCTGTAGATGGAATGAATATATGGTATACATGAGTAAGCCCAGGTTTGAGGTTATCTCTAGTCTATGTTCTTATTCACCAATCTATGTGGGCCTTCATTAGATGACCTGTTTGGGCTGGGGAAAGGATTTAAGAAGGCAAGTGATTAAGGAACCAGCAAAATTAGAAATACTGATAAATGTGATTTTGTTTGGGGAAAAAGGAGTCTTTCAGTGTGAAGGTCCATATCACGTTCTTGAGACAGCACTGTTTTAAGGAGTCTAGGACATAAATTTGAAGGTTATAAATCATGAATCTTGTGTAGGATACCCTAAAATCTTACGATTTTGATAGGGAGGTGGCAGATTGTCTTCTTAATTATTCATGTTAATATATACTAGAAGTCATTCTACATTGTTGTCCAGGTTTCTCATTACAGTAAATTGACCAAATTGTCAAGCACAGAGGAGAGAGTTACCTTCTGGAAGCTGGAATAGAAAAATATCAAGTCAAACAAGTGTGACTATGTGCCTGAAATGAAGGGGAGAAATATGACCTTTTATTTGGCTCAGAAGCACCAAATAGTTTATTTGGAATGTCCCTTATAATTTGGGGGATAGAGGGTATATCAGTTATACCATGAATAAAAGACAAAGGCAAAATGAAACAAAAACACAGAGTCAAAAATGAATCCATTACTTTGGTATATGAATGTGCCCATCTCCAATGGTTTTACTTTCTTTTGTTTTTTAAGTAGGTTCCATGCACAACCTGAGGCTCAAACTGATAACCCTGAGATCAAGAGTCATGTGCTCTACCGACTGAGATTTGGATTTTATTTTTCCTTTCTTTTAGATGAATTTCTTATTTTTCGGGTCTATTAGATCCTCTTCTTGGTGTCTTGTAATACGTTGTGCCATTTTTCTCATTCCTTTTGATATAACTTACTATAAACATGTATTAGGAAGAAAATTTCACTATTTTGTTTACTTTATGGCCTGGCAGAAGTTTTTTCTTTCAGTTTACATTTCTTATTTCTACATATTTATAGTAACTGAGTAAATAAAAGAAAAATGTATTAACATTAATAGTTCCTTCCAACCTTAATCCCAAGAATGAAAATTTAGTAAATAGCTGAGATTTAATGATGGATTTATTAAAATATCTATATTATTAATCTAAACTCTCTGAGCCTCTTAATTTTCCTATCATAAGTGAGTGTAATAATAGTACCTCAACTGTTGAGCTTGTGCTAACAATAAATCTGATACTTCATGGGAACACATACAGCTGCAGGACAGAGTCAGCACTCAGTAGATGGGGAAAAGAAAGAGACACTGCATTATTCTGCAAAATCAGCTTCTCCTCCTCTTCCTTAGGGTTTGGATGTACCTTTCGGTTTACAAGATACTGCAGTCAGAGTTCCATTTTATTTCTCACACATGGAAGTGGATTGTTCATCCTAGGTTAATTTTGACTGAACAGGTGAATACATCGGGCTTGGCTTTCCTTCTTCTAATGGGTTTACTGAGAAATCTAGGAATTAGTAGTACTTTTATGAACCACATCTTGGCTTTTGGTTAGATATTAAGTATAGCATATCTCACTCAGTCTATCTTTATCTCTTTCAGACATGAGAAGTAATGGTTTACAAAATTAATGTGTCAATTGTAATTATTTACTTGAGGCCTTTCTTCTTACATTTGTTCCCATTTGAAGAGTATTATCTAATTAATCCGTAATGCGGAGGGGTGTGCACTTCCTTATTGATTTGAAATGTTTGAGTGAATGTCTCCAACACATCTTTCTGCCTTTTTTGAAATCATTTTATTTTGAGATAGCTATAGATTGACATGTAACTCATGCAGTTGTAAGAAACAATACAGAATGATTTTCTGTGCCCTTCGCCTGCTTTCCTCCAACAATGACATCTTTCCTAACCATATTATGATAGCACAACCAGGATATGAATCCAGGATACAATTCACTGACCTTATTCAGATTTTACCAGTTTCACATGTACTTGTAAGTTTGTGTGTGTGTTTTATATAATTTTATCATGTATAGACTAAGGTGCCCATCACCACAGTCTGGATACAGAACAGTCCATCACCACAAGAATTCCTCATGCTACCTTTTTACAGCCACAGCCACCTCTTTCCTACCCTCCTCTCTAACACCTCCCAACTGCTAATCTGCTCACCATTTCCATAGTTTCTCTCCGTGGTTACATCTCAAAAATGTTATATAAATGGAATAATATGGTGTGTAACCTTTCGGGATTGGCTTTTTTTCACTCAGCATAATTCCCTCAAGATTTATCCAAGTTTGGGGCACCTGGGTGGCTCAGTTGGTTAAGCGACTGCCTTCGGCTCAGGTCATGATCCTGGAGTCCCGGGATCGAGTCCCGCATCGGGCTCCCTGCTCAGCAGGGAGTCTGCTTCTCCCTCTGACCCTCTTCCCTCTCGTGCTCTCTATCGCTCATTCTCTCTCTCTCAAATAAATAAAAATCTTTAAAAAAGAAAAGATTTATCCAAGTTTGTATGTATATCAATAGTCAACTTCCTCTTATTGGTGAGTAGTAGTCCATGATATGAATGTACCATTTTGTTTAACTGTGCACATGCTGAGGGACATTTTGATCATTTCCATATTTGGGCTATTACAAATAAAGGCGCTATGAACATTAGTGTACAACTTTTTCAGTGAACATAGGTTTTTCTTTTTCTGATATAAATGATCAGGGGAGAAATTACCAGGTGTTATAGTAAGTGCATGTCTAGTTTTTTGTTTTTTAAAGATTTTATTTATTTATTTGACAGAGAGAGACACAGCGAGAGAAGGAACACAAGCCGGGGGGTGGGAGAGGGAGAAGCAGGCTTCCCGGTGAGCAGAGAGCCCAATGTGGGGCTCGATCCCAGGACCCTGGGATCATGACCTGAGCTGAAGGCAGGTGCTTAATGACTGAGCCACCCAGGTGCCCCTGCATGTCTAGTTTTATAAGATGTTGCATGTTAATATCAAATACTTCACTGAATATTTCTAACATAACATAAAAATTTCTTTAACACCTTTGCTTTGTGGATTTTAATTTTTCTTTACTTCCCTCATGTATAGCTTACTTTTCTGGGCTATTTTATAACTCCCACTTATACCATTTAATAATCAGTTTTGTTTTCCCTGTTTCTACCTTTGAGTACATTTCAATATAAAAGACATATCTCAGGGTTCTTCAGACTTGAATAAATTTTAAATGTGTGCCTATTTCCTTGGCTGTTTTTCTTTTTCTTTTTTTTTTTTTTGTGGTCATTAAGGAGGGACTGAGGTTGGCCGTTTGAAGACAGAAGTGTGTGTGCTGCACATAAATGCTAATGTAGATGGGTGTGTGAGTTGACAGGCAGAGAAGAGGGGGCCAGAGGCCTGACTACCCAGGGCCTGGAGGCCATGATTGAATTTTCTTAAAATTTATTAAGTGTAATTAAGATATGTTATATTAGTTTCACGTGTACAACCTAATGATTTGGTAATTCTATACATTACTTAGTGCTCACCATAAGTGTAGTTGCCATCTGTCACCATACAAAATTATTACATTATTTTGTTAACTATACTAACTATATTCCCTGTGCTGTACTTTTCATTTCCATGACTTACTTATTTTATAAATGGACTTCATACTCCCCTTTGTCTATTTTGCCCATCCCCACCCCTCACCCACCTTCCAAAGTGATGCCTTAGAAATGCATTTTGAAATGTGGCTGTGGAATAGGGAATGGATGATTATAGAGCAGAAGAAAAATATTTCCTAGGTTTCTCTTCAGGAACCATTCTATTTTTCTTCTTCCTTTTTGAGAGGAAGCAGTTTTCCAACACTGCTTTGTGATGGCCAGTTTTTATTATGTGATATCCAAAGCATTTCAAGTGTTTGTTAACCCATTTAATCCTAACAATAACCCTTCCAGTTAGGTCTTCAGATACTATTTAAAGATGAAGAGAATGTGGACAGGCGCAGCCCCGTGTGTCTGGCCAGCAGGTAGAAGAGCCAGATTTGCATCAGACTGTCAGTGGCTTATGATCATAGCCCATCTTGTTCTAGCTAGGTTGTTGGGAGGCAGATCCAGGCAGGCACTGAGAATATATGCCTGTGGCATGACTGAGTTCTGGAGATGTGAGTATAGCAAAGTCTATGCCCCGATCCCTTGTTCAACCTGTGTTTAGTAAGACTGTGACAAATACATTCACAATGTTTGATATCTAAGTTTTTTAAACCAGAAATAGTTAAGGATATTCTTGGATGGACAAAACCTGTGAACTCCTTGTATTGCTTAGGAAGAGAGTAGGGTGAAAAAAAGGTAAGTGGAAAAAAAAAAGGGTGTTCTTCAGATAAATTATTTTTCACTATGAGATTTTTGTTCTGAAAACTTCACTCTAAATTTGAGAAAGATTGTGGGGTAGGGTTGGAGAAAACAAGTAAAATCAGTGAAGTGCAGTAGCATTTACTGGTGTCCAAAGCAGAATTCTCTCTGAATTTTCTTTTTCCTCAACTTGTGGTTATCAAATATGTTGAGAGTGGTCACTAAGCATGTGTGTGTGAGTTCTCACTTTGGAACACCCTTTGATATGCTTGAGAAGGTAAAAATGATGTAGGTTTTCTGTGTATGTGTTTCAAACATAATAAATATGTTGTCTTGAGCTTAGATTAGTATTATAAGAGCAAAGAATGAATTTAGTTATTCATATTGGTATTAGTATTTAATAGCTTTTATATTAGCATTTTTATTATTATTATTATTTTTGCCACTGGGTTACGGTCAGCTGAAATTTTGTGAAGTGTAGGCCACAAAACATTATAACTTCTGTAGTGCCTTTCTCCCACACTGCTCAACAGCATCTTGATACTGCTACCAGGGAAACCTTGCTTTCCACTTACACCACTAGCCAGCCCCTCAGGAACCTCTCCTCAGTTAGTTGGTAGAATGCCCATGCTGGTTCATCTGGACAAGGTACTGAGTCTCCTTAAAATTCACAGAGTTATTCAACTGCCATACTCTATTAGATAACTGTGCACTATTAGTGTATCTAATACACTAATAGTGTATCACTATTAGTGAAATCTGTTCAGATTTCAGGAGTTCTTATTTTTTCTTTTATTATTTTAATTTCCTAGTCTCTTTGCATTGAGAATAATTATTTCCTTAATTTTCCCACCATGATTTTTACAAAATTATATTCACTTCCTTATTGTTTTTCCAATGTCACCTTTTATTACACATGTCCCCTTCAAAGGTTTTGTTATTTTTTTATGGGGTTTTTGTTTTTATTTGTTGTTCTTTTCTCCTCCAGAGAACAGTCTCTGAATTTAGGGGAAAAATTGCCATTTGTTATTTCTTCTTGGATTTCTGGATACCAGACTTGAAAGTTTTTCAGAGATGATGCAAATAGGTGAGACTGGAGTTCAGATTGATGCAGATAATATAAGTGATGGCTCCCACTGAATGCTCCTTCCTGCCAAACACTGAGTAGAGCAGTGCCTATGTACTTCATGTCACCAATCATCTCCAGAACCCTTCAGAGCTGCACTATGCCTTCCAGATTATAAAAGTACCCAGAATGTTCTATTGTTAGTCCATAGAATCAGAAATTGTTTGTTAAAGGAAGAAAGCTGATTGGGGGATGGGAGACAGGGCCACTACTCTTTTATTTATTTGTTTTTCACTGCCTATTGTTAAACAACGTGGGGTGGGGTTTTTTGTTTTGGTGAGCTTTGTTGGATGTTTAAGGTTGCTTCAATTAGCTAATTGAAAACATTGATTCTCCTTTAAGTTGTATTTTAGAAGGTAAACAACTAAGTAATATTTAGTGTCTTTTTCTATAAAATTGTCATGTACATCATTTATGCAGAGGAAAATTTTTTTGTGCCTGTATTTCTTTGTTTCTTTTTTTTTTTAAGATTTTATTTATTTATTTGACAGAGAAAGCATAAACAGGGGGAGTGGAAGGCCGAGGGAGAAGGAGAAGCAGGCTTTCCGTGGAATAGGGAGCCCCATGCAGGGTTCGCTGTCAGGACCCTGGGATCATGACCTGAGCTGAAGGCAGATGCTTAACCGACAACTGAGCCACCCAGGTGCCCCTGTGCCTATATTTCTGTTTTGGTTTTAGTTATATGAAATCCATGTTCTTTTCCCATACTCCTGCTTTACTGGTGCTTAGAGTCTCGTGGTGGAAATTGATGTTTGCAGGAAAGGGTCACAGATAAGGAGCTAGACAGGTAATTATTTATTAATTCAACAAGTGCTTATTGAGGAACTACTGTGTACCAGACACTGCACCATGAATAAGCAAGATCTGGTCATTGCACAAATAGAACTTCTATTTCAGTGGGTAGATGATAAGCAAAAAGAATATAGGTGCAGGTTGGCATAGTAAAGGATTTGTGAGGGAGTGAGAGTGTGCACTACACACTAGACAGGCCGTGGAAGACAGCTTCAGATTTATAATGGGTACCTACAGCCTCTGTCTATGTTCTAGGACAGATTATCAAAGGAAGATGGCTAACTACTTATGAAACATTAGAGGTTTTGTTCTTTAGTAATTTTTGCCAGAAAAATTATATTTTATTTAACTGAAATTTTGAAGAGCCCAGTTTTTTCCTGTTTCTATTTTTTCCCCAGTTTCATTAAGAAAAGCAATGTATAAGTTTAAGGTATACAGCATAAATATTTGCCATGCAAGTATCGTAAAATTACAGTAAGTTCAGTTAACATCTGTCATCTTACATAGATAAAAAAAAAAATAAAGGAGGGGCTCCTGGGTGGCTGAGTCATTAAGCGTCTGCCTTAGGCTCAGGTCGTGATCCCAGGGTCCTGGGATGGAGACCCACATCAGGCTCCCTGCTCGGCTGGGAAGCCTGCTTCTCCTTCTCCCACTCCCCCTGCCTGTGTTCCCTCTCTCACTGTGTCTCTCTCTGTCAAATAAAGAAATAAAATCTTTAAAAAAATAAATTAAAAAAAATATTTTTTTCTTATGATGAGAACTATTAGGATTTACTGTTTTAGCATTAGGTGTAGTCACTTTTGTAGGTTACATCCCTAGTACTTATATATCTTACAACTGGAAGTTTATACCTTTTGATAATCTTCATCCAATTCCCCTCACACACACACAAACACACGCATGCATATGCATGTGTGCACACGTGTGTGCTCACTCCCACCTCTTGTAACCACAAATCTAATCTCGCTGTGAATTTGGGTATTTTTTGTTTTTTGTTTTGTTTTTATTTTTTTTAGATTCCACATATTAGTGAGATCATACAATATTTTTCTTTCTTTGGCTTATTTCACTTAGCATAATGCCCTCAGGGGCCATCCATGTTGTCACAAATGGCAGGATATTTCCTTTTTATAGCTGAATAGTATTCCATTAATATTCCATTATTTTATATATATATATTCTATTGTGTGTGTATGTATGCATGTTTGTGTGTGTGTATATGTGTATATATGTATATATATATATACACACACACATATACACATACACATACCACATTTTTTTCATCCATTCATCTATTGATGGACTCTTAGGTAGTTTCCATATCTCCGCTATTGTAAAAAGTTCTGCTGTGAACATGGGAGTGCAGATATCTTTTCAAGTTAGTGTTTTCACTTTCTTTAAATAAATAACCCAGAAGTAGAATTGCTGGATCATATGGTATTTCTATTTTTAATTTTTTAAAAAGATTTTATTTATTTATTGGAGAGAGAGAGAATGAGTAGGGGCAGAGGCAGAGGGAAAGGGAGAAGCAGACTCCCTGTTGAGCAGGGAGCCTGAAGCGGGGCTCGATCCCAGGACCCTGAGATCACGACCTGAGCCAAAGACAGACGCTTAACCAACTGAGCCACCCAGGTGCCCCTGTATTTTTAATTTTTTTTGAGGCCCTTCCATACTGTTTTCCACAGTGGTTATATCAATTTACATCCCCGCCAACAGTGTACAAAGGTTTCCTTTTCTCCACATCCTTGCCAGCATTTGTTACTGTTTTTCTTTTTAATGCTAGCCATTCAAACAGGTGTGAGGTGATATCTCACTGTGGTTTTGATTTTCATTTCCCTAGTAATTAGTGATGTTGTACATCTTTTCATGTACCTATTGGCCTGAATAGCCCATATTTTTTTTTTAAAGATTTTGTTTATTTATTTGACAGAGACACAGCGAGAGAGGGAACTCAAGCAGGGGGAGTGGGAGAGGGAGAAGCAGGTTCCGTGAGAAGGCCCCCTGAATAGCCCATATTTTAAGTGTTTTTCCTTTTGTGCAAAATCATTATAATTGGAAGATTTCTTAAGGTTATTATTGAAGCCCAATAAGAGGCAATTTACTTAGTATATATTATATTCAGGCAATGAAATATAAAAGTACAATTTAAACCTTTGGAAAATTCAGGATGCAACAGAATTTTTATTTAAATGCCTTTTTACCATGTGAATATTTCCTTTTCTTCAATTATATTTTGTGTTGAAACATAACACAAAAAAGACCAGAAAATATAGACATGCAGTTTAACATGTACATATAAAGGAAGTACCACTGTATAACCACCATTACTCTTACTACTCTTATTTCTTTTATTCATTTATTCAAGCTTTTATTAAGCAACATATATGCTGCCACCACTGACATAGCTATCTGACCCTGTTATAACATTATAATTATTTTTCTTGCTTTCTTATTTAAAATAGTAAAGCTTTATTCTTTAGAAGGAAACAAAACGGTATTTTGCACTTGAAGATGTTTTAGTAATGTCTGTAAAATTTTACTTATTGAAGTGCTTTTTGGAAAATCAGACAAAAGAAACAAGACCAGAAGAAATAAAGTGTATTACTCCTTACGAATTGTAGAGAGAGTGACTACAGTGAATTACTCCTTGAAGAATATTTTATTTATACAATTTTAAGAGAAATAGAAGGAATCTATATACTATTCCTTGTGCTGATGATCAACTATAATAAATACTCAGGATAGTGCTCTGGAGCAACTCTAACTAATGCTTTTAGGCTTTCTTCACATTGTATAACAGTCTGGAAGTATTAGTAAATATTATAAAATAAATTGTAGAAAACCATTAAACAAAGGTTATCATTGGAAAAGTTGTTGAGGAGTGCCAGTGTGGCTCAGTCAGTTAAGTGTCTGCATTCGGCTCAGGTTATGATCTCAGGGCCCTGGGGTCAAGCCCCGTGTCAAGCTCCCTGCCTACTTCTCCCTCTCCCTCTGCTGCTGCCCCTGCTTGTGCTCTCTCTCTCTCTCACTCAAATAAATAAGTAAATATAATCTAAAAAAATAAAAATAAAGCAAAAGGTGTTGGGACAGAATTTCTTTTATAAAAGAAGAAATTTATCAAAATCAAATATATTGCTTTTATAATTAAAGAAGAAGGGAGAAAATGTGAGGTAGCAAATAACACCCTGGATTTTACTTATGAACTACTAAAATGTGTACCATTGTATCAGGAGGTGAATAGCTCAATAATGAGCCTGGTTTTTCCAGTGAGGCAGGTTTTCGAAACTCAGAGTATAAGGTGTTTGTCCTTGAGCATGATCAGCTGTGAACAACCTCAGAGGCTTGGTTTTGTAATCTCTGACACTACAAGTTCCCATTAGGCACTCCTCCTGGGGCTCTCCTTGTTACCTGCACAAACCTTAACACAGGCATTTCCGTGCTCCTGATGCAAAGGAAGGCTGAGAATTGAACATTGGCCCTGAGGGCACCCACTGCCCCCAGAGTCCCTCTGGCCAAGGCCAGGAGTAGTGGCTGCAGGACCTGAGAAGTAGGGTCCCTGTGGCCCTGTTGGGAACAGGCAGCCAGAAATATGACCCCTGCCTCTTTCTCATTGCTTTCAAGGGACCCCTCTGAGGCTGGGGAGCCCCTGAAAATGGGGTCATTTTTTAGACTCACCGCTTGAGTGGTCAAGAGAGGAAGAAGGAATGTTAGGGCCAGCATTTTCTATACAGAAACAGTGGTGTGAGCAGGAAGAAGAGTCAAGAATCCTGTGTAGATATGTGTGTGTCTAAAAGACTTATCTTTGCTGTAATATTTTCTCATAATTAAAGAATAATTTGGGGTAGAAAATGTTAGGCTGATTATTTCTGCCAAAGCAAGTTGATTGGCAAATTAAGAGCCCTTTATTTAGAAGAAAAATAATTGTTAGTAAATACATATGATTTCATCTAAGCCTCCTGTAGCAGTGTTTTTAAAATTAGGAAAGAGAGCTGTGGTGACCTGTTCATTTAATTTGTCCAATTTGGAGCAATACTTTATGCCTTTTAAATATTTTGTTTCTGTAGGGACATAGGGGATTTTGGGCATAATAGGACAAATTTGTAAAACAATGTATGCTTATTTAGATTTACAGAATGAGAATAACATGGATTGAAGAAGGGTTGTTGGTTTTATAGTCCAGAGTCTTTAAAAAGTCATTTAAATTTTTTTCTTCAACTCCCTGATCTACCTTAATTTACCACCCTAGTTTCAATTGAAGGGACACTGCTATGACCTACTCAGTGTGGGTCAACTACAGTTTGGCTGGAGAGGGTTTGCTGTAGTTCCTTTTCTTAACTTCCCCTTTCCTTTGGGGTCAAGGGAGCTGTCTCTGGATTATCTCCAGCTTCCTCTAGCCAATAAAACCAGAAAGCCAATTACATGTCTAAGCTTTATTTTTTCTCTTTTCTACCCACATTTTACTGTAGCCATGGTATTTAATATGGTTCTTTGCTATCATCTGCAAGAAGAATTCATGTGAATACTCTAGGCTGAGGTAGTCAAGTCAGGAAACAAACTGTGATATTAGTTTGTCCACTGTTAGAGCTGTGATTTTATGTCCTAAATAACTACAGTTTCCAATGATCATTTTAAGTGTAAGTTAACAGAGGAGTAAAGAGTTTATATTTGACTTTCATAACTTTATTAAAAATATATGATGGGATCTGAGAAATAGAGGAAGGAATGCTTAATACCAAACAGCTCTCTGGCTAGTATACCTGTCACAGTTTAGCTGCTTCTGCCACATCCATTTTTACCTTCTTTTTTTTTTTTTAAGATTTCATTTATTTTTTTGAGAGAGGGAACATAAACAGGGGGAGAGGGAGAGGGAGCCCGACATGGGGCACAATCCCAGGACCCTGGGATCATGACCTGAGCCGAAGGCAGACGCTTAATGACTGAGCCACCCAGGTGCCCCTTTACCTTCATTTCTTAAAAATAAGTTATTTCTTATGAATTTTTCTATGTAAAAAAAATCTATAAAATGTGGTTTGGTGACACAGCAGAATTCAATGATGCTTTCGGTTTCCCTGTAGATTTACTTAATTTATGCTGTCTCCATTTCTTTTTATATGAAAAGAAAAATAGTAGTTTACAGTTTTAAGATTGTTTTCTCATAGGCCTGAGGTTTAAAAGAATCTTTATTTCTGTTGTAAATGATCCAAAAATAAGACTGCACAGTTAGCCCATTCTGAATGAATTATGTAGTAGGTAAAACATGTTTCCTGTTGCATTCCATATGTGGTTCAATAAATAAAAATTCATTTGCAGTGTTCGGTTGGGACCTTGTCAACGATGAACATTATCTACATCTTCAAAACCCTGATTTCAACCATTAGGAAAGTATTGAAAAGTATTGAAAGTATTCTTGAACCAATTGTCTTTTTTACCCTCTAGCCTAGTTCAGTATCACACTGGCATTTGTCCATGCTGTGAAATCTTATGTTTGTTGTCTTAACCTTTCCACCAATCTAGTTTTCCAGATTTCTTCAGCTCATTTTTATTTTCAAAGGGTTCTAGGGTTTGCACTTGGGACCTGTTGCCTGGAGTAGATGGCTTGAGAGGACAAGTCCAGACTTGTCTGTGCCTATCTTTCAGCAGAGATTGCCGAGGAAGAGTGCCAGGTAGCACTGTTCGGTCGCCAGTGTGAATCGCACTAAAAGAAGGTGATCTAAGAATGGGCTCCAACTCATCGCACAGTCCCACCTATCTTTCTGAACAGATGCAGTTGTAAATTTTCCTCTTAATAAATGGGAACCTTTTCAGCCTGCACACAGAAAAAACAAGTTCTTGGATTAGTAAAATGCCTTGTAAAGTTGTAAAAAAATTAGAAGCTGTGTTCTTATATTGTGATAGTGATTTAAATGCATGTCCAGGAGGCCTGCTTTCACACCCCTTTTCATCCCAATGTGATGCTTCATTTCCATTAATTGCTATCTTTCTGCAGCATTCACACAGCTGGTCACCCTTGCTTTAAGGGCAGTGCTCCTTCCTGGTTTGCCTCTTCTCATGTTCATTTTCCTTCTTGGTTCTTTGCTGGCTCCTCTTTTGTGTGCAGCTTCAGCAGGTGTTCCTCAGACTTCCGTCCTAGCCCTCTTCCTGTCCTATATGCCCTTGATGGGTAATCGAGGATCTCTATGCTGCCTCCCCAAGGACTGCCAGGAGGCTTGGTAATTGTGTGTCCTGCTGCCTTTCTTGGGCCAGCCCCAGCCCCACCAACACCTAAGAATTCTGCAGGTTCCACAGACCCAGTATGCCCCAGCACTTGCCTTCCCTGGTCTGTTGATTGAGCAGTTTTCAGTTGGACTTTCTTGTACATTTTTTTCAATCCATCTCACCCCTAGATTCTGGTGATTCAGCCTCAGAACTGTCTCTTAAGTCAGATCTCTTCATTTATCCCATCTGCTACTAGTTAAGGCTCAGATTCCCTCATGCCTGGATGATTGTGTCAGTTTCCATCTGGTCTCCTTGCCACTGACCTTTCCTCATTTTCAGCCTATCAGGGTCATCATCCTAAAAGGCAAATCTGATAATTTCACACTTCTGCTTTAAAATTTCTTTTGACCGTTTGTTGTTGGAATAAATGTTCACCACCTTTAAGTTGTCTTGTGTGGCATTCTTGGTCACATGCCCAGCCTACCTGTTGTAGTCTCATTTCCCACTGCCCCCTTTCTGCTACCCCACACATGTGCACAACACTAAATACTTCCTTCGTGGGTCAGCTATGTCTGTCATGATACGTTTGGCTACTGGGCCTAATATACTTTTCTCTCTTTATCTGTAATTTTACTGCCAGTATCTTGTTATACTGTAATTATACAAAGTATAAGTAAATAATAACTGAGAGCAGAGTGCTGCAAAAATATAGGGCTTACCTAGCAATTCCAGTGTCTGGTAACTCAAGAAGTGTTTATGAAATACATAAATAGATGTCAGTGGTGAATTTAAAAACACTACATGACATCTGAGTGCAAACATGGTCCTAGTAGGGAGATACTGGTTTTGGTCCCAACTCTGCCAGAGCCAAAAACCTATGTGGGTCATGTGATCTGTGCCTCACTTTCTTTACTGATAAGAGTTGAAATTGTTAAGCCTTGGGTTCTTTCTACTTTTAAAATTCTGTCTTGCTGTTTTACCTTGCCTTGTGTGGTGTTTCCATGTAAAAACACTCTGAGCATTTTTCACTAAGGAGTCCCTGTACGTGTTTTACATCCCTCACACTTTTTCCATGATTGGAACTCTCTGGTCTCTCCCTGCATGCCTTTTGAGAGAGGCACTTTCATGACATCATCTCATTTTAATCCTTAAGCTAATTTCCCTTTTCCTTTCCTCCCCTCTCCCTTGTTAGTGTTTGTTATAATGTTGTTGAAAAGAGCACCCAAGACTAAAATACTTTTGTTTAGCAGTTGTGAATTTGCTGTACTCATTAGGACATGCACTGCTCTGGTTAATTGTAGATTTTGCCCATTTTGACCTAATATAAAGTGACTTAACTAATGAATTAGAAGTTGTTCATTAGAATATGCTTTATTAAAAAATAAAGAACAGCAGTTGGAAATTTATCTCATTCAGTGTTCAGAGATAAAAGGGTTAACCATTCATTTCATTATTTTCTGTGTTAATGGTTATTACAGAGGGGTAGAGGGTTGAGGGTTGATGTGGACTAAGTATCAAGAATAACATGGAAGTAGTGGCACCCTGGATTCTGTTAGTGCATCAGTAAGTGTATTTTCAGCTCTTTTTGCTACACAGATTTATAGTGTTTCCACATGTAGAGGGTGTGCTGTTCTGTACAGATGTACATGCAGTTCTGGCCTTCTTCAGTATTGTTTAGAGGACGGTGGGTGTGAGCCTCTAAACTCTAGAGCATTTTTCTAATCATCCACAATTAGTAGCTATTTAATGATTCCTGAAATTTTTCTTAACAGATTTATTCTTCAGTTGATGTTACATTTAAAGAAGAGATATTTAGATATCTATTTCTGTACTTTCTCTTTAGCCTTAAGACCTTTTAAAAGTCGTTTTCAGTGTGATTTTTGGACACCACTTAAAACCTATTTTATGAGCCAAAAATATTACCTACAGTGTTAGGAAATAAGGTGTTTTAAATGAGGAAGTTTTTTAATAAAGAGGACCTTGCTTTGTGAGTACTCAGAGTGGAAGGGGCAGTACGCACATTCAGTGGTCCTATATACTTCACTCCTTGGAAAGGTTAACCTGTAATGGCCCCTGTCTCAGTCAGCCCGGGTTGCCATAACAAAGTGCCACAGATCAGGGGTCTTAAACAACAGACATTTATTTTTCACAGTTTTAGAGGCTGGAATTCTGAGATCAAGGTGTCAACCACCATGATCCAGTCCCAGTGAGAGCTTTCTTCCTGGCTTATAGACAGCTGCATCTAGCTGTATGCTCACATAACCTCTTTGTGCACAAGAGGAAAGACAGACTGCTGGTGCATCTTCTTATAAGGACACTAATCCTAATGAATCTGTGCCCCCATCCTTAGGACCTCATTTAACCTTAATTCCTTCCTTAGAGGCACCATCTCTAAATATAGCTACATGGGAGGTTAGGATTGGGGCTTCACGTATGAATTTGGGGGGATACAAACATTCAGTCCAAAGCATTTTGCCCAAGGCCTCCCAAAATTCATGCCCTACTCACATGCAAAATACATTCATTTCATCCCAACAGCCCTGAAAGTCTTAATTCATTCCAGTATCAACTCTAAAGTCTAATGTCCAAAGTCTCATCTAAGTATCATCTAAATCAGAGGTGGGTGGGAGTCGAAGTACCATTCATCCAGTGGTATAATTCCTCAACAGCTATGAGCCTGTGAAACCAGACAAGTTTATGTGCTTCCAAATACAATGCTGGGACAGGTATGGGATAGACATTTCCATTCCAAAAGGAAGAAACGGAAAGGAAGAAACGGGTGATAAGTCTCAAGTAAGTTCAAAAACTACCATGGAAAATTCCATTAGATTTTAAGGCTCAGGGAAAATTCCCTTTGGTTCAATGCTCTGCCCTCCAGGTCTGCTGGGATGCCAGGATTATCCCCATGGCTCTGTTGGGCCTTGCACCCTGAGGGCTTTCTGCAAAGACCTCACCACTGAGACAAGGAGGGGACATTTTGGCCCACCTAAACCAAAAAGGTAGACCCATACTTTGGAAACCAGGGGAAATAATCAGCCCTGCGGTGAGTGGCAGCCCTGATGATCTCCTCAGCGCTTTTGGAGTCATTCTTCCCTTTTTTGAAGGATGATGCACATTCACAAAAGAATAGCCCTATTGTCCTGTCCTACAGAATGTAAGAAGTCTGACAGCCTTCCTTCATTCCTTCTGGTGTATGTCTCCTTCAGTTCTAATGGCAGTGTTTTTGCTCATACATCCCACAATCTCTTTATCAAGTGATTGTCTAGTCACACCCTTGGTGTTCTCTTCCAACATTCTTTCTCATTTTTTTCAATATGGACAGGCTGAGAATTTTCCAAGTCTTGAAATGCTGCTTCCTTTTTTGCTTAACAATTCCCTCTTCAATTCATCTCTCACCTCTCGAATTTCACTTTTAAGAAATCAGGAGGATGCAGGCTATACATTTTATATTTTAGTTAGAAATCTCTGCTGAATATCCAATCTTGTGGCTCACAAGTTCTATCTTCTACAGAACACTAGAACAGGGGCGCCTGGGTGGCTCAGTCGGTTAAGCGTCTGCCTTCGGCTCAGGTCATGATTCTCTGGCCCTGCGATGGAGCCCCACATTGGGCTCCTTGCTCAGCGGGGAGTCTGCTTCTCCCTCTCCCTCTGTCTGCTGCTCCCCCTGCTTATGCTCTCTCCCTCTCTCTGACAAATAAATAAATAAAATCTTTAAAAAACAACACTGGAACACAATTCAGCTGACTTCTTTGATACTTTATAACAAAAATTGTTGTCTTAATCAGTTTGGGCTGCTATAACAAAATATCATAGACTGGGTAACTTAAACAACAGGCATTTAATTCTCACAGTTCTGGATTCTGGGAAGTCCAAGTTCAAGGTGCTGCCAGTAGATTTGGTTCCTGGTGAAAGCCAACTTTCTGGTTTGTAGATGGCACCTTCTTGCTATATCATGGCAAAGAGAGAGATCATTTCTCTTCTGTCTCATTGTAAGGGACCAATCCCATTCATAAAAGTTCCATCCTCAGGACTTCATTATTTCTGAAAGCCCCACCTCTAAATACCACCTCTAAATACTTCATTATTTCTGAAAGCCCCACCTCTAAATACCACCTCTAAATACCACCACCTCTAAATACCACCATAAGCCCCACCAATAAATACCACCCCCACCTCTAAATACCACCTAATCCATGAGGGATTAGGACCTCAACATATGAATTTTGATGGGTTACAAAACATTCAGTCATAGCAATCTCCTTTCCTCCAGTTTCTAATAATCTCCTCCTCATTTCTGTTTGATACCTCACCAGAATTATCCTCAACATACATATTTCTAGAATGTACCTTAGAACTCCTCCAGCCCCTACCCGTTACGCAGCTCTAAAGCTACTTCCACATTTTTAGGTATTTGTTACAGCAGTACCTAGCTGCCATAACAAAATACCATAGACTCTGTGGCTTAAACAGCAGATCAGGGTTCCGCCATGGTCATAGATTTCTAGTGAGAGCTCTGCTCTTCCTTGTTTGTAAGCAGCAGCTATCTGGCGGTGTGCTATTGTAGTCTTTTCTCTATGCTTGGTAGAGAGAGAGGGAAATTTCTGGTGTCTCTTTATAAGAAGAGAGGAAGAAACTATAGAAGGACACTAATCCTATCAGATCTGAGCCCCACCTTATGGCCTCATTCAACTTTAATTACTTTCTTGGACGTTCTATCTCCAAATACAGCCACACTGAGAATTAGGACTTCAACATATGAATTTGTGGGGGACACAAATTCAATCCAGGGTACCCCTTCTTGTCCAGTTTTGTACAAACTTTGCTTAGGAATCTACTGTCTTCCTGGAACCTTTGTATAGTTTTTTCTTACTTGGATTTCTTAAAAAATTGGACCTTCTATTACGTCTTCACCCTCTCCCAAAACAGTACAAGCTACCTCTGCAGAACAAGTCACAGTGACATTCCTGGTGGTAGCACTGTGACACTGTGATCCCAGGTGTCTGGTGTGCTTTGCTAAATTCTGATTGTTCTCATTGCTACAGACTGTAAGGAACATTCCAATCGCCTGGTCAGTATTGTCTAGTCTTTTTTTTTTTTTTTTTTAAGAGTTGGGTTTCAGATTTCTGTTTCATGCTTAGGATTATTGTGGCTTTTGGAGAAGAATATTTTAAACTGGGTGAAAAGGCAAAAAAAATGTGGAATTAAGAAGTGAAAGCACAATTGTTTATAGTTCAGTAAGCACTTGTGGTTAACAAATGTGTCTGTTCATCATTGCCAGATGACTTAAAATTTTATGGGAGAACATAAATTTTAAACAAAACTCTGCTGGTTACAGGATAAAGATATTAATTTCTTCAGAATATAGTTTTTAGGTATTGTAATCTAGACCTACTGCTTGGAGCTTTCTGAATTTTATCATGAAATTACGAAATGAATCTGATGGCAGCTTACAAAATTTACTCAGAAACTAGTTTTGATTTAACAAACAATAATAATGCAATATTGCAATTAATAAAAGTCTCACACATTGAATAGTCACAGGAGCATAATATTGCTAGGTGTTTGGGAATCGTTGGTAAAATTGGGCATAGTTGTAACTTCTCAAAAGAAAAGATAGTATGATTATGTACAAACAAATACAATTTAGATTTCAGTGCATGTTAATGAAAAAAAACAGTGGTAAGATACAAACAGTAAATAGATAAAACATCATTTGGATTTGATTTGGAATGTGTTTATTTTTCTTCTTGGAGCATCACTTGAATCACAGTTAATTTACATTCTCTGGATGCATATCACGTTCAATTTAGAGAAGGGGAAGTAAGTTAAAATCATCTTGGTTAGCAGTGAAATTAAGGCTAGTAAAATAGTCGCCAAAGTTCTTTACATCTATTTGTATTAGGGTTCATTTAGTTCATACATATTTATTGGTACTGATCCAGATACAGCACTGAGTTCATGGTTTAGTAGACAAAAGTATTCATTTTATGTGTGAAAATGTTGGTAAGTAAGAGTTGCAGTGATGACATAAAGGAGAGTAATAAACTCAGCTGGATGGAAAAAGAAAGTTGTGTTCAGGGAGTTCACCAGGGAGATGGTGATGAAACTCTTAAAAGTATGGTCTAGTTTTCACCTTCTTAAAGAAATAATTTAAAAATACTTGAGTAGGGCTGGGGAATTTGAGATTAGAGCAGCAAGAAATAACGAGTAACAAAGGCCTTTCTATACAATGGAAAGTAGTTTGGATTTCATCCAGTAGATAGCCATTGAAGGGTTCAAGCACAGGGGTAGCTATTATTTAATTTATACTTAAAAAGAGTCCTGTAATGGGCCTTATGTACCATGGATTAGAATGGCCAGGTGCTAGACTGGAAAGGTCAGTTAAGGCCAAGCTATTGTATTAACTAAGAGGCCTCAATCTTAATATATCCCAAACTGATGTCTTCATTACCAGTATTCTCCCCTGTCAAGGCCACCCCGTCCCCCAACACACAAACACACAAAGAAAGCTGGTCATCTAGAAATCTTCTCTGTCTTGGTAAACATTAACTCTGTACTTCTACTTTCTCAGGCCAAAACATTGGAGTCATTCTTGACTCTTTTCTCTCATTTCCCATTGATGGTCCATCAACAGGTTCTTTTGGCTCTATGTTCAAAATATAGCTAAGCGTCTGCCTTCAGCTCAGGTCAACCAACTTCTCACCAACTCTCTCCCCATTTCCCAGGTACAAGCTACTGTCATCTCTCCTGGGTTGCCACAGTAGCTCCTTTTTTTTTTTTTTTTTTTTTTTTTTTTTTGCCACAGTAGCCTCCTAACTGGTCTCCCTATTTCTTCCTTTCTATCCTTGGTGTGTTCTCAGCAAAGCAAATTATGTGCCTTCCTCATTGGCTTCCCATCACACTCATAGGAAATAACCCAAGTCTACACAATGATATAAGACCTTGGCTTTTCTCTGCTTGACCGTTGTCATCTGATCTCCTATCCCCTGCCACCCAGGTTTAGGCAGACTACATTTAGTCCTAGCCAGAATAGGAATGGACTCTTCTCTGAAGGGGTGGAATGAACTTTTGGGGAAAGCTGAGACTTCTAGTGGGGATATTGAAGCCACCAGAATACCATCCTGTTTCTTTTGGCATTTGGAGGGCTTAACTGAACATAAGAAGTACTGTAGCCAATCATTTGAACTTGAGGATAAGGATATTCTCATTCGAATGTATTCCTAGGACTCTAGCCCTTCTTCATTTTACAAGGCTGGGATTTCCATTTTTACTAAGAACTGTTTATCTACTATTCATATATATGGATAGAAATTACTAGACCCCTGTGGTATACTTTCTATATGAATCCTTTTATTCATCTTTCTTAATCATTTAAAGTCTTTGGTATCTATATATATACTAGAAATTAATAGAATAGGACATAGAGTTATTTAAAGGTATTATTTAAAATTTTGCAAGTAACTAACAGAAGCACCCACATAAGACCATTTTGGTCCTAGAAGCATGTATCATTTTGGGGGTTAGGGGGAAGCTATAAAATATCTTTAAAAAGAATAAAATGTGAACTGATTATATCATGGTAACCCAGAGTGAGTACAGCAAGAATTGTAATAATCACAGCTGGTGGTAACTGTGTCAAGTATCTGTTAAGGACAGAGGTCCTGCCTGTATTGGAAGCAGGTGGACTTTAAAATCCCCTGATGTCCATCCTTGAGGCTTGCTGTGCTGTCACCCCAACCTGTGTGTGTGTGTGTGTGTGTGTGTGTGTGTGTGTCTGTCGGTCTGTCGGTCCATCTGTGTGTGCAAGTACATGATGGGTGAGGACTGAGGGAAAAAGGAATGGTGGGCACTTTTGATGTTTTGACCTGAAGAAGAGGAAGCACCAGTTTCAGAGAATAGTAGACCATATACTTTAAAGCAAGATGCTGTGTAGATTAGTCTAATGGGATATCTATGAAGATAAGGAGAGAGTAATAATATAGGGCGAAATTCCATATTACTATGTAGCCAATGTTTGGTTAATTAAGTGGAGTAACTTAGAGTGCAACAAATATATTATGAAAAGTATTTCTCTTAGAAAAACTTAGAGATGTTTCTGTCCTCTAGAGGAGGATCACTTCAATATCTCAACATCTCAATATCCCCACATACTAACTAGTTTCACTTGGTACTTTCTTGTACAATTTTCATTAATTTCTTTTATAGTATTTCTAATATAAATATTCATGAAGTTATCATTATAATATATATTAATTCATCAACATAACCTATTTAGGAGTTGACTTTGCATGTAAATGGATCCTGGCTACCTGTATATTTCAAGGAAATACCTGTATATTTCAAAGAAATCATTTAACCCAGGAGTCTCAGATACATTTTCTTCTTCTATCATTTACTTGATTCTTTTGTGACCTCTTAGTCATTTAAAACCAGATTTTTTTAAGAGCAGTTAGCTGATAAAATAAATCATTCACACATTCATTTGGCAAATGTTAGCCTTTAAGTTAAATATTTTTCATTTTTAACTAAGAACTGTTTTATCTGTTATTCATATATAGAGATAGAAATTACTATATCCTGTAGTATACTTTCTATATGAATCCTTTTATTCCTCTTTCTTAATCATTTAAAGTCTTTGGTGTTATATATTACTATTTATGCTCTCCATTTGATCTTTGTGGCACTTACTCTTCAGTATTTAGTACTGTGAAAAAGTTACCCTCTTCTTTTATCGTGCGATGATCAGTGTTGACATTCTGACCATGTCCAGCCATAGTGAGAGCCTCCATTTCTCAAATGGATATGCTTTCTTTACATTTTAAAGAAGTCATATTTTAACATAATAGAGTAGGAAAAAAGCATCACTCACAATTTCCTATCTTTAACCAGCATTTACCTGAGAGACATTTTGGTCCACGACTTGTAAAGGATACTCAATTTCTAGGATTAGACCTGCCAGTAATTCTCTCTGATCTTAAGAAAGTCATGTGAGCAAGTAACTTTTTTAGTTTTCTTATCTGCGGAAAAGGGAGATTAATATCTTCCTTACCTATTTCATAGGGTTATTGTAGGTCAAATATGATAATAGATTTGAAAATGCCTTGGAAAGTTAATAACATTGTTAGTGACCAGGGTGACAATGGCTGCTGCTATTACATGTGTGATGGACCAGGCCCTGCACTATGGGCTTTTTGTGTTACATCTCTTGATGTTTGCAGTGTTCTTGAGAATGGCTAATACTGTCTCCATTTAAAGATGAGGACACTGTTAAAAAGAAGATAAGTATAGATAAAAGTATTTGAGGATTTCAAAAGGGAAGGAATAGTTGCTTCTGGCTGGGATTCAGTAATCCCTTGCTGGTCAAAGTGATATTTTGACTGAGTCTTACATCATTTATGCAAAATGTTGCCTTGCTGGCACAGAAATGCCTTTTACGTACCACCCATTTAATTAATCTTCGTTTCTTCTGGCTGGGATTCAGTAATCCCTTGCTGGTCAAAGTGATATTTTGACTGAGTCTTACATCATTTATGCAAAATGTTGCCTTGCTGGCACAGAAATGCCTTTTACGTACCACCTATTTAATTAATCTTCGTTTGTAAAACCAGTATCTCTTATCCCCAGATTGAAAGCTTGCCTCAAATACACAGTTTATCTTAGGTTGCTTTTTACTTTTTTATCCCTCACACAAAGTGCAAATTACACTGCCTTAATTTCTTTAGGGAAGGCAGGCCACTGGTTTCTCCCTAAGGTTGTGTTGGAGGACATTTTCTATGAGAGACTTTAGAGTGCTTTGTGGAGAACATTGTGCTGTTCTAGCCCTGTGGTACAGCCTAAATGGCACTGCTCAGCATTCTTCACCAAGTCCATTTAAATCACCAGGCATGCTGCAGTGTACCAGGACTTTGGTGATAGTCAGTACCGTATGGTGTGTTTATTCCATGCTGTAGTACACAAGGATGATAGTCAATGCCATATGGGGTATTTATTCTACACTGCAGTACACCAGAGTTCTAGTGATACTACCATAAAGCATGTTTTTTTTTCTACACAGCAGTGCATTGTGTCTGTGGTGATAGTAATATCATAGTGTGCTTATTGAAATACTGTACAGTGTGCTGATTCTTTGCCCCAGTACACCAGGGCTGTGGTGATAGTACCATTAAGTATGTTTATTCTGGGGATGCCTGGGTGGCTCAGTTGGCTAAGTGTCTGCCTTCGGCTCAGATCATGGTTTCAGTGTCGTGGGATTGAGCCCTGTGTCAGGCTCCCTGCTCGGCGGGGAGTCTGCTTCTCCCTCTCCCTCTGCCTTCTCCCCATGCTCATGCTCATGCCCTCCACCATCAAATAAATAAATTAAATAAATTAAAAAATAAATTTTTTTATTCCCCATTAAAAAAAAAAGAATGTTTACTCTGTGCTGCAGTGCCTGGGCTGTGGTGATAGCTAATACCATGAAGCATGTTTATTTTACAAATTATTTAGTGCTATTTATCTTCAGCCGAAACCATAGTTTTAGGAGTATTGCCAGGATTTATCATAAAAATCTTCAAAGAGTGTAGTTAGTAGCAGTATGATTCATCTTAGATATATAGGTATTTCTGCCATAATAACTATAGTTTCTACAATGTCTTGCCTTCATACAATCTGTCAAAGGTCTATGGGAACTGTAGGATTGGGCAGACCACTGAAAACCTATTTCACTTTTAGTCAGAGCTGCATAAGACGATAATTAGTACCCAAGGAGAGAACTTGTGCAGCGCAGGCAGACCACTGAGTGTGGCTTAGCCACACAGAGCCAAGAGGATGTGCTCTGCCAGACCATCTGATTTCATGGGCCCTGGAGCTCTGAATAGCAGCTGCTGTCATTGGTTGATGAGAGATGTTCCATGCCTGCTGCACAGTTTTAGGGATGGGGCCTGACTACAGGTACAAGTTTTAAAAATTCTTAAAATAGGGGTGCCTGGGTGGCTCAGTCATTAAGCTTCTGCCTTCGGCTCAGGTCATGACCTCAGGGTCCTGGGATTGAGCCCCGTATCGGGCTCCCAGTGGGAAGACTGCTTCTCCCTCCCCCATTCCCCCTGCTTGTGTTCCCTCTCTCTGTTAAATAAAGAAAAAATCTTTAAAAAAAAAATAAATAAATAAAATAAAAATTCTTATGTTGTCCACAAATGCTCCTGTAGCTACTGCATTTAAACCTAGGGCATTTCCCTTTGCTGCTAAAGACCCTAATTCTCCACCCATTGCTCCGGCTGCCCTGCAAGGGAAAAGTGTATGTATCAGAGTGACCTTTACATTATCCTGACTTCTTTTCCTATTCATCAGCTGAGGGTGAGCCACTTTTTATTAAAGTAACAACTATTATGGCAGAAAGAAAATACTTCCTAGTTAGTGCCTTTCTGTAATACTTGTTTTCAATCCTCTATTTCCCTCCCCCCTGTAGTGACTAGTACCGCCAGCCTGACATTGTGCTTATTCATATCCTTCCCCCATTCTGTTTCCTTCCTTACCTTAAGAAATAGTAGCAAAATAGGTACATACCTTAGGAAACAGTAGTTCAAGACAGTGCTCAGTGGTGTGGCCTTGCTTAATATGTGAACACATGCTGTTGGCACTTAGAGAAAGGAAGGAATGGAAAATTAGGGGTGAGTGGAAAATGAAGAAGAAGGCGAGAAAGAAAGAGAAATGAAATTAAATTATATAACTAGAATGTTGGTGCTATTTAAATATTAATTTTTATTAATCACTATTAACCAGTTAGCTAAAGTGATAAAGAAAACTCATATCAGTGTCTATTATTATTAGCAGGGTACTATGCTAGACACTTAGTTTTTCTTATTTCATTTATTTTTTTAAATTAAAAAACAAAGTAATAGAAAAACATAAGTATACTTACCACCTGGAATTAATAACACATTTTAATCTTTTGTCTTTTTGATTCACATATTTTTGTAATAGAAACAGTATGGCAGGTAAGTGTGAAATCCTGAGTCATGCTCCTTTCTCTCTCCTTAGGTATGTGTTTCTATGTATCCTGCTGGTCATATTTATATACTTGTGTTACATATGTATCCTCAACAATACTTTATTGTTTTCTGTGCTTAAAAAAAATAACATCATGGGTATCATACTCTACATTATCTTGTTTATACCCTCTTGTTTTTGAGATCTCTCTATGCTGATACATATAGACCAGGTCCACTAGCTAACTTCATGGTGTTCTGTTGTATGTACACAGCATGGTTTATCCTTCCTCCTATTGATTTGTGGTGGGTCCAGTTTTCTGCTCTTATAAACAGTACTGAGGTATGCATCCTTATTTAGGTCTCCTGGTGTTGTAACAGTTTCTGGGACACATACGGGTTTTAGGTTACACATACTGTCAACTTCAGTTCTGTCATTTAATTCTTAAAAATGTTCTTTGAGGCAGGTGGCATGATCCCCATTTTACACATGAGGAAACAGGTGTTGAAATGCTATCTATCCTGACTGAACTTAATTAATCAGAGAGCCAGTACTTAAATTTAGATTAAATTCCATCTTTATAAATCTCGAGTCCTAACATTCAGCATTCCTCAGAAATCCTTACCTTTAATCTTTATGTTCATTACAACATTTGTAACCAGCAGTCTCCTGTATCATTTCCAAAGTAGAAAATCAAAGCAGTTAATGAGGTAGAGGGAGCATATAAGAAAGAAGAAGGATCAATAAGTAGTCTTACTCCCTTTGTTGTGGTTATCAAAAGAGTTAAAGTTTTGGTGTAAAAACATGCTCTGTGAAATGATGGTTCTGAGTCTTCTGTGTATGCAAGACTGTTTCTTTATGATGGAAGACTATTTTTCATGTTGCTTAAAATGCAACATGTAAGTTATTTTGATTAAAAAGATGTCACAGTGAGTGTGTTAGAGTCTATACGTTGAAAAATATACAAACCATTTTCTTGAGGTGAGTAAAGCAATCTTAATTCTTTCTTTTTTTTTCATGACATTTTATTCACAGTTGGACCATACGTCTATTATACTTCATTTTGCTTTTTTTTCTTCTTCACCTTCTAGGTAGAAAATCGGGTGTATTAATTGTGAAAATTCTAGAGCTGCATGAGGAATGCACCATCCAAGTTGCCATGTGTGAGCATTTAGCAGGGCTGCAGGCCAACAGCCCTTCTCAAGGTGAGGCCCCTAGGACTGGCCTGAAGGTTCTGTTCACTAAGGAGACTGCTCACCACCTCAGGGGACATCCCCAAGACATTGTCCATATCTACCCTCCCTGGTGAGTGCAAAGAACTGATTGACTAACTGTGAGTTTGTCTCAAAAGATATTTTTATGATGAACATTTTTGTCACCTTATTATGAAGAAATGCCAGGAGAAGGAAGCCAGAATTTGACATAGATTTTATGTAACAGAAGCACTGACCTGTATTTGAATGCTTGTCTGTACTTTTGGCAGGAAATTTTTGATAATTTGAGGATAGAGGGGCAAGGGAGAAACAACCATATCAAGATTCCTGTCTAAGTGGTGTCTTATAAAATCTGGCTGGTATTGTTTTTGTCTTTCTTAGAAATACAATTTTAGTTAAGAGGCATTATGTGACAATATGATAATGCACATTAATATTTCTTTGCTAATCACTTTGGGAGGGATGAAAAGCATATATTAAGACATAGGACGGTTTGATCTTTAGAAGCATAAATGGTCATTAATGAATCAAATTATTTTTAAGGACACATGTTTGCTTCTCTATAGGTTAATTTTACTACAAAAAGAAGAAAATCTTACTATTATTGAGGGAACGTTTGAGCAGCCTTGTTTTAAGAGCTAACTATTAATTTTATTGGCAAATTTTTAGAAGTTTCATTCATCTGCTAAATTCTTAGTTTTGAAGTTGACTTACAGGTCTTAAAAGTTAAACATCCCTCCCACAGGGATCTTTTTTTCAGTGTCCATAGTGAATGATTCTCAGTCTTTACTTAAATTCTTCCACTAACAGGCTGCGGATAATGTAGGGTAACTTGCATTTTATTTTGTTTTGTTTTGTTTTGTTTTTTAATGTATCTTTTATTGAATAGTATAAGATATGTACAGGATCATACACAAATTATAAGGATACATTTCTACAAATAATCACAAAGTGACTATGTAATTTTTTTTTAAAGATTTTATTTATTTATTTGAGAGAGTGATTGGGAGAGAGATACAGCATGTGCGCCTGAGCAGGGGGGAGGGGCAGAGGGAGAGGGAGAAGCAGACTCCCCACTGAGCAGGGAGCCTGATGTGGCACTAGATCTTAGGACCCCGGGATCATGATCTGAGCCGAAGGCAGCTGCTTAACTAAGTGAACCACACAGGTGCCCTGACTATGTAATTTCTATCCAGTCCAAGAAATAGAATGAAGTGCATACCTGGAGCCACCCCATCCCCCTCTCATTTCCTCCCTCTCCCTCCTGCACCAGGTAACTATGATCCTGACTTATGATATAATAGAGTCCTTGGAATGTTTGAGAACTTCATATAAATAGAACCATGTAGGGGCGCCTGGGTCGTTCAGTCGTTAAGCTTCTGCCTTCGGCTCAGGTCATGGTCCCAGGATCTTGGATTCGAGCCCCGCATCGGGCTCCCTGCTCAGTGGGAAGCCTGCTTCTCCCTCTCCCACTCCCCCTGCTTGTTTTCCTTCTCTCGCTGTGTCTCTCTCTGGGTCAAATAAATGAATTAAAAAAAAAAAAGCATGCAGTAATCATACAATATGCATTCTCTTTTGCCTGACTACTTTCACTTAATATTATGCTTGTGAGATTCAACAATATTGTTATATTTAGCAGTTTGTTCATTTTTATTGCTATAAAGTATTCCATTGTATTAATTTATGCAATTAATGTATCTGTTCTTCTGTTGATAGTTAGGTGTCTTCAATTTGAGGATATTACGAATAATACTATAATGACCAACCGTCTTTCTGTGTAGCTCACTCAAGAATACAATACAAATGGGCCGCCTGGGTGGCTCAGTCCGTTAAATGTCTACGTTCAGCTCAGGTCATGATCCCAGGGTCCTGGGATCGAGCCCTACATCAGGCTCCCTGCTCAATGGGGAGTCTGCTTCTCCTTCTGCCCCTCCCCTACTGCTTGTGCTTGTGCTCTCTCTCAAATAAATAAAATAAAAAATAATACAATGCCATTAATTCTCCTCTCTGAAATTTCTCATCATACTAAAATCATGCCATTATTTTTCTACTATGTTAAAAATATTTTTTTAATTCATCTTGACTGTACTTCCTCTCCCCACCATGGCCATATTGCCTCCCATTCTCTACTGAGCCTGTTTTTTCAGGCTTCCAGCCCAGCACTCCCCATACCACACCCCTAGCATTGGCAGTGACCTCCATGCTGCTTCTCCTGTGGTCACTTGTGTGGCCATCATGTCTCCCTGCAGTTAGTGCTCACTCCTGCTTTGTTTCCCTGCCTCCCCTGTGCTCCTCCTTATGCCTTTCTCTGGCTTCTCAGTACTAAAGTGCTCTGCTCGGCTCAGTACTGACCTCTTCTCTGTCCTGTCCACCTCACCCTCTTGGTGCTTTCATTTCATCTTGTAACTTCAGATGCCAGCTGCACACTGATCCCTCCCAAAACCCACTGTCTGCTCCATCACCAGAGCAGCATTCCTTATTGCCTCAGCCATGGTTCCACTTAGGTGCTGAAGGCATGGCAGAATCAAGCTCCTGACCCTCCCTCCACTTCCCCACTCTTCCCCAACTCAGGAAATGGAAACCACCTTCTTGTAGTTCCTCCACATATCATCAACTCGTCTTTTTCTCATAATCTCCCTTCTGCCCGTGGGAACCTCTTGGTAACTCCACTTCCAAATGCACAGAGTCCAGCACTTCTTGTCACCTCTACTGTTAGAACATTTCCAGGTAATCATTGTCTGTCCTCTGGATTGTTGCAGTAGTTTCTTAAATCATCTTCTTGCTTCTTTCCGTGCTCTCCTTCTGTCTCTTTCAAGATGACTAAAGGAGCAAAGCTATGAATATATAAGTTGTCATACCGCTTTTTGGCTCCACACACCCCAGTGTCTGCTCACCTCATACACAAACCCCTCCTGAGCTCTGGGGCCTTATCTCCCACCCCTTTCTCCTTCCCCAGTTCCATCGTGGCCACCCGGGACTCCACTCTGGTCCTCAGGTTCCATGCCACTTTCCCCCTGGTGCCTGGGTTCTTGCCTGTGCTGGGTTCTTGCCTGTGCTGGGGTGCTCTGTTCCACACCTCCCCATGTCTGCATGGCTTGCAGTTTTCTTATCTTCTCTGGGCATTTACTCAGATGTCACCTTCTCAAGAATCCTACCTTTGGTCCCATACCTAAAATTGGAAACTACCTCCTTCCACACCCTTCATTGTCCTTTCCTACTTTGTTTTTCATAATCAGGAAAATTAAAGTATTTTAGTTTAGAATTTTGCTATGGAATGAGTGAGCAATTTCCTCCCTGTCCTGACAGTGCTCCTCCTGTGTAGGGTCTTGTTCCTGTAATTTCTTGTGTTCTTTCAACTGTTTTATTGGAAGTCCTTTCTGGAAGCTTATAGTAAAACTCAGTAATATTGAGAGTATTTGATTTTTGCAGAGTGTCCTATTTTATCTTCTTATATACAAAAACAGTTTATGTTTTCATTTATTGTATTTCAACAAAAAAATGTATATTCAAGCTATGCTGAGTTTTTTATAGTGAGACAATGAAAACTCCAGCATAGTTGTGTTTGGAACTACATTTAGAAACTTTAGTGTACTCTGTAAGACTGTTGAATCACAGACCTGTACCTCTGAAACAAATAATACATTATATGTTAAAAGAAAAAAAAAGAAGAAGAAAAAGAAGAAGACAGCAGGAGGGGAAGAATGAAGGGGGGTACATCAGAGGGGGAGACAAACCATGAGAGACTATGGACTCTGAAAAACAAACTGAAGGTTCTAGAGGGGAGGGGGTGGGGGGATGGGTTAGCCCAGTGATGGGTATTAAAGAGGGCACGTACTGCACACACACACACACACACCACAGTCTCACATTTAGTTCTTTAATACATTTTGAGTTTATTTTTATGTATGGTGTAAGAAAGTGGTCCAGTTTCATTCTTTTGCATGTTGCTGTTCAGTTTTCCCAACACCATTTATTGAAGAGACTGCATATTCTTGTTTCCTTTGTCATAGATTAATTGACCATATAGTCATGGGTTTATTTCCAGGCTCTCTATTCTGTTTCATTGATCTACGTATCTACTTTTGTGCCAGTACCATACTGTTTTGATTTACTATAGTTTTGTGGTATGTCTTGAAATCTGGGATTGTGATACCTCCAGTTTTATTCTTTTTCAAGATTGCTTTGGCTATTTGAGGTCTTATGTGGTTCCATATAAATTTTAGGATTATTTATTTCTGTGAAAAATGCTGTTGGTATTTTGATAGATATTACCTTAAATCTATAGATTGCTTTGGATAGTAATGACATTTTAACAATATTTGTTCTTCCAATCCATGGGCATGGAATGTTTTTCCACTTCTTTGTGTCATGTTCAGTTTCTTTCATCAGTGTTTTATAGTTTTCAGAGTACAGGTCTTTCACCTCTTTGGTGAAGTTTATTCCGAGCTATTTTATTCTTTTTGGTGTAATTGTACATGGGATTGTTTCCTTAACTACTCTTTCTGCTACTTTATTATTAATGTATAGAAATGCAACAGATTTCTGTATATTGATTTTGTATCCTGCAAACTTACTGAATTTATGTATCAGTTCTAGTAGTTTTTGATGGAATATGTAGGGTTTTCCAAATGTAGTAACATGCTATCTGCAAATAGTGAACGTTTTATTTCTTCCTTACCAATTTGGATGCCTTTTATTTCTTTTAATTGCCTGATTATCGTGGCTAGGACTATGTTGAATAAAAGTGGTGAGAGGACATCTTTCTCTTGTTCTTTATCTTAGGGGCAAAGCTTTCCGTTTTTCACCATTGAGTAGGATGTTAGCTCTGGGTTTTTCATAGATGGCCTTTATTATGTTGAGAATAGTTGCTACATTCTTTTGGCACTGACTTCTGATTTAAAGATACCATTATTATTCAGTCAGACCCTTTGAATAAACATGTAGGTTGCTCCTCCTCTTTGGTTACTGCAAACAGGACTATATCATTTTCTTCATATGTGAGGAAGGGCTGTAAGGTTAATTTCTTTGTTATTGCTGGATCAGAGGATATATACCTCTTTAATGTTAGCAGACATTATCAGATGGCATCATTTTACATTACTACTGGCAGTACATAAAGTGCCTGTTTTCCTTTTACTAACCTACTGTATTAATCTTCACCAATTTAAAAACTAGAAAATGAATTTTATAATTTTAATTTGCATTTCTTTTACTATAATATGGGCTTAGGCTTCATTCCCTGAATTTAAGAACCATTTATATTTTATTTTCTATGAAATGCCTGTTGATGACTTTTGACCTGTATTGTCTTGGATTGTTGATCTTTATCTTAGTGATTTGTATCAACTCTTTAGCAATGATAAAAATAGCTCCTTGCCAATCATACACATTAAATGAGTTTTATCCCAGTTTGTTATTAGTCTTTCAACTCTTTTAGGGGGTAGGGATTTTTTTGTTTGTTTGGTTTTGAAAAGCAGGGTAGTCTGTTTTTCCATGACTTTATCTATCTTTTGTAGTTTCTACATTTTATATCATAGGTAGTAAAGAAGATCTTTCTTGCTGTGAGATTAAAAATTTATTCTTTGTTTTATTCTAATATTTTTATGGATTAATTACTTAAAATTTTTTACATTTATTTATTTACTTATTTATTTTTTGGTTTTATTTAAATTTATGTTAGTTAACATATAGTATATTATTAATTTCAGGGTAAAATTTAATGATTCATCAGTTGCATATAACACCCAGTGCTCATTACATCAAGTACCATCCTTAATGCCCATCACCCAATTATCTGTTCCCCCCACCCACCTTTCCTCCAGCAGCTCTCAGTTCTTTATAGTTAAGAGTCTCTTACAGGGGTGCCTCGGTAGCTCAGATGGTTAAGCATCTGCCTTCAGCTCACATCATGATCCCAGGGTCCTGGGATCAAGCCCCACATCGGGCTTCTGCCTCAGCAGGGAGACTGCTTCTCCCTCTCCCCTTGGTAATGCTCTTTCTCTCTGTATCTCTGTCTCAAATGAATAAATAAAATCTTAATGAAAAAAAAAGTCTCTTACAGTTTGTCTCCCTCTCTGTTTTTATCTATTTTTCTTTCCCTTCCCCTATGTTCATCAGTTTTGTTTCTTAAATTCCACATATGAGTGAAATCATATTTGTCTTTCTTGCTGACTTATTTCACTTAGCATAATACCCTCTAGTTCCATCCAGGTCGTTGGCAAATGGCAAGAGTTCATTTTTTTGATGCCTGAGTTATATATATATAGATATAGATATAGATATAGATATATATTATATATTATATATAGAAGATGTGAGATATATATATATATTTCACATCTTCTTTATCCATTCATCTGTTGATGGACATCTGGGCTCTTTCCATATTTTGGCTGTTGTGGCATTGCTGCTATAAACAGTGGGGTGCATGTGCCCCTTTGAATCACTATTATTGTATCCTTTGGATAAATACCTAAACAAAACAGGAAAGAAAATCCACTGGAAAGACAGTCTTTTCAACAAATGGTGTTGGGAAAAAATTTTTACATTTAAATCTTTGAGTCCTGGAATTTATATTTATGTAATAGATAAAGTAGGAAATGCATTTTTTTCCCCCAAATGACTACTTAGGAGTCCCAGCACCATTTATTGGCATCACGTTAAATTTATAAATTCATGAATTAGGACTAAAAAGCTGTCTCTGGGTCAGGCTCTGCTAGGATACTCCTCCCTTCCCCATGCTGATGGAGTTAATCACAGCATATATCAGAACACCAGTGTTCTGGAAATCTGTCTTCTTCAGAAATCTGTCCTCATTAAAGCATCTTCTCCTTTCTTACCCTAGTTTTGGTCCTTTGTGTAATTTAGCTCTTGCTTTCAGTAGAGTCTAAGTTCATCTATGGTGGCAAGGGTGATTTGCTATTCTTTGTTTTTAATCTCCTCCCTCAACTTCTAATATTTTTGTGCAAGCCTGTATATTTTAAAACACATTCTGGGGCTCATGAATGGCTCATTGGTTAAGCATCTGACCCTTGATTTCAGCTCAAGTCATGATCTCAAGAGCCTGCTTAAGATTCTCTCTCTCCCTTTCCCTCTGCCCCTTCCCCTGCCTTAAAAAAACCCCATTTATTAAGTGATGCATTTTTTAAGTAAAAAGAATTAGTATCTAAGTGTAGTGTTCTTTAGGAAAGATGCTTTAGAGGTATTGAATGTGTTGGACACTTTCTTGAGCTCATAAGAAGTAAAATTAGATCAAGATTATCTGCAAAGATTTATATTTACAAAAAAATTCCAAATCCCACTGGCTCCTTAGACCTTATAAGTGGATGAGTTATTATCATTTGGCTTTGCAGTGTTTTTAGGTCTGGGTCTTACTGAGGCAACTGCCTTAGTGTTTGTGTCTCATTCTTTTTTTTTTTTTTTAAGATTTTATTTAATTGAGAGAGTGAGAGAGCATGCATATACAATACAATTGTATTGTCTTGTATTATGTCTTGTTATATATCAGAATCAGATATTAAGATTTTATTTATTTGAGAGAGTGAGAAAGCATGAGCAGAGGTAGAATCAGATACAGAGGGAGAAGCAGACTCCCCATATATGGGGAGCCTGCCGCCACCAAGGGTCTCCGTCCCAGGACCTTGAGATCATGACCTGAGCCAAAGGCAGACACTTAACTGACTGAGCTACCGAGGCAACTTGCTTCTGTCATTCTTTTAGGGGAAATTTTCTGTCTGGAATTATATGGAATTTCTTCTGTGGTTCTATATGCAGAGATTGTTAATTCTAAACTTTATTTGGTTATTTTTTTCCTCTCATGTGTCTCTTACAGTTTTCAATTTGAGATTTTTTGCTCTATAAATGGAATATAGGTAATAAAATAAGAGTGAAATGAAATCCTGTATTTGCCCATTTTAATATGTGAGATCTTACTGTTTTTACATATTATGCCATGAACAGAAAATGAATTTTGCTCTCTAGGAAGATAGCTTAGAATGTTTGTGTTATCCAAGGCAAATGGTACCAGATATTAATATTAATGGTATCTAAGAATTTTAGTAAATCCACAAAAGTGAAAATATCTGAAATACATGTAATTTGATAAATTTCTCTGGAGTCATTAGGACCTTTCTCAAAATCACCATCTCAAAAGAAGGAAATGAATATATAAATACATTTAATACAAACACATGAAAATTCTTTTATAGAAGTATTAAATATATAAAGCAAGATACTTGGGCAAAATTTTAAAATACCAATCATTCTCAAATGTTGGTGGGAGGTGCAATTTGTGTATCTTTGCAATATGTTACAGATGTTAATGTGAATATACTTTGATACAGAACTTTTGCTACTGGGACTTTATCCTGTAAAAATTTTCAATTAGGTACAAAAGATATTGTCGTAAATGTTGTGCTTAAAACCTTAAAATCTAAAACCAGCCTAAATAGTCATTAATATGGAGTGGAATAAATAAGTTTCTGCACATCCCTGCACATCTTTCACATAGTAAAAGAAATTTTTATTTCCTCTCCTAGAAAAATATCTATATCACAGTGCAGTTTCGCAGAGAGTGGGTCATAAAACGGCTCTCAGGGTCACTGAGACAGGAGGAGCAGTCAGGGTCATTTGGGTAGGAGGAGCATTACCACTTTTCCTTGGCTACCTTCTCATTACCCAGCAGACAAACTTGACACACTATTGTTGTTAGTTTCTAGGGCTCCCATAAAAAAAAAAAAAATACCACACACTGGATGGTTTAAACAACAGAAGTTCATTTTCTCACAGTTTTGGGGGTTGGAAATCCAATATCAAGGTACCAGTGGTTGGTTTCCACTGAGGCTTCTCTCTCTGGCTTGAAGATAGCTACACTCTTGCTCTGTCCTCAAGTAGTTTTTCCTCTGTGTCGGCCCATGCTCCTGATGTCTGTTTGTGTACCCAAATGTCCTCTCATTATAAGGACACCAGTTGTAACAGAGCCCTTCCTAAGTGGTCTCATTTTAACTTAATTACCTTTTTAACGGTAATTATCTCCATATAGTCACATTCTGAGGTGCCAGAGGTTAGGGCTTCAACATTTGAATTTGTGAGGGACACAGTTCGGTTCATAACACTGTCATAAAAATTAGCACTTTCTACTGGATATTTCAGTGTTGTGAATTTGGTCAATCACCTGATTTTTCTGTTCCCGTGTCTCAGAGAACGTGACAGTCGTCTAAATAGCTTCCTGAATTGTATTGTCTTGTATTATGTCTTGTTATATATACATATAGATTTTTCTCAAAAAGATCCTTTTTTAATTTAAAGAAAGCATAATAGTATTTTTTTTAGGTACTTTAGGAAGAGAAATGGATGGGAAGTGTTTTGAAAGATGATTTTATCAGTATACTTGTATAGGTGATTTGGGCCATCTGTCTTAATAATTTGGAAGTTTCTGTATTTTAATTAAGAATTTATTTTTTGTTATCCAAATGTTAACTGAAGCTAGTCTAGATGTCTCTTAAAAACAGCTCATAGTTAGGGGTGCCTGTGTGGCTCAGTTAAACATCCAACTCTTGATTTCACCCCAGATCATGATCGCAGGGTCATGGGATTGAGCCCTGTATTGGGCTCTGCACTGGGCATGGAGCCTGCTTAGGATACTCTCTCTCCCTCTCCCTCTGCCCCTCTCTGCTTGCACACTCTCTCAAAAAAATAAAAAACAAACAAACAAAACAAAACAAAACAAAAAACCCTGATAGTTGAAAAAAAAAGCCAAAATAATAATGACTAGTCTTTTTTTTTTAGTGGAAACTTGATAAGTTTCCACCTTAAATATTTTTTTTCCTTGTAGGCTGTCTGCTCTTTTCCCACGAAAAGCCTTTTGTGTACATTCAAACTGGCTTTCAGCATGGAAACAGTTTTAAAAACAATCAGTAGACTTCAGACAATTCCATTTGTCCTTTAGTAATAAATGTGGGTTTAGTTGTAAAATGGTTGCTTACCCAAAGGAGTTTAGAGCCCGCTTTATATATTACCTAATACATTCTTATTGAATTCCTTTAAGATGTAATATTATTTTGTCTGAATAAATCTGGGAATGAATTTAGAAGTAAGATGCCTTGGGTAGGATTAATTGTATTATGAAGTATAGAATTATGTAACAGTAAGCAACTTATAAAAAAGTCATGAATGCATAAAATTTCAGACATACAAAAATATAACAGTGTGATCAATCTCATGTCCCCATCACAGTTTTAACATTTATCAATTAATGAATAAACAAAATTTACCACTAAAGGAAACTAAAAGCTTTAAATATGATTCCAAAGAAACATTTTAGCAAGTTGAACACTTTTTTTTTTTTATGTGAAGAAAGAAGTTTTCTGTGATGCTAGTTGTAGAAAGAGGGAGGTAGAATTCATCTGGCTAATTGAATATGACCCACTACCAGATCTAAAGCCAGGATGAGCACCAGAGAAAGATGAGTATGTGTAGTCTATCAGGGGACAGCCAGGACACTTCCTACCTTACCCACTCATTCACTCCTTCATTCAAAAATATTTGTTAGTACACTGTGTGGCAGATGATTTTCCCCCGTTACAATAAGCATCCTAATCTGGGGAAGGCATGAAATCTGACTTCCCATTATCATGAATATCTGTCTATATCATCATCTTTTTAATGGCTACTTAGCATTTCACTACATGGATATATCATTAAGCAGTCTCTTATATTGAGTTTTTTTTTAATTTAATTTTATTATGTTATGTTTATCACCATACATTACATCATTAGTTTTTGATGTAGTGTTCCATGATTCATTGTTTGCGTAATACACCCAGTGCTCCATTCAATATGTGCCCTCTTTAATACCCATCACCAGGCTAACCCATCCCCCCATCCCCCTCCCCTCTAGAACCCTTAGTTTGTTTCTCAGAGTCCATAGTCTCTCATGGTTCATCTCCCCCTCTGATCCTTCCCCCCTTCATTTTTCCCTTCCTACTATCTTTTTTTTTTTTTAACATATAATGTATTATTTGTTTCAGAGGTACAGGTCTGTGATTCAACAGTCTTACACAATTCACAGTGCTCACCATAGCCCATACCCTCCCCAATGTCTGTCACCCAGCCACCCCATCCCTCCCACCCCCACCACTCCAGCAACCCTCAGTTTGTTTCCTGAGATTAAGAATTCATCATATCCGTGAGATCATATGATACATGTCTTTCTCTGATTGACTTATTTCACTTAGCATAATACCCTCTAGTTCCATATTGAGTTTTTAAGGTTGCTTCCCATTTTGAGCTGTTTGAAACAGTACTGAATGAAAGTGTGTATCCTCTCATCTAATGGTATTAGGATATTTCTCTTTTTTTTTAAAGATTTTATTTATTTATTTATTTGAGAGAGAGACTCGAGAGAGAGCGAGAGAGCGAGAGAGAGCACGAGTGGGGAGGAGAGGGAGAAGCAGGCTCCCTGCTGAGCAAGGAGCCCAATGCGGGGCTTGATCCCAGGACCCTGGGATCATGACCTAGGCCGAAGGCAGTGGCTTAACTGACTGAACCACCCAGGCACCCCTAGGATATTTCTAAAAGTAGAAATTCTTGCTTAGAGGGGCTCTGGCTGGCTCAGTTGGTAGAGCACGTGACTTGATGTTGGGCTCACGAGTTCAAGCCCCATGTTGGGCTTACTTAAAAAAAGAAAAAAATTCTTGCTTAGAGAATATGGTGGGTTTTGAGCTTTTCAATATATTATTACCATAGTAACCTGTCAAGGTTATAAATGTTCCCACTGCTGCCAGTTTTTCAGCAGTCACATCAATACACACTCAACTATTTTTTAAAGATTTTTATCTATTTGAGAGAGAGAGAGATGGTGAGAAAGAGTACGAGGGGAGGAGAGGGACAGAGGAAGAGGGAGAAGCAGGCTCCCTGCTAAGCAGGGAGCCTGATGTGGGGCTCGATCCAAGGATCCTGGGATCGTGACCTGAGTGGAAGGTAGATACTTAACCAACCAACACTCAACATTTTTAATGACTACACATTATGATATTATTTCTTTATTCTTTTCTATATTATCAGCATGTAGTATATATCCATTTTTTCTAACATAAATAACTCTTTAATAGACATACACATGTATATAATTTAGTACATATTTCAGATTGCTTTTCAGAGTAGATTTTAGGAACTGTTTTAGTCAGTTAAAGGTATACATTTTGTTGTTATTGTCACTGCTGTAATATCTTGATATAGTTATCTATAAACCTCACAGTAGAGTACCTGCTCCTGGTCAAAGTGAATACTTTTTCTTATATTTATTTACTAATGGCAGATTCTCTTTTGAGAATTGGTTGTCTCAACTTTTGCTCATATTTGTTGGGGTCCTACAGACTTTCTTATCTATTTGTATGCCTGTTTTATGTAGCGAAACATTTCTATTTATAGTTAAATCACTTATGATAATAATTTTGTTGTTTCCTTCCTAATACTTAAGCTTCCTTACCTGTCTCTGTCTTATTACATTAGCTAAAACTTTTAAGTCAGTCTTTTTTCCTACTGTATTTCCAGTGACTAGAATAATGCCAGACATAGTAAACATTCAATAACTATATGATCAGTGCTGAGTATTAAATAATCATCAAGACGTTGTCAGTCTTCTTATGCTCCCTATTTGAATGAGAGGATATATCAGTGTATTTCATTGATTTGTACATTCATTAAGAAGCATTTATTGAATGTTTACATATGCTATAAAAGGCCTTGTGCTAGATAATGGGGATACAGTATTCAAAATGATAAATCAGGGTGCCTGGGTGGCTCAGTCAGTTAAGCGTCTGCCTTTGGCTCAGGTCAAGATCCCAGGGTCCTGGGATAGAGTCCCTGCTCAGCGGGGAGTCTGCTTCTCCCTCTGCCCCTCCTCCCACTCATGGGCTCTCTCTCTCTCTCTCTCAAAAATACATAAAAAGCAAAAACAAACAAAAATGACAAGTCATCTCTGCCCTTAAGGAACTCACAGTGTGGTGGAAGAGAAAGGTAATATAAACAAGTTATAAAGGCCTCTAGAATGTATAAAAATAGAGCTCTGTATGAGGGATGTGAGGACAGTGAGGAGGGCAGTACAATTGATAGGTAGGTCAGTAGAGGTTTGTGTGTGCACACACACATACACGCACGCTGGGGAGAGTACAGTTTGAGTGTCAAGGGTATCTTCCTGGAGTTGGTGATCCCCTATCCAAGCTACGAATGCTACATTGGAAAGAACAATGGAAGGGATTATAAGGGCTTGAAGTAGAAAAGACTGAATGAGCAAAGTCCCAAGAGGCCACAATGGTATGGTGGTGTAGGGTGTGTGCAGGGATATATATAGTGTTAGATGGATCAAGTAGAAATTCTGCAGCAGGGGTGGCAGCAAGTGAGGCCGGAGAACCTGTGTACAATGTTATAAAGAGCTGGTATTGAATCCTCCCTGCTGTCCAGGAGAAGAGAGATGTGATCTGGTTCACACTTTGAAGTTTGTGGAGACTGACTGTAGAAGGCTAGAGTAAAGGCATCTTGCAGGCTTTGGAAGTAGCTCAAGTGTAAGGAAGATGATGACTTGGACTAGGATGGTAAACAGCAGATTTGGGATATATTTTGGAGTCAGAAGCAACAAGATTTTCTTATAGTTTTGATGTGCTTTGTGAATGAAAGTCAAGAAACAAGGTTAAGTTAGAAAACTCCTAAGTTTTTTGTTTGAGGAAACAAGTGATTTATGATGCCATGTTGTAAAATGGGGAGACTTGGGTTGATTTGGGGGACACAGTCAACAGTACCTTCTTGAGACCAGCAATAGCTAAAGCCCTGAGTAAACATAAAAGAGATTGTGATGCCAAGAGAAACACTCTTGTCAGCTGGTCTGGTCTGGATTTTCAGTGTAACCCATGTTTGGTAAATGCCAGAGGACCAAGGTAGAACCCATAGGCTTATTCACAGCTGCTTTTGTTCCTCCTTTATATTTGCCACCTGGGATTCTTTGAAATGAAGATGTTACTGACACTTATTGCTTGGAGTAAAGCAATATTAAAGATGGAAGGCTTGTTTCCTGGGTGGTACTGACTTTCTCTTGTGACAGCCAGAAGGGCAATTTTTTTCCCACCAAAATTACAGGATGTCTTGAGAGGAAATAAATAGGAAAGAAAATTAATGCAGTGAGAAAAGGAAGAAAATGAAGACCATGATAGTAATCTAGAAAATCTAAAAAACTAGAAGGGAAGAGAGAACAAAATCAATCATTTATGCTTTCATGAGAAAAGAAGAAAAGCAGCTATCAGCTACAGAACACTCTTCCATGGGATCTTCATAGGAATACAACCAAAAGGTTCTGCACTCAAATAACTTTGGGAAAGGCTACTTAAATATGGACTATTTAATACACTGTCAGACTGCTCAGAGTCTAATATGCAAATGTCCATTACATTTTACAGTAGAGGAAAGCCAAAACAGAGAGGAACATACAAGCAAAACATGAGCAACAAATGATCACATATTTCCTAATCTAAGAAAATGTGTCAAGAGAAGAAGAGTAGTGATGTCTCAAAAAATGGTGGAGTAGTAAACACTTCCACCTAAACAACTAGTACACTGGGAGGAGCTGAATGTAGTTGAACATTTGTAGCTCCAGGGAACACTTTGATAAAGAGTAAATTTGGAGGAATTTCAGCCTCTCAAGTGGTAGTAGCTACCATCCCACATCCTCAGTCTTACAGTCCTGGTGCAGAATGCTGGAGCCAGGGTGGGCAATATATCAGGGTTGTGTACTGATTGCTGAAAGCTGCTTTTGATCACTGAGGAACTGGCACAGAGGCCAGTGGACATTTTTTCAACCCCCACAGGCTGAAGTGGTTTCCAAGTGACTTACAGGTCACAGCATCCAGAACTGTGAGAAAATAATTTTCTGTTTTTCAAGCTACCCAGTCTGTGGTATTTTGTTATGGTAGCCCTAGGAAACAAATATACAAATCTTAGATTTAAAAAATTCAAATTAAAAAGTATCTTTTATGTTCACGGTGGAATAAAACTAGAAATTACAAACAGAAGGAAAACTGAAAATTAATAAATATGTGGAAATTAACAGTACAGTCTTAAACAGCCAATAGGTTGAAGAAGAAATCACAAGAGAAATTAGAAAATACCTTGAGACAAATGCAAATGAAAACAAAACACACCTAAATTTACAATGCAAAAACACTGTGTCAATAGAAATTTGTAAATGTAAACATATACCTTAAAATTAAGAAGAAAACTATCTATACAGCTAAAGGTACTAAAAGAAAGAAGAGCACACTAAATCCAATGCCAGCAGAAGGGTAGACATAATAAAATTAGAGTAGAGATTTTAAAAAATAGAGGACAGAAAGAAAGTAGAAAAAAATCTGTTACTCTAAGTGTTGGCACTTTGAAAACATCAAAATAATTGACATTTAGCTAGACTGCCTCAGAAAGAAAAACAAGGGGCACCTGGGTGGCTCACTCGGTTAAGCCTCTGCCTTTGGCTCAGGTCATGATCCCAGGGTCCTGGATCGAGCCCCGCATGGGGCTCCTTCCTCAACAGGGAGACTGCTTCTCCCTCTCCCTCTGCCGCTCCCCCTGCTCCTGCTATCTCTCTCTCTCTCTGTTTCAAATAAGTAAATAAAATCTTTTAAAAATTATTAAAAAAATAAGAAACAAAAACAGAAGGCTGAAATGATTAGAGTCAGAGATGACTCTTCCAAGAGATTTAAAGAGATAGTATTTGTCTACTTTCCCTTTTGGGAGCCAAACATTTAAGGAAATCTTTATTAGATCACTACTGACTACAGAGATAATGGAATAGAAATAACAGATACCAAATACGACAAGGAACACACACCTTGAAAAAATAGTACTGAAAAGCCAAACAGATGAATCCAGCCCTCAACAAGTAAGATTCAGCAATCCCTGAGGAATGGGACAATTAAATTTCCAGAGTTACCACAAAATAATACTCAGATGTCCACTTCTCAACAAAAATTACAAAATACACAAAGAAACAGGAAAGAATGGCCCATTAACGGGAAAAAAAGTAATAATTTGGTAGAAACCATCACTGAGGAAGCCCAGACATTGGAATTATTAGTCAAAGATGTGAAATCAACTGTCTTAAATATGTACAAGAATTAAAGGAAACCATAGATAGACAACTAAAGAAAATAAGGAAAGTAATATGTGAACAAAATGAAAATTTCAATAGAAATACAGAAAGAATTTTTTAAAAAAGAAATTCTGGAGCTGAAAAATACAATAATTTAAATTTTAAAACTCACTAGAGAGTTTTGAACTCTAGTTTGAACAGCATATTTGAACAAGTGAAACCTAAGATCAGTGAACTTGAAGATAGGACAGTTGAACTTTTAAATAGTCTGAGGAACAGAAAAAAATAAGAGAAATGAACAGCACCCAAGGGACCTGAAGGACACCATCAAATATAGAACATATGTTGTATAGGAGTACCAGAAGGAAAAGAGAAAAAGGAAACATGAGAAAAAATATTGGAAGAAATAATGGCCCAAAACCTGCCAAATAAGTGGAAAGACATAAATATACATATCCAAGAAACCAAACGATCTCCGAGAATGATAAACCACACCAAAACATATTACAGTAAAATTCTTAAAATCAAAGGAAGAGAGACAAGAGAAAAGGAACATGTCATGCACAAGGGATCCTCAAAAATATTGAGATAATTTCTGATTAAAAAAAAAATGGTGTCAGAAAGCAGTTGGATGACATATTTAAATTCCTGGAAGGGGGCACCTGCGTGGCTAAGTCGGTTAAGTGTCTGCCTTCGGCTCAGGTCATGATCACAGGGTTGTGGGATTGAGCCCCGCGTCAAGCTCCCTGCTCAGTGGGGAATCTGCTTCTCCCTCTCCCTTTGCCCTCCCCAACTTGTGCACTCCCTCTGTCTCTCTAATAAATAAATAAATAAAATCTTTAAAAATATCCTGGAAAAAAAAACTCAACCAAGAATTCTTTGTCTTTCAAAATGATATTTCAAGAATGGAAGAGAAATTAAGACATTTACAGATAAACAAAAGCCAACAGTGTTCATTCCCGGTAGACCTGCCCTACAAGAAATACTAAAGGCAGTCCTTCAGGTGAAATGTTTGGCTACTTGAACCTAAATAGAAAATGAACACTGGTAAAGGTAACTACAGAAGTAAATATAAAAGCCAGTATTAGTGTACTTTGGGTATTCTTTGTAATATTTGCTATATTATTTAACATGAAAATGCATGCACCAATAATCATAAATATATGTTAATGGGAATACAGTGTATAAAGATGTAACCTATGATAATACAATAAAAAGGGAGAGGGAAGGAGATGTACTGCAGGTGCAAAGTATTTGTATACTATTGAAACTTAGTTGGTCTTTTCCAATGTAGGTTATTATAAGTTTAAGATATTAGTTGTAATTTGCTAGGCAAATGTTAAGAAAATAACTTAAAAAATATAGACAAAAGGAAGGAAGAAATTAAAATGTACACTACAAAAAAGTCAACTAAATATTAAATACATAATTATTAACATTAATATATAATTATTAATATTTTACTATAAAGTATTGAAGGAACTGAAAAACAAAAATAACATATAAGGTATACAGAAAACAATAGATAAATGGCAGAAATAAATCCTTATCAGTAATCACATTAAATGTAAATGGATGGAACAAAACTATTAAAAAGGAGAGATTGGCAGGTTGGATTTCAAAAAATAAAAACAGTGTCTATCTATATGCTGTCTACAAGAGACTCAATTTAAATATAAGGTCACAAAGTGGTTGAAAGTAAAAGAATAAGAAAATATAATTCCAGGGGTGCCTGGGTGGCTCAGATGGTTAAGCGTCTGCCTTTGGCTCAGGTCATGATCCCAGGGTCCTGGGATTGATCCCCATATCAGGCTCCCTGCTTGACGGGGAGCCTGCTTCTCCCTCTCCCTCTACTGTGCCCCCTGCTTGGGCTCTCTCGCCCTCTCTGTCAAATAAATAAATAAAATCTTTAATAAAAAGAAAAGAAAATATAATTCCATACAAATAGTAACTGAAGAGAACCAGAGTGGGTATATTATTGTCAGACAAAATAGACTTTAAATTTAAAAAGGCTGAGACAAAAACAGATATTATATATTATAAAAGGTTCAATACAATAAGATGTAACAATCATAAACATATACATACCTGGGGCTCCTGGGTGGCTCATTTGGTTAAGTATCCAACTCTTGATTTCGGCTCAGGTCATGATCTCAGGGTTCTGAGATTGAGCCCTGAATTGGGCTCCATGCCCAGTGGAGAGCCTGTTTAAGATTCTCTCTCCCTCTCCCTCTGCTCCTCCCCACCCCCTCTCAAATAAATAAACATATATATACCTAACAAAATAGCCCCAAAAATATATGAAGCAAAAATTGAAAAATTGAAGGGAGAAATAGACCTATAGTACTTCAATATCCCACTTTCAATAATGGACAGAAGATCAATAAGAAACAGAAGACTGGAACAACACAATAAACCAGTTAGACCTAATAAACATATATGGAACACTACACCAAAACCACAGAGTGTACATTCTTAAGTGCACATAGAACATTCTTCAACCTAGACCATATGTTAAGGCACAAAACAAGTTATTATGGGCTGAACTGTGCGCCCCCAAAATTCATGTTAAATTTTTTTTTAAGATTTTATTTATTTATTTGAAACAGAGAGAACACCAGAGAGAGGGAGGAGCTGGCTCCCCACTGAGCTGGGAGCCCAATGCAGGGCTCAATCCCAGGACTCCGAGATTATGACCAGAGACGAAGGCAGATGCTTAACCATCTGAGCCACCCAGGTGCCCTTCATGTTAAATTTCTAAACACTCCTGTACAACTCACAATTTGACAGTAGAGATAGGGACGTTAAGAGTTAGTAATAAGGTTAAATGAAGTTATGTGGTAGGGCCCTGATCCAATATGATAGATATGCTGTTATAAGAAGGACATGCATGTGCACAGAGAAAGTGTCATGTGAGGACTCAGTGAAAAGGTGGCCATCTGCAAGCCAACGAGAGAGGCCTTAGGAGAAACCAGACCTGCAGACACTCTGATCTTGGACTTACAGGTCACAGCATCCAGAACTGTGAGAAAATAATTTTCTGTTTTTCAAGCTACCCAGTCTGTGGTATTTTGTTATGGTAGCCCTAGGAAACAAATATACAAATCTTAGATTTAAAAAATTCAAATTAAAAAGTATCTTTTATGTTCACGGTGGAATAAAACTAGAAATTACAAACAGAAGGAAAACTGAAAATTAATAAATATGTGGAAATTAACAGTACAGTCTTAAACAGCCAATAGGTTGAAGAAGAAATCACAAGAGAAATTAGAAAATACCTTGAGACAAATGCAAATGAAAACAAAACACACCTAAATTTACAATGCAAAAACAGTGTCAATAGAAATTTGTAAATATAAACATATACCTTAAAATTAAGAAGAAAACTATCTATACAGCTAAAGGTACTAAAAGAAAGAGCACACTAAATCCAATGCCAGCAGAAGGGTAGACATAATAAAATTAGAGTAGAGATTTTAAAAAATAGAGGACAGAAAGAAAGTAGAAAAAAATCTGTTACTCTAAGTGTTGGCACTTTGAAAACATCAAAATAATTGACATTTAGCTAGACTGCCTCAGAAAGAAAAACAAGGGGCACCTGGGTGGCTCACTCGGTTAAGCCTCTGCCTTTGGCTCAGGTCATGATCCCAGGGTCCTGGATCGAGCCCCGCATGGGGCTCCTTCCTCAACAGGGAGACTGCTTCTCCCTCTCCCTCTGCCGCTCCCCCTGCTCCTGCTATCTCTCTCTCTCTGTTTCAAATAAATAAATAAAATCTTTTAAAAATTATTAAAAAAATAAGAAACAGAAACAGAAGGCTGAAATGATTAGAATCAGAGATGAAGAGGACACATAACTATTGATTTTACAGAAATAAAAAGGACTATGAAAATAGTATGAATAGTTGGACACCAATAAATTGGATAACCTAGATGAAATGGTCAGTTTCCCAGAAACACACAAATCTATCAAAACTGACTCATGAAGAAATAGAAAATCTGAACAAACCTATAACTATTAAAGAGATTAATCAGTAATCAAAAATCTTCCAACAAAGAAAACCCATGACCAGTGAATTCTCCATAACACTTAAAGATTTAATACCATTCTCAAACTCTTCCTAAAAATTGAAGAGTCAGGTATAGTTACTAGCTCATTCTATGAGGACAGCATTATTCTGATACGAAAGCTAGAGAAAAATAATAAAAAACTAGGGACCAATATCCCTTGTGAGTATTGATGAAAAAATCTTCAAGAAAATGTTAGCAAACTGAATTCAGCATATGAAAAGAATGATTGTATACCATGTCCAAGTGGGATTTATAACCAGAATGCAAGGATTGTTTACCATATGAAAATAAATCAGTGTAATTTAATACACCATATTAATGGAATGTAGGAGAAAACCATATGATCATCTGAATTGATGCAGAAAAAGCATTTGAAAAAAGAAAAATCCAACACCCTTTTATTACTATAAACAGTCCAGAAACTAGGAACAGAAAAGAACTTCCTCCACCTGATATAGGGGCATTCATAAAATTCCCACAGCCTAACATCATACTTAATAGTGACAGACTAAAAGCTTTAGATCAGAACTGTAAGATGAGAAACACGACAAGTTTGACCACCTTTCAACACTTCTTTTCAACATAGTAGTGAAAATTCTAGATAGGCCAGTTAGGGCAAGAGAAAGAAAGTAAAGACATTCAGATTGAAAAGGAAAAAGTAAAATTTTCTCCGCTTACAGGTGACATGATCTTATATAGAGAAAACCCCAAAGATTACACACACAGTTTGAGGTAATAAATAAAGTTGCAGGGTACAAATCAACATGCAAAAGGCAGTTGTATTTCTGTACACTAGCAATGAACAATCTGAAAAAGGAAATTAAGAAAACAATTCCATTTACAGTAGCATCAAGAAGAATAAAATACTTAAGAATACTAAGACTTCTACACATAGAAGTAATACTACTACAAGTCTGTTATAAAACTTTGCTGAAAGAAATTAAGAAAGACATGAATAAATGGAAAATATTTCATGTTCATGAATTGGAGGGAAGCCTTAATATTGTTAAATGACAATAGTCCCCAAAGAACTCTATAGAATCAGGGCAATCTCTATCAAAATTCCAATAGCATTTTTTTCTGGTTGGAGAAAACCCTTCCTGAGATTCATATGGAGTATCAAAGAATCCTAAATAGCCAAAATAATCTTGAAAAAGGAAAACAGGAGGATTCATACTTCCTCATTTTAGAACTTAATAGAAAGCTACAGTAATTAAAACCATATGGTATTGACATTAGGACAGAGATATGGAACAATGGAATAGAATAGAGACACCCAAAATAAACCTTATATATGCTGAAATTATTTCTGACAAGGGCACTAAATCCATGTGGAAGAACAGACTTTCAACAAATGGTGATAGGAAACTGGATAGCCATATGCAAAAGAAGGAAGTTGGGCCATACACAAAAATTAACTAACAATTAATCAAAGACCTAAACTTAAGAGCTAAAACTATAAAACTGTTAGATGAAAATACAGGAGAAAATCTTTATAACATTGGATTTGGAAGTGATTTCTTGCATATGTCACCAAAAGCATAGGAAATTTTTAAAAAATAGATAAATCGAACTTTGTCATAAACTAAGATCATTTGTGCATCAAAGGACAGTAACAAGAAAATGAAAAGACAACTGACAGAATGTGAGAAAATATTTGCAAATCATATATCTGTTAAGGGATTAATAACCACAATTTATAAGGAACTGCTACAGCAATGCAATTTGAAAATGGGCAAGGGACTTAAATAGATATTTCTCCCAAGAAGATATACAAACAACCAATAAACACATGAAAAGGTGCTCAACATCATTAGTCACTAGGGAAATGCAAATCAAAACCACAGTAAGATATCACTTCATACCCATCAGGATTGCTATGATCAGAGACCATGGGAAATAACAAATATTGATGAGGATGTGAAGAAATTGGAACTCTTCTGCACTGCTGGTGGGAATTTTAAAAGGCACAGCTGCTGTGGAAAATTGGCTCTTCCTCAAAAAGTTAAACAGAATTACCATATATCAGCAATTTCTCACTCCTGAGTATATATATCCAAGAGAATTGAGAACCGGGACTCAAAAGGATACTTGTTAACCAGTATTCATAGCAGCATTATTGACAACAGCCAAAAGAAGGAAACAACCCCCTGATGCTAACAACATAGCATCAGATGAATAGATAAAATATTGTATATATATATATATAATTAAATATTATTCATCCTTTAAAAAAGAGTGAAATTCTAACATATGCTACACCTTGGGTGAATCTTAAAAATATGCTTAATGAAAGAAGCCATATACAAAAAATCAAATATTATTTGATTCCCCTTATATGAGTTATCTAGAAGAGGCAAATTCATAGAGATAGAAAGTAGAATAGAAATTACTAAGGAGTGAGGGGAACGGAGAGTTACTGTTTAATAGGTACAGAGTTTCTGTTTGGGCTAATGATAAAGTTCTTGAAATAGATAGTTGTGATGGTTATACACCATTATACATACATTTAATGCCACTGAATTGCCCACCTAAAAATGGTTAAAATGGTAACATTCATGTATGTTTTACTACAATAAAAACAAGTACAGAAAAAAGGGAGCAGCTAAAAGAGCTAATTATTCTCTGGTGTTTGTTTTAGTTCATAAATTGGCTATTTTACCAAAATTCATACCTCTCCAGTACACATGTGGATGTAGAGGCACACTGTATTAAAAATATATAAATCCAATTTAAATAGAATGTTTAATAAAATTTAGTTTGATACTAATATTAAGAATGGGTATATTGAATTAAGGTCATTTAATCCCTTTGTTGTAAAGTCTAAATATATGAGTTCACAGGATTCCAAAATTCCAGTGATGTCCCAATGAATTCATCATTAAACTTATAAATACTGCAAATATGACCATTGCTAACATTTGCGTGAGTGTTCATTATGTTCCAGGTATAGTGCTCAGTTTCTGAATCTTATTTAACTTCACAGTAGCCCTTCAGGATTGTTACTTTTTTTCTCCCCTATATTCTATACCAAGAAACCTAAGCAAAAAGACTCACTAAGGAAAGCCCATGGTAAGACCTTTTTCTGTCTCACAAAGCAGAACTCTGCAAAAATACTAGTAAAAGTATTAGGTAGGAGTATTGAACAAGGCTTACCCCTCCCTCTCCACTGTCTCTCTCTCTGAGAAGAGAAGAAGAGGCTGGAATAATGGATTGTCATCCTGCAGAGTCCCGTCATGAGGCTCAAGAAGAGTTGGCAAATTAATATTACCTAACCGTAGATGCTGTGTTGTGACCAGTGATAAGGTGGCAGCAGAGAGAGGAGTGGTGACCAGAATCCAGGAGATTGTTACTGGGTTGAACAGCCTATGGGAACAAAGAGATATGTCGGTTCCTTAGATTCAAGGAATGTTGGTGGGAAGAGTACTGAGATACACTTGCCAGAGTTTAAGACCCAACACTACATTTCTCATCATTTCTTTGAGTCTCATTATGTTTATTTGTAACATGGCAGATGATATTATTTGTGCCTTTTTCACAAGGTGACCGAGGATAAATGATAAATAGAATAGTCCATTATGAACCCAACTGTTTCCACTTATGTTTCTCTGTGACACTATAGAAACATAATTATAATTGACCCTTGAACAATGAAGGGGTTAGGGGTGCCAACCCCCACACAGTTGGAATTTTGTGTAATTTTTGACTCCCCAAAAACTTAACTAGTAATATCCTGCTTTTAACCAAAAGCCTTACCAATAACTTAGTCAACTAACACATATTTTGTATGTTGTATGTTTTATAGACTGTATATTCTTATAATAAAGTAAGCTAGGGAAAAGAAAATCTTATTAAGAAAATCGTGAGGGAGGCAACTGGGTTTCTCAGTTGGTTAAGCGTCTGCCTTCAGCTCCAGTCATGATCCCAGAGTCCTCGGATTGAGTCCCATATTGGGCTCCTTGCTCAGTGGGAAGCCTGCTTCTCCCTCTCCCTCTGACTCCTCCCCCACTGCTCTTGCTCTATCTGCGTGTCTCTCTCTCAAATAAATAAAATCTTTAAAAAAAAAGAAAAAATCATAAGGAAGAAAAAATACATTTATAGTACTGTACTATATTTATCGATACCATAAGTTTAAGTCATCTGTTTACAAGATGGATCATCTGTCTGTTAGAACCTACATCAATATTGTCTTATATAATACAAAACATTGTAGATGTTATATGTTTTACTAACACTGAACATCAAAAATGAAAAGATAATGTGGAAAAAATTCACTATTTTACAGGTTTAACAGTTCAAATATTTTAACAAAAAAGCAACAATATGATTGCAGTATGGTGGCCTATTGTAATGAATACAATTACTTCATGTAGCTTAGCCTATACAATAATGAATGAATGAATCCTTACAAAATTTTATGGTGTACCATATCACAGCCATATTCATAATATAGTATTGGAAACATTGTTAACATTCTTTTAAAAAAACACATATCTGATGATAGGCTGATATGCAGTCTCCAATTCTAAGAGAAAAAGGCATACTGTACAGCAATATAATTCTTTGGAAGAAAAGTTATAAAGCAGTATAAAACTAACATGTTATTAATTTTATATTAAATATCACTCACTGTATGCCTATGTAAGGATAGCCTTTCTCCTTCCATGTGAGTCTTGTACATGATGTTCTACACAATGAATACTTAAACAATGATGATGACACAAAATTGTCTCATACGGTTATTAGATTTTAATGCAAAGATACTTGCACACATACACCACAGCTAAGTTTATTAACCATATGGCATGATAATTATTTGTTATTCATTAAGTAGAAGTGGATCATCATAAAGTCTTCATCTTTATTCTCTTCACATTGAGTAGGCTGAGGAGGAAGAGATTGAGGAGGATTTAGTCTTGCTCTCTCAGATGTTGCAGAGGCAAAGGATGTGGAAGAGGTAGAAGGAGGGGAAGGAGAGGCAGGCATGCTCAGTGTAACTTCATGGAAATAAATCTTAATATCCATCTAACTTTTTTGCTTTTTCATTTCTCTCAAAATGTTTCTATATGATACCAGTCCACCTCTTGCTTTAGTTTCAATGCCTGTTATCATACAAGGGTCCATGTTGCAAAAGCAGTTTTTTTTTTAAGACTATTTATTTGAGTGAGAAAGAGCATGAGCTGGGGGAGAGGGAGAGGGAGAAGCAGACTCCCCTCTGAGCAGGGAGCCTGATGGGGGCTTCATCCCAGGACCCCAAGATCATGACCTGAACCAAAGGCAGACACTTAACCATCTGAGCCACCCAGGCACCCCTAAAAGCAGTCTTGAATAATCAGAATCCTTCTGCCAGACTGTGTAATGTCAGTTTGTTTTCAGGCACTGCTTCTATGTCTTCTTCCTCATTGTCTGGAGCTGGTTTGGAAGCACTCATCTCTGCATCAAGTCTTCTGTTAATTCCTCTGGTGTAGTGTCAATTAGCTCTTTAATTTCTCTAAGATCCATATCTTGAAACCTTCACACACACCCACCTTTTTTGCCATATCCACAATCTCTTTCATGATTTCCTTGATTGGCTCTGACCTAAATCCTGTGAAGTCATACACAACATTTGAATACACTTTTCTCCAGCAGGAATGTTTTGTTTGTGTCTTGATGGCTTTCATGGCTTTTTCTCTGACACTGATGGTATCTTCAGTGGTGTAATCCTTCCAGGCTTTCATGATGTTCTCGCTTGGGGTTCTCTTCCATGGTGTTGACAATCATTTCCATAGAGTAAGTACCACATGTAATGAGACTTAACAGGCCTATGACATCATGGTCTAGAGGCTGAATTAGAGATGTGTTTGTGGACAAGTAGACTATTTCAGCCCTTTCATTGTTGAACTCATGTGGCCGCGGCCATTTTCTAATATCAAAAGAACTGAAAAGGCAGTCAGTTACTGGCAAGATACTTCATGACTACCGCATCAATAGAATCAATCCAGGAGAAGGGTTCTCATTGTCCAGGCCTTCTTATACAGCCAGAACACTGGCAGCTGGTGTTTATCTTTCCCATTCAAGGATCAGGAGTTAGCAGCTTTATAGATAAGGGTAGTCCTGATTTTAACCCTGACTGCATTTGCACAGAACAGTAGAGTTAGCCATTCCCTTCCTGTCTTAAATCCTGGTTCTCTTCCTTACTAATAAATATCCCTTGCAGCTTTTTTTTTTTTTTTTTCCTCCACCCAGGTTAGGGCACTTTTGTCTGCATTAAAAACCTGTTCAGGCAGATATCCTTTCTCCTTGATGATTTTCTAAATGGTGCCTGGGAACTCATTTGCTTTTTCTTGGTCAGCAGAAACTCCTTCTCCTGTTATCTTCACATTTTTTAAGCCAAACCTCTTTCTAAGATTATCAAACCATTATTTGCTGGCATTAAATTCCAGCTTTAGATCCTTCAACTTCCTTTTGCTTTAAGTTGTCATATAATGTAATTTAATAATATAATTTAGTAGTGCATCTTTATGTTTGTTTACATTTCTTTCTACTGCTAATTGAAATCTGTATGAGTAAGTTTTGATAAATTTTAACTTTTTATAATGGATTTGTGTATATTTTATAGTAGTAAATGGTAAAATAGGCTAATATTTACATATATTTTATGCATTTATGATATACCTAATGTTTTCTTAAGTTTTTAGATATTTCCAGGCTAAACAGTTTGTCTGGAAGTCATTTCAAATTGTCACAAATCTCCAAAAAGTTTTTCAACATATTTATTTTAAAAATCCATGTATAGGTGGACCCGTGCAGTTCAAACCTGTGTTATTCAAGGGTCAACTGCATAACTACAGTTTGGAGACTTCAACTTTCATGCAGTGACTGACTGTGAAAATCATGTAAAACTTTAGGTGAAAATTCCAGAGGTAATGGTGAAGTAATTTTGCAGGGTACTGTAAGTATTAAAGGATCAAGTATGGCACTGCCTACTGAGATCATACTCATGGGGCAAATTGAAGTCCTAGATCTGAGATTTACTATTGACTTGTTTCTGAAAATATGTCACGCATTAAGGTCAGAGGATACTTTATTCTGTGTAAAGCAAGGTTTATTTACTTTAGAGAGGCTCGACATCATGATCTCAACATAAGAAACTTTAATGCAACAACATGAGCCGGTACTGGCCAGAGACACAGCCAATTTTGATCCAGCCTTGAAGCCCTGTTAAGAACATTACAGTTAAAGCAATAAACTTATGGTTAAATATTAAACATTATTGAATGAATGGAATGTTTCATATCTAATGCAGCCTCCCATTTGGCCCATGAATACTCTTTATCGCAACAGAAAGATTGGAAAAGCAAACAAAAAGTTTCACTGTTTAAAAAATTTCTGCTTTCTGGCCATGGTCTTCCAGGGGTGGGGTGTTAGTGGGCATGGTCCCCGAGTTCCCTGCCACCAAGGTATACTGACCTGTGAGCTCCTATGCAGAGAAGTGTCACTGCATTGCTCTCCCAGTGTGTGTCCCTCTTTAAGAACACTCCACTTAGCACACTAATTCTTTCAGATACACAAACACATTGGGAGCCATCAGGTTAAATAATATATATGAACAAAAATATATTTCACAATTTAATATAGATTTCTTCTTGCTTAAAACATCTTGGAAACAATCATGTTTTTCACCTTCTGTGTGTTCACATTATAGAAGCATAATATGCTATACCCATATAAGTCTCAGCTAGAATAAAAAAGCTTTTCTTAATTTTTCCTTTTTTATTAATTTCAACATAATAATCTAGAAGATAAGACAAAGGTTAGAATAGAGGTGGTCTTTGGTCTTGTCAAAACAGTAATGGCTTATTGTGGTCACTGAGTGTTTCCCCTTCTTTGTGGGCACTGTTCTTTCTGCCTGTAGTGTTTTTTCACATACTGCCCCCAGTACATGTCAAAACATATACTTGTCCTGCTCCTTTTCTTTGTACCTTCCTTGCCATCTTCCTCCCAACTCAAGGCAAACTTGGTTCTCGCTCTTGTGTGCCATCATGGTTCCTTCCACATGCCTCCATTTTAGCACATTCAATAGAAAATCACCTACAGTTTACACCTCTGTCTTTCCTCCTTCACTGTGAGCTTGAGTGTAAGGCTAGTATCTGTGGCGTAAGTGGAAATTGGCTTTGCAAGACCTGTATGATCATATGATCCCTATGTTTTCCCAGAAAATCTTGAATTTGGAAAACCAGCTCATTTTTGAGGAAGCAGAAATGGGGGTGGGGATATGTATGCTAGTATTTGCAGCTATAAAAGCACATAGTTTACTAGATCTTTATACCCAGAATAAAATAAAATATAAAAATGCTTAGAAAGTTTTCATCCTCTTTCCGCAGCCTTATAGGACAGTATATAGTATATAGCAATAGTATATAGAATAGTAGCAAAGGCAGGTAGTCTTCACTTAACACTAGAACTCTCCTGCTAAATTATTGCCAAGCAGACAAGGAAAAATATGTATAAGCAGGCATGATCACTGAACTTCAATTGATTTTACGTGAGACATATTCTCTCTCACAGCCTGGAATGGTGACACTGTAAAAAGTCACTTCAGCATTCCTTATTAGGTGAAAAAAAATTGATCAGAAGACCCCACAAGTTTGTGGACAGAATTAATGGAGATAATTTATGTGGAATTTATATGAGCCAGAACCACAGCTAGCTCTTAGAAAGTGCTCAAAAAGAAGTTTACCTTCCACTCATTTGTCCAAGAAACAATTGTGTGTTAAGCCCAATATAGGCTTCACTAGCCAAGTGGGTCTTCCTACTTTCCTGGAGACCCCCATAAGCTGGCCTCTTGACCTGGTTTCATTTGTGGCAAATACAAAGTTTCCACCTGTGCAGAGCAGTAGTTCTCATTTATTAAGCATTTGCAGCAGGCCTGGCTTTGTGCTGGTGTCACACAACTCTGTTTAGTGCCCACTAACCTTCTGTGATGCAAGATAACCTCATGTGCAGATGAGGAAGCTGAGGTTGTGTCCTGCTTATGGTCACAGGTTGTTGTTCTAGAAGAAGAACCAGGATTAGTGCCAGGTTGCACCCACTCCACCCTCCAGGCACCTGTAAGAAGGGCTGGATTCATCAGCACAGGATTTTCTTTTTTAGTACAAGTGCTTGCAATTTGCAAAAGTGACTCAGGCACATTTGCAAAGATGCCCACTCCTATGGAGCAAGTGGGAGGTCATTCCCATCCTCTGAATCCAGCCATCTCTGGAGAACAGCATCCAGGCACAGAAGCTACCCTTTTGGGGACAGCTACAAAGACCTTCAGCAGCCCCCAAACTTGAAAAGATTAAGCCTCTTCCCCTACTCAGATGTGTGTGTATATGAATAAAAGAATAGATTCATTAAAAAAAAAAGAATGAAAATTGATCAGAAGGATAAAAAAAAATTTCAAAGCATCCATGGATGTTTTGAAAAGATTAAAAGTAATATTTTGAATATGAATGTCTATAAATTATGAGCTTATTCAATAAGTTTGCTCAGTAAAAATGCCATCCCTTGCTCTTTTAGGGATACAATCTTATAAAAATAATCCAAAGAGTAGAATAGTAGGAGTGCCAATCCCTAAAAGATTATTCCAGTCCCCATCACAATGTCACATTCTCGGTGTTAGTTCTCAACATTGGGGCTCTTTCTGATGGGATTGAAGGTCAACTCTGCCTTTGTCACCATTTTGCATATTATCTCTTTCAGACAAGTCAGTAATGTAAAATCAGAGTTCTGAATCTATATTCCCTTTCCAAAGTTTACCTTAGTCCCCTGGCAACAGTAAATATAAATGTCTATTTGGGGGTGCCTGGGTGGCTCAGTCCATTAAGTATCCAACTCTTGATTTTGGCTCAGGTCATGATCTACCTGTCATGATCTTGAGCCCTAAATCAGGCTTCAAGCTGGGCGTGGAGCCTGGTTAAAATTCTCTCTCCCATTCTGTCTCCCTCTGCCCCTTCCTCTCTCTAGAATCCCAAGGATCTTAGAAATAATTGTTTTAATTTAGGAAATGAGAATCCAGTCCAACAGAGAATTAATTTGTTACTTGTTCCCTTTTATGGGATGTCAGTGGAATTTGTCACTTTCAGAGTCCAGAGTGTTCACCATTACACTTTCACTTTACAGATGAGAATGCAGAGTTTATACAGTTTAAGTATAGTTTGGTGAAACCAACTGAGTCAGTGGCTGGCTCATAATTAAAATTCAAAATTCCTGGCTCTCAGATCTGCTTGAGTTGTATCTGTTATTGTTTTTACTAGTAGTATAATGGACACTTTTTCATAGAAAACAAATTCTTTAATTTGTTTTGCTCAGTTACTTTAGATCTCTGAGGAAGAAACTTTATGTTCTGAAAGTAAATGTTGCATAGATTCTCTTTAAATGCTAAGGAAGTGACAGTGGGAAATAGAAGAATGTGTTGGGAAAGGAAGATTTTAACTGGATTATTTGAAAGCAGCAATATTGTCTTGAAATGCTGCCCTGGGGACAAATGTACCTCAGCTGTTGTTACCTTTACCCTTTCCCCTAGTTTAGGGAAAGCGATTAAGGAAGGTAGGCTAGTGGCCCAGCAGAAGCATCCAAACTCGGTTCACCATCCTCCTGATTGCCTGCCATGTTTTCCAGAAACATACCCTGAATAGAATGTACTCATGATGGATAGTGCATTCTGTCCTGTTGTCTCACACAGTTTTGCTTTTAACTTCTTTCCTTCCTTTTGTGTAAGAATCATACCAATTATTGAGGAATAGACTTGTGTTTGTTAGACTGGTGATTCATAATTAAAATAATTTATGGGGCATGAGATGTGATGAGCACTGGGTGTTATATACAAGTGATGAATCATATGCTGACTAATTGAATTTAAATTTAAAAAATGAAAAATAAAATAAACATTACCCCACAGTGATCTTTAAAATTATGTACTAATTTAAAAAGTAAATACTATTGTAATAAAATTTCAAGAAGGATATCATTCTTTGATTATTTTTAGATAATTGTTAACCTCTTATGTATCTGAGCATTTGAGTATAACTCTTTTCTGTGAAGTAAATGTTATTTAAAAGGCTACATGTTTCTTATCATTTGTATCTCTTGGAGAATATAATGCTGGCTTTATGACCAGTGTTAAACATGGAGAAGAAAGGAATAATAAGCATATTGATACTAGAGCCAAGAAGACACATATGAAATGACCCCCAAAAGATAAGAGATAGGTGATTATGACTGTTCTATCTAAACTAATACAGTATTCTAACTAGAAAACAAAAAGGTCTATTTCCTTAGTTATTGGCTTCATTTTATTCTATTTTTAGCTTTTAAAAATTAAATATTACTTAAGTGGAAATATAAGCTGTTAAGAAAAACTTTGAAGTTTTTCTTCCAGAAATTGTTCCTAGCACTCAATAACCTATTGATATCAGACAGGATCAGCTTAAGGCTTGCCATTGTAACACAAACATTTTAACTTGAAAAATTGCAAGAGGATGTATAGTTTTAGTAGTGGCCCTTAGAAAGAACTCAGTAAAGCTACTGCTTTCACTCCATATGTTTGGGTCTAATTATAGGTATCATGTCAGTATAAGATAGTTGTGTTAAAGCTGCTGCAACTGGGAGTTTAGGGATTAAAAAGTTAAAGTGTTGCTTCACAGGTAGATGGCCTTCACAGGAATTTTTTCTAAATTCCAGGAGATTGCTACCAGTGGTCTTTACTTATGGTTTTTTTCTTTTAATTTTGGTATTATTTGTAATTTCTCTCTTTTCTCATGTAACAGGCAAATGCTTGCACAACTATTTATAAATCTTTGTTAATGGGCTTATGTTGTATAATGATGTAAGCTGTGATGATAACAACATAAAGGGCAGTAGACAGGTGTATAAGAGCAGAGGATTTTATGTAATATTGAAACTAAAATGGCATTATTCAAACTAGGTTGTTGCAAGTTTAAGATGTTATTTCTTCCTTTTATTAGATAGATTGATTTTTTTCATCCCATATTCTTTTCCTCTCCTAGCTTTAGAAGTTATTTCATCTATTTTCTATTGCTTAAGTGGTTATTCTTACAATTTTAGCATGCGCATTTAAACGTGTTAATCTGGGGTATCTGGCTGCCTCAGTTGGTGGAGCCTGCGACTCTTGATCTCAGGGTCGTGAGTTTGAGCCCCACATTGGATGTAGAGATTACCTAATGAAAATAAACATGAATCGGGTGCCTGGGTGGCTCAGTTGGTAAGCGACTGCCTTCGGCTCAGGTCATGATCCTGGAGTCCCTGGGTCAAGTCCCGCATCGGGCTCCCTGCTCAGCGAGGAGCCTGCTTCTCCCTCTAACACTTCCCCCTCTCATGTACTCTCTCTCTCTCTCATTCTCACTCTCTCAAATAAATAATCTTTAAAAAAATAAACATGAATTAATCTATAAACTTCCTTTTTAAAAATATTTATTTATTTTAGCGAGAGAAAGAGCATGTGTACACATGAGTGGGAGGAGGGGCAGAGGGAGAGTCTCTGAATCTCAAGCAGACTCCACACTGAGCAGAGTCTCATGTGGGGCTCCATCTCATGACCCTGAGATCATGACCTTAGTTGAAACCAAGAGCTGGATGCTTAACTGACTGAGCCACCCAGGCACCCCTATGAACTTATAAAATTTATTTGTATATCTTTTCTTACCAAAAGGAAAAATTTAGCACACTATTATTTCCACCTTCTCTCTCATTACTTTTGTGCTGTATCATTTAAGAATTTAGTTTTAGATTTTTAAAAGTTTATTCAATATGTATTTCTACTTATCTATAAGTTTTACTGGGTTCTTTGCTTACCATTATTTATCCTATATTTTTTATTCCTTGGACTGAATATTCATTTTCTCTAAATCATCCATGAACAAATCTTAACTCTAGAGAAGGTCCATTTCTGAGTCCTTGTGTGACTACAAACACTTTAATATCATTGCCCTCCCATTTGAATTCTCTCTTGCTGGGTACACAATTCTTGGTTTAAAATATTTTCTCCTCACGGGTGCCTGGGTGGCTCAGTCGGTTGTGTCTGCCTTCGGCTCAGGTCATGATCCCAGTGTCCTAGGATTGAGCCCCACATCGGGCTCTGTGCTCAGCAGGGAGCCTGCTTCTCCCTGTCCCTCTGCCTGCCTGTCTGCCTACTTGTGATGTCTCTCTCTCTCTCTCTCTGTCAAATAAATAAATAAAATCTTTTAAAAAATAAATAAATAAAATATTTTCTCCTCAGAACATCTCAGGATTTCCTTTAACATTCAGTTTTGCTGAAGATAACACCGTCCCTCCCTCCCTTCCTTATTTTCTTTCTTTTTTGTCCTAGTTGTTTCTAGTCTGTTTCTGAACTCCAGGCTATGTGAATAATATGACTCCATGAGTACCTTCAAATGTGGCACAAGGGCGCCTGGGTGGCTCAGTTGGTTAAGCGACTGCCTTCGGCTCGGGTCATGATCCTGGAGTCCCGGGATCAAGTCCCGCATCAGGCTCCCTGCTCAGCGGGGAGTCTGCTTCTCCCTCTGACCCTCTTCCCTCTCGTGCTTTCTATCTCTCATTCTCTCTCTCTCAAATAAATAAATAAAATCTTTAAAAAAAAAAAAAAACAAATGTGGCACAAGTTTCGTGTGTGTGTGTGTGTGTGTGTGTGTGTGTGTGTGTGTGTGTTAGAGGTAGAATTTAGTGATTCATCAGTTGCACATTACACCCAGCATTCATTACATCAAGTACCCTCCTTAAGGTCCATCATCCAATTATCTGTTCCCCCCACCCACCTCCCCTCCAGCAACCCTCAGTTTGTTTTCTAGAGTTTAGCATCTCTTATGCTTTGCATCCCTCTCAATTTTCATCTTCATTTTTCCTTCCCTTCCACTACATTCATCTGTTTTGTTTCTTAAATCCAGTTATGAGTGAAATCATATGGTATTTGTCTTTCTCTGACTGACTTATTTCACTTAGCATGATACCCTCTACTTCCATCCACGTCATTGTGAAAGGCAAAATTACATCCTTTTTGATGGCTGAGTAATATTCTATGGCCATATATATATATATATATATATATATAATATTTATGTATATTATATATAATTATATATAATATATGTGTTATATACATGTATGTTGTATATAAATATTTATATATTATATATTTGTATATATATTTTATATATATTATTTATAATATATATAATATTATATATAAATACAAATATATATATATATATATATAAACACCTCTTTACCCATTCATCTGTCAATGGACATCTGGGCTCTTTCCATAGTTTGGTTCTTGTGGGCATTTCTGCTATAAACATTGGGGTGTATGTACCCCTTAGAATCACTATTTTTATATCCTTTGGATATACCTAGTAGTGCAATTGCTGGGCCATAGGTAACTCTATTCTTAACTTTTTGAGGAAGGTCCATACTGTTTTCCAGAGTCTATTCTTAACTTTTTGAGGAAGGTCCATACTGTTTTCCAGAGTGGCTGCACCACTTTGCATTCCCACCAACAGTGTAAGTGGGTTCCCCTTTCTCCACATTCTCGCTGATTTCTGTTCTTTCTGAGTTGGTCATGTTAGCCATTCTGACGAATGTGAGGTGGTATATCATTGTAGTTTTGATTTGTATTTTCCTGATGCCAAGTGATGTGGAGCATTTTTTCACATATCTATTGGCCACTTGTATGTCTTCTTTGGAGAAATATCTGTTCATGTCTTTTGTCCATTTCTTGACTGGACATTTTGTTTTTTGGGTGTTGAGTTTGATAAGTTCTTTATAGATTTTGGATACTAGCCCTTTATCTGATAAGACATTTTTATGGACTGTTTCCTTTGCTGTGCAAAAGCTTTTATATTGATGAAGTCCCTATAGTTCATTTTTGCCCTTGCTTCCCTTGCTTTTGGCACTGTGTCTAGGAAGAAGTTGCATTTACCTTCAGAGTGATTATTGATAGATATAAATATTCTGTCACTGTATTACTTGTTAAGTTGTTATTTCTGTCCTTTCTAGTCACTTTTGGTCTTTCTTTCCCACTCATAGTTCAATATTTCTTACAGGGCTGGCTTAGTGGTCATGAACTCCTTTAGTTTTTTTTGTCTGGGAAACTCTTTATCTTTCCTTCTATTCTGAATGTCAGCCTTGCTGGATAGAGTATTCTTGACTGTATATTTTTCCCATTCAGCATGTTGAATATCTCATGCCACTCTCTTCTGGCCTGTCATGTTTCTGTGGAGAGGTCTGCTGCTAACCTTATTTGTCTTCCCTTGTAAGTTAGGGACTTCTTTTATCTTGCTGTTTTTAGGATTTTTTTCCTTATCTCTGTATTTTGCAAATTTAACTAAGATAATGTCTTGGTGTTGACTGGCTTTTGTTAATTTTGGTGGGAGTTCTCTGTGCCTCCTGGATTTCAATATCTGTTTCCTTCCCCAGATTAGGGAGGTTTCAGATATAATGTACTCAAATAAGTTTTCTGTCCCCTTTTCCCTCTCTTATTCTTTTGAGACTTTTATAATGCACATGTTATTATGATTTAGGGAGACACTGAGTTCCGTTAGTCTACATGTGTGATCCAATATTTTTCTTATTCTCTTCTTTTCAGCTTCACTATTTTCCATAATTTTATCTTCTATATCACTTATTCGTTCTTCTTCTTCCATCCTTGTGGTCATTACATCCAGTTGGTTTTGCATCTCTGTTACAGCATTTTTTATTTTGTCCTGACTAGTTTTTTGTCTTCTATTTCTGTGGTAAGGGACTCCCTCGTGTCTTGTATGCTTTTCTCAAGCATCCTTATGATGGTTGCTTTAAATTCTATAGCCGGCATATTACTTATATCTGTTTTGGTTAGATCCCTGGCCATGATCTTTTCTTGTTCTTTCTTTTGGGATGAATTCTTCCATTTTGGCATTTTTATCTAGGTCTGTCTTCTCTGTGTTAGGAAAGCTTTTATGTTTCCTTCTCCTGAGAGTAATGGCTTTATAAAGAAGAGGTCCTATACTGTCCAGGGCCTTGCACTTCAGGAAGTGTCTCTGGTGTATCCTGTGTGCACTCTGCTGTGTTTTGTCTGCTCTTTCCCTCAGGTCAGTCCTCTTCAAAGTTTCTCCTTCCCTACATTGGGTAGTGTTTGGACTCTGGTCAGGGTGTGGTGAGTTTTAACTAGGTGTGCTCTGGTCTTCTTGTTAAGTGAGACCTGATGCTATTATTTCCATTAGAGCTATAGCTTTGCAGCATTCTATGATCAGTAGATGTGGTGTGTGAGGGGGTAGGGGTGGGGTTGTGCTGGTCTTCTGGGTGAGGGGTCCACTGCTCTGGTTCTCAGACACGTTTTCCCTAGTAAAGCAGTACCTGTAGAGTGCAGGGAGGCGGGGTTTGGTGTAAGAGGTTTAGGCAACCCCTGTTGGCACTTTGCTGCTTACTGAAGTTAGTTTATGCTGGGTGTTGGGGAGAGAAATGGCTCCAGCTTCCTTCCTCCACCCAGGGAGGGGAGTTCTCTGTCCAGTAAGACCTAACAGAAGAGTATACAATCTTTCCTCGTATATCTCAGGCATCCCTCAGATCCCTGTCTTCACCATCTCTGTGTCTGGGCAGTGCAATGCACTTGTGTTTTATTCCAGGCAGACCAGCTGAGTTTTAAAACTCCAAACTTTAGGGAACTGTCCTAGTGCAGTCCCACGTTGGTCCTCTTGGGGAGGGTCTTCCCACACTGTGGCTGGTGCAGGTTTATCCCAGAAGTGCAGTTGCACCAAGGCACAGGAGCTTGGAGTTTGGAGTAAAGCACAGCAGAAAGCTGGTGTCCAGGTTAGCCGTCCTCAGCAGGTGTCTCCAATCTTATGCTGGGGCAGGGGGTGGGCGGGTGCGGGGGGTGGAATGTAATGGCACCCACTGGCTCTTTTGTCCCCAGAGAGGCAATGCCAACTCTCCCAGATGTGCTCCAAGAAGGGAGAAACATCTCTCCCAGTGCATCCAAGAACATCCTCAGATAATGGGTCCGCACTACCAGTCCATCTGTCCTCCTCCACAGGAGCACTGCCATGCTGCCCACCCCCAACCCCCCGCTCCACACCACCCAAAGTGTGGACCTCTAAAATTCTAGTCCTTGAGCTCCGCTGGTTGTAAAAATTCAGCCCCTCTTGTTTTCCCAGTCAGTTGCTTTGGGGAAGTGTGTCCCTTGTACGATCCCCTGTGTGCACCACTCTCTCTCTCTCTCTTTCTCCCTCTCTCTCCTGCTCCCTCTCTCCTCTCTTGGTGATCAGGGCTCCCTCCCCTCTATAGCACACATGATCCTTTTCTCCCCCAAATCACATATCTGCACCTCCTACCTTCCACTATATGGCCTCTTCTTTCCCTCCAGTTGTGCAGTTTGTTCTGTCAGTGGTATTATTTTGTTTATGAATTTCTGACCTTTAGCATAGTACCTGCTTCATAGTTTGCACCCAACCTGTATTGAATGACTATTAGAATAAATACTAAAGGAAAAAAGAACTGGTGGAGCTAGGAAAGCAATTTTGGGAGACCAGCAGGTGTGAATGACTGGGCTGATATATGATCCACAAGGTTAAGCATGCATAAAAAAGTTAAAAAAAACCTGTAAAAGGACCATTTGAAGTTGGTTAAGAGGAAGTTTCTGGAAATAGTAGAGTTCTTAGTACCTGTTTTTCATTCTTTTCTTATTGACATATATTTGTCAATTTAAGATGTACAACATGTTGATACATTTATATATTTGTATTATGATTGTGATTGTGATAGAATCACCTCACATGATAATCTTTTCTTTTTGGTGGTTGGAATAATTAAGAACTAGTCTCTTAGCAAGTTTGATGATCATAATACAATATTGTTATCTGTATTCACTATACTATGCATTAGATCTCTAGGACTTATTTACTGTTCATTTCAAGTTTGTACCCTCAAACAATATCTCTCCTCTTTCTCTACCCTCAAGCCCCTGGTAACCATGTTTTACTCTGTTTTTAGAGTTTGTTGGGTTTTTTTTAACATTCTATATATAGGTATTATCTTAGAGTATTTGTCTTTTTCTGACTTATCTTGCTTAGCATATCGCCCTCATGATTCATCCATGATTGTCACAAATGGCAGGATTTCCTTTCTCATGACTGAATAATATTCATCTGCGTGCTATAGATAGATAGATAGATAGATTTATCATGATATATATTGATATGTATCATTATACATGAGATTTTTTATATATATATAATATACACACATATATATATATACACATATCATGTCTATGCCATTCATCCATCGAAAGGCACTTAGATTGTTTCCATACCATGGCTTTTGTGATTATGTTGCAATAAACATGAAATTTCATTTCTTTCTTCAATATCCTGTTTTTATTTCATTTTGGTATATACCCAGAAATAGAACTGCTGTTTCATAAGGTAGCATTATTTTTTAATTTTTTTGAGGAACCTCCACATTGTTTTCCATAGTGTCTGAACCAATTTGCATTTTTACCCAGCAGTGTACAAGGGTTCCCTTTTATCCAAATCCTCACCAACACTTGTTATCTTTATCTACTTAATGGTAACCATCCTAACATGTATGAAGTGGTATTTCATTTTCACGTTTGAGTTGCATTTCCCCAATGATTAGTGATATTGAGAATCTTGAGATGTTGAGTACTTGTTGGGTATTTGGATGTCTTCTTTGGAAAAATTCCTATTTAGTTTCTCTGCCCATTTTTTAATCGGGTGTTTGTTGTTGTTGAGTTATATGAGTTATTTATGTATTTAGGGTATTAATTCCTCATTTAGTATTTGGCTTGCTAAAATTTTCTCCCATTCTTTTTTTTTCTTTTTTTAATGTTACATTAGTCACCATTCAGTACATCATTAGTTTTTGATGTGGTGTTCCATGATTCATTATTTGCGTATAACACATGGTGCTCATTACAACCTTTGCCCTCCTTAGTACCCATCACCGGGCTACCCCATCCCACCATCCACCTCCCCTCTGAAACCCTCTCTTTCCTGGAGTTCATAGTCTCTCATGGTTCGTCTTCCCCTCTGACTTACCCCGCTTGTTTTCCCTTCCTTCCCCTAATGTCCTCTGTGCTATTCCTTATGTTCCACAAATAAGTGAAACCATATGATAATTATCTTTCTCTGCTTGACTTACTTCACTTAGCATAATCCCCTCCAGTTCCATCCATGTCGATGCAAATGGTGGGTATTCATCCTTTTTGATGGCTGAGAAATATTCCATTGTGTATATGAACCACATCTTTATCCATTCATCTATTAAAGGGCATCTCGGCTCCTTCCACAGTTTGCTATTGTAGACATTGCTGCTATGAACATAGGGATGCATATGGCCCTTCTTTTCACTACATTTGTGTCTTTGGGGTAAATACCCAGTAGTGCAATTGCTGGATGGTAGGGTAGCTCTGTTTTTAACTTTTTGAAGAGCTTTCATACTGTTCTCCAAAGTGGCTGTACCAACTTGCATTCCCACCAACAGTGTAAGAGGGTTCCCCTTTCCCCTTTCTCCGCATCCACGCCAATATTTGTTGGTTCCTACCTTGTGAATTTTTGCCATTCTAACTAGTGTAAGGTGGTATCTCAATGTGGTTTTGATTTGAATTTCCCTGATGGCTAATGATGATGAACATTTTTTCATATGTCTGTTAGCCATTTGTATGTCTTCTTTGGAAATGTGTCTGTTCATGTCTTCTGCCCATTTTTTGACTTGATTATTTTTTGGTGTTGAGTTTGAGAAGTTCTTTATAGACGTTGGATACCAGCCTCTATCTGTAATATCATTTGCAAATATCTTCTCCCATTCCGTGGGTTGCCTCTTAGGTTTATTGACTCTTTCCTTTGCTGTGCAGAAGCTTTTTATCTTAATGAAGTCCCAAAAGTTCATTTTTGCTTTTGTTTTCCTTGCCTTTAGAGATGTATCTTGAAAGAAATTGCTGTGGCTGATGTCGAAGAGGTTATTGCCTTGTTCTGTTTTAGGATTTTGATATATTCCTATCTCACATTGAGGTCTTTCATCCATTTTGAGTTTATCTTTGTGTGTGGTGTAAGAGAATGGTCCAGTTTCATTCTTCTGCATGTGGCTGTCCAATTTTCCCAGCACCATTTATTGAAGAGATTGTCTTTTTTCAACTGGATACTTTTTCCTGATTTGTCGAAGACCACAGAGTTGAAGGTCCATTTCTGGGTTCTCTATTCTGTTCCATTGTTCTATGTGTCTGTTTTTGTGCCAGTACCATACTGTCTTGGTGATCACAGCTTTGTAATATAGCATGAAAGCAGGCAACGTGATGCCCCCAGCTTTGTTTTTTCTTTTTCAACATTTCCTTGGCGATTCTGGGTCTTTTCTGGCTCCATACACTTTTTAGGATTGTTTGTTCCAGCTCTTTGAAAAATGTCAATGGTATTTTAATAGGGATTGCTTTGAAAGTGTACATTGCTCTGGGCAAGCATAGACATTTTAATAATGTTTATTCTTCTAATCCATGAGCATTAATGTTTTTCCGTCTTTTTGTGTCTTCCTCAATTTCAATTTCTTTCATAAGTGTTCTATAGTTCCTAGAGTATAGATCCTTTACTTCTTTGGTTAGGTTTATTCCGAGGTATCTTATGGTTTTTGGTGCTATTATAAATGGAATCGATTCCCTAATTTCTCCTTCTACAGTTGCATTGTTAGTGTATAGAAAGGCAACTGATTTCTATGCATTGATTTCGTATCCTGCCATATTACTGAATTGCTGTATGAGTTCTAGCAATTTTGGGGTAGAGTCTTTTGGATTTTCCACATAACGTATCATGTCATCTGCAAAGAGAGAGAGTTTGACTTCTTCTTTGCCAATTTGAATACCTTTTATTTCTTTTTGTTGTCTGATTGCTGAGGCTAGGACTTCTAAGACTATGTTAAACAATAGTGGTGAGAATGGGCACCCTTGTCCTGTTCCTGACCTTAAGGGAAAAGCTCAGCTTTTCCCCCATTGAAATGATATTTGCTGTGGGCTTTTCATAGATGGTTTTTATGAAATTGAGGAATGTTCCCTCTATCCCTACACTCTGAAGAGTTTTAATCAGGAAAGGATGCTGTATTTCGTCAAATGCTTTTTCTGCATCAATTGAGAGGATCATATTTTACTTGTCTTTTCTTTTGTTAATGTGCTCTATCACACTGATTGACTTGCAAATGTTGACCACCCTTGTATCCCAGGAAAAAAATCCCACCTAGTCGTGATGGATAATCCTTTTAATGTACTGTTAGATCCTATTAGCTAAGATCTTGTTGAGTATTTTGGCATCCATGTTCATCAGGGATATCGGACTGTAATTGTCCTTTTTCTTTTTTTTAAAAGATTTTATTTATTTATTTGGCAGAGAGAGACACAGCAAGAGAGGGAACACAAGCAGGGGGAGTGGGAGAGGGAGAAGCAGGCTTCCCGTGGAGCAGGGAGCCCGATCGGGGCTTGATCCCAGAACCCTGGGATCATTACCTGAGCCATAGGCAGATACTTAATGACTGAGCCACCCAGACACCCCTGTAATTCTCCTTCTTGGTGGGGTCTTTGTCTGGTTTTGGGATCAAGGTAATGCCTCATACTATGAGTTTGGGAATTTTCCTTGTTCCTATTTTTTGGAAGAGCCTCAAAAGAATAGGTATTATTTCTTCTTTAAATATTTGGTAGAATTCCCCTGGGAATCCATCAGGGCCTTGACTCTTGTTTTTTGGGAGGTTCTTGGTTACTGCTTCAATTTCATTACTGGTTATTGCCCTATTCAGATTGTTAATTTCTTCCTGTTTCAGTCTTGGTAGTTTATAAGTTTCTAGGAAGGCATCCATTTCTTTCAGGTTGCTTAATTTATTGGCATATAGTTGCTGATAATAATTTCTAATAATTGTTTCTATTTCCTTGGTGTTAGTCGTGATTTCTCCCCTTTTGTTAATAATTTTATTAATTTGGGTCCTTTCTCTTTCTTTTGGATAAGTCTGGCCAGAGGTTTATTGATCTTACTAATTCTTTCAAAGAACCAGCTTCTAGTTTTGTTGATCTACTCTACTGTTATTCTGGTTTCTATTTCCTTGATCTCTGCTCTAATCTTTATTATTTCTCTTCTCCTACTTGGATTAGGTTTTATTTGCTTTTCTTTCTCCAGTTCATTTAGGTGTTAAGGTTACCTTGTGCATTGGGGATTTTTCTATTGTTTTGAGTGAGGCTTGGATGGCTATGTATTTCCCCCTTAGGACCGCCTTTGCACTATCTCATAGGTTTACATCAATGTGTTTTTGTTCTCATTGGTTTCTATGAATTGTTTAAGTTCTTTACTAGTTGACCCAAACATTCATGAGCAGGATGATCTTTAGCATCCAAGTGTTTGAATTCCTTCCAAATTTCTTCTTGTGATTGAGTTCCAGTTTCAAAGCATTGTGGTCTGAAAATATGGAATAATCTCAGTCTTTTGGTATCAATTGAGACCTGATCTGTGACACAGTATGTGGTCTATTCTGGAGAAAGTTCTATGTGCGTTCAAGAAGAATGAGTATTCTTTTGGGTTAGGGTGGAATGTTCTGTATATGTCTATGAAGTCCATCTCGTTCAATATATCATTCAAAGCTCTATTTTCTTTGTTGATCTTCTGCTTAGATGATCTGTCTTTTGCCGAGAGTGGACTCTTGAGGTTTCCTATTATTAAAGTATTATTATCAATATGATTCTTAGTTTTGGTTAACAGTCAGCTTATGTAGATGGCTGCTCCCATGTTGGGGGCATAGATATTTACAATTATTAGATCCTCTTGTTGGATAGACCCTTTAAGTATGACATAGTATCCCTCTGCATCTCTTACTACAGTCTTTAGCTTAAAAAATCTTATTTGTCTGATATGAGAATTGCTACCCCAGCTTTCTTTTGAGGTCCGTTGGCATGAAAGATGGATCTCCATCCCCTCACTTTCAGTCTGGATGTATCTTTAGGTTCAAAATGAGTCTCTTGTAGACAGCATATGGATGGGGCCCATATGCTAAAGACCCATGGATGTCTTTTTATCCAATCTGCAACCTGTGCCGTTTTATGGGAGCATTTAGGCCATTCATGTTGAGAGTGATTATTGAAAGATATGAATTTATTATCATCATGTTGCCTGTGAAGTCCTTGTTTCTATAGATTGTCTCTGTAAATTTCTGTTGTATATCACTCTTGGGGTCTTTCTCCTTTTATAGAACCACCCTTAATATTTCTTGAAGGGCCGGCTTAGTGGTCACACATTCTTTCAGGTTCTGCCAATCCTGGAAGCTCCATATCTGTCCATGCATTCTAAATGACAGCCTTGCTGGATAAAGTATTCTTGGCTGTATGTTCGTCTCATATAGTGCCCTGAATATCTCTTGCCAGCCCTTTCTCACTTGCCAGGTCTCTGTGGACAGGTCTGATGTTACTCTGATGTTCTTTTCTGTACATAAGAAATCTCTTCCCCCTAATTGCTTTCAGGATTGCTTCCTTGGTTCTAAGATTTTCATGTTTTACTATTATATCTCAGGTCGATGGTCTATTCTCATCGAACTTGGAGGGGTTCTCTCTGCCTTATGGACACAAATGCTACTTTCCTTCCTCAGATTAGGGAAGTTCCCAGCTACAATTTGCTCAAATATATCTTCTAGTCCTCTCTCTCTCCACCCCCTCAGGGATCCCAATAATTCTAACATTGGAATGTTTCATGGTGTCATTAATCTCCCTCAGTCTGATCTCTTGGGCTTTTAGGTGTTTATCACAGGAATCCTCAGCTTCCTTCTGTTCTAGGATCTTATCATCTGCCTCACTAATTCGTTCTTTTAATTTTTTAAATTTTATTATGTTATCTTAATCACGATACATTACATCATTAGTTCTTGACGTAGTGTTCCATGATTCTTTGTTTGCGTATAACACCTAGTGCTCCATGTAGTACGTGCCCTCTTTAATACCCATCACCAAGTTAACCCATCCCCCCATCCCTCTACCCTATAAAATCCTCAGTTTCTTTCTCAGAGTCCATAGTCTCTCATGGTTTGTCTCCCCCTCCGATTTCCCCCTCTTCATTTTCCCTTCCTACTATCTTCTTTTTTTTTTAACATATAATGTATTATTTGTTTCAGAGGTACAGATCTGTGATTCAACAGTCCTGCACAATTCACAGCGCTCACCATAGCACATACCCTCCCCAATGTCTATCACCCAGCCACCCCATCCCTCCCACCCCCCCACCACTCCAGCAACCCTCAGTTTGTTTCCTGAGATTAAGCATTCCACATATCAGTGAGATCATATGATACATGTCTTTCTCTGACTGACTTATTTCGCTTAGCAAAATACCCTCCAGTTCCATCCACGTCCTTGCAAATGGCAAGATTTCATACCTTTTGATGGCTGCATAATATTCCACTGTGTATATATACCACATCTTCTTTATCCTTTCATCTCCCGATGGACATCTTCACTCTTTCCACAGTTTGGCTATTGTGGACATTGCTGCTATAAACATTGGGGTGCATGTACCCCTTCGGATTGCTACATTTGTATCTTTGGGGTAAATACCCAGTAGTGCAATTGCTGAATCATAGGGTAGTTCTATTTTCAACTTTCTGAGGAACCTCCATACTGTTTTCCAGAGTGGCTGCACCAGTTTGCATTCTTACCAGCAGTGTAGGAGGGTTCCCCTTTCTACACATCTCCGCGAATGTATGTCATTTCCTGACTTGTTAATTTTAGCCATTCTGACTGGTGTGAGGTGGTATCTCATTGAGGTTTTGATTTGGATTTCCCTGATGCCGAGCGATCTTGAGCATTTTTTCATGTGTCTGTTGGCCATTTGGATGTCTTCCTTGGAAAAATGTCTGTTCACGTCTTCTGCCCATTTCTTGATTAGATCATTTGTTCTTTCGGTGTTGAGTTTGATCAGTTCTTTATAGATTTTGGATACTAGCCCTTTATCTGATATGTCATTTGCAAATATCTTCCCCCATTCTGTCAGTTGTCTTTTGGCTTTGTTGACTGTTTCTTTTGCTGTGCAAAAGCCTTTTATCTTGATGAAGTCCCAATAGTTCATTTTTGCCCTTGCTTCCCTTGCCTTTGATGATATTTCTAGGAAGGAGTTGCTACGGCTGAGGTCAAAGACGTTGCTGCCTGTGTTCTCCTTTAGCATTTTGTTGGACCCCTGTCTCACATTTAGCTCTTTGAACGATTTGGAGTCTACTTTTGTGTGCGGTGGAAGAAAATGGTCCAGTTTCATTCTTCTGCATGTGGCTGTCCAATTTTCCCAACACCATTTGTTGAAGAGAATGTCTGTTTTCCATTGTATATTCTTTCCTGCTTTGTCGAAGATTACTTGACCATACAGTTGAGGGTCCATTTCTGGGCTCTCGATTCTGTTCCATTGATCTATGTGTCTGTTTTTGTGCCAGTACCATACTGTCTTGATGATGACAGCTTTGTAATAGAGCTTGAAGCCTGCAATTGTTATGCCACCGGCTTTGCTTTTCTTTTTCAACATTCCTCTGGCTCTTCGGGGTCTTTTCTGGTTCCATACAAATTTTAGGATTATTTGCTCCATTTCTTTGAAAAAAGTTGATGGTATTTTGATAGGGATTCCATTGAATGTGTAGATTGCTCTAGGTAACATTGACATCTTCACAATATTTGTTTTTCCTATCCATGACCATGGAACGTTTTTCCATTTCTTTGTATTTTCCTCAATTGCTGTCATGAGTATTTTATAGTTTTCTGAGGACAGATTTTTACCCTCTTTGGTTAGATGTATTCGTAGGTATCTTAGGGCTTTGGGTGCCATTGTAAATGGGATCGACTCCTTAATTTCTTTTTCTTCTGTCTTGTTGGTGTATTGGAATGCCACTGATTTCTGTGCATTGATTTTATATCCTACCACTTTACTGAATTCCTGTATGAGTTCTAGCAGTTTTGGGATGGAGTCTTTTGGGTTTTCCACATAAAGTATCATATCATCTGCAAAGAGTGAGAGTTTGACTTCTTCTTTGCTGATTCAGATGCCTTTTATTTCTTTTTGTTTCCTCTTAGCTGTGGCTAGGACTTCTAGTAATACTGTCTTGAATAGCAGTGGTGATAGTGGACATCCCTGCCATGTTTTCCTGACCTTAGGTGGAAAGCTCTTAGTTTTTCCCCATTGAGAATGGTATTCGCTGTGGGATTTTCATAAATGGCTTTTATGATATTGAGCTATGTACCCTCTACCCTATACTCTGAACAGTTTTGATCAAGAAATGATGCTGTACTTTGTCAAATGGTTTTTCTGCATCTATTGAGAGGATCATATGGTTCTTATTCTTTTATTAATGTGTCACACTGATTGATTTGTGGATGTTGAACCACCTTGCAGCCCAGGGATGAATCCCACTTGGTCGTGGTGAATAGTCCTTTTAACGTACTGTTGAATCCTATTGGCTACTATTTTGGTGAGAATTTTTGCATCCATGTTCAGCAAGGATATTGGTCTGTAATTCTCCTTTTTGATGGGGTCTTTGTCTGGTTTTGGGATCAAGGTAATGCTGGCCTCATAAAACGAGTTTGGAAGTTTTCCTTCCATTTCTATTTTTTGGAACAGTTTCAGAAGAATAAGTATTAGTTCTTCTTTAAATGTTTGGTAGAATTCCCCTGGGAAGCCATCTGGGCCTGGGCTTTTGTTTGTTGGGAGATTTTTGAAGACTGCTTCAATTTCCTTAGTGGTTATAGGTCTGTTCAGGTTTTCTATTTCTTCCTGGTTCAGTTTTGGTATTTATACATCTCTAGGAATGCATCCATTTCTTCCAGGTTCTCTGATTTTCTGGCACATAGTTGCTCCTGATATGTTCTTAAAATTGTTTGTATTTCTTTGGTGTTGGTTGTGATCTCTCCTCTTTCCTTCATAATTGTATTTATTTGGGTCCTTTCTCTTTTCTTTTTGATAAGTCTGGCCAGGGGTTTATCAATCTTGTTAATTCTTTCAAAGAACCAGCTCCTAGTTTCGTTGATCTGTTCTACTGTTCTTTTGGTTTCTGTTTCATTGATTTCTGCTCTGATCTTTATTATTTCTCTTCTCCTGCTGAGTTTAGGCTCTATTTGCTGTTCTTTCTCCAGCTCCTTTAGGTGTAGGGTTAGGTTGTTTATTTGAGACTTTTCTTGTTTCTTGAGAGAGGCTTGTATTGCTATATACTTTCCTCTTAGTACTGCCTTTGCTGCATCCCAAAGATTTTGAACAGTTGTGTTTTCATTTTCATTGGTTTCCATGAATTTTTTTAAATTCTTCTTTAATTTCCTGGTTGACCCATTCATTCTTTAGTAGGATGCTCTTTAGCCTCCATGGATTTGAGTTCTTTCCGACTTTCCTCTTGTGATTGAGTTCTAGTTTCAAAGCATTGTGGTCTTAAAATATTCAGGGAATGATCCCAGTCTTTTGGTACCAGTGGAGACCTGATTTGTGACCTAGGATGTGATCTGTTCTGGAGAATGTTCCATGGGCACTAGGGAAGAATGTGTATTCCGTTGCTTTGGAATGGAATGTTCTGAATATGTCTGTGAAGTCCATTTGGTCCAGTGTGTCATTTAAAGTCTTTATTTCCTTGTTGATCTTTTGCTTAGATGATCTTTCCATTTCAGTGAGGGGGGTTTTAAAGTCCCCCACTATTATTGTATTGTTGTCTATGTGTTTCTTTGCTTTTGTTATTAATTGGCTTATATAATTGGCTGCTCCCATGTTAGGGGCATAGATATTTACAATTGTTAGATCTTCTTGTTGGCTAGACCCTTTAATATAGTGTCCTTCCTCATCTCTTATTATAGTCTTTGGTTTAAAATCTAATTTGTCTGATAGAAGGATTGCCACCCCACCTTTCTTTTGGTGTATGTTAGCATGGTAAATGGTTTTCCACCCCCTCACTTTCAATCTTGTGGTTGTCTTTGGGTCTAAAATGAGTCGCTTGCAGACAGCATATTGATGAGTCTTGTTTTTTAGTCCAGTCTGATAGCCTGTGTCTTTTGAGTGGTTCATTTAGCCCATTTACACTCAGGGTGACTATTGAAAGATATGAATTTAGTGCCATTGTATTGCCTGTAAGGGGACTGTTACTGTATATTGTCTATGTTCCTTTCTGGTCTATGTTGCTTTTAGGCTTTCTCTTTGCTTAGAGGACCCCTTTCAATATTTCTTGGATGACTCGTTTTGTGTTTGCAAATTCCTTTATTTTTTGTTTGTCCTGGAAGCTTTTTATCTCTCCTTCTATTTTCAATGACAGCCTAGGTGGATATAGTATTCAAGGCTGCATGTTTTTCTCATTTAGTGCTCTGAATATATCATGTCAGTCCTTTCTGGCCTGCCAGGGCTCTGTGGATAGGTCTGTTGCCAATCTAATGTTTTTACCATTGTAGGTTACAGATCTCTTCTCCCGAGTTGCTTTCAGGATTTTCTCTTTGTCTCTGAGACTCGTAAGTTTAACTACTAGATGTTGGGGTGTTGACCTATTTTTATTGATTTTGAGGGGGGTTCTCTGTGCCTCCTGGATTTTGATACCTGTTTCCTTCCCCACATTAGGGAAGTTCTGTGTTATAATTTGCTTCTGCCCCTCTCTCTCTTTCTTCTTCTTCTGGGATCCCAATTATTCTAATACTGTTTTCATCTTATGGTATCACTTATGTCTCAAATTCTGCCCTCGTGATCCAGTAGTTGTTTATCTCTCTTTTTCTCAGCTTCTTTGTTTTCCATTATTTGGTCTTGTATTTCACTAATTCTCTCTTCTGCCTCATTTATCCTAGCAGTTAGAGCCTCCATTTTTATTGCACCTCAGTAACAGCCTTTTTGATTTTGACTTGATTAGATTTTTAGTTCTTTTATTTCTCTAGAGAGGGTTTCTAATAACTTCCATGCTTTTTTGAAGGCCAGCTAGCATCTTTAAAATCATCTTTCTGAACTGTAGTTCCAACATCTTACTAATGTCTGTATTTATTAGGTCCCTGGCAGTCGGTACTGTGTCTTTTCTTTTTTTTTGAGGTGATTTTTTCATCTTGTCATTTTGTCGAAAGGACAATAGGTGAATGAGAGAACAAAATGCTAACAGGGTAACAACGTCACTAGAAAAATATACACTAAACAATTCAAAAGAGACCTGATACCAGGGTAAAAGAAACGTAAATAAAGAAAAAAGAAAAAGATAAAAACAACAACAACAACAAGAAAACCCAGAATATGATCAAATATGATCAGGTTGGTGCATAGATCAGTGCCACACACTAGATTTTGGGCGTAATCTGTTAGAAGAAAGTGCCTCCCAAAATTTTAAAGAAAGAAAAACTTACATATGTACATAAATAAGGGTTAATATGATGAACGGGTGGAGTATGATTGCAAAGATGAAAATTATAAAAGATTTTATAAAAGGAATTAATAAGAAGTTGGTTGAAAAAAGAAAGAAGAGGATTAAAAAAAGGAGAGAATTTGATCAGGCAGGAGACTAGAAGAAAAACATACACTAGAAATTTAGGGTATGTTTTGGTCTGTTAGAAGAAACTGTATCCTAAAATTTTAAGGAGAGAAGAACTTTTATATATATACCAAAAAGAAGGTTAATTACTATGAAGAGATAGAAAAGGACTCTAAAAATGAAAAATAAAAAAGATTTTTTTAAAAAGGGATTGATAAGATGTTGGTTGAAAAAGGGAAAAAAATTAAAAAAACGAAAAAAGAAAGTTCAAAAAATATTAGATTTGAAAGACTAAAGAATCATGGTAAAGAAGCCATGAATTATTTGTGCAGTATTCCCCTAGCGCTGGAGTTCTGCCATTGTCTCTGATTGGTAAACTTGGTCTTGGCTGGCTGTTCTTGCTGATCTGGGGGAGGGGTCTGTTGCCATGGTTCCGAAATGTCTTTGCCAAAGGCGGAATTGCCCAGCCCTTACCAGTCCCGGCTAAGTCATTAGCTTGGGTTTCCTCTTGGGAGCTTTTGTTCCCTGTAAGCTTTCTGTACAGCTTTGGTGGAGGAGAGTGAAATTGCGGCTTCCCAATCTCCGCCCTGGAGCAGCCTAGAACTCGGGCCCCCCCCATCCTCAGTGCACCCCCAGAGAAAAGCAGTCAATCACTCCCATCTCCCCTGTCTCTGGCCACACTCTGTGCTCACCTGGCCTGTGACTGAGCATTTCTATCTCTGGCGCACGACCCTGTGTGGAGTCTCCAAACACAGCAGATCCCTGCAGTGCGCTCCCGTGCCGCTCCTCCTGGGGGCGGAAGGGGAGTCTCCCCAGATCTGCCGCTTGTTGGGTCCCTTCTGGAAGAGCAGTGGCCTGAATGTGCCGCAGATTACGGTTTATGGCAACCCCAAGCTGAGAGCCCACTCCACTGCTCCCCCTCTGTAGCTGGCTTCCCTGCTCCCATACCTGGGAGCTCTGCCACACTCACGCAGCCCCGTCTTCCTGTGACCCTGCGGGTCCCGAGACCACACTGTCTCAGCGAGGGTTCCATCCTCAGCTTAGCCACTGGATAGAGCGACATCCCTCAGTGGAGCCGACTTCTAAAATTTTCGATTTTTTGCTCTGCTGCTCTATCTCCTGCTGGTAGCGGCCGACAGAGGCCCCCTACCCCGCCATCTGTCTTATCGAATATTGCCTCAGATTCACTTCTCCACGTTCTACCTTGCAGAAAGTGATAGCTTTTCTGTTCAGAGAGTTGCTGTATTCTTTTCTTCTATCTCCTGTTGTGTTTATCGGTGTTCAGAATGGTTTGATCTCTACCTAGCCAAATTCCTGGGACCAGACGAAATTTACATCTCCTACTCCTCCGCCATCTTGCTCCTCCCCCTCACTAATTCATTCTTCTGCCTCATTTACCCTGGCTGTCAGGATATCCAGTTTAGACTGCATCTCATTCATAGCATTTTTGAGTTGGGTCTGATTAGACCTCATTTCTGCCCTTAGAGATTCTATATTGTTGTTAATATTTTTCTCAAGCCTAGATATCAACTTCATAATTGCTACTCTGAAGGCTGTCTCTGACATCTTGCTTATATCCATATCCATTAGGTCTATGGCAGAGGCCATAGTCTCTGATTCTTTTCTTTGTTGGGGGTTCCTCCTCTTCATCATTCTGTTGAGGGATTGTTGAGGGAATGTATAGAGTCCAAAGTATTAACTTTGACCCAAGCAAGATGCACCCGTTTTATAGGGACTCTAGGGTTGTCATGTTCTTCCAGCCTGGCTTCTGGGGGAATGGGCCTGCCTCATTGTTGTTGGGCAGAGTTGCCCTGCCCCCTGTTGGTGGGGGGAAAGGGGGTAAGCGGGCTCATTGGAAACTGGGTTTTTGAGCTTTTGTTCTCTGGCTGCTTTCCTTGTCTCTTCTGAGAGTCAGAGCAGAAATGACTGCACCCAAACCTCTGACCCAGAGCAAATTGTAGCCTGCTCTTCACTGAGCTCTCCAGGACACATAGTCTCTGTTTCTGTCTGTGCTGCTAAAAAACGCAGCCTCCCTTGGGGGTGCGCCCCACGGCAGCTCTCCCAGTTGTGATCCCAGGGACGGGGCCTGCCCCTGCCCTTTGTGCTTCTAAAACTGTGAGCCACCCCCGTTTCACAGGCACACCCATAACTCCTGGATCCTATCTGGGGGCTGCACTAAAGTCCTTTCCGCACTGCTACCAGTCTGCGAGTCTGTGCCCGATCCCCAGTGTGGAACGCTTTTGCGCTTTGGGTGTTATATCACCTTCCCGGTGCCAGCTTATGGTGGCTCCCTCCCGCTTCTGTTTATCTTCTGATATCTGCCACAGAATCACGACTCTGCCGTTCATACCTCCCAACTACCAGAGATTTTCTGCTTATAGAGATCCAGATATATATTCTTACATCTCAGGCTGATTTCATGGGTGTTCAGAATGGTTTAGTAGATATCCAGCTAAATTCAGGGGATTGGTTGAAATAGGGTCCCCTACTCCTCCGCCATCTTGCCTCTCCTCAATTTTCTCCCATTCTGTAGGTTGCCTTTTTTGTTGTTGTTGATTGTTTCTTTTCTTGTGCAGAAGCTTTTAAGTTTGGAATGTCTCTTCAACAAATGTTAGGAAAACTGGATTAACACATGCAGAAAAGTGAAATTAGACCCCTATCATCACTACTCACAAAAATGAACTCAAAATGTATCAAAGACCTGATATTATGAAACTCCTAGAAGGAAACATAGGGAAAATACTTCACAACTTTGGTCTTAGGAATGATTTGTTTTTGCATATGACGCCAGAAGCACAAACAGCAAGAGCAAAAATCAACAAGTGGGACTATATCAAACAACTCTTCATTCTTAATGTATTAATTACATTTTAGGTATTACAGTGATCTGCCTTCCTTTGAGCAGTAATTGCAAATGGATGACAATGTCACTTTTAATGTAATCTAAAACCAACTTTGGTCATATGTTACTCTCCTCAGAGTAGGGATATATTTTGGGGTGATTCTTTATGTTATAACATCTATTACCTTTAATGTGAGTATTCAGTTTATAGTTATGTAACATACAAGGTGAATTTGCACAAAAATATTTGTATCTAAAGTATTTATTTTTCTTCTCCTGTTGCTTATGCTGCTGCATGTTACTATAGCACCTGAAATTTGCAGCTCCATACAGTGTGTACTTACACCCTTTGAAATTTTCATTTTTACATTTATTTGCTTCTAAGACCCAGATCACCCTTTGATTGACATTGTTGCCCTCTTTCATTTTGCTCTTTGAGAATCTTAATCTCCTCAAGTTTAAATATCTTATTGCTTCTAGAGGATACCATCTCCTAATGGTGCCATTGCTTTTCATTCTCATGTACAGGGCCAGCAAATATTCATGGGACAACTGTTCTGTATAGGGTACATAGGTGCCTACCTAACTGTCTGGTAAGGGAGAGAATAATGGAATAGGCAACTACAAGTGAGAGGTGTCATAAGAGAATTTTATGTTGGGCTCCACTGGAACACTGATCCCAGATATAGGCTTCAGAGATGCTTCCAAACAGTGATGAGAGGTTAGAAGGATATCAAGAAAGGCTCAGCCCCTTGATTCCTTTGACCTTCCCATTCTGGATTTGTTTGCCTCTTTCCCCAGCTCAGTCTTCATGGGAATCCATTTTTTCATGTTTTTCTGCTCCTTTTCTTCCTCAATCCTGTAAATCTTACCATGTCATCTCTAACCCCATAAATCTTTGATTTGGTTGGTAGTTTGTTGGATAATAAATAATACCAAGAATATCAGTTTGGATATTGTCTCTGTTTTTTCTCTCTTTTTTTTTTAGAGAGTAGATTGTAGGGGCGCCTGGGTGGCTCAGTTGGTTAAGCGACTGCCTTCAGCTTGGGTCATGATCCTGGAGTCCCGGGATCGAGTCCCATATCGGGCTCCCTGCTCAGCGGGGAGTCTGCTTCTCCCTCTGACCCTCTTCCCTCTTGTGCTCTCTATCTCTCATTCTCTCTCTCTCAAATAAATAAATAAAATCTTAAAAAAAAAAGAAAGTAGATTGTATATTGTAATGAATTTTGAAAACATGAAAAGGGAGTGAGCAACTAAATATTTAAAAACAAGTGTCAACTACCTGGCTTATGATAACGTGTATGTGAAGGTGAAAGCTGCTTATTCTAGGGCTGTTTTGCCAAGAATATGGACCTCAGAGCCCCTCTGCAGTGGGGCATTGCCCAGAGTCATGGTAGCAAGTCCAGCTTTCCTGTTCTTTAGCTGCCTCAGCCTTAAAGATTTTACCAGTTCCTATTCAAAAGGCCATACAACTTAATTTCTTTTTTATCACTGTTGCTTTTGTGTGTGACTCTTATATTCTTAGGCTTGTCTTATTTTTGAACAGATTTTATTATATCCTTAGATCTTTGTTCAGTTATTTCTTTTAAATTAAGCTCCCTTTTTTTTTTTTGGCTTTATTTTTACCTGTTAAAAATCCTTATAGTTTGGGGTGACTGGCTGCCTCAGTCAGTAGAGCATGTGACTGTTGATCTCTCTCTGGGTTATAAATTCGAGCCTCACATTGGGTGGAGAGATTATTTAAAAATAAAATCTCTTTAAAAAATCCTTATAGTTTTGGGATGCCTCGGTGGCTCAGTCAGTTAAGCATCTGCCTTCGGCTCAGGTTGTGATCCCAGGTACCTGGGATTGAGTCCCATATCGGACTCCTTGCTCAGCGGGGAGCCCACTTCTCCCTCTGCCTGCTGCCCCCCCCCGCTTGTGTTCTCTCTCTCTCTCTGTCTGACAAACAAATAAATAATAAATAAATAAATAATCTTTAAAAAATTTTTTAAAAATCCTTAGTTTATATCATCTAGCTTATATTAACTTTATATCCTTTTTACTTACTGCCATTCAATAGAGTTAATAGAAAATGGCAGCATAATAGATAAGCTGGGAGCTAATCCATACCTCCAGACAGTCAGGCTTATTGCTTTTCTTGATTCTAATAAGCCCTGGATAATATTCTGTGTGGTACTGAGTACTACCAGTACCAAGTGATGATCCATGGGGGTAACTGCCATCCCAAAAGCATTCAGCCTAGAGGAATATATAGACCATTTAGAATAGGTGGTCACACAGATTATGCCCCAAGGACATGAGTGAGAATCTGAACCCCAAAGACAAGACAAGGAAATTGATGAACAGTACCACTGTTTTGTCTCTAAAACAGACAATATGTGAAATGTGTGTGTATGTTACTTTTTTCTAAGGAGAAGACCTCTTTATATCCCATTTTCACAATGGTGTATGATCCAAAATAAAATCAGTAATTGCTGGGGAACCTGGGTGCCTCAGTCATTTAAGCATCTGACTCGTTATCTCAGCTCAGGTCTTGATCTCAGGGTTGTGAGTTCAAGCTCCACATTGGGCTCCACACTGGGATGCAGCCTGCTTAAAAAAAAAAAATCAATAATTGTTACTGTAAGGCCATTGAGGGATATTATAATTATGATCTAAAACTCTTGGTCTCCTTCTGATCAATGAAGTAGCTCATTTGCATTCCTGGAAGCATGGTTAGGAGAATGTTGGGATAGAGATGGGGTAGAGTTGGAGTTTTATCTAGAGAAAGCGCTCAAATTTTTATACCCGAAGTTGACTCTGGTAAGTCACTAGGTAGAGCTTCCTACTAAAAATGTTGGTACTTCTTTCTGAAGTTAGCAAACTATTTCAGTGATTGCCACTTCTAAAATAATTTGAACTGGTTTTCAAGAGTGAATTTCTGTAGATGGGGATGTGTGAGTTCACCTAAAGGGAAGATAGACTGACACAAAGAAGTCACTAAATAAAGGTGTCGAATGGACGTTGAAGTCCTGCTATTTTCACCAAAGTTAGAAACCAAATAGAAATAAAAGTAGCGATGATAGTAATAGTAGTCCGTCCAGCTTTACCCTGGTTTTACTTCTGTGGTTTCAGTTATTCACAGAAAGCCCCCAACAGGAAGCAGATGATCCACTTACTGGCTTATTGTCAGCAGGGAATAGCAGCCTAACACTATTTCACAATACCTTCCTTGCTTCACCTCATCATGGAGGCATTGTATCATCTCACAACATCACAAGAAGGATGAATACAGTATAATAATATATTTTGAGAGAAAGAGACCACATTCACATAACTTTTATTACAGTATTACTGTAATTGTTCTGCTTTATTATTAGTTATTATTGTTAATCTCTTACTGTGCCTAATTTATAAATTAAACTTTATCATAGGTATGTATGTATGTATGTGGAAAAACATAGCATATATAGAGTTTGGAAATACCTGGTTTCAGGTATCCTCTAGGGTCCTGGAATGTATTGTATCCCCCATGGATAAGGGGTACCTACTATAGGAACTTTTAGTGAGAGCTTACTTATCTTGTAGGTTCTTTATGAGTCAGTCTCCCAGAATAATCTGGGCAGATCATTTCTTTTATTGCTCTTTGGAGCTACTGTGAATTTGTTGGTAAGGCTCAATGAGGTGGACCTGCTAACCTAGGGTGGGTCCAGCTGTTCCTGGCTGTGGTGGATGAAACTCATAGTCCTGTGTGCAGTGCTCCCACAAGCCAAATTCATCACCAGCATTGCCCTTCTCCCAGGGCAGAACATGGTGGATATAATAGAATAGATATTAAGGAGTTCTTTGTATATTTTGGGTAACAGTCCTTTATCAGATGTGTATTTTACAAATATTTTCTCCCAGCCTGTTGGTTTGTCTTCTCATTCTCTTGATACTGTTTTACACAGAAGTTTTTATTTTTAATGAAGTCCAATTGATCAATTATTTCTTTCATGGATCATGCCTTTGATGTTTTATCTAAAAAGTAATTGCCATATTCAAGACCATTTAGGTTTTCTCCTGTATAATCTTCATGGAGTTTTACAATTTTACATTTAACATATTTAAGTTTATGACCATTTTGAGTTTATTTTTGTGAAAAGTATAGGGCATATATCTGGAGAACAGTTTGGAATTTCCTCAAAAAGTTAAAAATAGAACTACCCTGTGATCCAGCAATTGAACCACTATGGTATTTACCCCAAGGATAAAAAAAAACAGTTTCAAAGTGGTACATGCACCCCAGTGTTTATGGCAGCATTATCAACAATAGCCAAACTATGGAGAGAGCCCAAATGTCCATCAACTGATGAATGGATAAAGACGATGTGATATTTACCTACAATGGAATATTATTCACTCATCAAAAAGAATGAAATCTTGCCATTTGCAGGAATGTGGATGGAGCTAGAATGTATTATGCTAAGTGAAATAAGTCAATCAGAAAGACAAATACCATATGATCTCACTCATATGTGGAATTTAAGAAAGGAAACAGATGAACATATGGGAAGGGGGAAAGCAAAAAAGGAGAGAGGGAAACAAGTCGTAAGTGACTCTTAATGATAAAGAACAAACTGAGGGTTGATGGGGGGAGGTGGGTTGAGGTGGGCTAGATGAGTGATGGGTATTAAAGAGGATACTTGTGATGAACACTGGGTGTTGTATATAAGTGATGGATCACTGAATTCTACTCACCAATATTGCACTGTATGGTAACTAACAAAATTTACATTTAAAAACCCCCCAAAACAAAATATTCAAAAAACTCTTTAAATTCAACAATAAGAAAACACAATTAAGAGATGGGCCAAAGACTTTAACAGAGAAACCTCATCAGAGAAAATACACAGATGGCAATCCACATATGTCATCAAGAAAATGCAAATTAAAACCACCATGGGACAACACTGCACACCTATTGGAATGGCCAAAATATAGATCACTGACAATAGGAAAGTCTATGGAGCAACCACAACTCTCATTCATTGCTTGTGGGAATGCAGAATGGTACAGCTGCTGTGGACGCTTTGGTAATTTCTTAGAAAAATACTCGGGGCACCTAGGTGGCTCAGTTGGTTGAGCATCTGGCTCTTGATTTCAGCTCAGGTCATGATCTCAGGGCCATGAGACTGAGCTTTGTGTCAGGCTCCGCACTCAGTGTGGAGTCTGCTTGTCCCCTCTTCCTCCCCTTCTGCCCCTCTACCTGCTTGAACCTCTTCTCTTTCTCTCTCTCAAATAAATAAATAGATAAAATCTTTTTAAAAATAAATAAAAATTAGGGGTGCCTAGGAGGCTCAGTCAGCTCAGCATCTGCATTTGGCTCAGGTCATGATCTCAGGGTCCTGGGCTGCTCTCTGCTCAGTGGGGAGTCTGCCTCTCCCTCTCCCTTTCCAAACTCTGTGCTCTTTCTCTCCCAAACAAATAAATAAAATCTAAATAATTAATTAATTCAAAAAATAAAAACACTCTTACCATACAGTCCAGCAGTTGTGCTCCTTAGTATTTACCCAAAGTAATTGAAAACTTATATCCACATAAACACCTGCTTATAGATGTTCACAGCAGCTTTATTCATAATTGCCAAAAATTGAAAACAACCAAGATGTCCTTTGTAGGTGAATGAACTACACAGTACATCGAGAAAATGGAATATTATTCAACACGAAAAGAAAATGAGCTATCAGGCCATAAAAAGACATGGATGAAACTTAAATGCATACAACTAAATGAAAGTAGCCAATCTGAAAAGGCCACACACACTGTATGATTCAAGCTATATGGCATTCTGGAGAAGACAAAACTAGGGAGACAGTAAAAAGATCAGTGGTTGCCAAGAGTTATGGAAGGGAGGGGGAAGGATAACTAAGAGAAGCATGGAGAATTTGTAGGCAGTGAAAATAGTCTGTATAATACCACAGTGATGGATACATATCACTCATTATACATTTTTCTAAACTCAGAGAATATACAACACCACGAGTGAACTATATTGTAAGCTATGGACTTTGGGCAATTATGATGTGTTGATATGGGTTCATCAATTGTAATAAATATACCACTTTGTTGGGGCAATGCTGATAATGGGGGAAGCTATGCATGTGTAGGGATGAGGCATATATGGAAAATCTCTGTACTTTCCCCTCAATTTTGCTATGACTTAAAACTGCTTTTAAAAAATTTTTTTCTAACTAAATGACCATGATGGCCATGAAATCACTCTCTGTGATTCAACAAAATGATAACAGTAACCAACAATCACAACAACAGTAATATGTACATGCATGTGTGTTTGGAGAAGGTGACAAAGCAAATATGATGAAGGGTTCACCATTCACCAATCTAGGTCAATAAGCATGAGAGTGTTCTTGCATATTTTCTGTAACTCTGAAAATATTCCAAAATAAAACAATGAAGCAGAAAGGTTATCTTAGGAAGCCACAAAACCTAGTTTCAGAGAGCAAAGAATGTGACTTAAATATAAACATGGAGGCCCAGTGGCAACTACTCAGAGTAGTTGTTCTCTGCTGTTTATCTTAGTCTTCCCAAAAGGGATGGGATATAGGCATGCTGAGATTTCAGGTAGACCATTATTGAGCCTTTTTGTTTTGTTTTGTTTTAAGATTTTATTTATTTGTTTGACAGAGAGAGAGAGCTAGAGAGGGAACACAAGTGGGAGAGTGGGAGAGGGAGAAGCAGGCGCCCCACTGAGCAGGGAGCCCGATGCGGAGCTCAATCCCAGGATGCCAGGACCATGACCTGAGCTGAAGGCAGACACCTAACGACTGAGCCACCCAGGCACCCCAAGCCTTTTGTTTTTAAAATAATTCCATATCAACATCTCTTAGCACACAACCACCTGCAAAGTGTTGGAAGGAAACCAGGCCACAGAAGGTCAGGAAGTGTAGGAGGTAGCAAGGTCTCCACCTTTATCCAGTGTGACTCAACCCCTGGGTGGTTCCAAGTATAGTTCTCCAGGAGCCCCTCCGCCCTAACCTGATACATGAAGTCTGGATAACTAAACCTTCATGCATCAGAGTTGCTCCTTCCCCATGCCACCTGTAAGGACACCACATGATGTGGTGAGAGTGTCCCATACTGCCCACACACCTCATTGTATTCTTCCCAAGCTATAAAAACAAATATCTTGCAAAATAGACCAAGGAAAACCTTTATATAGGGGTTAGTTTTGAAAAATCTGTCAGCTCTCTCATCTCTTAGAAACAGGTCAGCCATGGTACATTTTAGCCCTAACGAATTTACTCCTCATTACTGGTGATTGGAGGAATCTGGTTAACTTCGCATACCAAATTGTAAGTGACAAATAAGTGCCTAAGCCTTCATAAACTGTCCCTCCAGAATAGCTCTTTAGTTCCCTTTCTTTTCCATCTTGACTGCTACGTTTTTACTCCTTGTCTAAGCCATTGTGATGACTTCCAGCTGGTTACCTGCCCACTTCTGGGTCCTGTTTCTTTTCTTTTTTTTTTCCAAACCATTTTGTATCTTACCACTGGTGTTGCCACAACCCTGATACAAATTTTGGAAACATAGCTTTGGCCATGCTGCTTATCTGCTCACAATCCTTAGGTAGTTCCTTGTAGCATACAACTGTAGTCAATGCTTCTTAGTGCGCAAGTTATGATTCCCTCATAGAACTTTTCCAAGTGTATTTCTGTTGCTCTGTTATTTATTCTGTGGCCTAGTTAATGAACCAACTCAATATTCCTGGTATTTCCCCCCTTACTCTGCCTGGAATGTCTTAACTCTTCACTTAAGACCTCTCAAATTCCATTTCCTCATGAAGTCTGTCCTGATTCTTTCCAGCTGGTTGGGCTCTCTCCAGTGTTTGAAACTTTACCATTTTTTTGTTTGTTTGCTTGCTTATTTGTTTCCTTTTTAAAATTAGTGTCTCATATAGCATCTGTCATATTCTCCTAATGTAAGAGCTGTTACTTAGGTTTCTCCTATCTTCCTACTTTGCAGATTGCTAGCTCCTTAAGAACAGGAAATATGGATATGGGACAGTAACATACAGAGAACAGATCTTCAGTTACAGAATTTGCTATAATTTGGGATGCTACTGTAGAAAAACTCACTTGTTCCATATAGGTTGAAAGTTGTTCATTACCTTTAAACCTATAACCGATAAAAAAAAAAATCAGTTATTGCCACGAATAGCACAATTAGCTATTTTAAGATATAATTTAAAGATATTTTATTTTTTTCTAATTTTCTTTTATTATGTTATGTTAGTCACCATACAGTACATCATTATATTTTGATGTAATGATCCACGATTCATTGTTTTCATATAACACCCTGTGCTCCATGCAATATGTGCCCTCCTTAATACCCATCACCAGGCTAACACATGCCCCCGTCCCCCTCCCCTCTAAAACCCTCAGTTTGTTTCTCAGAGTCCATAGTCTCTCATGGTTCATCTCTCCCTCCAATTCCCCCCGCTTCACTTTTCCCTTCCTTCTCCTAATGTCCTCCCTGCTATTCCTTATGTTCCACAAATAAGTGAAACCATAAGATAATTGACTTTCTCTGCTTGACTTATTTCACTTAGCATAATCTCTTCCAGTCCCATCCATGTTGATTTAAAGTTGGGTATTCATCATTTCTTATGGCTGAGTAATATTCCATTATATATATGGACCACATCTTCTTTATCCATTCATCTGTTGAAGGGCAGCTCAACTCTTTTCACAGTTTGGCTATTGCAGACATTGCTGCTATGAACATTGGGGTGCATATGGCCCTTCTTTTCACTACATCTGTATCTTTGGAGTAAATACCCAGGAGTGCAATTGCTGGGTCATAGGGTAGCTCTATTTTTAATTTTTTGAGGCACCTCCACACTGTTTTCCAAAGTGGCTTTGGAAACTTGCATTCCCACCAACAGCGTAAGAGGGTTCCCCTTTCTCCACAACCTCTTCAACACTTGTTGTTTCTTGCCTTGTGAATTTTTGCCATTCTAACTGGTGTAAGGTGGTATCTAAGTGTGGTTTTGATTTGAATTTCCCTGATGGCTAATGATGATGAACATTTTTTCATGTGTCTGTTAGCCATTTGTATGTCTTCTTTGGAGAGTGTCTGTTCGTGTCTTCTGCCCATTTTTTGACCTGATTATTTGTTTTTTGGGTGTTGAGTATGAGAAGTTCTTGATAGATCTTGGATACCAGCCCTTTATCTGTAGTGTCATTTGCAAATATCTTCTCCCATTCTGTGGGTTGCCTTTTTGTTTTATTGACTGTTTCCTTTGCTGTGCAGAAGCTTTTTATCTTGATGAAGTCCTAGTCCTGAAAGTTCATTTTTGCTTTTGTTTCACTAGCTTTTGGAGATGAATCTTGAAAGAAGTTGCTGTGGCCAATGTCAGAGAGGTTACTGCCTATGTTCTTCTCTAGGATTTTGGTGGATTCCTGTCTCTCATGGAGGTCTTTCATTCATTTTGAGTTTATCTTTGTGAGTGGTGTTAGAGAATGGTCGAGTTTCATTCTTCTGTATATAGCTGTCCAGTTTTCCCAGCACCGTTTATTGAAGAGACTGTCTTTTCTATTCCATATTTTTTCCTGCTTTGTCAAAGATTATTTGACCATAGAGTTGAGGGTCCATATCCGGATTCTCTGTTCTGTTCCATTGGTCTATATGTCTGTTTTTGTGCCAGTCCCATGCTCTCTTGGTGATCATTGCTTTCTAATATAGCTTGAGATCAGGCAACATGATGCCCCCCGCTTTGTTTTTCTTTTTCAACATTTCCTTGGCGATTCGGGGTCTTTTTGATTCCATACAAATTTTAGGATTGTTTGTTCCAGCACTTTGAAAAATGTCATTGGAATTTTGATCGGGATGGCATTGAAGGTATAGATTGCTCTGGGTAGCATAGACATTTTAATAATGTTTATTCTTCCGATCCATGAGCATGGCATATTTTTCCATCTTTTTGTGTCTTCTTTAATTTCTTTCATGAGTGTTTTGTAGTTCCTAGAGTATAAATCCTTTACCTCTTTGGTTAGGTTTATTCCAAGGTACCTTATGGTTTTTGGTGCTATTGTAAATGGAATTGTTTCTCTAATTTCTCATTCTACAGTTGCACTGTTAGTGTATAAGAAAGCAACTGATTTCTGTGCATTGATTTTGTATCCTGCCACATTACTGAATTACTGTATGAGTTCTAGTAATTTGGGGGTGGAGTCTTTTGGGTTTTCCCCATAAAGTATCATGTCATCCACAAAGAGAGAGAGTTTGACTTCTTTGCCAGTTTGAATTTATTTATTTATTTTTGTTGTCTGATTGCTGAGGCTAGGACTTCTAGTACTATGTTGAACAATAGTGGCGAGAGTGGGCCTCCTTGTCATGTCCTGATCTTAAGGGAAAGGCTCTTAGCTTTTCCACGTTGAGGATTATAATTTGCTGGGTGTTTTTCATAGATGGATTTTATGAACTTGAGGAATGTTCCCTCTATCCCTATACTGTGAAGAGTTTTAATCAGGAAAGGATGCTGTATTTCGTCAAATGCTTTTTCTGCATCAATTGAGAGGACCATATGGTTCTTCTCTCTCCTCTTATTAATGTGTTCTATCACATTGACTGATTTGTGAATGTTGAACCACCCTTGCATCCCGGGGATAAATCCCACTTGGTCAGGTGAATGATCCTTTTAATGTATTGTTGGATCCAATATTAGCTAGAATTTTGTTGAGGATTTTGGAATCCGTATTCATCAGGAATATTGGTCTGAAATTCTTTTTGATGGGGTCTTTGCCTGGTTTGGGGATTAAGGTAATCCAAGAAGTCAGAGATGGAATTCAGGGTAGCAATTGTGAAGATGATAGCTAGAATGGAGAAATCGATTAGTGGCAACATAGAGTCTCTAAGGGTTGAAATGAAAGCTGAATTGGCAGAATTTAAAAATGCTATCAATGAGATCCAATCTAATCTAGATAATCTAACAGCTAGGGTAAGCAAAGCAGAAGAACAAATTAGTGACTTAGAAGACCAATTAATAGACAAGAAGGGAAAAGAGGCCAGGGAAAAACAACTCAGAATCCATGAAAATAGAATCAGAGAACTAAGTGACACCATGAAACATTCCAATGTCAGAATTCTTGGGATCCCTGAGGGGGTGGAGAGAGAAAGAGGACTAGAAGATATATTTGAGCAAATCGTAGCTGAGAACATTCCCTAATCTGGGGAATGAAACAAACATTCGTGTCCTAGAGGCAGAGAGGACCCCTCCCAAGATCAAGGAAAACAGGCCAACACCCCGGCATGTAATAGTAAAACTCGCAAATCTTAGAACCAAGGAAACCATCTTAAGGGCAGTTAGGGGGAAGAGATTTCTTACCTACGGAAAGGAACATCAGAATAACATAAGACCTGTCCATAGAGACCTGGCAAGCCAGAAACGGCTGGCAAGACATATTCAGGGTACTAAACGAGAAGAACATGCAGCCAAAAATACTTTATCCGCCAAGGCTGTCATTTAGAATGGATGGAGGGATGCAGAACTTCCAAGACCGGCAGAAAGTGAAAGAATATGTGACCACTAAGCCGGCCCTGCAAGAAATATTAAGGGGTGTTCTATAAAAGGAGAAAGACCCCAAGAGTGATATAGAACAGAAATTTACAGGGACAATCTATAAAAACAAGGTCTTCACAGGCAACATGATGACCATTAATTCATATGTTTCAGTAATCACTCTCAACGTGAATGGCCTAAATGCTCCTATAAAACAGCACAGGGTTGCAGATTGGATAAAAAGACAGGACCCATCCATATGCTGTCTATAAGAGACTCGTTTTGAACTTAAAAATACATCCAGACTGAAAGTGAAGGGATGGAGATCCATCTTTCATGCCAACGGACCTCAAAAGAAAGCTGGGGTAGCAATGCTTATATCAGATAAATTAGATTTTAAAACTAAAGACTGTAGAGACACAAAAGGACACTATATCATTCTTAAAGGATCTATCCCACAAGAAGATCTAACAATTGTAAATATCTATGCCCCCAAAATGGGAGCAGCCATCTACATAAGCCAACTGTTAACCAAAATAAAGAGTCATATTGATAACAATACGTTAATTGTAGAAGACCTCAATACTCCACTGTCAGCAATAGACAGATCATCTAAGCAGAAAATTAACAAAGAAACAAGAGCTTTGAATGACACACTGGACCAGATGGACCTCATGGATATATACAGAACATTCCACCCTAAACCAACAGAATACTCATTCTTCTTGAGCGCACATGGAACTTTCTCCAGAATAGACCACATACTGGATCACAAATCAGGTCTCAACTGATACCAAAAGATTGAGATTATTCCCTGCATATTCTCAGACCATACTGCTTTGAAACTGGAACTCAATCATAAGAAAAAATTTGGAATAAATTCAAACACTTGGACGCTAAAGACCATGCTGCTCAAGAATGTTTGAGTCAACCAGGAAATCAAAGAACTTGAACAATTCATGGAAACCAATGAGAACAAAAACACATCGGTCCAAAACCTATGGGGTACTGCAAAGATGGTCCTAAGGGGGAAATACATAGCCATCCAAGCCTCACTCAAAAAAATAGAAAAATCCCAAATTCACCAACTAACTTTACACCTTAAAGAACTGGAGAATAAAACAACAAACAATGCCTAAACCATGCGTTAGAAGAGAAATAATTAAGATTAGAGCAGAGATCAGTGAATTAGAAAGCAGAAACAAAGTAGATCAGATCAACGAAACTAGAAGCTGGTTCTTTGAAAATTAATTAAGATTGATAAACCACTGGCCACACTAATCCAAAAGAAAAGAGAAAGGACCCAAATGAATAAAATTATGAATTAAAAGTGAGAGAACCCTACTAACACCAAGGAAATAGAAACAGTTATTAGAAATTATCATCAACAACTATATGCCAATAAATTGAGCAACCTGGATGATATGGATGCCTTTCTGGAAACCTATAAGCTGCCAAGACTGAAACGGGAAGAAATTGACAACCTGACTAGGCCAATAACCAGTAACGAGATGGAAGCAGTGATCAGAAACCTTCCAAAAATCAAGAGTGGGCCTGATGGGATTCCCTGCGGAATTCTACCAAACATTCAAAGAAGAAATAATACCTATTCTACTGAAGCTGTTTCAAAAAATAGAAACAGAAGGAAAGCTTCCAGACTCATTCTTATTCAAAGAGATTTTTAAAATGTATTTCCTGGAAAACATTTAAGGAAGAAAATTAGTGCTATGGGACTCCAAAAATAGATTGTTCTTGGGGTGCCTGGGTGGCTCATTTGTTAAGCGTCTGCCTTCAGCTCAGCTCATGATCCCAGAGTCCTGGGATCGAGCCCCACATCAGGCTCCCTGCTCAGCAGGAACCCTGTTTCTCCCTCTCCCACTCCCCCTGCTTGTGTTCCCTCTCTCACTGTGTCTCTATCAAATAAATAACTAAAATCTTAAAAGAAAAAAAATAGATTGTTCTTTTAAGTATTTTACTTTATTTTTAACACTTCAGAATCAAATAGGAAAATGTTAACAGGCCAATTCTTAGTAGTAATTTTTAAGACTTGCCTTTATCTTCCCAACATTTTTCAAGCCTATTTATTTTTCAGCAGTACTGTGAAATAAAAGCTGAAAACTTGTACTAGTCCTGGAGGCAGACCTGGAGCCTGGTAGAAATCAGCAGGCCCAGCAGCCTGCCCAGTCAAAACATGGCAGGGTGGTCCACTCAGTATGCTCAGATGGTGAGGAGGTTCTTTTTTTTTTTTTTTCTATTGTGTCATTGGATTTAAAACTGGTCCATGTAGTGACAACTCCTTAAAGACACTTTTTCATCCAGGAGTTGGTAAATTTTTAAGATTTTGGTCTTCTTTATATTATTATGGTAAGATTTTAGTCATTAGGTAGGTAGATGTTTACTATCTAGAACTAAAAAAATAAGTCTTTTTTCAAGTTAATACAAAGCTTCATTTGTTATAAATAGAACATCCGTTTAAAAGAATTTAATATTTCCTTCAAAAAGCAGAAAGGGAGGAGTAAATAATAGAACCATTCTTTAAAACTTCATTTTGGAACCAAATAAAGAATGAAAAATTGTCGTGTGTGATATACATACAAGTCTTGCAGTCACCTTTTAGGTAATTCTTATATATTAGCATTTTCAACTTTGAGAATGATTTTTTTCCAAATTCTTTACTCCAACTATAGTTTCTCTTACTGCCTGGCTCTTTCCCTCCTGCTGTACAGTTCCCCATTTGGGGAGGGCCACGCAGGGCATGCCTTATCCCTGTAGTGTAGACGTGGCCCTCATAAGGCCCTCCATGAATGCCTCAGTGGTTGGGTTCTTTGTCATTTTGCCACCTGTAGCACCAGGTGAATCAGGAGAATGAGATTCTGGGCACATGTGTTAGAGCTATCTCTTATACCAACTGCTTGGGTGTCATGGTTCATTTTTAGATAGTGTTTGCTGTTTTCATCAGTTATTTATTTATTTACACATATGTATGTATTATTTTATTATTATTATTTTAACAAACTCAAATGGCTCTGACTTTGGACGTGACACTTCTTTTTTAAAGATTTTATTTATTTATTTGAGAGAGTGAATGAGAGGGAGAGAGAGCACAAGCCTGGGGTGTGAGGGCAATAGGGAGAGGCAGAGGGAGAGGGAGAAGCAGACTCCGTGCTGAGAAGGGAGCCTGACCCAGGGCTGGATCCCAGGACCCTGGGATCATGACCTGAGCCAAAGGCAGACGCTTAAGTGAGTGAGCCACCCAGGCGCCCCAGACATGATACTTTTGATACACCTCTGCAGTTACGTTTTTTGGTGAAAAACTCTCCAAAGCGCTCTCAGGAGAAAAGGAAAGGAGTGATAAATTATTGTATACTTCTTTACTGTTTTCCTTTTTTTAAAGATTTTTTTTTAAGTAAGAATTTGAATTTACTTTTTAAAGGTATCTTTTAAATTCTGCCCTTTTAGTGAGAACTCCATTTTTTAAAAATAGACTTTATTTTTTAGAGCAGCTCTAGTAGGTTCACAGCAAAATTGAGCCAAGGATGCAGTTTTCCTATATACCCTCTGTTCCCACACATATATATAGCTTCTGTCATTATCAGCATCACTAATCAGAGTGCTGCCTTTATTACAATTGATAAATCTACATTGATATATTATCACTCAGAGACCATGGTGTGCATGCTATAGGTTTGGACAAATTTATAAATTTACAAAAACCTACAAATATATATACATACACACACACACACACACACACACACACACACACACACACATTTTTAAGGTGGTATTTTCCAGAGGCTTAATAGAATCTAACCTATTATTAGAGTTATAAAATATTTTATTTGACATTTGGACTATTGGTGAAGAGTTTTTGGCCTAGTCAAAATTTCTTGTTAGATTTATATTCCATGTAAAAATTACATTTTTAAATGTAGTGAAAAATCTTCTTCCAAATACAGGAAGTTATAAACAGGATCTATCCAGGAGAATAAATGAGACCTATGGACCTGAAGAACAATTTCCTAATTTATTTTATTTTACTTTATTTTATTTTTAAAGATGTTCTTTATTTACTCAGAGAGAGAAAGCACGTGTGAGTGCAAGCAGAGGGAGAGCACTGAGCATGGAGCACGATACAGGGCTCAATCTCACAACACTGAGATCATGACCTGAGCCAAAATCAAGTTAGGCACTTAACTGACTGAGCCACGCAGGTGCCCCCCCCCAATTAATTTTATTAACTTGTGAAGGAAATCCATATTTTATGAGATGTAGCATTTTTTAAATGCAGTATATCAGTGAATATATAAATAAATGTTAATGGCATGCCACTGTGTATGGATCTTACAGTGACTGTTAGGATGTGAGATTAAGACCCTCCTTTTACACAGGCATACAGGATTTGCCAAATCCATGGATTTCTTTCACTTTCACTTTTTGAGGAATTTGCTTACCCTGCTAGTTCTAGGATTGAAGTGAAATACTTTTTGTTTTTTTAGTCTACCTTTGAAAACATGTTGCATCTTTTAAGGAAAAATTTTGTATATTTTGCATCTTTTAATGTTTACTCCTGTGATCTGGCCATGATTTATGTTTTCACTCTAGTGAGGGGGAGGTTGCATGGGGCTACTGGTGAGTTCTTGTAACTTTCTCCATGTTAAGATAGAGCTATCGGAATGAATCTTTAGGATTGTTGTAGCCAATTGTATTTCAGTCGACAATTTTTTTTTGTTACTGCTTGGAATTTTATCTTGCTATCTTGTATGTGTATTGCATAGAGCAAGGATCTGATCAAATTAAAAAGCATGGTAGCAATACTGCTACCAAGCACCATGCATTTTAGAGCTGCTGGTACCTTCAAGCATTCTTATAAATGCATATTTACATATGTCAAGGAATTGACCTGACTTTCACCAAATGAGAATTTTATCATATCTAGATCAGTTGGAACTTGGTATATTGAGATTCTCACCTCACTTTCTTTCCCTCTCCTCTTAGATGGTATAGGCACCATCTAAAATCATTTCAGTAAAACAAGGCATAATCCATACAGAGTTGTAAGAGAGCTGCTTTTAAAAATTAAGATATAATTAACATACCATACAATTCATTTTAAAATGTCAGTGTTTTTTTTAATATATTCAGAGTTATACACCTGTCACCACAGTCATTTTAGAACATTTTCATCATCCTAGAAGTGACCATTGGCATTCACTTTTCATTGACCCCAAGTCTCTAGCACTAGACAAGCAGTCATCTATGTCCTGTCCCTTTGGATTTGCCTGTTCTGAAAATTTCATATAAATGGAATCATTCAATATATGGTCCTTTGTAAATGGCTTCTTTCATGTAGCATAGTAGCAAGGTTCATCCTTGTACCTATCAATACTCCATCCCTTTCTATGGCCAAATAATATTTCATTATTTGGATATACCACATTTTGTTTATCCATTCATCTGTTGATGGATATTTGGGTTGTTTTCCATTTTTGAGTATTATGAATAATGCTGCTAATGAATATTCATGTGCAAGTTTTGAATATTCATGTGCAGGTTTTTATGTGGACATAAATTTTCATTTTCATTTCTCTTTGGTGTATACCTAGACGTAGCATTTCTGGGTCATGAGCTGATTCTATGTTTAACATGTTGAGGATCTGCCAGACCATTTTCTAAAGCGACTGCACATTTTGCATTTTACTTTACCAGCAATGAATGAGTGTACCAATTTCTCTACAACCTCACCAACACCTGTAATTGTCTTTTTGATAATAGGCATCCTGGTAGTTATGAAATGGTATTTCTTTTTTTTAAAGATTTTATTTATTTATTTGACAGAGAGAGACACAGCGAAAGAGTGAACACAAGCAGGGGGAGTGGGAGAGGGAGAAGGAGGCTTCCTGCTGAGCAGGGAGCCCGATGTGGGGCTCGATCCCAAGAAATGGTATTTCATTGTAGTTTTGATTTTCATTTTTCTAATGATTAGTGATTTTGAGTATTTTTTCCATGTGCTTCTTTGCCATTTGTATATCTTCTTTGGAGAAATGCCTATTTATGTCCCTTGCCTATATTTTAGTTGTGTTATTTATCTTTTAATTATTGCGTTGTAAGAGTTCTCTATATATTCTGGATTCTAGTCTCATTACATTTATGTTCTGCAAATATTTTGTCCCTTCTATGGGTTGTCTTTTTGCTTTATTGATGGAGTCCTTTAGCATAAACAATTTTAATTTCACTGACACCCAATTTATCTATTTTTTCTTTTGTCACTTGTACTTTTGGTGTTATATCTAAGAAGTCATTGCCTAATCCAAGGTTATGAAGATTTACCCCTATGTTTTCTTTTAAAAGTTTTATAGTTTTAGCTCATACATTTGGATCTGTGATCCATTTTTAGTTAACTTTAATAGATGGTGTAAGAAAGAGGTCTGCATTTATTCTTTTGCCTGTGGATATCCAGTTGTCCCCCACTGTTTGTTGAAAAGATTATTCTTGGCACCCTTGATGAAAATCAGTTGACCACAAATGAGGGTCATTTCTTTTCTGTTAATTTATGTATCCATTTTTTTTAAGATTTTATTTATTTATTTGTCACAGAGAGACAAAGCAAGAGAAGGAACACAAGCAGGGGGAGTGGGAGAGAGAGAAGCAGGTTTCCTGCTGAGCAGAGAGTCCGATGCGGGGCTCAATCCCAGGACCCTGGGATCATGACCTGAGCTGAAGGCAGACACTTAACGGCTGAGCCACCCCCCCCCTTTTTTTTAATTTAAATTCAAGTTCGTTGACATATAGTGTAGTATTGGTTTCAGGAGTAGAATTTAGTGATTCATCACATATAACACCCAGTGCTCATCCCAACAAGTGCCCTCCTTAATGCCCATCATCCATTTAGCCCAGCCCTCCACCCAACTCCCCTCCAGCATCCCTCAGTTTGTTCTCTGTATTTAAGAGTCTCTTCTGGTTTGCTTCCCTCTCAGTTTTCGTCTTATTTTATTTTTCCTTCCCTTCCCCTATGTTCATCTGTTTTGTTTCTTAAATTCCACATATGAATGAAATCATATGGTATTTGTCTTTCTCTGAATTATTTCCCTTAGCATAATATACTCTAGTTCTATCCACGTCATTGTGAATGGCAAGATTTCATTCTTTTTGATTGCCAGGTAATATTCCATTGTATATATACACCACATCTTTATCTGTTCATCAGTCAATAGACATTTGAGCTCTTTCTATAATTTAGCTATTGTCAGTAGTGCTGCTATAAACATTGGGGTTGCATGTGCCCCTTCAAATCAGCATTTTTGTATCCTTTGGATAAATACCTAGTAGTGCAATCGCTGGGTTGTAGTGTAGCTCTATTTTTAACTTGAGGAAACTCCATACTGTTTTTCAGAGTGGCTGCACCAGTTTGCATTCCCACCAACAGTGCAAAAGGGTTCCCATTTCTCTACCTCCCCGCCAACATCCATTGTTTCCTGAATTGTTAATTTTAACCATTTGAGAGGTGTGAGGTGGTATCTCATTGTGGTTTTAATTTGTATTTCCGTGACGATGAGCGATGTTGAGCATCTTTTCATGTGTTTGTTAGCCATTTGAATTATGTGTCCATTCTTATGCCACTGTTGATATATATATGTCTGCCTTTATTCCAGTGCCACCCTGTCTTGATTATTAGTTTTGAAATCAGAAAGTGTGACTCTTCCAACTTTTTCCTCTTTTTTAATATTGTTTCGACTATTGTTAAGTCCCTTACATTTTAAAATTAACTTGTCAGTTTCTGCAAAAAAGCTAGGTAGGTTTTCATAGGGATTATGTTAAATCTTTAGATTAATTCACAGAACACTGCTATCTTAACAATATTGAGTCTTCTATATATTAATATGAAGCATCTTTTATTTAAGAATTCTTTAATTTCTCTCATCAGTGCTTTGTATTTTTCAGAGTACACATTTTGCACTTTTTTAATTAAATTTTTTCCTACGTATTTTACTTTTCAATGCAAACGTAAATGAAAGTTTTGTTTTTAATTTCATATTCGTATTATTTATTGGTATGGTGTAGAAATACAATTGATTTTTTATTGTTCTTTTATCTTGTAAACTTGCTGAACTCATTTATTACTCTTAATAGTTTTTCTTTGATGATTCCTTAAGATATACAAGATTAATTGTCTTCAGATAAAGAGTTTTATTTCTTTTTTTCCAATCTTGATGCATTTTTTCCCCCTGCCTAATTTCTCTGACTAGAACCTCTACTACAATTTTGAATAAAAATGACAAGAGTAAGTATCTTTGTCCTTTTTTGGATCATGGGGAGAAAGTATTCACCATATGATATTAACTGTAAGATTTTTATAGATGCTGTTTGTCAGATTGAGAAAGTTCTCTTGTATTCCTAGTTGTATTTTTGTCATGAAAATGTGTTGGATTTTATCAGATGCTTTTCTGTCTATTCAGATCATGTGTTTTTTGTCCTTTATTCCCTTAATATGGTTAATTGATTTTCAAGTGTTAAACCAACATAGCATTCCTGAGATAAAGCATATTTACTCATGATGATTAATTGTTTTAATAATATGTTGCTGGATTTGGTTTGCTCATATTTTGTTGAGCAGTTTCACATCTCTTATTCATAGGAGATAGTGGTTGGTAGTTTTTTTTTCTTGAAATATCTTTAATTCTGGTATGAGGTTACCATGGCCCTCATGGCTTAGGATACCCCCAGGCTCTGTGGGGTAGCCATCTTCCCAACTACCACTGGGAATCCCTCATCTTGGACCTCCTCTAATGCGTATGCCCTCATGGGGGCCTCCTTTTGGATTTCCATGAGTCACCCAGGTCCTACACCTCCACATGCTATGTGTGGATCTCCTCCACTGATGCCTCCTCATGGGTACACTCACCCTCTCCAACTGACACCTGAGAGCCACCAGCAGGGTCCTCTCCCTCTACCAAGACTCACCTTTGGCCTCCAGTTCCCCTCTTTGGCCCACTTTAAGGCCCTTGCCTCAATAATTTTTCATTCTTTGGCCTCTTATTATGTCCTCCAAATATCTTTTCAATTCTTTGGACCAATCAGAGTTTCTGTAGCACAGTGGACTAAGGCACTAATCCCTCTTAAGGCCTTTTTTTTCCCCCCTTAATTGTAATTATTTTCACAGAAGTTTTTATTTATTTTTCTTTCTTGGTCCTAAGTGTTTTGCAAATGTACAGAGAAAATAAAACGAAATTCCTTGTTCTAGAAAAGTATTTTGTTGTTGTTTAAATGCTATAATGAGAAAATGTTTAATGAATAAGCACTTAAATGACACTAGAGAAAATTATTTGTTACTATATTGCTGCTATTCTTACATGAAATGTAAAGATTATAATCCAGCCTTTGGAAGCAAAGAATAACCTTACATTTCTAAATAAAGGAACAACGTGATAGTTGAAAAATATGTTCAGATATTTAATACTGAGATATTTAAAATAAACATTTGGGATTAAATTATGTCATTATTCAGATACAGGTTGAGGTAAGTGGATGGAAATACCTAATGATTTCTTTTTGTCTGTAATAAATGTGAACTCAAAAACCCCCAAACATTTTAATAAATATGGAGTGCCTACTAATTATCAAATTCACTTCTGACATAATGTGTTGTAATTATAAACATGCAGTCTCAGAACTTTTGAATTCAAAATCACAGAGAAATTTGACATTGAACAAATCAGAAAGTGAAAATACACAGGTCACAGAATGCCAAGCCTCATACTAAACAATACAGAATATTAAAATGATAGTTATTAAGAAATAAGGTAATTTTTCTGGGGCACCTGGGTGCTCAGTCGTTAAGCGTCTGCCTTCGGCTCAGGTCATGATTCCAGGTCCTGGGATTGAGCCCCACATCGGGCTCCCTACTCAGAGGGAAGCCTGCTTCTCCTTCTCCCACTCCCACTGCTTGTATTCCCTCTCTCGCTGTGTCTCTCTCTGTCAAATAAATAAATAAAATCTTTAAAAAAAAAAAAGAAGGTAATTTTTCAAAACTTACTAAATGCTGGACAATGTTCTAAGCTCCTTTAAGGTATTTCATTTATTTAAGAATTCTATGAAGCACGTGTATAAATTAAACTATTTTACAGTAGAGGGGTACCTGGGTGTCCTAGTTGGTTAAGCATCTGCCTTTGGCTTGGGTCATGGTCCCAGGGTCCTGGGATTGAGCCCCATGTCGGGCTCCCTGCTCAGCAGGCAGTCTGCTGCTCCTTCTCCCTCTGTGCTTGCTCTCTATCTCTCAAATAAATAAATAAAATCTTTAAGAAAAAAAAACACTTTTACAGTAGAGTAATTGTGGCAAATAGATTTTAAAATTTATTTTTTTAAAGGTTTATATATTCATTAGAGGTGGGGGGAGGGGTAGAAGAAGAGGGAGAGTATCTCAAGCTACACTCCTCATTGAGCATGAGCCCAGCACCCAACGCCAGGCTTGATCTCAGGACACTGAGATCATGTCCTGAGCTGAAATCACAATGGGACACTTAACCAACTGAGACACCAGGTGCCCCTAGATTTTAAATTTCTAATCTAGTTCATGCAAGGAAAAATGAAATTTTTAAGTGAAATAGAGGATTAAATTTTATGTTTAGAGAAATGCTTTGTACTCTGATAAAATGGCTGAGTCTGAATTTCTGTAAGGTCACATTGAGATGGTATGTGTTTCCAGGCTTTGTACAATGAGTTGGGAAGTAGTCCCTTCTGTGATACTTCTTGGCAGAGTTTGTGAAGGGTTGATATTAATTCTTCTTTAAAAATGTGGTAGAGGGCGCCTCGGTGGCTCAGTCCATTAAGCTTCTGCCTTCAGCTCAGGTCATGAACCCAGGGTCCTGAAATCAAGGCCTGCATCAGGCTCCCTGCCCAGCAGAGCCCCTGCTTTCTCCTCTCCCTTTGCTGCTCCCCCTGCTTGTGCTCTCTCTCTCTCTTTTTCGTTCTCTGTCAAATAAATAAATAAAATCTTTAAAAATTTTTAAAATAAAAATGTAGAATTTACCAATGAAGGCATCTGAGCCTGGGCTTTTGATTTTGGGAAGTTTTAAAACTACTGACTCGATCTCTTATAGGTCTATTAAAATTTTCTATTTCTACCTGTCAGTATTGGTAATTTTTGTCTTTCTAAGAACTTATGCATTTTATTTCATTTATCCAATTTGTTGGTGTCTCATATTATTACATTGAAGTATTCCATATAATTCCTTTGATTTCTGTAAGGTTGGTAGTGCTTCCTTCTCTTCTTTCATTATTGATTTTTGCCATTTAAGTCTTCTATTATTTTTTCTTGGTTAGTCTAGCTAATGGTTTGTGAATTTTGTTGATCTTTTCAAGAAACCGTCTTTTGGTTTATTGATTTTTTTTTTGTTTTTCTGTTCTCTATTTCACTTATTTCTGCTTAATCGTTGTGATTTTCTTTTTCTGTTTGCTTTAGGTTTAGTTTGCTCTTTTGTATTTTTAATATGGAAGCTGAGGTTGATTTATGTCTTTCTTCTTTTTTAATATAGGCATCCACAGCTATAAATATTCCTCTGAACACTGCTTTACCAGTATCTCATAAGTTTTGCTATGTTGTATTTTCCACTTTATTCCTTTCAAAATAATTTGTAATATTTTTATTTTTCCATTGACCTTTTAGTTATTTAGGAGTGCATTGTTTAATTTCCATGTATTTGTGAATTTCCCAGATTTCCCTGTACTATTTATTTCTAATTTTATTCCATTGTAGTCAAAGAAGATATTTTGTATAATTTCGGTCTTTTTAATTTTACTGACCATATGGTATGTTCTGCAGAACATCTGTGTGCATTTATGAAGAATATATATTCTTTCATGAAAACTGTTTACAATTTTTTGTTTAGCATAATTACAGCTTTTAAACACTTCATCTTTTGATAAAGGGTGCTAAGATCATTAGTTCTGCAAGTGTAAAGGGTTTAGTGGAAATAGACATTGTATGTAGAGTGTCCTTTGGGACCTTGGGTATCTTTTCTTACAATCTGGTCATTGGACAGCTGGCTTTCAGGCATTATTCTAAAAGACAGACTAGTAAAGAAACTACGTAAGGCACAGTCGTCATTTGGAGATCCTATTCATTATGTTAACAAAGTGAATTGTCTTAATTACATACAGTGCTTCCTTGCTGAAAGAGTATAGTAGAATGATTGAGAGGTACCCAAAGGAGAGTGAATGAATAAAAAAGTGGGTACTGTTTTCTTTTTCAAATTGACTATAATGTCAGTGTGTGGTATACTATCAAAATACAAGAATTAACTGTGACTTTCAGTGTTGAAACCATCAGGACAGATGTTATGTTTTTTCATCAAGGCTGGAGGGAGGATCCCATCCTACCTCCCTCCCTCCCTGTTACAGTGACATGCCAAAGGGAAACACATTCTTGGCCAACTGGTCTAACAGTTCTTTTGCATCATTCCACAGTTTGTTCCATGAGCAACAAACACAGTCATTGGTATGCATTCCATCTTCAATAATTGGGGTCAGCAGTTTCTTTATCAAAGCAACCTGGATTAAATATTCTCCTCTGTGATTAACACATTGTAATATTCAAATTATAATTTAAAGGCAAACCAGAACATTATTGAAAACTACATTTAGGTTGTAGGTTGCAATAAATACTTAAGTGTTTATAAACCTTTCCATTCAGTCTCTAGGAAGATTTCCCATTTTGTGACTATAAAAATAATACCAAATTCTTCGAATATCACTACAGGCCCATCCTGGAATTCTTTGCTGTTTTCTGGGCTTTTCCTTTGTCATCTAGGGGAGAAAGTATTATGTCTACCAGGTCAAGACTCATATGTTTGCCACACCAACTTAAACCTAACATGTAGCATTATGTTCAACCAGTCTTATAGCATGTCATCCTACTACATTATCTTTTCCATAAAAGAGACATAATAAGACTATCTTTTTACCTGTACTTGAATAATTTTTGTACCTATACCTAGCTGGTTCATTCAGGTCCCAAATTCAGTGTTTCTTTTTTAGCATTTCGATGGATTGGTAAAATCTGTTTTTTGATAATACCTACGATTGTACTATTTTTTTTCTAAAATTCCAACCACAAAAATTGCCCAAAACTCAACTCATGAAGGACTTCAGTCTAATTATTAATCAGAAAAATATAGATTAAAGTATCTTTGATAAGTTATTATATGCCAACTATCTGTGCAGTTATTTGTGAATATACACACAAATGCTGACCAAGTTACAGGACAATGGATACAGGAAGCTTATAATAGTCTTATATTGAGTATAGTTTTTTTGGAAATCAATATGGCAGCATGTAGCTAATGCCATAAGAAATTTCATAATTTAGTTATCCATGTCTTCAAATTTATTCCAAGGACATCATTTAACAGCAACAACAACAAAGAAAATTATGTGTATAAAGGATTTTTTTATAATGGGTCCCCTCTCCTCCCCAAGAAGCATTTTATAGTCTTAGAGTTTCATAAAGTATAGAAGATCATAATATAGGCATGTGCACCCCAATGTTTATAGCAGCAATGTCCACAATAGCCAAACTATGGAAAGAGCCTAGATGTCCATCAACAGATGAATGGATAAAGAAGATGTGGTGTGTGTATATATATATATATATGATGGAATATTATGCAGCCATCAAAAAATGAATTCCTGCCATTTGCAATGACATGGATGGAACTAGAGGGTATTATGCTGAGCGAAATAAGTCAATCAAAGACAAGTATTATATGATGTCACTGATAAGAGGAATTTGAGAAATAAGACAGAGGATCATAGGGGAAGGGAGGGAAAAATGAAACAAGATGAAACCAGAGAGGGAGACAAGCCATAAGAGACTCTTAATCTCAGGAAACAAACTGAGGGTTGCTGGAGTGGAGGGGGGTGGGAGGGATGGGGTAGCTGGGTGATGGGCACTAGGGAGGGTAGGTGCTATGATGAGCGCTGTGAATTGTGTAAGGCTGATGAATCACAGACCTGTACCTCTGAAACAAATAATACATTATATGTTTTAAAAAAAAGAAGATAATAGGAAGGGAAAAATGAAGGGAGGGAGATCGGAGGGGGAGATGAACCATGAGAGACTATGGATTCTAAGAAACAAACTGAGGGTTCTAGAGGGGCAGGGGGTGGGGGGATGGGTTAGCCTGGTGATGGGTAATAAAGAGGGCACGTATTGAATGGAGCACTGGGTGTTATATGCAAACAATGAATCATGGAACACTACATCAAAAACTAATGATGTATGGTGATTAACAACATAATAAAATAAAATTTAAAAAATTTAAAAAAGATCATAATATAGCATGGGATAATATATCATATAATATGTGCAAAAAACAGTACAAAATATCATGTGTAATATATTTGTTAATATGTTAAAATATACCTCTTGACAGAATTTAGAAAGTTACAAGTGAATATTGTATGTGAGAGGATTATGTTTATGCTAGCATTTTCTTCAATATTTAAACCTTTCAGTTTCTATCTTAGAATATTTCTCTTTAGAGAAAATGCATCTAGTACTTTCTTAACATGTCTAAAGCATCCTTCAGTAGAACTTGTCTCTTCTGTAAGGGGCTTTGGAAACCAATTGTTGGGGTTAATTGAGCAAGGTCTGCAAGTTGAAGCCCAGCCTATTCTGCTGTTTATCTTACCCTGTCTACACACTAATCTTAAGGTGATCGATCTGCTACCATTGTTGTTAAATCATTTTTTCCTTGTTTTCCCCTCTAGGAACAAATTAACGGACGGTTTTGAAGATTAACAGTAAATGTGCCTTATAAACCCAACTCTATTCTCTTTCCCTCCCTTCCTCCATCTGTCTGCCTCTCTTTCATTCTCTTTCTCTTTAAAACTATCCATCTTTAAAGCAGAACATGGGAGTTTTTAGTATGATTTAGTGCAGGCCTCAGCTGTTATCTCATTTGAGGGATTTTGCTGGAGGCTGGAGTTTCCCGACAGCCCTGACCACGGAGAGGTGGAATGTGGTGCTTACGTCACAGCCGCTCCTGGGAATGTTTTGCATTCCTCTTCCTGGCAATGGTCAGGTGGCTTCCAGCAAGAATGAAGGACAACAGCTTCCAAAGAGGAAAAAAAGAGAGGAGGAAAAGAACAGTTTATAATCAAACTATTGTGGGGGAGGCACTTTTATTCTGAGCCAAAATTGAAATTAGAACCAGATGTCTTGCATTCTGATGCTGCACGAATGTTAAATACATTTATTAATGACTGTAATAGCTGAGCTATTTGGCTTTTTACTGAACTTAAATTTTGAAACTTTCTTTAAGAATTATAGAAAAACAACTTCTTGTAGCTGACATTTTAACTACGAAGGCAGTTTTCTTAGGGCAAAGCAAGGAAAAATCACCCTTGTGCATGAGTTTCATGTACAAGCTGTTTCAGGGTCTGTTAATTTCCTAAAAAGTTACTTCTGAGACATAAAATCTCTGGAACCTGGTAACATATTTTGTGCTAATCGAATAACATCAAGCCATTAATTGAGGGAAGAGGTATATCTGTTAAAGTATTTGCTGTAGAGGTTTTTTTCTCAAAATATTTACATTTCTATTATTATTTCTGTATATCACATTACTGGCCAAGCCAGATATTCAAAACAAAACTTGGCAGACTCTTAATATAATAAACATAGGTTTTTCCAGTCATGCAACTCTGCAATAATGTGTGCAACAGAAAATTGGACAGTAATTGAGTTAAATTTTAAACCTTATTTGTATTTTCCTGTCTTCTGGCCACCAAAGTACCTTTGTTCAAATCCATTTTACTGGTTTAGCAAATCAAAATTTGTGTCTTTGTACTTTCAGGTAAAAAAAAGTATTAAATGGATGCCTTTCTGTAGATTTTTAATTATTTTGATGTGTAACAGCAGTTATATTAACAGCAGTTCTTCAGTTTAGGTGAAATGTGTTTGAATACTTCCTGTTATACATTGAAATGGAAAGTTGGCTTCCTGTTGTAGGTCATGTTGCTGGTGAGGAATTTCCAGAGTTGTGGAGAAGTGCTGACTCATAGTATACAATGGACTGATCCAGCTACAGTAGGGCTTGGGGGGTTTTCTGATCTCTTGGCTGAAGCAAGCAAAATATGCCTCTGTAATGTACTATTTTATTTTTAGACATAGGGGTGGGGATGGAAGAGACTGTTGCTTGGGATAAGAGCCTCACTAATAGCTTTAAAATGACTAAAAGTTCTAGGGTTAGGTATGTGTCTAAATGTGTGTTTTTCTAAGTCTGTTATTAGAATTTGGAAAACAGGTTGTTTTTGCTATAGTCACCTACTGTTCTCTTCCGCCTCTTGCCCCACTGGTGAACCCTGTGGCACCACAGGCTGGGATGGTGACTAACTGCAGGGTCTATAATAGGTCAGTCACAGAGGTGCTTGCAGCTAGGAGATTGGTCCAGAAAAAGGCTTATAGTGTTGCATATACTTTGCATATTACCATATACTTCTATAAAAGTCTTTGATTAGAAAACCCTGAATCTAATAGCAAAAATTTACTGAAAACTAAAAATATTATTTGGCAGGATTTAAGAGAACTAGGATTTGTTGCCTTTAATGTGCCTGTCTTTGTCCTGGATATTTTACATTTGTTACATTCTCCAAATCTGAAATTACTGATTGAAATTTCTGTTTCATTCGTTTGATATGGAAATGACTGCTAGATTTGGGGAAGAGGGACTTTCCATAACAAAAATTCACCTTCTATAGTGATCTCTGGTCTCATAGAGTTAATATATCCCAGATGTGTTCACCCATCAATTCTATAAATACTGAGTACTTGCTCTGTGTCAGGACAGACTACATACTGAGGATATGAAGAAGATGTGCTCCTTGTTCTCTCTTTGGTGGAGGTGGAGTGGGGCGACGTGGTGGGTGCTGGCAGACCAGAGGGGTATTATATGACCATAAACGTGTAGTATTCCTTTACAGTTGCTGTGGTAAAATTTAAAAGTACAATGAGGCATAAAGGAAGAGGATACTCAAATCTCTGCTAAATTCTGTGAGATCTTTTTGATATCATTCCAAAGCTGTCAGAGTTGATGGTTGAAAGTCAATTTGAATAGGCAATGCTAAGAAAACAATCTAATGAAGGAGATGAGGGAAATAGAAATACATGTAGGACAGAGATATTCAAGACTGTTTTAAAGGAAAATTTAATAAATACAAATATATATTGCAAATTATGTCTTTATATGCATGCATACAGCTTACAAACAGCACACCAAGTTTCTGGCATATGACTGCTTTTCAAGAAGCCATGATGCTCTTCATTTCTGAAGTCTAGCTTTGGCAATGCACGAGGGTTCCAATTTCTCAACATCTTCACCAACACTTGTTATTTTTCTTTTTTGTTTTTTTAATAGCCATCCTAATGGGTATGAAGTGGTATGTCATCATGGTTTTGATTTGCATTTCCCTAATGAATAGTGATGTTGAGCACATAATACATTTTAAAATTCTGAAATACCCCCAGTAAACAATTACTTTCTGTTACCTGCAAAATAGAAGTGTGGAGCAAAGATGCAAAGAGTTCCTCATCAAACTTTCTCCAATTCTAGTCCTCCCCTTGCCTACAAACACTGGTTACTTGATGTGATGTGCATATCTGTGACCACAGGTCACCCTAGATTGCCACTGCTCTGTGAGGGTTCAGAGAAAGAGAGTGTGTTCTCCTCTAATTAGCTAATTTTGCTACACCATAGTCTTTTGCTATATTTGTATTAGATTCATTATCTAAAATTATCTTCACTTTCACTGATTTTTAGTTTTCTTGGGAAAACTGAGCTTTTAATCTAAAGCTACAATATGTAGACATTAAATAACTGGAAAAGAAAAGGTTGTGAAATTATTATTGTACAGTGAGGACATCTTGAAATCATGAAATCAGCAAAATGCTTATTTCTCTACTAGTAACTTTATGGTCTTATTATTTGTAATTAACTTGACTACATCTACAATTATATTTTGGTGTATAAAATGAGGTAGGGGGCATCTGGGTGGCTCAGTCGGTTAAGCGTCTGCCTTCACTCAGGTCATGATCCCAGGGTTCTGGGATCAAGTCACTCGTCGGGCTCCCTGCTTATCGGGGAGTCTGCTTCTCCTTCTGCCCCTCCACCCTCACTCCTGCTCTCTCTCTCTCTCTCGCAAAAATAAAAAAATAAAATCTTTTTAAAAATGAGGTAGGGATCAATTTTCATATTTTTTTCCAAATAGTTTTATCAGCATCACTTTCTGAATAATCCTTCCCTGGATGTTTTTATATGTTCTCTTATCACATACTATATTCCTTTACATCATAGGATTTATTTCTTTGCTCTATATTCTGTTTCATTGTGTTGATAGTCTATAAACCTTGCCCAAAATTAGTGCCTTGCTTCGTCTGTTTATGAATAATTCAAAAACAAATATGCTTTAGGGGCACCTGGGTGGCTCAGTGGGTTGAGAGTCTGACTCGATCTCGGCTGGAGTCGTGATCTTGTGGATGGAGCCCTATGTTGTGCTCTGTGTTCAGCGGAGAGTCTGCTTGGGGATTCTCTCCCTCTACCCCCACTCATGTGCTCTCTCTTGTGCTCTCTTTCTCTATAAAATAAATAAATAAATCTTTTTGATAAATAAATAAGCTTGATTGGGAGACAAGATCTTAAAAAGTTCAAAACCAAAGTACACGATCAGTTTCAAAGACAACTAAGCTAGTCCATAAGCACAAAGTCCGACAGATTTTTTAATTTTACTCCTTGCCATTGTATTAAACTCTTGCATCCTTAGTATAGCACAGATTCAGTTTGAATCCTGGGAGAAGGAGGAGAGTTAGCTACCAAAGTATAACCTCAACTTTACTGCAGATAATACAGATTCATTGCATAGATTTTGAATATGGAGTGTCTTTTACTTGACTTTCTGTTAGTTTTCTTTCTCAGTTTTCCTGTGAAATTCTGAAAAGGAATTTTAGAGTGTTATGCCTCTAATAACATGGGGAGACGTGTTTTATAAGCACTGTAGTGATCACCTAGCTCTTTGATGACTTCCTAGTTTGCTAATAGTCAGTTTAACATGTGTGAGTGAGCCCAGGGGTGGCAGGGACCTGTTCAGTTGATCTTTTACTTCCTATTGAAGCTGCTACACATTTTGAGTTTTTGTTTGATATGAACTGAACAAAACTTGAATAGTTGAATTTTATGCTTGTATCAGGCAAGTTCCAAGAAGTCTGGCTCTAGAGTATTTTGTTTGTTCATTTTGAAATTTAACCTTAAGAATCTTTGTACCCTGACTTTTTCCTTCTTGGTCTCTGAGCCGATTCCTACCTCTCCCCGTCTAACCCTTGGCAGCCCAAGATGGTGTGCTGCAGTTGGCATGAAAATTCTTCATGTGTTCCTTAAAAAAGAAGCTAGTCATATTTAATACTTTGTGTAGGTTATTCTATCTTTTAATCCCTAACACAGTGTAAGGGAGGCATTATCTTCTAAATTTGCAGATGGGGAAACTAAAGTCAGAGATTAAATAATTTGCTAAATGTCCTACCACTAGTAGGGGTCACAAAGCTGTGTGACATTGGGCATGTCAGACTCCAGGGTGGTATTCTGGTTAACTGGCTTCAGAAAGCCAGTTTTGTCTTAGATTTTCATTAGTGTTTAGCACACAGGTAACCTAGTCAAGTTTTCTTGAGTCTCCTATGGTCTGTTAATGACAGGAGAAAATGACAATGACCTTGAGAAAATGTAAACAAACTGGATGAGATTCAAAAATTTTCCAGGGACATGACTGCAGAACCTTCCTTTTGAGAGAACAGCATTATCTTGTCTTGCAGCTTCCATATAAATATGGATATGGCCTTGCTCTGAAGAAGAGTAAAAAGGCTTCCCTTCTTCAGAGGACAATGCATGTGTAGCATTTTGAGAGTGATTGTTGGAACCAAATCATCTGCCAGCAGAGAGGCTCCTAAAAGTGGAGTGTCAAATTAGAGGCAAATTAGATAGAATCCACATAGGCATCAGAAGTCTGACTTGTTTTTAGGGGGGATGGCACCAAGTAAAACTTGAGGATAACTTCACTCAGTTTTACGGTAGAAATTTGATTGAAGTTGCTTTGGCTAATAAACTAGTGATAACTATGTTTCATATATCTTCCTTTCTTTACTACTTTCTCTTTAAGAACAAATAATTAAAACCAGAAATTTCTGTCCTGGGTATTATGGAAGGTGCATGGCTGTAAATGAAGAAAATACAGAACCTACAAGGAGGATACTGGAAAAAAATACCCAGACATTTTTGTTGTTCTAATAGAGGAGAAAACCATTTCATATTTGGAAACATTCCAGTTAGTTTTTATAGATGGAAATCTAATCAGCAAGATAGGGCAGTATTTTGTGTTAATGAAGGATGTTCCTAGTTCTTAGAAATGTATGAGCAGGAGAAAAAGAATTTTAGCACTAAAAGGATCATCCTGTTCCCGCCCTGCTTCGTTGTTTTAGATTAAGCGTGTACTTTGGCTCTCTGGTTTCTGCAGCATCCTTAATAATATGTGACTGTATTTACCCACATGTGTTTCTTCTTACATGGTCTCTTTCCCCAAATTTGTGAAGAAAATAACCGTTTTAAAATTCATTTATTTTCATTTGGTTGTCAGCAGCAGGAAAAGCTGCTAAAGATTTGGTCAGAGCCAGCTTGGAAATGCTAGGGCCTGTGAGCTCAAAGGGAAAGAGGAAGTTCTGCTGTGCTTGGCTGCCAGAGGGACCTTAGGCTGACCAGTCCCCCCTCCCCTGCCCAACCTCTCCCCCTCTGCAGAGGGTGGGTTGGGTACAAATGTGTTAATATCAAAAATCACAAAATATCACTGTGTTGTCTGCATAATATTCTATTGCTTTGCTCTTTCAAAAAGACAAAAGTGGAAAGTATTTGTTGAATATTTAAAACATAGTTTGTCCTTATTTTTTAATCCTAAAAAGTGTTTTATTTACTGGATGTCCTTGGTTTTGGATGGATTTTTTTTTCCTCCTGGTAGTATTACTATTTCTTTTTTTTTTTTTAAAGTAAGCTCTACTCCCAGTGGGCTTTAACTCAAGACCCCAATATCACAAATCGCATACATGCTCTACCAACTGAGCCAGCCAGGTGCCCCTAGTATTACTATTTCTGACAGAACTCTTTAATATATATTATCTGTGAAATCTACAGTAATTTAATGATATTTTTGCCACATTGTTTTAAAAGCAACATTTAACATTAAGAATTAGGGTTTTTTTAAAGGAAGTTTTTCTTTTAGAATTTGAACCTTGGTACTACTTTGGTATATTTTCACCTAAATTCCTTTTTGTGAAGCTTCTTGGTATTTTATTGAAAACCTGTTTTGTTCTATTTGACCCTAACCAAATCAGTAAGATTGAGGCATCACCCAGAGGTGGTCTTTAGCAGGACTATGGCCCAGAATGTCTGTTCTGTGGCCAAATACAGAACCAGTGTAGACTGAGAGAACCTCTGATACAGTAGAGCAAGGCACATTCCCATTGTTCATGGAAGTTTGAAGACTGTGTGTGCTTTAGGGGAAAAGACCAACTGAATACAGAGGTTTAAAAGGCGTGACTTTAACACTTGAGCTGTTTAGAAATTCCTCAGTATAGCCACCAACTTAAACAAGTTATCTGGAGTCCAAAGCAATACAGGCTGCAGTTCCAGGGGGCTGTTGTCCTTTTGACTTCACTGCAAAACTGCCTTCATGTTGGTTGGTGATACAGATTACACTTGATCCCTTATGTAAAACACTTTACATCCAGGTTTGCCACTCTTTTCTCTTTATTACATACTGTTCTGTTTGACTATGCAAAAGAACATGTTTTCTTTTAATATTAATAACAGCACAAGCAAGCCACAGTCTTCTCAATAAGAAGTGCTAACTTCCTCAGGAAAACAGAAGTGTGGTATACACCATTACATAACCTAGTTTCTCTGGTGTTAAAATTTTAGTATTTAAGAGTTATTGCAAAGTCTTTTTACAGAACTGTGGGCCTGTCTGTTTTCCTGTCGTTGGGTGAAGAGGTGGCATCTTTGTCCACATCCCCATGAGAAAATAGTGATGGCTGAACTGAGTGTCATGAAGTGTCAGGCACAACTTGCTGGCATTGGTTTGATTCACAATCCTGGAATCTCAGCACTGAGTTTTTATTTGTATTTTGAAATACAGGTTATTTTAGGGATCATCAGTTCATTAGAATTGACACCTGGGTAGGGTTACCAAATAAAATAGAAGGTACCCAAGTAAATGTGAATTTCAGTTAAGATAGCAGGCATAGTTACACTAAAAAGTTACTCATCATTTATCTGAAATTCACATTTAGCTGACCATCCTATATTTTATTTGGTAAATCTGGCAACTCTATACCTGATGCTATAAATTACATAAAATGTTGAGTTTGCATAAAATAATGCCATTGTGGGGATGAGAAATATCTTCCCCCTGCTACCCCTCAACTTCTTACTCCTCACCAAAAGCTTTAAGTTTGTGAAGTCTTTATTTCATACTTATTTCTTCTGTTCTCTCCTCCCATGCACCCAGATGAGAATGTTTGTAACTGGCATTTAGCTCCCTGTTACACATGCCTGACAGCAATCCCTGTGGGCTCCTATAATCACAGTGTTGGTAAGGCCCCACCATGGGCAGCTGGGCATGAGGTCCTGACCTCTCCTGAACTCCCCTGCTGGAACTGCAGACTCTAGGCATTTGCATTTGTCCCTTCTCAGAATGCTGTCCTCTCCAGCTAGAGGCACAAGAGACAGGCATGTAAACCTCCTGGCACATTGAAGGGGGCATTTGGGCCAAAGTATGTGACTGTCCTCATTCTCTCAGGATCTCAAAGAGTTCTCATATTCAGTTATTCAAATGACCCAGAGAATAAGAAGGGAGTTGATAGTTCATGATGTAAGAGAGGGGTCAGAAGTTGGAAGGGAGTTGGGAGAGTTAAGTAAGTATTAGTATCTTCTAAGACTTTAACAATCAGCATTCAAAGGAGAAAGAGCACAGCTAACACTCTCTTCCTGGTGTGCAAGTTGTGGGAATGCAGACGTTCCTGCGCAGCATTTCTGATATCATTTGAGTAAAATTTAGTCTTTTGTGTGGACCTTTAACAGAGGAAGCTTTTATTTCCAAAGGACTTCATTAAAGGTGTAAAGGCCATACTGTGAATTAAAGATGACACACCCTGTTTTGAATTGGATTTCCTGCTAGTTCTGATCCGAGGCATTCTTCCCGGACTAGGGTGAATTCAGTTCCAGTGTTTGCTTGTAAAACTGAATCCAGTCATTGTATTTGCAGTTTGGCTTCCTGCCTGCTATTAAAGTACAGAGCAAACTTAAGCTAGTTACTCCCTATGATTCTGTGTCCTCCATAAAGAGCAGGGAAAGAAGAGGGGAAAACCCAAAGGGTGACTGAGTTCATTTACATACTGTGCCAGAGGGCAGCTGTTTGCTGCCTTGTGTCACATGATTCTGTGGAGAATCCTGATATTCCATTTACCAGAATAAGAGAAAGCCTAAAACAAAACAACACAAAAACTGGTCTGTCTCCTTCTATTCTGCTAATAAGTACAGGTGAAAAAGTAGGAGATTTTATGTTTTCTCTCTTTTCAAAGTTTTGTGTATAAGGAAAACTTCTATAAGTAGAAATCACAAGGCAAGGTGGTGGCACTGCTGGCTAGTCCAACCTGAGTGTGCCCACAGAGTTGTCCTGGAGGGAACCCCAGGTCATGCAGGCTGCCCTCTGGATTTGTGGGTAAGATCTGTGGGGCTTATTCCTTCTCCCTGGAGTAATAAAGAATATGATTCAGTGTGCTCATTGTCACTCCAGGTATCTCCATGATAACACCTGACAAAACTTGGCAGAATGTGTATAGAAAGGATTATTTCTTCACTAAATGTGAGAATGTCCAGAAGGGTACAATGGCACCAGTCTGAGTGCCCTTAAGAGTAATATATTTAGAGTCATTCTCCTGAGTTAAACTGAGAGCCAACCTCTTAATTTGGAGAAAGGAAGACTGGCCTGTTTGGTGGCTGTTCCCAGGGTCTGCTTCCTCACGTTGAGGCAGTGCCATGTGGTACTGAAATAAGGAGTATAGAAATAATGCCTGAGGGTCAGTGACACCATCCTGCCCTGGTGACATTGCAGCATATGTATTTCTTGCTATCCTGATTTTATCATTTAATTCTGGTCTCGCGCATTGAACTAGAGCCAGGTTACCTTTCTTTAGACTTAGTTTTTTAAATAATTGGAAGAAATTTGAATATTTAATTGGATAAATATCAATAAATTTTAAATTTATTATTAACAAAGAGTCCTGCTATCTTGCTACTGCTTTGCTAGGTACTAAGAGAAAAATCAGAACATTTAAGACACAGATTTTGGGCACAGGGAACCTACTGTCTCCTTTTGGATAAAAGCCAGCTAACTGTCATATAGCAGCAGAATGTGAACAAAAAGAAAAAAAACAGGTTCCTGCCTCGATGTTTTATGGAAGTGGAACATTCAGCTGTCTGGTGTTCAGAAGAACCACAAGTACAGAAGTGAAGAAATGGTTGACAGGATTCCCAAAGCCAAGCACAGAGTGCTGCAAGGGTGGCAGCAGTGGACATCCAGGAATGCTAACAAGACAGTGTTTAAAGAGGCCAAAATGAAGCAATCAAAAACAGGAGTTCTGACTTCCAGTTTCTGGTCTGACATATAAGGAACTTGGAAATCATCATACCTATTTTCACAAGAAAAAAGCTAAAAAAGCAAAATCAACAACCCTTTTAGGTCCATCAGAGTCATAGGGCACACCACTACCCCCAAAATTGGAGAGACAGAGAAGAGGATGCAGAGATACATCTTCCCAGAGCAGAAGCCCAGGAGGAAACACACCCATGGAACTAGTATCAGGGTAGAAAAACTTTTAAGTATAACTGACAAATTGCTAGAGACTCTATGGATTAGGTTAAGAGTTAAAAACTTCAGGGGCCCCAGTCTTGGAGGGGTGGGAGGAGAAGCATACTTTTGTGAGCTCTACTTCCAGAAACCCTACCAGGCTCTCACAGTGAAGATCTGAGAAATATCTCATGCTTCCAGTGCAGGGAAGGGAACTATAGCCATCTTGAAATGTGCCAGAGCATTCTGTTCTTCTTAACAGGCCTGCCCTCAAGAGAAACTATTTAACCAGAGCCTAACCTATTGGGGTTTTATCAAAACCCATCTGATGTGGGGGGAGGGTAATACTCAACTCCTGGGCCCTCTAGTCTTCTTACCCCACCTAAGCGGGGAAAGCTGAGAAGTACCTGGAAGGTTCACAATCCAGACTGAGCCCTAATAACAGAGAAATAAATCTGAAAGAATCATGTAAATCAGACCTTATTTTAAGAAGTCTCTATGGAACTGAAAATACAATAGGAGCAACAAACAACAGAGAAAAATTTCACTTTTGACAACCATAGCTACAGCAAACAGTAAAGATAGCATAAACACAAAACCTCACGCCACCGGCATATATTGCTTAGATCCTTTGATGTTTGGTTTTCCATAAAAGATTATAAAGCACTCCAAAAAGCAAATATCATAGTTTGAAAGAAACAGCAAGCATTAGAACCAGACTTAGATATTGAAGAGATGTTGGAATTCATCAGACTAGCGGGGCACCTGGGCAGCTTAGTCAGTTAAGCGTCGGATTCTTGATTTCCACTCAGGTCATGATTTCAGGGCCCTAAGATTGAGCCCCTCCTCTGGCTGTGTGCTGAGGGTGGAGCCTGCTTAAGATTCTCTCTCTCTCTCTCCCTCTTTTTATGCCTCTCCTCCCCTCTCTCTCTTATGCGCATACATTCTCTCTCTTTAAAAAAAGAAAGAAAAGAATTCATCAGATTGGAATTCAAAACAACTATGATTAATATGCTAGGGGCTCTAACGGGAAAAGTAGACAATATGCAAGAACAGAACAGTAATGTAAGCAGAGAGATAGAAACCCTTTTCTTTCTTTCTTTTCTTTAAGATTTTTTATTTATTTATTTGTCAGCACAAAGAGGGTGAGCAACAGGCAGAGGGAGAAGCAGGCTCCTTGCTGATCAAGGAGCCCGATGCGGGACTCCATCCCAGGACCCTGGGATCATGACCTGAGCCGGAGGCAGACGCTTAACTGACTGAATCACCCAGGCATCCCAAAACCCTTTTCTTTTCTAGAATGAAAAGGAAATGCTAGAAATAAAAGACACCAGAACAGAAATGAGGAATGCCTTTAATGGGCTCATCAATAGACTGGATATGGCCAAGGAAAGAATCAGTGAGCTTGAAGAAATCTCAGTAGAAATTTCTAAAACTGAAATGCAAAAAGAAAAAAAAAGGATGAAAAAGGGGGAATGTAATACCTAAGAACCATGGACCAATTACAAAAGGTGTGACACACATGTAATGGGAATACTAGAGAAGAAAGAAAGGATTGAAAGAAATATTTGAAGCAATGTATAATGACTGAGAATTTTCCAAAATTAATGAGAGCGAACACACTACAGATCCAGGAAGTTCAGAGAACATCAAGCAGGAAAAACAAAACAAAATCTGTACCTACACATACCCTCTTCAAACAGAAAATCAAAGACCAAAAAAAAAAAAAAAATCTTGAAAGAAGCCAGAGGGGAAAAAAACACTTTACCTATAGAGAAGCAAGGATAACAACTTCATCACACTCTATTCAGAAACCATGCAAGCAAGAAGAGGTTGTAATGAAATATTTAAAGTATTAGCAAGAAAAAAAACCCCTGTCAGTCTAGAATCCTAATATAACAAAAGTATTCTTCAGAAGTAAAAGAGAAGCACTAGCTCAGACAAACAAAATCTTAGGGAATTTGTTGACATAGACTGCCTTCTAAGAAACATTAAAAGAAATTCTTTAGAAATCAGGAAAGGTCAGAAATTAGGGTCTACATAAAGAAAGGAAGAGCATTAGAGAAGGAATAAGTAAAGGTAAAATAAAATATATTTCTTATTCCTAATTGATCTAAATAATCATTTATTCCAAACAATACCAACAATGTATTCAGTGATTTTATATATAAGTGAAATGAATGACAGCAATATTATAAGGGATGGAAGGAATTGGGAATACTTTGTTATAAAGTGTATACACTACCCATAAAGTGATATAGTGTTCTTTGAAAATGAATTGAATTCGTTGGGAATATATATTGGAAACTCAAGGGTAACCACTAAAAAAGTTTTAGAAGGGAGTATAATTGATATGTTAAGAGAAAACTAAAATACTCATTCAAAGCCACAGAAGGCAGAAAGTGGGTAAGACAATAATAGGAACAAAGAGCAAGAGCAATAAATACAGAACAGTAACAAATATGGTAGATATTAATCCTACTATATCAGTAATCACTTTAAACATCAGTGGTCTGATTCACCAATTAAAAGACAGACTGACAGAGTGGAAAAAACAACCAAGTTATCTATAAGAAACTCACCTTAAATATAAAAACACAGATCAAAAGTAAGGGAATGACACTGTAAGGGAATGTAAATTGTTGCAGCTGCTGTAGGAAACAGTTTGGAAGTTCCTCAAAAAATTAAAAATAGGAATACCATACGATCCAGCAATTGCACTTCCAGGTATTTATCTGAAGGAAACAAAAACACTAATTCGAAAAGATGTGTGCACCCCTCTGTTCACTGCAACATTGTTTATGATAGCCAAGATGAGGAAACAACCTAAGTGTCCATCGATGGATAGATGGACAGATAAAAAGAAGTAGAATACTATTCAACCACAAAAAATGAAATCCTACCATTTGTAATATGGATGGGACTTGAAGGCATTATGCTAAGTGAAATAAGTTAGAAAAGGATGAATACCATATGATCTCACTTAAATGTGGAATCTTTAAAAACAAAAAAAGGCCAAGCTCATAGATACAGAGAACAGATTGGTAGTTGCCAGCGGGGGAAGGTAGTTAGAGGGGTGAACAAAATAGGTGAAGGGGGTCCAAAGGTACAAACTTCTGGTTGTAAATAAATAAGTCAGGAAGACGTAATGTGTAGCATGGTGAGTATACTTAATATGCAATACTTACGATATTGCATATTTGAAAGTTGCTAAGGTAGATCTTAAAAGTCCTCATCAAAAGAAAAAAAATTTTTGCAACTAGGTATGATGACAGATGTTAACTAGACTTACTGTGATTATTTTGCAGTATATGCAAATATCAAGTCATGTTGTACACCTGAAGTAAATACGTTATATGTCAATTATATCTTAGTTTTAAACAAGTAAAGAGATGTAAAAAGTATTAGCATGTTAATATCCATCAAAAGAAAGCTGGAGTAGCTATGTTAATTTCAGACAAAGCGGACTTCACAGCAAGTAAAATTATCAGGGGTAAAGAGGAGCATTACGTAATGATCAGTAGGCCACTTCTCCAAGAAGACATAACAGCCCTCAATGTATATGTGCCTAATGACAGACCTTTCAAAACATGTGAGGCAAAAACTGGTAGAATTGCAAGGAGAAGTAGATGAATCCATTCTTACAGACTTGCTACAACTTAAATATCTGAGTAATATTTCAACAGTATGCTCTATTACCCTTTGATGGGAGGGAGCACGGAGCAGGGATGTAGTGAGAGGAGCACAGGTTTGTGCGTCCAGTGGGCAGTCTGGCAGCAGCGTGAGAAATGAGCTCGAGGTAGGCAGAGTGGCCACTTAGAAGGCTGTTGTGAGAGAAACCTTAGGAGGGTGATTAAAGTTGAAAGTACCCCTGAAGGATTGTTTGGTTGAGGAAGAGGGAAGAGTCTAAGACAAATTCCAGATTCTGACTTAGATAATTGCATGCTGATGGGGGTGTTAACCAAGATAGGTAATACTGAAGCCAGAGAAAACTTCTAGTTCCATGCTTGACACGTTCATTTAAAATTCATATGATCCCCCCCCAAAAAAAACAAATAAAAAATAAAATTCATATGATCCAATCAGTTGTTAGAATAGAGGGCAAACAAAATGTTCAGGCCCAAGTTGCAGATCAGCAGGTAGGTATGGAGCTGGGGGGAGCACATGGGGTTGACCATCATGTGAAGTGAGGCTTGTAGGGTCCAAGCAAGAAAAATGTGCAGAGAGGGAAGAGGAAAGAAGGACCCTCAGCAATGAGCCACTGGTAAGGGGCAGCAGGGACTAGAGGGGATGATAGTTATCCAGTATCCAGGGGAAAAAAGGTGGTCAACAGACAGATGAAATAAGAAAGTGCCCCTTTAGTTAGCCACCATGGGGCACCTGGGTGGCTCAGTTGGTTAAGCGACTGCCTTCGGCTCAGGTCATGATCCTGGAGTCCAGGGATCGGGTCCCACATCGGGCTCCCTGCTCGGCAGGGAGTCTGCTTCTCCCTCTGACCCTCTTCCCTCTCATGCTCTCTATTTCTCATTCTCTCTCTCTCTCTCAAATAAATAAATAAATAAATCTTTAATAGTTAGCCACCATGGAGTCATCAGTGACTGGACTGGAGGTGTTTTAATGGACTGCCTTGGGGGAAACTGTACAACTGAAGGTTGAGCCAAACAATTATTCTTTCAAGAAGCTTGGCTAAGAAGAAACCTAAAAAATGGAGTGATGGCTAGTGGAAATCACTTTTCTTTAACTTAGGGAACCATGGACATTTCTCCCATACCACAGACCTCCTCTCCCTCTCCACAAGAGGAAGGGTCTGATCGTTAGACTGTTAAACTTGTGAATCATTTGAAGAAACTTATGTACAATAAAGCATTACCTCAACTGTATATTCACCTTTTATATCTAATAATTATGAAATGACAAGCTAATTATGAAACACAAGAGCCATGTTCTAGCTGAACTCCCTGCTTTAAAAAAAAAAAAAAAAATGATTCCTGGAAGTCTTAAGAGTCAGGTGTAGTGAGGGTGCATGGAATCTTTTTGGAGATTCCTATCCAGCAGTCCTGAGAAACGGAGCTTGCTATGTAACAGACAATCTAAGGTCCTTTGCTTTCTTCCTTAAGAATCCCTTTTTCCTAAGGGAGGCTGTCTGTTGGTGTCTTGATTGCTTATTCTCAGACTTGAAACCCAGTTAGGACTGCCTGTTAGTAGCTGCATTCTCCTTTGAAGTGGGGACCCAGCCCATGCCTACTACTGCATTGGACCAAATTTCTCCGTATCTTAATCCAGCTTTTAAAGGAAGAATTAGGGGCGCCTGGGTGGCTCAGTCGGTGAGTGTCTGCCTTTGGCTCAGGTCATGATCCCAGGGTCCTAAGGATCGAGTCCCATATCAGGCTCCCCGCTGGGCGGAAAGCTTGCTTCTCCCTCTCCCTCTCCTTCTGCCTGCTCACTCACTTGCTCGCTCTGTCAAATAAATAAATCTTAAAAAAAAAGTAGATTCTATAGATGAGAGAGAAAGAGAGAGAGAGGGCAGGAACTAAGAGGAGAGTGGTATATATATGATGGAATATTACTCAACATAAAAAAGAATTAAATCTTGCCATTTGTAACAACGTGAATGTACCTGAGAGTATAATGCTAAATAAGCAAAATAACTCAGGGAAAACCAAATACTATATGATTTCACTCATATGTGGAATTTAAGAAACAAAACAAATGAAGAAAGAAAAAGAAGACAAACAAAAAATACAGAGGACAAGATTCCCAGAGGGGGATGGGTGAAATAGGTGAGTTTTAAACACTTTTATGGATACTATCAGGAAAAGGTCATAAGGATCACTTATGACCATAATTTTCTAATGAAACAGAGTCAGTAGTTCTCTAGATTTCTCATTTGTTTGGGAATGGGTAAGCTGGCCTGCAGCACAGAGGAAAGTATCCAAAAAACAATGTGCTGACTTTTATAGTCAAATAAATAGAAAGAGAAAAGAAAACAGAAGTTATTTTAATTTACTTTTTAAAAATTAATAGTATTTTAAAAATAAATTTAATAGGGGCGCCTGGGTGGCTCAGTTGGTTAAGCGACTGCCTTCGGCTCAGGTCATGATCCTGGAGTCCCGGGATCGAGTCCCACATCGGGCTCCCTGCTCAGCGGGGAGTCTGCTTCTCCCTCTGACCCTCTTCCCTCTCGTGCTCTCTATCTCTCATTCTCTCTCTCAAATAAATAAATAAAATCTTTAAAAAAATAAATTTAATAGTATTTCTATAGCTATAGGATGATTTTTTGAAAGCTTGTATTATCTTACCAGGAAATGCATTCAAAAACTATAATTACAAAAATATAATAAAGTATTTTGACCTTCTTGGGGCACCTGGGCGGCTTAGTTGGTTAAGCATCCAACTTGATTTCAGCTCAGGTCATGATCTTAAGGTCGAGCCAGGCTCCACACTCAGCATGGAGTCTGCTTGTCTCTCTCCCTCTGCTCCTCCCCCTGCTTGCTCACTGTGTCTCTAAAATAAATAAATAAAAATCTTAAAAAAAGGGGGGGACGCCTGGGTGGCTCAGATGGTTGGGCATCTGCGTTCAGCTCAGGTCATGATCCCAGGGTCCTGGGATCGAGTCCCGCATTGGGCTCCTTGCTCAGCAGGGAGTCTGCTTCTCCCTCTCCCTCTGCCTCTCCCCCTGCTTGTTCTCTGTCTTTCTCTCACAAGTGAATAAATAAAATCTTTAAAAAAAAAAGGTATTTTGACCTTCTATTCAACAGTCCCCAGCACTCATCTGCCTCTAGTAGCCAGCCTACCATTCTACTTTTTATTTCCAGACTGAGATCTGGCATCACCTCCTTTTGAGAACTTTCTCTAACTCCACTCTGCATTAAGACCAGCATTTTGGAACTCCCATTTTCCAAGACATACCTCTCACCTGCATGATTTACAGTATTACCTGTACCACTTGCCATACTCTATAGAAATCTTCTTTTCTTGTCTTTCCCTAGGGAGTAGGCACCTTTAAGTCAGAGACGCCTAATGAAACTGTGTGTCTGGGAAATAGTAGGTATTCATGAAGTAGTTATGAGGTGAATTAATGGATAATTGACATTTTTCAGATTTTACTTGGAGTGAAAAACAACAGTTTAAATTAACACTCTCAAAAGAACATACTATAAACTTGTCTTTGTACTGAATTCTTTGCATGAATGATTTCATCTGATCTTCACAGTAATCCTATGGTTAGAAACTCCTGCCACCCTATTTCACAGGTTAGGAAACTTGCTCAAGTGGACACTGCTAGTAAGTGGCCCAGTTGGCATCAGCCCACTCAGGTGCTTTTGCTCATCACCACAAGACTGTCCATATCTTCTCATGGTGAAAGGACATGTTTTTGAAATAATTTAAAGTATAGTAGTGAGTAAGAATTTTTTTAAATACTATACTTAATTTTTCTTTATGTTGGTATTAGCAACATTCAGAATTAGGAATATGGCAGTATTGCACATTTCAAGTAAAGGTTCTGAAACAGCAGTTTTATCTCATTTTCACAGTAATTAAAATTATTAGAAAACATGTTTATGTATGTATGTATACAAATGCACACACATCACATACCTACATCTGATCTTTACTGAAAGAAACCAAGCACCCAATTCCGGAGACCTTTATCAAATGAAGGTCTAGAAAATCTCAACAAGAAATTGAAGCAAGTTTTCTTAAATCCTTTAGAAATAAAATTTCTGTAAGCAGTACTGTCTTACCTGCTATTTTTTAATTATCAAGACTGCTAAAGAGGAAATACGGGGGTGGGTGGATGAGTACTCAACCATTTGTCATCTTATAGGTACCTGGATAAGAGTGCTAACAAATGCAAGCAAGGAGATAAATCTGAAAATCATCAGATATCATGAATGATAGGAGTTGTTTCATAATGTATGAGTTGTGGTAGTTTGTATTTTTTCAAGGAATTGGTTCATTTCACCTAATGTGTCAAATTTATGTGTGTAGAGTTGTTTGTAGTATTCCCTTATTATCCTTTTGACGTCTTCTGCAGAGTCTGCAGTGATATTCCCTATTTCATTTCTGATATTGGTAATTTGTGTCTTTTTTTTTTTAGATTTATTTATTTTTTGAGGTGGGGGGCAGAGGGAGCGAAGCAGACTCCCTGCTGAGTACAAATGGGGGGCTCAATCTCACAAACCAGAGATCATGGCCTGAGCCAAAATCAAGAGTCGGATGCTCAACAGACTGAGCCACCCAGGAGCCCTGTGATTTGTGTCTTCTGCTTCTTGGTCAGTCTTGCCAGAGGTTTGTCAATATAATTGACCATGTCCATGAACCAGTTCTTTGTTTCATTGATTTTCTCTATTTTTTTAACTTTATTAATTTCTGTTCTTATGTATATTATTTCCTTTTCTCTGCTTGGGTTTAGGTTGCTCTTCTTTTTGTGTCATTGATGAGGGAGTTTAGATTTTTGATTTGAAACTTTCCTCACACATGCATCTAATGCTATAAGATTTCCTCTCAGCACTGCTTTATCTGCATCCCACCAATTTTGATGTGTAGTTATTGTCATTTTCCTTTAGTAGAGTATATTTTTCAATTTCCTTTGAGATTTTCTCATTGCCTCATAGATTTTTCCTAAATATTAGATGGTCATGATCTAATCGACAGTACTTATAAGTAAACAAGTGGTATAATCATTTCCCTTTTTATTGTATCTTTTATCTCTGCTTTGCTTTGACTTTCTCCACGCACTCCGCCCACTCCCCGGCCTCATTCTCCAGGGGAGATGCTGGGTATGATCTCCTCTAAATGCAGGGTGAGCTGTGCCTCCCAAGCCAGAACTGTCATCTGGGGCCTAGATATTTGGGCTGAAAAATTCCTGCTATTTGTTTTCTGGAGCACATGTGTATTATAGTAACATATCTGGCCTTTAGAATGAAATCCTATGCATATACATAAACAAATAATGCCCAACTACATGTTGTAATTTAAACCTGTAGGTGAATATTTAAGACTAAAAGTTGTCACAGGTAATTATGGTGGTAGGAATAGGATTAGTAAATTTAAATTAGAATGTTTGCATGTCCCCACCTTGTATACTTTTTACTTTCTGACCCCAAATTACACCCCCATAAAGTATGAATGGGTTGCTTCCCAAAACTTCTTGTCTTGGAACTTAGACTGCATTTGCCCAAAGAACGGTAATAGAAATTATGGTTCCATTCCCAGGTTAGCCCCCAAAAGTCTGTTTCACACTAATGTATTCTAACATTTTACCGATAGCAAAACTTCATCTCTCCTTAACCACATTTATAACATCATTTCTCTGAGAAAAAGAATTTTGAATCCAGTTGAGATACTGTGGACATATGTCCCCTGAGGGGGAGAATGAGAGGGATGGGGAAAAGAAGAGAACTGTAGGTGTTTGGGGGCAGGAATGTCTTTATAAATTGGCAAAACATCCATCCCTGAACACCAAAAAATAAGCCTTTATGCTTTCTTAGAACAGGCCAGCCACTGATCCTCTGTTCTGAACTGGTAACAAAAAGGGCAGTTGCAGAGAGATTATGAATGGTAGAGAGTGAAGGATAGTGTCTTTTGTGCTCATCTGTACACCATGTTTGGTTATTTCCTAAACTGGATGCAAGTCAGAAATAGTCTTTTTTTTTTTAAGATTTTATTTATTTATTTGACAGAGACACAGCCAGAGAGGGAACATAGGAGGGGGAGTGGGAGAGGGAGAAGCAGACTTCCCGCTGAGCAGGGAGCCCGATGCGGGGCTCGATCCCAGGACCCTGGGATCATGACCTGAGCCGAAGGCAGACGCTTAAGGACTGAGCCACCCAGGCGCAAGTCAGAAACAGTCTTCAATGTATCTATTTCTCATTGTCTAAAACATCTTAAGCTGCATCATTGGTACTATATCAAATTGCAGATAATGGGAGAGCAGAAACCAGTATCGGCTTAACTCTTCCTAGATAGCCTGAATGCTCCATTTCATGGCTGCCTTTTAAATTCTTAACTTATGCTGTTGGTCAACATTTTGCATAGGTTCATCTCAGTTTGAAGCTGATGAATCTGTGGTGTATTACTAAAGACATCTATGATCTCCTTCTATATGTACCAAACTTGTGAGTTCTATAATTGATTAAGGAACCGGTTTTATAATTTGATGCTTCTGTTGCAGAAAAGTTCTGTGCTATGTGCAGTTCTAATATCTTAAAACAGACACAGCTTTTTTTTTAACTTTGATACAAATATTTATAGCATGCAAATGTAAATAGTATGTCTTGAGCTTTTACGTAGCTCCAACTGAACACAAATTATTTTCCTCCCAAAGAGGAAAAGTCCTGCAATGTCTTTATTCTAATAAGATACCAGTAAATAGTGGGCAAGTTATACACTCAGAACTTGTAGATGATTATTGTCTTTACAAACCCAGTTCTGGATAAATAACAAATTTTGCTGTTTTTAAAACATGAGGAAGAGTTTGAATTCCACATTAACCTTGTAACAGGCCAGCGAAATATGCATTGAGTATATCTTGAGCAGTATCTGATGGTTATCCTTATCTGTAGACTTTAATATCCTTTGTGGTTGCTGGTGACGTGGTTTGTTTTAGTCTTTGAAGAATGTTTGTTCTTACTTATTTCTCTGGTTTGTCACTACTTTATCATGGAGTGTTCCTTTAAATAATTAGCCATTGTTAAATGGAAAATAAAGTTTGGGTGTAAAGAGGTAAAAAAGTCACTTATATAAATAGTGGACATTTTTAAGTTACATAGCTTTTGGCTTAATAGCAATTCAGTACTGAACAAATTTGATTCATTTAATTATCTGTACCTATATTCTAGTGTGCCATGTGACTAAAACTGCAGGTTGTAGTTTTAAAATGGAATTGCACGCTGCCTAGATGTGGTTGTCTCACTTCACTTACAACATGCATTCCCCTGGAAACAGATGCTTGCATAGCCCAGTCAACCTGAGTCGGTCCCCCTTCCTCAGTCTGGGACTCCTTGTGGGCCAGTCACCTGGTCATTCATGTCTCTGTTTTCCCATCTATAAAATGTCCATGAGAGCATAAAGAAACAATTGTACACTCTCCTGAAGAGGGATGGTACTGACAACTGGGGAGGTCTTTCAGTTTTTATGCTGTGGTAGTTGGGCAGAGACACAACACAGTACAGGTTGACACAGAAGCATCCCCTTTGCTTACTGGAGTGGGTATATAGATAAGGACGAGGGGCAGAAACATGTGGTGCCACAGGCTCTTACTCTCCTTGTGAAGAAATGAACTGAAATAAACAGTGAAAGAAGTCTTGGTCGGAAAGACTCTATGTGGTAGCATTTTTTTTCTTCTATGACCCAAATTCAAGTTTTCTCTTTCAGATCAGGTTGACTTTACCAAATACAAACAAAACTTTGATTGTTGATTTTACTTTTATGTAACCTGTGAATGACCACCTTCTGATAAGAATAACATTTAACGCAATGTTATATCTATTTAAAGCAAAATGTGTATTCCCTTTGGGGAAAATTGACACAGATTAAAGTGGTAAAATTTCCTTGCTTATGTTATGTTGATAGGCCATACCTGATTAAAATTTCAGGTGATCTTATCAAAAGTGGTCATTTTTGTTGGCTGAACTAAACAATATTTCATAGTATTCCCTGGTATTAACTCTTTCTTAAACTATAAAATGCTAATGTCAATGTGAAACTTGACATTTACCCAACTCTCCTGATAGGAATTGCTGTCCTTTTACCTGGTGGGATATTTTTACAGTTTTGACTGTTCTTTCCAAATATATCTTTTCACACATAGTACTGGTGGGTCCAGGAGAAGACTTCTTCCTGCTGGTTGTACAGATTCTTGGGGTGCAGCATCTTTTCTAGAGGTCCTCAAGTTAGCCACTTAGGTTCTGTTCTTCCGCTTTAGGTGCCAGACAACTGAGCATGTTCTTTCGCTCTCATCCAGCTTGCAGCTGTCCTCTTGCATCTAGCAGTTCCTTTGGGATTCTCAGTTCCCTGAAAAGCCTTCCAGTTTCCGCCAACAAGTTCAGACTATTTAGGCAGTTTGCCAGACATCTCTTGGGTTTGCTCAGGGACAAAAGTCCAAGCAGCCCATTGTAATTGCTTTTACATATTACACCAGAGTTACAGCATTACACCAATATGTTCATTATGGCTGGAAGCCTATTAATGATTTTTTTTTCTTCTTTCTACTTTTCTGATTTTCCCAAGTTATCTATAATGGCTATTATATGACTTTTATAATCAGAAAAGAGTAATATTTTTCTTACTTCTCTCCCTTTATATTTATATTGGGGTCATCAATCCATTCTTTTTTTTTACTTTTTTTTATTATGTTATGTTAATCACCATACATCATTAGTTTTTGATGCAGTGTTCCATGATTAATTGTTTGCGTATAACACCCAGTGCTCCATTCAGTACGTGCCCTTTTTAATACTCATCACCAGGCTAACCCATCCCCCCACCCCCCCTCCCCTCCAGAACCCTCAGTTTGTTTCTTATAGTCCATAGTCTCTCATGGTTTGTCTCCCCCTCCGATTTCCCCCTCTTCATTTTCCCTTCCTACTATCTTCTTTTTTTTTAACATATAATGTATTATTTGTTTCAGAGGTACTGGTCTGTGATTCAACAGTCTTACACAATTCACAGTGCTCACCATAGCACATACCCTCCCCATTTTTAAGTCCACATTTTACCACTTTAAGAGTTAGTACCTGTGTGTGTTTTTCTCCAAAGAAATGAGCATTTCACTTCAAACAGTCCCTTTGGACTCCACTGTAAAATGAAACTGAGTCAATTCTTTTGTGCCTGGAAGGTATCCTTTCTAGGTATAGTGTTAGATTGCTTAAAGCAGAGTTAGTTCAAACCCAGCTTCTCTGTTCCTGTTTTTGTAATCTTGGGAAATTAATCTATCTCCACCTCAGTTTCCTCAACTTTAAATTTGTGATACTAACAGCACCTTGGTAGGATGGGCATAATGGTTCACTGAGGTAAAGAATGCACAATGCCTGGTGTAGAACACGTGCTTCATAAGATCTTTGCTATGAATTTAATAATGGCTTGAACACTACATACATTCAAATCAAACTCCTGGCATGCACCGTGGTTATAGTATCAGGGCCTATGAGGTGTTGGACATATCTGCATGGCAGCATATCAGTGTTTCAAGTATTTTCAAGTATTATATTTATTTTGGAGTTTCCACATGCAGCCAGGCAGAATTACTCTAACATCCTGACATTTAATCCTCAAACCTCCTCAGTGCCTTGCTCCATCACTTATCTTGAGCCCTTCCCTCTGTCCACCTAACTATGAGCCATATTGCCTCAAGTTGTGCCTCATAACTCTCCTTACCTTTGCAACTTGAAAAATCAAGCAGCAGCCTCTCTTTCCATGGGCAGATTTTACATTCTGTTCTCAGCCCATTGCAAGTGATCTTCAGTTGCACTTTGCTTCTGAGATCAGTTACTCCATAGTAAATTCCTGACCAACTAATTTTTAGACCCATTGGCTTTCTCCAGCTTACATCCTCGTTGCAGTGATCATTCCTGCCTCAACCCCGTTCCTCCCCTGCCTTATCCCTGCCTCTCCTGTAGGTCCCTCAACTCCATCTGTCTCTGGTGAGTTACTCACCCTGTGTCTCTGACAGGTCCGGCATCTCATCTCTCCCAGTATCTGCCCACATCCTGCCCATCCCATATACAAGGGATCCTGTAAGTCAGCATGAAGCCTTATAAATAATGATTGACACACTGTATTTTATTATATTAATTATATTGATATAATATATATTTGTGTAATAACACTGAGAAGTGAAATACTGAATTTTCCTTGTGCAGCATGATTACAACTCTGAAATATGTTCAAAGAGAGAAGCAATTACACCATAGTGTTCATTGCTGTCTGCCTAATGATTTTCTTTCTCCTTTCCATTTTTTTTATTTTTCCAGGTTTCATTTAATGGTCATTTATTATTTTTATAACCAGAAAAAGATACTTCTTTCTTCGCTTCTATTCTTCCTTTTTTATATATCTTGGAGTGCCTGTTTTTAGGATTAAGCTGTAGGAAGTACTTACTCACACTCCTTTATCATAGTCCCATCTTCCACCCTTTTATTTATTTATTTGTTTGTTTGTTTATTTATTTATTTTTAATTTCTTTAAATTCAGTTAGCCAACTTATAGTACATCATTAGTTTCAGATGTAGTGTTCAGTAATTTATTACTTGCATATAACACCAAGTACTCATCATATCACGTGCCCTCCTTAATGCCCACCACCCAGTTGCCCCATTCCCCGAATCAGCTCCTCTCTAGCAACCCTCAGTTTGTTTCCTAATAGTTAAGAGTCTCATGGTTTGTCTCCCTCTCTGATGACTTCACATTCAGTTTTTCCTCCCTCCCCCAATGGTCCTCTGCCTTGTTTCTTATAGTCCACATATGAGTGAAACCATATGATAATTGTCTGTCTCTGACTGACTTATTTTGCTGAGCATAATACCCTCCAGTTCCAGCCATGTTGATGTAAATGGTAAGTATTCATCCTTTCTGATGGCTGTAATATTCCATTGTATATATATATATATATATATACACCACATCTTCTTTATCCATTCATCTGTCGATGGATATCTCAGCTCTTTCTACAGTTTGGCTATTATGGACATTGCTGCTATGAATATTGGGGTGCAGGTGCCCCTTCGGATCACTGCATCTGTATCTTTGGGGCAAACATATAGTAGTGAAATGGCTGGGTCATAGGGTAGCTCTATTTCTAACTTCTTGATGAACCTCCATACCGTTTTCCAGAGTGGCTGTACCAGCTTGCATTCCTACCAGGAGTATAAGAGGGTTCCCCTTTCTCTGCATCCCAACATTTGTTGTTTCCTGTCTTGTTAATTTTAGCCATTCTGACTGGTGTGAGATGATATTTCATTGTGGTTTTGACTTGTATTTCCCTAATGCCAAGTGATGTGGAGCATTTTTTCATGTGTCTGTTGGCCATTTGTATGTCTTCTTTGGAGAAGTGTCTGTTCATGTCTTCTGTCCATTTCTTAATTGGATTTTTTGTTTTTTGGGTGTTGAATTTGAAAAGTTCTTTATAGATCTTGGATACTAGCCCTTTATCTGATATGTCATTTGCAAATATCTTCTCCCAGTCCGGTGGTTGCCTTTTAGTTTTGACTGTTTTTTTCCTTTGCTGTTCAGAAGCTTTTTATCTTGATGAAGTCCCAAAGTTCCTTTTTGCTTTTGTTTCCCTTGCCTTTGGAGGGAAACAGGAAGCAAGAAGTTGCTATGGCTGAGGTCGAAGAGTTTGCTGTCTGTGTTCTCCTCTAGGATTTTGACGGATTCCAATTTCATTTTGGGGTCTTTCATCCATTTTGAGTTTATCTTTGTGTACAGTGTAAGAAAATGGTCCAGTTTCATTCTTCTGCATGTGGCTGTCCAATTTTCCCAGCACCATTTATTGAAGAGACTGTCCTTTTTCCATTGGATATTCTTTACTGCTTTGTCCAAGATTAGTTGACCATAGAGTTGAGGGTCCATTTCTGGGTTCTCTGTTCTGTTGCATTGATCTATATGTCTCTTTTTGTGCTAGTACCATACTGTCTTGATGATTTCAGCTTTGTAATATAGCATGAAGTCTGGCATTGTTATGCCACCAGCTTTGGTTTTCTTTTTCAATATTCCCCCTGGTGATTTGGGGTCTCTTCTGGTTCCATACAAATTTTAGAATTATTTGTTCCAGCTCTGTGAAAAATTTCAATGATATTTTGATAGGGATTGCCCTGAACCAAAAACCGTAAGATACCTAGGAATAAACCTAAACAAAGAGGTAAAGGATCTGTACTCTGAAAACTACAGAACACTTAGGAAGGAAATGGTGAAAGACACAGAAAAATGGAAAAACATTCCATGCTCATGGATTGGAAGAATAAATATTGTTAAAATGTCTGTGCTACCCAGAGCAATCTTCCACCCCTTTTAAACTACCCCTCCAGCTATGCTCTGACCATCCAGTCTGAATGCACTTCAAATCTAGTCTTTGTACATTTTATCAAGAAAGTTTCTGACTGCAGTCTAGAGAGAATTTCTCAACACCCTTTGGATTTATAACAGGTTTTTTATTTTGTTTTTTGTTTTTGTTTATAACAAAGATGCTTCCTGGTATTATTGAGCTAATTAGAAACAGTACTTTACTATATGTCATCTCCATCAGTGAAGGAAAGAAATAAGTCATCCTCACCCAGGACCACTATGTGTTTTGTTCTTTTATATGCATTATTATAAATTCTCACATTAAATTCTCACAAAATCCCAGAAAGAGATGGGTCCAGGTCATATAGGCCTTCTTAAGCTCAAGTCTTTCTGATTCCATTGCCCATATTTTCTCTACTAGAACACACCACTTATTTTTCTGCCTTGGGGCTCCATGTGACCTTTGGGCTCCCCTCTGTGCACAATAAATCAGGACAGTCACATGCTGGGGGTAGTCTGGGTGGTAGTGGTATGAGAAAATAAGATTGGGATCTGAGAAGACCCAAATCTTTATCTTGAATGCTTTCAGTTTTGTAATAACATTCCTAAAAAAGCTCACTGTCTCTAAATTAATCTAGTAGGTATTTCAATAGGAACGACACTTTTGGGTGATCACTGTCTTTGAAAATTTTTTTAGTTGATCTTGTTGGAAATAAGAGGGAGGAAATACCTATTTAACATGATCTCTGACTATTCTTTCAGCTACCTGATTACTTTCCTGTTAAGTCTAAGGTTGATATCTTTTGGTATAGAAAAATCTTCAAGGGGCGCCTGGGTGGCTCAGTCGTTAAGCGTCTGCCTTTGGCTCAGGTCATGATCCCAGGGTCCTGGGATCGGGCCCACGTCAGGCTCCCTGCTCGTTGGGAAGCCTGCTTCTCCCTCTCCAACTCCCCCCGCTTGTGTTCCCTTTCGCTGTGTCTCTCTCTGTCAAATAAATAAAATCTTAAAAAAAAAAAATCTTCAAAGTGTGAAAAGAAACTTAAACCTAATTCTTCTAAGACTTAAGGACCATTTAATCCTTTAAAGAAATTACATTCAAGGGGCACCTGTGTGGCTTAGTAGGTTAAGTGTCTGCCTTTGGCTCAGATCATGATCCCTGGGGTTGAGCCTGCATTGGGCTCCCTGCTCAGCAGGAAGTCTGCTTCTTCCTCTGTTCCTCCCCTGCTTGTGCTCTCTCTTTCTTGCACACACACTCTCTTTCTTTCAAATAAATAAAATCTTAAAAAAAAAATCACATTCAAATATTTACTTGTTATAGAATTTGGTAGTTAAGTACATTTTCATAATTCATTGTGTACATGTGCTTTTCTTAAATACAAAGACTTCTTAAAATCAAATAGTTTCACACATATAATAAATATATTATTTCATCATTTCTCAAATGAATTTCTAAAAGTATTTCCTTGCTCAATTTAAGCTATTTATTTAGCAGTTTTTCTTAATAGTTGGAATATTAAATAAAATGGGGTACAAATTTATTTTAGGTTTATTTCCTTTGTGTAAAAGAAATTGAATGACCAAGTCTAATTTGCTCTTTGGGTGACTTGCATACTTTGGGCAGTAAAATGAAACAACTTCAAGTTACAATATTGGAGTAATGTTTACACCAAGTTCCTCAAGTATGTCTAAGGAAATATTATTTATTTACTTTTTAAAAGTGAAAATAGTGCAATTCCTGGGTCATAGGGTAGCTCTATTTTTAACATCTTGAGGAATCCATACTATTTTCCAGAGTGGCTGTACCAGCTTGCATTCCCAGCAATTGTACTACTAGGTGTTTACCCCAAAGATACAGATGTAGTGAAAACAAGGGGCACATGCACCCCAAAGTTCATAGCAGCAATGTTCACAATAGCCAAACTGTGGAAGGAGCCGAGATGCCCTTCAACAGATGAATGGATAAAGAAGATGTGATCCATATATACAATGGAATATTATTCAGCCATCAGAAAGGATGAATACCCAGCATTTGCATCGACATGGATGGAACTGGAGGGGATTATGCTAAGTGAAGTAAGTGAAACCAATTATCATATGGTTTCATTCATATGTGGAACATAAGCAATAGCGTGAGGACCATAGGGGAAGGGAGGGAAATCTGAAGGGGGAGAAATCAGAGAGGGAGATGAACCATGAGAGATTATGGACCCCGGGAAACGAACTGAGGGTCTCAGAGGGGATGGGAATGGGGGGAGGGGGTAACAGGGTGATGGGTATTAAGGAGGGCACGTGTTGTGATGTGCACTGGGTGTTATACTAACTAATGAATCATTGAACACTACATCAAAAACTAATGATGTACTATACAGTGGCTAACTGAACATAATTAAAAAAAGTGAAAATAAAGATCTTTGTTGTGTCATTCTAGTCTTTTAGAAACATTTTTAAATATTACTATTTAAATAAATATTAAATAAAATAAAAATTGTATTTCTGTTGAAGTTTTGTATTGTGATATAATTGATGTATAACATTATATTAGTTTTAGATGTGTAACATAATGATTTGATATTTGTATATGTGGTGAAATGATCACCACCATAAGTCTAGTTAACATCTATCACATAGTTAAAATTTATTTTTCTAATAATGAGAACTTTCAAATATGTAATACAGTATTCTTAACTGTTGTCACCATGTTGTACATGGTATACCCCTATGATTTTTTTTATTTCATAATTGGAAGTTTGTACCTTAGGCCACAGTCACGCATTTCGCCCTCCCTTCACTGCCACCTTTGGCAATCGCCAGTCTGTTCTCTGTATCTATGAGCTCAATTTTTCTTTTTTTTAAGATTCCACATATAAGTGAGATCTTATGGTATTTGTCTTTCTCTGGCTTATTTCACGTAGCATAATGCCATCAAGTTCCATCCATTTGGTCACAAATGGCAATATTTATTCTTTATTACCAAATAATATTTCATTGTGTGTGTATAATATAATATGTTTAATATTGAATAAATAAAATAATATACACACTACATTTCATTTATTTATTCTTCCATCAGTGGTCAGTGGTCACAGATTGTTTCCATATCTTGGCTAATGTAAATAATGCTACATATATCTTCAAGTTAGTGTTTTGTTTTCTTCAGATAAATACCCACAAGTACAAATGCTGGGTAGTATGGTATTTCTTTTTAAAATTTTTTGAGGAACCTCCATACTGTTTTCCCTAGTGGCTACACCAATTTACATTCCCACTAACAGTGCATGAGAGCTCCCTTTTCTCCACATCCTTGCCAATGCTCGTTATTTGATACTAGCTATTCTAACAGGTGTGAGGTTATATCTCATTGTGATTTTGATTTGCATTTCCCTGATGACTGGTGATATTGCGCATCTTTTCATGTACTTGTTGGCCATCTATGTGTCTTCTTTGGAAAAATGTCAGTTCAGATCCTCTGCCCATTTTTAATTGGATTATTATTTTGCTATTAAGTTACATGAGTTCTTTGTATATTTGTATGTTAACCCTTTATTGGATATATGATTTTACAAATACTTTCTCCCATTCTGTAGGTTGCCTTTTGACTTTCTTGATGGTTTCCTTTGCTGTGCAGAAGCTTTTTAGTTTGATATAGTCCCATTTGTTTATTTTTGCTTTTATTGCCTTTGCTTTTGGTATCAAATCCAAAAAATCATCACCAAGACCAATGTCAACATACTTACCACTTATGGTTTCTTGTAGGAAGTTTATGGTTTTAAGCCTTATGTTTAAGTCTTTAATTCATTTTAATTGATTTTGTATATAGTATAAGATAGTGGTCCTGTTTCATTCTTTTTCATGTGGCTGTCTAGTTTTCCTAGCACCATTTATTAAACAGACTTTTCTTTCCTCATTATATATTCTTGGCTTCTTTGCCACAAGTTAAATGACCATATTTGTGAAGGGGGTTTTGGGAGGAGGGCTATCTGTTCCATTGATCTATCTGTTTTTATGCCAATACCATACTGTTTTGATAACTCTGGCATTGTAATACAGTTCAAAATCAGGGAGCATGCTGCCTTTAGCTTTGTTCTTCTTTCTCAAGATTGCTTTAGCTATTTGGTGTCTTTTGTAGTTCCATTCATATTTTAGGATTGTTCTGTTTCTGTGAAAAATGTCATTGAAATTGTGGTAGGGATTAAACTGAATTGCTCAAAACTACTCAAAGTAGTATGGTCATTTTTACAGTATTAATTCTACCAGTCCATGAGTATGAGTATGGGATATCTTTTCATTTATTTGTGTCTTCTTCAATTTCTTCCATTAGTGTCTTCTAGATTAGAGTGTAGAAGTCTTTCCCCTCCTTGGTTAAATTTCTTCCTAGGTATTTTATTCTTTTTGATGCAATTGTAAATGGGATTGTTTTCTTAATTTCTCTGATTGTTGTTAATGTATAGAAAGTAATTGATTTTTGTATATTGATTTTGTATCTGGCAACTTTACTGAATTCATTTCTTAGTTCTAACAGCTTTTTAGTGGTGTCATTAGTGTTTTCTATATATAATACCATGTTACCTACAAACAGTGATGCTTTTACTTCTTCCTTTGCAATTTGGATGACTTTTATTTCTTTATCTTGTCTAATTACTCTGGCTAGGACTTCCAGTGCTACGTTGAATGAGAAGGCAAGAGTGGGCATCCTTGTCTTGTTCCTGATCATAGAGGGAAAAGCATTCACCTTTTTACTGTTAAGTATGATGTTAGCTGTGGGCTTATCATAGATGGCCTTTATTATCTTGAGGTACATTCCCTTTATACATACTTTGTTGAGAGTTTTTATCATAAATGGATGTTGAACTTTGTCATATGCCTTTTCTGCGTCTATTGAGGTTATTATATGATTTTTATCCTTCATTCTGTTAATGTTGTTTGTCACATTAATTGATTTGTAGGCAATGAACCATCTTTGCATCCCTAGAAAAAATCTCACTTGATCATGGTGTATGATATGATCCTTTTAATGTATTGTTACATACAGTTTGCTAATATTTTGTTGAGGAGTCTTGCATTTATGTTCATCAGGGTAATGGGCTGTAATTTTCTTTTCTTATGGCATCTTTGTCTGGTTTTGGTATCAGGGTAATGTTAGCCTCATAAGAAAATTTGGAAGTGTCTCCTCGTCTTCTAATTTTTGGAAGAGTTTGAGAACAATTGGTATTAATTTGTCTTTGAATGTTTGGTAGAATTCACCAGTAAAGGTGTCTGGTCCTGGACTTTTGTTGGGAGGGTTTTGATTACTGATTCAATCTACATACTAGTAATTGGTTTGTTCTGATTACCTTATTTCCTCATGGTTCAGTCTTGACATGTAATTATTATTTTTCTTTTTTTATAGTTTTTTTATTTAAATCATTAAAAAAAAGAGTAATAATTAAGGTCATGGGCTGTCAAGTCAGACTGCCTCTATTCAAATCTTGGTCCACCACTTATTAGCTGTGTACTTTTAGGGAATTAGTGCGCTTCTCTTTGCCTCAGAGGTTCTTCTATGAGGTGTACAGGAATTAATGAGTTGGAAGGTGTCAGGCACATAGGAAGCATGAATTGTTAGCTGTGGTTGGCTCCCTTTACTTGTCTCATAAGCTCAGTCATACCATAATACCATCACTACCAGCTTAGGAGTCTGGAGCCCTGATGTCAGTCTTGGCCTTTTCACTGATCTGCTATGCAAATCATGCAGTCTTCACCTCTAAAATGAAGATAATTCTGTATAGCTAACTTTCTTCCAGGATAGTTGTAAGAATCATATGAGGTCATTTAAGGACAAGTAATTTATAAAGTGCTCATTTAATTAATGTATAAAATGCAAATCATTGTAATAATAAACATAATTATTAAATATTATGATAAACATAATAACAATATACATTATTATGCTTTCCCTCTCCTAACAGACGAAACTCTTTATCAAGCTAATCATATTCTTATTTGTATCTGTTGGTATACTGAGTAATTAGTTGTATATAATAACTGCTCAGTAAATGTCCTGGAGAATAATTTAATTGAAATAGTTTAAACTTCGAAATAATATAAAATACATGGATATTATTTGGTTTTCCTGAGAGGATGCTACAGACTATTTAGAATATGATATCAATAATCTATTTGGTTTATTTTGTCATAGAACCTAGATAATCTTTAGTGTTGTAAATCTTTACCAAGGTATAATTACTATAGCTCCTCAGAGTGATAGTTTACAACCTTAACATACATATATCTTTATGTATATATAAATTTTAGGGAGCCAAGAACTCAGTTAGTAGATATTATCAATAATCTTGTAAAAGAAGATATAAACACTTATACAGTTGATTCTTATATTTTCTTTGGAGATCTGCTTTGCAAATGAGAAATGTTTTAAAGACAAAAATGGAACATGGAAAAGGCTTCCATTCAGATGGGTCTGTTTCTCTCTCATACCCTCACACACATTGACCATTGTCTCTTTTGGAGCTAGAGCCTTGCCATCGCCTGCCCCCAAGGAAGCCCACTAAATAGAGTCCAGAAAGAGAAGAGCATTAAATGACCAATATCCTATGAATAGAAGAAAATTATTCCATCATTGATGAAAACAAATCTTTATGTGCTTTGTCTTTATATTAGCAAACAAGAACATTTTGTATCTGTTAAGCAGAAAGTCATTCACAGGGATGCCTGCGAGGCTCAGTCAGTTAAGCATCTCCTTTGGCTCAGGTCATGATCCCAGGGTCCTAGGATAGAGTCCTGCACTGGGCTCCTTTCTCAGCAGGGAGCCTGCCTCTCCCTCTGCCTGCCAGTCCCCCTGCTTGTGCTCTCTCTCTGTCTCTGACATATAAGTAAATAAAATCTTAAAAAAAAAAAGTAATTCACATTAAGATTTAAATAGTAAGTTTAACACAGATTAGCCTATAGTATAAAATGACTTGAAGTTCTATTTAAAATAAAGTGTCTAAATTATGAAGTGAAACTTCTACACAATGAACTTTTCAGAGCAGAGTCAGTCCAGTAGCTGCTTGTCCTGATTGTCCCCTAGAGAGTTCAGCATAGTGCTGGGCAATCTCCCACCTGGGGAGGAGACATGGAAGTGTAGGTGGATGCAGAGGCGGGTGGTTGTTAGCTAAGTTTATGTTTCAAGCTTGTATGACTAACCTTCAAGGATGGAGAGTTGACAGTATAATGGTACACTGACTTCTCTGTGGCTCCATACCTCTCCTTCAGAAAGGGCATGCTTAGAAATCCTCTGTGATAACCTGGGAGTGTCAGAGTGTGTTGAGTCTGTAATGAGGGTGGTGGCTGCCCAAACATGCCCCTGTTCTACATCCACATTTGTGGAGGCCACATTATAATCTGAGGCCAGAGCCAAGCAGCTCTCAGAAGGACATGTCAGAGAGGCCAAGTCTGGTAGAAGGTAATGGGAACAAGTCAGAGGAGAAACTAAGCTTGGGGAGGTTTCATCCCTTCCCCTGATTAATCCTTACTGGGACTTAACAGCATTCAGATAGTTCTAGCATCTCAGAGAAAGTTTTCCTTTTCAGGGGGAACAGTCTTACTTTCTAAGGATCAAAAACTGTATATGTGTTTCTGACTCTGGTTAGTGTACTGCCTCTCTCATGGGTGGTTGAAGCTCACCTTGGGGTATTATTTTGATGCTAGCATATGACACACCCTGCTATGGTTTTGCTGTGCTCTGCTTGCTATGTGACACTGTGAGGTTTCTGCTGTCCTTATTTGCCCTAATTTGTTTGTTTGTGAAAATAAATGGTGCCATTCAAGAGAAATTATGCTTTCTCTGTAAAATAGAATTTTGATCCCAAATGTTCTTATTTCTTGTGTAATTTAAAGCAGTGTCCTTTAACTAGAGTTTCACATTTATCTAGTTTAACTGAGGTTTGTTCTGTTTGAAGCTAGACTAAGCTTAGTATTTGCCTATTTGTGGTAATAATTAAACTTAGGCTTTGTAATTTTTGAGGACAATATGTCTTGGTCTTATTTTACTGATTCTTTTATTTTAGTAGTGCCAGTTTCAGCTCTTCTGTGATCATTGTCTTCCCAAATTCTTTTTAATTGCCATTTAGCGTGAATCCTTTTGTTCTGAATTTCATAAATTTTCAACAGAAATTTCAGTTTGGGACATTTCATGGATTTTAGAAAAACAATTTTCAGTCCATTTCATTTACTTTTACCCCTTTCTATTCTCAGTACACTATTCAAATACTATAGTCTGTTCCTCATATTTTGTGCCATCTCAGTTTTTATTATTGAAATCAAAAGATTTAACCATTAAAACATTTTTTACATGTGAACATTATCTGCTTCTGTTGAGCTGACCTACATTATGTATGGTGACCATTACTACAATTCTTTTTTATACCTTTTAAAGTATGTTGTTACCTTGTTGCCTTTGCTAATCTTTAATGATCTAAATCTATTTGCAAATTATTATTCATATCAATAGTTACTATGATGTTTATTGATAAAGTGGTTTTTTTTCAAGCATTTTTTTATTATGTTATGTTAATCACCATATATTACATCATTGGTTTTTGATGTAATGTTCCATGATTCATTGTTTGCGTGTAACACCCAGTGCTCCACGCAGTACATGCCCTCTTTAATACCCATCACCCCCTCCTCTCTGGAACCCTCACATTGTTTCTTGGAGTCCATAGTATCTCATGGTTCATCTCCCCCTCCGATTTCCCCCTCTTCATTTTTCCCTTCCTGCTATCTTCTTCTTTTTTTTTTAACATATAATGTATTATTTCTTTCAGAGGTACAGGTCGGTGATTCAACAGTCTTACACAATTCACAGCGCTCACCATAGCACATACCCTCCCCAATGTCTTATCACCCAGCCACCCCAGCCGTCCCACCGCCCACCACTCCGGCAACCCTCAGTTTGTTTCCTGAGATTAAGAATTCCTCATATCAGTGAGGTCACATGATACATGTCTTTCTCGGATTGACTTATTTCGTTCAGCATGATACCCTCCAGTTCCATCCATATCATTGCAAATGGCAAGATTTCATTCCTTTTGATGGCTGCATAATATTCCATTGTGTATATATACCACATCTTCTTTATCCATTCATCTGTCAGTGCACATCTTGGCTCTTTCCACAGTTTGGCTATTGTGGACATTGTTGCTATAAACATCGGGGTGCATGTACCCCTTCGGATCCCTACATTTGAATCTTTGGGGTAAATTCCCAGTAGTGCAATTGCTGGTTCGTAGGGTAGCTCTATTTTCAACTTTTTGAGGAACCTCCATACTGTTTTCCAGAGTGCATGCACCACCTTGCATTCCCGTCAACAGTGTAGGAGGGTTCCCCTTTCTACACTTCCCTGCCAACATCTGTCGTTTCCTGACTTGTTAATTTTAGCCATTCTGACTGGTGTGAGGTGGTATCTCATTGAGGTTTTGATTTGGATTTCCCGGATGCTGAGCGACATTGAGCACTTTTTCATGTGTCTGTTGGCCATTGGATGTCATCTTTGGAAAATGTCTGTTCATGTCTTCTGCCCATTTCTTGATTGGATCGTTTGTTCTTTGGGTGTTGAGTTTAAGAAGTTCTTTTTAGATTTTGGATACTAGCCCTTTATCTGATATGTCATTTGCAAATATCTTCTCCCATTCTTTCGGTTGTCTTTTGCTTTTGTTGACTGTTTCTTTTGCTGTGCAGAAGCTTTTTATCTTGATAAAGTCCCAATAGTTCATTTCTGCCCTTGCTTCCCTTGCCTTTGGCGATGCTTCTAGGAAGAAGTTGCTGCGGACGAGGTCGAAGAGGTTGCTGCCTGTGTTCTCCTCTAGGATGTTGATGGACTCCTGTCTCACATTTAGGTCTTTCAACCATTTGGAGTTTATTTTTGTGTATGGTGTAAGGAAACGGTCCAGTTTCATTCTTCTGCATGTGGTTGTCCAATTTTCCCAACATCATTCGTTGAAGAGACTGTCTTTTTTCCATTGGACGTTCTTTCCTGCTTTGTCGAAGATTAGTTGACCATAGAGTTAAAGGTCCATTTCTGGGCTCTCTATTCTGTTCCACTGATCTATGTGTCTGTTTTTTTGCCAGTACCATACTGTCTTGATGATGACAGCTTTGTAATAGAGCTGAAAGTCCAGAATTGTGATGCCACCAGCTTTGCTTTTCTTCTTCAACATTCTTCTGGCTATTCAGGGTATTATCTGGTTCCATACAACTTTTAGGATTATTTGCTCCATTTCGTTGAAAAAAGTTGATGGTATTTTGATAGGGATTGCATTGAATGTGTAGATTGCTTTAGGTAGCATTGACATCTTCACAATATTTGTTCTTCCAATCCATGAGCATGGAACGTTTTTCCATTTCTTTGTGTCTTCCTCAATTGCTTTCATGAGTATTTTATAGTTTTCTGAGTACAGATTCTTGGCCTCTTTGGTTAGATTTATTCCTAGGTATCTTATGGTTTTGGGTGCCATTGTAAATGGGACTGACTCCTTAATTTCTCTTTCTTCTGTCTTGTTGTTGGTGTATAGGAATGCCACTGATTTCTGTGCATTGATTTTATATCCTGCCACTTTACTGAATTCCTGTATGAGTTTTAGCAGTTTTGGGGTGGAGTCTTTTGGGTTTTCCACATAAAGTATCATATCATCTGCAAAGAGTGAGAGTTTGACTTCTTCTTTGCTGATTCGGATGCCTTTTATTTCTTTTTGTTTCCTCTTAGCTGTGGCTAGGACTTCTAATACCATGTTGAATAGCAGTGGTGATAATGGACATCCCTACCGTGTTTTTCTGACCTTAGGGGAAAGCTCTCAGTTTTTCCCCATTGAGAATGATATTCGCTGTGGGATTTTCATAGATGGCTTTTATGATATTGAGGTAAGTACCCTCTATCCCTATACTCTGAAGAGTTTTGATCAAGAAAGGATGCTGTATTTTATCAAATGCTTTTTCTGCATCTTTTGAGAGGATCATATGGTTCTTGTCTTTTATTAATGTATTGTATCACATTGATTGATTTGCAGATGTTGAACCAACCTTGCAGCCCAGGGATGAATCCCACTTGGTCATGGTGAATAATCCTTTTAACGTACTTTTGGATCCTATTGGCTAGTATTTTGGTGAGAATTTTTGCATCCATGTTCAGCAAGGATATTGGTCTGTAATTCTCCTTTTTGATGGTGTCTTTGTCTGGTTTTGGGATCAAGGTAATGGTGGCCTCCTAAAACGAGTTTGGAAGTTTTCCTTCCATTTCTATTTTTTGGAACAGTTTCAGAAGAATAAGTATTAGTTCTTTAAATGTTTGGTAGAATTCCCCTGGGAAGCCATCTGGGCCTGGGCTTTTGTTTGTTGGGAGATTTTTGAAGACTGCTTCAATTTCCTTAGTGGTTATAGGTCTGTTCAGGTTTTCTATTTCTTCCTGGTTCAGTTTTGGTATTTATAACCTCTAGGAATGCATCCATTTCTTCCAGATTGTCTAATTTTCTGGCATATACGTGCTCCTAATATGTTCTTAAAATTGTTTGTATGTCTTTGGTGTTGGTTGTGATCTCTCCTCTTTCGTTCATGATTTTATTTATTTGGGTCCTTTCTCTTTTCTTTTTGATAAGTCTGGCCAGGGGTTTATCAATCTTGTTAATCCTTTCAAAGAACCAGCTCCTAGTTTCGTTGATCTGTTCTACTGTTCTTTTGGTTTCTGTTTCATTGATTTCTGCTCTGATCTTTATTATTTCTCTTCTCCTGCTGGGTTTAGGTTTTATTTGCTGTTCTTTCTCCAGCTCCCTTAGGTGTAGGGTTAGGTTGTGTATTTGAGACCTTTCTTGTTTCTTGAGAAAGGCTTGTATTGCTATATAAGTTCCTCTTAGGACTGCCTTTGCTGCATCCCAAAGATTTTGAACAGTTGTGTTTTCATTTTCATTGGTTTCCATGAATTTTTTTAATTCTTTAATTTCCTGGTTGACCCATTCATTCTTTAGTAGGATCCTCTTTAGCCTCCATGTATTTGAGTTTTTTCCGACTTTCCTCTTGTGATTGAGTTCTAGTTTCAAAGCATTGTGGTCTGCAAATATGCAGGGAATGATCCCAATCTTTTGGTACTGGTCGAGACCTGATTTGTGACCTAGGATGTGATCTATTCTGGAGAATGTTCCATGGGCACTAAAGAAGAATGTGTATTCCGTTGCTTTGGGATGAAATGTTCTTAATATATCTGTGAAGTCCATTTGGTCCAGTGTGTCATTTTAAAGTCTTTATTTCCTTTTTAATCTTTTGCTTAGATGATCTGTCCATTTCAGTAGGGGGGGCGGGTTATAGTCCCCCACTATTATTGTATTGTTGTTGATGTATTTCTTTGCTTTTGTTATTAATTGGCTTATATAATTGGCTGCTTCCATGTTAGGGGCATACAGATTTACAATTGTTAGATCTTGTTGGATAGACCCTTTAAGTAGGATATAGTATCCTTCCTCATCTCTTATTATAGTCTTTGGCTTAAAATCTGATTTGTATGATATAAGGATTGCCACCCCAGCTTTCTTTTGATGTCCATTAGCATAGTTTTCCACCCCCTCACTTTCAATGTGGGGGTATCTTTGGGTCTAAAATTAGAGTCTCTTGTAGACAGCATATCGATGCTTCTTGTTTTTCTATCCAATCTGATAGCCTGTGTCTTTTGATTGGGGCATTTAGCCCATTTACACTCAGGGTAACTATTGAAAGATATGAATTTAGTGCCATTGTATTGCCTGTAAGGGGACTGTTACTGTATGTTGTCTATGTTCCTTTCTGGTCTATGTTACTTTTAGGCTCTCTCTTTGCTTAGAGGACCCCTTTCAATATTTCTTGTAGGGCTGGTTTCGTGTTTGCAAATTCCTTTAGTTTTTGTTTGTCCAGGAAGCTTTTTCCCTCTCCTACTTTCAATGACAGCCTAGCTGGATATAGTATTCTTGACTGCATATTTTTCTCATTTAGTGCTCTGAATATATCATGCCAGTCCTTTCTGGCCTGCCAGGGCTCTGTGGATAGGTCTCTTGCCAATCTAATATTTCTACCATTGTAGATTACATATCTCTTCTCCCGAGCTGCTTTCAGGATTTTCTCTTTGTCTCTGAGACTCGTAAGTTTAACTATTAGGTGTTGGGATGTTGACCTATTTTTATTGATTTTGAGAGGGGTTCTCTGTGCCTCCTGGATTTTGATGCCTGTTTCCTTCCCCACATTAGGGAAGTTCTGTGCTATAATTTGCTCCAATATACCTTCTGCCCCTCTCTCTCTTTCTTCTTCTTCTGGGATCCCAATTATTCTAATACTGTTTTCATCTTATGGTATCACTTATCTCTCAAATTCTGCCCTCGTGATCCAGTAGTTGTTTATCTCTCTTTTTCTCAGCTTCTTTGTTTTCCATTATTTGGTCTTCTATATCACTAATTCTCTCTTATGCCTCATTTAGCCTAGCAGTTAGAGCCTCCATTTTTTATTGCACCTCATTAACAGCCTTTTTGATTTTGACTTCATTAGATTTTAGTTCTTTTATTTCTCCAGAAAGGGTTTCTCTAATATCTTCCATGCTTTTTTCAAGCCCAGCTAGTATCTTTAAAATCATCATTCTGAACTCTAGTTCCAACATATTACTAATGTCCGTATTGATTAGGGCCCTGGCTGTCGGTACCGCCTCTTGTTCTTTTTTTTGAGGTGATTTTTTTTTTGTCTTGTCATTTTGTCAAAAGGGCAATAGATGAATGAGAGAACAAAATGCCAACAGGGTAACAACGTCACTAGAAAAATATACACCAAACAAATCAGAAGAGACCTGAAACTGGGGAGAAAGAAAGGGAAAGAAAGAAAAAAGAAAAAGATAAAAACAACAACAACAACAAAAAAAACAGAATATGATCACATATGACCAGACTGGTGCATAGATCAGTGCCACACACTAGATTTTGGGCATAATTTGGTCTGTTAGAAGACAGTGCTTCCCAAATTTTTAAAGAAAGAAAAACATATATGTACAAAAATAAGGGCTAATATGATGAAGGGGTGGAATACGACTGTAAAGATGAAAATTATAAAAGATTTTATAAAGGAATTGATAAATTGTTTGAAAAAAGAAAGAAGAGGATTAAAAAAAAAAGGGAGAGAATGTGATCAGGTAGGAGAGTAGAACAAAGCCATACACTAGAGATTTAGGGTATATTTTGGTCTGTTAGAATAAACTGTATCCTAAAATTTTAAGGTGAGAACAACTTTTATATATATACCAAAATGGTTAACTACTATGAAGAGATAGAAAAGGACTCTAACAATGAAAAATAAAAAAGATTTTTTAAAAAAGGGATTGATAAGATGTTGGTTGAAAAAGGGAAAAAGAAAAATAAAAAAAAAGAAAGTTCAAAAAGTATTAGCTTTGAAAAACTAAAGAATCATGGTAAAAAAGCCATGAATTCTATGTGCAGTATTCCCCTAACGCTGGAGTTCTGCCGTTGTCATTGATTGGTGAACTTGATCTTGGCTGGCTGTTCTTGCTGATCTTCTGGGGGAGGGGCCTGTTGCCATGGTTCCGAAATGTCTTTGCCGAAGGCGGAATTGCCCAGCCCTTGCCGGTCCAGGCTAAGTCATTTGCTTGGGTTTCCTCTCGGGAGCTTTTGTTCCCTGTAAGCTTTTCGTACAGCTTTGGAGCTCGAGAGTGAAATGGCAGCCTCCAAATCTCTGCCCAGGAGGAGCCGAGAACTCGGGGCCCCCCTCCTCAGTATGCCCCCAGAGAAAAGCAGTCAATCACTCCTTTCTCCCCGGTCTCTGGCCGCACTCCATGCTCACCAGGCCTGTGACCGAGCGTTTCTATCTCCGGTGCAGGACCCTGTGTGGAGTCTCCAAACCCAGCAGATCCCTGCGGTGCGCTCCCGCGCCGCTCCTTCCAGGGGAGGAAGGGGAGTCTCCCCGGATCTGCCACTTGTTGGGTCCCTGCTGGAAGAGCAGTGGCCCGACTGTGCCACAGATCACGGTTTATGGCAACCCTGAGCTGAGAGCTCACGCCTCAGCTCCGTCTCTGCAGCCGGCTTCCCCACTCTGAAACCTGGGAGCTCTGCCGCACTCAGGCACTCCCGGTCTTTCTTTGACCCCGAGGGTCCCGAAACCACACTGTCCTCTGAGCGTTCCATCCCCCACTTAGCCACTAGAGCGATGTCCCTCAGCGGAGCCGACTTCTAAAATTCTGATTTTGTGTTCCACTGCTCTATCACTTACCAATAGCGGCTGACAGAGCCCCCCCCCCCCCCCCCCGCTATCTTCACGAGTATTGCCTCGGATTCACTTCTCCGCATGTCCTACCTTCCAGAAAGTGGTCGCTTTTCTGTTTAGAGAGTTGCTGCTATTCTTTTCTTCGATCTCCTGTTGAGTTCGTAGGTGTGATCCCTATCCAGCTGAATTCCTGGGACCAGACAAAATCCAGGTCTCCTACTCCTCCACCATCTTGCTCCTCCCCCTCTAAAGTGGTTTTTTAATCAACATTTCATCCTAACTAGAATTTAAAAACTAGACAACAAACCAAACCACTGCCTAGCAGCTTTTACTGATTTAAAATCAGTAAATCCTCAACCTGTCCCTGGGCCAGTTTCTTCTTCTGAGAGCTCTAGTAAAAATTAGCTTAAGTAAAAACTGAGTCACCAACTCTGACCATTTGCTTGTCTTGGGTATTGGCACTTCATCTTTTTATTTCCGTGTTCTATGAAGATGATTCCCACAGTTGAGGTTTGTGGTTATTAACATCCTAGAGTTGAAGTAGGCTTTGTTACCTGTGTGTTTAGAAATGTATATATTTCTGATTAAAAACGATACATGAAAGATTTCTCAATTTCTTTTTTTTTTAAAAGATTTTATTTATTTATTAGAGAGAGAGCGGGGCACACACAGAGGGAGAGGTAGTAGCAGACCCCCCACTGAGCAGGGAGCCCAACGTGGGGCTCAATCCCAGGATCCTGAGATCATGACCTGAGCCAAAAGCAGACGCCTAACCAGCTGAGCCACCAGGCACCCCAAGATTTCTCAATTTCAGTAGTTTAAAAAGTATCATTATTTTGTTTAAATTACATTAAATTGTATTGAAATGATAGTTGTAAATGGTTTGTTATGGGAAAAATACTATTTTGAAAATTTTCTGGAATAATTTTTATAGACCCAAGCTCTTTGAAGAATAATATTTTACATAAAGCATTTTAATATATCAAATAGTTTCGTATCCATTATTCCTTAAAATGCTCTAACAAATGTTGCTGTACCCATATACAAGACAAAATGGACTCTGTTAGTTTAGGTGATATAATCAAGATCATTTGGCTTGTACAAGACAAAACTGAGAGACTTATATTCTGTGTTATCTCTGCTGTGCCACCCTGCTGCTCTGAATAGATGCTTTACACCTAGAAAAAAATGTGGAATGGCATATTGGATGTTTCTAAAAATGTGTATACTGTTGACTTCTTGATAGTACAGATGAGATTCATAGAAGGCTTTGTTACCTCAATCAAGTGAAGAAAAGCATCAAATTGTAATTTTCTCTGCAGCAGTTGAGCTGTGGGCCCAGAGATTTACTGGATAATTTTTATCTCTTCTGCTGCATGGAACAAGATCTTTATTGTTAATTAGGGGATGAGAAAGCCAATCTGTTCATGTTAACAAGTTAAAGCATTAAAACACTATAGTTGTAATGATTTCAAAGCTTGACCAGATGTGATGGAACTCAAAGGAGGAAGTCTTGCTTTCCTACAAGTACTGGCCAAACCAGAAGGCCTCCATAGAAATGCTTCTTATCACTTGTGGTAAGTCCTGATCCTGGGCAGGTGTTTTGTCAGGGTAAGCTTGAGGTGCATTATAGGTACTTGTGCAAATGGCTATGTGTGTTCTTCTAGAATACTAATCCTCAAAGTATGGCTGTAGGACCAGCAGCATCAGCATTTCCTTGAAACTTGTTAAAAATGCCACCAAGGGGGCCCCACCCTGGACCCACTGAATCAGAAACTTTGGGGGTGGGGTGCAACAATTTGTGTTTTAACAAACCTGTGGTTCTGATTCATGCCTAATGTTTGAAAATTTCTGTTCTGGAGTCACACTGAGAGATAAAGACTCTAAAGATAAATATTTAAGATTGGTCTGGGAGAAGTAATGCTGACAAGCATGCAAATACATTTAGGTTTATATTCAGGAGATGCCTTACAACTCAGGGTCAGATTGATCCTTAAAGATAGGGGCCAGTCATAACTGATACTAAGGTATCCAGATTTCTTTCAGAACTGCAATATGCACTTCACTTCTTAATGCATGTATTTTGGATCTTGTTATAAAGATTCCTACTTCTGGTTTTCAAAAAACATTGAACAGAACAGGTGTAATCCTTTACCCAGGAAATAGGAAACATACCTATAGGAAACCCAACCATAGCCTTGTGCTTCGTTGACCTAGTGGAACATGTTTTAATGCAGCAAAGTAGCTGAAAGGTGATAATCAGCCTTTTGTGTGTTAGAGTCACAAACCCAACTCTGTAGAGATGGTACTGTCATAGCACAAATCTAAAATTAGAGAGAGAGAGAGAGATAAAATGGTGATGCTAGGGAAAAGAAAATATGAAGAAAATGTTGAGTCCTAGCTTGGGTCAGTTTGGTCATATTTGAGAGTTACTCAAATAGGAAGTGATTGTTACATAATTTATCCAATTATTTGAGGCAATTTATTATTAAAGAAAAGATTTATTTATTTATTTATTTTAAAGATTTTATTTATTTATTTGACAGAGAGAGACACAGCGAGAGAGGGAACACAAGCAGGGGGAGTGGGAGAGGCAGAAGCAGGCTTCCCGCAGAGCAGGCAGCCCGATGCGGGGCTCAATCCCAGGACCCTGGGATTATGACCTGAGCCAAAGGCAGACACTTAATGACTGAGCCACCCAGGTGCCCCAAGAAAAGATTTATTTAAATGTTTATTTATACATATTTAAAAAATACACTTTTATTGTGGGAAGAAAAAAGATACAATAATACAAAGAAGAACGTAAAAAGTTACCCATATATAATCCTTTCATCTAGGGATAAATTGCTTAATTTTTTGGTGCAGATTGTTCTAGCACTTTGTCTTTATAAGAACATTATATTAGTAAGATATAGTCCTACCATCTTGGGATCACATAGTTCTATGTTACAGACCTAAGTCTGTTTTTCTAATTCAGCGGTATAACAACAACGGTATAACCCACAATTTCATTAAATATATTTTTTGAATTAGGATTTTTAATGCTATCATTTGTATTGCTGTTTCATGATTTATTTTTCTACTTTTTGTTAGAAATTTAAATTCTTTGCTATATCTATTTAAATGAGTATAATTAATATTTTTATACATAGATGTCTTTCTTCACATCTCTGATTATTTCATTAGTATAGATTCTTTACAGTGACTTTGTTGAGTAAAACTATATGAACATTTCTAAGACCTTTAATTACCCACTTGTGTGTAGAAGTGGATATGCTACAATAACCCAGAGAAAACTTAATTTTTCTAAGATGACCTATCTTGCATTGTAAAAATTATGTTAACCTCTAGAGATTTTAGAAATAGCCAGTATCTAGTAATACTAGCTCCTGTTTAAAAGAATAGCTGGTCTATGTGCCAGGCATTATATGTAAGTCATCTGCATGTGTGGCTTGTATATGTGTAACTAATCTCACAGTAACACCATTAGGTATGTATGATCCCCATTTTAGATATGAAAAAGTTCTGGAAATTGAAGTAATTTGATTAAAACAAAATAGGCAATAAGTGGCAGAGCTAGAATTTAAACCCAAGTTAGTGTGACTTCAGACCAGGCCTTTCTTCCTGCTTCGTTCTCCTTGTATTTCCTGTCAAGTCTGGCAGAATTTTCATTACCAAATATAAGTGGGGAATCTGTACCTTGAAAATAAAATGTATAACCACTGCCAGAAACATGGTGGTCCTGTCTTTAAATTGCCATTCCCAGTGGCCCTGTGCCTTGAAAAGGAAATGATCAGATCAGAGACTTATGTTTGTCAAGAGAACTAGACTTCTGTTTTACAAAGTAGTTATTCTCATATTTTATACCCTTTTATGAATTCATCTTAAATGTTATTTACTATACTATTCACTTTCAAACAGAAATAAACTCCTCAATGTTACGTTTATTTGGATAAAAGGGCAATTAGACAAAGTGTATTCTGGGAATTTAAAAATAGCACACGCAATTATAAATGTCAGTGTTCTGCAGTGGTTTTTAGCAGTTTCTTAGTCTAATTTGGATAGGAAGGTAAAAGAAAGACATTTGAACACAGTAAAAAAGTTGAAGATAGGGCGCCTGGGTGGCTCAGTTGGTTAAGCGACTGCCTTCGGCTCAGGTCATGATCCTGGAGTCCTGGGATCGAGTCCCACATCGGGCTCCCTGCTCAGTGGGGAGTCTGCTTCTCCCTCTGACCCTCTCCCCTCTCATGCTCTCTCTCACTTTCTCTCTCTCTCAAATAAATAAAATCTTTAAAAAAAAAAAGTTGAAGATAAAGTATAAGCCTGAAAGTTCTTATTTCTGAAATTGGCTTAATTCTTCAGTTTTGAGAGATTTCCTAGAACTTCTGTTTTTAAATTTTTCTTTTTTTTTAAGATTTTATTTATTTATTTGACAGAGAGAGTGCGCGAGCGCAAGCAGGGGGAGCAGCAGAGGGAGAGGGAGAAATAGGCTCTCCGCTGAGCAGGGAGCCCTATGCTGGGCTCAGTCCCAGGACCCTGGGATCATGACCTGAGCCACCCAGGCACCCCTTTAAATTTTTCTTAAGTAAATCTGATTTTTGGGGGGAGAAAGTGTGTCCATTCACTCTTTAAATGCCTGAGAAGATGGGCAGGATATTTTGCTATTTTAAAAAATTCGTAACAAAAATCATTAACATTGTCTTGTCACTAACTTAGATTTAGTGCCCATGTGCTGGTGTAGGTGTCCAGAGTAGGGGACATGGGTGGTCCTAAAGTTTGTGAAGTTAGCCTTAGAAGTCACTGGGTATAGTAGCCCCTTTCAAATCCAATCACTCGATCAGTCAATTGATCAAAAAGCATTTACTGATGAGTAGAATGTGGTATTGTTTATCCTGAAAATCAGAATTCTCAGGTAGCTCCATGGAACTTTCTGCATTGATGGAAATGTGCTGTCCACTATGATAAGCACTAGCCACGTTGAATACTAGAAATGTGGCTCATGCAATTTATGGAATTGCATTTTAAAATTTATTTTATTTAATTTAAATTTGATTAGCTACAAGGACTAGTGGCTACCTTATAGGCACAGGTGTAGAAAGTGGCTCTAAAAGTTCTGTTATCACCAGGGACCTTTGTGCAATTAAATTTCAAGTCCCTCCATTGCAGCTTGTCAAACTGCCTAGCACTTGATAGCTATGAACAAGAAGCATAATCTCCTGTAGTCCCACCTAAATTTCATGCATTCTTGTTAGCCTGATCTGATCCTGTGGGCTAGCTAACCAGCTCCTGTAAATATGTATCACTTCCCCTTCTTGTGCTTTGGTTCCTCCAGGAATAAGGGCAGGACCTTTGTTGCCAGTGTCCAAGTGGTGAGTCCCATTCTTGTTCCAGGGAGGTAGCCTGGTATCTTGGAAAAAGAACAGACTAGCTTTAAAGCCAGTTTGTTTGCATTTCAGCCCGGGAATGGACCAGTGGTATAGAAATGATTGTTATTTAGCCTCCTCTGAAGATTGGGATAGTCATATTTGTCCTATGGAGTGAAGACTGAAAGGACTGAGTACTAAGAGTGTAGGCCAGTGCAGTAAGACCTAGCAGAATCTTAAGCAGTGAGTATCAGTAGCAGAAAAGGTGTTAGGCAACTTAGCATATGAGTGGGTAACAGAGAAGTAATATTTCCTTCTGACGACCTCTAATTCTAGTTAATCTTTAGGAGGACAAAGAAAATGGGCCTTGGAAATAACACTAAATAACCCTGGTCTTGCCGCCCAGCAGACAGTGACTAATGTGAAATGACTGAAGGTAAAACTCACGGTCGCAGCAGCAGCAGCAGCGGCACTGACAGCCTCACCCCCTGAACTCTTGCAGGTGTGAAGCTGAATGAAGAACACATCAGTTCATTCATTTCATTCTCATAAGACATCTGTGGAGTACCTCTAGCTACTGTTGATACTCCCATTTTATAGAAACGGAGTTGTAGATGGAATTTGTCCACAACCACACAGCTAATAAGTGGCAAAACCAGGATTTAAATCTAAGACATCTTAGATCCAAAACCCATATTCTCTCTCTGGCCTCTCAAATTATTGTGTGCTATGCAGTAGACATTCATGGGCCTGGATGCTCTCCCTTTAGAGCTTTCATTTTTCTAAGCCCTTATTTTAAATTGGTACCATTCCCAGATTCCTACTTAGAACTTACGGGACTCAGTTATAGTAGGTCTGATTTAGCTATTTAAAAGTCACACTCATTTCTTTATACATATATCTGGTAAATAAGAATACATTTTTGTTCATTAGTTTAGGAAAATCTGTTGGGTTCCTTGCTGATGTCAAGTACTGTTTGCCATTCAAAAAACAAAGATAAAAATGAAACAGCTGATATATTCTAGTAGTTGAGGATTTCTTTGTAGAAACAAACACAAACACATCAGTGTGGGCACAAGCAAGGGGAACAGCAGAGGGAGAGGGAAAAGCAGACTCCCTGCTGAGCAAGGAGCCCAGTGCGGAACTCGATCCCAGGACCCTCGGATCATGACCTGAGCCAAGGCAGACTCTTAACCAAATGAGCCACCCAGGCGCCCTAAACATACAGTATTCTCTATTAAAAACAAAACAAAAACAAACAAACAAAAAAGATTTCTACCAGAAACCTTAGTACTTGGACTCCTTTGAAGACTTACTTTCCATTTTTTTGTGTATTTCATTTGTGTGTATAATTCTCCCATATTTTAGCCCACCCTGCTGCCATCTTAAGGATTCTCTGAGAGTTTACTAGAAAGTAAATGCATATTCTTCAGTGTCATGATAATGTTCACTGGTGGTGTTGGTTGTATGTATGATTTGTCAAGTGAGGTTTAACACCTTAGGTTTGTTTTTATTTTCAGTTTGCTCTTTAGAAATACTAGTTAAATATGCTATAATATTAATCTTAATCATAAATGCTCTGTAAACTTTTTTGGCCATCATATAACATTTGTAGCGATAAAATACATCAAGAGATGATTGTAAGGTCCATAGCAGTTAGTATTGGATTGCAGTATAAAATGAAATTGAGAGGTCATACTATCTAGAGAAATAATGGTGGATATGGATGCTGAAAAGCTCTAACTTCCTTTTCCTGCTAGTAAAAGAAATTGAACGTGTGAATTTTTTTTTTTTTGAAGAGACTCAGTGATGTGGTAGTGTGACATATTTGTTCATCACATTGAAATTAAATTGTGGTCATTGCCACTGGGCAGCTTCTGGAGGCCTCCATGCATCTCTTCTTTGTGCTTTCACCCTCCCTGATCCATGACACCCCTCATCTGGCTCCCTCTCCTGGGAAGACTTCCCTAACCGCAGTGGGTTTATTCACAGAGGGTCCTCCATTGGGGTATCCTATCTCAGTAACACCCTTTTCCTTTGCAGTAAAACCGTCCACTCAACCTTCTTGTCTCTGACTGGATTCCTAGTGCCTGGCATATCATAGGTGTTCAGTAAAAAGAGTGAAATGAATCAGATGGACCTAGATACGGGTTTTAAGGTCTTTCAGTATCTACTACCCTTCCAAATCTTATTATTAGTTGTGTTATTATTTGAATTAATTTCCCAGATCCTCTTGAGTGTAAAAAGTTGTATCTGTGACTGAAATTTTATACTTCCTTTATTATGCTAAATCATTTTAAACCTCATTAGATTCCCTAATTCAGAAATATGATCCTATGGATCTAGTTAGATTGTTTACCTGTGTAGTTAACTTTGAACATAAAAGGTACTTGCGAGTGCATGAGAAATTTGAACAAGATTTCAAGTGTGTTTATTAGAGAATCAATTGTTTTCAAATCTCAGTACTATTTGTACAGAAACAAGTGATGTGCTAGTCAAAAATTAGTCATACCTGCCCAAAGATACAGAGGACAGATTGGTGGTTTCCAGAGGCAGGGGGTGGGGTCAGGAAACATGAGTGAAGGGGTTCAAAAGGCACAAACTTCCAGTTATAAAACAAGTCCTGGGGATGTAATGTACATCATGGTGACTGTAGTTAATAATACTATATTGTATTTTTGAAAGTTGCTAAGAGAAAAAAAAAGTTGCTAAGAGAGTTGATCTTAAAAGTTCTCATCACAAGAAAATATTTGTAACTATATATGGTGATGGATGTTAACTAGACTTATTGCAGTGATCATTTCACAATATATACAAATAATGATTCATTTTGTATACCTGAAACAATATAACATGATATGTCAATTATACCTTAATTAAAAAAAATTAGTTATTTCTATTTCAGAAGGCTTGCCAAAACTTTCTCTTTTCTAACAACTATAATTTTAATTTGTGATTTAAAGTAATGAACTAAGCATCCTTACAAATCGTTTCTATTCTAAACTAATTCATTTTGATTAGCTTGAATCAGGAACAATTTTACTAAATGTGTATATTCAATATTTTTGTTTTATGTATAATTAAGTAAACATTTGTGTCATCATTAAAATAAGCGTTCCCCCTTGTTTTCTGCAGAAGATGCAGGGGTTGATGAGCTGGCCACATGCTTCAAAAGCATGGCCTGGGTTCTTATCTCTCCCAGAGCCCTACAGCTGGGCCAAATAACCATTATTTTTACCTTGGGTTTCATTTCTTTTAAGCAAAGCTAACAACACTGATATATATATGCTATTTTTGAAAATATGTAATTACTCAGCCACATTTCAAAATAGTTAAAACTTTTCTTTTTGCTAAATTTGTAGTGACTTGTTAATTATAAAAGAGGTCCCGATTAATAGTTACAAGGTAAATCTTTTTTAATGATTTAAAAAAGTTTTTAAAACTTTAAAAAATCTGCCTGTTTGGGATGACACTGTTTATTATCATCTCTATAATTTCTGGGAATCTGGAAGATTCTGAATTTGGGTTAACCCTAACATTGCTACCAAGGTGGAGGGCTGAGTAAGTAAACAGAAATGCTGTGATATTGGGCGCCTGGGTGGCTCAGTTGGTTGAGCGACTGCCTTCAGCTCAGGTCATGATCCTGGAGTCCCGGGATCGAGTCCCACATCGGGCTCCCTGCTCAGCAGGGAGTCTGCTTCTCCCTCTGACCCTCTTCCCTCTCGTGCTCTCTATCTCTCATTCTCTCTCTCTCAAATAAATAAATAAAATCTTTAAAAAAAATGCTGTGATATTGCAAAATGATACACATTTAATTAAGGACATCGTTCTTTCCAACTGCATCACTTTAATGTTTATTTTTGTTAATTGCCTATTAGCTAACTTCATTTTTTCCCCATTTGAAATTAAAAGAGTTCTATTTTTTTATTGCTAAAAGGGATTCCTGCCAGGTCAACCTTCCTTATCAGATTACTATGAATTGTAAAATTTCAAAGTTAATTTTTTTATCAAGAATATGTTTTGATATCAACATGGATGGGACTGGAGGAGATTATGCTAAGTGAAATAAGTCAAGCAGAGAAAGCCAATTATCATATGGTTTCACTTATTTGTGGAACATAAGGAATAGCATGGAGGACATTAGGAGAAGGAAGGGAAAAATGAAGGGGGGGAATCGGAGGGAGAGATGAACCATGAGAGACTGTGGACTCTGAGAAACAAACAGGGTTTTAGAGGGGAGGGGCGTTGGGGGGATGTGTTAGCCCGGTGGTGGGTATTAAGGAGGGCACGTACTGCATGGAGCACAGGGTGTTATACGAAAATAATGAATCGTGGAACACCACATCAAAAACTAATGATGTATTGTATGGTGACTAACATAACAAAATAAAATAAAAAAATAATAAATAAAAATATGTTTTGAATATTTTCATATGGAACTGAACATTAAATACGAAGGAGAATTAGAATATGGGAGCTATAAGCATTAGAGACCTATGTTTCTTTTTTTTAAATTTTTATTGTTATGTTAATCACCATACATTACATCATTAGTTTTTGATGTAGTGTTCCATGATTCGTTGTTTGTGTATAACACCCAGTACTCCACGCAATACGTGCCCTCTTTAGTACCCATCACCAGGCTAAGGAGACCTATGTTTCTAATAGGCAAATATTAAAATATGGAGTGTTAAACATTATTTTTATTAGCTAATAAAAATGTGAGCTTTATAATAGAGATTAGCAAGGCATTTGAAACACTTTAAGAGGCCCTTCAAGTCTGCTCATAAATAAGAAGGAAATGGAGGGAAATGAGCAAAAACACCAAGAATATAATGCTTGATATCATGGGTATATTTGTACAGTTATCTAGTATAGTTGCATTGAGGACAGGCCAAATATATTAATGCTTTTTATTCATTTTGATGCAATAATCCTGCATCTATCATGAGTTTATTCACTTTGTCAACAAGAGATCAAAAAAATGAGCCCCTTTTGGATTTGCGTATGTGTTTGTAAATTATGCCGCTTTTGCAGATAAATTGCTCATAATTAGCCATGTGGTCCTCCCCAGGAGACAAAGAACATCTAATGCTATTGAAATCAGTAAATTAATCTTCTTTTTGAAAAAGTGATTATTTAAGTAAGGAAGATATCCTTTTTTGGACCTGAGCTAAGTAGAATAAATAGAAGGTTAAACTCATTAAAATAATTTTGAAAATTTTAGGGATTATTGGTAGCATAGAAAGAAGGCTAATTAAGCTTTCACTTCGTTGGAGTGGTTTGCTATTTTCTTTTTTTTAAGATTTTACTTATTATTTGAGAGAGAGAGAGTGTGAGTGGGGGAGGAGCAGAAAGGGAGAGAGAAAATCTCAAGCATACTTCGTGCTGAGCATGGAACCCGATGAAGGGCTCATCTCATGACCCTGAAATCATGACCTGAGCTGAAACCAAGAGTCGGAGGCTCAACCAACTGAGCTACCCAGGCACCCCTGGTTTGCTATTTTTAATTCAGTTTAACCTTAACAGCCTTAAACAAGACTGAATTGGACAGAACATAGTTCTAATATTGGTAATGTTTATCTGTAAACTGAAAGATTCTAAATATAAAAATTTTACTAGTACTTTCTTCTTAACTTAGTTGTTAAAATAATATTTATCTTAGTTTTTTAAATTAATTTGAAAGAAAAGGCTGGAAGTTTATGACAGCTTTCATCCATCTTGTTGTGTGGAACATATTTACCCAGACAGTGCTAGACACTGTGCCCCACCCTTCCTCTCTTATTATAGCCTCTTCTTGCTGACTCTGTATCTGTCTCTCTGTCCCTCCCTTCCTCTCTTCTCTCTCTTTGTGTGTGTGTGTGTGTGTGTGTGTGTGTGTGTGTGTGTGTCTAACTCTGTCTCCATCTCTCATAATTTTTTTCTTACTTCTAGTTACCATACCTATAGCCGATAGGCTTAAAACCTCACTTGCAAATTTGTATTTGGATTTTGTGGAAATGTACTAGACCCTTAAACCCTGGCAACTGCTAATATGTTCTCTATCTCTTTAGGGATTATTTGTTTTTCACTCAGCGTAATTCCCTGGAGATTTATCCATGTCGTTGTGTCTATCAATAGTTCCTTCCTTTTTATTGCTGAATAGTTGTTCTGTGATGTGGATTTAACAGTTTGCTTAACGATTCTCACCCAATGATGACATTTAAGTTTCCAGTTGTAGACTATTATGAATACAGCTGCTGTGAACATTCCTACATAGGTTTTTGTATAAACATAAGTTTGCATCTCTGCAATAAATGCCCAGGAGTGCAGTGGGTTGTATGGTAATTGCATATTTAGTGTTTTTCCAAAATTGCCAAAATTTTTCCGAGTGGCTGTATACCTTTACATTCCCACCAGCAATGTTTGAGCAATCCAGCTCTCTATATCCTCATCTGCTTTTGATGGTATCACTATGTTTTATTTTAACCATTTGGATAGTATAGAGGTACTATATACCTCTGTGGCTTTAATGTGTGTTTTATTAATGGCTAATGACAATGAACATATTTTGATGTACTAATTTGCCATTTGTATATCTCTTTGGTGAATTGTCTTTTTGTGACAGTTGTCCATGTTCTAATTGTTCATTTTTTCACACTCAGTTTTCAGATTTCTTTATATATTCTAGGTCATTGTCCTTTCTTGGATATGTGATTTGCAAATATCTTCCCTCTGTAGGTTCTCTTTTTATCTTCTTTTTAAAAATTTATTTATTTTTTAATTCAAATTCAATTAATTAACATATAATGTATTATTGGTTTCAGAGGTAGAGGTCAGTGATTTGTTAGTCTTATATAATACCCAGTGCTCATTACATCACATGCCCTCCTTAATGTCCATCACCCAGTAGCTCCATCCCCCCACCTCTTTTTGTCCTCTTAACAAGGTCTTTCTCAAAGCAAAAGTTTTTAGTTTTGATGAAGTCCAGTTGTCAATTTCTTTTTCTTTTTATGGGTAATTTTTTTTTTTATCTCAAGTCTAAGTATACTTTGTCTAGCCTAAGTATTAAAGATTTTTTCCTGTGTCTTTTTTTTTCTAAAAGTTTTATGGCTTTATGGTTTACATTTGTGTTCATGATTAATTTTGAGTTAAATTTCATAGGAAGTTTGAGACTTCATTTGAAGCTCATACTTTACTGACTATGAATAATCCAGAGTCTACTTCCTTTATTGTATTACTTTGGCACTTTTGTGAAAAATCAGTTGGGCATATCTGTGGAGTCTACTTATAGGTTCTCTATTCTGCTTTATTGATCTGTCTATTCCTCTACCAAATCCATACAGTATTGATTACTGTAACTATATGGTTAAGTCTTGATATCAGATAGAGTGATTTGTCCCATTCTATTCTTTTTCAAAATTGTTTTAGATATTCTATTTCCTTTACCTTTCCATATAAATTTTATTTTTTTCCAACTTTGATAAGGTGTATGGGCCATAAAAATTGTATAAAGTGTATAAGGTGATGGTTTGATATATATTGATATACGTTGTGAAATAACTACCACAATCTAATTAATGTATCTTTCATCACACTTAGTTACCTTTTCTTGTGTGTGTGGTGAGAACACTTAAGATCTACTTCATGGCAGAATTCAACTATATAATATATTATTAACTATAGTCACCATGCTGTTCATTAGATCTCCAGAACGCATTCATCTAATAACTGAAAATTTGTATCTTTTGACCAATAGCTCTCTTTTTCCCCATCCCATAGCCCCTGTTAACCACAATTCCACTCTCTGCTTCAAGCAGTTCAATTTTTTTAGATTCCACATATAAGCAAGATTATGAAATATTTAATTTTCTGTGTCTGGTTTATTTCACTTAGCATAATGTCCTCCAGGTTTCTCCTTATTCATGTTTTCACAAATGACAGGATTTCCTCTTTTATGGCTAAATATTATTCATGTGTGTGCACATGCACATGTGCATATATACACTACTTTTTCTTTATCCATTCATCTGTCAACAGACAAAGGTTGTTTTCATATTTTGGCTGTTGTGAATAATGTTGAAATGAACATGGAAGTTCACATATCTCTTTGAGATCCTGATTTCATTTATTTTGGACATATACCCAGAAGTGGAATTGCTGGATCATATGGTAGTTCTATTGTAAATTTTTTTATGAACCTCCATACTGTTTTCTGTAATGACTGTATGAATTTGCATTCCTACCAAAAGTGTACAGGGGTTTCCTTTTCTCCATACCTTCAACAATACTTGATATCTTGTCTTTTTGAGACTTGCCATCTTAACATGTGTGAGGTGAAATCTTGTTGTGATTTAGTTTGGCATTTCCCTGATGATTAATGATGTTGAGCACATTTTCATATACCTGTTGGTCATTTGTATGTCTTCTTTGGAGGAACGTTGACTCAGATCTTGTGCCCATTTTCTAGTCAGGTTGTTTTTTTGCTATTGAGTTGTATGAGTTTCTTTTATATTTTGGATATTAATCCCTTATCAGATATGTGATATCAGATATCAGATAAATGGTTTGTAAACCCACTAGATCTGGGTAATGGGCTGCTTTAGGGCCCACAGCTGGAACTGAGGTTAGCAGGCTTGTCACTTGTGGCTCCTCCTGTGTCCCCTGATGGTGTTGGTGGTAGAACTAAGACCAAATGGGGCTTGCAACCCAGAATTCTGATGACCACTTATGCCCTTGGGAATCTCCTTGTTTCCATTTGGAAAATGTAAATAATTCTCACTCTTTTCTTTCCATTTCCTCTCATTCTTTGTGGGAAATGCTGTTAAAAGTATTCAATGTCCTGTATGTGAAGAAAGAACATAGGCCTCTTTTTAACAACAAAAAAAGAAAAGAAAGAGTGGTGAGAATGGACATCCTTGCCTTGTTTCCCTTCTTAGATGGAAAGCATTCATTCCTTCACTATTAATTATAGTGCTACCCGTAGGATTTTTGTGAATGCTCTTTATCAACTTGAGGGCGTTCTGTATTTCTGGTTTTCTGTTTTTTTTTATTATTATTATATGAGTGTTGAATGTTATAAAATGGTTTTTCTGCATCTACTGATGCAGAGCTATATGACTTCTTTCATCTTGAATGTGGTGGAGGTGATTTTCAAATATCAAATGAGACTTGCATCTCTGGAATTAACCCCTTTGTCATGTTGCATACTTCCTTATACTCACTTCTGAATTCTATTTTCTAGTATTTTATTAAGAATTTTTCATCTGTATTCCTGAGGTATGTTGGTCTGTGGTTTCTCTTTTCTTTCTTCTTCTCCCTTTTTTTTTTTTTTGGCACTGTCTTTATCTGGTTTTCATATTAGGGTAATACTAGCTTTATAAAGTGAATTGGCAGTATTTCCTCCTCTTCTGTTTTCTGAAAAAGATTGTATGAAATTGGTGTTAATTTTCTTTGCACATTTGGTAAAAGTCATTATGTAATGTCCCTCTGGTCTCTGATAATTTTCTTTGCTCTAAAGCCTACTTCATATGATACCCTTCCCTTAATAAATTAATAAAAGCTATACTTTTATTAATGTTTATGTGATGTATTTTCCCCATCTTTTTACTTTTGTTTCACCTATATCTTTATATATGAAGTGAATTTCTTATAGACAACATATAGATGGATCATGTTTTTTTAATCCACTCTGCTAATCTTTGTTTTTTACTTGGTTTATTTAGACCATTTACACTTAATATAATTATTGATGTGTTAGGACTTGGGGCTACCTTTTTATTTTTTGTCTTCTCTACATTCTCTTTCTGTTTTTCATTTCTGTTTTCTTTTCCCCAGCTTCATGTGGGTTACTTGAACATTTTTTAGAATTTTATTTTAATTTATTTATAATAAATTAAATTATAATAAATTATAAATTTATTTATAATATTTCTGTATATATCTCTTTTTATAGCTATTTTATTGATTGCTCTAAGGATTACATTTTATCACAGTCTACTGGATCAACGTTTTGCCAGTTTTTATGAAGTGTATAAACCTTACCTCTTATATCCCTTTACTGTTCTCAACTATGATTTTCTTAAATATTGTTTTTATATTCATTTAGAACTATATCAGAGAGTGTTATAATTGTTGCTGCAACTCTAAATACAATTTTGAAAACCCAAGAAGAGTAGGAAAGCTTATTGTATTTACCTGTATATATCTATTTTTATTTCGTCTTTCCCACAGATCTTGAGGTTCTGTTCAGATTGTTTTAAGTCTATTTCTTCTTTGTCATTCATATTGTTTAATTTCTGTTTTTGTCTTCAGGTTCACTGATTTTTTTTCTGTTTCCTCCATTCTGCTGTTGAACCCATCCATTGAGTTTTTATTGTCATTTTATTTCTTGGTTCAAAATTTCCATTCTAAAAAAATCTATTTCTTTGCTGAGACTTTATTTCTTTTCATTTGTCTCTGTGTGTTCATAATTGCCTATTGAAGCATGCTTATAATGGCTACTTTAGAATCTTTGTCAAATAATTCTAATACCTGTGTCATTTCGGCATTCTCATCTATTAATTATCTTTTTTCATTTGAGATTTTTCCTGGTTCTTAGTATAAGAAGTGACTTTAGATGGTAACCTGTACATTTGAGGTATTATGAGACTCTGGATCTTATTTAAATCTGTTTTAGGGTGCTTTGTCTGATACTGTTCTGAGAAGAGAAGTGGAGGGAGTAGGGCAGGGGGGTGGAGGTTGTTACTGCCAGGTGGAGGAAGAAGTCCAAATTCCCCACTTGGCCTCCATTAATGCTTAGGGGGAAAGGACTCCTTGTAACTGCTAGGTAGATGTGAGTTCCAGCTTCCTGTTAAGCCTCCACTGATATCACCCTTGCTGGGAGGGCCAGGGGTGCTGCTTCCCACATGGCTTCTACTGAGAGGACTGGAAGAAGGTGTGAGGATAGAGGGTAGCCAGGAGTACTGGTTACTGATGTCGGGCGGGGGGGAGGGGTTGGGGGAGGATTGAAGTCCAGGCCCCCAGGTGATCTCCATTGTCATGGTGTGTGTGTGTTGGGGGTTGGGGGGTTGATCAGGGAAGGCTCATTATAAGCCTGCAGGGATGGAAGTCCCAACATTCTATCCTGCCTTCTCTCACACCACTCCACCTGGGCTATCGAGATTTTTTATTACAGCCTGATAAGAGTGCAAGTCTGAGCTCCCTACTCACCCTTTTCTGGTGTATATGATAGTGAGTCACAGGTTTTTCTGTGATGTTTGCCTAGATTAGAGCAGTCATTTTCTGAAAGTTTTGTATTATACTAGGCTATTCCTTTATTAGCCTTTAGTTGGAGAGAGTAAGCTTTTGTAGGAGACTTTTTTATCTGTACCCATTGCTGTATCAGGTTGCCATCTTCTTCAGTTTGAAGTCTGGCATATAAGAAAACAGAAAACCCGGGAACTCACCACTGTGTTGTTCCTTAGGTCTCAAGGTTTCCAGGGCTTCGCTGGTATGCCTTCTTTTTTCCACCTCAGTGTCTAATGTTTAGTTGATATGGAATGTTAGGCATTTTAGTTGTGCTTCAGAGGATAAATTAGGGAAAAGTATGTCTACTCCCACCTTCCCAGAAGTAGAAGTCCTAAATTTTCCTTAATGTTAAGCAGCACTACCTTCTTTAAGGAATGAGTGTTGAAGATGTCAAATCAGATGTCTGAAAGGGACCAGGAGAATTTTGTCTGTTATGTCCCCACATTACTTTTCAACTTAAACGTGAAGCATTTCTGTGACTGTGTTCTGTTTGATAGTGAAGGTAGAAGCTCCTTTGGGTCTTGATGTCATGTTCTTTGAAAGATTAGAGCTGTCAAAGTGTCTGAAGATTTCATTTGTAAATAACATTTTAATGTCTGGGCAATTCTTGATCCTGTTGATAGTCTTTGCTCACTCCCTGCATTTCTCCAAGGCCATCATCTACCAGAGTAGGAGACCTGAGGGAGCTCAAGCCCAGGCAGTGACATGGCGTTCTTCCATTCCCCGTCTCCTGACACAGACTTGCACTGGAAAAGTAAAATTAATTCCATTGACATTCCCTCTTGAGCATGTGAGGGTGGGTGTCACTTCTGTTTGTTTGTCTGTTTGTTTTATTGAAGTATAGTTGACATACAATATCCCATTAGTTTCAGGTATGTAACATAGTGCTTTGGTAGTTCTGTGCATTACACAGTGCTTACCATGATAGGTTACCATCTGTCATCATACAAAGTTTTACAATATTATTGACCATGTCCCCCATGTGGTGCTTCTTATCCCCATGACTTACTCATTTTATAACTGCAGGTTTGTACCTCTGAATCCCCTTCACCCATTTTGCCCATCTCCCCACCCCAAGCCCAGCCCCTCTGGCAACTACCAGTTTGTTTTCTGTATTTATGAGACTGTTTTGTTTTTGTTTGTTTGTTTCTGTTGTTTTTAGATTCCATATTTAAGTGAGATCATATGGTATTTGCCTATCTTTGTCAGACTTATTTCACTTAATATAACACTGTCTAAATCTATTCATATTACAAATGACAAGATCTCATTCTTTTTATGGCTGAGTAATATTCCAGTGTATATATGTACCACATTTTCTCCATTCATTCATCTGTAGCTGTCACTTAGTGGCCTAACTTAGTTTTATCTGTCCATAGAGGTAAGTCATTGCCCTTTGTATTCTTGATTTAGCAAGAACATGAGGGAAATCCAACATTGTAAATAAACTCTAACTGTAAACTATTATATTTCTTTCTCTTTTTCAGGCAAAAACTTATTGTACCAAATGGAAGTTGCCCTGTTATTCTGAATACTTATTTTTGTGAGAAAGTTGTTGCCAAAGAAGATTCAAAAATAATACATGAAGCACACTGTTGGGACACACTCCTTCCAAGAAGTATCACTTTGGCTCAGATGTTTAGATTTAGGAATCTAACATATAAATCACCTGAAAGCCAGGTAAATTTTCATTTGTTTTAGATGTTTTATGCTTTGTAATAATATTGGACTTGAAAGGTATAAGCAAAGATGTTTACCTTTGGTTCCCCTTCAAATATTCAGTAAATATATATGCTAGAACATCTTGTTATTATTGTTATGTCTGAAGAAAGTATGAAGTGGCTCAGTATTTGGTAGTAGTCTTTTCATAGTATTTCATCTATATAATTGTGTTTTTTTAATCTTTATTCTAATCCATCAAAATATATGATTTTTTATTTTTTATTCTCATTTTGTAATTGTCTAAGAATTTTGCTTAAGCCTTTTACTTATCAGAAAAGTCATTTTTTTCTTTTTCACAGTATCTATATCCCTTGGGATAAAAAGAACTGCATAAACTTGAAATTATATGCTGTAGATTGTCTTTTGAAATTTTATTGGCCCTGAGTCATGATCATTTGCCAAGATATATTTAGGGAACCATTAAATTTCACTCATAGAAGGCAGGAAGGGCACTCCAAGGATCATTCCAGGCTCTAAGTGTCTATGACTCCATGTGCACCATCTCAGGTTCACCCAATTAGCTGAATCAGCACTGAACAGAATGCTAAGGCTGACAGATCGTATGAGGGGATATAAGAAAAAGAAAAGTGGGGGTGCCTGGGTGGCTCAGTCGGTTAAGTGTCTGCCTTCAGCTCAGGTCCATTAGGCTCCTTGCTCAGCAGGGATCCTGCTTCTCCCTCTGCCTGCTGCTCCCCCTGCTTGTGCTCTCTTTCTCTCTGACAAATAAATAAATAAAATCTTAAATTAAAAAAAGAAAAAAGTATACAAACTTGCATCTTGTTTGTAAATGTTTCAACAAGCATACTCTCCCTTTGATTATCAAAAGAAGTATCTGAAGGGAATAATGGGGAAAAGAGGGCTCTCTAATTAATTTAATTTATGAGTCAAAGGGCATTACTGCTTTAACATTTAGTTGTAAATAGCTATTGATACTAAATTCTTGAGATAACATTTTTGTCTTAACAACAGTGACAATGAAGCTGCAGTATAACATCATGGTTATGAATATAGGCTTTAGAACCAGGTATCCTGGTTCAAATTCTGCCTCAACCACTTATTGCTGAGTAACACTGGGCAAGATACATAATTTTTCTGTGTTTTGATATTTTTATCTTTAAAATGGTAATAATGATATAATCTACCCACTTGGGTAGTTATGAGGTTAAATACGTTGGTTATATAAGTACAGTACATAAAGAAAAGTACCTGGAATGTCCTCTAGAAGTGTTACCTTACTATGATATTTAATATTATTGTAAAGGGTTGTTGGGAGTCTACATGAGCCTGTAAAGTGTCTAGCCTAGTAGACTGCACACAACAAGCACTTAATAATGACTTAATTTTGAAACCCTAGTCATTCTTTTGTTTTTTAGTGTCCTGTTGGGATTGTTTATCTCATAAAAGAAAAATTTTCTAGATTACCATGAAGTATTGTAATAGCAGGACTTTACATGTTTTCAAAGACCCAAAATGATCTGTGCTTCTCCTGATTGGAAACACTCTGCTGTTCCCATGTTATCTTGCTCACCTTGCCCTCCTCAACAGCATTAGTTACCTGGCAGACACAGAGGCACATGCAATGTCTTATCTTTATCATTCCTTTCTTGTTCTGCAGTTACGTCAGAAGATTGCCTCATAATGTCATGATTTGGTACATACCATGCTGTTATGAGTTAAACTGAAATTGTTCCCTTTGCATGTCTTGGCCAGGTTATGTGTAGTGGTCTCACTACAATGTGGACAGACTGCACCCATGGACATGAGGAAGCCAAACAGCACTTCCCAGCCCAAGCTCTCCTGAGGGATTCTCTCCTGGATGCAGTGGAAAGCCAGGGAGCTGCCACATGGTCAGGAGTTGGGGTCCGAGTAGTGGTACAGAGAGTTTACTATCTTCCCTGCAGATATCAGCAGGGAGGTGGTTCAGCTGCTCCACCTGGATCAGACTTACCTAGAGTTCGGTGAGTAATTAAGACACAGGCATGGGTGCTAGGGTCATTTAGAGAAAGTAGAGACTCTTCCTAGAGAAAGTAGAGACTCTTGGCTGCATTCACCATATATGTGAGTTTTTATTTTTTATGTTTTTTTCTTGCATCAAAATTTGGGACACGTTGTGTGACAGAGGAGTCTGTTTATTTAATATAAAAAGTCCTACTAAAAATTTAATTTGTTACATTTACTTTTACCTTTAATGGTTCATGTTATTGGAAGTAATATAGACAGGAAATACTGGTCTTCTAGAAAAGCCAGGACATAGGGTTACCATACCTAAAATGACCACTGCAGTATCTGTCAAGTTTTATGTATCTTAAAAACCTAAGTAAATAAATGGCAGTTAGCAAATCTATGGCTTTCAAAGAGTGCTATTCTAACCTATTTCAGCACTACCTAATAGAACTTTCTGCAGTGATGTAAATGTTGTATGTTTGTACTATCCAGTGAGGTAGTCACTGACCACGTATGGTTACTGAGCATTCAGAATATGGCTAATGGGACTGAGGAACTAAATTTCAAGTTTTATTTAATATCAATTAACTTTAAGTAGCCCCATGTGGCTAGTGGCTACGTTGGTGGACAGCGCAGCTACATGAGCCAAACCCATAATTCAAAGTACTTTGCTCATACTAACTATGGGAATGATATCTTCTTTTACTTGTATTTATGCCCTTTCTGTGTTTTTTCAAATAGCTATAGTCATGTCATTGACTGAAGAGTTTATTTATGTCAGAGCCTTGGTATAACCTTTTGAGGTTATATTACTTTCTATTTGAAACTGCCCTCAAAGCAGTGAGATGGACTTATAATAGAAATTAAAAGTATAGGGGCGCCTGGGTGTCTCAGTCGTTATGTGTCTGCCTTCAGCTCAGGTCATGATCCCAGGGTCCTGGGATCGAGCCCTGCATCAGGCTCCCTGCTCTGTGGGAAGCCTGCTTCTCCCTCTCCCACTCCCCCTGCTTGTGTTCCCTCTCTCACTGTGTCTCTCTCTGTCAAATGGATGAATAAGGTCTTTAAAAAAAAAAAAAAAAAGGAGCGACAAGAAACATTTGTGTTAATTATGAATCCTCTTCAGGTGGGTGGCACTTTATTTGAAAGTCCTATGAATTTCAAAAAGTCTCTTTAGGTGTAGAGTTAGAGAATATTTCTTTTGGATTTATAGGAAAAATTTTAATTTTATTTTGTTTGGAATATGTGTATGTCTGAAATGATTCTATCAGTTTTAGGGTTTTTAACTTACAGGTGTAGACCAGTCTTGTAGTCTTTAACTTAAATCTGTGGTAAACCTAAATAGATCTGAGCCAGTTATAGATCAGACATAGGTTTTATTTTATGTATTTTGTGGAATGTATCCAGCCTTAGGCTTTGGAGAAGGAAATACTGGACAACCTAAGCAGTGATGATCTTGGTAAAGCTTCTCCAGCTCAGCACATAGACCACACACTCAGAGGAGATTGGGGACAGCAGGGACTGAGTCACAATGATGAGAAAGCAAGGCAAAACTGACAATGAGGTTGCTTCCTTATGAGTAATCACAAGCAATGGACACCTTGAATCCTGTCCCTCTAGCTCCTTTGGTGGTACTTGTTTTACTTGTTAAGCAAAAAGAATTGGAAGCTAACTTCTGGTGAATTGCTGCCAATGGCTGGCATTATGAATGTTTTGGATTTGTACCTTCAACATACACTGGAACATATCACATGAGACTGTGCTAGGTTGTGGATTGAAAAAAGGCCAGGCATAAACCTCAAAAACAAGAAAATAACTTGTTATTTTCAGTTATTCAGTTATTCAGCTGTAATTAAATATGCATTGTGTGTGCTGTATTTCCTGTAGCACACATGAGATTATACAATGCTGAGGGTAGAGGATATTAGTCCCATTTCACAGATGAGGAAACTGAGCCTCAGAGAGGTTCTTACTTGCTGACAGTTATACAGGTGGACAAAAAGAATAACATCATAAGATATAGAATCCCAAACATGTCAGGGTTGTACGGAGTATGGAGCTGAAAGAAAGGGGATAAAATGAGTTAGGACCAAGCTGTGATTGATTAAGATTAAGCCTGACTTGGGGGGTCAGGTCATCCTGGGCAGCAGGAGTAGTGAAAGTACCCAGTCATTGGGGAGAATTGATTGGATTGTGTTAAGAAAGTGAACCTTTGAGCCTTCCGGGAGCGCCGAGGTGCGCCTGCGCGGCACCGGGTCCCAGCGGGCACTTTGAATTTCGCTCCCGGAGTCGCGTCTCGCGATGCTGGGCTTCCAAGACTGGGTCTTGACGGCTCGCGATACTGCAGCGAGTGGCGCTTTGCTCCCGGATCCGCGCCAGAGACTTAAAGGATGGCCTCCTCAGATCTGGAACAATCATGCTCTCATATTAATGAAAAGATTGCCAACATTAAAAGAACTCTGTTACTAAGAAATTGTGGTCAGGAACCTACCTTGAAGACTATATTAGATAAAATAGGAGATGAAATCATTGTAGTAAATGAACTTCTAAAAAATTGGAATTGGAGATTCAATATCAAGAACAAACCAACCATTCACTCAAGGAACTCTGAATCTCTTGAAGAAGTTTATAAAGATGTGGAGCATCTCAAAGAAAACATTCCTCCCCATTTGCCTCAAGTAACAGTAAGCCAGAACTTTGCTAATGTGTCAGATCTTGACCCTGAAGAACCAAAGTTGAGGAAACTGTACCCACAAAGAAGCCCCCAAAAGAACAAAGAAGTATTAAAGAAATGCCGTTTATAACTTCTGATGAATTTAATGGCATTCCAGTGTACATGAAATCTCGCTTAACCTATTGTCAAATTAATGATGTTATTAAAGAAATCAACAAGGCGGTGGTTAGTAAATATAAGATCCTACATCAACCAAAAAAGTCAATGAGTTCTGTGGCCAGAAATCTCTATCACAGATTTATTGACGAAGAAACAAAGGATACCAAAGGTCGTTATTCCATAGTGGAAGCTGACATAAAGGAGTTCACAACTTTGAAAGCTGACAAGCGGTTTCACGTGATCCTGAATATCTTACGACACTGCCGGAGGCTCTCAGCGGTCCGAGAGGGGGGCCTTACCCGATACCTTATAACCTGAAGCCTGTGGGTTTTTTTGAACTGGCTAACAATAGGGTGTAGAGGCCGCTCACATAGTTTCCTTATATGTAATTTCTTTATATATAAAATTTCTTTGGCTTTTTCATTTTCTTTTCTAGCTTCCTATAAAAATGAAACATTTTAGTAAGTAAAGCATATATATTTTAAAATTCACTTTCTTTCAGCACATATTTAACCCCCTACCACATGAGCCTCTGTGCTAGGCATATAATGGAACTAAAAAATATTCATGGTTAGTTTTTGTGTTTAGTGACAGTGCTGTAGACCTCAGTAAGACAGATACACATGTGATAATGGAAGGAAAAGGTCAAGAAGATAAGGTCAAGGGTACCCAGGCTTTTTTTTTTAAGTAGTCTCCACACCCAGCATGGAGCTCAGCATGAGGCTTGAACTCACCCCTGAGAGCAAGACCTGAGCTGAGATGAAGAGTCAGACACTTAACCAAATAAGCCACCCAGGTGCCCCAATGAGACTCAGGCTCTTTAGAATTAAAGGTCGTTAATGTCAAAATTCTATCAATGGCATTTCAGTCTACAGGCAAAAGTTGGATTTGTAGGCAGCCCTTCCATGTAATGATTCTGCTTTCCCATATATTGTTAGGGAACAGCTTACCTGAAATGCATTTGGTATAAACCAATCTATAAACATCAACCTGTAATGAAATTGTAATAAAAATATACTGAGATGAAAAAGATTAAAAAAAAAAAGAAAATGAACCTTTGAACAGAAAATCATAGCATTTGAGCTTGGGTTTGAGGACAAGGCTTCTGAGATGTCTTTTGGGTACACAAAGGTATTATTGTAAAACTGATTATTAATATTTTCTAGACTCATAATGCTATAATAATGATCAAGTTCCAGTTTACAAGCAAAATTAATATAGAAGTAGAATTATACTTAATCCTGTACTAATTCTTTGCCTATATATATATATATATATACATATATATATATATAATCAAAAGCGTTAAAATATTTGCTTTGGAGGATCATTTAGAAACATGTTTGCTAATGTAGACTTTTATTTATATACATGTAGCATGTATATAAAAGAAAACATTATTAAAAGACTTAAGTTTATAGTTTGGAAGATTCCTTTCTTTTCTACTTACAGTTTCTACCTGTAACTTTGGGTGAACTCCTGTGCAGCACATGGGAGTCATTCTCATCCAGAGGCATGACTGCAGCAGACAGGGGAGATGGCATAGGGACCCCTTACACTGAGGGCAGCTCCAGGTCTGCTCTCTTGCCATAACTGGCTATGCCTCAGAGATCCTTCTATCAGTGAACTGAAAGACAGTGTTGATCACTATGTGTTTTCCATAAAGTGCCAGAAATTACCATATCCTAAGAAATTAAGGCTTGCAAAAAAAGAAATGACTCTGTCATATGGTAAATATTTTGCCACAATAATTCTCTCTTTTCTGCTCAAACAAGGCCCGATGACTCCTCATGGAGCACTGTGGTGAGTCTTACATCTAAGTGTACTTAGTGCCTCAACCATAGGTGTCTATCTCAATCTGTTCCCAGTGCTTTAGCAGTCTCACTTTTCTAAGATCAGTAAGACCTCATCTTCTGATGGCAGACAGCCAGATTGTTGCCAACTTTGAAATAAAAGGAAATTCATTTGGAGCCAGCCAGTCCTGAACAGGGTCACATGGGTTCAGTCAAAAGGCTCATTTCTTCTGAGCTGTGAAACATTATCTAAATACACTTTAGATTTCAGGGGTGTCTGGGTAGCTCAGTTGGTTGAGCATCCAACTCTTGGTTTCCGCTCAGGTTGTGATCTCATGGGTTGTGAGATAGAGCCCTGCGTCCAGCTCCACACTCATTGGGGAGTCTGCTTGAAGATTCTCTCCCTCTGCCCCTCCCCCCCACTTGCACGTGCTCATGTTCTCTCTAAAACAAATAAACCTTTAAAATACATATATATACACACATACACACACACACACACACACACACACACATATATATATACACTTTAGATTATACACACACACACACTTTAGATTTCAGAAATATAACATGTAAATCTCCTGTCCCTTGTTCTTCTGGATGACTTCTTTTAACTCAAGCTATTAAAGAAAACACTTCTTTTTTTTTTTTTTAAGATTTTATTTATTTATTTGAGAGAGAGAGAGCATGAGCAGAGGGAATGGCAGAGGGAGAAGCAGACTCCCCTCTGAGCAGGGAGCCCGATGTGGGGCTCGATCCCGGGACTCCAGGATCATGACCCGAGCCAAAGGCAGATGCTTAAGCGACTGAGCCGCCCAGGTAGCCCTAAAGAAAACACTTCTACAAAGTTTATCAAGGTGTTATAGGTCAGAATAACCAATACAAACTTAAGTTTTATAAATCACTAAAATCAAAAGTAACAAAAAAGCAACTTCGAAAGCACTCCCTAAGCACTAATCTAGGCAGACTGTTCAGAGCCCAAACCCACCTTTATCTAGATTCACTGAATATTGAATGAATGTTAAATAAATGCATGACTATAAAGCAACAGGCTTTTTTTTTTTTTTTTACCAGAAAGGGAGCCCTGGTCTTGGAGATAATTTGTAATAGAGGAAACTGAGGCAAAGAAAAGTGAATTCCCTGGTAACTCCCTACCTCATGGCAGAGCAGTCCCTGGATCATGTTTCCTCACTCCCCATCCATGCTGGTTGCCATTAAATATTGACTTTCTCCCTTTCTGAAACATCTGCTCCTTTCTCCTTCAGATATTTAACTTGTAGACAAATAATTTAATTTTATCCTTTAGAGATGTACATTCTTTCTTGCCTGTCATTGCAGAAGTATTGATAATGGGAGAGTTAGTCTTTTGTGAGGGCATTTAATTCAAACAGTTTGCTCAGTGGTCTTATGTTTGGACAAAAAGCTGGAATTTCAGAACCTCCCAGTTTAATAGTTATCATGCATTATAGTTGTATGGAAATTCGTTGAGCTGAACTCAGGAAAAGAGCACATTTTTCTTTCTTCAAACCTTGATATTTTATTTTCTCTTTTCATCTTTTGACTCTTCCTTTAGTCTCTTCTCTTGTATTTCTTCTTCCTTTTCACCATGGAAAAATTTAAAAAAAATCCACCATTGTCTTAGGCTAGGTTCTGGGTCCTCAGTGATTAGCAAAATCAGACATTGTCCTTATGCTCCTGGAGCACAGTCCAGTGGGGAAGTCCCACACAAAACAATTAAAAACAAATACATTTATGATTATAAGTTGTGATATGTGCTCTGGTAAGAAAAGTAGGACACTAGGAAAGAGACCAATGGAGAAGGGGCAGATTTAGTTTAGAGGATTCAAGGATGGGTATTGTAAGGTAGTGCTATTTAAGCTGGCACCTGAAAGATAAGTGGATGTTAGGTAAAAAGCAAATGAAAGAGAATTGCAGTGGAAGAGAGAATACCTTTGAAAGCTCGTAGGGGTGCTGGGTGGCTCATTCGGTTGGTCATCTGCCTTTGGCTCAGGTCATGATCCCGGAGTCCCGGGATCAAGCCCCAGGTAGGACTCCCTGCTCAGCGGGGAGTCTGCTTCTCCCTCTCTTTCTGCCCTTCCCCCCACTTGTGCTCTGTCTCTCTCTATCTCTCTCTCATTGAAAGCTCCTAGACAGGAGGGAGAAGCTGATGTGGCCAAGATGTGTGGGCCAGTGGGAGAGCCCAGAGAGGCAGGCCAGCCATAGGCTGCACACATGGTCTATAGTGTTTGCCATGGCTGTCCACTGACCCAAAATAAACTTTACCTGTTTGGAAATTACTTTAGTTGTCAGATGGAAAATGGTTTGGGAAGAGGAGGAGGCACATGGACCAGGTCCCAGTGGAAGTGGAGAGACCAGGAAGAGGCAGACTGTAGGAGTCCCAAGTCAGCCTCGGCTCCTGAGTCTCGTGTGGCACCACTGGGATGTGGAGAAAAGGATCACCTTCTAAATGTGTGTGAAGACTTGAGAATGGATTGGATATGGGGAGAGGGAAGTACAAGGAAATAATAAGAATGATGCTTGGTTTGATTGCTTGGTGGAATGATGAGCTAATTACTGAGGTGAGAAAAACTGGGATAAGAACAGGTTTGGAGGGAAGCTGAAGAATTCAGTTTGGGGCCTATTTAGTTCGAGATTCCTGAGACATCTAAGGAGAGGTGTCAGATGAGAAAGTTGAATATAAAGATCTCACATTCAGAGAAGGACTTTAGGTTGGAGATAAACATTTGGCAGTTTTCAGCCTATAGCTGGTTGACGAGCTCCCAAGGCACTAGAGGGCATGCAGTGAAAAGGCAGATACCTCCAGCCCTCGTCCCAGGTGGTTTCTCCTGCTCTTCCTCTCCACACCCCTTCTAGGAGTGTTTGTCACAGCTAGTAAGTCTCTAAAACCAGGGCAGCGGATGAGATCATGTTAGGGAAAAAGTAGACAAGAAGAAAAGAAGAAATGCTAGCATAGAGATCTAAAGTCCTGTAGCATTGGCAAACAGGTAGAAGAGGGGACCAGCAAAGGGGATTAAAGAGGAAGGGCTAATGGTAGAAGAGGAAAACCCAGTGTACTGTGGCAGGCACAAAAGATACAGGATTTTCCATTTGTGCAAATGACAGCTAAGTTGGTGGTGCAGAGAATCCTAATAAAATAAGGACTGAAAACATGTACAATGGATTGCTGAGTTCTATATAACTTTATGAACAGGAGGTGCAGGGGAGAGGTGAGACTGGAAGCTAGTTGGTGGGGAGTTGAAGAGTGAGTGGGAGGTGGTGAGGAAGGACAGGTTTTGATAGCAAGTGCTTTGTTGATGCATAGGAGAATGAGAATGTCAAATGTTCAGCAGAACTACAAAACTCATGAGGGCATTCTGTCCATGGTTTCCAGTATAGGTACCATTTTTCTTTTAAAAATGCATTGAGGTACACTTACTGTGATAGGCACTGAGTAGTATATAGAATTGTTAATCACTATATTGTACACCTGAAACTGATATAACACTCTTTGTTAAATATATTGGAATTAAAATTTTTAAAAATGCATTGAGGTAGAGGCAGACCATTAATGGGAAAGGCAGAAGGTCTGGAATCAGACTGATCTAGGTTCAAATGCTGATTCTGCCACTTAGTAGGAAGACAGGGCAAAATGTTTCCTTATTTATGAAATTGGAATTATTTCTTTCCATTATCCAGGTTCATGATGAAAATTAACTGAGATTATATACATAATGTGTTTAGCATTATGCTTCTCATATAAGGACTCAATAGAAGGTGGCTCACTGGCTCTTTAAAAGCAAGTGCAAAGATTTAAAAATTGTAAAATACTGATAAATAACATTGTTACAATAATAGAAACCTAAAATAAACAAAGAAGAAGATCATATTACAAACCAGCATTCATGTTAGAGTTGAGTCTGTTGCCTGGCTGCAGGAGAAGCTTGATTGAAGGTGGTTTTTACTCCTGTCCTTTTGCACCACCCCCTTGCTGTGCAGCCCCCCCATCAACAAGGAGTTGCTGCTCATTTACTTTATTTTTTTTTAAGATTTTATTTATTTATTCATGAGAGACAGAGGGAGAGAGAGAGAGAAGCAGAGGGAGAAGCAGGCTTCCAAGGAGCAGGGAGCCCGATGCGGGACTCCATCCCAGGACCCTGGGATCATGACCTGAGCCGAAGGCAGACGCTTAACCATCTGAGCCACCCAGGCGCCCGCTGCTCATTTACTTTAGAAAACAAACATTTATATAAACTCATACATATGAAATGTGACTACTGCCTTCTAAATGATGGAGACATAAAAGTTCCTCTGTAATAAACATTTGGCAGAAAACTGCCCTAGTGCTGGGTCCAGTATTGGATGGTGCTGGTAATTATGGCTGGTATATTTTTGTCTTTGTCTAGAGATTTAAAGACATCCCAGACTCCTGATGGTGAAAATGATACAATATTAAAGCAGAATGAGGAACATGAATTAGTAGATTGTGGATATGATGATTAGTGAGCTTTATGATGATTAGCTTTTGTGTGTGTTTGGACAATAGAGAAAGACTTGTATCAAGTTTGCAAGATTCCTTTTGATGAGAAGGCTGTAAGCTGTGGCACATTGATTCCACAGTTGTGTGCTCACCAGTCAGGTCTCCCTAGGTGCATGCAACTCTTCTCCCTGCTTGTAAACATTTGCTTTTCTTCCTATTAAATGACTGGATGATAAAGTGGACTTAATGTCTCCTTTTCTGTGCATAGAGATGGAGTGGCATGGCATTCTTTCTCCAGAACAGAGATACATATGTGTCAGTGATGAAAGAGCCCAAAGGAAAGACTCCATCTCCTCAACAGTACACAGGACCATTTCACCTGCTCTCCTCCGTACTACCACATACCAGAATCTGTGGAGAGGTTTTGATGATTAACCTACTTAGCATCATACTCTCATAAGGTTGTTATTATTATCCATACTTTATTTCTGAAGTTTCTTTTCTTCTTCATGTTGTAGAAAAGTTGGAATTAACTCTTTTTCAATGACTTGAGTATTTTTATTGCAGTGCAAAAGATATGAGAGCAGGGATTCATTTTTTTTAATGTATTCTTATAAATGATATGAACCATATCCCATTCTTTAGATTTTCCTCACTTGTGCTCTCAGTGAATTTAAATCCTCTTTTAATCATTAGCTCTGTATTCATAAGTCTTAGATAAACATTTCAGTCTCAGCTACCCAGCTCTTAACTTTTGCTTGCTTCCCCTCTAAGACAATTCTTGGTGGTCTGTATGATATACCAAGGTCATTTTGCCATATTTTCTTTGCAGTCCTATATTTACAGAGTTTTGCAGTTATAACAATAATCTAATATTAGAACATCTTTGTGACCTCAAATTAAACCCCAGACCCATTGACTGTTTACTTCTCCTTCCCCCAGCCTGTGGCAACCACTAATTTTCTATCTCTATGGATTTGCCTGTTTTGGACATATATAAATGGAACTATACAATGTATGGTCTTATGACTGGCTTCTTTCACGTAAATATTTTCAAGGCTCACCCATGTTGTAACATGTTGATCCATGTTGTGACATGTATCGGTATTTCATTCCATTGTATGGGTATGCCATATTCAGTTTATTTATCAGGTGATGGACATCGGTTGTTTCTGCTTTTGAGCAATATGAATAGTGCTTCTATGAACATCTGTGTACAGGTTCTTTCTGTGAATGTATGTTTTCAGTTCTCTTGAGTATATATTTAGGAGTAGAGTTGCTGGGTCATATGGTAACTCTGTTTAATTCTATGAAGAGTTAAACTGTTTTCCAAAGAAACTACCATTTTCCATTCCCACCAGCAGTGTATGAGGACTCCAGTCTCTCCACATCCTCACCAAGACTTGTGATTATCTTTCTTATAGCCATCCAAATGGATGTGAAGTGGTATATCCTTGTTGCTTTGACTTGCTGTTCCCTAAGGATTGATGATGTTGAGTGTGTTTTCATATGCTTTTTGACTATTTGTCAAACTACTTTGGAGAATGCATCTTCAGATCCTTTGCTTGTTTTGGGTTATTTGTCCCTTTTTTGTTGAATTCTAAGAATTCTTTATTTATTCTGGTTACAAGACTCTTATCATATATATGATTTGAAAATATATTCTCCCATTCTGTGGAGTATTTTTTCCACTTTTTTGATAGTGTCCCTTGAAACACAAAAGTTTAGAACTTTAATAATGTCTAATTTATCTTTTTTTTCCCTCTTGTGCTTTAGTGTTTTGGTGTCACATCTAAGAAACAGTTGCCTAATCCAAGATTATGAAAATTTACTCCTATATTTTATTCTAAGAGTTTTACAATTTATAGTCTTGTATTTAGGCCCATGATCCATCTGAGTTAATTTTTGTGTGTCGTGTGAGGCAGGGGTTCATCGTTTTACATGTGTGTATATCCAGTTGTCCAATACCATTGACTAAAAAGACTCTTCTTTCTCTTTGAAACTTTCTTGGTACCCTTTTTGAAAATCAGTCAACCACAGGTATAAGTGTTTATTTCTGGACTGTCATTTTTCTTCCATTGACCTATATATCTGTCTTTATGCCAGTACCATAATGATCTTAATTACTAAAACGTTAATCATACATTTGGAAATCAGAGTGTAAGCCCTTTAACTGTTTTTTTAAGATTGTGTTCAGAATTCTTAGTCTCTTAGATTTACATTTTAATTTCAGAATGAGCTTGTCAATTTTGGAATAAAACGGGGTTTTGATAGACATTATGTTGAATCTGTAGATCACATTGAAAAGAATTGTCATTTTATTTATTTTTTTCTTTCAATTTTTTATTGTTATGTTAATCACCATACATTGTATCATTAGTTTTTGATGTAGTGTTCCATGATTCATTGTTTGTGCATAACACCCAGTGCTCCACGCAGAACGTACCCTCTTTAATACCCATCACCAGGCTAACCCATCCCCCATCCCCCTCCCCTCCAGAACCCTCAGTTTGTTATTCAGAGTCCATCGTCTCTCATGGTTCGTCTCCCCCTCCAATTTCCCCCCCTTCATTCTTCCCCTCCTGCTATCTTCTTCTTCTTTTTTTTTTTCCATAACATATATTGCATTATTTGTTTCAGAGGTACAGGTCTGTGATTCAACAGTCTTGCACAATTCACAGCACTCACCATAGCACATACCCTCCCCAATGTCTATCACCCAGTCACCCCATCCTTCCCACCCCACCCCCACTCCAGCAACCCTCAGTTTGTTTCCTGAGATTAAGAATTCCTCATATCAGTGAGGTCATATGATACATGGCTTTCTCTGATTGACTTGTTTCACTGAGCATAACACCCTCCAGTTCCATCCACGTCATTGTAAATGGCAAGGTCTCATTCCTTTTGATGGCTGCATGATATTCCATTGTATATATATGCCACATCTTCTTTATCCATTCATCTGTCGATGGACATCTTGGCACTTTCCACAGTTTGGCTATTGTGGACATTGCTGCTATTAACATCGGGGTGCACGTACCCCTTCGGATACCTACATTTCTATCTTTGGGGTAAATACCCAGTAGTACAATGGCTGGATCGTATGGTAGCCCTAGTTTCAACTTTTTGAGGAACCTCCATACTGTTTTCCAGAGTGGTTGCACCAGATTGCATTCCCACCAACAGTGTAGGAGGGTTCCCCTTTCTCCGCATTCCTGCCAACATCTGTCCTTCCCTAACTTGTTAATTTTAGCCATTCTGACTGATGTGAGGTGGTATCTCATTGAGATTTGGATTTGGATTTCCCTGATGCCGAGTGATGTTGAGCACTTTTTCATGTGTCACTTGGCCATTTGGATGTCTTCTTTGGAAAAAAGTCTGTTCATGTCTTCTGCCCATTTCTTGATTGGATTATTTGTTCTTTGGGTGTTGAATTTGATAAGTTCTTCATAGATTTTGGATACTAGCCCTTTATCTGATATGTCATTTGCAAATATCTTCTCCCATTCTGTCGGTTGTCTTTTGCTTTTGTGGACTGTTTCTTTTGCTGTGCAAAAGCTTTTTATCTTGATGAAATCCCAATAGTTCATTTTTGCTCTTGCTTCCCTTGCCTTTGGCGATGTTTCTAGGAAGAAGTTGCTGCGGCTGAGGTCAAAGAGGTTGCTGACTGTATTCTCCTTTAGGATTTTGATGGACTCCTGTCTCATGTTTAGGTCTTTCAACCATTTGGAGTCTATTTTTGTGTGTGGTGTAAGGAAATGGTCCAGTTTCATTCTTCTGCATGTGGCTGTCCAATTTTCCCAACACCATCTGTTGAAGAGACTGTCTTTTTTCCATTGGACGTTCTTTCCTGCTTTGTCAAAGATTAGTTGACCATAGAGTTGAGGGTCCATTTCTGGGCTCTCTATTCTGTTCCATTGATCTATGTGTCTGTTTTTGTGCCAGTACCATACTGTCTTAATGATGACAGCTTTGTAATAGAGATGGAAGTCCAGAATTGTGATGCCCCCAGCTTTGTTTTTCTTTTTCAACATTCTGCTGGCTATTTGGGGTCTTTTCTGGTTCCATACAAATTTTAGGATTATTTGTTCCTTTTCTTTGAAAAAAGTGGATGGTATTTTAATGGGGATTGCATTGAATGTGTAGATTGCTCTAGGTAGCATCGACATCTTCACAATATTTGTTCTTCCAGTCCATGAGCATGGAACGTTTTTCCATTTCTTTGTGTCTTCCTCAGTTGCTTTCATGAGTATTTTATAGTTTTCTGAGTACAGATTCTTTGCCTCTTTGGATAGATTTATTCCTAGGTATCTTATGGTTTTGGGCGCAATTGTAAATGGGATCGACTCCTTAATTTCTTTCTTCTGTCTTGTTGGTGGTGTATAGGAATACCACTGATTTCTGTGCATTGATTTTATATCCTACCACTTACTGAATTCCTGTATGAGTTCTAGCAGTTTTGGGGTGGAGTCTTATGGATTTTCCACATAAAGTATCCTATCATCTGCAAAGAGTGAGAGTTTGACTTCTTCTTTGCCTATTTGGATGCCTTTTCTTTCTTTTTGTTGTCTGATTGTGGTGGCTAGGACTTCTAGTACAATGTTGAATAGCAGTGGTGATAGTGGACATCCCTACCGTGTTCCTGACCTTAGGGGGAAAGCTGTCAGTTTTTCCCCATTGAGAATGATATTCGCTGTGGGTTTTTCATAGATGGTTTTTATGATATTGAGGTATGTATCCTCTATCCCTATATTCTAAAGAGTTTTGATCAAGAAAGGATGCTGTACTTTGTCAAATGGTTTTTCTGCATCTATTGAGAGGATCATATGATTCTTGTTCTTTCTTTTATTCATGTCTTGTATCACACTGATTGATTTACGGATGTTGAACCAACCTGCAGCCCAGGGATAAATCCCACTTGGTTGTGGTGCATAATCCTTTAATGTACTGTTGGATCCTATTGGCTAGTATTTTGGTAAGAATTTTTGCATCCATGTTCATCAAGGATATTGATCTGTAATTCTCCTTTTTGATGGGGTCTTTGTCTGGTTTGGGGATCAAGGTAATGGTGGCCTCACAAAATGAGTTTGGAAGTTTTCCTTCCATTTCTATTTTTGGAAAGTTTCAGAAGAATAGGTATTAAGTCTTCTTTAAATGTCTGATAGAATTCCCCTGGGAAGCCATCTGGCCCTGGGCTTTTGTTTGTTGGGAGATTTTTGATGACCGCTTCAATTTCCTTAGTGGTTATAGGTCTGTTCAGGTTTTTTATTTCTCCCTGGTTCAGTTTTGGTAGTTGATACATCTCTAGGAATGCATCCATTTCTTCCAGATTATCTAATGTGCTGGCATATAGTTGCTCATAATATGTTCTTATAATTGTTTGTATTTCTTTGGTGTTGGTTGTGATCTCTCCTCTTTCATTCATGATTTTGTTGATTTGGGTCATTTTTCTTTTTGATAAGTATGGCCAGGGGTTTATCAATCTTGTTAATTCTTTCAAAGAACCAGCTCCTAGTTTCATTGATCTGTTCTCCTGTTCTTTTGGTTTCTATTTCATTGATTTCTGCTCTGATCTTTATTATTTCTCTTCTCCTGCTGGGTTTAGGCTTTATTTGCTGTTCTTTCTCCAGCTCCTTTAGGTGTAGGTTTCGGTTGTGTATTTGAGACCTTTCTTGTTTTTTGAGAAAGGCTTGTATTGCTATATACTTTCCTCTCAGGACTGCCTTTGCTGCATCCCAAAGATTTTGAACAGTTTTGTTTTCATTTTCACTGGTTTCCATGAATTTTTTTAATTCTTCTTTAATTTCCTGGTTGACCCATTCATTCTTTAGTAGGATGCCCTTTAGCCTCCATGGATTTGAGTTCTTTCCAACTTTCCTCTTGTGACTGAGTTCTAGTTTCAACGTATTGTGGTCTACAAATAATGCAGGGAATGATCCCAATCTTTTGATACCGGTGGAGACCTGATTTGTGACCTAGGATGTGATCTATTCTGGAGAATGTTCCATGGGCACTAGAGAAGAATGTGTATTCTGTTGCTTTGGGATGGAATGTTATGAATATGTCTGTAAAGTCCATTTGGTCCAGTGTTTCATTTAAAGTCTTTATTTCCTTGTTGATCTTTTGCTTAGATGATCTGTCCATTTCAGTCAGGGGGGTGTTAAAGTCCCCCACTATTATTGTATTGTTGTCAATGTGTTTCTTTGCTTTTGTTATTAATTGCCTTATATAATTGGCTGCTCCCACGTTAGGGGCATAGATATTTACAATTGTTAGATCTTTGTGTTGGATAGACCCTTTAAGTAGGATATAATGTCCTTCCTTATCTCTTATTACAGTCTTTGGTTTAAAATCTAATTTGTCTAATATAAGGATTGCCACCCCAGCTTTCTTTTGGTGTCCATGAGCATGGTAAATGGTTTTCCACCCCCTCACTTTCAATCTAGGGGTTTCTTTGGGTCTAAAATGAGTCTCTTGCAGACAGCATATTGATGGGTCTTGTTTTTTAAAACAATCTAATAGCCTGTGTCTTTTGATTGGGGAATTTAGCCCATTTACAGTCAGGGTAACTATTGAAAGATATGAATTTAGTGCCATTGTATTGCCTGTAAGGTGCATGTTACTGTATATTGTCTGTGTTCCTTTCTGGTCTATGCTGTGTTTAGGCTCTCTGCTTAGAGGACTCCTTTCAATATTTCTTGTAGGGCTGGTTTCGTGTTTGCAAATTCCTTTAATTTTTGTTTGTCCTGGAAGCTTTTTATCTCTCCTTCTATTTTCAGTGACAGCCTAGCTGGATATAGTATTCTGGGCTGCATATTTTTCTCGTTTAGTGCTCTGAAGATATCATGCCAGTCCTGTCTGGCCTGCCAGGTCTCTGTGGATAGGTCTGTTGCCTATCTAATGTTTCTACCATTATAGGTTGCAGTCTCTTCTCCCGAGCTGCTTTCAGGATTTTCTCTTTGTCTCTGAGACTCGTAAGTTTTACTATTAGATGTTGGAATGTTGACCTCTTTTTACTGATTTTGAGAGGGGTTCTCTGTGCCTCCTGGATTTTGATGCCTGTTTCCTTCCCCACATTAGGGAAGTTCTCTGTTATAATTTGCTCCAATATACCTTCTGCCCCCCCTCTCTTTCTTCTTCTTCTGGGATCCCAATTATTCTAATGTTGTTTCGTCTTATGGTATCGCTTATCTCTCGATCTGCCCTCGTGATCCAGTAGTTGTTTATCTCTCTTTTTCTCAGTGTCTTTATTTTCCATCATTTGGTCTTCTATATTGCTGATTCTCTTTTCTGCCTCATTTATCCTAGCAGTTAGTGCCCCCATATTTGATTGCACCTCATTAACAGACTTTTTGATTTCAACTTGGTTAGATTTTAGTTCTTCTATTTCTCTAGAAAGGGTTTCTCTAGTAACTTCGATGCTTTTTTCAAGCCCAGCTAGTATCTTTAAAATCATGATAATGAACTCTTGGTCCGACATCATACTAATGTCCGTATTGAGTAGGTCCCTGGCAGATGGTACTGCCTCTTGTTCTTTTTGTTGAGGTGCTTTTTTTCGTCTTGTCATTTTGTTCAGAGGACAATAGATGAATGAGAGAACAAAATGCTAACAGGGTAACAACGTCCCCAGAAAATATACTCTAAACAAATCAGAAAAGACCTGAAACCAGGGGAAAATAAAGAAAAAGAGAGATAAAAAAAAAAAGAAAAAGATAAAAACAAACAAAAACAGAACAAAAAAAACCCAATATGATCAAATATGATCAGGCTGGGGCATAGATCAGTGCTACATGCTAGATTTTGGGTGTATTTTGGTCTGTTAGAAGAAAGTGCCTCCTAAAATTTTAAATAAAGAAAGACATATATGTACAAAATAAGGGTTGATATGATGAAGGGATGGAATATGACTGTATAGATGAAAAGTATAAAAAATTTTATAAAAGGAATTGATAAGAAGTTGTTTGAAAAAAGAAAGAAGAGGATTTAAAAAAGAAAGAAAGAAAGAAAGAAAAAAGGGGGAAGAGAATGTGATCAAGCAGGAGACTGGAACAAAGATATACACTAGAGATTTAGGGTATATTTTATTCTGTTAGAAGAAACTGTATCTCAAAATTTTAAAGAGAACAACTTATATATATATGCCAAAAATAAGGGTAATTACTATGAAGGGATAGAATATGACTCTAAAAATGAAAAATAAGTTTTTTTAAAAAAGGGATTGATAAGATGTTGGTTGAAAAAGGGAAAAAGAACAACTAAAAAAACGCAGTTAAAAAAAATTACCATTGAAAGACTGAAGAATCATGGTAAAAAAGCCATGAATTCTATGTGCAGTGTTCCCCTAGCACTGGAGTTATGCCGTTCTCATTGATTGGTAAACTTGGTCTTGGCTGGCTGTTCTTGCTGATCTTCTGGGGGAGGGGCCTGTTGCCGTGGTTCCCAAATGTTTTTGCGGGAGGCGGAATTGCCCTGCCCTTTCCTGGTCTGGGCTAAGTAATCTGCTTGGGTTTGCTCTCAGGAGCTTTTGTTCCCTGCCTGCTTTCCATATAGCTTTGGGGGACAAGAGTGAAAATGGCGGCCTCCTAATCTCCGCCCCGGAGGAGCTGAGAACTCGGGGCCCCGCCCCTCAGGGCGCCCCCCATAGAAAAGCAGTCAGTCACTCCCGTCTCCCCAGTCTCTGGCCGCACTCCGTGCTCACCCGGCCTGTAACCGAGTGTTTCTACCTCTGGCACCCGACTCGGTGTGGAGTCTCCAAACCCAGCAGATCCCTGCAGTGCACTCCCACGCCGCTCCTCCCCAGGAAGGAAGGGGAGTCTCCCCGGATCTGCTGCTTATTGGGTCCCTGCTGGAGGAGCAGTGGCCCGACTGTGCCGCGGATCACAGTTTATGGCAACCCCGAGCTGAGAGCCGCACCTCGGCTCCGCCTCTACAGCCAGCTTCCCCACTCCGATAACTGGGAGCTCTGCCGCACTCAGGCACCCCCGGTCTTTCTGTGACCCCGAGGGTCCTGAGACCACACTGTCCCGCGAGGGTTCTATCCCCAGCTTAGCCACTGGAGCGACGTCCCTCAGTGGAGCCGACTTCTAAAAGTTCCGATTTTGTGCTCCGCTGCTCTAGCACTTGCCAGAAGTGGTCTACGGAGGCACCCTCCCTCACCGTCTATCCTCCCAAATATGGTCTCAGATTCACTTCTCCGCACATCCTACCTATCAGAAAGTGGTCGCTTTTCTGTTCAGAGAGTTGCTGCTATTCTTTTCTTCGATCTCCTGTTGAGTTCGTAGGTGTTCAGAATGGTTTGATCCCTATCCAGCTGAATTCCTGAGACCAGATGAAATCCAGGTCTCCTACTCCTCTGCCATCTTGCTCCGCCCCCTATTTATTTATTTATTTTTAAAAGAATTGTCATTTTAGCAATATTTAGTCTTTGGATCCATAAACATGGGATGCCTTTTCATTTCATTAGTTCTTTAATTTCTTTCAACAGTGTTTTATAGTTTCCAGTACAAGTCTTAACACTTTTTTAGTTAAATTTATACCTAAGTATTCTTTTATGCTATTGCAAGTGAAATTTTCTTAATTTAATTTTAGATTATTTATTGCTAATGTATAGGTATGCAAGTGACTTTTATATATGGATCTATTTGCTGAAGTGTTGTTGAACTTGTTTATCAACTCTAATAGTTTTTTAGTGGATTCATTAGGATTTTCCATATGTGAAATTTTGTAATCTTTAAATAAAGATAATTTTACTTCTTCCTTTCCAATCTGGGTTGGTTTTATTTCTTTTTCTTTCTTAATTGCTCTGGCAATTCTTTCAAGTATCTTAAGGCAGGGGGGAAAAATGGTTGTTTGATGATTTGGTGCAGTAATGGTAGCTCATCTTCTTCTATTTTTCTCTCTGTAAGTCATATGCATCCTTCACTACCCAGTCTTATACCACTTGCCCCATGGAATCTCTCCTAATTTCCCCTATGGAGTTGGCCTCTTCTTTAGATGGTAGAATGAAAAACTACTTAGCTATATTTTTTTTTGGTTAAAGGTAGGTAGGTAGGTAGATCTTAACTTTTTTTTTTTAAGATTTTATTTATTTATTAGACACAGAGAGAGCACAAGCAGGGGGAGCAGCAGGCAGAGGGAAAAGCAGACTCCCTGCTGAGCAAGGTGCCTGTTGCAGGACTTGATCCCAGGACCCTGGGAACATGACCTGAGCTGAAGGCAGACACTTAACTGACTGAGCCACCCAGGCGTCCCTTAACTCTTTTCATTTTCACAACAGCCCCATAAAGTTAGTACCATTACTTTCAAACTTGAAGATTAAATGATGTAACGTTTCTAAAATGCCTGACACCTCGTAAATGCTCTTAACACTATTTGTTTTATAGGTATTATAGTTTTTGTATTATAGTTAGTTATAGATGTATCAGTCTTTACTATAAGATTGTAAAGTCCTTGCTGGTAAGGATTATGTGAAGAAGTAGTGGTAGTATTCATTAATGCTTTTTCTGCATATACTGTTCCTACTATATATGTTCCTAAATATATTTCTCTTACACCTCTTTTTTTCACATTTATGACTGTTGGCAATGTATTATGTCTCTTTGTATCATTTCTCCCATTCTAGATGGCAGGAAATGGACCCATTTTTCTACCCTTTATCTTTTCTTTAAGCTTTTATTATTTTATTGATCTAGTGTCAGGTGCAGTTAGCAGATTAAAATTTCAAATGTTTCAGAATAGAATTAGAATTGTAGATTATTTGAAAGCAGCATGTTTATGTTCTTAAATATTCACGGGCGCCTGGGTGGCTTAGTCTGTTAAGCATCCAACTCTTGATTTCAGCTCAGGTCATGATCTCAGGGTCATGAGATCATGCCCCACATTGGACTCCTTGCTGGTCATGGAGCCTGCTTAAGATTCTCTCTCCCTCTTCCTCTGCCCCTCCCCCACTAAAAAACACTAAATAAATATTTTATGATACCAACCCATGTCATTTGATCCATCCTTTACATTTATAACTGACATATCTTAAATATCCTTAATGAGCCTGTTGATAATAAGAAATTGAAAGTTCCCATATTCTTTTTTTATATATTAAGTTGTTGATAGACTTGAAGGAAAAGATCAAAAGGAATGACAACAGCCTTGTGCTGTGAGTATAGACAATCATGAAAATAAAATTTTCATACAGAATGAAGATAACAAGAGTAATTTCCCAGATTCATAGCCAGACATGGTATGTGCATCCATAGTTCTAAGTTTGCATCTTAACCTGGCCTTGGTGATTTTCCAGCACCTGTTATCCATCAAGATGGAGAATGATTTCAAAGTGGCCCAATATAAATGGCGTGGAATTTTCTGCCTGACCTCTTTTCCCTGGAAACTTTTGTTGCTAAAAGAGGCTAGAGACCTTTAAATTTTTTTTTTTTAATTTATTTTTGACAGAGAGAGAGCACAAGCAGAGGAAGCAGCAGGCAGAGGCAGAGGGAGAAGCAGGCTCCCTGCTGAACAGGGAGCCCGATGTGGGGCTCGATCCCAGGACCCTGAGATCATGACCTGAGCCGAAGGCAGACGCTTAACTGTCTGAGCCACCCAGGCGCCCCTAGAGACCTTTAATGGTCTGTACCCTCTGTGCCTGCAGCTGCAATCTGGAGCAGTACTGTGGTCACACTAGAACTTTTCTATGAGCTAGATTGCAGCTCTGGTATGTACTTTTCTGAAATGACAGCACAGAGAAGAGCTATGAGAGACAGAACACACAGACTGGCAGAGTCTGCAGGGGCAGCCACATGCAAGCACACAGCGCCACATACCTCTATAGCCAAAAGCACAGACAGGGTGAGATCAAGTGTAATATCCATCTTGACTTCAGCTCTAGCTAGGCTGCTACACCTTGTTGTCTCTTTCCTCCCTGTTTGGCTCTGTCAAGTGACCTGTTCCTGCCTTGTCTCCCAGCTGCTGCTAGACCCAGAGCATTTGGGGCAGCCAGCTGGTAGTCTTGGTAAGCTCATCCTTGTGCACATTTCTTGTCTCTACAGTTCTAATTAGCTAGAGCCAAATCAACCCCATGCTCCACAGAACAGTGGAGCAAACAGAACCTCCAAAACAATTCTTTGGAAGAGTGTCCTTCTTCACAAGAAAGAGACATTGTAATATATGAACAGGTACTCTTGTTTTTTCTGGATCAGTTTGCCTGGCAGTGATATCATATATGTTCTGAACCTTCACATTTATTTGCACAGAGACAAAAAGAGAGTGACAGATACAGGTATCTACACAGGTGCTTGGTTATATAGTGATCACAATGGCCAGGTATTATACATTGCACTGGTACTTGTCAGTGCTTTCAAAATAAGGCCATACATTTTTTTTTTTTTTTAAATTTCACTTCTTCTGTTTAACCCTCTGGGGTCAAGATGAGTCTGTGATTCATCATATTTTGGTACCAGACCATGAATGTAGTAGACACTTAACAAGTATGTGTAGATGGGGAAAAGTAGTAGCTGTGGAGGCTATGTATTCTTTCTCAGGACGAACTGGTCCATGGAGATGTTCTACAATGCTGTTGTTTCTCTGTAGGCACTTAGTACAGTAAGAATTGCCAGGAATACTCTGCTTTTGGAAAAAGGTAAAGTCTAGTCCGCACCAATCTTACAGAAAATGAGATACTTGGACTAGAGACCTCTACAAAGTGTTCATTCAGTGTAAAGAAGGAGGGAAGAGGAGGAGGAAAAAGGAGAGGCACTTAGGGAGGTGGCAAAGGAGGAACAAGAGCAGCTCTTGACTGAGAATTTATTAAGAAAGGAAAAGAATCCAGTTGGTAATGATTTAAGAGTTTGAAAGCATTTGTTACAATTAATGCAGAACTAAGAGATGTCAAGAAAAAATTGAGCAGCCACAGGTAAAAGATGAAAGGATGAAAACCTAACTTTTAGGGGCACCTGGGTGGCTCAGTCTGTTAAGCGTCTGCCTTCGGCTCAGGTCATGATCCCAGGGTCCTGGGATGGAGCCCCACATCGGGCTCCATGCTCAGTGGAGAACCTGCTTCTCCCTCTTCCTCTGCCTGTGGCTCTGCCAACTTGTGCTCTCTTTGTCAAATAAATAAATAAAATCTTTAAAATAATAAAAACAAAAAACAAAAAACCTAGCTTTTAACCTTAAACCAAACTGAATTACTTGAAAAGGAAGGAACTCATGATTTGAATTAAACAAAAAGGAAGACTGAGTCATCCAGGGGAAGATGGTGGGGAGAGGTTTTATAGGTCTTCAGTAGCTCAGAATCTCACAGCTGCTGTGTGAGCTATGTATCGTGCCCTGCTATTTTGTTTCCCTTAAGTGATGACTATCCTTCCTTTCCCTGGTAGGAATCTGAGTGCAGGTGTTGAAAGCTCGGGAGGTTGTGGGGGAGGCATAAAAAGGACCAGACTGTATTATATGTTTGGGAGTGGGAAGAAGAATGAAATAAATATCAAAATCGGGGCGCCTGGGTGGCTCAGTTGGTTAAGCATCGGCTCAGGTCATGATCCCAGGGTCCTGGGGTTGAGTCCCACATCGGGCTCTCTGTTCAGAGGGGAACCTGCTTCTCCCACTCCCTCTGCCTGCCACTCCCCCTGCTTGTGCTCTCTCTCTCTCTCTCTCATTGTCAAATAAATAAATAAAATCTTTTAAAAAAATCTCCTGGGTGTTTTACCACTTAAATAGACTTTTGGAAAACTTAGAGTTAGCTTATTCAACTCTGTACCTTGAGTCTTTGCACCCAGATAAGTTACAATATAAGAACACTGGCTATCCAAGAAAACCACAGACATTGAATGGGGAAAATCTGAAGATCTTGAGGGCCTTTCTTTACATGAGCTATAGAAAAGTGGACAATTATATGTTAACCAATTGGAATTTAAATAAAAACTTGAAACAAAAAAAAAGTGGAAAACTGCAATGATAGCAAGGATACCAGTAAATCTTATCTTTACAATTTTTGAATGTAAGTAATCCCAGTTTTTATTGTGCTCCTTAATGCAGCATCTTCTCTTCAGAAAATACTAGAATGAGATTTCCTGAAATGATATACTTTGCACAAAGGTTACTGTGTACAGGTTTCCCTCATTTTTCCAAAGTTCACATTACATCACTTTGCTTTTACAAAAGACCTACATTAGTGCCTGTTTTTGCTAACCAAAAGAAATCTAAAGAGGAGTTTTGCTTTTATGAAAAAAAGTGAAAATGAAAAGCAAAAATAGCCTTCAGCATTTGTTTTGCAGTGAGCTATTCTAGAGGCAGAACATGCCCACCAGGGCTGGCATTGTGAAACTCCTTCCTGGAACTACACTCAGTATCAAGCCACCGTGGCTTTGAACTTACTGTGAGTATCTGTGCTTTATCTCGATTTATTTTGTGCACCTGTTAGTGATGTCTGATGTGTCCCAGTGATGTGTCAGAAAAACCTAATAGAGGTTATTTTTTGAGGTCGAGGAATGTTAAAAAAATTTTCCACATACATTATGGTAAAATAAATTATGCCATTTCAGCTGACGAAAGTTTTAATAGGAATGCTCTACTTCCAGAAAGCAGGGGAAACCTGTGTTTGGTAGCACATGTCATTCATCACAGCAGGCTCTCTAGCATTTGACCTTTATGTTTAAATTTTTAATTTCTTCCAGGTACTTCTTAAAGAAGAGTATCTGGTATCTGCTTTTTGGGTGGGTGGAAAATGGGGGAGAGTACAGCCTGAGGTGTTGAGGCACATTAGTGAAACCCTATTTCTGAGGGCTTTCTGGCCCTGCCGTAGCTGTGACTCTACCATCTCCCTTGTTTGGAGAGAGCCTACTTGGTTAACATTTAATAAAAACAATGAATACACTTATTTTCACATAGATATTCATATATGACTCTATGAATAGACTGCTTAGAAGTTTACATAAGAAGAAACTTGTTGGGGCACCTGGCTGACTCAGTCGGTAGAGCATGTGACTCGTGATATCATGGTCATGAGTTAAAGTCCACCATTGGGCATGGAGCCTACTTAAAAAATTAAAATTAAAAATTAAAATTAAAAAATTAAAAAAGGACTGTTTGTAGTCCCTGCCTCTGGGGAGAAGAAACTAGGTGCTATGGGACAGGCTCCTTCAATGCTTGTTAGAACATAAGAATTTTGTGTTTGTGCACACATTATCTTTTCTTTTTAAGTTTTTTAAATTGAGATGAAATTCACGTAACATAAACCATCTTAAAGTATACAGCTGAGTAGTATTTAGTGTGTTCACAATGCTGTGTAACTACCATTTTTGTATAGTTCCAACACATTTTCATCATGCTAAAGGAAACCCTGTACCCTTTAAGCAGTCCTTCCCTTATAAACCCCGTCTCCCAGCCCCTGACAACCACTAATCTGCTTTCTGTCTCTATGAATTTACCTTTCTGGATATTTCATTTAAATGGAATCGTACAATATCTGATTTTTTGTGTCTGAGTCTTTCAATTAGCATACTGATTTCAGGGTCCATTTCATGTGGTAGCATGTATCAGTACTTCATGCCTTTTTATGGCTGAATAAAATTGCATCATAGAGATATATCAAATTTTGTTTACCCATTTATCAGCTGATGGATATTTGGGTTGTTTGTCCTTTGTAGCTATTATGAATGATGATGCTATGAACATCTGTCTTGAAGTTTTTCTGTGGACATGTTTTCATTTCTCTTGGGTATAGCCCTAAGAGTAGAATTGCTGGGTCATATGGTAATTCTGTGTTTAACTTTTTGAGAAACCACAAGAATATTTTCTATAGCAGATGTGCCATTTTATATTCCCACTGCTATGTATGAGGGTTCCAGTTTCTCCACATCCTTGGCAACACTTGTTATTTTCTTTCTTTCTTTCTTTCTTTCTTTCTTTCTTTCTTTCTTTCTTTCTTTCTTTCTTTCTTTCTTTCTTTCTTTCTTTCTTTCTTTCTTTTTCTTTCTTTCTTTTTTTTTTTTTTTGTAACAACTGTCCTATCAGGTGTAAAAGAGATATTTTTACTTATTTCTTTCCAACTTATTTGCCATTCATTTCTTTTTTTTAACTAATTGCTCTGAGTAGAATTATCTGGAGAGAATCAGTCTTTCACCATTGAGTATAATGTTAACTATAGTTTGGTTGGGTTTTTTTGGTTTTTGGTTTTTGGTTTTCGTTTTTTTAAGTGCCCTTTATCAGATTGAGGATGTTCCCTTGTTCTGCTTTGTTGTATGTTTTCATCATGAAAGGGTGTTGGATTTTGTCAAATGCTTTTCCTGCATAGCCTAATCCACTTTTTTTTTTGTATTATGCATTATATGGTTAAGAATCACAGAATATACTTACTTTTGATGATTCTTGGTAGAGAGTGTATTATAACCAAATTATTAAAATAATGCTTTGAGTCATCAGGTTATGGAACTACTTCCATTCTCCTTGATCCTTTTTTGCAGTAGTATTTTCTGTAATGGGAATTTATAAACATATCTTTGCTTTTTTATTTAATGAAGCTTGATAAACTTCTTATTTTAGAGTGGTTTTGGATTCACAAAGATAATAGAGAGTTCCCACATACCCCATAGCCAGCTTCCCTATTGTTAACATCTTATGTTAGTATGATACAGTCTCACACTTATTAAACCTATATTGATATTATTACCATCTATATTAATATTGCTTTATTATGCTATATTATATACTGTAATATTACTATACTATATTGATAATATATTAACTGAAATCCGTACTATATTTAGATTTCTTCAGAATTTCCCTAATGTCCTTTTTCTGTTCCAGGATCCCATTCAGGATACCACATTACATGTTATTGTCGTGTCTCCTTAGCCTACTTTAGACTGTCAATTTTATAGATACTCTTTTTTTTTTAATGACCTTGACAGTTTTGAGGATTACTATCCAGGTATTTTGTAGAGTATCCCTTAACTTGTGTTTTTCTGATATTTATACTGGTATGGGTTTCAGGGTAGAAGATGATGGAGATAAAGTGTCATTTTCATTACATCATATCAGAGGTACATACTACTATCAACATGGTATCAACAACATATCTCTGTTGTGGTTGACCTTGATTGTTAACTGAGTTAGGGTTTGTTAGGTTTCTATACTGTGAAGTTACTCTTTTAAAAAATTAATTTATGTTTTAACACCCATTTCATAAAGTCCTGGGAGCAAAGCTGGAGCATACACTGTTACCTTCATTGGCACCTAAGGGAGTATGAAGGAAGAGCATTTCTGACTTTTATAGGAGCAGAGGAGAGATAACATACAAGCCAAATTTCTGAGCAGTCTTTGAAGTAATTTTTTTTTTTTTAAGATTTATATTAGGGGCGCCTGGGTGGCTCAGTCAGTTTAGCATCTGCCTTCAGCTAAGGTCATGATCCCAGAGTCCTGGGAATGAGCCCTGTGTGGGGCTCCCTGCTCAGTGGGGTGTCTGCTTCTCCATCTCCCTCTGCCCCTCCCCCTGCTTTTGCTCTGTCTCTTTCTCTCTCTCTCAAATAAAGATTTTATTTATTTATTTGAGAGAGAGAGTGTGTGCGCTGAGCACGGAGTCTGACTAGGGGCTCGATCCCACAACCCATAAGGTCATGACCCAAGCAAAAACCAAGAGTTGGGCATTCAACTGACTGAGCCACCTAGGCCACAGTGTACCTTTAGTTACCAACTAAGCTGTAAAATTTTAGTGTTGAATGATCTCTGAAGTCAAGAGATCACTACAGAGTTAATAGGCTTCTTATACTTGTGGTTTGTATTTTAATCAGAATCCCTCCAGTGTATCATTTCTTGTTGATCTGCCCAGCTGGGTTTTTTTTTTTAATTAATTAAATAACTTCCATTTCTTTAGCTTTTATAAGAAAGGTGTATCTATCACTGTAAGACTTTTCCTGTCTTCCAATTAGTTCAAAACAGTTTAGCCATTTTTTATTCAGTCTTGAAAGAAAGCCAAACTGAATGTATTCAAACTTTGAATCACTTGAATTATAAGTGTTTTTTCCTCTTTAGGTGCATACATCAACTCAAACTGAATAAAATAAAATATTTCCAAGGATGATTGGCTGCACAGTGAGCACTATCTAAATTTTAACAGGAGTTAATTTTTCTTCATATAGCTATATTTTCTCATGATTTAATTTTTTAATTGTAAACTCTCCACACATGTAAAAAAGAAGATGAACAAATGTGTTATTTTCCCATAATTACCTGGGAAGCAATTTATTCCTCTCTATAAGGTCTTATTTTTAAAAATCTGTAGATACTGTTTTGTATAAGATTTTTTTTTAAAGATAACTGTGTGCTTTGAGGTAAGAACAACTAAGTAACTGACTTTAAAAGTAATGGTTACACACATCCTTAGAGGCAGGAATGCAGTTCTACAAAATATGTTCATTACATATATTTTTGCCCCTACTATGGATGCATGCAAAGAGAGTGTAATGGGAGGAAATACACAAAGATGATACTCTTTTTATATATATATGTACAATGAATGGTAGGATTGCTGATTAATGATATAATTCATTCTGGGCTGAACTTTTCCCCCACAATTTCTAAATTAACATGAATCATGTAAAAATGAAATACAGGCTCACAGAAACAATGCTTAGTATAGGGTGCCTGGGTGGCTCAGTTGGTTAAGCAACTGCCTTTAGCTCAGGTCATGATCCTGGAGTCCTGGGATCGAGTCCCACATCAGGCTTCCGGCTTGGCGGGAAGTCTGCTTCTACCTCTGACCCTCTCCCCTCTCATGCTGTTTCTCTCTCTCTCTCTCTCTCAAATAAATAAATAAATAAATAAAATCTTAAAAAAAAAAAAAGAAACAATGCTTAGTATAAAGTATTTCAGACAGAATTTATAAAAATAACATACTTCTATGTATCCCTATTAAATTATAAGATACTACGTATACAGTTGTAACTCATTTAAAGTACTTTTCTAAAAAAAAATAAAGTACTTTTCTGACAAAAAATAAAAAAATAAAAGTAATGGTTACTAGTTAATTCCACTGGTCTTCAGCTTTATTCATGAGGAATTACAGCATATTTTAGGAGCCATATCCATGTCAAAAATGGAATATTATGATGTCACTTAAAAATAAGGAATGTGAAAGCTCTTCGTGTATTAATATGAAATGATCTTCAAGGATATACTATTAAAACAAATGAACAAAGTCCAAAACAATATACAAAATATACTACCATTTGGTTAAAACAAAGGTTGAGGGGCAATATGGACTTAAATGCTTTTTATATGCATAAAATATGTCTGGAAGAATACATAAAAGTTGGTAACCTTATTTGTCCCATGGCAGGAGAACCAGGTGGTTGAGAAGAAGAGAAAGAGTTTGAATGTGTTACTTATTTTTTAAAAAAACCTTTTGTAATAAATTATCTAAAACAGAACTGATTGTTAGCTTTAAGTTTGTTAATAGTTGACCTCACTTCGAGTTATTCTTAATCATGGAATCACCTTCATGTGCTCCAAGATACAATTCTACACAGTGAACCTCTGAATATTTCTTTCCAGGTAGTAGGATTATTCAGCTTTGGTTTGATTAATTTGTGTTTTTGGTTTAAATGTCTTTTAATAAAAAATATTATAGAATTACGGAATCTTAGAGTTAGATTGGCCCTTAGATACCGGTTGTAAGTTATTGATTTGATAGTTGAGTCTCAGCTGCAGCAGGATTGGACTCCTCTTTTGGCAGACACAGTAAGTACTCTGCCACAGCCCATTCATGTACAGTTCTCACTCAAGAAATTTCTCTGCTATCTTGAGCCTAAATCTCTTTTCCTGGGTCTTCTGACCATTGGAACTGACACTTCCTCTTGGGGTCAGGTAGAATCTGTTTACTTTTATGCATGATAGCATATTACACACATACGTGGTTCTCATTATAATCCTAGTTGTTCTATATTAAAGGCTCTGAAGTTGCTGATGAGCTTCTGTCCTTGCTTTTGGAGTTGATTTCTTTTTGGAGCCAAGTGCAGCACCTTATATTTATCTCTCTTAAATTTTGTTTTGGCAGATTCAGCCCATGAACCAATTCAATGTTTTAATCCTGATTCTGTCATCAAACAACTATGCTATTCCTCCCCACTTTCTTTTTTAAGACTTTATTTTTTTGGAGCAGTTTTAGGTTTATAGCAAAACTGAGAAGAAGGTACAAAGATATTCCATATACCTTCTTCTCAACATCACTAGCCAGAGTGGCACTTTTTTTTTTTTTTTAACCAGGAATGAACCTCCAGTGACACATCATAATCACCCAAAGTTCATATGTTACATTAGGGTTCACAATTAGTATTGTACATTCTATGTGTTTAGAGGAAAGTATAATGACAAATATGCATCATTATAATATCATACAGAGTATTTTCACTGCTCTCAAAGGCCTCTATGCTGTGCCTGTTCATCTCCCCTGCCCCACCCTTGTTACCCACCAATCTTTGTACTATCTCCATAGTTTTGCCTTTTCCAGAATGTCATGTAGTCAGAATCATACAGTCTGTAGTCTTTTCAGATTGGCTTCTTTCACTTAATGATATGCATTTAAGGTTTCTCTGTCTTTTCATGGCTTGATAGCTCATTTCTTTTTAGTGCTTAATTATATTCCATTGTCTGGATGTGCCACAGTTTATTGATTCATTCACTTACTGAAGGACATCTCGATTGCTTCCAAGTCTTGGTAAATATGAATAAAACTGCTATAAATATTTGTGTGCAGGTTTTTGTGTAGACATAAATTTTCAGCTCCTTTGGATAAATATCAAGGAGTGTGATTGCTGGATCTTATGGTTAGAGTAGAATTAGGTTTGTAAGAAACTGCCAAACTGTCTTCCAAAGTAGCTGTACTGTTTTACATTCCCAATAGCAATGAATGAGAGCTCCTGTTGCTCCACATCCTTACTAGCATTAGGTTTGTCAGTGTTCCTGATTGTGGCCATTTTAATAGATGTGTAGTGGTATTTCATTTCTGTTTTAATTTGTATTTCCCTCAGGGCATATGATGTGAAGCATCTTTTCATATGCTTATTTGCCATCTGTGTGAGCATGTGTACCCTGTGAGGTATCTGTTAAGGTCTTTGGCCCATATTTTAATCAGGTTGTTTGTGTTCTTACTGTTGAGTTTTAAGAATTCTTTGTAAATTTTGTAAAGGAGTACTTTATCAGATATGTCTTAGAAATATTTTCTCCCAGTCCATGGCTTGTGTCACATTTTCTTCACACATTGTTTTTCAAAGGTCAGAAGTTTTATTTGAATGAAGTCCACCTTATCGATTATATCTTTCATGAATCATTTATTTGGTTGGTGCTGTATCTAAAAAGACATCACTATACCCAAGATCATCTAAGTTTTCTTCTATGTTATCTTCTAAGAGTTTTGTAGTTTCACATTTTGTATTTAGCTGTATGATCCATCTTGAGTTAAGTTTTGTGAAGGATATAAAGGTCTGTTTTTAGATTATTTTTTTTGCATGTGGATATTCAGTTGTTCAAGCAGCATTTATTGTAAAGACTATCTGCTCCATTGTATTGCCTTTGTTCCTTTGTCAAACATAAGTTAACTATATTTAGAGGGGTCTGTTTCTCAGCTCTCTATCCTGTTCTATTGATCTATTTCTCTTTCTTTCACTAGTACCACACTGTGTTGATTACTGTATCTTTATAGTAAGTCTTGAAGTTGGCTAGTGTCAGTCCTCCAACTTTGTTGTTCTTCAATATTGTGTTAGCTATTCTAGATCTTTTGTCTTTATCCATAAATTTTAGAATCACTCTGTCAATATCGGTAAAATAGCTTGCTGGGATTTTCCTGGGATTGCATTGACTCTATAGATCAAGTTGGGAAGAATTGACATCTAGACAATATTGAGTTTTCCTACCCATGAACATAGAATAAATTTCCATTTATTTAGTTCTTTGATTTCATTCATCAGAGATTTGTAGTTTTTCTTACGTGCATGTGTGCATAATTTGTTACATTTAAGTATTTCATTTGGGGGGGTGCTAATTTAAATGGTAGTGTTTTTATTTTTGTCAAAGATTTATCATATATATACATATATATATATGAAGAGTGAGAGTTGCAGGGGTGAGGAGGAGAGAGACAGAGTCTTTTAAGCAGACTACATGCTGAATGCAGAGCCTGACTCTCACAACCCAGAGATCACAACCTGAGTGAAACCAAGAGTCAGACTGTACCACCCATGTGCCCCAATGGTGTAGCGTTTTTAATTTTAAATTGCACTTGTTTGTTGTTGGTATATAGGAAAGCAATTGACATTTATATATTAACCTTGTATCCTGCAACCTTGCTATAATCACTTATTAGTTCCAGGAGGTTTTTATTTTTTTAATTCTTTTAGATTATCTACATAGATGATCATATCATCTGTAAACAAAGACAGTTTTATGCCTTCCTTCTCAATTTGTATATGTTTTATTTCTTTTTTTTTTCTTTTTTTTTGCATTAGCAAGGACTTACAGTAAAATGTTGAAAATTAGCAGTGAGATCCTTGGCACACACCAAGGCAACATCCTTGCCTTGTACCTGATCTTAGTAGGAAAGCTTCTAGTTTCTCACCATTGTGTATGTTAGCTGTAGGTTTTGGTAGATAGTCAAGTTGAGAAAGTTCTCTAGTCCTAGTTTACTGAGAGTTTTTTTTTCAAGAGAATATTAAATCGTTTATTGATTACACATGATAATGGATAATACACAAGCTTTAATCCCATCTAGAATTTTATCTGATACCATAACTCAATTTAGATATATTGCATAGGATATGCCAACAATCATATTAATAACCAAATAAACTCCAGGACTTTGCTTGGGTGACCTTTTTAATGGTGAACTCCAGGTCACAACACATTAACTGTCAGTTCAACTACACCAAGGTTTGTGGAGACAATGGCTTCTGTGCCCAAGCAGGTTGCAAATCAGTTTTGAATGGAACCTGGCATCACCCTGAAGGAATTCTAACTTCACACTGTTGGGGTAGTATACCAAGATGGCTTCAGAGTAGACTAACTTTACACAGCACATTTAAAAAAAGACACATTTATTCAGCGTCATGATCAGACTATTACATTTAGCAATCAACAGCATGGGTGCAAAAAAAAAATCTACATTAAAACCCTTTGTTGGAATGCTTTACACTTTCCACAGAACAGAAACTAAAATAACCTGTTATACAATTAGTCACAAATACAGTCCTCGAGTTTTTTGCCCATACACATGAGTATTGTCTAAAACATGTCTTCTTTGTAGCAGCTAGGCCCTGCCACCACTGTGCTTGGCTGAGTTCACAAATCTCTTGTAACCTGTAGCTTCCCCGTCACTTCTCTGGCTCTCCTCTCCTGCTAAGCTTTGTTTCCTGGCAGTAATTAAAACCTTCTGCCACTGCCATAGCTACTGCTGCTGCTGGAACCACCATAGCCACCTTGGTTCCGTGGTTTGGCAAAGTATTGGCCTCCACCACCATAGGGGCCAGAGCTTCTGCCTCCAAAATTTCCTCCTTTCATGGGTCCAAAATTTGAGGATTGATTGTTGTAATTGCCAAAATCATTATAGCTTCCGCCACCTCCAAAGTTGCTTCCATCATTACCAAATCCGTTATAGCCATCCCCACTGCCACCATATCCACCACCACCTCGACTGCCACCAAAGCCACCTCGACCACTGAAGTTCCCTCCACGACCAAAGTTGTCATTCCCACCAAAACCACCTCCACGACCACCACCAAAGTTTCCAGAACCACTTCGACCTCTTTGGCTGGATGAAGCACTAGCCATCTCTTGCTTAGATAGGACTTTCCTTACTTCACAGTTGTGGCCATTCACAGTATGGTATTTTTGAATGACAATCTTGTCTACAGAGTCATGGTCATCAAATGTTACAAAAGCAAAATCTCTCTTTTTGCCACTGCCTCGGTCAGTCATGATCTCGATCACTTCAATTTTCCCATACTGTTCAAAATAATCTCTTAGGTGATGTTCTTCAGTGTCTTCTTTAATGCCACCAACAAAAATCTTTTTCACAGTTAAGTGGGCACCAGGTCTTTGAGAATCTTCTCTTGAGACAGCCCTCTTTGGTTCCACAACTCTTCCATCCACCTTGTGTGGCCTTGCGTTCATGGCTGCATCCACGTCCTCCACAGTGGCATACGTGACAAACCCAAAGCCTCTGGAGCGCTTGGTGTTTGGATCTCTCATTACCACACAGTCCGTAAGCGTTCTCCATTGCTCAGAATGGCTCCTCAGACTCTCATCGGTTGTTTCAAAGCTCAAACCTCCGATGAAGAGCTTCTGCAGCTGTTCAGGCTCTTTGGGAGACTCTGACTTAGACATGACGGCGGTGGGAGGGGAGACTTTAACGATGCTTACTCTGCGGCGTCCACGGGCAGAAAGACTGAGAGTTTTTATCATGAGTGGGTGCTGGATTTTGTCAGATGCTTTTCTGAATCTATTGATATGATCATGTGATTTTTCTTTTTTAGTCCCTTGATGAATTGCTTTAACTGATTTTCAAATGTTGAACTAGCCTTGCCTAACTGGCATAAAATCCTACTTGGTGGGATTATGGTATATAATTCCTGTTACACATTATTGGATATGATTGGTTAATATTTTGTTGGGGATTTTTGCATCTATATTGAAGAGATATATTGGTTTATGGTTTTCCTTTCTTGTAATATCCTTGTCTGGTTTTGGTATTAGGGTAATGCTGACCTTGTAGAATAAGATAGGAAATGTTCTCTCTGCTTCTGTCCTCTGAAAGACATTATAGAGAATTGGAATAATTGCTGCCTTAAATGTTTGATCAAATTCACCAGTGAACCCAGCTGAGCCTGATGCTTTCTATTTTGAAAGACTGAATTACTGATTCATTTTCTTTAATAGATAACAGGCCTATTCAGATCATCTGTTTCTTCTTATATGAATTTTGGCAGGTTGTCTTGAAAGACTTCAAGAAATTTTCATCTAGGTTATTAAATTTGTGGGCATACAGTTGTTAATAGTATTCCTTTAGTATACTTTTAATTTTCTTGGGATCTGTAGTGATGTGCCTTCTCTCATTTCTTTTTTTTTTTTTTTTAAGATTTTATTTATTTATTTGAGACAGAGAGAATGAGAGAGAGAGCACATGAGAGGGGGGAGGGTCAGAGGGAGAAGCAGACTCCCCGCTGAGCGGGGAGCCCGATGCGGGACTCGATCCAGGGACTCCAGGATCATGACCTGAGCCGAAGGCAGTCGCTTAACCAACTGAGCCACCCAGGCGCCCCTCTCATTTCTGATATTAGTAATTTATGTCCTCTCTCTTTTTTTCTTAGTTAGCCTGGCTAGAGGCTTATAGATTTTATTGATCTTTTCAAAGGATCAACTTTTGTTTTCATTGATTTTCTATTGATTTCTTATTTTTAATTTCACTGATTTCTGCTCTCATCTTTATATTTTTTTCCTCCTGCTTACTTTAGATTTAGTGTGCTCTTTTTATAATCTGTTAAGATGGAAACTTACATTATTGATTTTAAATTATTCTTTTTTCTAAAAAATGCATTCAATAGTATAAATTGCCCTCTAGGTACTGTTTTGGCATCGTCCCACATGTTTTGGTAAGTTGTGTTTCCATTTTCATTTACTTAAAAATATTTTTTGATTTCTCTTAGGATTTCTTCTATGACCCATGTGTTATTTAGCAGTTTGTTCTTTAATCTCCATATATTTTGGATTTTCAAGTTATCTCTCTGTTATTGAATTCTAGTTTAATTCCACTGAGAGCAGACATTGTATAGTTCCTATTCTTTAAATTTGTTCCATTGTGGTTAATGGCCCAGACTGTGGTCTGTCTTAGTGAATGTTCCATGTGAGCTTGAGAAGAATGTGTAGTTTGCCACTGTTGGATGAAGTAGTCTATAGATTCTAATTGTATCCAGTTAATTGATAGTATAGTTGAGTTCAACTATGTCCTTGCTGCTTTTCTGCTTGTTGGATATATCCATTTGTGAGAAAGGGGATGTTGAAGTCTCCAGCTATGAGAGTGGATTCATCTGTTTTTTTCTTGCAGTTCTGTTTTTGTCTCATGTAGTTTGATGCTCTTTTGTCAGACATATAAATGAAGAATTGTTAAAGTCTTCTTGTAGAAATGATCCCTTTATCATTATGTAATGTCCTTCTTTATCCCTGATAACCTTACTTACCTTTGAAGTCAGCTCTGTCTAAAATTAAATTAGCTCCCTAATATAATACTGTATGTTAATTATACTGGAATTAAAGATTTTTAAATTAATTTAAAAGAGCCCCTCCTGCTTTGGTTTCATTAGTATTAGCATAGTATTTAAAAAATTATGATATCATAATATCATAACCATGTTATTATGTTAGCGTGGTATATTTTTCTCCATCCATTTAATTTATATGTCTTTGTACTTCAAGTGAGTTTTTTGTAGACAAGATATAGTTGGGTCATTTTTTTTTTTTTGATCCACTCTGACAATCCCTTTAAATTGGTGCATTTAGACCATTGACATTCAAAGTGATATCTACTATATTCATTGCTTTTTTCTATTTGTTGCCATTGTTTTTTTCTTTTTTGTCCTCCACTCCTTTGTCCCCTTTGTAGTTTTAACTGAGCATTTTATATGATTCCTTTTTTCTTATTTCTTAGCATGTCAGTTATACTTCTTTTTTAAATTTTTTTTAGTGATTGCCCTAGAATTTGCAATATACATTTACAACCAATACAAGTATACTATCAAATAAGACTGACCACAGGTAGTATCAGTACCTTATAATAACAAAATAATTCTAGGGGCGCCTGGGTGGCTCAGTCGTTAAGCGTCTGCCTTCGGCTCAGGTCAGGATCCCAGGGTCCTGGGATCGAGCCCTACATCTGACTCCCTGCTCTGTGGGAAGCCTGCTTCTCCCTCTCCCACTCCCCCTGCTTGTGTTCCCTCTCTCGCTGTGTCTCTCTCTGTCAAATAAATAAATAAAATAAAACAACACAAACAAAATAATTCTAATTCCTTCTTCCCATCCTTTGCTGTCATTCATTTCACTTATATATACGCATACATAAGCATATATATATGCACATATATACGTAAGGTTTATACATAAACATATAATTGAATACATTATTGGTATAATTATTTTGAATAAACTGTTATTTATTAGATTAACTAAGAATTAAGATAAAAGTTTTATTTTAACCTCACTTGTTCTTTCCTCATTACTCTTCCTTTCTTTCTCAGTTTCTGACCTATGTTATTTTCCTTCCTTCTAAAGAACTTGTTTTATCATTTCTTGCAAGGTTACAAGTTACTCCAATTTTTGTTTGAGAAAGTTTTTAATTTCTTCTTCACTTGTGAAGGATAATTTCACAGAGTGCAGAATTCTAGGTTGGTGGAGTTTTTTTTTTCTCAGCACTTTAAATATTTCACTTAACTCTCTTCTTGCTTGAGCAGTGTCTGGGGGAGGAGTTAGATGTAATTCTTAGCTTTGTTCATCTTTTGGTAAGGTGTTGTTTCTCCTCTGGCTCTTCCAAGGATTTTTTTCTTTATCTTTCATTTGCTGTAATTTGAAAATAATATGGTAAGGTATAGGGTTTTGGGGTTATTTTTGGCAGTTATCCTGCTTGGTATTCTCTGAGTTTCCTGGATTTGTGGTTTGGTATCTGACATTAATTTGCATGTGAGTGCCTCAGCAGAATGTAGAAATGGAGGTGATGACAGAACACCCTGGTGGGATGTCACACAGGCAGATGGAAATGCAGGACTGGAGTCCTGAGGAGAGGTGGTGATGACATATGAATTAGCATCTGCACTGCAGATTAATGTCTCTGGCAGCAAACATCAGCCCTGCATGTCCAAGGCAAAAACCCTTTTATCCAGCAGAATAGTTTACTGAATAACACTTTCAGCCTATTCAAGAACATGAAAAAAGGCCAAGGAAACTCCCTAAATTTTCAGTTGACATTGCAAATAACCTCATACATTAAAAGGCTGGGTTAGGTCAAAACCCATGATATTATGAAGTAAGCCAGGCACTCTGTTCATTTTTCTTGGCTATGTTCATTTAGCCACGTCTAGCACAAGATGGAGTAGAGAAACAGTTTTGGGTGCCAGGATATCCAGGTTCTTCATGCCACCAAGCAGTGTGGTCTGAGGCAGGCAGGCTAAGGATCCTGTGAGCCCCATATGATCCATTTGTGAGACGACAAGATGGGAGAAAATTACCATGGTCCCTTCTAGCACTAACTAAAATCTAGAACTTTTAGGTTATATATAAAAAATTAAAATAGTGACAATTTCCTCATCAGATTGCTTCCTCTTGGAAAGTAACCTTACAAGAAAATATTTACATTTACTTAAGAATTTAGAATATCTGATAAGGCATCAGTTTATCTCAGATTTAATGATACATTTTCATAACAAAACCCTAAGTAATCGAAGTGTGTATTTGTGTGTGTGTGTGCATGTGTATTTAAAAAATTGCTCAAAGTACGTTAGTTCTGCTTTTGAAAATTTTCTCTGCCTCCTATTTGTTATAGAACTAAATCCAAGATCATTCGGAAAGTTGGCTTTGTGCACTAATAGATCATGCGATTCCTGCCCTCCCCCACCTCAGTGCTCAGTTGAGTCCTTGCACACACTGTTCAGTAAACAACTTCAGAAAACCAGGCCTGGCCAGTTCATTCACAGAGAGTATTTGGAAACTGTTGTCTTTGTGCAGGCTTGACTACTGGCTGAAGTGGAATAGAGGGTTAGCATTTGTGTTTTCATTAGTTCTTTTTATAGCATTGAACCAGCTGTAGCTGGTTAATGTTAGCCTCGGCCGGCCGCCCATTAGTGTACAGGTCTCTTACGCAGGATAAAGGGCTTCTGATGGAAACAGATTTTGTTACTCATGATACCACTGACTGTGTTTACATGAACTCACTCAGTCTGTCATGGGATGTGATTTAGAATGGCTCCGTTAAAATACAGGAACTCCCTGAGGTCCATCCTTGAAAACAAACAAGGAACTGAAAAATATAGGTAGCTTTCTGTATTAAACTAGCCATCCTTCACAGATTATGCTTCCTTAGATTATGCTTTTAAAGAAAGCTAGGATGTTCTCCCATCAGTATCTTAAAAATTGGGTGGAGAAAGTTGTTTTTCCTCTAGCCACAGCAAGGAATCATCATCCTAAAGGGGGTAGAGAATAATTTACCCAACCATTTCTGGGTAAGTTAAACAGAACTGTTCATATTGCTGTAGCTTTTCATGAGTTGAACTCTGACTGAAGGCAAAATTTAACTTTTTAGGAAATCATTAATAGCCAGATAGAAATGAAAATATATATACTTCTATCTATACATATTTCTATTTAAATGATTCCTAACAAGTTAAATATAGAAATGAAGAAATAAAATATAGAAATGAATATATATATTATTTATATTATATTTATTAATTATGTATTCATTTCTATCTAGAGAAATGGAAATAGGAAATGGAAAACATTTTGAACAGTTTATTGGATTCTTGTGTAGCTTGTTTGTAGATTAAAGGATAAACCAATTTAGCCAGTGTTCTTATCTAGCCAAGAATCTGTAAGCCTCAGCTACTTCCTGAATCAGTCTCATCAGAAATTAGAAAATATATCCCCTTTTCAACTTAATTTATTTGCAAAAGTAAGCTTATGCCTTTGAAAAGTGCTAAATGATTAAGTCATGAAAATATGAGGGCTAAGATTATTTCTTTAATAGAGCAGCTGTTTGAAGAGATACAGCCATCTCTCATAGGATCCCAGCCTGGGTAGGTATCCTAAGAAAAAATTGTCCTTGATTCTTCCCCTTTCCCCCTTCCACTTTCTTTTTCCCCAGAATAGAGTATGACAGTATTAGAGATTTAGTAATTACATGTGTTAGTACAGTAATAGGTACTCAACTGTCACCCACCTCACAGGATGGTTTAGGGAATTAAATGAGGTAACATAGATGCATTGTCTGCCACACAGTAAGTCTTAATTTTTTTTTTCATTTATATAGACCAGGAGTTGGCAAAAACAATAGTTTAGACTTGGTAGGCCACACCACAGTTTCTGTTACAGTTAACTCAACTCAGCTATTGTAGTGTGAAAGCGGCTGTAGACACTAATATGTAAATAGATGGGTGTGGCTGAGTTCCAATAAAATTTTATTTACAAAGACAGGTGACAGGCATTATTTGGCCGATAGGCCATAGTTTGCCAACCCATGACCCATACAAATAGGTAAATTTTTTTTTTATCTTGTATTTCCTTTGAAGGATAAGAGAATTTTCAGTCACTGTTTACTACAGTTTCAACTTCACACCCTACACATCAAAGTAACACTTGAAGGTACAAGTATATGCTTATGTTTGTTTTTTTTTGTTTTTTGTTTTTTTTTGAGAGAGAGAGACAGCAAGAGAGAACATGAGCAGGGGGGAGAGGAGAAGCAGACTCCTTGCTGAGCTGAGAACCTGACGCGGGGATCATGACCTGAGCCGAAGGCAGACACTTTACTGACTGAGCCACCCAGGTGCCCCTATGCTTATGCATTTTTGAACTACATACAGAAAAGAATGTGTAAAATTAGAGGGCTTAATGTATTAATTTTCAGATAAAATAGCTACTGTCCCATGGGGTAAAATGATGTGACATTTAGAAATGTTGGGATTTCTCTGTATAATTTGTCTCTCAAATATGTTGAATTACAAAATGATACAGATATTATACCAAATTTATGAACCCCACGGTAAGGTAAAAATCACAACCTTTATACTAGGATTTATGGTTTACAAGTGAAAGAATGAACACCAGGGGAAATAGAATACACACGATGAGTAAGTGTGAAGAGTATAAAAATATGAATGAAAGCAATGTTTAATGTACATCCTGAGAAAAGCAGTAAAGGGGGTGAGAAAGAATCTAGCATTTGTAATGAAAGTTTCTAAACTACAGTGTCAGCTCTGGTACTCCACATGGTCTTAGTATACTGGGCAACTTAATTACTGCTTCTGAGCTTTAGTTTTCTCACTATTAAGCAGAGAGAATAATATATTTTACACATTGTTTTATAGTGTTGAAGAGATGTGTAAAGTGCTTTGGGGGCTTTAGATTGCTGTAAAATAGCATTATTGATTGTACGTATGATAGATATACTTACCTTGGTCCAAGGGCAATTTGGAGCTGCCTTCTGATACTTTGTGTAGCTGACCTTTTCCAGAGCAGTAGAACTTGAGGACATGTAGCTTCTCTTAGTTACCCACACATTCATCTTGGCTCACATATCTAACTTTGAGAGGTGCATATGGGCTAAATGTTCTAGAGAATACATTACTAACTTTTATTCAGCAAATGTCACTTGACCTGTAACCCCCTGCTCTTTAGGTGAACCTGTGTAGCTAATGCAACATGAGTGGTTCTTAATCATCTGGGGTGTAGATCAAGTCCATTTATTAGCACTGTTGACTCAAAAAAATGTAAAATGGCTATAACCACTGGAAGGAAGATACAGTGCCAGTCATACTAAATTGGAGGCCTTAATCAGGAACTACAAATCAAAACCACAATGAGATACCACCTCACACCAGTCAGAATGGCTAAAATTAACCACTCAGGAAACAATACATGTTGGCAAGGATGTGGGGAAAGGGAAACCCTCTTACACTGTTGGTGGGAATGCAATCTGGTGCAGCCACTCTGGAAAACAGTAGGGAGGTTCCTCAAAAAGTTAAAAATAGAGCTACCCTACAACCCAGCAATTTCACTATTAGGTATTTATCCAAAGGATACAAACATAGGGCACATTCATTCCTAGGTGCATAGCAGCAATGTCCACATTTGCCAAACTGTGGAAAGAGCCCAGATGTCCATTGACACATGAGTGGGTAAAGAAGATATAAATATATATATACACACACACATACATATACAATGGACTATTACTCAGCCATCAAAAAAAATGAAATCTTGCCGTTTACGACGACCTGGGTGGAACTAGAGGGTATTATGCTAAGCAAAGTAAGTCAGTCAGAGAAAGACAAATATCATATGATTTCACTTACATGTGGAATTTAAGAAACAAAACAGATGAACATAGGGGAAGGGAAGGAAAAATAAGACAAAAACAGAGTGGGAGACATACCATAAGAGACTCTTAACTCTAGGAAGCAAACTGAGGGTTGCTGGAGGGGAGGGGGATGGGGGGATAGAGTTGGGTGATAGGCATTAAGGAGGGCACTTGATGGAATAAGCACTGGGTATTATATGCAACTGATGAATAACTAAATTCTGCCTCTGAAATTAATAATACACTGTATGTTAATTGAGCATAAATAAAAAATAATTAAATAATTAATTAGAGGCCTTAAAGGGAGAACTGTAGACTATTAGACCAAAAATGGGACCAACCCCAGGCATCCTCAGGGAAGGGAGAGGCAGGAGAGGAGTGAGGGACTCCATACAAAGAGAGGGAACCATAAAGAGACTGAGGTACACCTCAGTGAGGGCGCCCAAATTTCTGACCACTCGCGAACTGCTGAAGCTCCTGTAGGCACTGGCTGATAGAGGGGGGAATGTGAGCCCCAAGTCTCTGCTCTTCCCTGGGGCAGCCTCCAGACCTGAACTGTGTCTGCCCCATGGTCTTATAACACTGGGAGAATAAAGATCACAGTCTTTGGTTTAAGTCTTTGAACTTTGTTGTAACAATAGATTTCAAGGGAAACCTATATTAGGATCAATTTATGAACAGTTCTTAAATTAAAATGTAGGTATTTGTTTATAATCACTTGGGTCTTACCTCCTGATATTGCATATTTAGTGTATTAGTTAATGAATTTTAAAACCCACACAAATTTTAAAACCACACAAATACGACTGCATTTTTTTAAATTAAAAAGTAGCACAGAAGAGTACTGGATTCATGAATCATCATAATAAATATATTGTGCAAATGGTGAAAGAGGAAATTTGTATTTGGAAAATGGATTTAGATTTTATTTGCTCAGAACATATATAAAAGAAATGGGGAGTTGACAAATAATTCTTTTTTGACTTTTCAGAGTTCACAATTCACCAAAAATTCAGAGAATCAAAATAGTTATCAATGATAGTTGTAGTTTATTTTCTGAAAGGCAGTGAAATACAGCTCCTTGTTTTATATGAAATTTACTCTGTGACAAACTAAGTCTTTCTAATGAGACCAGAGGCCAGAATTCAGCCGTTACCTCAGGAGGATCTGGGAAGACTAAAGGTCCAATAGTTTTATTGCTTTAGATTAGTTAAGTGATGATAACCATGAGCATTTATAATATTATTTTTAAATTGGCCCTGTGAGGTTTTAAGACACAGAACTGAATGTACTGCCAGATATTTTTGCAGGAGTCACAGATGTAAAAGAGAATTCTGCACACACACATCCCCCTCCCCAACACCCAAATGGAACATATTTTGAATTAAACCCTTTGGAATGGACTATTTTTAGAAAAATGGCAGGGGGTTAGGAAATGTTTTTTCACAACTTTTTTCATTACATACCATAACAGATATTTACATTTTAATTCAATTTTGACATGTTCTGCTCTGTAGTTGACAACACTGATATTGAAATACCAAGTTGAACTACCATCCCATCTTTTTCAAACAAACGGCAAAGTTTTGCCTGGTCTGAAATTTGAGAGTTAACACATGGTACCCAGGCATGGGCTAGGCTTGGCAAAACTCAAAATACAAGAAGCGTTGCTCAACATTGCACTCTTTCACTGTTTGTGCTCACAGCCCATCTTATGCATGAAGTAATATGACTGTGCAGTGACAGCCTGGTCCATTAATATTTTTAGTGTAACTTTAAATAATAAAAGCAATATAGTGACATCTATGGAAAGTTTCAAAATTTGCATAAATAGAAAAATTGTTCTAATTCTGTCCCCTGTATAATCATTTTGTATGTTATCTTCTACTCTTATTTATTTATTTTTATTAAATCTCTACACCTAATGTGGGGCTCAAACTTATGACCCCAAGATCAAAAGTCACATCAAAAGTCACATACCAAATGAGCCAGTCAGGTGCCCTTCTTCTAGTCTTTTTTATAATACTTCTTTTAAGTTGAGATCATGAAACATTTTGTTCTTAGCCCAAAGAATGTCAGCAAACCGTAATAGTCTTTATGCAACATTTCAATTTGACAATGGATCAGTGGGGAGAAGAAGAGAATTTCGTTGGGAACTAATGATATCCCAAGCACTTGTGTTTTTCTTTGTTTGTTTGTTTGTTTTTTGAGATACTAATGAAAAAAAGCATGTAAAATATCCACGTAGTACCTGCTGGTGGCACTCTGCACAACAGTAATGGAAAAGGCCAGCACCTCAGAGAGGTGGGTGTGAGTGTTCCCCTGGCTTAGAGAAGTCTGCTGAAAGGGCAGGAGACTGAAGACTCATCTCAGGCTAAGCTAGAACTCAAAACCAGGTCCATGTGACTCTGAGCCTTTAAAGCAAATAAGGGCACAAAGTAACTTGATTTTATAAATGTAGCAGCTAACTTGTTTTACATCCTGTAGCTCACTAGAACAGTAATCATTTAAAACTGCTAGTCATATAAAAATGGTTATTCTTGGGCACCTGGGTGGCTCAGTTGGTTAAGCGACTGCCTTCGGCTCAGGTCATGATCCTGGAGTCCTGGGATCGAGTCCCACATCGGGCTCCCTGCTCAGAGGGGAGTCTGCTTCTCCCTCTGACCCTCTCCCCTCTCATGCTCTCTCTCTATCTCATTCTCTCTCTCAAATAAATAAAAAAATCTTAAAAAAAAAAAGATGGTAACTTGATTGGTTACTTTAAAAAAAATAAAATAAAAAAATTAAAATGGTTATTCTTATTCACTGGAATGGAAACCTGCACTGGTACAGATAATAGAAGAAATACTAGTCATATTTTTATTTGACGTATGAACAATTACTGTCAGCTCCACTTGTAAAGAACCCAGCTGTTGAAACAAGTGTCTATAATCAGGTGTTTAGAAAGTTAGTATTAATGACACTATTTTTTGATGTCTAAAACATATTTATTTATTATTTATTTATTTATTTATTTAACGTATACTCCACGCCCAACATGGGGCTTGAACTCACAACCCTAAGATCAAGAGTCACATGCTTTACCAACTGAGTCTGCCAGGCATCCTTTAAACATATTTTTAAACAAAAAATCATCTTTTCAATCAGAAAGTTGTTTAGACTTTTAGATGAAGAAAAAAAAACGTTACTGAGCATTTCAGTGTTACCTCTTGCTTTTTCTAGCTGTGTGGGTAGCAATGAGAGGACTGATGCTTTTTCCTTAGGAAAGGAATGATTACAGAACCAGTTAGGGCCATGAAAATGAGAAGTATTACCAGTCTGCTGTTGTAAGACCTTCGTGCCATGCTGCCTGTGGTGCATGAGATGTAGAAAAATTGTTTTTCCTTTTTAAGATTAGACATGGAAATGATAATTTGAAAAAACAAATCAGGTATAAAGATGTGGAAAAGTAGATGTCAAACATGAAGTGAAGAAGAAAAAGGACTAAAAATCACTTCTAGTCAGATACCACTGTGTAGAACTATTACTCATATATTTTAAGATTAAAACGTTACCACTTGGATCAGATCCAGAAGAGAGAAAGTGTAGCCCTTGGTATGAGTCCATGTGTCTACATTCTACCTCAGACATGTGGGCACATCTCCTTGATCTTCCTGAGCAGTGAATGAAAGTAGCTCACATAGTACCATGGAGGAACATGACTGGGAAGATTCCATCATGTCCATCTTCAGGTTCTAATCTCCATTAGTATTATAGATGCTTAAACTTGCTTTATTACCAAATCAAAGTTGTGATAAAAAGATTTTAATTGGACAGATGCTCACTTTGAATCTCACTATTTTTTTGTGTCTAGGTGGTAGATGTTTTTATGATGGAAGCAATAGTAATTTTAATTGACTTTAATTGTTGTCTGACACAGAGGCCACAGGCATATTTTGGTAGTGAATGCTATAAATGCACTAAAGTTTTAATGTTATGTTATTTTGTTGTTTTGTCATTTTTAAATTGGAAATTTTATTGAGATAATTATAGAGTTACATGTAGTTGTAAAAAGTAATACAGGAGAGACCCCATGTATCCTTTACCCAGTTTCAGCCATAGTTAACATTCTGTGAAACTATTGTACAATATCACAACCAGTATATTACATTGGTGTAATCTACCTATCTTGTTTGGATTTCCAATTTAACTTGTATGTATTTGTGTATTTAGTTTTATGCAATTTTATTACACATATAGGTTCGTGTATGGGCCACCACAATCAAGACACTAAACATCTTCATCACGTACAGTGCTCCCTCCTGTTGTCCTTTCATAACCACATCTACTTCCCTTCTGCCGCACCTTTCTCCCAGTGTACTTCGCTCATCCCTTGCCTCCCCTCTCTAGGCCCTAGCAACCACTAAACTGTTCTCCATTTCTCTAATTTTCTCTTTTCAAGAATATTATATAAATACTGTATAAACATACAGTACATAATTTTTTGGGATTGGCTTTTTTTCACTCAGCATAATTCTAAGTTGCTGCAAGCATCAATGATTTGTTTTTTGTTGTTTTTTGCCAAGTAATGCTCCATGGTATAGATCTACCACAGTTTGACTTAACATTTCAGTGTTGGAAGACAGCTAGACTGGTTCTAGTTTTTGACTAGTATGAATAAAGCTACTATGAACATTCATGTACAGGTTTCTGTGTGAACCTGAGTTTTCATTTCTCTGGTATAAAAGCCCAAAAGTGCAATTTTTGAGTCATGGGATAGTTACACATTTAATTTAATAAGAAACTGCCAGATTGTTTCCAGAGTGGCAGTACCAGTTTACAATCCCACCAGCAATCTATGAGTGACTCAGTTTCTCTGCATTCTCAACAGTATTTGGTGTTTTCAGTTTTTTGTTGGTTTTTTTTTTCAGTATGTTTTTATCTGATTGGTGTCTATGCATTGAATTTTAAACTAAAATTTTGGATTTGGAGTATTTCTTACTTTTCCCCACTTTGGGCATATCTCATGAGCTACTTCAAAATAAAATCTGAGTTCATCTTTCTGTAGATCCCACAGGACTGCAGACTTCATCAGTATAGGAAATTTGTTTCATTGAGGTTTGCATCCCTAGCATAGGAACCAGGGCCTAGTGCAGGGCAGACATTCACTAAGTGTGGTTGAAGAGAGAGGGGAAGGAGACAGAGAGAGTGCTTTTTACTAATTGCATTCATCATTGCTATCATTTAGTACTGTATGAGGCCTATTCATTCAGGGTACATGGCAATAGTATGACTTGAAAAAAGCATAGTGAACTTAAGTTAAAAATAATCTCAAGTCTATCAAAATGGATGAAAGACCTAAATGTGAGACAGGAATCCATCAAAATCCTAGAGGAGAACACAGGCAGCAACCTCTTCGACCTCAGCCACAGCATCTTCTTCCTAGAAACATCACCAAAGGCAAGGGAAGCAAGGGCAAAAATGAACTATTGGGACTTCATCAAGATAAAAAGCTTTTGCACAGCAAAAGAAACAGTCAACAAAACCAAAAGACAACCAACAGAATGGGAAAAGATATTTGCAAATGACATATCAGATAAAGGGCTAGTATTCAGTATCTATAAAGAATTTATCAAACTCAACACCCAAAGAACAAATAATCCAATCAAGTAATGGACAGAAGACATGAACAGACATTTTTCCAAAGAAGACATCCAGTGGCCAACAGACACATGAAAAAGTGCTCAACATCGCTCGGCATCAGGGAATTCCAAATCAAAACCTCAATGAGATACCACCTCACACCAGTCAGAATGGCTAAAATTAACAAGTCAGGAAACGACAGATGTTGGTGAGGATGTGGAAAAAGGGGAAGCCTCCTACACTGTTGGTGCGAATGCAAGCTGGTGCAGCCACTCTGGAAAACAGTATGGAGGTTCCTCAAAAAGTTGAAAATAGGGGCGCCTGGGTGGCTCAGTCATTAGGCGTCTGCCTTCAACTCAGGTCATGATCCCAGGGTCCTGGGATCGAGCCCCGCATTGGGCTCCCTGCTCAGCCAGGAGCCTGCTTCTCCCTCTTCTGCTCCCTCTCCTGCTCCCCCTGCTTGTGTTCCCTCTCTAGCTGTCTCTGTCCCTGTGTCAAATAAATAAATAAAATCTTAAAAAAAAAAAAAGTTGAAAATAAAGCTACCCTACGACCCAGCAATTGCACTACTGGGTATTTACCACAAAGATACAAATGTAGTGATCTGAAGGGGCACATGCACTCCAATGTTTATAGCAGCAATGTCCACAATAGCCAAACTATGGAAAGAGCCTACATGTCCATCAACAGATGAATGGATAAAGAAGATGTGGTATGCGATGGAATATTATGCAGCCATCAAAAAATGAAATCTTGCCATTTGCAACGACATGGATGGAACTAGAGGGTGTTATGCTAAGCGAAATAACTCAATCAGAGAAAGACAAGTATATGATCTCACTGATATGAGGAATTTGAGAAATAAGACAGAGGATCATAGGGGAAGGGAGGGAAAAATGAAACAAGACGAAACCAGAAAGGGAGACAAACCATAAGAAACTCTTAATCTCAGGAAACAAACTGAGGGTTGCTGGAGTGGAGGGAGGTGGGAGGGATGAGGTGGCTGGGTGATGGACATTGGGGAGAGTATGTGCTGTGGTAAGCACTGTGAATTGTTTAAGACTGTTGAATCACAGACCTGTACCCCTGAAACAAATAATACATTATATGTTAATAAAAAAAATAATCTCAAGTCTAGTCTAGATTCTCATCTAGATCCCAGATGCAGCTTTTAAAAGCAAAGAAAAAAGAATTTTTTCAAATATAAAAGTGAGAGAAGACTTCATATTCTGACTCACTGTGTCCCTCCAAAGGAAAACCTGCACTCTTTATATACCCTGAAATCAGCAAAGATGTTCATTAAAGTCACTATTTCTCCTTGAGCATCATGCTCCAGCCTGAGCCAGAGGATAACCTGACTGCCCGGCCCAGGCATGACAGGCACAAGGGAACTGCTCTCACCTGGCCCAGGACCTGTCCAGGTACCACCTAGCCTATGCAGCACTCACTGACTTACCTTTCACAAAACATTTGTCAACAAGATCACTGCTTCTGTTTTTTGCTTTCCAGTTTGTCAGCCCCACAGAAATGGAAAAATGGAGTATTAAACAGCTGGAAGAAAATTTTTATCATCCATGGGGATAACTAAAGTTTCCAGTGAATCTCTTCTATTTCTGACTATAACTCTTAAACACCTTGACCCAGAAAGCATATATATCATCAGGTAACATTTTAGTTGAGAATGGGACCCTGAGGTTTGCTCTGTTATCAGTTAAAAGAACTGTGAAAGAACTATAACCAAGCATCAAATATAAAAACAGATTACCCTAAAAAGCAGCTGTTTGGGCTAAGTTGCCTCTGACCTCTGGGAGGTAATAGGAAGTTGGCATGTTTACCTACTTCCCAGTGGGTAAAAATCCGACAGACATACTTGCTGGCTTTCTGTGTAGCCTTGGGCAAGAGAACCCACCACAAAGGGAACTATTTCCCTATGTGTAGAGAAATTTACTCAGAAACACTTTCTAAGGAATTGGTGAATGCTATACTAAGAAATAAGATTAAATCAGAAATTGTAGCAATTTGGAAACGTACTAGTGACAAAATAATAAAATAGTCATGCTAGTCAAGAAAAGTATGCTGTACCCTTTAATATAGTGTAATACATCAATTATATCTCAATAAAACTGGAATAGGATAGAATTACCCCTTCCCAGTGTACTGATCACCAAATTTCTACCAGGGGCCTTAGCTTTAGGGCAGGGGGTCCTAGAATCTATGTAGACATTTATCATTGTCTACATAGGCTATTATAATGTCTGACACAGATCTCTACTGCTTTTTGAAAGTATGTCAATGTGATTTTTTTTTTTAATTAACTGAAGTACTTAATTTTTTCACATGTTTTTTAGATTTTTACCTATTGTTTTTATTCTGTTCCAGGATCCCATCCAGAATAGTACATTACATTTAGTAGTCATTCTCTTTAGGCTCCTTTTGGTTTCTTAGACTTCCCTTGTGTTTTGATGACTTTGACAGTTTTGAGGGGCACTGGTCAAGTATTTTGTAGAATTCCTTTAATGGAAATTTATCTGATTTATTACTCATGATTAGACTGAGGCTATAGGTTCTTGGGAAGAAGATCACAGAGGTAAAATGATGTTTCATCACATTATATCAAAGATATATACATGTTGACATGACTTATCATTGTTGATACTGGCCTTGATCATTTTGCTGAGGTAGTTCTTGTCAGGTTTCTCCCCTGTAAAGTTATACTTTTGCCCCCTTTCCATCCTGAAGTCTTTGGAAGGAAGTCACTAGGTATAACCCACACCTAAGGAGGGGTGAATTCTGATCCCCCTTCATGATGGTGGGATAATTATTTGGAATTCTTCTCCCCCACTCATTTACTCAATTATTTATATCAGTATGGACTTGTGAATATTTATTTTATACTTTGGGTGATAATTGAATACTACTGTATTTATTTTGTTGCTCAAACTTCCAGCTTTTGCCACTGAAGCTCTTTCAATCAACTCCCTTGTCTCTTAGCCATACTCCCATCCTTGTGGGTTTTCAGTTTTGTTTTGTTTTGTTTTGTTTTGTTTTGAGCCCTTCTTTTCTTTTCTAGCACTACAGGATACTCCAAGCTCATTTTGTACATTTCCTGCCGCAGTCCAAGAATCAACCATTTCTCCAAGGAGCTCAGGTTCCTTTTGTTGAAGAATGACTTAAAATACACTTTCACTTTAAAACGTTATAGAAGTGATACTAACTTCAGTAATCATGGCCAGATAGAAGTTTTAGAAGTAAGAATGCTCTGTTTTGGAATGTTTGATATGTAACTTTCACCACCTGGAGGGATTGTCTGTAGCCCAGGGAAAAGATCCTTCTTCAAAATTGTTCTATAGATAGAGCTTTTTAAAATTATTGTACTCATTTACTATTTCTTTCTTGTTTCTCAGATATAATGACACTTTTATGATTTACTATCATCATGAAGCATTTCTGAAGGAGCTTATATAAGAACTTCTGTCTATGAGCCTCAGTGACTGTGCCATTCCAGATCCCTGAGTGGGCCTCTCTCCTCTTTTATCTCCCCTGCTGGGCTTCTTTACATGACAGCATTATCACATACTCTAAATCATTTCAGGATATCATCTGCATGAAAAGTCCCTATTTGACATAAGCCTCCCTTGAATGGTTTACCGTTCATTTTATGAGCCTCTGGTGCCTAGATGCTGTAGTTTCTATGATCTGTGGCTATGGTATTGAAAGAATGTGCATTCTCAAATACTTCTTAAAATATTGTTTGGGCAGGGGCACCTGGGTGGTGCAGTCAGTTGAGCATCCAACTCTTGATTTCGGCTCAGGTTCTGATCTCAGGGTCATGAGACTGAGCCTCCTCATCAGGCTCTGCGCTTAGCACAGAGTCTGCTTGGAATTCTCTCTCTCTCTCCCTCTGCACCTCCCACTCATGCGCGCTCTCTCTCTCTCTCTCAAATAAATAAATAAATCTTTAATAAAAAACATATATAATGTTTGGCCAGGTAGGAACTAGATATTTTAACTACTGGCTGTCAAATAGTAAGAGAATTTTTAGCGTAAGAAACTTGGGATCCTTAGCTGAGGAGTATTTTAATTGTGATTGTTTAATGATAATTGTGCTAAGCAATAAATAGAAAGAAATATAAAATAATCTGAGTGTACTCTTCCTTTGCTGTGTCACTCATTTCGGCATTTTCTCAGGATGGATTCCCATGTAGAAATTCTGTCGTTGTTGACACATATAATGTTTTCTTGCAGAAGTCATCACAACAATTATATTTAGTAAGAGACTCAGGTCCAAAAAGAAAAAAATTTTTAAAGATTTTATTTATTTATTTAACAGAGAGACACACAGCGAGAGAGGGAGCACAAGCAGGGGGAGTGGGAGAGGGAGAAGCAGGCTTCCTGCTGAGCAGGGAGCCCGGTGGTGCCAGTGCCGGCCTCCATCCCAGGACCCTGGGATCATCACCTGAGCGGAGGGCAGAGGCTTAACCAACTGAGCCACGCAGGCACCGCCCCCCCAGGTCCAAAAATGTGATTAGGTCTCTGCTTCTGATTTCAAACCTGCCTCAGGAAGATACAGTATTTCTACAAAAGTGAACACCAAGTTTATTTTGTTTCTGATTTTCTTTTTGCCTTTTTAGTTGTTGTTAATTTACCCAGAGAAGAGTATATACAGTTCCCTTACCCCACAATTCCACTTCTAATTAGAATCTGCATATCAAAGGAAATCAGGCTCATTGAGAAAAAAGTCTACCCAACTTAAGCAGAAAGAGATTTATTAAAGGATTCAGAATGCTTATAGAATCATTGGGAAAACTAAAGAAACTGATTCTGTGCTGAAATTTTAAGAAAGACTATCAAAGCAGCACTGAAGAGGCAGGCCACCGTGGGAGCTGCTCTCTCTTCTACAACCAGAGGTCTGGTGCTTCAGTTCTCCACCAACTCCTGAGCCATAGCTAACAGTAGGGGGCCGCATGATCAGAAAGTTGTCATTACTACTTCCCACTCTAGAGCCACAGTGTGGGCTACAAGCTGAATCAACAAACTAGAAGCCTCATTCTTGCCTTTTAACCCTTCATAGCAATTCGCCAGATCCTGAGATCTTTGTCACTGTTATGCTTGCTAGCAGCAGTAGCAAAAATCAAGCGCTCTGCCTTGGTATCACTTCTGACTATGAATTGACAGGCCCTAAGTTACATCAGGGATTTTAGCCAAAGAGACCCCCAGACATGTAGCATTTGCTTCCCAGTCTCTGGAATTTAGGGAGGCCCATAGAGGGCAATTGGAATCATTCATATCCACCAAAAAAGTTAGAAAGAACTCACTAGGAAGAGAGAAATAAAAATGTAGGAAGGAAGTAGAGGAAAATAGCAAAGACCCACAGTACTAAAATTTCATTTTAGAATGCTATGGAATGCAGAATATATTTCTATCATTTACCTTAATGTTCTGTCTTTTGAAAAGAATTCAAAGTCCTTGGGAGCCTGGGTGGCGCAGTTGGTTGAACGTCCAACTCTTGGTTTCTGCTCAGGTTGTGATCTCAAGGGCATGAAACTGAGCACCGTATTGGGCTCTGCACTTAGAGCAGTCTGCTTAAGATTCTCTCTCTCCCTCCCTCTGCCCTTCCAATATGTGCGTGCTCTCTCTCTGAAATAAATAAATCTTAAAAAAAAAAAAGAATTCAAAGTTCTAAAATTACTGGATACATTACTTGATAATAAGTATTAAAACTATAGGGGCAGGCGCCTGGGTGGCTCAGTTGGTTAAGCGACTGCCTTTGGCTCAGGTTGTGATCCTGGAGTGCCAGGATCTAGTCCCGCATCAGGCTTCCTGCTCAGCAGGGAGTCTTTTTCTCCCTCTGACCCTCCCCGCTTTCATGCTTTCTCTCTGTCTCATTCTTTCTCTCTCAAATAAATAAATAAAATCTTAAAAAAAAAAAAAACTATAGGGGCACCTGGGTGGCTCAGTCGGTTAAGCGTCTGCCTTTAGCTCAGGTCATGATCCCAGGGTTCTGGGACTGAGCCCCACATCAGGCTCCCTGCTCAGCGGCAAGCCTGCTTCTCCCCTGCCTGCCACTTCCCCTGCTTGTGCTCTCTCTCTCTGTCAAATAAATAAAATCTAAAAAAAAAAAGTGTTAAAACTATAAAATCTTATAGTATAGACTACAACTATTGAGCTGTGATTTAAAAGGGAAATTTAATTAGTAGATGCTGAAAATAGTTATGCACAGTTGAGGTACAATTTAAAAATTTTTTAAAGTAAGCAAATCTTAGTGCAAATACTCTATAAATTAAGAAATGAGATAAATAAAACTAATCAATCCTGACTTTTTCTCTCTGCAACACTTATGTTATTTCTGAATATTTTTTATTTCTATAATGTTTGTCTTAGGTTCATTTTCTGCTTTCTCTCCGAAGCAAGATTCAATTCAAAAGATTCACTTGAGTGCCTTCTTTAGATGAGACTTTTTTTAAAGATTTATTTATTTATTTTAGAGACAGAGAGGGTTGTGAGGGGGGGTGGGCAGGATTGGGTGGGGGGAGAGAGAGAGAGAGAAGCAGACTCCCCGCTGAGCACAGAGCTAGATGTGGGGCTCAATCCCATGTCCCTGAGATTATGACCTGAGCTGAAATCAACAGTCAGACGCTTAACTGACTGAACCACCCGGGTGCCCCAAGATGAGACATTTTTAAAGAATATGACCATTACAAATAAGTGTTCAATGATGATGAGGTTATTAAAAGTAAGTGCTTAAGCATAATAGTACTAAGGGCTTAAGAGTTCTTGAAACTTTTAAGTAAAAAGTCGTAATAAAGCAATTACAAATGGATGCATGTCATTAAAAGCTGCTTTTCCTTATTTGGCCTCTAAGGTGATAAGGACAAACCTTCAAGAGAGGATGGACCAAATGAAGTCCAGGAACTAGGCTACCGCCCAACACAGAAGCCTTGCTGACTGTCTCAACTTTACCCAACCCAACACAGGGAAGAGCTAGGTTAGAAGTTAACAAATTCCCAAAATGTCTTCTTGTTCAGTGGTGAAGTAAACTGGAATATTTGTCAGAGGACATATTGGGCAGAGGAAAGGAAACCAGCGCTTTTGGGAGATCTGATCCGACCTAGCCACAGACTGCTGGGGCCTAGAAACAATGGCAGATTTGTGTGGCAGTGACAGGCGTTGGTGTGGTGTTCTGGGCTAAGTGGTATCTGCACATACTAGAGTGGCCCCTTGCATGCAATGATTAGCATTCATAGCCTTGGCTGAGAATGGCCCTGTAGTCCATGCAAGGCACGTAGTAAATGGTGGTGACTTTGTCAGACTAAGAAATTGCCTTAGGCTTGCTATATGCAGCCAAGCGAGTGACCCGCACTAGCACTGCGTCATTTTCTCTGAGACCTCTAATAAACAGTAACTCTTATAAAGTGTTCATGTTTTTCTTATCTTAAGGAAGGTCATCAGTAAGAGAGGAAACTTCAGTGAAGGTTGAAAAAAGCAGTTTTGAATTATGTGTCTGTTCACGGAAAATTCAACAAAAATGTGATTTGGTAGAAGGCAAAAATGTGTACAGATATTCTCAATCTTTGTAAATGTGGGAAATTATCAAGTTCTTGGAATGTATCTCATTCATATGTGAGGGTTCTGGCATATTGAATCTTGTGTACTGACTGAATCTAGAATACTCTTTATTTATTCTACTTTGTTTTACTGCATTGACAGCCCTTGCTAGCATTATTGGTTTTCCAGCCAATATCTGATGGATAGATAGCTGCTGAGGTTTACAAAAGCCTTAAAATGTGGATTTTATATATACAAACGATGGAATTTTTTTAAAAGATTTTATTTATTTATATGAGAGATAGCACGAGAGGGAAGAGGGTCAGAGGGAGAAGCAGACTCCCTGCCGAGCAGGGAGCCCGATGCGGGACTCGATCCTGGGACTCCAGGATCATGACCTGAGCCGAAGGCAGTCGCTTAACCAACTGAGCCACCCAGGCACCCTGTGGAATTTTTTTTTTAAGTGGAAGTTATTTTAAGCCAAATTTAGCCCACATCTACTTATTTCTGATGGAAAATACTAATATTCAGATGATTAATAGATAAAATACTTTTTATTTTCAGTTCTGCATCCTGTAGTGTTCTTCTCTATACTTTTATAACTGCGATCTTCTAATTTACAAAAAGCTGCAATTCAATAGTTAATGAAATATTTCTTATGTATTATTTACCAAAAAAAAGCATTTGCCATGAAAAAATTTTGAAGTGTTATTTAAAATGGAAAGACTTTTCTTCCTGCCCCAAATGAAATATTAATTCAGCTATATACTACTGTGACCTTGGAGAGCAATACCCAACACATCCTATCAATTTATTAAAGGTCGGGTTTTTTCCATATGTTTTATTCAAGTATATAAACTTTTTTAGGTCATTCATCATAGTGCCATGTAGGCGCTTTTTAATTACACTATTTAAACTCTAAGCACAATGTCAACAGAGGCTTAGGGTGTGGTGTTCTCATTTCTGAAACCTGTGGGCTCCACCCTTGGTCTGTCTTGGCTGCACTGAGGGCAGAGTGCTGCTGGCTTGTCCTTATCAATGACTCCCACTCACACCAAACCTAGCCACATGACCAAGCCAGTACTGGGGGGGGGGGCGTTACCAATGAGGAAGTTCCCTGAGGATTGCACCCTCCACTGTTGGCCTCACCAGCCACCCCCTTAAACCTGCACACCTGGCAAGGAGGGTAGGACCCAACCAAGCACAGCATAAATCTGAATGGAGGCTGAAGTTAACTCTCTCTCTCTTTAATTAGGTGCTCAAAAGGCATTGTTTTCATTATGGGAAATAATGTTGTGATACGGGATAACCTGGGTGGGGGTATCAAGGTCATTTGGAATAACTAGTAAGAGAAAGCCTAGGAAGGAGCCCTTTGAGGTAAGGACCTGAATGAAGAGGTGGAGCCTGTGGCAAAAAGCTCTGAGAGACACACTTTCCAGTCAAAGAGATCAACTATTACAAAGAAAAGGATGAAGTTGGTGCGTTCAAGGAGCAGGAGGGAAGCTAGTGGGGCTGGGGCTTAGTGAACCCAGGGGCCATCACAGAAGATGAGCACAGAGGGGAGGCAGGCAGCTTCATGCCAAGTGTGATGGGGAGCCTTTAAGGTTTTAAACATGGGATAGATGTGATCTGATCCATACTTTGAAAAGATTGCTTTGGCTGCTCTAGATGAAATGGAATATGGAGGCACAAGACTACAGTAAAAAAAAAAAAAAGACTACAGGAAACAAATGAGGAGGCTGTGTCAGCAATCCAGACAGATGAGACTGATGGCTGGACCAGAGTGCTAGTGAGGAAGTGTTAAAAATCTGAAAGGTTGGGGTCTGTCTTAAAGATGGAGTGCATGTTACTTGCTGATGATTGGGTGTGGGGTAGTGGAGGGGGAAGGGAGGACGACTATGAGGTTATTGGTTTGGTGGTTTTCAGTAACTAAGGTGGAGGGGACTTGGGAGATTTAGCAATGGGAGCCTAGAGTTCCAATATGGCTTTGTTAAGATGGAAGTCCCATTAAACACTGAGCTGGAAAAATTAAATTTGATATGAACTTGCAGTGGAAGAGAGAATAGGACATGAGAGTCAGACACTGGGCCCAGGCAGGAGTTATTTCCTTTATTTTTCACAAAAACGCTGTAAGACAAATAACATCTAGCTACTAGAAGCAGTAATTAATGAAAGCCACTTCTTTTAAATTTTTTAATTCCACTGTACTTAACATGTTTGTTCCAGGTGTACAGTATCATGATTTCACAATTTCATATCTTACACAGTGCTCATCAAGATAAGTGTACTCTTAATCCCCTTCATCTATTTTCCGCACTCCCACCTCCTCTCTGGTAACCATCAGTTTGTTCTCTATAGTTAAGAGTCTGTTTTTTAGTTTGTATTTTTTTTCTTTTGTTCATTTAATCAAAGCCACTTTTTTAAAATTAAAGGATTTTTCTCCCATAATAGATAAACCAGTGGAACAGAAAAGACAGTCCCAGATGCATAGAAATTTTGTAAATAATACACATATTTCAGAAAAGTGGGAAAAAATTAACCATTTCAGTAAATTGTGCAAGGACAACAGATGAGCCATCTGGAAAAAAAAAAATTGGATCTGTATTCCTTATCCCACACCAGGATAAATTCCAAATGGATCAAAGATTTAAACATAAAAGCTAAAACAATTCTAGAGGAAATCATGGGAGAATTATCTTGAAGTGAAAGTTTCTTCTAACTGTGAGTTAACATCCAAAAGCTCCAAAAGAAAATATTAATAAATTCTATTAAATCTGCACAGTAAAGTCAAAAGTAGAGCAAACTGGAAATATATATTTGTAATCCATATTACAAAGCCCATCTATCTAATATGGAAAAGGCCCACAGAAAAAATAGAGAAAAGTCAATAACCCAAAATAAAAATGAGCAAAGGATATGAACACACAGTTCATAGCTAAAAAGAAGCATATAGAAAGATATTCAATGTGTCATAATGCAGAAAGGCAAATTTTAAAAACACTATTATCAAATTTGCAGAAATCCAAAACTTTAGTAACATTTGTTTGGCGAGGCTAAGGGGAAACAAGCACCCTCTCACATTGGTGGAGGGAGAATAAATTGTTACTACCCTCATAGAGATGGCTTTGTTAGTATGCATATATAAATATGGGGGGGGGAGCTGTGCATGTGTGCAGGAGTGTAAATTTTAAGTGCATTAACTCTTTGAGCCAGCACTTCCACCTCTTGGAATTTATCCTACAGGCACACTTACATACATATGAAGTACAGGGTTATTCTTTGCCTCATTGTTTGGGATAGCAAGCATGGAAACAGCCTAAATGGTCAGCATTAGAGGATTAAAATTAAATTATAGTACATCCATATAATAGAATGCCATACAGCTATCTATGCAGTTACAAAAAGAAGAATGAGGAAGCATTCTATGAACTGATACAGAAAAAAATTATGACATTGGGGCGCTGTGTGGCTCAGTTGGTTAAGTATCTGACTCTTGATTTTAGCTCATGTCATAATCTCAGAGCTGTGGGATTGAGCCCCGCATTGGGCTCTGTGCTAGACGTGGAACCTGCTTGGGATTCTCTCTTTCCCTCAGGCCCTTCCCCCTCCCTAAAAAAAAAAGAAAGAAAAATTTATGACATTGGTTATATGCAAAAAACAAGGAGCAGATTTGAAATGTGCTATATTCCTTGGAGAATATATATATATATATGGGGTGGGGAGGGAGGAAGAGGGAGATAGAGGGAGAGAGGGTGATAGGGAAAGAGAGAGAAACTGCGGAAGGATATGTAAAATACAAATTACAGAGAATATCTGTGTAAGCATATGGGAACAAGGAGAATGGAGGACAAGAAGGGGAGGGAAACTTTTGTGTCACATATTTCTGTAATACTTGAAAATTTTGAATTATATATATTATTTAGAAAAATTATAGGACTCTTTATGCACAGTTACTGCTATTGGAATTTTTAAGCATTACAACTATTTTGGAGAGCAGTACATAACATACAGCAATAAAGATACACTCTTTGACCCAGTAATCCCTAGAAATTTAATTGATGAAAAGCAAACAAAAAAATTCACACACACACACACACACACACACACACACACACACACAGTTCTTCATGATATCAGTGCCTTATAATGGGGGCGGGAGGGGAAGAAGCAACCTAAATATCCAGTATAAGGAGAATTATTTAATTATGACATACTACATGATAGAATATTAATCTACTATATAATGTAACTAAAGACCATGAGGAAACATTCATTCGCCAAATATTTATCATATGTCACACATTGTTCTGGGAGTTAGGGATACAACAATAAATAAGACTGACAAAAAAAAAAAAACCCACAAAATCTATGTGCTGGGGCACCTGGATGGCTCAGTCAGTTAAGCATCTGCCTTTGGCTGAGGTCATGATCCTGGGGTCCTGGGATCCAGCCCCACCTCATGCTTTCTGCTGGGTGGGGAGCCTGCTTCTTCCTCTCCCTCTGCCTGCCCCTCTGCCTATTGTGCACACGCATGCACTCTGTCTCTGTCAAATAAATAAAATCTTTAAAACAAACAAACCCAAAAATCTATGTGCTAATGGAATTAATGGAACATTGGGGAAGACTGACAGCAGACAAAGAGATACAGTATAAGAAAGTAATAGTGGTTATGGCTTTAAATAAAGTTGGATAAGGGGATAGTGAATGTTGAGTGGTTACTCTTTTTACCTAAGGATCAAGGAAAGCCTCACTGAGAAGATAATATTCGAGAAAAATTCCAAAGGAGGTAAGAGAACAAACCATGCAGGTGTTTGGGGGAAGAGTATCTCAGGCAGACAGGGTGAGTGCAAAAGGCTGCAAGGCATGGACATGCTTGGCTTGTTTACAAAACAGCAGGGAGACCAGTGTGGCTTTTCATACATTGTAAATGAAGATAGAAGGAATAGGGTCAGTGTTCTGGTCATGAGAAGATCTGGAACTTTGTTCTAGTTTTCTATAGCAAAGTCTTCGGATTTTTCTCTACATGTGCTACATGTCATACACTGGAAGTTTCTGAAGAGAAGAGGAAGTAACTGTAAATGCCTGCGTGAAAAGCAAGATGTCTAACTTGTCTGTTAATGGATAAAAAGATGGTGCACATCTGGAAATAGTTGAGAAGTGGAAAAGGTGGGACTCCATGAATGGATGTGGAAGGTGGAGGGGAAGGAAGAATCTAGAAGGATTCTAAGGTTTGGGCAACAAAATAAATGGTATCATTAAATGAGATGAGAAATTTAGGAGGGTGAACAGATTTGGAGAAAACTAGAAAAATTATGTTTGGTTTTAGACGTGGTGAGTTTGAGGTACCTGTGAGTTAACAAAATGTAGAAAAGGAGAAAACTGAAATGAATCCCAAGGTGGGGTCAACTCATAGTTTTCAAAATAGATGAATGGATGAATAAACAGAAGTAAATGTGTATTACTGTGTGTGTGTGTGTGTGTGTGTGTGTGTGTGTGTGTGAGAGAGAGAGAGAGAGAGAGAGAGTGTGTGTGTGTGTGTGTGTGTGTGTGTGTGTGTGTGTGTGTGTATTCCCTAGCTCTGTCTACTAAGAGGTCCTGAGGCAGCGATACTCTGGTAGCAATGAGAACATTTAGCACCCAGATATTAGCTTTTAAATATCTGAAAGAAACCAGGGCTCCTTGGTGAAATCGCTGATTATACAGTTTTGGATGAGAGAAAATATAAGATGAGCTTTGAACATTTCATTATGTCAGAAAGTAAGAACATTCTCAGAGAACAATGGAGACATCAAAAGGATACAGGAGTTAGCTTGCAAAGGATGGGACAATTTGAACATCAAAATAAATCTGGGACAAATTGAACATCAAAATAAATAATAGTTATGGATTATAGCCCATAGTATAAGAATCCATGAGTCCACACATATATAAAAATGAATGAATTAAAAATTTGACAAGGGGGGCACCTGGGTGGTTCAGTCATTAAGCATCTGCCTTCGGCTCAGGTCATGATCACAGGGTCCTGGGATCGAGCCCCGCATTGAGCTCCCTGTTCATCAAGAAGCCTGTTTCTTCCCCTCCCACTCCCCCTGCTTGTGTTCCTGCTCTCACTATCTCTCTCTCTGACAAATAAATCAAATCTTTTTAAAAATTTTGATAAGGAATAGGATATTTACATAATTTGAAAGTATCTACCCCACAATATTTTTTTAAATTTCAGAAGGAAATAGCTGAGGAGCCTGGCAGACATCACCTTAATCAAATAGTAAGTGAACATCATTAGTAATGGGACAAATTGAAATATTGTACCAACTATTTAAAAGAACATAGCATCAATTTTGTGTTATTCTTACCCGTGATACATAGGCTGGATCTCATCATGACAAAATATCAGACAAACCCAAATTGAAGGTTTTTGCACTACAAAATTACTGGCCTATATTCTTTGAAAATGTTAAGGTCATGAAAGTCAAAGAAAGGCTGAGAAACCCTTCCAGATTGTAGAGGATTAAAGAGACATGACAACTCAATGCAATACATGATTCTGAATTATCTCCTTTTGCTACAAAGGACATGAGTGAAACAATGGGTGAAGCATGAGTGGGGTCTGAGAATTAGGTGTTTGTTTCCTCCCCTTGATGGTTGTATAGCAGTTATGTAAGAGAAAGTCCTTGTTTGTATAAACTTATTCCCAAATGATTCAGGAAAAAAACATGCTTTGTACTGTATTTAGAACTTTTAGTAAATTTGAGATTGTTTCCAAAAACTTCTAAATTATCACAAAAGCAAATAAGAGGTGATAAATGGAAATAAGCGAAGCCCATACTTCTAGAAGGTTGGCAGGAAAGAGTGCAAAGCAGGCTACCAGCTGAAAGGAGACTGCTCTGAACTTTCAAAGTATGCTAGTTTGCTAGTCTACATGCGAAAGCTGGTGTTTGGAGAGTGAACAGATAGATGTAGGATAAGCAGTAGTCATTGCAAAAGAAAGACCTGTAGGCAGTGGGTGTCCTGGGTGCCCAGGTTAGGTGGAAAGTTGAGGGTGGGTAAGAAGCTCAATGGAATGTCAGCTGGTGTGGCATGCAGTCCTATGTACTGAGGTAGGCGGGCTGGAAATGGAACAAACTCATACGTGAGAAACTTCCTTCTCTCTGAGAAATAGAGTTGTCTTCTAAAGATGACCCCTTGTCTCTTCTCAATACAGTAAACTGAGTATGGGTTAGTCTTTGAAATTGAAATTACTTTATTATAAAATATTGTAAAGCAATTTAATATTTTTCTCAGTGATACTGTTTCTAGAACAGATATTCTTAGGATTGCAGAATTTAGAAAATCACCATTGATATTTCAGAAAAAAAACAGTAAGCCATATATGTTTGCCTTTTGCCTAGGTAATTTGTGTTTTATTTGGTAGAGTCAGAGTAGGTAGAATATGTACCTGTACTTCACAAACAGATGATCTATAAGCCATTGCATTAGGTAGGACGAGTTTCTAGGCCAGTTACTCAGCCTAAAGTATGAAACCCTGATTCAGAAGGAAATCATCCAAGAATGATTAAACACTGTTCCCTGTTGTTTCAATAGGCCCAATACAGTAGTGCTGTTTACTCTCAGGTTCATTTACTCTAAACTGGCTCCCACATTGGGAGTACAGAACCCTGAAGCTTATTCTCATTTCTCCTAAGAGTGCATGTAACTGGTGCCATTTTAGATGCAATGGAGGGTTCTTACTCATTACATGCAGTGCAACCTCAGAGTTTTAGGGTTCAATTCCCTTGCAGAATCCCGGTTGAGAAAGGCTGTGATGACTCTTGCTTTTGCTGACATACTATTTGGTGATCCAGAGGAATCAGTGGATTACCTATGGCACTATCAAAACTATGCCCCTTGTGTGCCTTGTTCCTCACTCTGTTCTCAGTCACAGGCCTTTGTCTCTTCAGGTTTCAGTGCTGAGTAGACACAGAAAAGTGAGAATAACAAATGACCCCTCATTCGAGAGGAGTTGGGGAATAAATTGAGAGAAAACAAAACCACAATCAGCCCAGGGCTGCTGAGTTAATTTGGTACATTTGAGTAATAAACTTTCTTAGTTAATATTCCTCCCTCCCTCCTTTCCTGCATTTATTTTGTTCTAACTTACTATTTCACTGGAATACTAATACTTCCCTTCCCATACCTATACTTTAGAACAATGTAGAAGTCTCACCTTATGAATTACCTGTAGAAAGCATTTTAAGTACCTGTTACTGTTTCTGAGGGTAGGAACTACAGCTTATATCGTCTATCCCCAAAAAGCCTGAAAAATTAATTCAACTTGGTATACCAAGCATATGTGGATCATCTGTAATGTATAAAGCTCTGAGCTAAGAGTTGTGTTGGGCACATAAGGAATAAGAAATACAATCACTGCCCTTGAGAAACTCCTAGGCATCTTTTCATATGTCTATTGGCCATCTGTTTGTCTTCTTTGGAGAAATGTCTGTTCATGTCTTCTTCCCATTTTTTAATTGGATTATTTGGGTTTGGGGTTTTGAGTTGTATTAGTTCTTTATGTATTTTGGATACTAACCCTTTACTGGATATTTCATTTGCAAATATTTCTCCCATTCAGTAGGTTGACTTTTATTTAGTTTTAATGATTGTTTCCTTCACTGTGCAGAAGCTTTTTATTTTGATGTAGTCCCAATAGTTTATTTTTGCTTTTATTTCCCTTGCTTCAGCAGACATATCTAGAAAAATGTCACATGGGTGATGTCAGAGCAATTACTGCCTGTGCTCTTTTCTAGGATTTTTTTGTTTGTTTCAAGTCTCACATTTAGGTCTTTAATCCATTTGGAATTTATTTGTATGAATGGTATAAGAAAGTGGTCCAGTTTAATTCTTTTGCATGTAACTGTCCAGTTTTCCCAACACCATTTGTTGAAGAGACTCTCTTTTTCCCACTTTATATTCTTTACTCCTTTGTCAAAGATTAATTGACCATATATATAATTGTGGATTTATTTCTGTATCATCAGGGAAATACAAATTAAAACTACAATGAAATATTGCCTTATACCTGTCAGAATGACTAAAATAAAAAACCCAAGAAATAATGAGCATTGGTGAGAATGTGGGGAAAAGGAACACTGTGCACTTTTGGTAGGAATGCAAACTGGTGTGACCACTGTAGAAAACAATATAAAGTTTCCTCAAAAAGTTAAAAATAGAACTACCTTGTGATCCAGCAGTCACACTACTGGGTATTTACCCAAAAATACAAAAACACTAATTCAGAGGGATATATGCACCCCTGTGTTTTTAGCAGCATTATTTCAATATTGAAATCATGAAAACAGCCCAAGTGTCCATCAATAGATGAACGGTTAAAGAAGAGGGGGGTATATCTATACCATAGAATATTATTCAACCATAAAAAAGAATGAAATCTCAGGGCACCTGGGTGGCTTAGTCAGTTAGGCATCTGTCTTTGGCTCAGGTCATAATCTCAGGGTCCTGGGATCAAGCCCTGCATCAGGCTCCTTGCTTAGTAGAGAGCCTGCTTCTCCCTCTCCCTCTGCCTGCTGCTCCTCCTGCTTGTGCTTGCTTGCTCTTTCTCTCTCTCTCTCTGTCAAATAAATAAATAAAATGTTTTTTTAAAAAAAGAATGAAATCTTGCCATTTGCAACAACATGGATGGAGCTCAAGAGTATTATGCTAAGCAAAATAAGACAGAGAAAGACAAATACCATATCATTTCTCTCATGGAATTTAAGAAACAAAACAAATGAGCAAAGGAAAGAAAAAAAGAGAGAAATCAAGAAACAGACTCTTGGGGCACCTGAGTAGCTCAGTCGTTAAATGTCTGCCTTCTGCTCAGGTCATGATCCCAGGGTCCTGGGATCAAGCCCTGCGTTGGGCTCCCTGCTCAGCGGGGAGCCTGCTTCTCCCTCTCCTGCTCCCCCTGCTTGTGTTCCCTCTCGCTGTCTCTCTCTCTCTGTCAAATAAAGAAAGAAAATCTTTATTAAAAAAAGGAAAGAAAGAAAGAAAGAGACTCTTAACTATAGAACACAAACTGATGGTTACCAGGAGGGAATTTGGGGGAGGGGGGTGGTGAAATAGGTGATGGGGATTAAGAGTACAGAGCACTGAGTAATGTATAGAATTGCTGAATCACTATATTGTATACCTGAAACTAATACATTGTATTTCAACTATACTGGAATTAAAATTAAAAGCTTAATGAAAAAAGGGAAAATAAAGAAACTTCCAGGCAAAAAGTAGAGAAAAAAGATCTATTCAAATGTTTATAACACAGAGCAGAATGTGATAAGAACTAAAATAAAGGCAAAAAACCCACTTTGGTTACAAAGAAAAAGGAAGAATTGTTTTCACTACTGAAATGAGAGACATCTTCATGAAAGATATGGAATTTGAGTTTGACTTTGAAAATAAACATACTTAGACAAGTGGAAGTAACAAGGATTCAGGCAAATGTCCACAGAGGTCACAGACTATATACATACAGTTCTGTTATATCCTATATATTACCCCATCATGTCCTAAGGAAGACATTTTCTCTTAGAGATTTTCATTTTAGTATATTTTTTTAAAATCTTGTGTAAAGTTGCCTCCATCTTTTTCCTGGGTAAGGACAACCCAGGATTGGCCCTTTTTTGTCTATGATGTTCTTATTCACAGCTTTTCTTGAAAGGGATAGTACAATCTTAGGAACAGGGTTGCTGTGTGCCTATCTTAGGTACTTACACTGTGCATTTTTTATTGGTATACCATGTTTTATTTGTCCCTGATATCTTTGGAGTTTTTCTGAGAAATGGATCAGTAATGTAGCATCAACTTAGTAAAATACATTTTAAGCCTTTAAAAAAAAATGTTAAACATAGAGTTACTATGTTACCTAACAATTCCACTCCTAGGTATATAGCCATGAGAATTGAAAACATATATCCACGTAACTCCTACACAGATGTTCCTAGCACCATTATTTTATAAATGCAAAACAGTGGAAATAACCCCAAAATGGAATATTCACCAACAAAAATGAATGACGTACAATGTGAATGACCTTGAAATCAATATGCTAAGTGAAAGAAGCCAGACACAAAAGGCCACATATTGCATGATTCCATTCATGTGAGGTATCCAAAATAGGCAAATCCATAGAGACAGAAAGTAGATTAGTTGTCTCCAGGTACTTGGGGGAGGGGAAGATGAGGAGGTTGCTTTAGTAGACTGAGATTTCCTTCTGGGATGATGAAAATATTCTGGAATAAGATAGTGTTGATGGTTGCAGAACATTGTGAAGGTACTTAATGCCACTGAATTGCACCTTAAAATGGTTAAAATGGTAAATATTATGTGTATTTTGCCACTTACTGCTTTTATTAACGTGGTGAATTTTATGGCGTGTAAATTATGTCTCAAAGCTGCTATAAAAATAAAAGGCATTATAGCTTGGATTAATCACCAGGGAACTGTGCTGAGGGGCAAAAAATCCAATCCCAAAGATTATATACTAGATCATTCTGCCATTTTGAAATGGCAGAATTTTGGAAATGAAGGACAGATTAATAGTGTCTAGATGTTGGGATGGGGTGGGGAGATGGTGGGAAGTGGGTTATATAAGGCAGCCTAAGGGATCCTTGTAGTGATGGAACTGTTCACTTTCTTGACTGTGGTGCTGGATATGAGATCCTACACAGGTGGTAAAACTTTATAGCACTGAATACATGCACAAACACATGCACACTAGCACAAGTAAAATTTGTGAAATCTGAATAAGATTGGTGGATTGTATCAATGTCAATATCCTAGGTGTCATGTTGTACCATTACTTGCTAGTATAATAGTACACTAGTGGTGGAAACTGAGCACATATGAGCTCTATAGCATATCTTACAATTGTATGTGAATCCACAATTACGTCCATAAAAATTTCAATTAATAAAAATGTATAAGAATAACTATATATCTTTGAAAATTTGTTCTATGGGCAAAATTCTGTTAACATATAAAAAGTACTCTTCTTACTCTTGTCTTGGCCCAGTTATAGTCTTATTTCTACAAGCAATACCCAAAATCGAAGTTTGGGATGGACCAAACTTACAGCAGGTTTTGTTTTGGTTTGACTTGGTTTGATTCAGTAATGCAGTATTTTCCAAAAATAAAAAGGATGTCTGAGTGAAGAAAAGGCTTTTCTCAGCCTTTTTTGGCATCCTTTAGTTAAGTCACTTTTAGTGAAGAAAGATTGTTATTCCTTCCTGTTCACTGATATTAGAAAGTTTATAGGTCACACTTTTATTTTATCAAAGAGAAAATATGATTTTTTTTAATGAATAAAAACCACATTTCTGTGCAGTAGAAATCGTTCTGTTAACATCTCCTCATGTTACAAAGATAAACAACAGGATTAACTGTTTACTTTAGGAGCGCAGTGTGGTTGTTTTTCAGGAGAAGAACACAATGTCCTGCTGTATCTGGTTTCCCGTCTGCTGAGCGGGTTGGTGGAGCTGGGGAAAGGCCCTCCACCCACTCAGCCTCTGCCGTCCCTCTCTCCTGCTCTTCTTCCTCTTCCCTCCCTCTTTTCTGTGACTCTTCCTCCCCCCTTCATATCCAAACTCTCTTCTCCCTCTTCTCCCTCCCCCTTTTCCTTTCTTTTGCTTTTTCCCCCTCACTGTGTCCTCCAATTTCTTCCTTAAAATGGAGGCTTAGTAAGAAATTATGTGTGGAGAGAAAGAACCTTGTTGATCTTTAGAGGCTGCTTAAGTTGACACTGACCTAGAAGAAAGCGGCCGGACTGACTCTGATTCCGGGAATTCTTGGTGGACTGCTAAGAACTGCTCCCATAACCGGGGTAAACATCCCACATGTTCACGTAATCTCCCCTCTCGGTGTACATGCTATACACACACACACACACACACACACACACGCACACACGCACACAAGTCTACTGTTTCTCTTGTGTTTCTATGAAACTGAGCCAGTGAGTGAAAGGAAGGGGAAAAATGAATATTTTTCAAAAGTTGGGGAGGAGCATTTGAAACTTCAAAGAGGAATTAAATTAGAGTCTCACTGAAACTCCCTCTACAGATCAACAGTTTTGTTTTCCTTATTCCTTGTGCTTTGTTCTTGCTTTTGCAGATTAACAATACATGAATTTTTAGAATTCTTAAAGTATTCTCTAATTAGCATGATCTGCCATGAAGCTGGTAAGAGAAGGAAAAAAACATTCTTAAAGACAAATATTAACTCCATAATGGACTTTTATACTTCCAACATGCTATGAATGTGATTGAACAGTGAACCTCTTATCTGTATTATTTTATGCTGCTGGGAATGTACTGTGGAATGTAGTTTCATTTGGCAACAGTTTTAGTCAGTTCTTCCAACATGGTCCCGGCCTCACCCTCATGGCTCAGAAACGCATAGAATCAAAACCCTGCCAAATGACTCCTGATGGCTGAAACAGGAGATTCTTGAACTACTTTTTGACTGCTATCTTAGTCCCCTCTCCCCCTCTCCGCACCCCCCACCCCGCTGGGAGGGGGAGGAGTGGGGTGTGGCTGACTGGGGGCAGGGGCAAACTGAAGACCCTGGGTATTTTCATGATTGTTTCTTGCTTCACCCAGAGTAGAGCTTTACCTTTCAAACAGAACTGCAATAGCTGGGTGACAAGGGCAGCATCACAAGGCCATTCACAGGTTGGTTTCATGTATGGCAATGCCATTCCTGTGTGGGATAGTGTGCCTTTGTGCTGTTATCAAGCACCTTTCTCCAAGCCTCTTCACCAAGGTGCACATACGTGCTAACAGACTTAGGAGAGCGGCCACTAGAGAATAATCTTATTCCTTAATTGCATTTGTCGTAGTAAATTTGCCTACTGGGCGAAGGAAACCAAGATTTTGAGCACAGATTAAGTACAGGCTTTTAGTAGGTGTGAAATAGACTTAAGTAAATCTGGATTGTACAGGTGTGTAGCCAGGGGCTCACATCCATCAACAGCAGAGCTCAAGGGCACCTGGATGGCTCAGTCGGTTAAGCGTCTACCTTCAGCTCAGGTCGTGATCCCAGGGTCCTGGGATTGAGTCCCACATCAGACTCCCTGCTCAGCGGGGAGTTTGCGTCTCCCTCTCCCTCTGCCCCTCCGCCCTTCCCCCAGTTTGTGCTCTCTCTCACTCATGCTTGCTCTTAAATAAATAAATAAATACTATTTAAAACAGCAGAGCTCAAAACAGCACCCCTCTTCTGTAGACCTGCTGCTCCCCTGCACCACATGCTTAAAATCATGAAAATGGGAGGAGGAATCTTACGTGGATGAGGGTCTACATGTTAGACATGGGTGAAACATTGATTTTAAATAAGTGGCATTCACTTGCCAGATCTTTATTCCAAGAATTTTGAATGTCAAACTGTCTCATGGAACGAATATAGTTCTGAGGCTCTTACTCAAACCACTAACATCCTACTTCCTCCCTGTGAGACATTTTCTCTCTGCTGTTCTAAGTTAATCACTTCTAAAAATAGCAGTGTCCCTCTCATGATAGGCATAGGGTACCTACCAACAGTGCTCAGTGCCAGGTGGAGTGCGAAGTGTCACCTGTGGCCTGAGGCCTGGCTTGCCCATCACTGGCAGCACAGATTTGGTATTACTGAATGTGCACATCTGCCTTGTCCAGTGAGTATTCTAGAGCAGGAAAGCAAAAGGGTATACTCAACTGCTTCCCAAAGTAGAAACTCAATTTTATTAACACCGACCCATCATATAACTTTAAAATGTCAAATCTCCTGGGGCACCTGGGTGGCTCAATCGGTGGACTTTTGGTTTCAGCTTAGGTCATGATCTCAGAGTCGTGAGATCTGCTCAGCACAGATCTGCTTGTCAGTCTCCCTTCCCCTCTGTTCCTCCCTCTTCTCTCTCTGTCTCTCAAATAAATAAATAAAATCTTTGGGTGCCTGGGTGGCTCAGAAGGTTAAGCGTCTGCCTTCGGCTCAGGTCATGATCCCAGGGTCCTGGGATCGAGTCCTGCATCAGGCTCCCTGCTCCTTGGGGGCCTGCTTCTCTCTCTTTCTTTCTGTCTCTCATGAATAAATAAATAAAATCTTTTAAAAAAATAAAATCTTTTAAAAATTAATAAAATAAAATGCAAATCTCCTAATCTTCATGTGACTTGGCTAGCAGCTAAGTTCACAGTATTTCAGAGCTTACTAAGGACAGTGCTGGTGTCAACTGGTTATCCTGCTGCGCATGGCCATATGTTGTTACAGTGTCTGCTCAGAGACCTCAGATGCTGTTCTAATCTATTTTAGACTAAAATAATTGAAAAGGCCTCTAGAGAATTAGCAGGAAATATGTCTTACAAAAGAGGACTGTCAGCCAGAGAGTCACTACGGGCTGTTAGTGATAGTGGAAAGGCTGGAACTGCAACACCTCCACGCCACTGCCACATTGCTTTGAGTTGCATCCTCCACTGAGCAGTTTGGATTTCCATGTTCTGTGTTAATTAGCTCTGTCCTGCCTGCTAAATGGCTCAGGTCATTTGACCAGCCTTTGGATTGTACAACTTCTCTAACGTACATCTGGTCTGCCTGTCCCTGAGGCTGCCTTTACTCTCCACTACCGTTTACCTCCTTAGAGAGCTTAGATCAGTGTAGACTCTTCCCTGACCCTTACCCGTAATCACTACCGAGTTCTGTCTCCTCCTTGAAATGTTTTCCTAATGCATGCTCACATGCTGATAGAGGCCAAAGAGGCCAAGAGAGAACAGCAGTTGTGTGAGGGTTGGGGATCAAAGGTGGGGGTGGGGGCCACAAGATGAACTGACAAGCTCGTGCCTCATCCACAAGTGTTGACCCAGTGCTGCCAGACAATAGTAAATTGGAGTTTTGTATAAAATCTCCCAGTGTTTGGTATTTGTTAACTAGTTTATAAATGTTTTAACACTGTATAAGCCAAAGAAAACATATCAACCAGCTGAACATGGCCTGTGAACACCACTTTGTAACTTCACTATTTCCTATCACACATTTTTCATTGATTAGAACAATGAACTCATACTGGTCTAAGGAGACCTTCTCTAAAAGTTCTCTGTTCAAGCCATCCTCCACCCTGTCCCAAGCATTGTATTTCTAAAACAAAAATTTTTATCTAACACCTTTTAGTGTCACCCCATTGTTGACTCATTGATGGCAGGAGGTAGGTGTGCTGGCTGGCCCACATGCCAGTTATTTACCATCTCTGCTCCCCTATCAGATCAGGCTCCACAAGGCCATCATCATTTGGCTTTTACCCCCAGCCACTGTCAGGCGTCACTGTGCCAGCCATGTCCAGCCACGTGACTCCACCAGAATGATGCCTCTCTTTCCTTCCCCCAACCCAGTGCTTTTCTCCCCATCCCATTTTCTCCTTTCTTTACAAATGCTTATCAACGTTTTAATTTTATTATAAATGTAACTTTGATTTTAAATTAAGAATAATGCGAAAAAAGAATAATACATTGAAATCACCAAATATTAGTCTTTACCTTATTATCACTTTCGTAATCTTTCTTTCTTTCTCCACCTCCCTCTCTATATTTTTTAGCCTTCTATCAATTCCTTAAACATGGAAAAGCTCTTTCCCATCACAGGATTTTGTATATGCTCCATTCTCTGTTTTAAGTTGTTTTCTCTCAACCTTTTGCATGATTGGCTTATCCTTCTTCAAGACTCGCTTAGGGGCGCCTGGGTGGCTCAGTTGATTCGGCATCTGCCTTCAGGTCAGGTCATGATCGGGATCGAGCCCCGCAACAGGATCTCTGCTCAGCAAAAAGCCAGGGCACTGTTTTAGTGTACAGTGAAAAACCCATAAGTGCCATTGTTATTAAGAATCTTATGATGTTTATATCATGGCTCTGTGGACCTCTGTGCCTCACTGCATCTACTGTACTTCTTTTGTCTGACTTGGTAATTTTGTACTAGACTCCTTTATTGTGTTCAAGCAAATCAAGATGTCGTTTAGGAAAAAAGGGACGACTCACACTTAAGTCTACAAATTCAGAATGGATAGTTTCCAGATACTCCCAAAATTTATAAATAATGGCTAAAGAGCCATTATGTTTTCTTACACAGCACATGCTATATATCCAAAGGATCATTATTTCTAATGGAAGTACATTGAAGATAAAAACGGAAGACTGACTTCTGGAATAGCAGAGTGAAGACACAGTGGATTCTCTCCCTAATAAACATTTTAACTGGAGAAAGGTTAAAAACACTAATAATTTAAAGCCTCAGGAAATTTTCCTAAAGGCATACAGTAAACGGAGAAACACTATCAATAGAATCAAGAGAATCTACTAAATTTTAGGAAGAATGAGGAGTCTGTGGCCCTTGAGCCATGACCTAACCCCCCACCAACCTGATATGTCCTATGAAGACTATTGTGGGGCACTTACTCTAGGACTGCAGTCATGATGTCCCCTCTCCCCTCAGCTCACAGTCTAGGGTACAATTTCACTGTAGGAGATCTCCTAGCCCATGTTGTATCTCTACCCCAAGTGTGGTAGGCCAAGAATACTTGCCCAATTGTCCTACCCCAGTTCACCCATAGGCTAGAAGCACCACACCAGAGAGACAGCCCCAGACCAGTCCCACCACCACCACCCCCAGAACCCACTTTACAGCAGAGGTGTAACTCCAGGAGAAGGGGACACTGTCTTTATCCTTCTGTGAGTGACTCAGAGGTTCTGCCCAGAGGAAAACAGGTTTTAAGGAAGAAGGGCTCTAAGGCACTGTATGAGAGGGCTGACTTTATTTGGAACAGAGTACAATTCTATGCCCAAGGGCATTGTTGAAAATAATGAGGATCTTGGTGAAGAGCAATTCCAAGAGTGCCTGTAGCTCGGTGATACTACATCAACAAGGAAATGGCCAAGCAATCAGAAGTTTAACAGAGAGCATCAGGGAAAAGACACAGCCAAGGAAAACCCTCCTAGTATCACAGTAAAACTTTCGGAGTCAAAAAAGGTGTGCTTGGCTGCACCCAGTCAGGACCAGTCAGAGCAACCCACAGGGTGCAAGCCTCACTGACACTGCAAGCCTCAGCACCACCTCCAGCCACACTAGATGAACAATAAGCTGCTTTGACCCAGGAGCCACTCTTAAGAAGCCAGACTTTAAAATAAAAGACACACATCCCTGGCAGTCTGGCAGGCCCAAGGCCATACCCTCACAGGAGTGACTAAAGAGGGGTAATATAAGCCCTGTCTCATGGAGAGGGATGAGGGCAAAAACCTACCTCCTTGAACTATAATAACAATCTCCAAGGTATATACATCCAATGGCAAAGAGTAAAAATCTAACTTCCAAGGGGTTTAAATCATAACCTTTCACCAAAAAGTGGCTTATGCTGACATCGGGGCATGTGAAAAGATTAAAAACAAACCAAAAAAAAAAAAAAAATTGGGGCAGGAGCATCAGATACTGAAACCTGTAGGAAAAAGTAGTTCGGACAAGCCAGGAAACAACTGAATAAACTACCATGCAAATAACAACATCAACCCCTGGGGTAGAGGAAGGAATCCGTATCTAGAGTTGCCACAATATATTATCAAAAATCCTCAGTTGTCAACAAAAATTACAAGATTGGTGAAGAAACAGGGAAGTGTGACCCATGTACAGGGGGCGAAAAAGTGCAGGCAATTGAAGGGGCCCAGATGTTGGACTTAGCAGACAAAAATTTCAAAGCAGCCATTATAAATATGTTCAGAAATTCAAGGAAACCATGTCTTAGGAATTAAAGGGTGGTATGATGGCAGTGTCTAATCAAATGGATAATATCACTGAAAAGATGCAAACTATAAAAGAGAGCCAAATGGGAATTCTGGAGTTAGAAAGTATAACTAAAATGAAAAATTCACTAGCTAGGCTCAACGGTAGACTTCAGTTGACAGAAGAAAGTTAGAGAACATGAATCCAGAGTAATTGAGCTTGCACAATCTGAAGGAGAGAGAATAAAACAAACAAAAAAAAATGATGAGTGCTCACTTTGGTATCACTTATACTAAAATCAGAATGGTACAGAAATTAGTATAGCCCCTTCAGAAGGATGACACACAAATTTGTGAAGCATTACATATTTTGAAGACTTTCATCAAATTTAAAATTCTTCCCAAAAAGCAAATGGTAATTTCAATAGGATGTTAAAACTTAATCTCAAATTTACTACCACAGAGTATTTTAGAGATTAAAAGGTTTGTGAAGACTTTTAAATAACTCAATCTTTCTGAAGAATTAGTGCACACCAAAATAAATCATTTCTGTATTATTATAGAAATCTCCCAAATGACAAATATCCTAAGGAGGAAAATAAAAGAATGAAGAAAATAAAACAGAACCTCATAGAAATGTGGGACATCATTAAGTGCACCAACATACATGTAATGAGTATGCCAGAAAGTCAGGGGAGTTGGGAAGAGGGTGCAGAAAAAAATATCAGAAGAAAAAAATGCAGAAGAAATAGTGGCTGAAACGTTTCAAATTTGACTGGTGAACTTTACTCATCTGAGAAGTTCAAGAGCTTCAAGTAGGATAAACCTAAGGGATTCATACCCAGACATATCATAGTCAAAATGTTGAAAACCAAAGATAAAGAGAACCTTAAAAGAAACAAGTGGAAAATGACTCATTATATAATAAGAGAACCCAGTGAGATAAGAACAGACCTCTCATTAGACATAATGGAGGCCAGGGGCAATGGGACAATCTTCAAAATTTCAAAAGAAACAAATAACTTGCCTCACACTTTTTGGTCTTTAAATCCTGAGGTTAAGTCAGTAGGATTGAACATGGTTTTATCTTAAGTAACTCATCCCCCCATTTTTGGTAGGTTCCAGTTGTTCATTTTGAAGTAGTCTAGCTTTTTACTTGTTTGATCCAGACCTAATTATAAGCCTATTTCTTACATAAATTTTTTTTCATTCACAGAGTCATGAGAAATAAGTTTGTACTATATAAATGTCTTATAGCCACAACATATTAAATAATGTCATACATATATCTGGAAATGTTTAGTTGTCTTAAGATAGATGGTAAATTCTTCTGGGTACCATGTGCTAAATATTGTTTATGCACAATAAGTAGACCTAAAACCATATATTCATCAGGTGACTAGTCAGGGATTTCCTGGTATTCTAGGGTATAAATATATTTGCAAGGAGAATTGAGGACAGTAATAATTATATGTGATTTTGATATATTTTTCTCCATAGATCTGGTAGAGTATATTTTAGAAAAAATATTGCTAGCAACATTTTGATGATAGTGATGATTTTCAAGGAATACCTATTAACATCTTTGAATTTTAGTGTTTGATAAAACATAATTTGGAAATATTTTTAAATAGACTGTTACTTCTTATTCATTTACACTGTCACTTTGTATTTACTGTTCTTTCAAAGGTTTCAACCAATTATTAAGTATTTAGAGTTTTGGTTTCTCTTTATTCTTATGCCTTTAGACTGTGCTGTCCTATAGGGTGGCCACTAGCCACAGATGGTTATTTACATTTAAATTAATTAAAATTAAAATCTAAAATTCAGTTCCTTACATTAGCCACATTTGAAGCATAGACCCATGTGGCTAGTGGCTACCACATTAGACGACACTTGATGTAGAACATTCCATCAGCACAGAGAGTTCTTTTAGACCACAGGCTTTTTTAGACTTACTGTTTACTACAGCAATATGTAGATCAGTTTCACCTGTACTTGAAATAGATAAAGACTTAGCTCTGGAAATTATGTTGATAATTTCCCATTTTTGTACATTTAAAGAGATATTTATATGAAATATGTTTATGTATTCATTTTATTTTATTGATTTTTTTAAGGTTCGATTTTTTAAAAAAGACGTATTTATTTGAGAGAGACAGAGTTGTGTGCGTGAGAGGAGGGGGAGGGGCAAAGGGAGAGAGAAACAAGCCGACTCTCCACTGAGCGGGGAGCCTGATGCAGGGCTTGATCCCAGGACTCTGAGATCATGACCTGAGCCAAAATCAAGAGGCAAACCTTTGACCAACTGAGCCACCGAGGCTCCCCTACATATTCATTTTATTTTTTGAATTTTCTTATTTAATGCTGTACAGTCTTGGGCAAGATACCAAATCTTTCTAATCTTCTGTCTTTTTTGTGCTAAGTAAGGATAGTAATAGCCAGCCTAGCTCTTTGTGGCCATTTGAGGGTAAGATAATGCAAATAGTAAAGGGTCTGGCACTAACTGCCATCAAGATGATGAATTTCTAACCCACATACATTGTGAAAAAATTCTTATTTTAATCTTCTGATTTGTGGGATAAACACTGCAATAACTGATCAGGGAAGCAGACAAAAAAGTAAAGATAGGGAATATTTGAAAAACACTCTTAAATTACGTGACTTATACCTCATGTACACAACCCCCTACTTAACAACTGGACCATATGCATTCTTCTCATTTGGCCCTTTCATAAAAATTGATTATCTTCTAGACCATAAAACAAGTCTTTATAGGTTTAAAAGAATCATTATTAGAAAACATATTCTCTCACCTTAGTGCAATTAAATGAGTTAATTTAAAAAATATGTATTTTAAATCCTTATAGAAAAAAAACTTAAAAACTGCCAAATAACTTACGGATTAAAAAAGAAACAATAATGGAAAATTGAAATTCCTAGAACTGATAAATAATAAAAATACTAAATGCCAAAATTTGATATGTATAAGAAATTTTGTAGTCTAAACAACTCACTTTAGAAAGAAGGAAGGCTCAAAATTAATGAGCTAAGCTTCTAATACAAGAAATAGTTAAAATAGAATAAATACAAAGAAAATAGGAGATTATAAACATAAGAGTAGAAATTAATGGCATAAAGGAACAGTGAATAAACAAAACCCAGAGTTGGCTCTTTGAAATGTTAAGTAATTCTATGGTAAAATTCATAAAGAAAAAGCAAAGATATAAATAAATAGTAGTACTAGCAGAAAAATAGACACATAGATCAATGGAACAGAATAGAAAACCCAGAAATAAACCCACAATTATATGGTCAGTTAGTCTTCAGTGAAGTAGGAAAGAATATACAATGAGAAAAAGATAGTCTTCAACAAATGGTATTGGGGAATCTGGACAGCTACATGCAAAAGAATTAAACTGGACCACTTTCTTATACTATACACAAAAATAAATTCACAATAGGTAAAAGACCTAAATGTGAAACCTGAAACCAAAAAAATCCTAGAAGAGAGCACAGGCAATAATTTTTCTGACATCAGTTGTAGCAACATTTTTCTAGATATGTCTCCTGAGGCAATGGAAAGAAAAGCAAAAATAAACTATTAGGACTACACCAAAATAAAAAGCTTCTGCACAGTGAAGGAAACATCAACAAAACTAAAAGGCAACCTACTGAATGGGAGAAGATATTTGTAAATGATATATCCAATAAAGGGTTAATATCCAAAATATATAAAGAATCAATATAATTCAATACCCAAAACCCAAATAATACAATTAAAAAATGGGCAGAAGACATGAACAGAAATTTCTCCAAAGACAAACAGAAGGCCAATAGACGTATGAAAAGATGCTCAACATCACTGATCATCAGGAAAATGCAAATCAGAACTATAGTGAGATACCCCTCACACCTGTCAAAATGGCTAAAATAAAAAAGAAACAAGTGTTGTCAAGGATGTGGGGGAAAAGGAACTGTCATGCACTGTTGGTGGGAATGCAAACTGGTACAGCCACTGTGGAAACAGTATGGAGTTTCATTAAAAAGTTAAAAATAGAACTACCCTATGATCCAGTAATCAAACTACTGGGTATTTACCCAAAAAATAGAAAAACACTAATTCAAAGGGATACATGCACCCCTATGTTTTTTGCAGCATTATGTATAATACCAAAATTATGGAAGCAGCTCAAATGTCCATCAGTAGATGAATGGATAAAGATATGCAAACACACACACACACAAACGAATATTATTCAGCCATAAAAAAGAACAAACTCTTGTATTTGCAACAACATAGATGGAGCTAGAGTATTATGCTAAACAAAATAAGGCAGAGAAAGATAAATACCATATTATTTCACTCATATGTGGAATTTAAGAAACAAAACAAATGAGCAAAGGAAAAAAAGAGAGAGAGAAACCAAGTAACAGACTCTTAACTATAGAAAATTGATGGTTACCAGAGGGGAGGTGGATGGGGAGATGGGTTAAATAGATGGTGGGGATTAAGTAGTGTACTTGTGATGAGCACCGATGTTGTAAGAATTGTTGAATCACTAATTATACACTTAAAACTAATATAACACTGTATGTTAACTATACTGGAATTAAAATAAAAACTTAATAAAATATACATATATACTACAAATCTTAATTAATTAATTAATTTAAAAATGTAGACCAAATGGACAAATCCCTAGGAAAATATATCTTTTTTTTTATCTTAACAAAATGTCTCGATTAAAAAATAGCCCAAATAGCCCAATTATCATTAGAGAAATTGAGTTGATAGTTAAAAATCTTCCCAGGAAAAGCACTAGATCCAATTCATTTTTTTATTAAATTATTTCAAACTTTCAAAAAGCAGGTCATTCAAATCTTACACAGATTTTTCAAAGAAAAAAATCCATGTCAACTGATTATATGAAACTACTATAAATCGTCTTGATATGAGAAATAAAATTAAATCTAATTTGAAAAACAAAATTAAAGGTCATTATCACTCATGGACATAGAAAACTCCTAAACAAAATGTAGCAAATAGGATCTTGGCTTTATCTCAGGAGTAAAAAATTGTTTTAACTTAAAAAGCTGTAGGGGTACCTGGGTGGCTCAGTTGGTTAAGCATCTGCCTTTGGCTCAGGTCATGATCCCAGGGTCTTGGGATCAAGCCCTGCATCAGGCTCCTTGCTCAGCAGGGAGTCTGCTTCTCCCTCTCCCTCTGCCCCTCCTCCCTGCTTATGCTCTCTCTCTCTCTCAAATAAATAAATAAAATCTAATAAAAAATAACTTAAAAAGCTGTAATTGTCATTTACAACATCAGCAGAGGAGATAAAAACATAGTCATTTCAGTTAATATGGAAAATGCATTTGATAAGGTTCAACACCATGCATGATTAAAAAAATTTTTCAGCAAACTAAGAATGTTTAACTTGATGAAGGATATCAACCAAAAAACCCTATAGCAAGCATCATTCTTAATTGTAAAACACTGAAGATATTTTATTCAAAATCAAGATAAGGATACTCAGTGCCATTGGCTTCTCTTCAGCATTGTGCTGAAGGTCCTATAGTATAGCCAGAAAAGATAAATAATTAAACAAGGATTGGGAAGGCTGAAGCAAAGTTGTCATTATGCATAGATGAAATGATTACATAAAACTTCATAAAAAGTATTACAAATAATTTTAGTAAGATTGATGAATTACAAAAAGTTCAATATATAAAAGTCGACTGTATTTCTATTCACCAGCAACAAAGGAACAAACAAACAAAAAACTGTTGGGGCGCCTGGGTGGCTCAGCCATTAAGCGTCTGCCTTCGGCTCAGGTCATGATCCCAGGGTCCTGGGATAGAGCCCTGCATTGGGCTCCCTGCTGGGCGGGAAGCTTGCTTTTCCCTCTCCCACTCCCCCTGCTTGTGTTCCTGTTCTTGCTATCTCTCTCTCTGTCAAATAAATAAATAAAATCTTAGAAAAAAAAAACTATTTAAAATATCAAACACAATCATAAGTGATCTAGGCATAGATCTAAAAAAAGATGTTCAAGAACTATATGGAGAAAACTGTATTATAAAATTGGCCTAAGTACCCTGCCAAGGAAAAAGATTGCTGTATTTGTGCCAGTCACTGTGCTGAGCCCTGTATCATTGCTCGAATGCTCTAACAGCCCTCTCAGTTAGGTTCCTTTATTCCCATGTTGAGTAAATTCAAGTTCATACAGTAAGTAACATTTTTAGGGTCCCAGAGTTACTAACATGACATTTCTTTCCTCCCTGGGAAGCCATTTGTGTTCCTTTGAATATGATGTTATTTATGGGGAACATCTCTGGTGATTCAGGAAAAACAATTGGATCAGGGGTCCCTTTTCTGTTCAGACCTGTCACACAAGCACTGATTGTAGGAGATAGTATTTGCTGAGCAGGAAGCAGTAACAAGAAGGTGGAATTCTTTGTGTGCTGCTGATGAGCTAACTCTGGTTTGGACTGTCTATTGAATAACACAGTTCCAGTTCATTTGAACCCATGAGGACGGTTATTCTACCTCAGGCCTGAGCCAGTGAGCTCCCCCTGAGCTTCAGCTGTGTGAGCAGGACAAGGTGGGAGAGTGTGTGTGGCCAGGCATGAACAAAGGAGAAAGTATTAATATCTCTTCTCTAGGGCAGAAGAACAAACAAGAGCACCATTCCTTGGTTATTTGAGATAAAGGCAAATATAACAGATTTAAGGAAAAGGTACTAGCTAATTCCTCATCTCTCCCTTTTAAACACAAGCAATCAAAAATTCTCTCTAAGTTTTATAAAGCAGATCCATGGAGATCTTTATATTCATCTTGACTTTTGCATATATTAACAAACAATAATGCTTACAAAAAACAGTGCTGGATGCATCAGTGTAGTCAAGCAGGCATTAATTGAGCTGATATAAGAACACTCTTAAAGGAAGCCTGAGGCTTCCTCCTTAGGAAATGAAGCCTGATTCCCCAAGGTTCTGCCTCAGCCTCCCTAATTAGACATGGAGCAGAGAGACAAGTCAGGTGATGGGATAATTAGGGGGTGAATAGGCCTTTGAGGGAAAAACATTAAAGTACTTCTCTCCTAGAGGTTATGATATGAAATGGTCTGTGGACCAAAAAAGACATTATAAATTCAACACAAAAATGTATGCTTTCATCCTTGCTTTCACATGGCATACTGTTTTAAATAAGACAAGAATAATCTTTCATTCTTTCCCTCTTGGGGTTTAGGTTAAAGTCATACAGTATCGAACAGTTAATAAAATTGTTTTCAAGTGATTTAATTGAAGAATATTTCCTTTTCATTATATTACACTAGCAGCCTTTAAAATGATGCATAAATTCTGACCTTAATATTCTAATATGATTCTTGTCAAACATTAAAAGTATCTTTTTGGGGTACTCTGCTTAGGCAGTTAAGTGTCCAACTCTTGATTTCAGCTCAGGTCATGATCTCAGGGTTGTGAGATCAAGCCCTGCGTTCGACTCGGTGCTGGGCTGGAGTCTGCTTAAGATTCTCTCTCTCCCTCTTCCTGTGCCCCTCCCCTCCTGTCTCTCTATAAATAAATAAATAAATAAAGTATCTTTTGAAAGTTACAGAGTGAATAAAGCTCTTCTAGATTAGTAGCCTCATTATGGACTAGTTACAATTTATGTATATCTTAAATAATTTGACTTAGCAGTGGGAAATATCATTGCCTCTCTATAAAGGTTAGATTTAGATATTCTGGATTTTATGACATGCAGTTTGCCATGAGTTTATTCCTTGTTGCCTTCTTGGTGTTTGCCTTGCAGACTAGAATGCTAGTTGCTCTGGGATGCTTTCTCCAGTTCCACTCTGCAAAATTAATCAGTCTTCTACATTCATATAACTTGTTACTGTAATGTGATATTATGGCACAAAAATACCAAATTAAGTGCTTTGCATTTAAGACCTGATTCTGCTCCCTCCTTACTATCTTGGGTAGGATTTTTAAACATTCTGAGTCTCACTTTCCTCATCTATCAATAATGCCTAGTTTCCTCAGTTGAGGGATAAAATAGATAATATGAGAATGCTGTAATTAGCCATAATACATTATATTAGTGTTAGGTGTTAATGTTGCTCAATATTTTATTTGATTGTCAATTATATTTTTATTTGACTCCTTCCCTCCTTACATATCCTACAAAGTATAAGCCCAGTAAGCTTCAAATGAATGCATTAGTGACTGAATACAAGGAGGAATATTTCTGTGAACACTGTGCAATTAGGTATTATGTGAGTTTGCTGTGTGTGTTCACAACAGAGCCTCATTCGTTCTCTCAAACATGGAAGGAGTATTTGAGAACCTGCTATAGCTCAGAAAGAGAACATGTGAGCAGTTTCAACCCTCATGTTTTTAGGGTGAAATTAGTAGTTTGTATCTGGTTCCTTATAATGGAGAAGATTTCATGAAAAGAATAAGATTTTAAGTTTTGTTTCATGAAACGTCAGTAATGTATTTTTCCTTTTTTTAAATATCCAAATATATTCATAATTTCATACTCTGAGAGCTATCTCTAAAAGTAAGTGGTTTTCAGTATTTGTCGAAGATGTGCAAGAAAACATGTGCTTAGATGATATCACCGTTTGCCTTTGAAAGTTCGTGTATAATGACAAGGGGAAATGCCTCTTTGCAAACCATAATATTTTTCTAATGGATTTTTAAGCATTTGATTCTTTCCCATTGTTTGCCAGTTTTTAGCAAAATGAATCAGAACCAGATGTACCAATAACTTTTCCTGTCTTTTCTCCATAATTATCCTATGTTTATCCAGTGGAATCTTCTTCAAGTTGTCTCCTATACCCTTTCTCTTTATTGTTTTTTTAAAGATTTGTTTGTTTATTTTGGAGAGAGACAGCAGGGGAGGAGCAGAAGGAGAGCAAGAGAGAGTCTCAAGCAGACTCCACACTAAGCACAAAGCCAGATGTGGGGCTCAATTCCAGGACCCTGAGACCAGGACCTGAGCCAAAATCAAGAGTTAGAGCCCAACTGACTGAGTCACCCAGGCGCTCCACCCTTTTTTTCCTTAAATAACTTTTTGAAGGTATAATTTACATGCAGTACAGTTTACATACATACAATAACATGCACCCATTTAAGCAGTGGGTGAAGACATAGATTATTTCCATAACCCCAAAAAGTTTCCTATGCCCTCTGCTGTCAGTCCTTCCTGGCCCCAATTGCAGGCAACGACAGATCTGCTTGCTATTACTATGGATTTCCTTTGCCTTTTATATACTTTTCATAGTTTTTTTTTTTCCACTCAGCACAATGTTTTCAAGATTCATCGTGTATCAGTAGTTTGTTTCCTTTTCACTGCTGAGTAGTATTCCACTGTAAAGATATATCACAATTTATTTATCCATTCAGCTATTACTAAACATTTGTCTTGTTTCCAGTTTGGGGCTATTTTTTTTTTTTAGACTTTATTTATTTATTTGACAGAGGGAAAGCACAAGGAGGGGTAGCGGCAGGCAGAGGCAGAGGGAGAAGTAGACTTTGTGCTGAGCAGGGAGCCCAGTATGGGACTCGATCCCAGAACCCTGGGATCATGACCTGAGTCAAAGGCAGATGCTTAACCAACTGAGCCACCCAGGCGCCCCTATAGTTTTAATACTTATTATCAAGTAATGTATCCAGTAATTTTGGAACTTTGAATTCTTTTTTCCATTTCCAGTTTTTCAGCTCCCCTTTCATTAATTGATATTATTGGTGGTGGTGTTATTTTATCCTACTGTGTTTGTTTTGATTTGTTTATAGTGATGCTGAGTAGTCCTTGTATCTTAGACCTTTGTCCCAGAATATTCTCCTTCCTAAAATGCATAATTTAGAAATTATTTTAGTAATTATCTTCATATCTAGTAAATATTTTAGACTCTGTAGGTGGAAAACATGTGCAGTGTTTCTTTATCTAAAAATGCCTTTATTTTACCATCATTCATGAAAGACAGTTTTACTGGTACACAGTTTTGAAATGGCTTCCAGAATTCTGAAAATATTTCACTGTTGTCTGGCTTCATTCATTGCTTTTGAGGAGGCTGATGTAAATCAAATTTTTATTCCTTTGCAGATGGTCTTTTCACCCTTTTTGCTTTTAGAATCTTCTCATTGTGTTTGATGTTCTCTAGTTTTATTACAGTATGTGTCCTAGGATGGATTTCCTATTAGTTGTCCTGCTTAGTATTTGTTTCTCTTCCTGTATCTTTGGATTCATTTCTTTTTTTTTAATTTTTTAAATTTATTTATTAGAGAGAGAGAGAATGAGAGATAGAGAGCATGAGAGGGAAGAGGGTCAGAGGGAGAAGCAGACTCCCTGCTGAGCAGGGAGCCCAATGTGGGACTCAATCCCGGGACTCCAGGATCATGACCTGAGCCGAAGGCAGTTGCTTAACCAACTAAGCCACCCAGGCGCCCCTTTGGATTTATTTCTTTCATCAGTTGGGGAGAAAATTGGCAGTTTTTAAATGTACAAATTATTGCTTCTCCTTCCTCTATTTTGTTCTTCTGAAATTCCTATTAGACAAATATTAAGATTTTCTCATTCTATCCTCTGTACTTCTCTTTTCTCTCATGTTTTTTTTATCTCAGCTCTCAACATGCATTCTAGGTAATCTACTCAAATTTATAACCCAGTTCTCACATACACACTCTTCAGGTACATGTAACTGTTTACACCTATTTAATAACTTCTTTATTTCAATAAATGTAGTGTTTCCTTTTTGAAAGTCTGTTTCATTCTTCAAATCTGCCAGGTCATGCTGTACAGCTTTTTGTTTTGTATTTATATCTTTGTGATTTTACCTTTTTAAAATAGTTATTCAGTATTTTATATCTTTTAATTCTAATATGTCAAGTCCTCGTGAGGTCTATTGTTTTATTTTTTACTCTTCCCACACATAGTGATTTGTTTCCTTATACTAGTGATTCTTTTTAAAGATTTTATTTATTTATTTGAGAGAGAGAGAATGAGAGACAGAGAGCATGAGAGGGAAGAGGGTCAGAGGGAGAAGCAGACTCCCTGCAGGGAGCCTGATGCAGGACTCGATCCAGGGACTCTAGGATCATGACCTGAGCCAACTGAGCCACCCAGGCATCCCTGTACTAGAGATTTTTATTCAAGCACATGTTTATTTGATTTTACTCCATGACAACTAATGATAAAATTAAAGGTGATTTCTTTCAGACAAGATTTACCTTTGCCTCTGTTATGAATCAGGGGGACCCTGTGGATCTGGAAGAATTAATTGGGAAGTCTAGCTTCTAAGCATTATTTAAAGTTCAGTGTTTCATGGACACCTAGGTTGCTCAGTTGGTAAAGCGTCTGCCTTCGGCTCAGGTCATGATTCCAGGGTCTTGGGATGGAGCCCTGTATCAGGCTCCTTGCTCAGCAGGGCGCCTGCTTCTCCCTCTGCCTACCACTCCCCCTGCTGTGCTCTCTCTCTCTCTCTCTCTCTAACAAATAAATAAATTTTTTTTAAAAACAAAGTTCATTGCTTCAGATTTAGCATTCCTTTGTTCATTGTTTGTCATCTGTTCTTTCCTAACATGCTGCACTTTACTGTACACCCTCATCTTTAAAATAGTTTTGTTTTGGGGCACCTGGGTGTCTCAGTCATTAAGCATCTACCTTCGGCTCAGGTCATGATCTCAAGGTCCTGGGATTGAGCCCTGCATCGGGCTCCCTGCTCAGCAGGAAACCTGCTTCTCCCTCTCCCACTCCCCTGCTTGTGTTCCCTCCCTTGCTATGTCTCTCTCTGTCAAATAAATAAATAAAATCTTTTTTAAAAAAATAAATAAAATAAAATAGTTTTGTTCCTCACAGTCTATTTGGTGGTGTTATTTACTGCCTAATTTTTTTTTAGGCTTCAGTAAATATTTTCTGAGAATGTGTCATTTCATAATAAATAACACTTGATTTACCTGAATTATGAAGTGAGAGGATTGGAAATTCAATCATAAATAGGTTTTTATAAGTACTACCCTTTGAATTTAAAAGTTGGGGGAATCCCATCATGTCACTGGATATCCATTATGTCTGTGTTGCTGCCAGCAGGGATGCTGGTTTTTTATCCTGTGGGATATGCATGTCTGTAAATATGTACCTTCTCAGAGAAAGCCCCTTACTATTGTTCTTATCATAATGTTACACTGAAGCTTTTCTCAGTATTGAGCATCCATATGAAATAGAAATGTTTCCTGTTATAACAGGATAAAAATGGGGAGAGAGGATAATCTCTTTTTGGGCAGGGGTAATATATTTTATTTGAAAGGATGATCTTCTTTATGTGCTTTTAAACCACATTTGGCTTAGGGTTTAGTTCTATGCCAAAAGAGAATTCTGTTTCCTTCTGTATTTTGTGGATAGTGATCCAAACACCTGTAAGTACAAATCTAAAGTGCATATTTGAATTCAACTTCTTTTACCTTGATTTACCCATTCAGAAAGATGATTACAATGGATTTCTAACAAAGGAGAAGGAAATCCTGACCTCTGTAGTGAATCAAAAACTGTCTCTTAAAAAAATGTGAATACTTTTTTGTAGAGTCTGCCTTCTCGTGCAAGATGCCTATGGGATATTCAGTGAAGTGCACTCTGAGGGCACCATCTTGAAGGACCAACAGTTGGAAGGAAAGTCCTGCAGCCTGATGGGAATGAAGGTTCTACAGAAGGCTACCAGAGGAAGGTAAGGACACTCTGTAATAGCAACTAGTTTGCTACAATGGCTGGTTCTTTTATTAGTGTTTTATCTTTTTTTTTTTTAAAGATTTACTTATTTATTTGAGAGAAAGAGAGCACAAGCGGGGGGTGGGGCGGAGAGAGAGAGAGAGAGAGAGAGAATCTTTAGCAGATTCCCTGCTGAGCATGGAGCCAGAGCTGGGGCTCGATCTCACAACCCTGAAATCATGACCTAAGATCATGACCTGAGCCAAAATCAAGAGTCAGATGCTTAACCAACTGAAGCCACCCAAGCGCCCCTTATCTCTTATTTTTAAAGACAATAAACTAGGATCCTAGAGTTTGCCTGTAAAACTAGGGCAGAGCTAAGTCAAGCCCATAAAGTACTTCTAGGGGAAAAATTATAATTGGCAACAAAAACAATAATGCAGGTTTAGTGATTCCTAATTTTATTAAAAATTAAGAAGATAAAAAATGTTATGTATGTGTGTTTTAATTCTAAGATTTTTTTATATGTTTTCCTAGTTAAAAAATAAGATAGCTTTGCATGAGTCAGTTTATGTAAATGAAAATATAACTTACTATAAAGGCATTTTATAAGCTTTAAACAAAATTCTTAAGTTGTCACATCTTTTTGCTTTCCATAGTAAGAAAGTTTTGTTCTCTATCAAGTTTCATGGTACCTTACCTTAAAATGTGGTTTTGGATAGGCAAGGTAGAATGGTATGTAGATCTGGTCCAAACTGTGGCTATTACATCTCCAATAATCATCCTAAATCTATAAATTAGGGAAAAGAAGAAACATTTTTAATCAAACTATTCAGTCATTTAGAGAATTAGTGTAAACAGTGTATTTGCAATTTTCTCTCTTATTGTAATCTCTCTTCACTTGAATAGTGTGTTATTTTAACTCTCTTGATGTTAATTTTTTACCTAATTATCGTAACATCTGAGCTTATACCAGTATATGAGAGAGAAAAAAACCCATCATGAATATATGATGTTCTGATTTTGAAGCAGTTATTGATAGCATCTTCCAGTGGTTTGCATAATGAACATTCTAGCCATGGTCATTCTAAATTGTGAGCATTTATTGAGTGTTGTCCTGACTGACCTATGTAGGCAGTCAGCACTCCCAGAGACCATAACTCCATGTCTCATCTGGCTTTCATATGGTACTGTACAGGTGAGTGATGGCTCTGCCCAAGAGCTTGTTTTCCTGAAAAACATGTATTTCATGGAAAGAGTCCTATAAACCCTGGGTAGATAGACAAAAGAACATTGATCCATGCAGATTTGTCTTATAACAAATGCTTCCTTTTGTTTATAAAAAGGTAGCTGTATTATAATGCAATTGCCTTATAGATTGGGGGTAGGGGGAGGTTTACCCAGATATTTAGAAAGCGTATCTACATGTGTGAAAAGCTTAAGTTTCACATGAAACTTATCTTTATTAAGGCTGAACCTCATTTTAGTCCTAAGTTTTAGAATAACAAGCATCTGGGGGCGCCTGGGTGGCTCAGTCATTAAGCATCTGCCTTTGGCTCAGGTCATGATCCCAGGGTCGTGGGATGGAGCCCCGTATCGGGCTCCCTGCTCAGCCGGGAGTCTGCTTCTCCCACTCCCCCTGTTCCCTCTCTCGCTGTGTCTCTCTCTGTCAAATAAATAAATAAAATCTTTTAAAAAATAAATAAATTAAAAAAAAATAATTACAAGAATCTGAAAAGACTATAGTACAGTTTTAAATGGTATCGCTGCCCCAGCATATTGACCTGACAGCATTAACTTTATCAGGGCCATGTGGGAGGTAATCTTCCTCGACATGAACTCTACACATAAGCCTCCCACCTGAGCATACCAGGATACAGGTGGGCTCCCCATGACGGGAAATCCTCCCTATGGGGCAGCAGAGTTGCTCCAGCTGCCAGCTTCCCTAGTGTAGGCCAGACAGAGGCTGCTCTGGGAGGCTTACTTCTTGCTGGAGACTGTAGTACATAACTTCTTGTGGCAGTTCTACCGGTAAATGACAGAGCCACTGCAATCCTGAGTCTTTGGCTCTGTAAAGTTCATGTTCTTTTACCATTATACTTTACGATCATATGTGTTCCTAACCCTTAACCTACTTTTTTGTGGGTTACAAGGGGAGCCCTACTACTATCTACAACATTCCCATAGGAAATGTTTTTTCCACAGGAAATACACTGAGTATTGCAAATAATTCATTTACAAACTTTGGAACCCGTACCATTTTTAGGTTTGTGACTAAATATTTGGTTTTTTTTTTAGGTTGGCATTAATTTCTTTACTTATCTATTTTATTTTATTTTATTTTAATTTAATTTAATTTTATTTTATTATTTTATTTTATTTTATTTTATTTTATCTTATTTTGGCACACAGCTATCCCAGTAAATGTTTAGATTGTCTTTTTGTTCTTTTGGAAACTATATTTCTTCAAAACAAATTATTAAATCATTTAGGAATGCTGGATGTTATAATTGCCTATTAGTGATATCATCCATTGTCAGTCATCCATCCATGGCCCAGTAAACACAAATTGTCTCTTTTATTTTCCCCCAAATTATTGTGTTTCATGGCAACTCCCATAAACTCTAACAAAATATACTTCTCATAAACCGTTATTTCCCAAAATTCAAGCTAAAATGATTAATTATAATTATATACTTCCAATATCTAATACAGAAATTGGAAGTATTTCCAAAAAAAAAGTTGGAAAATAGTTGTGTGTTTAGGCTAAGTCATGAAGTCTTTTAGATCTTGGCTACCAGATTTCATCTGATCCATGCTTCTAGTGATGGAAAATCACTACTCCCTACAAGGGCTACGAAGTGGACTGATGACCTCAAAGCTGTCGAGTCAGAACAGACATGCTGTTGGACCAGTGTGTGGGGATTGCTGCTCTGTCCACCTGTCTCATTTGGGAAGGCTTGCATAAAAACAACAATCATATCTTTTGTATTTCTCTGATATATTTTTGGAGTTGCATGTCCATACTGACTGCTTAAAGCAAAAAAACTCAGAAAATAGCCTGGATTTAAAGGAAAAAAACTACAATTTTCAGAAAAACACTGCCGACACATGCTCATTAAACAGAATGTGGAGCTCTGGTGTCTGTGCTTTCTTCCTCTCTAGAGCACTCCCTGCTATTTGTCCAGTGACTCTCCTCCTAAGGCACATCCCCTGACCTTTGTCTTCCCACGTGGCCTGTGCAGCAGTTTAGTGGGTCAAATGAGTGGAAAAGTCACATGACCTTGATGTCATAATTCTGTGTATGAACTTTATCTTTTTATTGTTGATTATTATACATTTTTATTTTTATATGATAGGGCTATACTGAGTGGGAAAAGAATTCCAAAAATATGTGTTAACTGGAAATGGAAATGGAAAATATAGCTAGCCAAATTTTTTGTGGGGGAGGGGAAATTCTTTCAGTTCAAAATCCTACTCGTATTTATGCCCTAACTTGTTAAAACCCACTGATTTCTGTGTCTAAAATCACTAATTTGTAGGTGCTATTTGACTTAGATCTGTTGACTGGCCCTTTAAGAGAAGATTTATTGAAGAGTATTTAGTCAGTACTCACCATGTACAGAAAGCTCTACCTGAGTACCCAGAATGACAAGGAAGCAGTTCACATGTTCTTTGACCTTGAATTGCATCCCTTTGAACAGAAAACTAGACAGGCACAAATATTGGAGAATGGTTTAAGTGACTAGATCCTAACTGGCTATAATCTCAGATTTCATAAAAGAAGTCAGTGAGAACAAGTGCTTTAAACGTCCTGACCTGTCAGAAAGAAAAGTTCTCTTCAGATTGGTAAGATGTTATCTGTGAAAACATACACGTAGGATCAGGAGAGATGTATGCAAAAGAGGAAATGAAAAGATAATTCACTCATTTATTCTATAAGGATTTAGTGCCTCTTTGTGCTATGCCCCTGGCTAAAGGCTGAGGCACTGAGCTGTGTGCTAGATTTTTGGGATTTATCCTAAACCAGAATATACTAGGGTATAAAGTCAACTAGATAAAGCCTTAGATCCTATTTTTAGGGATTCCGCATCAATCAGAGAGAAAATTAGGGCCTCTATGAGACCTTGAGAGAAGAAAAGAAGAGGTAATAAAAATAAAAATGGAGTTAAGATTATCCTGATGTTGTACCTATAATGGATTTAAGATACAGGGAGAGATTGGGGCAGGGCTACAGATTTGGAAACTTCTGTAGCAATTGAGAGAAGGAGAACAAAGAACCAGTTAGAAACTAATCTTAATTTCTGATACCTGCAGTCAGCTCCACCAGGAGTGTAAAAATAGACCGTTCCCTCCAGGAGCTCATGGACCAGCAGGAGAGCCAGGGGTGACCCAAGCAGACACTGACCGGCAAGTGCCTAATACAGAGAGCTGTGGGTTGATAGCAGCCACCTTCGAGGGGGGATCTGAGGGCAGGTCAAGATTTAGGAACCCTGAAGAGAACAGGAAAGGCCTGAGGCTAAAGACCAGAATGAGGAAGAGAGGGAAGACTGTCTCCATTATCTCCTTTGGGAGCCAGACTGAAGATAAGGAGAGCACTGCTGTCTGGTCAGCTTTCATTATAGAGTGAGGGGTGGGCACTTTGTGTGTGGGGTGGTGCATTTCAGAGAGTGATCCAATTAATAGTTACTGTTTAAATGTCAACTTTTATTTTCAAGGTAACCGATTAAGTACTGATAACTTTTATACTAGAAGCCAAGTTTAGTCAATATGCTCAAATACTAACCCCATAGTCAGGATTCAAAAGTCCTTTACAAGCCCCCATGCTAGTCCCCAGCCTGCTGCACTTGTGACCTTTAGTCCCACCACTCAGGCATGTGCCATGCCCTAGACCTAGAACACTTTGCTTTTCTCCTGGGCCTTATTTAAGCCCCACCTTTCCCTCATAGGCCAGTCTTAAGATGCTCCTTCATTAAGACTCCTGGCACCTGTACCCAGCACTACTTTATCTGTACCCAGCACTTCCTTTATCTCCTGCAGCGGTTACTGCTGGGTCACCTCCTCCCCTCCTCCACCTGGGCTTCCAGTGGTCATAATGCTACTCACTTCAATGCCCATGCCCAGGACTCTTTGGAATTCCTGCTGACCTGTGTCCCACCAGAGAGGTATACTTTAATGTAAATAAGAGTGACATCATAGGCATAAGTTTGAATGTGTCCATTTTTTTAGCAATAATGTACAAACATCAAGACTTTTATGAGGAATCTTGGAATGGCTCTCCCAAGCTGTCCTGCACCATGTGCCTGGCTCTGAGTCACACCAAGACATCAGACCTTGTCTTGGTCATTGTCACATACCTTTGCATGATGTAGACAATCAGTAAAAGTTGACATTGATTAGAATGCCTGGTGGCCAGTATTTCAAGCTAGTCTGCCCATTGTTAGGCTCTGTGAGGGCAGGTGCTGTTTCTTGTTCACCATTATATTTCCTAGCACATGACACACTCATAATAAATATTTGTGAAATGGACATTAGTTGTTTGCTTGGGTTTATCTTACAGTTTTCCTCCACAGGATTTGGATGTATATTTTTGTACATAATTAGTGGTAATTATTGGAGCTCAATTTTAGCAGGAAGAATGGAAACCATTTGGCCCCAAGACTTGCATCCAGTGCAGGTGAGGGCCATGCTCTCTATGAACCTCTGCACATAGACCTTTGGTTTCCTCACAAAGTCTAAGCGGACATGCATGGGGTTGTGCTGTGAAAACACTTTATCAAGGAGGGGGAGAGTGTGAATGTTCATTACTTAATATTTAACAGAAAAAAGTTTTCCATGCATTGCACTTTGATTTTCTTGTCCTTTTTTAGCCTTCACAAGAGTCAGTATAGGAGAAGACTCTGTTCTCACTCCCATTTTAGAGGTGAGGATGATTGGCCAGGGTCAAGCTCCAGTGTGATGTGACACTAGGGTGTTCAGTCTCCTATGTAGACCTCTGCCTTCACTCCAGTTGGGTGTGACCCAGAGTGCGGAGAAGTGCAGTAGAAGGGAATCATTAGGAATTATTCAATGCAAGTTGACTGGGTTGGGTTAGGGTTATTATTGAGGAACATTTCAGATGCTTCTTTAACAGGAAATATGTGGTGCTGAGAGCTCTCCTTGGGTAAGAAACGTACGTAGTAATTTCCTTCCTTTGATTTTCCCTCTTCAAAAATGCCACCCTTTTAAAGAGCCACACACTTCCCTTGGGGTTTGAGGTCCAGAAACTCTTGTTAATTGCTGTGGTTGGAAACCCTCCTTTTCAGGGATGTTCTTAATAATAATTTCATGATTTTGAAAAATAAAATTGTTCCTGGGGTTCACTTAAGTTTCTGGAAGGTGAATAAAATGTCAGTGAAAGAGAATGTACTAAATCTTAAAACCAGTGATGCTCAAAGAAGCAAAAGGAAGCTCCCACTAAACAAGCATCATGCTATTAATTTAAGCCCTTAATCAGTTTAGAAGTATGTTTTGTGTTTTCCCTATAGATTTTATTGTTTTCTCTCTGCCATTGTTTCTTAACATGAGTACTTTAATTCAAAATTAAATCTTTCTATTGTCCTTTGACGTGGGATTATTTTTGGTCTCTATTTAACAATTGTACAGGAAAGCATAAACAACAATAAAACAGTAAATAGAAGTTTAAGTAGGCAAATCTTTTCAAGATTGTATCCCCCCCTTCTTCAACCTTTCTTGGTTAATATTGTGTATGTGTTGTTTTTGTGTTCTGATGTATTTCTTGCCTGACATTATACAGAATTTCTTATATATCTGTGCTGCCCACACCCCCTTATTTTGCTGCTGTGGTGTTCTCTAATTTGAGGGCACCCAAATGGACATTCTGCATAGAGTGGAAAGAGTCTTAACTTGAAATCAGGAGACCTGGATTGTACTCCTGGCTGTGCTACCAGTACCAGTAACTCTGGTGCCTTATGCATCTGGAAATGAAATGACTAGACCAAATAACCTTCAGGCCTCTTTAGGTTTAAGGTTATTACTTTCCCTTTCAGGGAGGCTTTTATTTTTAGCTTTGTACACAAAGATACTTCTTCCACTTGAACATCTTTTCCTTAAAGAAAATATTGAACCTGTTGTTTAAACAATCTTCTTACACATAAAATTGCAAAGTTGCCATCTCTTTCGTAGGTATGGAGCATACATCTTTGGCTGAGCATAATAAACATAGTAAACCTTGTAAGGTCTATAAAGTAAGGATTACAGTGAGCTAGATTGTGACTTTCAATGTAGAGCATTTTGGAAGGTAAAACAAGTTCTACAAAACTTTTCTTAGAAACATTTTAGGAAGATGATGTCTATTTTCCTAACTATTGTTTGCTTTATTTTTTTTTAAGATTTTATTTATTTATTATTTATTTGAGAGAGAGAGAGAGAAAGAAACAGCATGGGAGGGGATAGGGTCGGAGGGAGAAGCAGGTTCCCCGCTGAGCCGGGAGCCCAATGTGGGACTCCATCCCAGGACTCCAGGATCATGACCTGAGCCGAAGGCAGTTGCTTAACCAACTGAGCCACCCAGGCATCCACTATTGTTTGCTTTAATCACTTTATTTCTGAATGTCTTTGCTACTGTGAACTGACAGTTATTTTTATTAGATTCTAATCCAAGGTTAATAGAAATCATACCTTTTATTTTTATTTAGAGGGAAGGTACTTTTCAAAATCTGAGGTTATAGTCTCAAGTCACACAAATCCTGATTAGATTTACAACTCTAGACTTCAACTGTTGAATTGCTTCCTTAATATATTTGATTGCTTTGCTGTAATCACATTAATTAATTAGTTCTGATACAGGGAGATCTTTACATGATAAGAAGGAGATGTATAGAAGAAACAAGGTAACCCAAGCAGTATCATGCATCAAAGTTTGGTTTCTTTATTTTTATTATCAACTAAATAGTCACTAGTATTCAGGGGTTTAATTAAGAAAAATAAGAATAAAAACAGGAAGAAATTCATAAGCCCAAGTCAGAAGAATACGGGACATAATACCAATAAGAAAATTCAAAAGGATACAATTAAACCAAACTGAAATGTGTGAGGTGCAAGAAGGGAGGATGAGCAAACCAAGTGGTAAATATGTGGGCAAACCCAGTACTCCCAAGTAACACTGACTATATAAAACAATATTTATATTGTACACCCGAAGTTAGGAAAAGTTTGATCAAAGTCTATTTAAATAGTTTTGGGCAAGAATACTCTATGATGATGTTGTATACTTCGTATTGCCTCACATTAAGAGGTACACAACATCTAATCAGTGATAGCAAGCCTGGGATCAGGGTGAAACAGGCAAATCCCTCTATCACAAAGTCGTATTTTTCTCATTCTATGGGGTGAGACCTTGGCAGAAGAAACAAGTACAAAGTGTGTGAGACAGATTTGTGTATGGTGTGTTTGAGAAATAGTAAGGAGAAGGATATCCTATAGTGTAGCCCTTGGCTAAGCTAATATCTGAACAGAATTGTTTGCCTATTGAACATTTCTTTTAAAATGAACATGTTTCAGAATCACTAAATGAATCATTTGTTTAATGATTGAGAATCATTTAATCAGAATTAATAAATAATCCCTGTAGCAAACAACTATTGATACTGGACCAGATCCCCTTAAAGCCCTTCCATCATTTCTTTTGTACCCATCCCCAACCCCAGCTCCTTTGTATTTTTGCATCTGTGGGCCCACATCTGTCCCTGTCTTCAAAAGACTGCACTCAGCCACAGATACTGTTTTGTCTGCCTGTGAAAACAGCTGGAAGTATCTGAGAATTTGGGTTCCCCTTAGTTTAGGTGGCCCTTAGCCAATGAGTGACTTATGAAAGCCCATGTTTGGACAAAATCTAATCTATAATTTGTTCTCCAAAGCTCTCTTGTAAAATCCTACTGAGGCTAGAACTTAGCCAGAAAAAAACAAACAAACTGGATATCAACCCCAAAACACTACCTCTGTGCAAACACAGAAGTATAATCACAAGCCTGTGTAATATTCCATTGTATGTGTATATTTAAACCACATCTTCCTTATCTATTCATCTGTCATTGGACACTTGGGTTGCTTAGATATCTTGGCTATTGTAAATAATGCTGCAATAAACATAGGGATGCATATATGTTCTTTTAATTACCATTCATGTTTTCTTTAGGTAAATAACCAGTAGTAGAATTATTGGTTCATTTTTAATTTTGTGAGGAATCTCTGTACTGTTCTCCACAGTGGCTACACCAACTTACATTCCCACCGGCAGTTCACGAGGGTTCCTTTTTTTCCACATCCTCACCAACACATGTTATTTCTTTTTGATTTTAGCCATCCTGACAGATATAAGCTGTGATATCTCATTGTAGTTTTGATTTGCATTTTCCTGATGATTTATGATGTTGAGCATCTTTTCACATGTCTGTTGGCCATCTGGATGTGTTTTTTTGGAAAAATGCCTATTCAGGTCTTCTGTCCATTTTTTTAATTGGGCTATTTGTTTTTTTGGTATTGCATTGTATAAGTTCTTTATATATTTTGGATATTAGCCCTTATTGGATATGTCATTTGCAAATATCTTCTCGCATTTCAGTATGTTGTCTTTTCACTTTGTGGGTAGTTTCCTTCACTGTGCAGATGCTTTCTATTTTGAAGTAGTTCCAATAGTTTTTTTGTTTTTGTTTCCCTTGCCTCAGGAGACATATCTAGGAAAATGTTGCTATGGCCATTGTCAAAGAAATTACTGCCTGTTTTTCATGTAGAATTTTTATAGTTTCAGGCCTCACATTTAGGTCTTCAACCCATTTTGAGTTTATTTTTGTGTATGGTATAAGAAAGTGGTCCAGTTTTATTCTTTTGCATGTGGCTGTCCAGTTTTCCCAGCACCATTTATCAAAGAGACTATCTTTTCCCCATTGTATATTCTTGCCTCCTTCGTCATAGATTAATTGACCATATAGGCGTGGGCTTATTTCTAGGCTCTCTGTTCTGTTGCATTAATCCATGTATTTATTTTTGTGCCCGTACCATACTGTTTTGACTACTACAGCTTTGTAGTGTATCTTAAAATCTGGGACTGTGATGCCTCCAGCTTTGTTCTTCTTTGTCAAGATTGTTTAAAGGATGGAATCTTTCCATTTGCAACAACATGGATGAACCTATCATGCTAAGTGAAATAAGTCAGAGAAAGACAAATACCATATGATTTCACTCATATGTAGAATCTAAAAAACAAAACAAATGAATAAACAAACAGAAAGTAGAATCAGCCCTATAAAATACAAAGAACTGATGGTTTCCAGAGGGAAAGGGGAGGGGGGAGATGGGTCAAATCAGTGAAGGGGAGGGGAGGTACAGGCTTCCAGTTATGGAGTGAATATGTCACGGGGATGAAAGGTACCGCATAGGGAATATAGTCAATGATATTGTAATAGCCTTATTTGGTGACAGATGGTAGCTACATATGGCTGAGCATAGCCCATAATATATAGAGAAATTGAATCACTGTGTTGTACACCTGAAACTAATATAACATTGTGTCAACTGTACTCAAGAAAAAGAATTTATGAATAATCCCAGCCTGAAAAAGAAAAGAAATATAATCAGAAGTAAAGGAGGGCATGTATTCCGGAGAATAAATGAAGTGGCAAACAAAAAGGGTTTTTTAGTAAGCAAAAATAAACTGAGTTGAAAGAATGAAATGCTGACACATGCTACAGTATGAATGAACTTTGAAAACATTATGTTAGGAGAAAGAAGCCAGACACTAAAGGTCACATAATATATGATTACATTTATATGAAATGCCTGGAATAGACATTTCCCTGAAGACAGAAAGCAGACTGGTGGCTGCCAGGGCTTGGGTGTAGGAGAGAATGGGAGCAACTGCTCACGGGTACAGGGTCTGCCTTGGGGGTGATGAAAATGTTTTGGAACTAGATAGAGGTGATTGTTACACCACATTGTGAATATACTAAATGCCCCCTGAATCATGTACTTTAAAATGGTTAATTTTATGCTGTATGAATTTTACCTCAATTTTTGAAAAGGAAAAAAGAAAAATGAACTGATTGTCTAAAAAATGCTTATACTGAGTTATGAAAACAGCTACAAATGTTTCCATAAGTCTAGTTGGAGCAGAATAGTTTCTAAATGGAACCTCTGGGCATAATTTCACATATCTCAAAAAGGGATAACTAGGGAATAGGGGCTCAGAAAGGAAATGCCAGTTATTTAAGCTTAACCATTATTTTGGAGAAATTAAGACAAAGATTTATTAAAATGGGCACCCCTCTAAATCATTCATCACCTTTATCTTTCAATGAAAGATCCTTAAGGTAAGAAAGCTATTTTATATCTCCTCTAATTTGTTTTTATTGTCAATGATAGTGAAAATCAAGACATTGATTAAAGGATACAAAGAAAAAAATCAACAGATTACAGCAAGGCTTGGCACACCCACCAGGTTGATCACAGGAAGGTTGAATGACAGCCACAAACCACGTAAGAGATTCTCTTTGAACTTCACAGGTCAAGCAGTAACCATTGTCAAGATTATTGCCCTTAATAGTATTTAGAAAAACTATTCAATAAAAATAAATTTGCATTGTAGTCCATTAGATAAAGAAATTCTGTTTTGACTATAGACTTTTACGTGTCTCTTTTTCTTCCCTTTTTCATTCATTACCACATCACCTTACTGTGGACACATGGATGATGTCCTAGTTCCAGTTTTCAAAGAGTTTACATTCTAGCAGGGAAGCAGTTTGGAAACAATAACAGTATCATAAGGTTTTTGCTGGAGTGGGTGGATATCCCCCTCATTTGCTTGAGTCAGTAGGAAGGTTTCAACAAGAAGGCCTTCATGGTGTGCCTTATAGGTTCATCAGGTTTCCAGGCAGACACCCATAGGAGAGCATTCTCCCAGCCATAAATTTATTTTCCCATTATCTTTTGACCAAAAACAGACTACCATTCAGAACCAAGTGTTACTTTTCTGTGTCCTCCATAGCAGTTAAATAGTTTTCAATGAAAACTTGATGATCATATGATAAAGTCAGAACCAAAACAGTCACAAACATTTCTTGGCCATATGAAACAAAATTTTTTTTTACTTTAAATTTGTTATTGTTATGTTAATCACCATACATTACATCATTAGTTTTTGATGTAGTGTTCCATGATTCATTGTTTGTGCATAACACCCAGTGCTCCATGTAGAATGTGCCCTCTTTAATATCCATCACCAGGCTAACCCATCCCCCCACCCCCCTCCCCTCTAGAACCCTCAGTTTGTTTTTCAGGGTCCATCATCTCTCATGGTTCGTCTCCCCCTCCAATTTACTCCCCTTCATTCTTCCCCTCCTACTATCTTCTTCTTCTTTTCTTTTTTTAACATATATTGCATTATTTGTTTCAGAGGTACAGATCTGTGATTCAACAGTCTTGCACAATTCACAGCACTCACCATAGCACATACCCTCCCCAATGTCTATCACCCATCCCCCCACCACTCCAGCAACCCTCAGTTTGTTTCCTGAGATTAAGAATTCCTCATATCAGTGAGGTCATATGATACCTGTCTTTCTCTGATTGACTTATTTCACTAAGCATAACACCCTCCAGTTCCATCCACATCGTTGCAAATGGCAAGCTCTCATTCCTTTTGATGGCTGCATAATATTCCATTGTGTATATATACCACATCTTCTTTATCCAGTCATCTGTCGATGGACATCTTGGCTCTTTCCATAGTTTGGCTATTGTGGATATTGCTGCTATAAACATTGGGATGCACGTACCCCTTCAGATCCCTACGTTTGTATCTTTGTGGTAAATACCCAGTAGTGCAATTGCTGGATCGTATGGTAGCTCTATTTTCAACTTTTTGAGGAACCTCCATACTGTTTTCCAGAGTGGCTGCATGATGAAACAAATTTTTTAGTAGTAATCTCAAAACTGTCTTTGATCTTCCTCCCTCACTTCACTACATACTCCCCCATAACCAAGAGACAAAATAGAACCAAGTTAACTTGGAATTATATAACCATATCTGCCAGGCCTATGCAAGGGGACTTGCTGGTTAAAAAACAAAACTCATACTTCCAAGAACTTTGCTGGACACTGATCAGAGGCAATTGGGATTCCGTGTTGATAAAGGGCACTGGTCTCAGAATCAACATATCAGAGTTATATATTAGCTCTTATGTCCGCTGGTTGACTGAAACTAATCCCATTCTTAGTTATCAGTCAGAATAAATAGCATTTACTTCCCAAGGCTGTTAGGATAATTTAATGAGATAATAAATAAAAGTGTTTTGTACAATCTAAAACACCATATAAACAGTGGCTCTTTCCTTCTTCCTCCTACTTTATTTTTTCTTTTTTGATTAGCTGAAAAGTAGAAATCTTGCCTAAACTGATCTAAGACTTTGTTGTCTTGTTTTTACAAACAAAATGGTAAGAGAAAGACAATAGAGTAATTTAGAAGAATGATAATTAGAAATTGGAAGTGTTCCACTTTTTTCCAGGAAGGAAAAGAAATCCAGTCGGAAATTGCCAGGCCTTGTTAATTGCCCAATCATAATGGGAAAGAATGGATAATGAAACCAGTGGAATTAAAAGTACAGAGAGATTTAGTTAAAACAAGGATCAAAGAAACCAGAAGGAAGATCAGCTGATACAAGAACATAAAAACAACTAGTACCTGTCCCTCCAGGTTAGCAGTTTATCTAGTTGATTTGCCTTGCAGCACAGCAACTCTAGAATTCAGTAAATGGGCAGGATTTTTTTTTCTTTTTCATTCATTCCTTCTCTTGGAAATCTCAACAATTCCTCTTTCTTCCCCCTGCTGTTCTTTTCCTAACAAAAGTCATAATTATCTACCAGTAGGCCAGTAGTTTTAAAACTTTTGAACTTTTTTAAAAAATAGAAATCTAAAGTACAATTGAAATGTGACAACAAATCCATGTGGAGCTGTTCTGTTTAAACCTGGGAGGTGGATGGGTAGAAACCCCCACAGCCTCTCCACCTGGCTCCTTAGGGCTCCAGCAGCATAGTTTGAAAGTAATTATTGAGGTAATTGCTCCTATAAACATTTTACATATGAATATAGTTTTTTTCCTCCCTCTCTCAGATTTCTGTGGCAATAGTTATTATCATGAGGGCACAGGTAACAGTATAATTCAGAAGCTGAACGGGAGTGTGTTCTTTTGTTAATCTCAAATATGAAATCAAATACTTAAATTAAATATTCCATCATTAGCTGGCTTTTCAGATTTGGAGAATCTTATACTTTTAATTTTAGATAGAGTACTCATGAATCTTTATGAATTTGCCAACGAAATATCTGTTAATATGGGGCACAGAAAAAGTTTCAATGTCAGTAAGGTTCCGCTTTCATTTAACCCTCCAACTAGCTGGCAAATTAGGTGATGTTACTCTATTTTGAATGAAGATTCTGAAGCTCACTGAAATTAAATAATTTGGCTCCAAGTATATGAGCTGGGCCTCAAGCCAGGTCCATCAAATTCCAAAGCCAGCATCTTCGGTATTACAGCTGACATTTAATTACTTCCAGTTTTAGGGGAATTCATTTCTGTAAATTTCCTATTCACTTTATGGTTATAGTCCCTGGCCCTTAAATAAGAAATCTGATTACTTTTTGTCAGTGGTGTTGGTATTAATTTAGATTCTTGGTGTTTTCCATTGTTTTTGTTAAACAACAGCAATAAGCTATCTATACTAGAATTATCTTGAGTAACCGGGAATAGTATCAGATCCATAGTAAATAATTACACCGAATGCTTCAGGTTTAGTTAGAGATTTTCTTTTTCAATTACTTAGACAGTTATTAATGAAAATATAAATTCCAAGAAAGGTAATTTTCATTACCATTTTATTTTATTTTTTAAGATTTTATTTATTTATTCATGAGAGACAGAGAGAGAGAGAGAGAGAGGCAGAGGCAGAGGGGGAGAAGCAGGCTCCCAAGGAGCAGGGAGCCTGATGTAGGACTCGATCCCAGGACTCTGGGATCATGACCTAAGCCAAAGGCAGACACTTAACCATCTGAGCCACCCAGGCGCCCTTCATTACCATTTTTTTAAAAAAGGCAGTTTGCTTACTTCCTAGAATAGCCAACAATGGAATGGATTGTCAGGAAGGCCACTGAATCTGGACTGCTCATCTGTAAAAAGCCTCACATTAGGACTTTCAATATTATCTGCAAATGAGATAATAATATAGTCACTGTTGGTTGTCGCTGTTCAAATAATTAAAATATAAAATAACGAGTAAAGGAAATTTAATGATCTCTCTTTCCACTTGGTATTCATTCCAGTGAGTGCGATCTTCATATCTCTCTTCATGAATGTTAACACATCTTTAAACAAAGAGATAGGGTTTGGTTTTTTTCACTTAATAATCTCATGAAGATGTCCCTTTCCTGACAGACGTTCAGGTTGTTTCCAGTTTTTGCTGCTTCAAAGCTATGCTGCAACAAATATCCTTCTGTGTGTATATATACATGTCTCCTTTATTTATTGATCTTTTAAGTTAACCTTTTTTACTGTGAAATATAGCAAACTATGAATGAATGCATAATTGTAGAGTGTAGAATGATTATAAAGCACACCCATGAAGCCACTACCGAGTTCAAGAAACAAAACATGATCAGTGTCCAGAAGCCACCCCCAGTGTAAGTGTCCTTCCTGGTGACATCGCCTGTCCCTCCACTGAAGATCATCTGAGTCCTCAGATTTCTTCTGTGTTTTTCTTTATAGTTTTAGCATTTTGTGTACATTCTTTTTTTTTTTTTAAGATTTTATTTATTTATTTGACAGAGAGAGAGAGAGTGAAGAGCAGGGGGAGAGGGAGAAACAGGCTCTCCACAGAGCAGGGAGCCTGATGCAGACTCGATCCCAGGACCCTGAGATCATGACCTGAGCCGAAGGCAGACACTTAACCAACTGAGCCACCCAGAAGCCCCATTTTGTGTACATTCTTAAAAATATGGTTAGCTTTGCCTATTTTTGACCTTTATAGAGAGGGTACCATATGTGTGTATTCCTAAGTTTTGCTTCTTTCACTCACCAAAGAGATACCACAGGCCCTAGCCATACACAGCAGCCAAGAAACTTAAGGGTGGGGGCCCTCCCGTTTAGCCCCTCTGTGTTGTTGATAATTTTATTATGCCGATAAACTTCGTAAGATGTATCCATTTATTGTAGGTGACTCTGGTTTGTTCATTTTCATTCTAGATTTATGCACTTACCACAGGCTGTTTATCCATATAATCATTCTAGGCATTTCTGGACATTACAGACAGTGGCATAAGCCCAGTGATGTGTGGCCCCTAGTGTACAAGTGTGTGCCTGTCATGGTGGGGAGGAGGGTGCTTCTTCACCCTCAGTAGGTAATGCCAAACTGTTTTCCAAAAGTAGGAGTTCCAGTCTCCTTGCCTGTTAGCACTGTAAACTATTCTTGCTGCTCTGCTTTCTTTCCATTATTTGGTATCTTTAGATGTCTTTTCCTTATTTTTTCCAGACTTTGTTCTTTTTTTTTTTCTTTTTTTGAATTAGTGGTTTTTTTTTCTTTTTTTTTAAATTTTTTTCAGTCTATATTATTATTTATTTTTATCTCAGATAATTTTGTTACAGTGTCACTCACTTGGAGAACAAATAATAGCAAAAATATAAAATAGAAATTGAAAATTAACCACCCCTCGAAAACAACGAATCATGGAACACCACGTCAAAAACTGATGATGTACTGTATGGTGACTAACACAACACAATAAAATAAAATTAAATTAAAAAAAAAGAAAATTAACCACCCCTCCATCCTCAGTGCCAAGGGCATGGCAATACCACAAACATGCATACTTCATGGAATATTATAATTGAAATAATTGAACTTAAGATCTGGTTCTGAGGTTTTTGCAGCTAAGGTAAAAAGGAGAAACAAAATTATTTACAAGATGTTTATTGTCAAACTATCCCTTTTACTGATCCTGTCTTTATTTTCTTTAATTTAATTTCAATTTACCATGCTATGTTAGTCACCATACAACACATCATCAGTCCCTGATGCAGTGATCCACGATTCAGCCTTTTTCATATAACACCCAGTGCTCCATGCAGTACGTGCCCTCCTTAATACCCATCACCAGGCTAACCTATCCCCCCACCCCCCTCCCCTCTAGAACCCTGTTTGTTTCTCAGAGTCCATAGTCTCTCATGGTTCGTCTCCGCCTCTGATTTGCACCCCCTTCATATTCTTTTTCACCTTGATGGATCTATAGTAGAATCTCATTTTGGTTTAAATCGCAGTTCCTTGATGACTTACTGAGGCTGAGAAACTTTTGCTATGTTTATTGGCCATTTGTATTCCCTCTTGGATCTATTCAAGTCTGTTGCTTGTTTTTTTTTTTTTGCAGTATTGAGCTTTATATATTCTGAAAATGAGTTCTTCAGTGGTTCTACACGGTTTATGTGTTATATAGGTGGCATGTCTTTTTGTTCTTTTTTTTATTAGCTGAAATACTTAATTTATCAAAGTTGTCAATCTTTTCCTTTATGGTTAGTGCTTTCATTTCACTTGTTTAAGAAATCTTTTCATACCCTGAGGTCATGAATGGTACTTTGATTTGGGGATAGCATTCCCAAAGTGGAACTGCTTGGGCCAAGAGTATGTAACTAGACTTGTTTTTGTGACCCTACAGGCAGGGCCTCATTAAGTATCATAAGCCTCTTTGAAATGACCCTTAGCTCTCCTGGGACCACACCCAGCACGGTGGGAGGCTGGGTCTCCTTCCCCGGGTCCAAGAAATCTTCTTACAGGTAATGAGATTAACTGAGGCATCAAGGGAAACAGTAAAATATAAAAGAAGTCAAAAGGGTGTTTATAATAACAAGGGCTACTATTTATCATATGCCAGATACTATGCTGGGTGTGCATTCGTGTATATAATCCTCAAAATAACCCCTTAAAGCAAGTATTATTTTATCCATTTCATAGATGAGGGACTTAAAGCTCATCAAGAGTAAATATTTTACCTTAAACACACTTTTAAATGGCTCCAAAGCAAATTCTGCTTGTGTTATGGTATCCTGAAGCATAGTCTAGTTTGATTGTACTGGGGTTGGGCTTAGGGGTATAGGGTGAGGTGGCCCATGCCAAATGCTTGATTACAAAATAAACCACCATCCCTTCCCTTAGTTACTGTCTGTGATTGGGTAGGGTGGGGGTGGAGGTAAGGCATGAGAACCTTCCCACTGCAGGCTGCCTCTCCTATGACATATGCTTAGAAATGCCAGTTTCAGAACATGCGGGATGGGGTGGGGAGCGTGGCAGCTAACATTGCTTCCTGTTCCAGTAGTTGAAGGGAAAGGTCCTGTACCTCTGTGTTTCCAGCACCATGGTTTTTTCCCTGAAGCTGTCCATGCAATAGCGCAGATTGATTTATTAATTGGGTTGGAGCCCACTCACTTGATAGAGTGTTTTTTTGTTTTCTTCTTCATTATTTGACACCCCATTGTTAATTATTTCAGTCTTAGAGTATAAGAAGGGAGGCTACTTGATATGTGAAGTCATGATAGTAGATTGTAAGGAGGCAGGTTTCTTTTTTTTTTTTCAAGTATCAGCATACTTGTAATAATGTTTGTAAAAAAACATGTATCAAAAAATATGGGCTCACAGATTTTCTGTGGAAATGTGGGTGTTCCTGCCTCCACACTGGTGAGTGAATACAACATGTGAAATAATAAATACCACCTGGGACATGGGAAAGACCTAGAACTTTGCAGACTTCCAGATAGCAACATGTTGCAGGAATTCCTTATTTCCCAAGTAGTGGAGTGTGTGTGTGTGTGTGTGTGTGTGTGTGTGAGAGAGAGAGAGAGAGAGAGAGAGAGAGAGAGATTTCGGGCTAAGGTAGAACAGAAACCTGCAAAGAACGTGTTCTAGTGTGTGTGTGTGTGTGTGTGTGTGAGAGAGAGAGAGAGAGATTTCCTGCTAAGGTAGAACAGAAACTTGCAAAGAACGTGTTCTATACAAAATTGTGCTAGTTAATATTTTTATATCTCAAATCTTGAAGAAAGAGTTGATATTAGGAAGAACATTTTTAAATATAAGTAGTAGATATCTTGTTAAATGTGAAGCATTCCAGAGTTACAAATTTATCTTACATAATTATAGCAGTTTAATCAGTGATTGAAAGGAACAGTGCAAAAGGCTTAATTTCAGGTGTATATTTAATTTACTTTTTTCAGTTTCTCCAGCTATCTATAGTTTGAAAAGTACCTTCCTGAAATTCCGTGGACTAGCCTTGGAAAATGTTCTTCCCTGGATTTATAAAGTATTTGTGGGATATTCTTAGTAGAGAAATGTCTCTGTGGTCAAAATGCCTGATTTGATGCCTTTGCTAGCTACTCAACCTAGGGGTTGGTACGTCCCAGCAGGGGAATGGCTAGAGGGCTGTGTGAGTACGTGTGTACAGGTGCTGAGGTCCAGGCCCAGCTAGCGGTACATTTGCAGTGAATACAACCATCCCAGCAGTATTACTGAAAAGCTGTTTTATAGTATGCATTCTGTTGTTTTCAGTATCTTTCTCATCACCAGAAAAGGTTTAAATCTGAAGTCATTCCTTGAAATTCAGCCATCAGTCAGAACAGCCTATTTCAAAAGCTGTCCATGTCTTTATATAGATGTTTAGGTAAACTCAGGTGAAAATGATGTCTTTTTCTTAGTATTCATGTTCTCCTTAGCTTCCATAAGCACTGGGCATCAGCACACATACAGCCTCTATCTCAGAGTTCATGGCAGACCTGTGCAGGGTCATGGACTCACTCCCATGGGTCAGCAGCATGCCTGGCTCACCTGGGGTGTGGGGGCGCCAACAAGGGGAACACAGAGCTAGTGCCACACATCCTGCCTGTCTTGACTTAGGAAAAGGAAGAGCAGGCATTGTAAAAGAAGGGTGTTAAGGATTGTCTAGCTTTGCCTAGCGTCTCTCTCCTCTTTTCTCCCAGCCCTCGTACTGCTTACTGGGTCCCGTGTAAGCTTTCTAAGTAGAGATGACAGCATCACTGTTTGATTGCAAAAGTCCCCAACCTTTGGTTTTCTGGAAGTTTTTATATTCGTTTGGGTGAGAGCTTCTAGGAAAGGGAAGAAAGATGATGTTTGTAGCAAAATCATTAAGCAGAACTGAAGAGGATGTAACACTGGACTTATTTCAGGTCAGGGTTGGAGGTCTCCTTGCTGGAGATCCTTGTCTTAAGTTAGTTATACTTTTCAAATATCAACTTTATTGAGATTCTGTTTTCACACCATAAAACTTACCCTTCTAAAAGTATACAGTTTAGTAGTTTTTATATTCACAAAGTGTGTGACCATCATTACTGTCTCATTTCAGAACATTTTTATCACCCCAAAAAGAAACTCCATACCCATTAGCAGTTGCTTCCTATTCTCTCCAGCCCCAGACAAACACTAATCGCTTTCTGTCTCTGGATTTGCATATAGTGAACACCTCATATAAATGGAACCATATATTCTGTGGTCTTTTATGCCGGTTTTTTGTACTTTGCATAATGTTTTTGTGGTTCATCCATGTTGTGTCATGTAGCAGTACTTCATTCCTTTTTATGGCTGCCTGATACTCCATTATATGGATATACCAGATTTATTTATGTATTCATCAGTTGATGGACATTTGGCTTGTTGCCACTTGCTGACTATCATGAGTAATAATAACTGCTGTGAATACTCATACACAATTTTTGCTTGGACCTAAGTGCTCAGTTCTCTAGGGTAGATTCCCAAGATCAGGATTGCTGGGTCACTGCCAAACTATTTTCCAAAGTGACTGCCCCAGGTTACCATCTCACCAGCATAATGATACATTTTAAATCACTGGTTATCTAATCTTATTAGGATCTCAAGGTTTCCATGGCTCCTATCAATTTGTTAAGGATCTCCTGGGCCATCTAGTAATGTCTTCTCTAGTAGACCAAACCCTTTTTGAAGGAAATACATTTCAGTATCATAACAAAAGCTTATTTAATTCAAAGTTCTCTTTTGAGTGTAATGAAGATGACATAAAAGGACATAAAGGGATTTAAGCTACCTTCTGGAAGACAGTCTTTTTTCTTCTTAAATTATGTTAAAACTGTATTTATGACTAGCAGAGTCTGATACTAGATTAATTAAACAAGTGTGATTAGACAAAAGAAATTTAGAAACCATAGGTTTCTTAAAAGGAAAGTCAAGGCTTATGAAAAATTCTCAAATGGAAGAGAGAGGGAGAGAGCACAAGCGGGAGGAGTGGGAGAGGAAGCTGGGAGGCTCAGCAGGCTCAGCAGGGAGCCCGACGTGGGGCTCCATCCCAGGAGCTGAGCCACAGGCAGACACTTAACTGACTGAGCTGCCCAGGTGCCCCTCATTTAGCTACTTTCAAAAATTTCTTTCTGTGACTTCTTTGACTCTTTAGTTTCACTTTTTTTCTCTCCAGACCCTCATTCAAGTGTAGCCTCCCCTTGCCTGGTTGAGGAATGCCTTGGGGATGAGACCAGTGTCCCCAAGTGTGTGTGCACACATCCCTTCTCCCAACCTCTCCACCACACCTTCCCAGGCAGGACAGGCCAAGGGGCTCTGCCCATGAGGGAATGCCCAGCTTCTCTCCAGCACAGCTCTCCTAGGGCTCTCCTACTACCATTCTGACTGCCAGGATCTACTCGGGTGTTGTGATGCCTGTGCTGTAGTGAATAAGAGATAACTTTGACCCAGATGATACCCAGTCATGAGAACGTTTTAAAATGTCACCAGATCCTGTTGGGGTGGTTTGATATGGAGTTGGCTTCAGCCTCTTGCCGCTTACTGGTGGTGGCCCCGGAAACCTCTGTGCTCTCCCATGGTGTGGTGTGGGTGTGGCATGGACCCTCTGTAGGAGGTAGCAACACTGCAAGAAAGGGAGCCAGCCCTGCAAGACCACAGGCACCTGGCCGTAAGCAGTGGAGGGCACATGTTGGCTGTAAGGCCTCTGAAGAAATACTTTCTTTTTACCTAAGTCTAAACTACCATGTGTTACTAGAAAGGGTAACCTTAAACAAGTCAATTTATTTGCTGTGATTTTTATCTGTACAAACAGGGTTGTGATGAAACTTAATATATGTAAAATGCTAAAAACAGTCCTTGGCCTATGATAAAATTACCAAGTAATTATTGGTAGCTGTTATTATGCTTATATCTGGATTTTCAAGAGGGAATACCTTACTAGAAAAGAGGATTTGTTGCCTTCTGGGATTCATAGAGTAGTTTTGATCATCTACAAGTGAGACTCCTCTGCTTATTCTCACACCTGTATTCTTGCACAAATGTTAACAATGGGGGCACCTGGGTGGCTCAGTCGTTAAGCATCTGCCTTCGGCTCAGATCATGATCCCCAGGGTCCTGGGATGGAGCCCTGCATCCGGCTCCCTGCTTGTGTTCCTGCTCTCCCTAGCTCCCTCTCTCTGTCAAATAAATAAATAAATCTTTTTTAAAAAATGTTAACAATGGTTCTTGCAGCAATAGTCTCCTTAAGACTGCTTCACCTTTGCTGTTCTCTTTGGTACTGACAAGGCATTCACAGTGGTAGTACGGGCAGTTCCTAGAGGTGGGCCTCCTCTCTTGGAGCAAGTGTGCACCCCCCAGCTGCTCCCATCCCCAGGAAGACATCTTCCTCAGGATCCCCATAGGTCTTTCTCAACACTGCCAGTTGGCCTGCTTCTAGAACTACTATATTCTTCTTGAGTGTTGGGCCACAAGAAAGTATAAAGTGATGAGAATTATTATATTACTTATAAGTAACCAGACGCATTGATCTAATTTTACAAAGAATAGAAAGTTGTCTTTACAACTAAAAATAATATTCCTGTCTAAGTTGAACACTATTAGTAATGATTCAGGAATAAGGAAGATACTATTTCTTAGACTGCACTGTGATTATATCTAAACATACAACTTAAGAGAAATGCCTGAAGCCTGTTATCTTCTTTTTCTTTCTCCTTTAGCTTGTTGTCTTCTGATGGGTAGGAGTTCAGGCACATAGAGCCAGTGCTGTGTGAAGGAAGATGTGTAGCCTATGTCTTCTAATGGCAGGTGGCCATCATCCAGTGCATAGAGAAAGACAGACAGACAGACATGAAGGGAAAATGGTGGAGTCAGTCTTAAGCAACATTAAGGCTTAAAGAACAGTTCCAACTTCTTGGTCGCAGAAGCCCTTTATACTCTTCAAAATTAATGAGAACCCAAGGAGATTTTTTTAAATGTGGCTTATATTAATATGTACCATATTTGAAGGGTGCCTGGGTGCCTCAGTCAGTTAAGCATCTGCCTTTGGCTCAGATCATAATCTCAGGGTCTTGGGATAGAGCCCCACATGGGGCTCCCTGCTCAGTGGGGAGTCTGCTCTCCCTCTGCCCCTCCCCCTCCTTGTGCTCCTGCTCTCTCTCAAATAAATAAAATCTTTTTTAAAAAAAGAGCCTATAGGGGCTCCTGGGTGGCTCAATCGGTTAAGCGTCTGCCTTCAGCTCAGGTCATGATGCCAGGGTCCTGGGATCAAGCCCTACATTGGGCTCCCTGCTCCACGGGGAGCCTGCTTCTCCCTCTGCCTGCCACTCCCCCTGCTTATGCTCTCTCTCTCTTTCTCAAATAAATAATCTTTAAAAAAATTTAAAAAGAGTCTATAGAAATACTTAGCATATTTGAAATTAAAACTGAAAAAAATAAATATTTATTAGTTCACCTAAAAATCCCAATAATAAACCCATTAAATAATAACATAAATAGCATTTTTATGAAAAATATTTTCTAAAACAAAACCACTTTAGTGAGAAGAGTAGTATTGTTTTATGTTTTGCTGATCTCTTTAATGTCTGGCTGATTAGAATACAAGGGAGTATCATTTTTGCCCTGCGTTCAAACTGTTGTAGTATTATGCATCCTGTGGCCTCTGGAAATCTCCCCTGTGCACTCATTAGAAAGGAAAATAAGGTCTTAGAAAATAGTTCTGGCCTTGAGGGCCACCTGAAAAGGTGTCAGAGACCTCCAGGGGTCACCAAGCCCCACTTTGAGAAACCTAGGTCTGAAGTATTCCATTTTTCAGATAATCTGTGTTGCAGAGTTCTGAGTACTACTATCATAGTAGGTATGGGGAAATTACCAACTACATGACAAATTTTAGGAACATTTTATACCCAAAATATATGCTTGATTAAAAAAAAAAATCTCTCTCAGTATGAACTAACTCAGTGGACCATGTTGCTTCTTTACATGTTGCCTTCCTATTATAGTTGACAGCACCACTGGGGTTTAAATCTCCTGGAGCAAATTCCACTCTATCCACACCCAAAAGAAAGTGGTTCAGGCAGTGTTAGATTACCCAGTGAAGACTTGGGAGTAGTAGTTAGATAATACAGTATCAGATGAGGAAAATAGCCACTAAAATAACTCAGAAAACAGGCCTAGCAAGCATGTAGTATCAGTTAATCTAGTATGCAGAGGGAAAAACTTGCCACCTTTACCTTCTTCCAGTGTTCTGGAGGCCATGAACATCTTAGTTTCCCTTACCTGAGTAGTTGGTTTTCCAAATGGCATTAATTATCTACCAGTCAAGATAAATAAGATTGGAGGGTGCCTGGGTGGCTCAGTTGGTTGAGCGACTGCCTTCAGCTCAGGTCATGATCCTGGAGTCCCGGGATCGAGCCCCGTATCGGGCTCCCTGCTCGGCAGGGAGTCTGCTTCGCCCTCTGACCCTCTTCCCTCTGGTGCTCTCTCTCTCACTCTTTCTCTCAAATAAATAAATAAAATCTTTAAAAAAAAAGATAAATAAGATTGGATATAATAAGACCAGAGGAAGTCAATCATTCATTGCACCAAAGAATTTATAAAATTCGTGTAAAAATATATAAACTTAGCATTGTTTCAAATGGCAGTGAGCCTGGAACCCCATTTCCTTCCTCATCTATTTGTATATATTTCTGAAAGTCCTCTTTAATATTGTCCCCAGTCACAGTCCTTACTCTCACAGCCTCCTTTCCAGTGCCAACCAGAGGGCCTGCTGTTGCTGCCCCAGGACTGACCCCAGTCATCTTTAACTCGTCATATGACTGAGAGCATTGTGAGTCAGGGGCCAGAGATCTGCCATTCTCAGCCAAAAGTTCTCTAAGTGGATATACCCATTTGGTGTTTTCTGAGCATGCATAGCTTATTCAGTTCAGTGCACCATTCTTGTCCTAGGTTGGGGCACCTTCACTCTTATTAACCCCAAGAGAGGCATCTGAGTGTTGACACCGTTTCAGATTCTTATGCCAAATTTATGAGACTTTTTCTGGAGATGCCCTCAAGTTGGTCCCCTCTTGCTGTAACTCTTGTTAGAAAGAGAGGAAGAGTTGGAAACCATTTTTTTTTAAGATTTTATTTATTTGAGAGAGAGCAAGAGAGTGAACATGAGCAGGGGCAGAGGGAGAGGAAGAAGCAGACTCCCCTGCTGAATAGGCAGCCTGACGTGGGGCTCGATCCCATGACCTGAGCTGAATGCAGACACTTAACTGACTGAGCCACCCAGGCGCCCCGAGTTGAAAACCATTTTAAAGGAAATCTCTGATCCTACGTCCTGCTTATGCTTTTGGTCACAGGAATAAGTGTCTTTGAAAAGAGTACACTTTGCATTTATGAGTAGTTGTATCACTAGCTTATTATATGCTAGTACTTTACACACCTAGACTATTTATAAGAAAGTGACGGCTACACAGGATCATCTCTCTACTATCTTTACAACTTTCTGTGAATCTGTAGTTAGTTCAAACCAAGTTTTTTTTTAAATCAAATGAATTGCTGATTAAATAGTTTTAAAAAAGCAGTAATAGTTAAATAACTGTGAATTAAATGATACTACTTTTTTGGAAGTTTATTTGAAAGTACCTAAAAATACCAATAATAGCAATAGCAGTTGCCATTTATGCCACACTCAGGCACAAAAGATACATTCTCTCTAGTCCCCACAACCACCCTGGAAACATGTCCACAGCCCATGGCTGGGGGGGGTCACAACTAGGCTTAGACCAGACCTGTGTGTGACTAAAGAGGATCCTCTTTTCACTCTAAGACACTTCTCTCCAGTGATTACCACTGTTTTAACAGAGCCCTAACTTTTTGGTTTTCAAGATGGATAATAAAAGTAATACATGTTCTTGGGGCGCCTGGGTGGCTCAGTTGTTAAGCGTCTGCCTTCAGCTCGGGTCCTGATCCCAGTAGGGTCCTGGGATTGAGTCCCGCATTGGGCTCCGTGCTCTGCAGGAAGCCTGCTTCTCCCTCTCCCACTCCCCCTGCTTGTGTTCCCTCTCTCACTGTGTCTCCCTCTGTCAAATAAAAAAATAAAATCTTTTAAAAAACAATAATACATGTTCTTGTTAAAATTTCAGTGTCCAAAAGGCATAAAAGTGAATGTAGGAAAAAAATACTAAGAATTTTTTTTTTTTTTTTTTAATTCATTTGAGACACAGAGATACAGAGAGAGAGAGCACAAGCAGGGGGAGAAGCAGGCCCATGGCGGAGCAGAGAGCCCGATACAAAGTTTGTATCTGGAAGTTACCTTCCAGATGCAAAGTTTCATGTTTCCAAATTTTAGAAAATACATTTATTTAACTTGAAAGCAGAATTGGATTTATAACCCCCCACATTGTTGGGAATGTAAAATGGTACAGCAACTGTGTACAGTAGTTTGGCAGTTCCTCAAAAAGTTAAACACAGAATTACCATTCGACCCAGCAAATCACTCCTAGGTTATCTACCCAAGAGAACTGAAAATAGATGTCCACACAAAAACTTGTACATGGATGTTCATAGAGGCAGTTTTCATAACAGCTGAGAAGTAGAAACAACCCAAATGTCCACAAACTGATGAATGGATAATATCCATACAATGGAATATTATTCAGCCAAAAAGGAATGCAGTACTGACACATGTCATAACATGGATGAACCTTAAAAAAATTATGCTAAGTGAAAGAGGCCAGACACAAAAGACCACAAATTATATTATTCCATTTATTTACAATGTCCATAAAAACAGCGAGTAGATCAGTAGCAAGAGTGACTGCTAATGGGCACAGCAGGGAGTGTATCTGGGATAATATTGGCATGATAAAACATTCTGAAAGTAGTGGTGAAAGTTACACAACTCTATGAATACACTAAAAATCAGTGCACTGTACACTCGAAAAGTATGAATTTTTTCATTTGTGACATATCTCTTTTAAAAATGGGGTTTATACCACCTTCTATGTTCCTATGGTACAGTAAAGAATTTGGGGTGTTCATATTGCATCACATCTCACAGAAAGGATACCCCTTTTTATGAACTATCAACAGTCCCTGGAGACCCCAATCAAAATACTACTTATTTTTTGTGGTAAATATAATTTTTTACTGTGGTAAAAAATATATATATAATGATATGTACATAACAAAATGTACAAAATGTATTTTAAGTGTGCAGTTTGGTAAATATAATTTTAATATGTGCATGTATCTTAATGTCTTCCCATTTAAAAAGTACATCTGTTACTATAAATAAAAATGTAGCTATAGAAGCTGCCTAATTTTCTGAGATGTGACCCAAATTTTTCTGCAGATTCACTTCATGTAATCTATAAATTAAGATATATCCTAAGAAATTTATTCTGGCAAAATGACGTTTTCAGATTTTTTAAATCATATTTATAAACCTAATGACTTTATATGTCCTTTTTCTCTATTTTAATTAAATATTTATTTTGTAAACTTTTTTAAAAATTAAAATATAAACTTTTGGTAGCCTCTACCCTGTCAGGCAGCTTGTTTGTTGTTTTAAACATATTTTAAAAGGATGGCTTTTTTTTTTTTAAAGATTTTATTTATTTAACACAGAGAGAGAGAAGGCAGGAACACAAGCAGAGGCAGTGGGAGAGGGAAAGGCAGGCTTCCCACCTAGCAGGGAGCCCAATGCGGGACTCGATCCCAGGACCCTGGGATCATGACCTGAGCCGAAGGCAGACGCTTAATGACTGAGCCACCCAGGCGCCCAAAGGGATGGCTTTTAAGAATGAGTTTCCTATGCAACAAAGTGAAACCTTATGCAAAAATGAATGGTAGGGAATGAACTGAAGTGGGAAGAACAATACACTCTAACTGTGCCAAAAGTTAGCTTCAGCACAAAGTCTGTCCCACTCAGAGGCTGGAGTCATTTGGAGGAACGTGTGTCTTGCCCAAGACAAAGGTTCTAGTTCATAGAGCAATAACAGCCATCTGAATCATATCTATTTTCCACGACAGGAGAGAAGCTGATTTTTTATAAGACTAAGCTTTTTATTTAATGCATAGGGATCCTATACATAAGAGTCTACATTGAAATATAAATTTGTAACCAGTACAAACTTTAAAAAATTAGCCATTAGTAGCATCCTCTAAATTAGCATCATTAAATTCAAATAGAACTTTTCTAAGAATATGTTCGTAGTACAGCACTTCTCAAAGATAATTCCAAGGGAACACTGATTTCTTGGGATATTAATAGTGATTACACCAAAAAGGATTTCATGGTTATAAACTGAAGAAACTTCCATTTGTCCAGATTTTACATGTGTCTTTTACACAAGGTTTTTCAGAGTCTACCACTCCAGGGTGTTCTGCTAAGCCACAGATACGCTGCACACCGCAACCCTAACTGACCACAGAACCCTGTCACCATGGTGTTTATGGGACTCCACACAACAGAAACATGTATTGAGTACTTATTCTAAGCATAGAAACCCTCGTAGATGCTGTGCATGCATTATTTATTTCACTCCTAGCGGTAACAGCAGTTACATACTGATCTCTCCCAGTTTTAGAGAAGAGGAGACAGAAGGGCCAGGAATTAAGCAACTTTCTTAAGGTGTCATAGTACATAACCAGCAGAGCTAGAGCGAGACACAGGTCTGACTCCAAGGCCCATGCTGCACCCACTCCCTGTTAAACAAGGGGCTTGAGTAACATCTTAGCTTTATCTTAGAAATGTAGTCAGGTCTAAGGTGAGAAACAGTTTATTTATTGGTGTAGAAAATTGCTGTTTACACTAGAACATTGCATTTCTCAGACTTACAAATAGGAAATGAGCATATCAAAGGTGCTAGGTCTGGGGCGCCTGGGTGGCTCAGTCGTTAAGTGTCTGCCTTCGGCTCAGGTCATGATCCCCGGGTCCTGGGATAGAGCCCCGCATTGGGCTCCCTGCTCAGCGGGAAGCCTGCTTCTCCCTCTCCCACTCCCCCTGCTTGTGTTCCCTCTCTCGCTGTGTCTTTCTGTCAGATAAATAAATAAAATCTTTTTTAAAAAAAGATGCTAGTTCTGATTTCTGCAATGAAGTATGTAGGCACTTGTGATAGTGGGTGTCAGTTATTCATTCACCAAACCAAGTCTTTTTGATCACTTTGTATGAACTGGGCACTACTCTGCAGCAGTGGAAATGTAACTGGGACAAATCCATGCCCATCCCCTGGGGAGCTCACATCAAACAGTGGGAGGATGGAGGAGGAACACGAGTCAGGAGGCATGCTCAGTGAAAAGAAAGGAACCAAGCCGGGAACAGGAAGTCCCGGGCACATGGCAGACAGGGAGCAAGTGGACAGTCCGTGTCCTGTTCTCCCTCCCCCTCACCCAGAGGCACAGTGGACCCACCCAGTTCCTTAGTCTTGGGGAAGGGCAGTGAGAGGTCAAATGAGCTCACCTCCAAACCTTCCCTGACAGCCTTTCCTGACATTAGTTGGCCCTGGGTCACCCAGCCCTGTCCATCACTCACACAAATAGCTGCAGCAGTGTACTTCTCAGAAATAATCAAGAGGGGAACACCTGGGTGGCTCAGTCAGTTAAGTGTCTGCCTTCAGCTCGGGTCATGATCCCAGGGTCCTGGGATCGAGCCCCACGTTGGGCTCCCTGTTCAGCAGGGGAGTCTGCTTCTCCCTCTGCCTGCCACTTCCCCAGCTTGTGCTCTCTCTGTGTGTCTCTCTCAAATAAATAAAATCTTTAAACACAAAAACAAACAAACAAAAAAAACGAGAGGAAGAGAGTGAATTTTCACTAGGCACTCCTTTTTTAATTCCCTGCCTTTGCTTATTTTTTGTGCTTGATTTTGAGCCAGAACCTGAAAATTCACAGGAATGATACTGAGCTGGGTCTTTGTCACAGGCCACACTCTCCGTGGGCTTCTTCTATTGTAAGTGGTATAAGAAACCAAAAGGAGGTGGAGAAGTGCTTGAGTCTTGTTCTAGTACATGATTTTCAGGTTCTGAGTTGTTCACTTTTGTTAACTGCCAAATCCTAAGCACCTAAAACAGTACTTGCTATTAAACACTGAAAGAAATAATAATATGTCACATTAATTATTAAGGACACAAGCTTTTTAAAAAGTAAACAACATATTATATATTAATATTGTTGAAACTTAGAGCAAAATCTAAGAAGCCTTTGTGAGCTATTCGTGTATGTGTGCGTACACACACTCATACCTATAGCAACTAAAACAGGATTTTCTCATTGTGGTAAAATGTACATAACACAAAATTTTCCACCTTAACCATTTTTAGTGGCATTGAGTGCATTCACACTATTGTATATCCATCACTCTCATCCATCTCTAGAATGTTTCCATCTTCCTAAACTAAAACTCCAAACCATTAAACATTAACTGTGCATTTCCCATTCCCTCAGCCCCTAGCAACCACCCTTCTAGTTTCTGTCCCTGTGAATTTGACTGCCCTAGGAACTTCATGAGGTGAATCAAAATATTTGTCCTTTTGTGTCTGGCTATATTCTTTATTTTAGATAATTTGATAAATAGATAATTTTCTTCTTATGTGGGTAACACATACCTGTTTTGGAAAAAGGAAACACATAAAAGCCCAGTGAAGAAAGTGAATATCACTTCTAAGCTCTACTCAAATACCGACTAAAATCATTTTTATATCTTTCAGTCTCCTTTTCCTTTGGCTTATTACATGTGGGTGCATGCGTAGATATACACATAAAGACATTATAATTTGTTGCCTGCTTTTCACTTAGCAAGGTATCAAACATTTTTCCATGTCTTTAAATATTTTCTATGTAACCATTTCAGTGGCTGTATAATACTTCATTGGGAGATGGATCATAATTTAATGAACAGTATCCTTCCTGTTTTTGTGCAGTTTCAAAGGCCTGTTGGTCTGTGTGACACTGTCTTCCCCATCTGAATCACCACGCATCCTGAATGGTATCTCCTTGGCATTAGGAATGGTGTCTGTTAGGCAAAACTGCATATGACCAGATCATAAAGAGGCACTTAAGTGATGAATACTATGGACAACATCCTTTCTTTTTCCAGGACAGCAGGGCTTTTCAGTTTGATCGATACCATGTGGCCTCCAGTGATGCCTCTGAAAGCACCTGGCCATGGCCGAGCCTGTGAAGAGGTAAGACACCATCGGAAGAGCTTCCCCTGGTCACTACCTGCTCTGCCCGCTGCTGAGCCAGGCCCCACTCATAGTCCACATCCCTGAAAAGGGGAGGTCCAGGGACTGAGAGCCAGGAGGACAGAGATTCAGTCTTGCTCACCTCACTCCAAAGTCCAAACTCTGGCTGCTTTCTCTGCCTATGCCATTCCATTCTTCTTGTGGTTAATTTACAGCGATGTTTTTAAGCCACAGCCATTGCATGCCATTGCAATAATTAGGGTCTTAGCCTCGTCCTAATTAAGACACAGGATGTTTTCCCCACCACCTCCCAATCACTATTAGAACCAACACTCAGTTACCAATTAGAGCACAAACTCACATAACCTAATAAATAAACTCTGTGGATATTCTTTCAACCACCAGGTGAGCCAGGGATTTCCATTTTCCTGCTGCATCAAATTGTTTATGGTAGTTGCTCACATGTAGCAAAACCGATCAAAATGTGTCCCTTCTTCTTCATCCTGAGTTTTATCCAGCAGACTGACTAGCAGCTGCTTTGGGCCATAGCTCCCAAAGCTAAAAACGGGGAGCTGTCTTGCTTGTGTGGTAGCTGACTTCCTAGCAGACTGCTAAAACTATGACTCTGTACAGTACTAGACCAGGAAAATAGTTGTCAAAAATGCCCAATTCCAACTCTGAGAAACAAACTGAGGGTTTCAGGGGGTGCTGGGGGATGGGTGAGCCCAGTGATGGGTATTAAAGAGGGCATGTACTGCATGGAGCACTGGGTGTTATACGAAAACAATGAATTGTGGATCACTACATCAAAAACTAATGATGTAATGTATGGTGACTAACATAACATAATAAAATTAAATTAAAAAAATAAAATAAAATAAAAATGCCCAATTCTAGATTATTTAAGAGGGAAAAGTTTCTAAATGGTTTTTTCAAGAATACTCTGAAGAATTAATTTTTTAAATGAAGTCTTGAATCCATGGTAAATTCAAAAAGTATCAAAGTTCTTATGCTTGGTCCTAGAGATAAACAACATAATCTATTTCTTATACAACTTTCCAGAGAAATAGAATGCATCTGTGAATAAATACCTATATATTAAAGAGTAGATTTTAATAGTGTATTTGAATCTTTTACTAGCATATTTACGTTCTACCTTTGCCTTCGTTTTAAACAGGTAAAAATTCATGTGCCTCCTCCTAGCTTCTGTTACATCCTCACTGCTCATCCAAATGTGGGACAAATTGAAATAATTGAAGAAGACCCCATTTCTAAGCTTTACCAGCCTCCAGTTCCCCGCTTCTTAAGAGAAATTTTCCAGGTAATATCTGTGTTTCTAATAGGGTCTTTAATTATTTTTACTGTATATGTGTGCTCTGTGGGGTGTTCTAATCATTTTCAATGCCTTTCCAGACTAATGATCTTAGTACCCGTTGCAGTTTCTATGCCAGAGTGATTTATCAAAGACCACAGGTAATTAATCCCTCTTCCTTTCTCTTTCTGATAAGGTGCTATAAAGTTTATTAAAGGATAACCTCTCACCGAAATTAATGGGGTGCTAAATAGAAAAGCATTTTAAAAATCCATTTATGCATGATCCATGCTGAGGCAATTAATCCATTCCTTGTGCAGGTGCAGCCTGCCAGCCACTGTGGTAAGTACTGTGTATGAAACAACCTAGGCATATCTCACCTGAAAGTTTCTCAGCCCAGCCTGTGAGTTCCTTTCTGGCACAGAGATTGTAGAAAGGTAAGAAAGGAGAGGGAAGAAGGAATCTCAGGATTGAGCTTAGCCCCTGTCAGAACTGTCCAACAACTCTGAGCCATCAATAGGGGAAGGAAGCCCTGTGGCCTCTGGGAGGCCTCAGCAGTGCTGGGGAGCTGCAGCCTAGAGGAGCTGCTAGTTTGCTGCCTTCCCACTCAACAGATCAGCAAGAAGCAGACGAGAGAAAGGGATGTTTTTGGCAAGCTGAACATTTGGTATAAGTTCTGCAAGAAAGAAACCTCTGGTTGACCTTAACTCAGAGAGGAACGTCCATGCAAATCTGTCACCTGAGGTATACAAAACAACCCATTGTTCAATCCTTGTTTTCCTTTTCTCTGTTCACCTTTTAGTGAATTGGTACATCTCCTGAGGAATAAGAGAGTGATTGACATTAGTCAGTCACAGTGCTTCCTGTGAGCCATCCCAGAATGTGGCTCAACAGGCGCAGGGACAGGCCCATAGTGAAGAGGAGGTTCCAGGCACCCGAGGTGTCTCTTATCTTCCAACCCTGAAGCAAACTGAAGGCTGACTGCAAACTCCCTCCCACCCTCACCGTCTGCAGAATGCTCAGTATGTTAAGACATGCTTGGCATCTGGCACACTCCCATTATTCTAACACACATTCCAGGTTGTTGGGCTGTGACATCAGGCAGTGGTTCACTGTGCAGCCGCCATTTACTCTGCAGATAGAGTACTGTCCTCAGGGGCAATATACCCCGTGTTCCTGCCCACAGAGCCTCGCCTGCTCAAAGCCCCAGCTGACAGCAGAGTAAAGTAAAAAACAGGTGTCAGATACACCACTGCCCGTCTTGACAATAGCCCCAGTGGAGGGGAGCCCCAGGACAAAGAAAAACTGCAGATCATCTGCCTCACTGGATGAAGGAAGCCTGCATTGTGGCTGGTTGAAAACACTGATACCCTCCTGTCCCAAGTTTTCTGCCAAGAAATATGCTTCCACTAACATAGGTGCAGCCTGCCAGCAAGTATGGGTTTCGGTGGGTGTATGTACCAAAGAATTGGTGGTACTTAGGAAGTGTAGGGGCTTGGAAGCCAATGGAACAGATTCCTCAGTGTACTAAAATTTTCTACCTCCTGTATTCTGTTTTTGTGGGACAGAGAATCACCAGAAACCAACTTCCTCAGGGAGAAATTGAAATAAGCTAAGTCCCAGGGCCACTGTGTGGTCAAGTCAATCACCTATACACTCTACAGTAACAGTTGACTTTAAGAATGGCACAGTGAGTCACTGCAAGAACCTGAGTCATCAAAGAAGATTCTGTTGTATTTCCATTATACAAATGGCTAATCATGCAAGTGAAAGACATATTTTTTGTATTTAACTTTTTTATTTTTTAAGTTATATTTTATTTTATTATGTTATGTTAGTCACCATACAGTACATCATTAGTTTTTGATGTAGTTTTAAAGATTTTTAAGTAATCTCTACACCCAGCCTGGGGCTCAAACTTACAACCCCGAGATGAAGAGTTACATGCTCTCTACTAACTGGGCCAGCCAGGCACCCCCTTAACTTTTATTTTGAATACAATTATTCTAACTTTTTAGATTCATAGTAATTATAGATTCACAATAGACTTCAAAGAAATATATAGTGTACACCGTCTCCCACACTAACACACCATGCCCACAATAGCCACCATACAACACCCAAACCAAGAAACTGACATCAGCACTGATCTGGTGTCATCATTATAATTATGTTATTTCGTGATTGTTACACAAATGAAACCATGCAGTATATATCCGTGTTGTTTCCTAGGCCAGCTGCACAAAGTACCAAAAACAAGATTGCTTAAAACAACAGAAATTTATCATTTCACACTTGTGGGGGCTAGAAATCTGAAATCAAGGTGTCAGCAGGGCCATGCTCTCTATGACAGCTCTGGGGAAAATCCTCCCTTGCCTCTTCCAGCTTCTAGTGTTTGACAGCAATCCTTGGCCTTCCTTGGTTTTATATATACATCACCCCAGGCACATGGCCATCTTCACCCTCTGTGTCTTCATGTGGTCTTACCTCTGTAGATCAGTGTCCAAATTTCCTTTTTTATAAGGACACCAGTCAGATTGGATGAGGGCCTGCTGTCATGGTTTCATCTTGACTTGGTTAAATTTGTAAAGACCTTATTTCCAGATTAGGTCACATTCTGAGGTACTAGAGTTAGGACTTCAACTGATCTTTTTGGAGGGACACAGTTTAACCTGTAACAGCTCCTTTGGGAGCTGTTTGGTTGTTGTTGTTGTTGTTGTTGTTGTCTTTAGAGATTCATCCAGAGAGCTAATGATGTTGAAAATCCTTCATATGTTTATTTGCCATCTGTATAACTTCTTTGGTGAAAGGTCTATACATGTCTTTTGCCCATTTTCTGTTTGAATTATTTTTTTGTTTACTGCTGAATTTGGAAGTTCTTTATATATTCTATATACAAAGCCTCTGTCAGATATATGATTTGCAAATATTTTTCAGGGTCTGTAATTTGTCTTTTCATCCTTTCAACAGGGGTTTTGCAGAGCAGAGTTTTTCATTTTTATGCACTCAAATTTATTAACTTTCCCTCTTATAGATCATGCTTTTGTCATAAAGGCAAGTCAAGCCTTTTTGCCTAATTTTAGGTCCCAAAGTTTATCTTTTATGTTCTTTTCTGGAAGATGTATAATTTTACATTTGAGTCCATGCTGCATTTTGAGTTGATTTTTTTAATAAAGTATGTAGTTTAGGTCAAGGTTCCCTTTTTTTGCCTGTGGATGTCCAGTTGTTCCAGCATTATTTGTTGATAGGCTGTCCTTCCTCTGTTGAATTGCTTTTGCAACTTTGTCAAAATTATTGGGCATTTTTGTGTGGAACAGATCTATTTTTAATAAAATTTTAACAATTAGATTGGTAGCACTGCTTTGAATTAATTGGTTATTTGTGTCTTTTTACAGAGGATACCCCAATGGTAAAGATAATTTGATAGTTAATTTAAAAGGAAGTTAGACCATTTTGGCTCATCAAGAGATTGAAAAAGAGATAGTAAGGGGTGCCTGGGTGGCTCAGTCGTTAAGCGTCTGCCTTCGGCTCAGGTCATGATCCCAGGGTCCTGGGATCGAGCCCCACATCGGGCTCCCTGCTCAGTGGGAGGCCTGTTTCTCCCTCCCCCACTCCCCCTTGTGTTCCCTCTCTCACTGTCTCTCTCTCTCTCTCTCTCTGTCAAATAAATAAAATCTTTAAAAAAAAGAAAAAGATAGTAAAAATCCAGGGTATTTACACACAGTATCTAAAATCTTTGAAGATTGTCAGAAAAACTCCCAACTGCAGATAATCTTGTAGAAATCTTTGCCCTTCCTGAGATAGCTACCATTTTTTAAAATGTGATTTTGCTAGTTGTTCCCCCCAAATCATTTATAACGTCACAGTCCAATACAGTATCATGCACTGCACTTAGTTGTCATGTCTCTTTCTTCTTCAAATTGAATATTTCTGCATCTTTGCTTATCTTTTATGACCTTGGCAGTTTTTAAGAATAGAGATCAGTAATTAATAGAATATCTCTCCATTTAGATTGGCCTGATGTTATCTCATGAATAGATTCAAGTTACGCATCTTTGTCAGGAATACCACATAAAAATACTGTCTTCATATCAGGAGGCACAGTTGATTTGTCCCAGTGCTGTGGTAGTTTATCAATTGATTAAGATGGTGTTTTCTAAGATGCTCAACATCACTCATTGTTAGGGAAATACAAATCAAAACTATAATGAGGTACCACCTCACACCTGTCAGAATGGCTAAAATTAACAACACAGGAAACAACAGGTGTTGGCAAGGATGCAGAAAAAGGGGAACCCTCTTACACTGTTGATGGGAATGCAAACTGGTCCAGCCACAATGGAAAAAAGTATGGAGGTTCCTCAAAAAGTTAAAAATAGAACTACGCTATGATTCAGCAATTGCACTACTAGGTATTTATCCAAAGGATACAAAAATACAGATTTGAAGGGGTACATGCCCCCCGATGTTTATACAGCTATCAACAATAGCCAAATTATGGAAAGAGCCCATGTGTCCATCGACTGATGAATGGCTAAAGATGTGGTCTATATATACAAATGAATATTACTCAGCCATCAAAAACTATGGTATCTTGCCATTGCAACAATGTGGATGGAGGGAGCTAGAAGGTTTTATGCTTAGTGAAATAAGTTTGTCAGAGACAGACAAATACCATATGATTTAACTGATATGTGAAATTTAAGAAACCAAACAAGCAAAGGGGGAAAAAAAGAGAGAGGCAAACTAGAAGAGACTTTTTTTTTTTTTTTATTAAAGCATGGGGACAGGACCCATGGCAGAAAGAGCTGCCTAGAAAACAGACTCTTAACTATAAGAAAGAACTGAGAGTTGCTGGAGAGGAGGTGGGTGGGGGGATGGGCTAAATGGGTGATGGGTATTAAGGAGAGCACTTACAGTGAACACTGGGTATTGTATGTAAATGATGAATCACTAAATTGTACACCTGAAACTAATATTACACTATGGAATTTAAATAAGAACTTGAAGGGGGAAAAAAGGTGGTGTTTTCTAGGCTTCACCACTCTAAAGTTAAGTAATAAGTATCTCCTACTTACAAATTAATAACTATGTAATAAATATTTTATAGGAAGATGCATTGAGACTATCTTGCCTGAATTATTACTCTGATAGTGGTCAAATGGTAGTTTTCTAAGTCCAGCATACCTTTTACGTTTAGTAGTTGGCATTCAGCTCTACTTATGTGCTTATTTCCCTATTTATGTATTCACTGTTTATATCAGTATGGACCAGTGGATTCAGTTTTGTTCAATGGATTATAATCTCACTTTTGTTTATATGGATGTTCAAATTTACCGGATTCAAGCTGCTTCATGAGCCCTTTGGATGTGTCCCTATCATTCTTTAAGTATTTCCTTACTTTCTGACACAGTAAGATGTTTCAGACTCATCTGTGCTTTATCCTGGAAACAGCCATCTCTTGAAGGAGCCATGGTTGATTTTAATGGAGAATGATATTTAGAAGCAAAGGTCTGGGTACTAGATGGGCTCACTGCTATTGGGAGGTTATTGTCTCTAGGCCCTCCCAACAGATAGAGCAAAGAAGTATATGTGTGTAAACTCATGCACATATGCACATAAATCCATACCTATTTCTTTCCATCTATTCACCTATATCTGAAATCATGATTTTATACCAGTATCTCCAGTTGTAGATCATCTGGATTGTAGATCAACAGAATTGACTCTACGTTTCTGTATTTCCATATTTATAACTCCCTTATCCAACAGTGAGAAAACGTGGCTTTCATTTTCCTCAATATAATTCACTCAATTTCCTATCTGTAATCAACCTCCCAACCATGTGAGCTACCCCTTTCACCCCAACCCACAGTTCCTCACCATGCAAGTCACTTTCTCTGCCCAGTCCTGTCAGCCAGCCAAATGGAATCCTCAGCCTGATTATGCCATCCACACCAGTAGCACCAGCTGAACCTCAGACCAGCCAGGTTCTCATGGTCCAGCCCTGCTGACTACAAGGGTCTTCCCAGGCAAATCATTGGCCCCATTTGGATATACTGAATCCTAAACCCTGACCAAGGGGAAAGGGCAAAAACCATTATAATGAACTTAAAATGGCATTACAACTTTTGTAGATACAAGAAAATTATGATAAAAAATAAAGAAAAGAGAAAGATTACTGGAGTTAAGATGGCAGAGTAGTAGGGGGACACTGAGCTTCCTCGTCCTTGGAACACAGCATCCAACTATTTTGAACAACCAGGAATATGATTTGAGGATTAACAAAAGTCAGAGGGAAAGAACATGGCAGATGTGAAGCTTATAGTTTTTTGTCTGTTTGCATTTTTGTTGCTTTTCCTTTTCTAGGATCATCTGTTTTTTTTCTTCTTTTCTTTTCTTTTTTCTTTCCTAGGCTTATCTTGACAAACAAATCAAAGCACACCTAGTTAAAGGTACAAACACTCTCCACTGCAAGCAGGGAAGAACACTGTAGTGGACGGGCTGGTGGGAAAGAGCAGCCAAAACACAGCAGCAGAGTACACAGCATACACCAGAAACACTTTCTAAAGTTGTTGTTATTGTTATGTTGTTTTTGCTGGTTTTTTTCTTTTTTTTTTTTTCTTTCTCCCTTTCGTTTATGGACAAAGTGACATGGCGGAGAAATTCACCCCCAAAAGAAAGAAGAGGAGTTAGTACTCACTGCCACAGATCTAATCAATATGGATATAAGTAAGATGTCTGAACTAGAATTTAAAACAACATTATAAAGATACTAGTTGGGCTTGAAAAAAGCATAGAAGACACTAGAGAATCCCTTACTGTTGACATAAAACAACTAAAATCTAGTCAGGCTGAAATTAAAAATGCTATTACAGAGATTCAGTCCCAAGTGGTGGCCATAAAAACGAGGATTAATGAATCAGAAGAGAGAATCAATGATATAGATAATAAAATGATGGAAAATAAGGACATTAAAAAGCAAAAGGAAAAAAAACTATTAGATCACGAAGGGAGACTTAGACAAATCAGTGATTCCATAAAGCAAAATAATATCTGTATTATATGGGTCCCAGAAGATGAGGAACGGCAGAAAGGGGCAGAAGTTTTATTGAACAAATTATAGCTCAAAACTTCCCTAATCTGGGGAAGGAAACAGGCATTCGAGTGCAGGAGGCACACGGAACCCCCCTCCAAATCAACAAAAATAGGAACATCTTGACATATTACAGTGAAGCTTCCAAATTTCAGAGATAAGGAGAAAATCCTGAAACCAGCTCAGGACAAGAGGTCCTTAACCTACAAGGGTAGACACATAAGGCTAACAGCAGACCTATCCACAGAAACGAGGTAGACAAGAAAGGACTGACATGACATATTCAACATGCTAAATGAGAAAAATATGCAGCCAAGAATACTTTATCCAGCAAGGCTGTCATTCAGAATAGGAGAAGTAAAGAGTTTCCAGGACAAAAAAATACTAAAGGAATTTGTGAACACTAAACTAGCCCTGCAAGAAATATTAAAGGGGATCCTTTCAGCAAAGAGAGACCCCAAAAGTAACAAACACCAGAAAGGAACAGAGACATCTACAGAAACAGTGACAACAGATAATACAATGGCACTGACTTCATATCTTTCAAGAATTACTCTGAATGTGAATGGACTAAATGCTCCAATCAAAACACATAGGGTATCAGAATGGATAAAAAAAAAAAAAGACCCATCGGTTTTCTGCTTAAAAGAAATTCATTTTAGACCCAAAGACACCTCCAGATTGAAAGGGAGGGGATGGAGAACCATTTATCATGCTTAATGGACATCAAAAGAAAGCTGGGGTAGCCATCCTTACATCAGACAAACTAGATTTTAAACCAAAGCCTGTAATAAGAGATGAGGAAGAACACTATATCGTAATAAAAGGGTTGATCCAACAAGATCTAACAATTGTAAATATTTATGCCCCTACCTTGGGAGCAGCCAAATATATAAACCAATTAATAACAATTAAATTAAATTAAAGAAACTCATTGATGGGGCACCTGGGTGGTTAAGTGGGTTAAGCATCTGCCTTCAGCTCAGGTCATGATCCCAGGGTTCTGGGATTAAGCCCCGCATCAGGCATCCTGCTCAATGGGAAGCCTGCTTCTCCCTCTCTCACTCCCCCTGCTTGTGTTCCCTCTCTTCGCTGTGTCTCTGTCTGTCAAATAAATAAATAAAATCTTTAAAGAAAAAAAAAACTCATTGATAATACTACAATAATAGTAGGGGACTTAACACCCTACTCAGACCAATGGACACATCATCTAAGCAGAAGATCAAAAACAAAACAAGGGATTTGAATGACACACTGGACCAGATGGAGTTCACAGATATACTCAGAGAATTTCATCCTAAAGCAGCAGAATCTTCTCGAGTGCTCATGGAACATTCTCCAGAATTGATCACATACTGGGTCACAAATCAGGTTTCAACTGGTACAAAAAGATTGAGATCATATCATGCATATTTTCAGACCACAAGGTTATAAAACTTGAAGTCAACCACAAGAAAAACTTTGGAAGGACCACAGATATATGGAGGCTAAAGAACATTCTACTAAAGAATGAATGGGTCAACCAGGAAATTAAAGAAGAATTTAAAAAATACATGGAAACAAATGAAAATAAAAACACAACAGTTCAGAAACTTTGGGATGCAACAAAGATGGTCCTAAGAGGGAAGTATATACCAATACAAACCTTTCTTGAGAAACAAGAAAAGTCTCAAATACACAACCTAACCCTACACCTAAAGGAGCTGGAAAAAGAACAGCAATCCATAATAAAGATTAAAGCAGAAATCAATGATTTAGAAATCAAATGAACAGTAGAACAAATCAATGAAACTAGGAGCTAGTCCCTCAAAGAATTAATAATATTGATAAACCCCAGCCAGACTTATCAAAAAGAAAAGAGAAAGGACCCAAATCAACAAAATCACGAATGAAAGAGGAGAGATCACAACCAATACCAAAGAAATACAAATAATTATAAGAGAATATTATGAGCAATTATATGCCAACAAATTAGGCAATCTGGAAGAAATGGAAGCATTCCTAGAAACATACAAACTACCCCAACTGAAACAGGAAGAAATTGAAAACCTGAACAGACCCATAACAAGCAAAGAAATTGAATCAGTAATCAAAAATCACCCAACAAAGAAGAGTCCAGGGCCAGATGGCTTCCCAGGGAAATTCTTCCAAACATTTAAAGAAGAATTAACACCTTCTGAAACTGTTTCAAAAAATAGAAATGGAAGGAAAACTTCCAAACTCATTCTGTGAGGCCAGCATTATCTTGATCCCAAAACCAAAGAGCCCACTAAAAGAATTACAGACCAATATCCCTGATGAACATGGATGTAAAAATTCTCACCAAGATACTAGCTAATAGGATCCAACAGTACATTAAAAGGATTATTCACCATGACCAAGTGGGATTTATTGCTGGGCTGTAGGGGTGGATCAACAGCTGCAAATTAATCAACGTGGTACACCACATTAATAAAAGAAAAGCCAAGAACCATGTGATCTTCTCAATTGATGCAAAAAGCATTTGACAAAATACAGCATCCCTTCTTTATTAAAACTCCCCACAATGTAGAGATAGAGGGAACATACCTCAATATCATAGAAGCCATATACAAAAAACCCACAATGAATATCATCCTCAATGGGGAGAAACAGAGCCCTTCCCTTAAGGTCAGGAACACGACAGGGATGTTCACTCTCAGCACGTTTGTTCTGCATAGTACTGGAAGTCCTAGCCTCAGCGATCAGACAGCAAAAAGATGTAAAAAGCATGCAAATCAGCAAAGAAATCAAACTTTCACTCTTCACAGATGACATGATACTCTCTATAGAAAACCCAAAAGACTCCACCAAAAAAATTGTGAGAACTGATACAGGAATTCAGCAAAGTCCCAGGATATAAAATCAATGCACAGAGGTCAATTGCATTTTTATACACTAACAATGAAGCAGAAGAAAGAGAAATCAAGGAATTGGTCACATTTATAGTTGCACCAAAAACCAGAAGATATCTAGGAATAAACCTTAAAGAGGTAAAGAATCTGTACTCTGAAAACTATAGAACACTTATAAATGAAATTGAGGAAGATAGAAATAGAAAAACGTTCCATGCTAATGGATTGGAAGAACAAATATTGTTAAAATGTCTGTGCTACTCAAAGCAATCTACACATTCAATAACAATCTATCAAAATTCCATCAGCATTTTTCACAGAGCTGGAACAAACAATGCTATAATTTGTGTGGAAACAGAAAAGACCCCAAGTAGCCAAAGGAATGCTGAAAGAAAAAAACAGAGCTGGAGGCAACACAATTCTGGACTTCAAGCTGTATTACAAAGCTGTCATCATCAAGACAGTATGGTACTGGCAAAAAAACAGACACATAGATCAGTGGAACAGAATAGAGAGCCCAGAAACGGACCTCAACTCTATGGTAAACTACTCTTCAACAAAGCAGGAAAGAACATCCAATGGAAAAAAAAAAAGTCTCTTCAACAAATAGTGTTAGGAAAACTGGACAGCCACATGCAGAAGAATGAAACTCGGCCACTTTCTTACACCATACACAATAATAAAGTCAAAATGGATGAAAGACCTAAATGTGAGATAGGAATCCATCAAATCCTAGAGGAGAACGCAGGCAGCAACCTCTTCACCTCAGCCACAGCAACTCTTGCTAGACATGTCTCCAAAGGCAAGGAAAACAAAAGCAAAAATGAACTGTTGGGACTTAATCAGGATAAAAAGCTTTTGCACAGCAAAGGAAATAGTTGACAACACTAAAAGGCAACCTATGGGATGGGAGAAGATATTTGCAAATGCCTTATCATTTAAAGGGCTAGTATCCAAAATCTTTTTTTTTTTTTAAAGATTTTATTTATTTATTTGAGAGAGAGAGAGAATGAGAGATAGAAAGCACGAGAGGGAAGAGGGTCAGAGGGAGAAACAGACTCCCTGCCGAGCAGGAAGCCCGATGTGGGACTCGATCCCGGGACTCCAGGATCATGACCTGAGCCGAAGGCAGTCGCTTAACCAACTGAGCCACCCAGGCGCCCAAGTATCCAAAATCTATAAAGAACTTATCAAACTCAACACCCATAAAACAAATAATCCAGCCAAGAAATGGGCAAAAGACATGAACAGATATTTCTTCATCCAAATGGCCAACAGACACATGAAAAAAATGCTCAACATCACTTGGCATCAGGGAAAGACAAATCAAAACCTCAATGAGATACCACCTCACACCAGTCAGAATGGATAAAATTAACAACTCAGGAAACAACAGATAATGCCGAGGATGTGGAGAAAGATACACTGTTGGGAATGCAAAATGGTCCAGGCACTCTGGAGGTTCCTCCAAAAGTTAAAAATAGAACTACCCTATGACCCAGCAATTGCAGTTATCCAAAGGATAAAAACATAGTGATCAGAAGGAGCACTGGCATACCAGTGTTTATAGCAGCAATGTTCACAATAGCCAAACTGTAGAAAGAGCAGTGTCCATTGACAGAGAGATGGATAAAGAAGATGTGAGGTATAATATACTATGCAATATTACACAGCCATCAAAAAGAATGAAATCTTGCCATTTGCAATGATGTGGCTGGAACTATAGGGTATTATGCTAAGGGAAATAAGTCAGAGAAAAACAAATATATGATTTCACTCATATGTGGAATTTAAAAAACAAAACAGATGAACATCGAGGAGGGAAAGGAAAGGAAAGGAAAAGGAGGGGGAAGGAAAGGGAAGGAAAAATAAAATAAGATGAAAACAGAGAGGGAGTCAAACCATAAGAGACTCTTAACTGTAGGAAACAAACTGAGTGTTGTTGAGGGGAGGTGGATGGGTGGATAGGGTAACTGGGTGATGGACATTAAGGAGGGCACTTGATTTTTTTTTTTAAAGATTTTATTTATTTGACAGAGACACAGCGAGATAGGGAACACAAGCAGGGATTTGGGAGAGGGAGAAGCAGGTTTCCCGCCGATCAGGGAGCCCAATGTGGGGCTCGATCCCAGGACCCTGAGATCATGACTGAGCCGAAGGCAGACGCTTAACGACTGAGCCACCCAGGCGCCCCAGGAGGGCACTTAATTTAATGAGCACTGGGTCTTATATGCAACTGATGAAAAACTAAATTCTAGGGTGCCTGGGTGGTTCAGTTGGTTAAGCGACTGCCTTCAGCTCAGGTCATGATCCTGGAGTCCCGGGATCAAGTCCCACATCGGACTCCCTGCTCAGCGGGAAGTCTGTTTCTCCCCCTGACCCTCTTCCCTCTCGTACTCTCTGTCTCTCATTCTCTCTTTCTCAAATAAATAAATAAAATCTTTAAAAAAAAAAAAAACACTAAATTCTACCCCTGAACATAGTAGTACAGTATGTTAACAAAATTGTATTTAAATAAAAAAAGAAAAAAAAAGTAAATTTGCTATAGATACAACAAATATTTTATACCTGCTTTATATCAGAGCCCTATATAAAATTTGAGGGCAAGTAACAAGTATTCCGGTCTCAGTCAGTTTAGGTTGCTATGGCAAAATTCCATACACTGTGTGGCTTAAACTGCAACAGTTTATTTCTCACAGGTCTGGAATATTAAAGTCTGAGATCAAAGTGCCACCAGGTCAGGTTCTTAGTGAGCGCTCTCTTGGTTTACAATAGGAAATCTCCTTGTATCCTCACAATGTGAAGGGCAGAGTGAGGAAACAAACTCTTGTCTTAAAAGGACAGGAATCCCATCTTGAGGGCTCTACGGAGGACCTAATTACCACCCAAAGGCCCCACCTACCATTATCACACTGGAGGTTAGGACTTCAGCATATGAATTGGGGACTTAGGGGTGGATATAAACATTCAGTTCATAACAATCACTGATCCTTAGGAAACTTAAATCTAACAAGAAAGAAGAATGTGTATGGACTAAATATAAAACAATGTGGTAATTAACATTCTGAGATCTGGAGGAAAAGAACAATGAAATCTCCCTGAGTAGTTCAAGGACAAGTACAGTAGTGCCAGGGAAGGGCAGACTGTATCCCTAACAGGTACAGGGTTTGCACTCTCAGGACACAGCCATGTCAGTGGGCACTAGTGACGAAGACCTGCAGAGTCTATTGTATATTTGAAAATAGTTGTTGGAATGGTAACTAAAATTGTTAGTAATAATCATCTAACATAATGCTTTTTTAAAATTCTGGATAATGGAACACTACATCAAAAACTAATGATGTACTGTATGGTGACTAACATAATAAAGTACACACTGGATTTTGAAGATTTAGTACAAAAAAACAAGAAGATAAAATATCTCTATTGTTTCGGGTGCCTGGGTGGCTGACTTGGTTAAGCGACTGCCTTCGGCTCAGGTCATGATCCTAGAGTCCCTGGATTGAGTGCCGCATCGGGCTCCCTGCTCGGCGGGGAGTCTGCTTCTCCCTCTGACCCTTCCCCCTTTCATGTGCTCTCTCTCTCTCAACTAAATAAATAAAATCTTTAAGAAAAATTGTTTTAAAAAATACATATATCTATTGTTTCTATTTATTATATGACAAAAGTATATTTTGGATATTTAGATTAAATACATTAAAATTAATTTTAAAAAATTAAAAAAAAATTTGGATAGTAAGAATAGCTCTTAAAGTTAATAGACTTGACTGTGTCTTTGAATTGTAGGTAAACAGTTTGCTTCCTCTGCAGCAAAGGGAGATTTGGCTGATGGTGACTGATGTCACCCTGCAGACGCAGGATGAGAATAACTCTGGCCTCCCCAAAACCATGCCAGTCTGTGTGGCCCCCTCATGTGTGTTGAGCCAGGAAGTCCTGAAAGCGCTCACCGAGGCTGTCTCTCACAGCTTTCTCTTCAGGGATACTCTCCGAGCCCAGGGTATGCTTTCTTCTTCCTAGCTTTGACCCAGTGGTGACTGATAGATGCCATAAAATGGCATTGTGGGCTTTGCCTTACTCTGGAACTGCTGGCCCCTTCATGAAGCCAACTGTGGACATGGCACATGGAGTGGAAGAGACCCATGATACCAGCCCTCAGCTTTCACTAGCCCCTGTCATGGGGCTAGAACCTTCACAGAACCAGAACCCCTGCAGTACTGACACTCCCTGTGAAAGATGCCATTGGTTACTCAAGGATTGTCTCTTGGTGGCACACATTACAGGTACAGAAGCCACTTGAAGTCATTGCCTGGAACATCACTTTTTAAAACAAACAAAAAGCTAGAACATTATAAATAATACACTTAGATCAGTTAGCTCTTTTTTGCCAGGAATCAAACTAGAATCCTGCCCAAACTATATTTTTATTTTATTTTGTTGAGATATAATTTGCATACCACAAAATTCACCTTTCTAAAATGAATTTGAATCTAGTTTTGTGTGCTTTCCCCACTTAGCACACCTGTGACTTTAGCACTTCTTTCTGTACAGTGCATGTGTCATTGGATACAATGGATGGGCATCAAAACTGTGCCCTCTGCCCACAGTGGGGTTGGCAAAGGACACTGTCTTTACTGGCAGGAGAACTCACTTTTTTCTTCAGTGCTTCAATAATCTGAAGTGTCTCTGTTGGCAGGTCGGATTGTTTGTGTTGAACGAAGTGTCCTCTTGCTTCAAAAGCCCCTTTTGGGTGCGGGCTCCGGTGCTTGCTCCTGTGAACTGACTGGCCCTGTGAAGCTCAATGAACTGGATTCTGTCACTCAGGTCAACTCCGTTTGCAGCGTTCAAGGTGGGTAGTCAATCCTGGTGGAAATGGTATTTATATTTTTTTAAATACCATACTTCATATTCATTTCATTTATTCAACAAGTTTTTATGTTTGACATGTTCCAAACTTTGGATACCTAAGAAACAAAATCAGAAGAGGTTCTTGCCTCTTAGACTTCTAGTGGGTATAGAAGACCTCAATGAGCTGTGCACACAATCACGTATAGAACTGCAATGTTCCAAGTGCTCCATGTGCTGATTGCTGGGGCCTCACCTTGTCAGGGAGCTCACTGTAGTCTCCTCAAGGACAGGAGCCTTGTGCTGAGATCTGAAGGATAGGAAGTAGCCAATTAGGTGAATGAGTAGGGGCAGGAAGGATATCTGACAGAAAAAGAATAGGACATATAAAGGCTGCTGACAGGGTAGAGTTGGGGAGCACCATCTGGATGGATGGAGTGACCGGAGATTAGGCTGAAGGGCCCAGCCACTGCCCAAGTCAGTGGCCCTAGCAGGAGTGCGCTCTGTCATCGGCAGAGAGACGGGTTCTCCAGGTTTTGTCTCTGCAGAGCAGAGTGGAAGGGCCAGGGCCTTGGGTGGTAGCAAGTGGGAGGGCAAGCACCAGTCCAAAGATGTGAGACAAGGGAGGAAGCAAAGTAAATCTGGAAGTGGGTTTAGTTGGGGGAAACAGACAGGTTGGGTAGTGAATTCAGTACAGAGGGAGCAAGGTGTAGATGGAGGGTGAGAATGTATGTGATGACCTCTGAGATTCTAGCTTAGGCAACAAGGCAATGGTAGAGCTGTTCAATGGAGTAGGACATGGTGGAAGAGGCCAGCTTTGAGAGAACAATCTTAGCTCTGTCTTGGAGAGCTTAAGTGTTTTTGATACATCTGAGATGTTTCAGTAGCTGATTTCAGGATCTTAGGGTTCATATATTTTTTAACCAACTTTTTTGAGATATAACTTACATCGCTATAATTCACTCATTTAAAATGTTTTAGTATATTCAGAGTTATGCAACTATCACCACATTGTCGGGACACCTGGCTGGCTCAGTCAGTAGAGCATGCAACTCTTGATCTCAGGTTGTGAGTTTGAGCACCACATTGGGTGTAGAGATTATTTAAGAAAAAGAAAAGAAATCTTTAAAAAGAAACATTGTCATCATCCAAAAAATATACCTCATGCCCATTGTCAATCACTCCCCATTATGCTCTCCCACCCCAGCCCTTACCCTGGTCTTAGGAAAGCACTGATCTACTTTCTGTCTTTATAGAATTGCTTTTTCTGGATATTTTACATACATGGAATCACACATTATATAATCTTTGAAAATTGGCTTCTTTCACTTGGCATAATGTTTTCAAAGTTATCCATGATGTACCAGGTATCGGCACTTCATTTCTTTTCTTTTCTTTTTTTTTTTTAGAGATTTTATTTATTTATTTGACAGAGAGATAGCGAGAGCAGGAACACAAGCAGGGGGAGTGGGAGAGGGAGAAGCAGACTCCCGCCGAGCAGGGAGCCCAATGCGGGGCTTGATCCCAGGACCCTGGGATCATGACCTGAGCCAAAGGCAGACGCTTAACAACTGAGCCACCCAGGTGCCCCAGCACTTCATTTCTTTTTATGGCTGAATATTTCATTGTATGGTTGCACCACATCTTGTTTTATCCATTCATCAGTTGATGGACATTGGGTTGTTTCCACTTTTTGGCTATTGTAAATGGTGCAGCTATGGATATTTATGGACAAGTTTTTGTTTGAACAACGTGTTTTCAAATTTGGGGTATGTATCTAGGAGTGGAATTGCTGGGTCATATGGGAAACCCTGTGCTTAGCCTTTTTGAAGAAATGTGTAAGTGTTTTCCAAAGTGGCCACACTATTGGTGTATCCTTAATATTAAAAGATATTAATTTCCAGAAAGCATACAAAAATTCACATTTCCAAAAGTAATTTCTAAGAAGGCCTATTTCCTCCAGCCTTGCCCACTGCTAGATTTCTGAATCTTTATAATTTTTATGAATAGCAAAACTCTGATCCTATTGTTGTTGCTTTAATTTACATTCCCCTGCCTGCTTGTGAGATTGAGCACTCATTCATTGTGTTGGGGCCATTTGGATTTTCTTTTCTGTGCATCTTCTTTTAGTGTTAGTACCAAAACATAACTAAGATTGTGATTTGAAATAAAAAATGAGAGCAGTATAGCCTAGTGGTCCTGAAGAAAGCAGACTCTTAACAAGCCACCTGTCATCTGGGTCTTCTATTTTCTCATCTGTAACACAGGGCTAATAGAATACACCTTAAAGCACTGTTGAGGATTAAATAAGATAATGCACATGAGGCTTTGGGGGCTTGGAGCACTCACAGAGTAGTGGAGAAGGATGACATCTCAGTGCTTCCACTTCTACAGACCAGGAGGGCTGGCTGAGGGCAAGAGCCAGTGAGGCAGTAGGTAGGTGGCCTTGGGACTGTTAGGATTTGTCAGACAGAGTGGTGAAGGTCTTCCAGACAGATGAAGGCCATATGGAAAACCCACAGAGGTGCCAGGGGCAGTTGTAAAAGCTTTATGTGCTGGAGGAGGCAGGGCCTTCTTGGGATGGAGTTGGCTCTGTCTTGTTCTGTTATTCCCAGAATGCTAAGGAGGTTGTATGATCAATTTGTTTTCTTAAATGAAGCAATTTTGTCACCATAGATAGACTATGGTACAAAGCTGGATTCATTCCTGACAGGCTGTTTGGAACTGTGCAGGGAAGGAAGGACTGAGAGTCTGCAGAGGCTAAGTGGACTGTGGGGGTTTCCAAGAATTGGCTCTGCTGGGCCCCTGGGCACAGGCTGTGAGGACAGGGCACAGGCTGTGAGGACAGCGCACAGTGCAGACACACGCCCTGCAGCAGATGCTCTGTGCACCTGTCCTTGTCACTTTGCCCACAGCCTGCTACCGCTTACACATCTCCACCAACTCCAGGGGCCTCCCTTCCACCTTCATTCTCTTCACTGGCTGCCATCTGTTCTCGTCCCACCCCTCACCTCTCTCAGAGCCCAGGATTGGTCAGGGGCTCAGAAGAGAGAGAAGGGTGTGGGAACAGTCTCCCAGCAGTGTTCTCTGCCCCACATTTGAGAGGGACCACCACCCATCCACACTGCTTAAGCTGCATGGGACCCTGGAGCACTTGGATGGCTCAGTTGGTTGAGCATCTGACTTTTGATTTCGGCTTAGGTTGTGATCTCATGGGTCGTGGGATCGAGCCCTGCTTCAGGTTCAGTGCTCAGTGTGGAGTCTGCTTAAGATTCTCTCCTTCTGCCCTGCCTCTCTCTCCCTCTCTCAAATAAATAAATCTTAAAAAAAAGAAGCTATATGGGACCCTGTTATTATAAGACCATAAGAATCACCACCACCCATAGCACCGTATTATGAGAAAATATGTACCTGAAGAGTTTGGCTTCTAAAGGAGGGTTTGAAACCTAACCCATTATCCATAGCCAGCGAATGCCACAGAGATGCAAAAAGAGGAAAACGTGTAGATTCTTGTGGGGAGAGAGAAGACCTAATTTTTCTAGTTTCTGAAGAATATATTTTTTTAAAATAATAATTTATAGGTGGGATTTATAAAATTATAACCATTTTAAAAATTGTCCATACTACCCAAAGCAATCTACAGATTTAATGTTATCTCTGTCTAAATACCACAACATTTTTCACAGAACTAGAACAAACTCTCCAAAATTTTGTGTGGAACCACAAAAGACCCCAAATAGCCAAATCAGTCTTGATAAAGAAGAACAAAGCTGGAGGTATCACAATCCCAGCTGTAGGTATCTACAAAGCTGTAGTAATTAAAACATACTACTAGCACAAAAATAGACACATGGATCAAGGGAACAGAATAGAGAGCCCAGAAACAAACTCATGCTTATGTGGTGAATAAACCTATGACAAAGGAGGCAAGCATACACAGTGGAGAAAGACTCTCTCTTTAACAAATGGTGCTGGGAAAACTTTCTTATACACAAAAATAAATTCAAGTGGGTTAAAGACCTAAATGTGAGACCTGGAACCATAAAACTCCTAGAAGAAAACATAGGCAATAATTTCTTTGACATTGGCCATAGTAACGTTTTTCTAGGTATGTCTTTTCAGGCAAGGGAAACAAAAGGAAAAATAAACTATTGGGACTACACCAAAATAAAAAGCTTTTGCACAGCAAAGGAAACCATTACCAAAATAAAAAGGCAACTTACTGAATGGGAGAAGATATTTGCAAATGATATAGCCAATAGAGGGTTAATATCCAAAATATATTAAAAAACTTATATAACTCAATACCAAGAAAACAAATAATCCAATTAAAAAATGGTCAGAGGACCTGAATAGACATTTTGCCAAAGAAGACATCCAGATAGCCAAAAGACACATAAAAGATGCTCAACATCACAAATCATCAGGGAAGTGCAAATCAAAACCACAATGAGGTATCACCTTATACTTGTCAGAATGGCTAAAATCAAAAGTACAAGAAATAACAAGTGTCAGTGAGGATGTGGAGAAAAAGGAACCCTTGTGCACTGTTGGTGGGAATGCAAATTAGTGCAGCCACTGTGGAGAACAGTACGGAGATTCCTCAAAAATTAAAAATAAGGGGTGACCAGATGGCTCAGTCAGTTAAGTGTCCAACTCCTGATTTTGTTTGGTTCATGATCTCAGGGCCATGAGATTGAACCCCACATCGGGCTCTGTGCTCAGTGGGGAGTCTGCTTGAGAGTCTCTCCCTCTCCCCCTCCCCTACTTGTGCGCATGCTCTCACTCGCTCTCTCTAAAAATAATAAATCTTTTTAAAAATTAACAATAGAATTACCATATGATCCAGTAATTACACTATTGGGTATTTATCCAAAGAAAACAAAAACACTAATTTAAAAAGATATATGCACCCCTATGTTTATTGCAGTATTATTTATAATAGCCAAGATATGGAAGTAACCCAAGTGTCCATTGATAGATGAATGAATAAAGAAGATGTGGTGTATATATATGGAGTAGAATATTACTCAGACGTAAAAAATAATGAAATCTTGCCATTTGCAGCAACATGAAAGGACCTAGAGGGTATAATGTTAAGCAAAATAAGTCAGAGAAAGTATATGAGATAGCATATGATTTCACTCATACATAGAATTTAAAAAACAAAACAAATAAACAAAGAAAAAAAGAGACCAAAAAACAGACTCTTAAATGCAGAGAATAAACTGGTGGTTGCCAGAGGAGAGGTGGGTGGGGTATAAGTGAAATAGATAAAGAGCATCAAGAGTACACTGATCTTGATGAGCATTTGGTAACATATAGAATTGTTTTTGTTTTTAAGATTTTTATTTATTTGGAAGAGAGTGAGAGAGCACAAGCACGGGGAGGGGCAGAGGGAGAGGGAGAAGCAGACTCCTCACTGAGCAGGGAGCCCGATGCTGGGCTCAATCCCAGGACCCTGAAATCATGACCTGAGCCAAAGGCAGACACTTAACGGACTGAGTCTGCTTGAGACTCATATGTGTACAAAACTAAAGGCACTGGTGCCCCAACACATAGAATTGTTGAATCAGGGGTGCCTGGGTGGCTCAGTTGGTTAAGCGTCTGCCTTTGGTTCTGGTCAGGTTCCTAGCATCCCGGGATCGAGCCCCGCATCAGGTTTCCTGCTTAGCAGGGAGCCTGCTTATCCCTCTCCCTCTGCCTGCCTGTGTGCCTCCTTGTGCTCTCTTTCTCTCTCTCGCTGTCCCTCTGTCAAATGCATAAATAAAATCTTTTTAAAAAAATTGTTGAATCATTATATTGTACACCTGAAAGTAATATAACACATAAGTTAATTATACTTAATTAAAAAATAATTTTAAGTGAGCAGTTCAGTGGCATTTAGTATATTGACAATGTTGTGCCACTATCTCCTATTTTATATTTTGTCTTTTGCCAACTCAGTGGCTTTGAAAATGAAGTTGCATTCTATTTTTTTTTTAAGGTTTTATTTATTTATTTGACAGAGAGAGACACAGCGAGAGAGGGAACACAAACAGGGGGAGTGGGAGAGGGAGAAGCAGGCTCCCCGCTGAGCAGGGAGCCCGATGCGGGGCTCTATCCCAGGACCCTGGGATCATGACCTGAGCCGAAGGCAGACGCTTAACGACTGAGCCACCCAGGTGTCCCGCATTCTATTTTTTAATAACAGCTTAATTGAGATGTAATTCGCATACCATGAAAATCACCCTTATAAAACAACTCAGTGTTTTTTAGTGTATTCATGCAGTTGTGCAAGTATCCCCACTATTTCCAGAATATTTTTATCACCCCAAAAAGAAACCTCATGTCCATTAGCAGTCACCGCCCACTCTGTCCAGCCTGTGGCAACCACTAATCTACTTTCTGTCTCAGTGGATTTGCTTCTTCTGGACAATTCATTTGATAGAATCATATGTGTTATTTTTGTTTCTGGTTGCTTTCATATAGCAGAACGTTTTCAGAATTCAACCGGGTTGTAATATTTATCAGCACTTTGTTCCTTTTTATAACTTAATAGTCCATCACATGGATATACCAAGTTTTGTTTATCCATTCATCAGCATCAACTGTTTTTAATATTATGCATAATCTGGGTAGTGTTAGTCCTCCAACTTTGTTCTTCAAAATTGTCTTGACTATTCTAAGCGTTCTTTTCTCTTTCCATATAAACTTTAAAATTAGTTTGTTTATATCCATAAAATAACTTGCTGGGATTTTGATTGGGATTGTGTTGAATCTGTAGATGAATTTAGGAAAAATTTATATCTTAACCCATTGAGTCTTTCTATCCCTGAACATGGATATCTCTCTATTTAGATTTGACTTCTTTCAGCAAGTTTTTAAGAAGTTTTCTTCATATAGATCTTGTACATACTTTGTTACATTTGCACCTAAGTATTTTACTTATTTTAGTGTTGATGTAAATGATGGTGTGTTGGGGGTTTTTTTAATTATTTATTTATTTTAGAGAGAGAGAGAGCATGAGCAGGAGGGGCAGAAGGAGAGGGGAGAGAATCTCAAGCAGACTTCACGCTGAGCACAGAGCCCTATGTGGGGCTCAATCTCAGGACTCTGAGATCATGACCTGAGCCAAAACCAAGATTTGGACAATTAACCGACTGTGCCACTCAGATGCCCCAATGGTGTTGTGTTTTTGTTTTTTTGGGGTTTTTGTTGTTGTTGTTGTTTTTGAGAGTAAAAGCAGGTTTATTGGCTCCAGGAAAAGGAGCAATAGTACCTAGCTCTCAGGTAACCCCTCGCTCTATATACAGGCCGTATCCAGCCCAAGGTCCACTGGCTCCTTCAATCTGAGAGTCCATCCAGTGCCTCCCTTCCCGGGGTTGGGGAGGGCTAGCTGCCTGATGGTGAGGTTCTGGACTCTTCAGCAGCAACCCCTGACCCAGCTGAGGCAGCCTCGTAGTCTGCGATGCAGCGCTGTACCAGAGCAGGCATGAGCGGCACATAAGCGGCCATGAGGCGGTGGTTGGAATGGATCAGCTTCCCTGGTGTGTTTTTAATTTCAAATTCCATTTGTTTATTGCGAGTGTATAGGAAGGCAGTTGATTTTTGTATTTTAATCTTGTATCCTACAACCTTGATACAATCATATTTGTTTTTTGGTTGACTCCTTGGATATTCTACATAGAAAACGATGTCATCTGTGAACAAGGATGGTTTTTTCTTTCTTCCTAATTTGTATACCTTTTATTTCCTTTTTGTGTCTTATTGTATTAGCCAGTACTTCCATTATAAAGTGAATAGAAACAGTGCGAGGGGATTTCCTTGCTCTATTCCTGATCTTAAGGGGAAAGCATCTACTTTCTCACCATTAAGTATGATGTTGGCTGTAGGGGTTTTGTTTATTTGTTTGTCATTCTTTCTGCTAAAGATAGTATCTCTTCATTCCATATTTTGAAAGAAAAAGTGTTAGTTCTTCAGCCCTTCTTTTACTCTACTCTTTCTTTCCACCTTTCTACAGTTGTTTCTGTACTTTTTATTGTCAAGATTGATATTCTTTTCTATAACCATAATTAAACCTGAACACTTTGTCTACAGATTTTTTCTTTTTTTTAACAGATTTATTTTCAAAGATGAAAATAAATAAGTGGTATTTTTTATTATTGTGATTATATAAATATTTTCACTGAACAGGAAACTAATATAATGCACTTCTATTTCCTTTCTTGTGTGATTTCTCACAAATTTATATTGACTTTTATTTTCCTTGCATTGCCTGCAGTACATCTTTTTTTTTTCCAAATCTCCAAAAATGGTGACAAATCATTGGAGTTTTCCTTTGTAATTTCCTCCTAGAGCTTTCTGTCCCTCCAAACCAATCTGGACTAGTTGCTCTACTCTCAGCTATCTTCCTGGGACCCTCATATTAATCATTTAGGTTTAATTCACTGTTTCCTACACAAGGCTTCTTTATTGGTTTATTCCACCTGTGGGTTTTTGTACATATTCTTTACCAAATTGAGGAAGCTCTTCTCTGTTCCTAGATTGCGGAGAGTTTTTATCATAATTGGATGTTGGATTTTATCAAATTATTTTTCTACATCTATTGATAGGATCATATGATTTTTTTCTTTAGTCCATTAATATGATAGATTACATTAAGTGATTTTTAAAAAAAAATACTGAACCAGCCTTGTATACCTGGAATAAATCCCACATTTGGTCATGGTACATTTTTTTTTATATATATACTGGATTAGATTTGCTAATATTTTGTTAAGGACTTTGCATCTATGTTCATGAGAGATGTTATTCTGTAGTTTTCTTTTCATGTCTTTATCTGGCTTTGTATTAGGTTAATGCTGTCCTCACAGAATGAGTTTAAGAAGTATTCCTTATGCTTATATTTTTCTGAAGAGATTTTAGAGGATTGATATCATTTCTTCCTTAAATGTTTGGTAGAATTCGCCAGTGAACCCTTCTGGGCCTGGTGCTTTCTGTTTTAGAAGATTATGAATTATTGATCCCATTTCTTTAATAGATGTAAGCCTATTCAGATCATCTAGTTCTTCTTGTGTGAGTTTTGGTAGATTGTGTATTTCAAGGAATTGGTCCATTTCACATAATTTAGCAAATTTGGGGGCATAGAGTTGTTCATAACACTATTTTATTATCCTTTTAATTTCCATGGGATCAGTAATGATGGCCCCTCTTTCATTTCTGATAGAAATAATTTTTTATTCTTGATTAGCCTAGCTTGAAGTTTATCAATTTTTATTGATCTTTTGAAGGAATCAACTTTTGGGTTTCTTGAATTCCTCTACTGAATTCTTGTTTTTAATTTTATTGATTTCTGCTCTAATTTTCATTATTGCTTATATTCTTCTTGCTTTGGTTTTAATTTGCTTCTCTTTTTCTTTTTTTCCTAAGATGAAGACTTAGATTATTGATCTTAGATATCTTCTAGTATATGCATACAGTGCTATAAATTTCTAAGCACTGCTTTTGTAGTTTTGATGTGTTTTTATTTTCATTTAGTTCAAAATATTTTAAAATTTCTCTTGAGATTTATTCTTTGACCCATGTATTACTTAGAAGTATATTATTTAATCTCCAATTATTTGGGAGTTTTTCAGCTATCTTTCTGTTATTGTGTTTAATTTCATTATTGTCTAAGAGCATACTTAATATGATTTCTGTATGATTTCTATAATTTTAAATGTGTTTTATGCCCCACTTTGTGGTCTGTCTTGATGGATGTTCCATGTGAGCTTGAGAAAAATGTTTATTCTGCTGTCATTGGATGATATATTCTATAAATGTCAATTAGATCCAATTGATTGATGGTGCTCTTCAGTTCAACTATGTCTTTATGATTTTTTGCCTTTGGATCTGTCAGTCATTTATAGAAGGGTATTGATGTCTCAAAGAATAATAAATAAAATATAATGATGGGTTTGTTTATGTCTCCTTGAAGTTCTATCATTTTGCTTCACCTATTTTCACAGTCTGTTGTTAGGCACATACACATTAAGGATTGTTATATCTTCTTGGCAAATTGACCCCTTTATCATTATTTAATGTTCTTCCCTATCTCTGATAATTTTCCTTGATCTGAAGTCTGCTCTGCTTGAAATTAATTTTAACTATTTTAACTCTTATTAGTGTTAGCAGGATGTATCTTTTTCTATAACTTTACTTTTAATCTTTATGTGTCTTTATAGTTGAAATGGGTTTCTTGTAGACAAGATAGAGTTAGCTCTTGTTTTTTGTCCACTCTGATAGTCTCTTTTAATTTGTGTTTTTAGACCCCTCACATTTAAAGTCAATACTCATGGGGCACCTGGGTGGCTCAGTCCTTAAGTGTCTGCCTTTGGCTCAGGTCATGATCCCAGAGTCCTGGGATCGAGCCCCGCATTGGGCTCCCTGCTGGGCGGGAAGCCTGCTTCTCCCTCCCCCACTCCCCCTGCATGTGTTCCCTCTCTCGCTGTGTCTCTCTCTGTCAAATAAATAAATAAAATCTTTAAAAAATAAATAAAGTCAATACTCATATATAATTGGATTAATATCAGTCATATTTATAATTGTTTTCTGTTCATTGCTCTTGTTTCTTTTCTCATCTCCCACCCCTTTTCTGCCTTTTCTCATTTTAATTGATCATTTTATGATTCTATTTTCTCCTCTCTCTCAGCATATTAACACTTTTTTTTAACATTCTTTAGTGGTTGCCCTAGATACACTTACAACCAATCAAGTCCACTTTCAAATAACACTATCCTCCTTCCAGGGTAGTACAGGTATCTTACAAGGATATTCTCAGTTCTTCCCTCCCATCCTTAGAACATTTCTGACATTCACTTCACTTATCCATAAGGTATAGTCACTGAATGCATTGTTGTTATTATTACTTAAATAAACTATTATATTTTAGATAAATTTAGAATAACAAATGTAAAAGATTTTCTTTTACCTTCATTTATTCCTTCTCTAATGCTCTTCCTTTAGTTTATGTAGATCCAGTTTCTGACCTATATTATTTTCCTTCACATGTTACCATTTCAATGTAGAGTTCCCTGTGGGTCTCTCTCTCAAGCTGTCCTGCAGGCCTCTGGGTGGGTCAGGTGGATATGTAAACACTGCTATCATGGTGCTGCCAGATCCTCTGATAAGAACCAGTCAACTAAGGATTAAGAGAAAACAAAACCCCAGCTGCAAAATAGCAAATATTGGCCCAGCCTTCCATGCAGGAACACCCCAGCCAACACAGAGGCTGGGGCACTGACCAGATCCCACGGACAGACAGAAAGGCACAGAGGCTCCCTGCCCTGTTCTCCAGCCAGCTGTAGGCTCATCCAGATCCCACTCCTCTCTACTTTGTGAAGTAACAATAGTAGACACCCCCTTCTCAGAAACTCAGCCTTGCCCTACTCTGTCCATCCCTGTCCCAGAAAGTCCAGTGATGGCTTGTCCAAGGATAGCCCTAAGCAGGCTCTTTAATCATCTGTAGGAAGTCAGTGCTGGGAGTTGGATAGCTCTCTGCAGCAGCTAAATCAGCTGGGCATCGGGGTCTCCAGCAATGGTGTGGACATTGTAGAACACTGAGCATTTTCCTCAGGCAGGGCTTGCACAAACTCAGAGTACAGCCCTGTGAGTCAGTTGGCCACTGAGAAATAACATCTGTCCATCTGCATAAGTGCTTCTAGGAAATGGAGCCTCCGCGAGGGGATAGTGCTCACTGCTTCCCTGGGTGTTCAGGCCTTCTCATCTCATTTCCCGAACATCAGCATCCAGACCATGCAAAGACTTCCTCCCAGTTTATTTTTTTAGGATGACAGAGTTTTGCAGCATTGACTTTTATATCTTTGCATTGCTTGTCACTTATTTATACACCCCTTGCTAGTGGGTGGTGGTCTTGCTCACCACCGTGGGCATGAACTCAGCAAGTGCACATTTGTACTGTCTCCCTGGGAAGGCGTGGCCAAGTCCTGTCTTCAAACCAGGCTTTGGCCTCTAACTAGAAGGGAAACACTTCTGAGCCCCGACTTCTTTCCGTCAGAGAAAAAGTTTGGAGAGGAGGGTGTGGCGGAGAGTTAAATGTCACTGAAGAAAATACCAGAGCATGTAGGTGCTATGTGCCCTACTAGAAAGGAGCCACTGCAGTTCCCAGGAAGGAGCCTTTGAAAAAACCTTTTTAAAAAGATGCTTTAATAAATACGTGATATACCTTTCCCAAGCCTAATTACAAGAGATTTCTGTAAATAAGGAAAGTAAAAGCTTTCAATAGCAGACTGCAGCCTAATGATGAGTGTGATGTCAAAACCATCAAACTCTAACAAAATTTTTTTTTCCTTCTGATGTTCATATAAATGAATGTTCTAGATACTAACAGTTTAATAGTACACTTCCCAGTAATCCCTTAGAATTTATTTAGAGTTACCAGAAGGCATTTCCAGTGGTGTGTAGACCCTAGATAAAATAGATTTCTTCAACTGTGTCTTGTTCCCTACTGGAAAGAAATTGCTTAATCCCATCTAAATGTAAATGAAGTTAACACCCAAAGATATCCTAGGATAAAAAGGAACTTCAGTTGGTAGCAGTCTTCTTTTTATTAGTTCATGTGGCAGACACTAAGTACTGCTGGGCACACACACCCATGGAATGGGAGCCGCTCATCCTGCTTGGCCCTACTTATGCCTCTGCCTGTTGTGAATTGGTCGACACTGCTTTCCGGCCGTATTATAAGCTATTATTGACTTTACTTTTAATCCCTTTGACTCAATCTTGATTAGATTTGCAAGGACAATGAAATTAGCTGGGACAGCCTTTCCAAAATCAAGATCTATTATTTTCATTTTTAAAAAGTCATTCAAGTGGGCATTGCATGAATGCATTTTAGTAAATCAAGCCTACTTAGTTGTAACAATTGTTTTATCCTCTACAGATAAATTTTTTCCTTATGCTTATTCTATTGGGGAATGAAATTCTTTGCTCCAGGAGTAGGAGGGATGACTCTTCTATTTTTCTGGAAACTTAGGTCACATCTTGCTTGTTTTCAAATGTCTAATTTCACCACTTTTCAACAGGAATGGTCTGTGATTTGCCAGCATGTCTAGATGATATCTATAATGCTTCACATTTCAAGAAAGTAGAACATCTCAGCCTCCTGTTTAAAATTCCTCACTGGCTTCTCATGCCTTCCAGGTCTAAAATCCCCAGCAAGACCCTGGATGACTTGGGTCTCCCAACCTCACAGCCATGTCACTTGCCTTTCCTTCATGCCCCTTTGGCCTCCAGCCCTGCTTCAATGTGCAGGGTCAGCCTATGCCCTCCACCCCACCTGCAGCCCCACCTCAAGTCTCTTCTTTTGGGAAACATTCTCTGACCTCAAGCTAGCATGGAGGGCCTCTCTTCTCTACCTCCAGGGGCCTCTTCCATTTCTCAGTTTAGCATTTATTTCATGGTATTTTTTAATAGACTATTTTTAGAGCAGTTTTAAGTTTACAGCAAAGAGATTCCCCATACCCTACACATGTGCTGCGTCCCCCACTATCAACATCCCCCACCAGGGTGGTACATTTGTTATAGTTGATGAGACTACATTGTGACATCATAATCACCCAAAGTCCAGAGTTTACATTAGAGTTCACTCTTGGTGTTGTACATTCTATGGGTTTAGACAAATGTATGACATGTATCCATCATTATGGTATCAACAGAATGGTGTCACTGACCTAAAATTCCTCTGCTCCACCTATTCATCCCTCTCTCCCCCTTAACACCTGGCAACCACTGATCTTTTTACGTCTGTGTAGTTTTTTTTTTTTCTGACTGTATAGTTTTGCTTTTTCCAGAATGTTGTATAGTTGGAATCATGTAGTATATAGCCTTTTCAAACTGGCTTCTTTCACTAAGCAATGTGCATTAAGTTCTTTCCATGTCTTTTCATGGTTTGATAGCTCATTTCTTCGTAGTGCTGAATAATATTCCATTGTCTGGAGGTACCACAGTTTTATCCATTCACCTACTAAAGGACAGCTTGGTGGCTTCTAAGTTCTGGCAATTAAGAATAAAGCTGCTGTAGGGGCGCCTGGGTGGCTCAGTCGTTAAGCGTCTGAGGTCCTGGGATCGAGCCCCACATCGGGCTCCCTGCTCCACGGGAAGCCTGCTTGTCCCTCTCCTACTCCCCCTGCTTGTGTTCCCTCTCTTGCTGTGTCTCTGTCTGTCAGATAAATAAATAAAATCTTAAAAAAAAAAAAAGAATAAAACTGCTATAAACATCTTTATATAGGTGTTTGTATGGACGTAAGTTTTCAGCTCCTTTGGATAAATACCACCAAGTACAATTGCTAGATCATATGGTATGACTATGTTTAGTTTTATAAGAAACTGCCAGGGCGCCTGGGTGGCTCAGTTGGTTAAGCGACTGCCTTCACCTCAGGTCATGATCCCGGAGTCCTGGGATCGAGTCCCGTATCGGGCTCCCGGCTCAGCGGGGAGCCTGCTTCTCCCTCTGACCCTCTCCCCTCTCATGCTGTTTCTCTCTCTCTCAAATAAACAAATAAAATCTTTAAAAAAAAAGAAAGAAAAAGAAAGAAACTGCCAAAATGTCTTCCAAAGTAGCTATACCATTTTGCATTCCAACCAATCAGGAATGAGAGTTCCTATTGCTCCACATTCTTACCAGAATTTGGTGTTGTCAGTGTTCTGGATTTTGGCCATTAAAATAGGTATGGAGTGTTGTCTTATTATTGAATGTTTTTTTTGTTTGTTTTGTGAGGTTTTTTTTTTACTTATTGAAGTATAGTTGATTCACAGTGTTACATGAGTTTCAGGTGTACAACATAATGACTTGACAACTTTATTCATTATGCTATGCTCACTGCAAATGTAGCTACCATCTGTCACCATACAGCTCTACAGTCTCATTGATTATATTCCCTGTGTTGTAGCTTTCATCCTCATTACATTCATTCCATAACTGGAAGCTTATATCCCCCCCACTCCTCCCTCCTCTGGCAACTACCACTTTGTTCTCTGTATTTATGGGTTTGTTTCTGCTTTTTTATTTTGTTTTTTTAGATTCCACATATGAGTGAAATCATATAGTATTTGTCTTTCTCTGACTTATTTCACTTAGCATAATACCCTCTAGGTCCATCCATTTTGTTGCAAATGGCAAGATCTCATTCCTTTTTTATGGCTGAATAATATTCCATTGCATATGTGTGTGTGTGTGTGTGTGTGTGTGTGTGTGTGTGTATACCATATCTTTTTTATCCATTCATCCATGAATGGACACTTGGGCTGCTTTCATAATTTAGCTATTGTAAATAATATTGCTATAAACATCGGGATGGATATATCTTCAAATTAGAGTTTTTGTTTTCTTTGGGTAAATACCTAGTAAGGGAATTACTGGATTATATGGCATTTATTTTTAATTTTCTGAGGAACCTCCATATGCTTTTCCAGAGTGGGTACCTCGGTTTGCATGCCCACAAACAGTGCACTAGGGTTCCTTTTTTCTGCATCCTCACCAATACTTTTTTTTCTTATCTTTTTTATTTTAGCCATCTTAACAGGTGAGGTGATATCTCACTGTGATTGTGATTTGTATTTCCTTGATGATGAATGATGTTGAGCATCTTTTCATGGGTCTGTTGGCCATCCAAATGTCTTCTTTGGAAAAATGTCTATTCAGGTCCTCTGCCCAGTTTTAATTCCATTGTTTGGATTTTTTTTGGTGTTCTCCTTGTTTTAATTTGCATTTCCCTAGTCACATGATGTTTGACATCTTTCATATGCTTATTTGCCCTCTGTATATCATCTTTGGTGAGGCATCTATGAAGGTCTTAGGCCCATCTTTTAATTGGGTTGTTTGTATTGTTGAGTTTTAAGAGTTCTTTGTATATTTTGGGTAACAGTCCATTACCAGATGTGTTTTTTTGTGAATATTTTCTCCCATATTCATGATGTTTTTCTCATTATGTGTTCATCTCGGCCAGACTATGGAGTTCACAAGAGTAGGGACTGTAGCTTTCATCGTTACATTTTTTATGCTACACATATATCCCACACTAAGTAGCATTGTATACATATTTGTTGAATAAATAAGTCACAAAAGTTGAATTAAAAAAGAAATAAGGAAACCAGAGAAATCACGTAAGAGGAGATATGAACAAAGCAATAAGAATATTTCTCTTTCCTTATCAAGGAAGTGGAAACTAAGATAAGGAATTCCATTACACCTATTAAGGAGGCAAATACTAGCATGCAGCTCAGTGAAGCTAGCACTCTGTAAATGGATGGTGAAAGTGTGAATTAGAAAGTCCTTGTGGGAAACACCTCTGAAAGGGTGTTTCTGCATCTCCAATACTCATATTCTTGGCAGAGTGATTCTGCTTCCAGGAATCTATCCTAAGGAAGGTATCTCACTACAGGAAAGGCCTTATGTGGAAAGCTGTCCACTGCCTCAGACCTGTATGTCCAGTTTGGAGGGAACCGTGACACATCACCTAAATTGAGTATCGATAAGACAGTCCTTACAACAGCTCTACAGCAACCTACAAAGTAGAATGAGACATTGCCTGACGGTTTGCTTATAATGATTTCAGTACGTATGCTTCTGGAAAAAAAGACTAAAAAGATGAGGCAGAATGGAAATACTTGGTTGGGTAGTAATGTGGGCAACTTTTATTTATTTTTTTTTTTTTAAAGATTTTATTTATTTATTTATTTGACAGAGAAAGACATAGTGAGAGAGGAAACACAAGCAGGAGGAGTGGGAGAGGGAGAAGCAGGCTTCCCGCTGAGCAGGTAGCCCGATGTGGGGCTCGATCCCAGGACCCTGGGATCATGACCTGAGCCGAAGGCAGACGCTTAACGACTGAGCCACCCAGGCACCCCTGTGGGCAACTTTTAAAACTTACTTTTTATTGTTGTAATTTTGTTTTTGCAGTACATGGAAATTATAAAAAGCTTGGGAACACTTACATAATCTCATAAGTGAGGAAAAAAAAAAGTCTGAGGAATCTCACGTTAACATCTATGTCTTGAGGGGCAAAGAGAAGTTGGGAGGGAAGACACTGCCTCTGGACTCCAGCTTTTGCTTTCTCTTGGGCCTAGGCACTGTGGTTGGTGTGGACGAGAGCACTGCTTTCTCCTGGCCCACTTGCGACCTGTGTGGCAACGAGAGATTGGAACAGAGCCCAGGAAACAGGTGAGGGTGCAGGAGCTGGCCTGAAAGACCCCGGGGCAGCCGCAGCCAGTCCGAGGGGCTCCACGGCCGCACTGCCTCGGGCCAGCTTCCCCTGCTAAGGCAGGGCCGCCACTGGGAAACCAAGTTCCCATGCTGCTGCTTGGAGGCCATGGCACTAGGTGTGTTTACTTCTTTGTAACAGGGATTTTTGCTGGTCCTTTCAGTTCCTCCCATCTTAAAAGAGAAAAGAGCCAGGTTTTGTACTCAGGTCCTTTATTATCAGCAGAGAAGAGAAAAAGGGCAAACCTGAATAAATGAGACAAACTTGGTAACTGTACAGCTTGTCTTTTGCAGGGGTGCAGACTTTTCCGGGGACCAGTGAACAGCTGTATAATCAGACATTCATTCCTTCCCCGACCAGAGTTACTGCATATCCTCCCTGGGGCTCAGGGAGCTGGGGCTGGGTATCAATGTCATTCTGAGCCAGTTCCCCAGGCTCCCAAGGTGACTTTGTCACCTGACAGAAAGGGGCATGCTCATTACTTTTCTGCTTCTTAATAACCAAAGCACAAGTGTTTTCTTGATGCCTCCTGGGTTGGTGGTCTTATGTATAAACAAGGCATCACTGGATCATTCTAGAGACAAGAAGAGTGTGTATCACAGGTTTACTTGGTAGCAATAAGGAGCGTAGCTACTGGTGATTAGAAGTAGGTTTTCCTGTTCAGGCAGATGGGAAGCCCTGACTTCCCCTTGCTGAGCAGAGGGCCTCCACTTCGCTTCATGGGATGTTTGCTGTCATCCTCTATGCCCAGCTTGAATGAGGCTTCCCTGCCTGAGTGTCCTTTCCGTCCCCTGGGGCGTCAGTTGCCCATGCAGCAGTTAGCCAGAAGCTGACGCTGATCCCTCAGAACAGGCTGAGCTTCTTCTGGCCTATTTCAGGAACTTGGTTTCTGAGAGTAAATCCCCCTTTTCTATATCAGCAAACACTCAGATTCAGAAAAAAGTGTCTGTCTACTGCTAGACTCTTTTGATTTGTGCCTTTTCAAGTGTTATCTTCCTTATGTGTTTCCAATCAACAGAGGCACCTTTTCCTGTGGGGACTGCTCCCGTGTGGTCACCTCTCCTCGCCTCAGAAGGCACCTGCAGGTGTTCCTGGACTGTCCGTCTCGACCGCAGTGCACAGTGAGGGTCAAGGTAGGAGCGGTGCAGGAATTCATGTGCATCCTACCCCACCTCATGGAACTGCTCTGCCACAGTAGCCAAGAGGGCAGCATCTGTTGTTCCTGCCCTGGGGAGGAGATGGGAAGGACACCCCCTCAGGAGAACAGTCTTTCCACATCCAGGACTTACAGTCACATTTGACATAAGGCTCTGAGGTGGAAGCTGCTAAAGAAATGAAGGTGGTTTAGATTGAACATTACCCTCCATGCGTGGGCGTGAGCACTTGCCCCAGTCCTGGGATTTTAATCAGCCCGCCCCACTGTTATTGCAGCTGTCCCAGGCCAGTATTTCTTCACTCCTGAGGTTTGCCGCCTGCGAGGATGGGGTAAGTCCAGGAACATGCAGCCCAGGTGTGCACCCCTGTGTTCTTAAGCCCCGAGTTAGTGGATCATCTCCAGGTGAAGATCCTTGTCCCATGTATTTTCAATTACAACAAAGTGCCACAGTATCATTGGGTGCATGCTAAGTGTTTAGACTATACCAAGACATGGATATGTCTTACTGCGGTTAATAACTATACAATAGTCAATAATAAGTCTTACTCCCTGACAAATAGCTGTGTCTGTTCATGAGATTCTTTCCGTTTTGGAATTGAGGTGATTTCCTGACCAATCTTGCAGTAGATACATGAATATGCCGCCCTGGCTTTGATTATAGTTAGACCAGGGACATTTCAAGTACTACTGTCATGATTCAGGTTAATAGAACAGAAATATCTGAGACACACACATTTTGTGTTTTTTAATTGCTGGGTATTCCAGAGTCTGAGTAACTGGAAACTTAACCATTATTTCTCAGAACTGTTTTGCCTTCCCTGAGAGTTACTATGGTGTGAGGCTTATTAAAGTGGTGCGCTCCTCCAAGAAAACCACCACCTAAATATACATAACTTACAGTCAAGAGACAGTTTCTTCCTTGTGAAATTTAGCCCTCATAAACAAAAGAGCTCTGTCCTTGAGATGTCACCTCTGTCTTGTCAAAACCAATTAAAAGCACCACAAGTGGCTTCAGGAACCACTGAACCCCAGAGAAGAGCACTGAGGACTGACCCCACTGGGGTGATGCCAGGGCACAGCACCTAGGTCACAAAAGTTATCCATGGCCAGTGTTAGGGTCCACATCCAAGTAGCAGACTTGGGCCAGCTGGGGAGATTGTGGTGAAAAGGGGGCTGATCATCTACAGAACTTTCTGATGGGGTCCCATGGTCAAATTCCACCTCTGATTGCAGTCTGAATACAAGGCTGAATTTATCCATCCTCTGGAGCTGTGAGGGGCTTCTGCCCCTTAGGAAGGGCTGGCAGCATGAGGAGGTGGGGCAGCCATTTGCACTCATTCCTCAAAACCATGGCTCTCAAAGTTTGGATTCATTGGGTACGTGGATAAATCCATGGATAGGATCCTTGAGGATCACTGGTCTGACTGTGGTTTCCAACCCTGATTTCAGGGTGGAACTGCCTGCGGGGCTCTAAAAAGAGTTTCTGGCTCCGCCCCTGGGATAAAGACCACCAGCCTGTGCATAGTTCCCTAAAGCAACTCCATGACACCCCCAACCCAGCACCAAACCTTTATCTACAGGGCTCTTTCACATGTAGGGATTGATGTGTAGACCAGGCCGTAGGAGGGTTTATGAGCTAGTTATTCCCTGATTGTTTACAAGTAAAATGCAAGTAAATAACTATGCTCACAACTTTTCTCACACATTGCCTTATTTAATCTCTCCAACATCTCAGTGGTGCAAGATCCACATTTTACCACTGAAGAAACAAGAGTGCAGGGCTCACAGTCACGGTCTCTGTTGGGTACATTGTTATCCCCACAAGTGACCACCTAACAGAGTGGGAGGAGGGTGACAGGGTCCTTATGTGTATGTTTCTATTCTTCCTGAAGTTTATATGTTTAATGTGTGACGAGACAGTGGTACCTGTTGGCTGATCCCTTGTCACCTCACCTCTGTCTTTGAGGTGGGGGTGGGGGAGGAGGAAGAAAGAAGGGCGTGATGCTGGGTAAGGCTGATGAATTGGAGGGATCTTTAAACAGGTGCTAAAAATGGCAGATCTAAGTTATCAGGGAAGATATTTCCATGGAAAAGGTTGAGGGAAAGTGTTGGGGAAAACTCCTGCTTAAGGAGAACACAGAGCGAATGAACCAAAACGCACAACCTAAACAAACAAAAACCAACAGCACTTGGGATGGCTCCTAGCTCCCTGTAGTCCCACACAGCACAGAGGTGCAGTGCCTGCCCTGCAGTTCCTCAGGTGGCCTTGGCTGGGCCCTACCAGGCTCAAGCCTGATCTCGCGCTGGTTTCTCGCAGGCTCTCCAGGAGAGCAGCCTGGTGCTTCTTCTAGAAAGCCTCCAACCATGGACTGCCCTTGACTACCCTAACTCCCTGTAGGGACCCAGAGACCAGGAGGAGGCCCTGGCAGAAATCCTGCCTCTTCATTTGATTTCCTTCTGACTGAGGCTGACTTGTACCTCTCACACATTACACTTAACTACAGTACGCCCGTAGGCAAAGCCCTAATTATAAAGAGCTAGGGCGTGTGTACAACTGTACGTGTGTGTGTGTGTGTGTGTGTGTGTAGGTGGGTTTGCCCATGGGTGTGCTTGAATGTGTGTATACACCTGTGTGTGCTCATGTGTACATGAGTGTGCCTGAGTATGTGCCTGTGTGCACATGTGCACTGGGTGAGGCACAGGGTGGCAACAGCCTCAGGTATCACCTTTCTGGGTGCTCTGTTATCAGAGCTGACGCCAGTCAAATTAGGGTAAATTGCAACCTGGAGGGACAGAAGCTCATTCCCCCTCCTCCAGCTTTACTCACAGTGAATAATCAGGGCTTTACATCTGACCTGCAAGAAGCTGATAGCGGATGGGTACAAGAAGGACCTCGGTGTAGACACGAGGATGAGTTTTCCAGTCTGGATTTTGTCAGTTTTCTGGGTGAGAATGCACATTGGCCAAAATCCAAAGAATCAAATTAGGCTTTCCACGAGAACTCTATTCCCTGGAACAGATGTAATGTTTCTGGTTAGGACACATGAGTGTTAAGTTTTATGCCATAACTTTAATGTGTTCAAGCTACAGATGTGAAAACAATGGAGTTCGCCACTGTTGTACATGTCAGTTCTCAAAGGTCACATTACAGTAATATGAAATTTGGAGTTTGTTTCCTTACTTTCAGAAAAAGAAAAGTTAAAGGAAAATATAGTATGCCTTTTAAAAATAGAGACACGTTTTACACATTTATATGAACAGTGTGTTTGCATTTGCTGGTGTGATTTTTTTTTTTACCTCTCCATGTTAATTCCCCCCAAATATATTTATCATTTGATCTCTGTTTATAAATGATATAGTTATTATTGACTATGGTATAGTTATTATAAACTTTAGCTGTGAAACCTGACATTGTAAAAAGAAATGATCTGTTACTGACTTTTTTCCAAGTTAGAATTCTGTACTTTTACCCCAAGTGAGTGTAGGAGTGCCTGGTCCTTCTACTTCCCCACACACAAATGTGCAAGGCTAGCTAAAGTGGGAAGAGACAGCAAAGGAGTATCCAGCTGGCCTACCTCAGTCCTCCCAGACCTGGACGACAACGCCTCACTCTGCACGGCCCTGTGCGTGCCTTCCGCACCAGCATCCCCGTGGCTGTCTGGTCCTCTGCCATCTTTTCAGGGTCAGGCCCCTCATGGGTTCATAGCAAGCCCTTGATTAATGATCAAGGCAGTGAGCCATGAACCTGACATCTGTCACAGATGAGCTAAGCGGAGGAAGGTCTCAGCCATGGTTGTCCAGTCAGAGACTTATCCAGTTCCATCTCTTCACCTGTCTTGATTATGACTTCTACTCCCCTATCCCTCCATTAAACCACTCTGTTGACCTTACTCTAATTTTTTTTACTGAAGAAGCCTGAACTCTACAAATCATATTGAATATGCTTGGTGTTTCACACCATGCCTGACTTAAAAGACAGGAAAGTAGAATGATCACAGTGGTTTGGCATTAGAGCAGTGCTCACATCCCAGATTGATCCTGATATGTATTGCTTCAGAACAAACCATCTCAAAGCTTAGTGGCCTCCACACTTACTCTGCACACAGATCTGCAATTTGGATAGGGCTCTGCCGGGACAACTCATCTCTGCCCCGCAGGACATCAGCTGGTACCCCAAAGGCTGGGCTAGAGTCACAAAACGCCCTTCAGTCCCTGGCTGGCTCTTGTACTCCTGTTGCTTGGGACCTTCCCGGGCTCAGACCAGATGCCACACAGTCTGGATTCCCTCATGGCATGTGTCTGGATCCCAAGAGAGGCAGGCAGAGGCTGGGCACCTTCCTGACCAAGCTCGGGACGCCACTCAATGTCCCTTCCACCACACTCTTCATAAGAAGCAGTCAACTGAGCCCAGCCCAGGAGCCAGGGTGACAGCAGTGAGGTGCCCACCTTTGATGGGAGGGCACCAAGGAGCCACAGACATGTGCCGACTTTGGCTGCGTTGTCGGAGCCCTCCGGCCTCAATCTCCTTTGCCAAGACACATCAATGATGGAATGGGTGAGCTAAAACATACTGAACTGAGCTACTGTAGAGATGTGTTAAGCCTCTTGCCCAGAAGAGTGAGGTACCCCAGACAGTACTCTGCAAGTGGCAGCAAAGGAGTCTCTGAAAAACGCATTACCCTCTAGGGCTTCGGTGTCTGGTAAAGCCACAGATCTGACTTATCCCCATGCTTTTGAGCTGCTCTTTATTTTCAGCCCCACCCCAGGAAGAAAATGTTCTGAGGTTTGAGACCACCGAGGCCCTGCCATACCTTCCTAGCCTAGTCATCTGGTACCCCTGCTGCCCAGCGCCCTGAGTTCTCATCTAGAGATGAAACCTGCCCAAGATTAATCACCATAAGACACTCATCAAACAATGTGAAGAAAAAGCTTTTTACAACGTAGACATTTTTGGCTCAGTGTTACTCTAGAAGAAATGGGATCCTAACTGAGGAGGGAGGTTTGGGGCAAAGTACCAGGAAATCCTTTGACCAGAAGTGTTGCTAGATTGGGGAAGTGTCCCAAAGGAAGTGGGAGACAGCTGCAAGCATGATGCACGCCCAGCCCCCAGCCTTCCTGCTAGAGAACAGGGCATATCCCTTAGTATGTCCGTCCCCAGTTCCTCTCATAGGCCAGCCAGCTGGGACACGCTTGTCGTTGCATCCACTAACAGCAGAAAAAAGGAGTTCCTTCATTTGCCATAGTAAATAGAGCTTTTATCAAGCCTTTAATTTTTTTCCTCCTTACCCATGTTGTTCTTACCATTTGAAAAGTGGAAGGTCACAGACTGAGGAAAGGACCTTATGCTCTGCTCTTTGGTGTTCTGTGTTTTTGGGAACAGAACGTCCAGGGCTAGCTCTATTTGCTTTAACCAGAATGCCTTCTATCACTGCAGAGTTATGAAGTGAAGAGTGTCCTCGGAAAGGAGGTGGGGTTGTTGAATTGTTTTGTCCAGTCCATAACCACCCACCCAGCTAGCTGCGTTGGATTGGAGGAAATTGAGCTCCTGAGTGCAGGAAGAGCCTCTTCCGAACACTGCCGGTTGCCTTAGGATTTGTGAACTTTGTGATGCAGTCGCAATGGTGGTGGAGGTGGTGGCGGCTTGGGGTAGTTATTTGTTAACTATGGGCAGAGCAAATGTATGATCTTGAAATGGAACTTAAGATTTTTCTGGGTCAAATGTTAGTAAGATGATTTTGTGAACTAAACATCAAAATACTTTTTCCTTGTTTTTGCAAATTTAGGAATATGTTATTAAAACTTAATAAGCCTGAGGTATTCATTTTGTATTTCATCTTAGTCAATAATATTAAAACAGCAAGAAAAAAATTTCGTTCACTTGTAATTTTTTAAGTGTTTAAATTTTACCATGATCCAACGTTTTTCTTGTAGTTATTTAACACTGTCCCAAAGAATACCCTGCAAAGCTGAAACATTTGTCCTAAATTGTAGTATTACTGTTCTACACAGTACATGTCCAACTTAGGCATTTTGCAGTTTAATATTTTTTGGAAAATGTTCTGGTAAACTGTGTCAGAGGTAAAACTGTTACCCATAAAGTATAGATAAGTTACCTGGTGTGATTATCACCATACTGCACAGAGGTATAGATAGCTCACTCTAGATAGGCCTGTTTAATCTTGTGGGTACTGTGCACAGAGAGCCAAGGTAACAGATTCAAGAAGAGTGATTGGTTATTGTTTGCTTTGTTGGCAGAGATTTAAATTAACATTAAATGATGAATAAATTATCTTTAGACAAAGATTGTTTCCTCCCTTGTAATAATATAATCATGACAGGCCATGGTTATTGATTACCTAATACAGACCTAGCAGCCCAGAGCAAGAAAAGGTGCCTAGTACCCACTTTAACTGGGAGAAAGGCAAACCGCTTTATTTGTCCTGATTAAGTTTTGAAACACTACAATGCCTGGCAAGATAGCCGGTTTTGAGTAGCTTTTTGACTGTCCTTTGCATCTACTACAACAGGACTATTTTGTACTTAATACCCACTTTGAGAAATGTATTCAAAGCAGTACATAAGACTGAGGAAAGTGAAAGCAAAGTCCCATGAAAGTCAAAGATTAGTCAGACATGCTTTTCGGATAACCAGAGCCCTCCACTACCCCCTCACCCCTCGAGCAGCCAACTAAAATTAGGGCGCCCTTCAGGTCTTCATAGAGCCCCTAAATCAGCTCAGGGACAGTCGGCCAGCCAGCCCCCTCCCCAACTCGGGCTACTTTGGGAGCACCTTCCACCAGAAAGCTGCTAGCTTAACATGAGCTTAGTCGTGCTTCGCCGATCTTAGGCAGATATGTAACATTTGTAGGTAGACTGTGGCTGGTTTCAAAAGCAAAGCAGACCCCCTCTTCTAGGGACCTTGGTTCCCCCTCATGTACACACACCTGGGTCCCGCGGCCTCCCCGGTGCCTTGCTGCATGCCCTTCCCCAGCGAGGTCCTGGGGGCTACCAGCGTTCAGGAGTCACTGTGAATACCGGAATCGGGTGGTTTTAAATGCTTCTTTATTCTTACAAATACTGTAAAAATTAATATAAAAAAGTGAGCATGCTCAGTCTTTTCCTCTTATCTACAATACAAAGGATTTGTCTGAAGTCTTTTTTCTTACAAATGTACCTTAGCTGCATCAATAGGAATAAGATGTAGAAAAGCTACCATTATAAAAATAATTTAAGGAAAAATAAACACGTATAGCTTCTCTCGAAGTTCAGTGGTGGTTAAGTCCAGGCTGTAGGTTCCTTCGTTCGCGCGTCCCAAAGAAACTGCAGCCGGCGCCGAGCGGCTCTCGCGGCGTCCGGGCGGGGCGCACTCCGCTCCCTGGCCGGTCGGGTCTGAGGTATCGGTCGTTGGTTGAGTCTCTCCCGCCCCCGGGGCGCGCGTTACCGGCAGTCGGCGGCCCCAGCGGCCGGCAGGAAGGGCGAGCTGGGCAGCTGCTTGAAGAACTGCCGGAGGCCGGCCAGGTCCCGCGTTAGCTGCTCCACGCGCTGGTGCAGCTTCTCGTTTTCGGCCGACAGCTCCACCAGTTTCTGCTGCATCTCCTGGTTGCGCCGCTTGGCCTTGTCGCGGCTCTTGCGCACCGCGATGTTGTTGCGCTCGCGCCGCTGCCGGTACTCCGGACTGCCGCGGTCCGGGCCCCTCTTCCCCGCACTCTTCTCCCGGGCCGGGCCAGGAGCAGGGCTCGGCCCGGGGCTGGAGCGCGGCGGCTCGGGCGACGTGGGTGGTGTGGGTTGTGCGGCCGCCGCCAGGCTCACCACGGTCTGCGCGCACGCGGCCACCTGCGCCGGCAGCAGCGAGCCGGGCGCGTCGCCGTCTCCCCAGTCGGGCTCGCGCTTGAGCGGACGCGGGGCAGCTGTGCCCGGGCCGTGGGCACGCGCGAGGGCGCCGGGCAGCAGCTCCAGGGCGCTGGCAGAGGCGCCTGCCGCGCCCGCCTTGTGGTTGCTGTTGAAGAGGTCGGCGAAGAGCTCGTCGTGGCACAGCTCCAGGGTGGGCACGGCGGCCATGGAGTCGATGTAGGCGCTAAAGTCGATGGCGCTCTCGTCGTCGTACATGGCAGGGGCAGCGGCGCCTGGCTCGGACAGGCTTCCCGGCTCGCTCCCGCGGCCCGGCTTGCCCGCCCGACCTGGCTCGTAAAAGGGTGCGGACTCCGGGGGCCAGGGCGCGCCGCGCGCCGGGCCGTCCAGGCTAAAGAGCGCGGCGCTCATGGCAGCGTCGGGCCGGGCTCCTTGTCCGAGCGCGGCTGTCACCTCGCTGGGCTGGGCCCCGCCGCCTTTTCTAGCCCGAGCTGACGCGCACGCTCCGCCCCGGCTCCAGAACCGCGGGGGCGCCCTGGGGCCGCGGGGAGGGGGGCCGCGGGCGGCAGCGTCCAGGGAGCCCCCGCCCCGCCCCAAGCACTTCGCCCGGCCCCGGAGCCGCCCTCAAACCTCCCCCCGCCGCCGCTGCCGTACTCTCCGCTGTTTCCGCGCCCCAACCCCCGGCCGCGCGGGAGGGGAAGGGGCGCTGCTTCCTCCCCGCCCCTGGCCCGGCCCGGCCCTTGCGCCTCTGCTGGGAATGACCCTCCCTCTGCCCGCACTCCGGCTCCTTCTCTCCTTCCTGTTGTTTGGGTTTGGAGGCTCTTCGCTCTCGCAGCCGGCAGTGAAATCAAAACCTGGACTTGGCCGCGGCGCGCGTGTCCCGGGCCGGTTCCCATCGTCAAGAGGAGCCCAAACGGGGAGGGCGGCTCTGGCGCGGAGGAGAGCTTGGTGACGTTCTCCAGCCACGGCTCCCGTCCCGGGGACCCTGGTCCGTGGCTGGGGCGGCGGGGAGGGCGCGGGGGGATGGGGCTGCTTCGCACGTTTCCAGGAATTCGGGGCGCGATTTGGCCCGTCTCATCTGGGTCGAAGGCCCTGGGGGTCAGAGCTCAGCGTCGCGGCTGGAAGTTCCAGGCCGCAGGGACTGGGAAGCGCAGCAAATGGGAGAGGAGTCACGACACAGGTCTGAGCCGCCGGCCGCCCTAAAAGCACCAGGCTCCAGCGCGCGCAGGCCTGACCAGGCCCGACGGCCGGCTGGAACCCGGCAGAGCAACGCTGACCCGAGGCCCCCCGCGCTCCCCGCGCGCTGACGTCCCTTCTAGCCCTTCTAAAGCAGTGCCATCTCGCGGCGGTGTCCTGCTCCAGTTCTATTTTTAAGTTTCGAGCTCTTTTTCTCCGCTCAGTATTCCGGAGAAGTTCTTTTGAATCTAAAGCAGTTGGGTCTTTAGGAGAAAGAGAAGATTTGTACTTGCAGCTCCGGTAGAGTATTAAATTGCTAGCTCTTCATACTGTAAAATGCATGAAAACACAGTATGGATTGATTTTGTTCATTACGTTTCCTGAAATTTGGAGCAAGCATTTCTGGTCAACTCCATTTATTAAATCACTGTCCCTATTCAAACATGGCCTCCATCTCACATCTATGCTTGGCTTAGGCTTCTCACTCACCAGACTTTATGTGCAAACACCTAATGCTCCACAAATTGCACCGGAGTTTCTGCAGTCAATTCCAGAGGTAATTTCTAATGATGTACTATGGATATTTAATAGGTTTCCTACAAGGACAAACCCGTTGCTTTAGAATTGCTTGGAGAGGGCACAGGGTGTTGATGTTACACTACTAATTTACTATGAAGGGCAAAGCCAAGTGACACATGTAGTGTGGGCTCATGCATACCCAGACTAATTTCTTAGTTCTTATTTATTTAGGAGCCCATAGAAACACTACTGAAGCCCCCTCCAATCAATTAGAGGATGTAAAATAAATAATAGGAACTATATTCTCATAAAACTTCAGTGAGATTAGTAGATTCAGATATCAGATTAGGATTGAGCTTGAAAGAGATGCTAGGCCAACATTTTTAAAATGTATTATGCACTAATAATCACTTTTAGATTTCAATATTTTCTTCCTTTTTCCAGAAGGATTTAAAGGAGAGGTCATAGACCAGCAAAGTATAAATCTGTTGTGACATTTTAGGGCAAATTACTTTTTTAAAAATAATAAACAGTTTAGTTTTTTTGATGGTAGTTCATAGTCTGTTCTTGAAATCTCCACTTTCTGCCCTTTCTTAGCTCTACTATAAATTTGTTCAAGATAAATACTGAGTTGTTCATCATTTCTCATTGTTAGGGATTTGTTTCAAGTAATTACTTGAGCCTTCTTGAGTCTTTGGTATTCTGAGCAGAACTGCTGAAAGGAAGGCATCAAGTAAGAAAGCATTCCTGTAAAACATTGGAGCCTTTGGATTCCCCATGTTTATGAGGACACATCTATGTTGAGCACAGTTGAGATGTTAGATGAAGTCCACTCCCTATGGACTTTCTGAACACATCAGTCTTTTAGAAATCCAGGAGGCTGAAAATGCTTAAAATTTTCAGTATGCTCTAGTACACGGGTTTCCTCCTCCGTGTTCATAACACAGTGACCATAACTCAGTTCTAATGAGGGATCATTTTGCCACACTTCTATATATGGCACAAGATGTGAAACAAGAACAGGTCTCCTCCCAATTAAAGTCTAGTACAAATGTTTTGTGAACAGTGCTATCTAAAATGTAAAAATGAAGTTTGAAGAGGAAAGAGACTTGGCTGACTTTAGCACCCTATTCAGATTATTATTCTCAACTATCACATTATATATTTTGTTAACCTACCTTAGGGCTAATTTTAACTACATGGTATATTTTTTTGTTTTATGTTAGACAATAGTGAGGTTACAAATATATACTTTCTTGGATAAACCTTATTCCAAATATATTAATTTTGAAAAGGCAAGGCAAGGGCCAACATAGTAACAACACAAGGTCCATGTGCGTTGGGGTCACATCCCTGGTGCTGTTAAATCCTATATATTTTATTAAAAGCCTACTGTGATAGGTAAACATTTCTGCATTCACTTCAGCCTCTGTAATTTGTGAGACTGAGCCCCCAGATTAAACAGTAGCCAGAGCTGAGAACAGGTATTTGATTATGTGGGTCAGTTGTCCAACCTGCCATATATTTGCTCACATTCCCAATAATGAAAACACAAAGGAGAAGTGGTTTGCCTTCCCAACTTGTCAAGTGGACTTATCCCCCAGTCAGCCTACACTTGTCAGTCTTGTCTCCCTCCTCCCTACCACAGCCCAGCTCCTCAGCCACCCCCTCGATGGTACTTCTGTCACACTTGCTCACCCACAGAGCCACAGATCTCACAATCTGTCCTCCACATGCAAGCCTTTCCTCACATGGCCTCCAAGAGATCTTTGAAGAGGAAGATGTCATCACATTACTCTGTTCCTCAGAATCTTCTGTAAAGTCCTTGGCCAAGACAATAGTGTTTCACTTTCCAAGCATGAGCCCTCCACTGCCCACTTCTTTAAATCCATTTCCTACCACAAGCAACTGACACGTGACTCAACTCTGAATATCTGAGAGACCTGCCTGGTCTCCTGCGTGTGATGCTGATGGTTCTGCTGACAGGGTTCTTCCACTACTGCTTGGCTGGCCGGATCCTTCCATCAACTCTCTAGCCCTCCCAAAATGGTGTTTTTCTGTTGCTTTCTGTGTCCCACGTTAGCCAAATTAATCATTTCCTCATCTGGTCTCTAAGAAAAATACAACCCACATACTGCCAATTATTAGATGTATATTTCTTTATATTTTGTTGAAATTGGGATTCATGTGACCGTCACCATTGGCCAATGTGTCAGTTATGATGTTTGTCATTGATTGTATATGGGTGTCACAGGCTGGGCGTGAAGTCCTGGGGATGACAGTAGAGAGTGCTCTTTTAAGAAGTTCTAGATCATAAACTCTCCAGGGGGAGCAGACAGCAGTGTTGTGTAGAAAGCCCAAACATCAAAGACTGAATTGAAAAGTGGTTCAGAGCAGGCAGGCAGTGAATGTGAAGTGTAGAAATATCTTAAGCAATATACCTGGCTTACATTTTCCTGTTTACATATGCATTGGAGTGATATATTATTAAAATCAGTATCTAAAGGAGACTGAGTTCTTTATATGAATACAAATTAGTAATTTTAAGAAAATGAGAGGAGCAAAGTCTCTAAAAATAGTGGCACAAGAACAACTGGCAAAACTGCCAGAATCAACCTTCACAGAATCAACCTTCACAGAAGTGTAAAATCTGGCCAAAAACTTACAACAACCTGAGAAAAGCATAATAAAGAAAGAAGCTCCTCTGCTGCAATAAGAGAGTGTTGTGGCATTTTAAATTTCCTGCTTACTGTCTCCCATTCTCTAGATTGCTGGCGGTCATGAAGACAGCACTATGAATTCCTGGTGCAGGTTGCTAGCGCCAGAGGGAGCAATGCAGACTCTATTCACAAGGAACTGAGGATGTGTGTTTGGATCTGTCCAGTGACTCCCCGAGGGAGTGGAGCAAGGAGGGGCATTTGGGCATTTGCCAAAAGCACATAAGAGCAAAACTGAGGGCAAGCAATAGAAAGACCAAAAACGTGGGGAAGGAAGACTTTGGAAAAGGAGAGAAACTGGGGGAAAGGGCTTTTAAAAGCTCCTGCATATGCCAGGAAATCAAGAATTCCACGTGCATGCTCAGGATGGGTTGCATATTCAGAAAGGGCCATACAATACCCCAGTCTTTCACTTCTGGCTGTACTTCATGCTCCACTCATTCACGGATTGAAAGCTAAAGCGGAATTAATAAAAGCCTAGCTAAGCATCCAATCTGCAAACAACCAATCTGCAAAAAGTAAAAGTGTACTTTTTTTGGCAGGGGTATATATATTTTACTTTTGGCTTCAGGCATTTAAGGTAACTATTAAAACAAAGGCTATATTTGTGAATCAATCAACATGATACATCACATCAATAAGAGAAGGATAAACACCATATGATCATTTCAATAGATACAGAAAAAACATCCAACAAAGTACAACATCCATTCATGATAAAAACTCTCAACAAAATAGGTTTAGAGAGAACATACCTCAACATAATAAAGGTATAATAAAACCTGCAGTGAACATCATACTCAATGGGGAGAAACTGAAAATTTTTCCCCTAAGGTCAGGAATAAGACAAAGATGTCCACTCTCGCCATTTTTTTCTTTCTTTTTTTTTATTTTATTTAAATTCAAGTTAGTTAAAATATAGTGTATTATTAGTTTTAGGGGTAGAATTTAGTGATTCATCAGTTGCATATAACACCCAGTGCTCATTCCATCAAGTGCCCTCCTTAATGCCCATCATCCAGTTACCCTATTCCCCCACCCACGTCCCCTCCAGCCACTCCATTTGTTCCCTATAGTTAAGAGTCTCTTACGGTTTACTTCCCTGTTTTCATCTTATTTTATTTTTCCTTTCCTTCTCCTATGTTCATCAGTTTTATTTCTTAAATTCCATATATGAATGAAGTCTTATGGTATTTGTCTTTCTTTGACTGACTTATTTCACTTAGCATATTACACTCTAGTTCCAACCACATCATTGCAAGTGGCAAGATTTCATTTTTTCTGATGGCTGAGTACTATTCCATTATATATACCATATATATACCACATCTTCTTTACCCACTCATCTGTCGATGGACATCTGGGCTCTTTCCATAGTTTGGCTACTGTGGACATTGCTGCTATAAACAGTGGAGTGCATGAGCCCTTCGAATCACTATGTTTGTATTCTTTGGATGAATACCTAGTAGTGCAATTGGTGGGTCACAGGGTAGCTCTATTTTTAACTTTTTGAGGAACCTCCATACTGTTTTCACTCTCACCACTTTTATTCAACATAATATTGGAAGCCCTAGCCTCAGCAATCAGACAACCAAAAGAAATAAAAGACCTCCAAACTTGCACTGTTTACAGATGACATGATACTGTATAGAAAACCTGAAAGAGTCCACCAAAAAAGTGCTAGAACTGAGAAACTAATTCAGTAAAGTTGCAAGATACAAAATCAATGTACAGAAATCTTGCATTTCTATACACTAATAATGAAACAGCAGAAAAAGAAATTAAGTGCATTTGCAATTGCACTGAAAAGAATAAGTTACCTAGGAATAAACCTAACCAAAGAAATGAAAGACCTGTAGTCTGAAAACTATAAAACACTGATGAAAGAAATTGAAGATGACACCAAGAAAGGAAAAGACATTCCATGCTCATGTATTAGAAGAACAAATATTGTTAAAATGGCTATACTACCCAAAGAAACCTACAGATTTAATGCAATCCCTACCAAAATACCACCAGCATTTTTCACAGAACTGTAACAAACAATTCTAAAATCTGTATGGAACCACAAAAGATCCCAAATAACCAATGCAATCTTTAAAGAGAAAAACAAAACTGGAGATATCACAATTCCAGACTTCAAGTTATACTACAAACTTATAGTAATCAAAACAGTATGGTACTGGCAGAAAAATAGACACATAGATCAATGGAACAGAATAGAATACCCAGAAATAAACGAACAATTATATGGTCAATTAGTCTTTGACAAAGCAGAAAAGAATATCTAATGGGAAAAAAATGTCTTCAAAAAATGATGTTGGGAAAACTGGGCAGCTACATGCTTAAGAATGAAACTGGACCACTTTCTAACAACCCAAAATAAATTCAAAATAGATCACAGACTTTAATGTGAGACCTGAAACCATAAAAATCCTAGAAGAGAACACAGGCAATAATTTCTCTAACATTGGTGTAGCAACATTTTTCTAGATATGTCTCCTGAGGTAAGGGAAATAAAAGAAAAAATAAACTGTTGGACTACACCAAATAAAAAGCTTTTGCAGAGCAAAGGAAACAATCAAAAAAACTAAAAAACAACCTACAGAATGGGAGAAGATATTTGCAAATGACATATCTGATAAAGGGTTAGTATCTAAAATATATAAAGAACTTATACAACTCAACACCCAAAAAACAAACAGTCCACTTAAAAAAAATGGGCAGAAGACATGAACAGACATGTCTGCAAAGACAACATACAAATGGCCAACAGACACATGAAAAGATGCTCAACGTCACAAATCATCAGGGAAATGCCAATCAAAATTACAGTGAGATATCACCTCATACCTGTCAGAATGGCTAAAATCCAAAACCCAAGAAACAACAAGTATTGGTGAGGATGTGGAGAAGAGCACTCATGCTCTATTTGTAGAAATGCAAACTGGTGCAGCCACCATGGAGAACAGTACGGAGGTCCCTCAAAAAGTTGAAAACAGAATACCCTATGATCCAGTAATTGCACTACTGGGTATTTACCCCAAAAAACACAAAAACACTAATTTGAATGGATACATAACACCCTTATGTTTGTAGCAGCATTATTTACAATATCCAAATTATGGAAGTAGCCCAAATGTCCATTAATAGATGAATGGATAAAAAAGATGTGGACAGGGGCGCCTGGGTGGCTCAGTTGGTTAAGCAACTGCCTTCGGCTCAGGTCATGATCCTGGAGTCCCGGAATCGAGTCCCACATCGGGCTCCCTGCTCGGCAAGGGTCCTGCTTCTCCCTCTAACCCTCCCCGCTCTCATGTACTCTCTCTCTCTCTCATTCTCACTCTCTCAAAATAAATAAATCTTTAAAAAAAAAAGATGTGGACACACACACACACTGGAATATTATTCAGCCATTAAAAGGAATGAAATCTTACCATTTGCAAGGACATGGATAGAGCTAGAGAGTATAATGCTAAGTGAACTCAGTCAGAGAAAGACAAATACCATATGATCTCACTCATATGGGGAATTTAAGATGAAAACAAACAAGCAAAGTAAAAAAAAAGAGAGAGAGAGACAAACCAAGAAACAGACTCTTAACTATAGAAAACAAACTGATGGTCACCAGAGGGGAGGTGGGTGGGGGGAGGGGTGCAAAAGGTGATAGAGATTAAAGAGTGCACTCGTTGTGCTGAGTGCTGAGTGATGTATGGAATTGTTGAACCATTATATTGTATACCTGAAACTAATATAACATCGTATGTTAACTATACTGGAATTAAAGTAAAAAACTTAATTTAAAAAAGAGCTACTGAGGGACCTGGGTGGCTCAGTTGATTAAGCATCCAACTCCTATTTCAGCTCAGATTATGATCTCAGGGTAGTGAGATTGAGCCCTGCGTTGGGCTCCATGCTTAGAAGTAGGCTTGGGATTCTCTCCCTCTGCCCCTCCCCCACTATGCGTGTTCCCTCTCTAAAGTAAATAAATCTTTAAAATAAATAAATAAATATTAAAATTAAAAAGGGCTACTGAGGGACACCTTGGTGGCTCAGTTGGTGGAACATGCAACTCTTGATCTAGGGGGTCATGAGTTCAGCCCCACATTTGGTGTAGATCCTACTTAAATTTAAAAAAAGGGGGCTACTGAATGGAAGAATATGCACATAATATATCCAATAAGTGGTTAATATCCAAAATATATAAACTCACACAAATCAACACCAAAGAAACAGTCTGGTTAAAAGATTGGCAGAAGACCTGAACAGACACTTTTCCAAAGAAAACATACAGATGGCCAACATACACATAAAAGATGCTCAACATGACTCATCATCAGAGAAATGCAAATCAAAACTACAGTGAGATATCACCTCACATCTGGCAGAATGGCTAGAATCAAAAAGACAAGAAATAAAAGTATTGGCAAGGATGTGAAGAAAAGGGACCACTTGTACTGATGGTGGGAATGTAAAATTTGTGCAGCTACTATGATAAACAGTATGGAGGTTCTTCAAAAAATTAAAAATAGAACTGCAGTATGATCCAGAAATCCCACTTCTGGATACTTATCCAAAGAAAAGAAAAACACTAATTTGGAAAGATTCATGAACCCCTATGTTCACTGCAGCATTATATACAATAGCCAAGATATGGAAGCAATTTAAGTGTCCATCGACAGATGAATGGATAAAGAAAATGTATGATATATATATATACATATATATATATACACACACACACACACACAATGGAATATTACTCAGTCATAAGGAGAATGAAATCTTGCCATTTGTGAATATATGGATGGACCTTGAGTTCATTATGCTAAGTGAAATAAGTGAGACAGAGAAAGACAAATACCATATGATTTCACTTATATGTGGAATCTTAAAAACAAATGTACAAACAAAACAAAACAGAAACAGACTCATAAATGCAGAGAACAAAATGATGGTTGGCAAATGGGGAGATGGGGGGAATAGGTGATGTTAAATAGATCTATGGTGATCATTTCATAAGGTATATAAATATCAAATCACTGTTGTACACCTGAAACTAATATAATATTGTATGTCAACTATATTTCAATCATAATCACAATAAATCAACTGTATTAGAAATGCTCAAAGAGCTCAGGGAAAACATGGGCAAAGAACTAAAGTAAACCAGGAATGATGTACCACCAAATAGACTATCAAGAGATTCAGGAAATTATCAAAACGAACCAAACTCTGAAGCTGCAATTAAGTGAAAATTTCACTAGAGGGTTACAACAATAGAAGTGAACAAACAGAAGAAAAGACTCAGCAAACTTGAATATAAGACAATTGAAATTATCCATTCAGGGAAGCATAAAAATAAAAGAATGAAGAAAAGTAAATAGAACCTAAGGGATGTTGGGTCAAGAACACCAGCACATGCACAATGGGAGTCCCAGAAGAAGAGTGAGAGAAAGGGGCAGAACGATTATATGAAGAAATAAAGTCCAACAACTCATATTTTATGAAAGACATGAACCTACACAACAAAGAATCCAAACAAATGCCAAGTAGAATAAACTCAAAAAAGATTCATATCTAGAAAGATCATAATCAAATTGTGGAAAGCCAAACACAAAGAGAATCTTGAAAGCAGCAAGAGTAAAGTGACTCATGACAAGCAAGAAATTCTCAATAAAATTCATAGTCAATTTCACCTCAGAAACTGTGGGAGCCAGGAGCATCATGTTAAAGAAATATATGCCAATAAAGAATATATCTAGCACAGATGAAGGAGAAATTAAGACATTCCCAAATAAACAAAAACTAAGGGAGTATTTCACTAGCAGACCTACCCTTCCAAAAAATCTTAAAGGGAGTCCTTCAGGCTGAAATGAAAAGACACTAGACAGTAATTCAAAGGCATATAAAGAAATGAAGGATGGTAAAGATAGCTACCTTTTATACAGGTAAATGTAAAAGCCAGTGTTATTTTATTTTTGGTTTGTAAACTCTTCTTTTGTTTTACTATTTGGTTTAAAAGACAAAATGCATAGGAGTGACATCAGCAACATGGCAATGTGACATACCTTTTTTGTTTATCTCCCTTTTTAATCAATCAAAAAATATTCATATATAAACAAAAGTACCTTAGGGGGTCTTTTGGGACATAGCAAAAGGAAGCATCTCACTCATCAGTGCAGCCATTAAGAACCAGACAACTCTCCAAACAGGCTGCAGAACCAGCTAATCCAGCAAAACAGCCTGGACCCTTCCCATCTCTGTCAGGCAAAGTTGCATGAGTGCTGACCTAAAGGCAGGCACTCACACATGAGACAGAAACTGTACAACACCAGCCTTCCCAAAGGGAAAGTCCATCACATTACTGGGGGGAAAAGTGAATTTGGTTGCAGTGGAAACACTAGGAGAAACTTTCCCAACACTGTCCCTCCCCTAAAGAAACACTGAATATAGCCGATTTGTCTGGTGGAGGCAACCTTTCCCATGGGAGAAACAGAAGTTAGTAAGTAAATGCCTGGTTACCTCAGGCAGGCAGGACACAGGACAGAAACCCATCTGTCTTCAACAGCAAGCAGAGTACTAAGGTGGAAGCTCACCACTGAGGGGAGGGAGGATAATGGGAAAAAGGAAGATTAATTTCAAAGCCATTAAAGGGACTCTACTTGGAAGTAAGTCCACCCACGAACCTCTGGGAGTACCACCCCTGGAGATGTCCCTGCAGGATACAAGGGCACCCCCAACATGCCAAATGCTAAACCCACACCTCTACCCCACGGTCCTGCTGGCTCCTTGCACACAGTCACCAGTATGACTTGAGAGCAAGCTCTGGTAGACAAGTGAGCACACTCAGAAAGCAGGCCACTGTATATGGGCAAGGAAGAAACTATACAGAGCTATAACGCCACCTTCTGGAAAAAAGGAGAGGTTTCCAATGGCCAGACAAAGACAAGGATGCGGAGAAAGGGGAACCCTCTTAAATTGTTGGTGGGAACACAAACTGGTGCAGCCACTTTGGAAAATAGCATGGAGGTTCCTCAAAAAGTTAAAAATAGAGCTACCCTATGACCCAGGAATTGCACTTCTAGGTATTTATCCAAAGGATACAAACATCAAGATTCAAAGGGGCACATGCACCCCAATGTTTACAGCAGCAATGTCCACAATAGCCAAACTGTGGAAAGAGCCCAGATGTCCATCAACAGAGGAATGGATAAAGAAGATGTGATATATATATACATACAATGGAATATTAGTCATCAAAAAGAATGAAATCTTGCCATTTGCAGCAACATTGATGGAACTAGAGGGTATTATGCAAAGTGAGATAAGTCAGTCAGAGAAAGAAAAATATCGTATGATTTCACTCATATGTGGAATTTAAGAAACGAAACAGATGAACATATGGGAAGGGAAGGAAAAAATAAAATAAAATGGAAACAGAGAGGGGACAAACCATAAGAGACCCTTAACTGTAGAAAACAAACTGAGGGTTGCTGGAGGGGAGATGGGTGGGGGAATAGGGTAACCAGGTGATGGGCACTTGATGGAATGAGCACTGGGTGTTATATGCAACTGATGAATCACTAAATTCTACCTCTGAAACTAATAATACACTACATGTTAATTAAATTGAATTTAAATAAAAAAATTTTTTCAAAAATTTGGCCATGAGAGAGCAAGAAGAGTGGAGCAGGTTTACTTTCACAAACACAGAGGAAATGCATAGGAGTGACATCACATAACAATACTATAGAACATAACACCCCAACTGCTGAAGGCAATTAACAGTTAAGGAGGTGTCTGCTACTTCACATGTGAAAGCATCAATGCATAGCCACAAGAAATAATTAAAAAATCAAGGAAATATGGCATCCAAAAAAGAAAATGAGCAACTAAGCTCAAAGGCATAGAATATTGCAATCTAATTTATATAGAATTCAAAATAGTGATTATGAAGAAACTCAACAAATTACAACAAAATTAAAGAAAGCGATTCAATAAAATCAGGAATAAAATATATGAGCAAAATGAATTATTTTCCAAGGAGATTGAAATTATAAAAAAGAACCAGACAGAAATTTTTATGCTAAAGAATTTAATGAATGAGATGAAAAATGCAATAGAGAGCCTCTGTTACAGAGCAGACCAGATGGAAGAAAGAGTAAATGACTTGGAGAATAGGAATTTTGAAATAACACAGAAGAAATGAAAGAACAGGTTTAAAAGAGTGAAGAAAACCTACATGAACTATATGATTCCATCAAAAAGATAAATATCAGAATAATCGGATTCCAGAAGGAGAAGTGAAGGAAAAGGGGTAGAGGGTATATTTAAAGAAATAATAGCTGAGAACTCCCAAAATCTGGGTAGAGTTGAACGTACAACTCCATGAAGTGAATATATCATCTTGTTATCCCAATGCAAAAAGACCCTCTCCAAAATACATTATAGTGAAACTGTCAAAAATCAATGGTACAGAAGTAATCTTAAAGGCAGCCAGAGGGCGGGAAATGTACTCTCCAAGGGCATCCCCATTAAGCTATCAGCAGAATCCTATGGACCAGGCAAGAGTGAAATAACATACTCAAAGTGTGGAAACATAAAAAGTGCCAGCTGAGAATACTGTATTTGCAAAGTTACCCTTCAGATATGAAGGGGAAATAATGGCTTTCCCACAAAAACCCAAAAAGCTAAGGGAGTCACCACCACTGTACCTGCTTTGCAAGAAATGTTGAAAGGAGTTCTTCAAGCCAAAATAAAAAGACACTAGTCAGTGATGTGAAAACATATCGAAGTACACAACACACTATTAAAGGTAAAATCATAAATATATATACATCCAACATGGGCACACCTGAATATATTAAGCAAATACTAACAGAAATAAAGGGGAAAATAAACAAGTAATCATAGGGGACTTTAGTACCTCACTTTCAACAATGGATAGGTCATCCAGAAAGAAAATCAACAAGGAAACATGCACTTGAACCAGATATTAGACAAAAAGGACCTAATAGACATCTATAGAACATTCCACCCAACAACAGTAGAAAACAAGTTCTTCTCATGTACACACAGAACACTCAAAGACAGATCATGTGTTAGGATATAAAACAAGTCTATGAAAATTTAAGATTAAAATCATACCAAGTAACTTTCCTAACCACAATGACGTGAAACAAGAAATCAACAACATGAGGAAAGCTGGAAAATCCACGAATATATGAAAACTAAACAACATGCTCCTGAACAACCAATGGAACAAAGAAGAAATCAAAAGGGAAATCAAAGAATATCTCAAAACAAATGAAAATGGAAACACAACATACTATAACTTACTATACATACTATAACTTATGGGATACATACATACATACTATAACTTATGGGATCCTGCAAAAGCAGTTTTAAGATTTTATATATATATAATACTATAACATATATTATATATATAATAGTATTAAAGACTGAAAATAAACAATCTAACTTTCCACCTCAAAGGATCAGAAAAAGAACAAATTCAGCCTAAAACTAAAGTAATATTAGCAGAAATAATGAAGATTACAGTGGAAATAAATGAAATAGAAGCCCAGGAAAACAATAGAAGAGATCAACAAAAATAAGAGATGTTTTTTCAAAAAGATAAACTCGACAAACCTTTAGTGGAACTAAGAAAAAAGAGAAGACTAAAATAAATGAAATCGGAAATATAACAGGAGAAATTCCAATAGACACTACAGAAATACATAGGATCATATGCCAACAAACTTGATAACCTAGAAGAAATGAATTAAGTTCCTAGAATCATACAACCTCCCAATACTGAAACAGGAAAAAAAATAGAAGGTCTGAACAGACCAATAATGAGTAAGGAGATTGAATCAATAATAAAAAATGGCCCAAAATGGAAAACTTCAGGACCAGATGGCTTTCACTAGTGAATTCAACCAAACATTTAAAGAATTAACACCAGTCATTTTCAAACTCTTCCACAAATTGAAGAGGAGGGAACAGTTCCAAACTCATTCTGTAAAGCCAGTAATAACTTGATACCAAAAGCCAGATAAGGACACTACAATAAAACTACAGGCCAATATCCCTAAAGAACAGAGATGCAAAAACTTCAGCAAAATATTGGCAAACCAGACACAAGAACTCATTAAAATGATTATATAGCATGACCATGCAGGATTTATCTCTGGGATGCAGGAATGGCTCAACATACGCAAATCAATAAATGTGACACTCCACTTTAATAGAATGAAAGATAAAGATCATACTATTATCTCAATAGATGGGGATAAAGAATTTGACAAAACACAACATCATTTTATAATAAAAACACTAAACAGATTGGGTATAGAAGGAAAATGCCTCAACACAATAAAGGCCATATGAAACAAACCAACAGCTAACATATTCAATGGGAAAAAATATAACACTTTTCCTCTAAGACCAGGAACAAGACAAGGGTATCTCTCCGTGTATTCAACATAGTACCGGAAGTCCTAGCTAGAGCAATCAGGCAAGGCAAAGAAAAGGCATCCAAATTGGAAGGGAAGAAATAAAAGGGTCACTATTTGCAGATAGTATGGTATCTTGAAAATCCCAGGGACTCAATTAATAAATTGTTGCATATAATCAAAGAGTTTCATAAGGTTAAAAAATATAAAATCAATACACAGAAATCAGTTGCATTTCTACACACTATGAAATATCTAAAAATAAAAATAAAATAAGAACTATCTCATTCACAATAGCATCAAAAGCAACAAAACACCTAGGAATAAATTTAACCAAAGAAGTGAAAGATGTGTACAATGAAACCTATAAGACTTGCTGAAAGAACTCAAAGATGACATAAACGGGAGTTAAGATAGCAGAGGATTAGGGGGACCCTAAGTTCATCTCATCCCAGAAATACAGTTAGATAGTTATCAAATCATTCTGAATGCCTGTGAAATCAATTGGAGATCTGAGAAAAGAAATGCTGCAAATCTACGAGTAGAAAAGCAACCACTTTTTGGAAGATAGGTGTGGAGACTTGAATCTGGGAAGATATATCTGAGGACACAGGAGAGGGGAGGGAGCCTGCTTAAAGAAGCAACTGCAAAGCTGTAGAGCACAAAATCAAAACGTTTAGAAGTTGGCTGGAGTGGGGTATGTCCTTGGCTCAAAGGTGCTCAGGCGGCAAAGTGGGGTGGAGTCCCAGGTGTGACAGTGTCTCAGGATCCCCAGTGTCACAAGAATGGGGCTGCCTGAGTGCAGCAGAATTCCCAGGCACAAGAGTGGGGAAGATGCAAACAGCGAGTCTAGATGCCAGCTTTCTGTTCTGTGTTGCCATAAACTGCAAACCACTCTAGGGTCCTGTAGCTTTCCTGGGAGGGGTCCAGCAAAAGGCAAAAGCATGGCAAAATGCCCCCCATTCTCTGAGAGGAACAGGGCGGATCGGCACTATGGAAGCCCATAAAATTTGGAGTTTTGAAATTCAGTTGTGTGCCTGAGATAAAAATGCTGTCACAGACTGGGTAAACACAGAGTTCTGATGGAAACCAGGGAAATGAGTGATTGACTGCTTTTCTGTGAGGGCTCACTGAAGAGTAGGGGACATGAATTATCAGCTCTGGGGCTAGAGAGTGGGGCGGGGTATATCATCCCACCAATCGGTGCTGAAAGCCTTCAGGGAGCAAAACAGTGCCACCATGTGCAGTCTGGAACTACTTACACCGAGCCTTGCCTCTGCACACTGGAGGTGCATTTCCAGGAGGGCAAGTGCACCTAAGAATCAGGGCAACAGGCTCCTCCCCCAGAAGACCAGCACAAATAACTTGCACTCACCAGGTTTACTGATGATAGAGGGCTGTAAAGCTTCAGCTCTTAGGGAAAACAATATATACCATTCTTTCTATTTTTATTCTTTAGTCCTTTACATTATTTTTTCAGTTATTATCTTATTTTTTCAATTGTTTCTTGTATTCATTTAATTTTAATTTATATATATTTTTTCTATATATATTTTTTATTTTTTGTTTCCTTTCATTGTATTTTATTCATATGTTTTTCTTTCCTATTTTGGAATCTAGTTTATTTTCAAAAGCAGACCAAACACACCCAGGATCTACTGTTTGTTCTTGTTGTTATTTTCTGTTATTGCTGTTGTTGTTGTTTTCTCTCTTTTTTCTTCTTCTTTTATTTTCTAGACAAAATGATGAGAAATTCACCACAAAACAAAGAACAGAAAACAGTACACACTGCCAGAGATTTAATCAATACAGATATAACTAAGATGTCTGAACTAGAATTTAAAACAACAATCATAAAGATACACCCTGGCTTGAAAAAAAGTGTATAAGACACTAGAGAATCCCTTACTACAGATATGAAAGAACTAAAATCTAGTTAGGCTGAAATTAAAAGATGATATTACAGAGATGTAGTCCCAAGTGGAGGCCATATAAACGAGGATGAACAAAGCAGAAGAGAGAATAAGTGATATAGAAGCTAAAGTGATGGAAAATAAGGAACCTGAAAATAAGAGAGAAAGAGGGATGCCTGGGTGGCTCAGTCAGTTAAGAATCTGCCTTCGACTCAGGGCATGATCCCAGGGTCCTGGGATCAAGTCCCGCATTGGACTCCTAGCTCAGCGGGGAGCCTGCTTCTCCCTCTGCCTGCCACTCCCCCTGCTTTGCTCTCTCTCTGACAGATAAATAAATAAAATCTTAAAAAAAAAAAGAAAAGAAAAGAAAAGAAGAAGAGGGAAAGAGACCTAGATCACAAAGTAGACTAAGGGTACTCAGCAATTCCATAAAGTGAAATAATATCTGTATTATAGGAGTCCCAGAAGATGAGGAGCAGGAGAAAGGAGAAGAAGATTTATTTGAAAAAATTGTAGCTCAGAACTTCCCTAATCTGGAGGAGGAAGGTCATGAGAGGCAGTCACGTCCAGGAGCCGCAGAGAACACCCCTCAAAATCAGCAAAAAAGGTCAATATCTCCTCATATTATACTGACGCTTGCAAATTTCAGAGATAAACAGAAAATCCTGCAACAGCTCAGGACAGAGGTCTTTAACCTACAAGAGTAGACACATAAGCCTGGCAGCGGATATTTCCAAAGAGACTTCGCATGATATAATCAACATGCTAAATGGGAAAAATATACAGCCAGGAAGCCAGCAAGGTTGTCATTCAGAATAGAAGGAAAGATAAAGAGTTTCTAGGGCAAAAACTAAAGGAATTTTTGACCACTAAACCACCCTGCAAGAAATGTTGAAGGGGATCCTTGAGCGAAGAGAGAGAGCTCAAAAGTAACAAAACCCAGAAAGGAACAGAGACAATCTACAGGAACAGTGACAACAGATAATACAATGGCACTAACTTCATATCTTTCAAGAATTACTCTGAATGTAAATGGACTAAATGTTCCAATCAAAACACATAGGGTATCAGAATGGATTAAAAAAAAAAAAAGACCCATCAATATACTGCTTACAAGAGACTCATTTTAGGCCCAAAGACAACTCCAGATTGAAAGAGAGGGGGTGGAGAACGATTTATCATGTTAATGGACATCAAAAGAAAGCTGGGGTAGCCATCCTTATATCAGACAAACTAGATTTTAAACCAAACACTATGTAAGAGATGAAGATGGACACTATATGATAATAAAAGAGCCTATAAAACAAGAATATCTAACAATTGTAAATATTTATGCCCCTAACTTGGGAGCAGCTAAATATATAAGCCAATTAAAAGCAAGTTAAGGAAACACAATGATAATAACACAAAAATAGTAGGAAACTTTAACATCCCACTCACAGAAATGGACAGATCATCTAAGCAGAAGATCAATAAGGCAACAAGGGCTTTGAATGACACACTGGACCAGATGGACTTAAGAGATATATTCAGAATATTTCATCCTAAAACAGCAGAATACACATTCTTCTTGAGTGCACAAGGAACAGTCTCCAGAATAGGTCACATAATGGGTCACAAATCAGGTCTCAACTGGTACAAAGAGTGAGATCTCACCATGCATATTTTCAAACCACAATACTATAAAACTTGAAGTGAACAGCAAGAAAAAATTTGGAAGGAACACAAATGCAGGTTAAAGAGCATCCTATTAAAGAATGAATGGGACAACCAGGAAATTAAAGAAGAATTTAAAAAATACATGGGAACAAATGAAAATGAAAACACAATAATTCAAACCTTTTCTGTTGCAGCAAAGGTGGTCCTAAGAGGGAAATATATAGCAATACAGTCCTTCCTCAAGAAACAAGAAAAGTCTCAAATACACAACCTAATCTTACACCTGAAGGAGCTGGAAAGGAACAGCAAATAAAGCCTAAATCCATAATAAAGATTAAAGGAGAAATCAAAGATATATAAAATTAAAAAAAAAAAACAGAACAAATCAACAAAACTAGGAACTAGTTCCTTGAAAGAATTAATAACATTGATAAACCCCTAGCCAGACTTATCAAAAAGAAAAGAGAAAGGACCCAAATCAACAAAATCATGAATGAAAGAGGAGAGATCACAACCAACACCAAAGAAATATAAATAATATAAGAGATTATGAGCAATTATATGCCAAAAAATTAGGCAATCTGGAAGAAATGGATGCATTCCTAGAGATGTATAAACTACCAACACTGAAACAGAAGAAATAGAAAACCTGAACAGACCCATAACAAGCAAAGAAATTGAATCAGTAATCAAAAATCTCCCAACAAACAGGAGTTCAAGGCAGGATGGCTTGCCAGGGGAATTCTACCAAATATTTCAAGAAGAATTAATACCTATTATTCTGAAACTATTTTTAAAAAACACAGAAATAGAAGGAAAACTTCCAAACTCATTCTATGAAGTGAGCATTACCTTGACCCAAAACCAAAGACCCCACTAAAAAGGAGAATTACAGACCAATATCCCTGATGAACATGGATGCAAAAATTCTCATCAAGATACTAGCTAATAGGATCCAATAGTAGATTAAAGGAATTATTCACCACAACCAAGTGGGATTTATTCCTGGGCTGCAGGGGTGGTTCAACATCCATAAATCAATCAATGCAATACACCACATTAATAAAAGAAAGGACAAGAACCATATGATCCTCTCAATAGATGCAAAAAAAGCATTTGACAAAATACAACATCCTTTCTTGATTAAAACTCCCCACAGCATAGGGATAGAGAGAGCATACCTCAATATCGTAAAAGCCAAATACAAAAGACCACATCGAATATCATCCTCATTGGGGAAAAACTGAAAGCTATTCCCCCAAGGTCAGGAACATGACAGGGATGCCCACTCTTAGCCTCAGTGACCAGAAAACAAAAAGAAATAAACCAGCAAAGAAGTCAAACTCTCATTCTTTGCAGATAATATGATACTCACTGTAGAAAAAACAAAAGACCACACAAAAAAATTCCTAGAACTGATAACAGGAATTCAGCAAAGTTGCAGGATATAAAATCAACACACAGAAGTCACTTGCATTTCTATACACTAACAATGAAGCCGAAGAAAGAGAAATCAAGGCATCAATTCCATTTACAATTGCACCAAAAACCAGATGATACTTAGGAATAAACCTAACTAAAGAGGTAAAGGATCTGTACTCTGAAAACTATAGAACACTTATAAATGAAATTGAGGAAGATAGAAAGAAATGGAAAAACATCAATGCTAATGGACTGGAAGAACAAATATTGTTAAAATATCTATACTACCCAAAGCAATCTACATACTCAAAGCAATCCCTACCAAAATACCATCAGCATTTTTCATAGAGCTGGAACAAACAATCCTAAAATTTGTATGGAACCAGTAAAGACCCCAAACAGCCAAAGAAATGTTGAAAAAGAAAACCAAAGCTGGAGGCATCACAATTCTGGACTTAAAGCTGTATTACAAAGCTGTAATCATCAAGACAATGTGGTACTGGCACAAAAACAGATACATAAATCAATGGAACAGACACATAGATCAGTGGAACAGAAATGGACCCTCAACTCTATGGTCAACTACTCTTTGACAAAGCAGTAAAGAATATCCAATGGAAAAAAGGCAGTCTCTTTAAAAAAAAAGGCAGTCTCTTTTGGGAAAATTGGACCAGCCAGGATGCAGAAGAATGAAACTCAACCACTTTCTTACACCATACAGAAAAATAAACTCAAAATGATGAAAGATTTAAATGTAGAACAGGAATCCATCAAAATTCTAGAAGAGAACACAGGCAGCAACCTCTTTGTCCTCAGCTGCGGAACTTCTTGCTAGACACACCTCCAAAGGCAAGGGAAACCAAGGCAAAAATGAACTATTGGGACTTCATCAGGATAAAAAGCTTTTGCACAGCAAAGGAAATAGTCGACAAAACTAAAAGGCAACCTACAGAATGGGAGAAGGTATTTACAAATGTCTTATCATATAAAGGGCTAGTATCCAAAATCTATAAAGAACTTATCAAACTCAACACCCAAAAAACAAAAAATCCAGTGAAGAAATGAGCAGAAGATATGAACAAACATTTCTCCAAGGAAGACACACAATGGCCAAGAGACACATGAAAACATGCTCCACATCACTTGGCATAAGGGAAATACAAATCAAAACCACAATGAGATACCACCTCACACCAGTCAGAATGGCTAAAATTAAGAAGACAGGAAAGAACAAATGTTGACAAGATTGCAGAGAAAGGGGAACCCTCTTACACTGCTGGTGGGAAAGCAAAGTAGTACAGCCACTCTGGAAAACAGTAAGGAGGTTCCTTGAGAAGTTAAAAATAGAGCTACCCTACAACACAGCAATTGCACTACTAGGTATTTACCCCAAAGATACAAATTATTGATCCCTAGGGGCAACTGCACCCCAATGTTTATAGCAGCAAGAGCCAAACTTTGGAAAGATCATGATGTCCATCAACAGATGAATGGATAAAGAAGATGTATATATATTTAATGGAATATTACTCAGCCATCAGAAAGGATGAATACTTACCATTTACATCAATGTGGGTGGAACTGGAGTGTTTTGTACTGAGTGAAATAAGTCAATCAGAGAAAGAAAATTATCATATGGTTTCACTCATATGTGGAATATAAGAAACAGCGCAGAGGATCATAGTGGAAAGCAGGGAAAACTGGGAAGTCATCAGAGAGGGAAAAAAACATGAGACTCTTAACTATAGGAAACAAACTGATAGTTGCTAGAAGGGAGGTAAGTGGGGAGATGGGGTATCTGGGTGAAGGGCATTAAGGAGGGCACGTGATGTGAGGAGCATGGGTGTTATATGCAACTGATGAATTATTGAACATTACATCTGAAACTAATGATGTACTATATGTTGGGTAATTGAATCTAAATTAAAAAAATGAACAACTCAGGAAACAACAGATGGTGGTTAGGATGTGTTAAAGGGGAACCCTCTTACACTCTTGGTCGGAATCCAAACTGGTTAAGTCATTCTGGAAACAGCATGGAGGTTCCTCAAAAAGTTAAAAATGGAACTATCCTATGACCCAGCAATTGCACTAGTAGGTATTTATCCAAAAGATACAAACATAGTGATTTGAAGTGGCATATGCACCCCAATGTTTATAGCAGGAAGGTCCACAATAGCCAAACTATGGAAAGAGCCTTTAGATGTCCATCAAAAGACCAATGGATGAAGATGTGGTTTATATATACAATAGAATATTACTCAGTCATCAAAAAGAATGGACTCTTGGCATTTGCAGTGACATAGAAGGAACCTAGGGTATTATGCTAAGTGAAATGAGCCAGTCAGAGAAAGATAAATACTATGATTTCACTCATATATGGAATTTAAGAAACAAAACAGATGAACATAGGGGAAGGGAAAGAAAAATAAAATAAGACAAAATCAAAGAGGGAGACAAACTGTAAGAGACTTTTTTTTTTTTTAAGATTTCATTTATTTGTCAGAGAGAGCACAAGCAGGGGGAGTGGCAGGCAGAGGGAGAAGCAGGCTCCCTGTTGAGCAAGGAGCCTGATGTGGTACTCGATCCCACGACCTCAGGATCATGACTCAAGGCATAGGCAAACACTTAACCGACTGAAACACCCAGGCATCTTGAGACTCTTAACTATGGGAAACAAACTGGGTTTTGGAGGGGAGGTCGGTGGGGGAATGGAGTATTAAGGAAGGTTGTTGATGTAGTGAGCACTGTGTGTTATATTCTACTGATGAATCACTAAAATCTACCCCTGAAACTAATAATACAGTATGCTATCTAAATTGAATTTAAATAAAATATTTTAAAAAAAGAAGACACAAACGGAGGGACATTCCATGTTCATGGATTGGAAAAGTTAACGTTAAAATTTCTGTGCTACACAAAGCCATCTATACTTTCAATGGAATGCCTATCAAAATCCCAGTAGCATATGGTACTGGCACACAAACAGACACATTGATTAATGGAACAGAATAGACAGCCCAGAAATAAAGCCATGGTCAAAGGAGGAATGAATATATAGTGGTGAAAAAGTCTCTTCAACAAATGGTGTTGGGAAAATTGGATAGCTATATGCAGAAGAATGATACTGGACACTTTCTTACACCATATACAAAATAAACTCAAAATGGATTAAAGATCTAAATGTGAGAGCTGAAGCCATAAAATTCCTAGAAGAAAACATAGGCAGTAATTTCTGTGACACTCACCATAGAAACATTTTTCTAGATGTGTATCCCAAGGGAACAAAAGCAAAAATAAACTATTTTTTATTTTTTTATTTTATTTTTTTTAAAAGATTTTATTTATTTATTTGACAGAGAGAGACACAGCGAGAGAGGGAACACAAGCAGGGTGAGTGGGAGAGGGAGAAGCAGGCTTCCCGCTGAGCAGGGAGCCTGATGTGGGGCTTGAACCCAGGACCCTGGGATCGTGACCTGAGCTGAAGGCAGATGCTTAATGACTGAGCCACCCAGGCACCCCTAAACTATTTTTTATTTTTGATAAAATAAATAAAATAATGGCTTTAGCACAGCAAAGGAAATCATTAACAAAACAAAAAAAAAACAACATACTGAATGGGAGAAGATATTTGCAAATGATATATCCAATAAGGGATTAATATCCAAAATATATAAAGAAGTATACAACTCAACACCAAAACCCCATATAATCTGATTAAAAATTGGCAGAAGACCTGAGTAGACACTTTTCCACAGAAGATATATAGTCAACACACACATGAAAAGATGCGCAACATCACTAATCATCAGGGATATGTAAATGAGATATAACCTTACACCTGTCAGAACAGCTAGAATAAAAAAGACAAGAAATAACAAGTGTTGGTGAAGATATGAAGAAAAAGGAACCCTATGCACTATTGATGGGAATGTAAACTGGTGTAGCCACTGTGAAAAACAGTAAGGGGTTTCCTTAAAAATTAAAAATAGAGCTATCATATGATCCAGTAATTCCACTAGTGGGTATTTATTCAAAAACAACAACAGAACACTGTAGAGGAAAGATGGAGGAGGAGTAGGGAACCCTATTTCAACTGGTCCCTGGAATTGAGCTGGGTATCTACCAGACCACTCTGAGCACCCACGAAATCAGCCTGAGATGTAAGAAGATCTGGATCTCTACAAACAGAATATGGCAGGTGGTTGGTTTTGAGGTATGAAGCGGGGAGCCGTGATTCCGCGGGCAGATATTGAAGGATAAATGGCAGTGGGAGGGTGCCTGGCCGTGGGGATCCTACACCGGCGGTGAGTGACAGTCTCGCGTGCTGGGGACGGGGCACAGACTCACAGACTGGTAGTGGCAGGGAAAGGACTTTAGAGCAGGCCCCCTGGTCAGAAACCTGGAGCAGTGGAGTCACAAATGCGAACTGGGAGTGGCTGGTGGTTTTAGAAGCACGAAGGGCAGAGACGTGCCCTGACCTGGAGACAGGACTGGGAGTGCTGCGGAGGGGCGTACAACAAACCAGAACGCTGCAGTTTATAGCAGCACAGTCAGAAATGGAGACAGTGTGGCCTGGAGAGCTCAATGAAGAACAGACTGCGGTCTCTCTGCTCTGAGGCAGAGGGTTGGAAACGGTCTCTTCTGCTTTGACTCGTGGAAAAGACACAGAAAGCCACCAGGGAAAGCTGCCAGAGAACGAAAGCCCCCAAAACTGATTCCCGCTGAGCCCATCCCCCACCACAGGGGGGCAGGGCAACTCCGCCCAAAGAGGGTTGCCTGAGTAACAGTGCGGCAGACCCTTCCCCAGAAGACAGGATGAGAAAACAAGAGGCCAGCAACCCTAAGGTCCCTAGAAAACAGGTGCATCTTGCTTGGGTTCTGGTCAATTATTTTAGACTCTATACATTCCCATCAAACACCCATCAACAGAATGACTAGAAGGAGGAACCCCCAAAATAGAAAAGACTCAGAGATTATGACTTATGCTGCAGATTTACAAATGGATGCAGATATAACCAAGATGTCAAAGATGGAATTCAGGCTAGCAATTGTGAAGACAATGGCTAGAATGGAGAAATCAATGAATGGCAACATAGAGTCTCTAAGGGCAGAAATGAAAGCTGAATTGGCAGAACTTAAAAATGCTATCAATGAGATCCAATCTAATCTAGATAATCTAACAATTAGGGTAAGTGAGGCAGAAGAGCGAATAAGCGACCTGGAAGACTATATACTAGGTGAAAAGGGAAAAGAGGCGGCTGGGGAAAAACAGCTCAGAATCCATGAAAATAGAATCAGAGAAATAAGTGACACCATGAAGCATTCTGATGTCAGAATAATTGGAATCCTGGAGGGAGTGGAGAGAGAGAGAGGACTAGAAGATGTATTTGAGCAAATCGTAGCTGAGAACTTCCCCAATCTGGGGAATGAAACAAACATTCATGTCCTAGAGGCAGAGAGGACCCCTCCCAAGATCAAGGAAAACAGGCCAACACTCCGGCATGTAATAGTAAAACTTGCAAATCTTAGAACCAAGGAAACCATCTTAAGGCAGTTAGGGGGAAGAGATTCCTTACATACAGAGGGAGGAACATCAGAATAACATCAGACCTATCCACAGAGACCTGGCAAGCCAGAAAGGCCTGGCAAGACATATTCAGGGTACTAAATGTGAAGAACATGCAGCCAAGAATACTTTATCTGGCAAAGCTGTCATTTAGAATGGATGGAGAGATGCAGAGCTTCCACAACCAGCAGAAACTGAAAGAACATGTGATCACTAAGCCGGCCCTGAAAGAAATATTAAGGAGGGTTCTATAAAAGGAGAAAGACCCCAAGAGTGAAATACAACAGAAATTTACAGGGACAATCTATAAAAACAACATCTTCACAGGCAACATGATGACAATTAATTCATATCTTTCAATAATCACTCTCAACGTGAATGGCCTAAATGCTCCCATAAAATGGCACAGGGTTGCAGATTGGATAAAAAGACAGGACCCATCCATATGCTGCCTACAAGAGACTCATTTTGAACCTAAAGATACATCCAGACTGAAAGTGAAGGGATGGAGATCCATCTTCCATGCCAGCGGACCTCAAAGAAAGATGGGATAGCAATTCTTATATCAGACAAATTAGATTTTAAACTAAAGTCTGTATTAGAGACACAGAAGGACACTATATCATTCTTAAAGGGTCTATCCAACAAGAAGATCTAACAATTTTAAATATCTATACCCCCAACATGGGAGCAGCCATCTACATAAGCCTGCTGTTAACCAAAATCAAGAGTCATATGGATAACAATACGTAAATTGTAGGAGACCTCAATACTCCACTCTCAGCAATGGGCAGATCATCTAAGCAGAAAATCAACAAGAAAACAAGAGCTTTGAATGATACATTGGACCAGATGGACCTCATAGATATTTACAGAACAATTGCACCCTAAAACAACAGAATACTCATTCTTCCTGAGCGCACATGGAACTTTCTCCAGAATAGGCCACATGCTGGGCCACAAATCAGGTCTCAACCGATACCAAAAGATTGAGATTATTCCCTGCACATTCTCAGACCACAATGCTTTAAAACTGGAACTCAATCACAAGAAAAAATTTGGCAGAAATTCAAACATTTGGAAGCTAAAGACCACACTGCTCAAGAATGTTTGGGTCAACCAGGAAATCAAAGAAGAACTTAAACTTAATTCATGAAAATCAATGAGAATGAAAACACATCGGTCCAAAACCTATGGGATACTGCAAAGGCGGTCCTAAGGGGGAAATACATAGCCATCCAAGCCTCACTCAAAATAGAAAATTCCAGAATTCACCAACTAACTCTACACCTTAAAGAAGTGGAGAAAAAGCAACAAACGATGCCTAAGCCACGCATTAGAAGAGAAATAATTAAAATTAGAGCAGAGATCAATGAATTAGAACCAGAAACACAGTAGATTAGATCAATGAAACTAGAAGTTGGTTCTTTGAAAGAATTAATAAGATCAATAAACTACTGGCCAAACTTATCCAAAAGAAAAGAGAAAGGACCCAAATGAATACAATTATGAATGAAAGAGGAGAGATCACGACTAACACCAAGGAAATAGAAACAATTATCAGAAATTATTATCAACAACTATATGCCAATAAACTGAGCAATCTGGATGAAATGGAGGCCTTTCTGGAAACCCATAAGCTGCCAAGACTGAAACAGGAAGAAATTGACAACCCTAATAGGCCAATAACTAGTAGCGAGATTGAAGCAGTGATCAAAAACCTCCCAAAAAACAAGAGTCCAGGGCCTGGTGGATTCCCTGGGGAATGCTACCAAACATTCAAAGAAGAAATAACACCTATTCTCCTGAAGCTGTTTCAAAAAATAGAAACAGAAGGAAAGCTTCCAGACTCATTCTATGAGGCCAGCATTACCTTAATCCCCAAACCAGGCAAAGAACCCAGCAAAAAGGAGAATTTCAGACCGATATCCCTGATGAATATGAATTCCAAAATTCTCAACAAAATCCTAGCTAATAGGATCCAACAATACATTAAAAGGATCGTCCACCACGACCAAGTGGGATTTATCCCCAGGATGCAAGAGTGGTTCAACATTCACAAATCAATCAATGTGAAAGAACACATTAATAAGAGGAGGGAGAAGAACCATATGGTCCTCTCAATTGATGCAGAAAAAGCATTTGACAAAATACAACATCCTTTTCTGAAAAAACTCTTCAGAGTATAGGGATAGAGGGAACATTCCTCAAGTTCATAAAACACACCTATGAAAAACCCACAGCAACTATCATCCTCAATGGGGAAAAGCTGAGTCTTTCCCTTAAGATCAGGAACACGTCAAGGATGCCCACTCTCGCCACTATTGTTCAGCATAGTCCTAGCAACAGCCATCAGACAACAAAAAGAAATAAAAGGTACTCAAATTGGCAAAAAGTCAAACTGTCTCTTTTCGCAGACGACATGATACTTTATGTAGAAAACCCAAAAGATTCCACCCCCAAATTACTAGAATTCATACAGCAATTCAGTAATGTGGCAGGATACAAAATCAACATAAAAATCAGTTGCTTTCTTATACACTGACAACGCAACTGTAGAAAGAGAAATTAGAGAAATGATTCCATTTACAATAGCACCAAAAACCATAAGATATCTCGGAATAAACCTAACCAAAGAGGTAAAGGATCTATACTCTAGGAACTCCAGAACACTCATGAAAAAATTGAAGAAGACACAAAAAGATGGAAAAATATTCCATGCTCATGGACCAGAAGAATAAACATTGTTAAAATGTCTGTGCTACCCAGAACAATCTATACCTTCAATGCCATCCTGATCAAAATTCCAATGACAGTTTTCAAAGTGCTGGAACAAACAATCCTAAAATTTGTATGGAATCAGAAAAGACCCCGAATTGCCAAGGAAATGTTGAAAAAGAAACACAAAGTTGGGCGCATCACGTTGCCCGATTTCAAGCTATATTACAAAGCTGTGATCACCAAGACAGCACAAAAGCAGACATATAGGCCAATGGAACAGAATAGAGAACCCAGTTATGGACCCTCAACTCTATGGTCAAATAATCTTTGACAAAGCAGGAAAAAACATGCAATGGAAGAAAGACAGTCTCTTCAATAAATGGTGCTGGGAAAATTGCACAGCACATGCAGAAGAATGAAACTCAACCATTCTCTAACACCATTCACAAAGATAAACTCAAAATGGATGAAAGACCTCAATGTGAGACAGGAATCCATCAAAATCCTGGAGGAAAACATAGGCAGTAACCTCTTTGACATTGGCCACAGCAACTTCTTTCAAGATACATCTCCAAAAGCTAGTGAAACAAAAGCAAAAATGAACTTTTGGGACTTCATCAAGATAAAAACTTCTGCACAGCAAAGGAAACAGTCAACAAAACAAAGAGGCAACCCACAGAATGGGAGAAGATACTTGCAAATGACACTACAGATAAAGGGCTGGTATCCAAGATCTATAAAGAACTTCTCAAACTCAACACCCAAAACACAAATAATCAAGTCAAAAAGTGGGCAGAAGATATGAAAAGACACTTCTCTGAAGAAACACACAAATGGCTGACACATGAAAAAATGTTCATCATCATTAGCCATCAGGGAAATTCAAATCAAAACCGCACTGAGATACCACCTTACACAAGTTAGAATGGCAAAAATGGACAGGGAAAGAAACAACAAATGTTGGTGAGGTTGTGGAGAAAGGGGAACCCTCTTACACTGTTGGTGGGAATGCAAGTTGGTACAGCCACTTTGGAAAACAGTGTGGAGGTTCCTCAAAAATTAAAAATAGAGCTACCCTATGACCCAGCAATTGCACTCCTGGGTATTTAGCCAAAAGACACAGATGTAGTGAAAAGAAGGGCCATATGCACCCCAATGTTCATAGCAGCAATGTCCGCAATAGCCAAACTGTGGGAAGAGCCGAGATGCCCTTCAACAGATGAATGGATAAAGAAGATGTGGTCCATATATACAATGGAATATTACTCAGCCATCAGAAAGGATGAATACCCAACTTTTACATCAACATGGATGGGACTGGAGGAGATTATGCTAAGTGAAATAAGTCAAACAGAGAAAGTCAATTGTCATATGGTTGCACTTATTTGTGGAACATAAGGAATAGCATGGAGGACATTAGGAGAAGGAAGGGAAAATTGATCGGGGGGGATTGGAGGGAGAGATGAGCCATGAGAGACTATGGACTCTGAGAGACAAAGAGTTTTAGAGGGGAGGGAGGAGGTGGGATTGCTTAGCCCAGTGATGGGTATTAAGGAGGGCACGTACTGCATGGAGCACCGGGTGTTATACGAAAACAATGGATCGTGGGTCACCACATCAAAAACTAATGATGCATTGTATGGTGACTAACATAAGAAAATTAAAAAAAAAAAAGAAAAGACAAACAACAACAAAAACACTAATTCAAAAAGATATATACACCTTTAGGTTTGTTGCAGCATTATTTTCAATAGCCAAGATATGGAAGTTACCCGAGTGTCCACTGACTCATAAATGGATAAAAAAGTATGGCACACACACACACGCACGCACACTTAGATATTACTCTGCCATGAAAAAGAATGAGACCTTAACACATTTGTAAGGATATGGTTTATCTATGAGTGAAATAAGTTAGAGAAAGACAAATACCATATAAATTCACTTATATGTGGAAACTAAAAAAACAAAACAAATGAACAAATAAGCAAAAAATGGAAAGCAGAAACAGGTCCATAAATAAAGAGAACAAACTAGAGATTGCCAGAGGGGAAGGGGTTAGATGGATGGGCAAAATGGATGAAGGGGAATGGGAAATACAGGCTTCCAGTTATGGAAAGAATAAGTCATGGGGAAAAAGGCACAGCATAGGGAATATAGTCAATGATGACAGTGTTGCTGCAGCTGTGGTGAGCATAAGCACATGTACAGAGTGCTCAAATCAGTATGTTGTACACCTGAAATTCATGTAGTATTTATTTATTTATTTATTTATCTATTTATTTATTTATTTTAAAGATTTTATTTATTTGACAGAGAGAGACACAGGGAGAGAAGGAACACAAGCAGGGGGAGTGGGAGTGGGAGAAGTAGGCTTCCTGCGGAGCAGGGAGCCCGATGTGGGGCTCAGTCCCAGGACCCTGGGATCATGACCTGGGCCGAAGGCAGACGCTTAACAACTGAGCCACCCAGGCACCCCGAAACTCATGTAGTATTTATTGTATGTTAAATATACTTCAATTAAGAATACAATTAAAAATTTTTAATTCTGTATAGATTTTTAAAGAAATAATGACAATGAGAAAGTTAATATATCCAACTTTATACATACCATATGATCACAATTAAAGATTTTATTTACTTATTTGAGAGAGAGAGAGAGTGAATGAGAGGGAGAGGGAAAGAATCTGAAGCAGACTCCACACTGAGCATAGAGCCCGACACAGGGCTCAATCCCACAAATGCTTCGCCCTCTGCCTCTCCCCCAACTTGTGCTAATGTGCTTTCTCTCAAAATCTTAAAAAAAAAAAAAAATAAAGTAGTTTTTGCTTACTACTGTTTTTGTATACTACTTAGTTGGTATTAATTAATACTTGGTTGTTATAAAATTAAAATACTAATAGTAATCCCCAGGGTAACCACTAAGAAAAAAACCTTAAAAATGTGCAGAAATACTTTCAGGAATTAAATGGTGGACTAGTAGAGGGACCCTGAACTTGCCTCATTCTTCAAATACAGCTAAATCAACATTCAACTATTTTGAAATAGAAAGACGATCAGATTTTTTTCAATTTTTTAAAAATTAAAATTCAATTAATTAACATATGTATTATTAGTTTCAGTGGTACAGGTGATTCATCAGTGTTATATAATACCCAGTGCTCATTACATCACATGCCCTCCTTATTGTCCATCACCCAGTTACCCCATCCCTTCACCCTGCTCCCCTCCAGCAACCTTCAGTTTCTTTCCTATGATCAAGAGTTTCTTATGGTTTGTCTTCCTCTCTGGTTTCGTTTTGTTTTGTTTTTTCTCTCCTCCACTATGATCCTGTGTTTTGTTTCTTAAATTCCACATATCAGTGAGATCATATGATAACTATCTTTCTCTGATTGACTTATTTTGTTTAGCATAATACCCTCTAGTTCCATCCACATTGTTGCAAATGGCAAGATTTCATTATTTTATGGCTAATATTCCATTGTATATATATACACCACATCTTTTTTTCCATATCCATTTTATTTTTTTAATTTTATCTTATTGTTATGCTAGTCACCATACAGTACATTAATTTTTGATGTAGTGTTCCATGATTCATTGTTTTTGTATAACACCCAGGGCTCCATGCAATACGTGCCCTCCTTAATATCCATCACTGGATCCCCCCACTCCTCTCCCCTCTAAAACCCTCAGTTTGTTTCTCAGAGTCCATAGTCTCTCATGGTTTGTCTCCCCCTCCGATTCCCCTCTCTTCATTTTTCCCTTCCTTCTCCTAATGTCCCCCATGCTATTCCTTATGTTCCACAAATAAGTGAAACCATATGATAATTGTCTTTCTCTGCTTGACTTATTTTACTTAGCATAATTTCTTCCAGTCCCATCCATGTTGATGTAAAAGTTGGGTATTCATCCTTTCTGATGGCTGAGTAATATTCCATTGTATATATGGACTTTTTTTTTTTTTAGATTTTATTATTTATTTGAGAAAGCGAGAATGAGAGAGAGAGAGAGCACATGAGAGGGGGGAGGGTCAGAGGCAGAAGCAGACTCCCTGCTGAGCAGGGAGCCTGATGTGGGACTTGATCCCAGGACTCCAGGATCATGACCTGAGCTGAAGGCAGTTGCCAAACCAACTGAGCCACCCAGGCGCCCTGGATCACATCTTCTTTATCCATTCCATCTGCTGAAGGACATCTTGGCTCTTTCCATAGTTTGGCTACTGTGGACATTGCTGCTATGAACATTGGGGTGCATATGGCTCTTCTTTTCACTACATCTGTGTCTTTTGGGTAAATACCCAGGAGTGCAATTGCTGGGTCATAAGGTAGCTCTATTTTTAAATTTTTGAGGAACCTCCACACTGTTTTCCAAAGTGGCTGTACCAACTTGCATTCCTACCAACAGTGTAAGAGGGTTCCCCTTTCTCCACAATCTCACCAACATTTGTTGTTTCTTCCCCTGTCCATTTTTGCCATTCTAACTGGTGTAAGGTGGTATCTCAGTGTGGTTTTGATTTAAATTTCCCTGATGGCTAATGATGATGAACATTTTTTCATGTCTGTTAGCCATTTGTATGTCTTCTTTTGAGAAGTGTCTGTTCATGTCTTCTGCCCATTTTTTGACTTGAGTATTTGTTTTTTGTGTGTTGAGTTTGAGAAGTTCTTTATAGATCTTGGATATCGGCCTTTTGTCTGTAATGTCATTTGCAAATATCTTCTCCCATTCTGTGGGCTGCTTCTTTGTTTTGTTCACTGTTTCCTTTGTTCATGCAGAAGTTTTTTATCTTGATGAAGTCCCTAAAGCTCATTTTCGCTTTTGTTTCACTTGCCTTTGGCGATGTACCTTGAAAGAAGTTGCTGTGGAGGATGTCAAAGAGGTCACTGCCTATGTTTTCCTCTAGGATTTTGATGGCTTCCTGTCTCATATGGAGGTCTTTCATCCATTTTGAGTTTATCTTTGTGTATGGTGTTAGAGAATGGTTGAGTTTCATTCTTCTGTATATAGCGTCCAGTTTTCCCAGCACCATTTATTGAAGAGACTGTCTTTTTTCCATTGCATATTTTTTTCCTGCTTTGTCGAAGATTATTTGACCATAGAGTTGAGGGTCCATATCTGGGTTTTCTATTCTGTTCCATTGATCTGTATGTCTGTTTTTGTGCCAGTACCATGCTGTCTTGGTGATCACAGCTTTGTAATATAGCTTGAAAGCGGGCAACGTGATGCCCCCAACTTTGTGTTTCTTTTTCAACATTTCCTTGGCGATTCGGGGTCTTTTCTGACTCCATACAAATTTTAGGATTGTTTGTTCCAGCACTTTGAAAAATGTCATTGGAATTTTGATCGGGATGGCGTTGAAGGTATGGGTGCTATGGGCAGCATAGACATTTTAACAATGTTTATTCTTCCCATCCATGAGCATGGAATGTTTTCCATCCTTTTGTGTCTTTAATTTCTTTCATGAGTGTTCTGTAGTTCCTAGAGTATAGATCCTTTACCTCTTTGGTTAGGGTTATTCCGAGGTATCTTATGGTTTTTGGTGCTGTTGTAAATGGAATCATTTCTCTAATTTCGCTTTCTACAGTTGCATTGTTAATGTATAAGAAAACAACTGATTTCTGTGCATTGATTTTATATTCCGCCACATTACTGAATTTGCTGTATGAGTTCTAGTAATTTGGGGGTGGAGTCTTTTGGATTTTCCACATAAAGTATCATGTCATCTGCGAAAAGAGAGTTTGACTTCTTTGCCAATTTGAATACCTTTTATTTCTTTTTGTTGTCTGATGGCTGTTGCTACGACTTCTAGTACTATGTTGAACAACAGTGAGAGTATGCATCCTTGTTGTGTTCCTGATCTTAAGGGAAAGACTCAGCTTTTCCCCATTGAGGATGATATTCAACTGTGAGTTTTTCATAGATGGATTTTATGGAATTGTGGAATGTTCCCTCTATCCCTATACTCTGAAGAGTTTTTTTCAGGAAAGGATGTGGTATTTTGTCAAATGCTTTATCTGCATCGAGAGGACCATATGGTTCTTCTCCCTCCTCTTATTAATGTGTTCTATCACATTGATTGATTTGTGAATGTTGAACCACCCTTGCATCCCGGGGATAAATCCCACTTGGTCGTGGTGGACGATCCTTTTAATGTATTGTTGGATCCTATTAGCTAGGATTTTGTTGAGAATTTTGGAATTCATATTCATCAGGGATATCGGTCTGAAATTCTCCTTTTTGCTGGGTTCTTTGCCTGGTTTGGAGTTTAAGGTAATGCTGGCCTCATAGAATGAGTCTGGAAGCTTTCCTTCTGTTTCTATTTTTTGAAACAGCTTCAGGAGAATAGGTGTTATTTCTTCTTTGAATGTTTGGTAGCATTCCCCAGGGAATCCACCAGGCCCTGGACTCTTGTTTTTTGGGAGGTTTTTGATCACTGCTTCAATCTCGTTACTGGTTATTGGCCTATTCGGGTTGTCAATTTCTTCCTGTTTCAGTCTTGGCAGCTTATAGGTTTCCAGGAAGGCCTCCATTTCATCCATTTTGCTCAGTTTATTGGCATATAGTTGTTGATAATAATTTCTGATAATTGTTTCTATTTCCTTGGTGTTAGTCGTGATCTCTCCTCTTTCATTCATAATTTTATTCATTTGGGATTTGGGTCCTTTCTCTTTCCTTTTGGATAAATGTGGCCAGTGGTTTATCAATCTTATTATTTCAAAGAACCAGCTTCTAGTTTTGTTGATCTGATCTACTGTGTTTCTGGTTTCTACTTCATTGATCTCTGCTCTAATCTTATTTTTCTTGTAATGCATGCCTTAGGCATCGTTTGTTGCTTTTTCTACAGTTCTTTAAGGTGTAAAGTTAGTTGGTGAATTTGGGATTTTTTCTATTTTTTTGAGTGTGGCTTGGATCGCTATGTATTTCCCCCTTAACACCGCTTTTCCACTATCCCATAGGTTTTGGACCAATGTGTTTTCATTCTCACTGGTTTCCATGAATTGTTTAAGTTCTTCTTTGATATCCTGGTTGACCCAAACATTCTTGAACAGAGTGGTCTTTAGCTTCCAAGTGTTTGAATTTCTTCCAAATTTCTTCTTGTGATTGAGTTCGTTTTAAAGCATTATGGTCTGAGAATATGCAGGGAATAATCTCAATCTTTTGTATATCACATCTTCTTTATCCATTCATCTGTTGATGGACATCTGGGCTCTTTCCATAGTTTGGCTATTGTGGACATTACTGCTACAAACATTGGGGTGCAGGTGCCCCTTAAAATTCCATTTGTATCTTTGGGGTAAATACCTAGTAGTGCAATTGCTGGGTCGTAGGGTAGCTCTATTTTTAACTTTTCAAGGAACCTCCATACTGTTTTCCAGAGTGGCTGCACCACTTTGCATTCCCACCAACAGTGTAGGAGATTTCCCCTTTCTTTGCATCCTTGCCAACATCTGTCATTTCCTGACTTGTTAATTTTAGTCATTCTGACTGGTGTGAGATGGTATCTCATTGTGGTTTTGATTTGTATTTCCCTGATGCCAAGTGATGTTGAGCATTTTTTCATGTAGGACGATCTGAGGATTAAGGAAACAATTTGCACAGCTGGGAGTGAGAGAACATGGAAGATGCAACATTCAGAGCACTGAATTGGGGGAGGGGAACCCCTTAAGGCCTTGGAGGGGGTGAAACCTGTTTCGTGAAGCAAAGTCAGGAAGACAGAGAACGTGGGAAACAGCCCAGTGGGTTAGGGTTGCACAATAAGCTGCGGTGAGTAGATTCCCCTGGGTCGCATAGGGAGAGATAGCTCCCCTTCCCAGAGGGCATTTGAAAGAGCGTATTTTGTCTCTCAGAGAACCAAAGGCCAGCTGGAACCATTGAGCCGTGCTCATCAGCAGTGTCACAGGTACACACAGAGGGCAGAAAGCCTCTTAACTTCTTGCTGTGAGCCACAACAGGCTCACCGGCTCTGTGTGCACTCTGAGTGGCTGCTTTTCTGCAGCTGAACTGAGCAGAAAGCAGAGACTGGAGCAGATTGCAGATAACCTGGCCGCTGCTTTTTGCTGTTTGCAGCGATAGATTCAAGCCTCTGAGATGGCTTTTCTGGGACAGAAGGGAATAGGGGACAGACAGCCGAAAACCTGGTTCCAGCTTTTTGCTGAGCATTACAATAAACTCTAGCCTCTTCATATGCACTGTGAGACAAATTTTTGGGGATGTGACGGTGTTGGACATGCCTCAAGCCTTTCCTCCAGGGGACGGGAGTGGGCTTGCACCTTACCAGGACCTTTAAAACTTGGAGTTTTGAATCCCAGCCACTAACCAGAGATAAAATACAGGAAATCTGTGGCTTCAGACATGCTGATGGCCTGGGCACATACAGGTTAAAGGTAGTGAACTGACGAAAGTCCGGGGTACAGGAGATTGTTTGCTCTTCTAAGAGGGCTCCTGAACAGTGTGGCTGGGAGTTCCAATCCCCAGGGATAAGAGGGCTGGATGACGCCATTTTCTACCTCCTCCACACCTCCCCACTTTCCTTCCACCAGCACAGTGGGACTTCAGAGAAAAACACAGCACCTCCAGTGGAGTCTGGAGTCCCCTACACTACACTCTGCACCCCAGCACCTGGCAGGGGCATCCTTAAAAGGACAAGTCAGCTTGTGAGCCAGCCCAACAGGCCTGCCCCTCAGAAGACCAACACAGGCCCTTTGTGTGTGCCAAATCTACTGATTAAAGAAAGCTCCAAAACATCACCTTCTGGTGCAAATAGGACCAGGCTTCCCCCCTCTTCTCTTAATACTTTTAAATGTTTAAATTTTTTTTCTATTTATTTTTTATTCTTTATAAACATATATATCTTTTTTTTTCTTGTTTCAGGCTTACCATCTTTTGTTTATTTTTGGTTCGTTTCCTTATTTTTTGGATCAGGCTTATTTTTTTTCTCTTTTCTTCTTCCCTCCACCCTTGTTTCTTATTTTTTAGAATCATCAGTTTATTGTTTGTCTGTTTGTATGCATTTTTGTTCCATTTCCTTTTCTCTTGTCTTGGATCAGGACATGTTTTCCTTTTTCCTTTGCAGACTTAACATGACAAACAAATCAAAGCACACCTATTTAAAGGTCAAAACACTCCCAACTACAAGCAAAGAGGAACTCTGTAGAGGACAAACCAGTGGGAAAGAGCAGCTAAAACACAACAGCAGAGTGTACACAGCATACAGCAGAAACAACTTCCTGAGGTTTCTGTTGTGGTATTTTTGCTGTTTTTTCCATCTTTCTTCTTCTTTTTCTTCTTTCCTCCTTTATTTTCTGGACACAATGAGTAAAAGGAGAAATTCACCACAAAAGAAAGAACAGGAATTAATACAGACTACCAGAGATTTAATCAATACGGATGTAAGTAAAATGTAGAACTAGAACTTAAAGCAATGATTATAAAGATACTAGTTGGACTTGAAAAAGCATAGAAGACACTAGAGAATCCCTTACTATAGAAATAAAAGAACAAATATCTAATCAGGCTGAAATTAAAAATGCTGTTATTGAGATGCAGTCAAACATGGAGGCTTTAGCAATGAGGACAAATGAGGCAGAAGAGTCAGTGATATCGAAGAAAAATAGAAAAGAACCTGAAAAGAAGAGAGAAAAACAACCTTAGGATGACTAAGGGAGACTTCTAGAAATCAGTGATTCCATAAAGCAAAATAAAACCCAAATAGTAGGAGTCCCAAAAGATGAAGAGAGAGAGGGGAAGAAGGTTTCTTTGAACAAATAGTTGAGAACTTCCCTAATCTGGGGAAGGACACAGGTATTCAAGTCCAGGAGGCACAGAGAACCCCCCTCAAAATCAACAAAAATAAGTCGACATAAGAGTGAAGCTTACAAATTTCAGATACAAGGAGAAAATCCCGAAAGCAGCGCGGGATAGGAGGTCCTTAACCTACAAGGGGAGATGCATAAGCCTGGCAGCAGACCTGTCCACAGAGAGCTGGCAGGCCAGAAAGGGAAAAATAGGCAGCCAAGATTACTTTATTCCACCAGGATGTCATTCAGAATAGGAGAGAGGGCACCTGGGTGGCTCAGTCGTTGGGCATCTGCCTTTGGCTCTGGTCATGATCCCAGGGTGCTGGGATCGAGCCCTGCGTCGGGCTCCCTGCTCAGCGGAAGCCTGCTTCTCCCTCTGCCCCTGCTTGTGTTCCCTCTCTCGCTATCTCTCTCTGTCAAATAAATAAAAAATCTTAAAAAAAAAAAAAGAGAAAAGAATAGGAGAGATAAAGAGGTTCAGGACAAACAAAAAATAGAGGAGTTTGTGACCGCTATACAAGCCCTGAAAGAAATACTACAGAGGGTCCTTTGAGTGGAGGGAGAGTCCAAAAGTAACAAAGACCAGAAAGGTACAGAGACAATCTACAGAAACAGAGACTTTCCAGGAAATATAATGGCACTAAATTAAAATCTTTCAATAATTACTCTGAATGTAAATGATCTAAATGCTCCAATCAAAAGATGGGGTATCAGACTGGAAAAAAAATTAAACCTATCAATATGCAGTCTAGAAGAGACTCATTTTAGACACAAAGACACCTCCAGATTGAAAGTGAGGGGGTAGAGAACCATTTACCATGCCAATGGACATCAAAGGAAATTTGGAGTAGCCATCCTTATATCAGACAAACTAGATTTTAAGCCAAAGACTGTAATAACAGATGAAGATGGAAACTGTACAATAATAAAAGGCTCTATTCAACAAGAATATCTAACAATCATAAATATTTATGCCCCTAACTTGGGAGCAGCTAAATATATAAACCACTTAATAATAAAATTAAACATATTCATTGATAATAATATAATAATAGTAGGGGACTTCAACACCCCACTCACAGCAATGGACAGATCATCTAAGCAGAAGATCAACAAGGAAACAAAGGCTTTGAATGACACACTGGACCAGATGGACTTAGATATATTTAGCATCTCATACTAAAGGAACAGAATACACATTCTTCTCAAATGCACATGGAACATTCTCCAGAAGAGATCACATACTGGGTCACAAATCAGGTCTTATCAACTACCAAAAGACTGAGATTATTCCATGCATATTTTCAGACCACAGTGCTTTAAAAATAAAACTCAGTCACAAGAGAAAATTTGGAAGGAACACAAATTCATGGAAGTCAAAGAGCATCCTATTAAGACTGGATGGGTTTGGTGGCATCACAATTCCGGACTTCAGGCTCCATTACAAAGCTGTCATCATCAAGACAGTATGGTACTGGCACAAAATCAGACACATAGATCAATGGAACAGAATAGAGAGCCCAGAAATGGAACATCAACTCTATGATCAACTAATCTTTGACAAAGCAGGAAAGGATGTCCAATGAAAAAAAGTCTCTTCAACAAATGGTGTTGGGAAAATTGGACAGCCACATGCAGAAGAATGAAAGTGGACCATTTCCTTACACCACACACAAAAATAGAATGAAAATGGATAAAAGACCTAAATGTGAGACAGGAATCCATCAAAATCCTAGAAGAGAACACAGGCAGCAACCTCTTCAACCTCAGCTGCAGCAAATTCTTTCTAGACATCGCCAAGGCAAGGGAAGCAAGGGCAAAAATGAACTATTGGGACTTCATCAAGATAAAAAGCTTTTGCACAGCAAAGGAAACAGTCAACAAAACCAAAAGTCAACCGACAGAACGGGAAAAGATATTTGCAAATGACATATCAGATAAAGGGCTAGTATCCAAAATCTATAAAGAACTTATCAAACAACACCCAAAGTACAAATAATCCAATCAAGAAATGGGCAGGAGACATGAACAGACATTTCTGCAAAGAAGACATCCAAATGGCCAAGAGACACATGAAAAAGTGCTCAACATCACTCAGCATCAGGGAAATACAAATCAAAACCTCAATGAGTTACCACCTCACATTAGTCAGAATGACTAAAATTAACAAGTCAGGAAATGACAGATGTTAGTGAGGATGCAGAAAAAGGGAAACCCTCCTACACCATTGGTGGGAATGCAAGCTGGTGCAGCCACTCTGGAAAACAGTATGGAGGTTCCTCAAAAAGTTGAAAATAGAGCTACCCTACAACCAAGCAATTGCACTACTAGGTATTTACCCCAAAGACACAAGTGTAGTGATCCAAAGGGGCACGTGCCCCCAATGTTTGTAGCAGTAATGTCCACAATAGCCAAATTATGGAAAGAGCCTAGATGTCCATCAACAGATGAATGGGTAAAGAAGATGTGGTGTATATATATACAATGGAATATTATGCAGCCATCAAAAATTGAAATCTTGCCATTTGCAATGACATGGATGGAACTAGAAGGTATTATGCTAAAGGAAATAAGTCAATCAGAGAAAGACAATTATCATATGATCTCACTGATATGTGGAACTTGAGAAAGAAGGCAGAGGATCATAGGGGTAGGGCGGGAATAATGAAACAAGACGAAACCAGAGAGGGAGACAAACCATAAGAGACTCTTAATCTCAGGAAACAAACTGAGGGTTGCTGGAGTGGAGGGGGGTGGGAGGGATGAGATGACTGGGTGATGGACATTGGGGAGAGTATGTGCTATGGTGAACGCTGTGAATTGTGTAAGACTGATGAATCACAGACCTGTACCCCTAAAAAAATAACACAATATATGTTAATTAAAAAATAATTAAAAAAAAAAAAACACTTGGGGAAAAAAAAGGAATGGATGGGTTGACCAGGAAATTAAAGATTAAAAAAATACATGGAAACAAATGAAGACTCAACAGTTCAGAACCTTTGGGATGCAGCAAAGGTGGTCCTAAGAGGGAAGTATATAGCAATACAGGCCTACCTCAAGAACCAAGAAAAGCCTCAAATACACAACCTAATCTTAACCTAAAGGAGCTAGGAAAAGAACAATAAATTAAACCTAAATCTATAATAAAGATTAGAGCAGAAATCAATTATATATAAAATCAAATAACAGTAGAATGAATCAACGAAACTAGGAGCTGGTTCTTTGAAAAGATTAATAAGATTGAAAAACCCTTAGCCACACTTATCAAAAAGAAAAAATAAAGGACCCAAATCAACAAAATCATGAATGAAAGAGGAGAGATCACAACCAACACCAAAGAATATAAATAATTATAAGAATATTATGAGCAATTATATGCCAACAAATTAGGCACCCTGGAAGAAATGGATGCATTCCTAGAGATGTATAAACTAACAACACTAAAACAGAAAGAGAAAACCTGAACAGACCCATAACCACTAAGGAAATTGAAGCAGTAATGAAAAATCTCCCAACAAACAAGAGCCCAGGGCCAGATGGCTTCCAGCAGAATACTACCAAACATTTATTTTTTTTTTAAGATTTTATTTATTTATTTGAGAGAGAGAGAGAGAGAACATGAGCAGGGTGGGGGAGGAACAGAGGTAGAAGGGGAAGCAGACTCCCCACTGAGCAGGAAGCCCAACAATGGGGCTTGATCCCAGGACCCAAGCTGAAGGCAGATGCTTAACCAACTGAGCCACTTAGGTTCCCCATCTACCAAACATTTAAGAAGAATTAACACCTATTCTTCTGAAACTGTTACAAAAAATAGAAATGGAAGGAAAACTTCCAAACTCATTCGATGAGGCTGACATTAATGTGATCCCCAAACCAAAGACCCCACCAAAAAGAATTACAGACCAATATCCCTGATGAACATGGATGCAAAAATTCTCACCAAGATACTATCCAATAGGATCCACAGTATATTAAAAGGATTGTTCACTACGACCAAGTGGGATTTATTCCTGGCCTGCAGGGGTGGTTCAACATCCACAAATCAATGTGATATACCACATTAAAGGACAATAAAAGGACGAGAATCATATGCTCCTCTCAATTGATGCAGAAAAAGCATTTGATAAAATACGTCATCCTTTCTTGATTAAAACTCCCCACAGGATAGGGATAGAGGGAACATATCTCAGTATCATAAGCTATATACAAAAGACCCACATCGAATATCATCCTCAGTGGGGAAAAACTGAAAGCTAGTCCCCTAAGGTCAGGAACACGACGGGGATGCCCACTCACCAAGGTTGTTCTACATTGTAACTGGGAGTCCTAGCCTGAGTGACCAGACAACAAAAAGAAATAAAAGGTATCCAAATCAGCAAAGAAGTCAAACTCTCATTCTTTGCAGATAATATGATACTCACTGTAGAAAAAACAAGACTCCACCAAAAAATTCCTAGAACTGATACAGGAATTCAGCAACGTTGCAGGATATAAAATCAAGGCACAGAGGTCAGTCATATTTCTATACACTAAGAATGAGGCAAAAGAAAGAGAAATCAATGAATCGATCTTATTTACAATTGTACCAAAACCCAGAAGATATCTAGAAATAAACCTAACTAAAGACATAAAGGATCTGTACTCTGAAAACTATGAATAACTTATGAAAGAAATGGAGGAAGACACAAAGAAATGAAAAATAGTCCATGCTCATGGAAGAATACTGTAAAATGTCTGTGCAACTCAAAGCAATCTACACATTCAATGCAGTCCCTATCAACATACTATCAGCATTTATCACAGAGCTGGAACAAACAATCCTAAAATTTGAATGGAAAATAAAGACTGCAAACAGCCAAAGCAATGTTGAAAAGAAAACAAAAGCTGGAGGCATCACAATTCTGGACTTAAAGCTATATTACAAAGCTGTAATCATCCAGACAGTATGGTAGTGGCACAAAAACAGACACATAGATCAATGGAACAGAATAGAGAACCTAGAAATGGACCTTCAACTCTATGGTCAACTACTCTTTGACAGTAAAGCAGTAAAGAATATCCAATGGAAAAAAGGCAGTCTCTTTAAAAAATGGTGTTGAGAAAATGGACAGCCACGTGCAGAAGAATGAAACTCAACCACTTTCTTACACAAAATAAATTGAAATGGATGAAAGACTTAAATGTGAGACAGGAATCCATCAAAATCCTAGAGAACACAGGCAGTAACCTCTTCAACCTTGGCTGCAGCAACTTCTTGCTAGACACATCTCCAAAGGCAAGGGAAACAAAGGCAAAAATGAACTACTGGGACTTCATCAGGATAAAAAGCTTTTGCATAGCAAAGGAAACAGTCGACAAAACTAAAAGGCAACCTACAGAATGGGAGAAGGTATTTGCAAATGTCTTATCAGATAAAGGGATAGTATCTAAAATCTATAAAGAACTTATCAAACTCAACACCCCAAAAAACAAAAACTCCAGTGAAGAAATGGGTGGAAGACATGAACAGACATTTCTCCAAAGAAGACATACAAATGGCCAAGAGACACATGAAAACATGCTCCACATTACTTGGCATCAGGGAAATACAAATCAAAACCACAATGAGATACCACCTCACACCAGTCAGAATGGCTAAAATTAACAAGACAGGAAAGAACAAATGTGGGCAAGGATGCAGAGAAAGGGGAACCCTCTTACACTGTTGGTGGGAATGCAAAGTGGTACAGCCACTCTGGAGAACAGTATGGAGGTTCCTTGAGAAGTTAAAAATAGAGCTACCCTATGACCCAGCAACTGCACCACCTAGTATTTATCCAAAGGATACAAACAGTGATTTGAAGGGGCTCATGCACCCAAATATTTATAGCAGCAATGTCCACAATAGCCAAACTATGTAAAGAGCCCAGTTATCTATAGACATATATCTAATGGAATATTAATATATAGAATAATATTCCATTATATATCATTATATATATGTGTGTGTATGTATAATAGAATATTATCAGCCATTAAAAGAATGAAATTTTTCCATTTGCAACGACATGGATGGAAGTAGAAGGTATTATGCTATGGGAAATAAGTCAGTTAGAGAAAGACAAATACCATATACTTTCACTCATGTGTGGAATTTAAAAAACAAAACAGATGAACATAGGGGAAGGGAAGGAAAAATAAAGTAGGATGAAAACAGAGTTAAGCCAACCATAAGAAATGCTGTACTGTAGGAAACAAACTGAGGGTTGCTGCAGGGTAGGTGGGTGGTGGAATAGGATTAATTGGGTGATGGGCATTAAGGAGGGCACTTGATATAATGAGCACTGAGTGTTATATGCAACTGATGAATGACTAAATCCTACCTTTGAAACTAATTAAAAAAAAAGCAAGAAAAAAAAATAGACAACTGGAGCCATCAAGAAACAATGGTAAACCTAGGGAAGGGAGAAAAAAGAATTTTCCAGAATTAGGATTTTCATAACTGTCAGTTTGAAAAAAAGATTACAAGGCTTACCAAGAAACTGTGATAAATATAACTACATAAATAATATTGGTTTATAACTACTATTTTTGTTTATGTAATTTAAAAGACAACTGCACAAAATAATACAATAATTCTATATTAATGGGGACATAATACACAAAAATGTAATTTGTAACAACACCACAAAGTGGGAGAGAGGCTGGAGCTTTATAGGAACGTTTTTGTATACTATTAAAACTAAGTATCAATTCAATCCATGTTGTTATAAATTTATAATGTTAATTATAATCACCAGAATAATCTGTAAGTAAAAACTTAAAAACATACAGAAAAGGAAACAAGGAGGGATTTCAAATGGCGTATTATCAAAATTGATTAAATACAAAAGAAAACAGTTCTGGAATAATTCAGGGGAAAAAGATGATACTTATAGAAATCAAATAGAAGAATGACAGAAGTGCTTCCTAATCACTTGAAATGTGAATGAATTAGACTCATTAATTCAAAGAAAGATATTGGCAGAATGGATTATAAAAGCACAATCCAATTATATACCATATACAGGTGGATCATTTTAGAGCCAAAGTGACAGATTAAAGTTAAAAAAAAAAAAAACAGAAAAATATATTCATGCACTAGTAACCAACAGAAGCTGGCATGGCTACTAATATCAGAAAATAGACTTTGTGTGAGATACCCCCCCCAAAAAAACCACAGACCACAATTTCAATAATGGAGAGACAGAACATCTAGACAAAAGAACAATAAGGAAATAGAGGGCTTGAACAGCACTATAAACCAACTAGACCTACAGACATATAGAACACTCCACCCAACAAAAGCAGAACACATATTCCTCTAAATGTACCCAGAGCATTCTCCAGGATAGACCACATGTTAGGTACCAAACAAATCTCAGGATATTGAAAAGATTGAAATCTTGCAAAATATTTTCTCTGACTAAAATGCAATGAAGCTAGAAATCAATTCCTTCTTTAGAAGGAAAAGTGGAAAATTACAAATACTTGGAAATTAACACACTCTTAAAACAATGGAGTCAAACATGAAATCACAAAAGGAAATCAGAAAATACTTTGATACAAATGAAAACAAAAACACAATATGACAAAACAATGCAGCAAAAACAACAGTTACACGTAACACCTAAATTAAAAAAATAAAGATGGCGGGTATTCATCCTTTCTGATGCCTTTTACATCAACATGGATGGGACTGGAGATTATGCTAAGTGAAATAAGTCAAGCACAGAAAGTCAATTATCATATGGTTTCACTTATTTGTGGAACATAAGGAATAGCATGGAGGACATCAGGAGAAGGGAGGGAAAAATGAAGGGGGGAAATCAGAGGGAGAGATGAACCATGAAAGACTATGGACTCTGAGAGACAAACAGGGTTTTAGAGGGGAGAGGGTGGGGGGATGGGTTAGCCCGGTGATGGGTATTAAGGAGGGCACGTACTACATGGAGCACTGGGTGTTATACGAAAACAATGGATCATGGATCACCATATCAAAAACTAATGATGTATGTATGGTGACTAACATAATAAAATTAAAAAAAAATAAAATAAAATAAAAAAAAGATGGCGGGACACCTGGGTGGCTTAGTCATCTAAGCATCTGCCTTAGGCTCAGGTCATGATCCCAGGGTCCTGCGATCGAGTCCTGCATCAGGCTCCTTGCTCGGTGGGGACCCTGCTTCTCCCTCTGCTTGCCACTACCCCTGCTTGTGAGCTCTTTCTCTCTCGCTCTCTCTCTCTCAGGAATAATAAAATCTTAAAAAAAAATAAAGATGGCAAATGAATAACCTAAGTCCACACCACAAGGAACTAAAGAAAAAACAGCAAACTAAACCCAAAGCTAGAAAATTAATGAAATAATAAAAGTTAAAGCACAGATAAATGAAATAGAGTATAGAAAAATAACAGAGAATCGACAAAGCAAAAGTTGGTTCTTTGAATATGTCAACAAAATTCTCATGCTTTCTTTTAGACGAAAAAAAAAAGACAACAGGGGCGCCTGGGTGGCTCAGTCGTTAAGCGTCTGCCTTGGGCTCAGGTCATGACCCCAGGGTCCTGGGTTCGAGCCCCACATCGGGCTCCCTGCTCAGCAGGAAGCCTGCTTCTCCCTCTCCCACTCCTCCTGCTTGTGTTCCCTCTCTTGCTGTGTCTCTGTCAAATAAATAAATAAGATCTTAAAAAAAAAAAAGACAACACAAATAACTAAAATCAGAAAGTGAGGATAATATCAACCTTACAGAAATAAAAATACTAACATGTTAAATAACCTAATTAAAAAGGATAAATTCTTAGAAATATTAAATTACCAAAATTGAGTCAAGAAGAAATAGAAAGTCTAAACTGTTTGGCTATTTTGGATATTACTGCTATGAACACTGGGGTGCATATGCCTCTTCTTTTCACTACCTCTGTAGCCTGGTGATGAATATTAAGGAGGGCATGTGTTGTAAGGAGCACTGGGTGTTACACGCAAACAATGAATCATGGAACACTACATCAAAAACTAATGATGTACTGTATGGTGACTAACATAACGTAAGAAAAAAAAAAAGTCTAAATAGATCCATATATAGTAAGATTGAATTAGCATCAAAACCTCCCAACAGAGACCTGAAACCATAAAACTCCCAGAAGAACACAGGCAGTAATCTCTTTGCACTGGCCAAAGAAACATTTTTTTCTAAATATGTCTCCTGAGGCAAGGAAACAGAAGCAAAGATAAAGTATTGGGACTACATCAAAATAAAAAGCTTTGCACAGCAATGGAAACAACAAAATGCAAAGGCAACCTCCTGAATGGGAGTAGATATTTGCAAGTGATATATCCAATAAGGGGTTAATAACCAAAATGTACATAAGTCAACACCAAAAAGCCCAAATAATCCAATTAAAAATGGGCAGAGGACCTAAATAGACATTTTTCCAAAGACAACTTACAAATGGACAATAGACACATAAGATACTCAACATCAGTGATCACTAGGGAAATGTAAATCAAAACCACGAGATATCACCTCATACCTCTCAGAATGGCTAATATCAAAAACACAAGAAACAAGTGTTGGCTAGGAATGTGGAGAAAAAGGAACCCTTGTGCACTGTTGGTGGGAATGCAAACTGGTGCAGCCACTGTGGAAAACAGTATGGAGGTTCCTCAAAAAATTAAAAATAGAATTACCTCATGATCCAGTAATTCCACTATTGGGTATGTACCTAAAGAAGATGAAAACACTAATTTGAAAATATATATGCACCCGTTTTTTTTTTTTTTTAAGATTTTATATTTTATTTGTTTGACACAGACAAAGCGAGAGGGAGAACACAAGCAGGGGGAGTGGGAGAGGGAGAAGCAGGCTTCCCATTGAGCAGGGAGCCCGATGCGGGGCTTGATCCTAGGACCCTGGGATCATGACCTGAGCCGAAGGCAGACGCTTAACGACTGAGCCACCCAGCATTACTTACAATAGCCAAGGTAAGGAAGCAGTTCAAGTGTTCATTGACTGATGAATGGATAAAGATGTCTCTCTCTCTCTCTCTCTCACACACACACACACACACACACACACACACACACACACACTGAATATTACTCAGCCATAAAAAAGAAATTTTGCCATGTGCAACAACATGGATGGACCTAGAAGGTATTATACTAAGTGAAATAAATCAGTCAGAGAAAGACAAATACCATATGATTTCACTCACATGTGGAATTTGAGAAACAAAACAAAGAGAAAAGACAAAAAAAAAAAAACAACCCAGACTTTTTTTTAAGTTTTATTTATTTTATGAGAGAGAGAGAGAGAAAGCACAAGCAGGGGGAGAGGCAGAGGAAGAAGCAGGCTCGCTGCTCAGGGAGCCCGATGTGGGGCTTGATCCCAGGACCCTGAGATCATGACCTGACCCGAAGGCAGATGCCTAACCAACTGAGCCACCCAGGCACCCCCAAAAAACCCCAGACTCTTAAATACAGAAAACTGGTGGCTACCAGAGGGGAGGTGAGTGTGGGGGGGAGGGTGAAATAGAAAAAGGGGATCAAGAGTATACTTACCTTGATGAGCATGGAGAAATGTATAAATTGTGGAATTGGGTGCCTGAGTGGTTCAGTCAGTTAACCATCTGCCTTTGGCTCAGGTAATGATCTCAGGACCCCAGGATTGAGCCCCGCATTGGGCTCCCTGCTCATCAGGGAGTCTGCTTCTTCCTCTCCTTCTCCTTCTGCCTCTCCCCTGGCTTGTGCTCGCTCTCTCTCAAATAAATAAATAAAATCCTTAAAAAAAAAAGAATTGTGGAATCACTATATTGTACACCTGAAACTACAATAACACTGTATGTTAATTATACTTCAATTAAAAAAAAAAAAGAAAAACAAGACAAAAATAAATGCAAAAAAATCTCCTAACAAAGAGCTGCCCAACACCTAGATGACTTCATTGGTGAACTTTATAAAACACTTAAGAGTTAACACCAATCCTGGGACACTGGGTGGCTCAGTCGGTTAAGCATCTGACTCTTGATTTCGGTTCTGGTCATGAACTCGGGGTTGTGAGATTGAGGTCCATGTTGGACTCCACACTCAGCATGGAGTCTGCTTGGGAGTCTCTCTCTCTCCAACCTGCCCCCCACCCCGTACACACACACACACACACACACACACACACACACACACACACACACACACACTCTAAAATAAATTTTAAAGTCTTAAAAAAAAGTTAACACCAATCCTTCTCAAACTTCTCTAAAACATATCTGAGAAGTTAAAATGTGCTAACTCATTTGAAAAGACCATTATTACCCTGATACCAAAGCCAGACAGAGGTTCCACAAGAAAACTAGAAACCAATATCCCTTATGAACTCTGATTCAAAAATTCTCAACAAAATACTAGCAAACAGAATCCAACAGCAGAGTAAAAGGATTACTCACCATGGCCAAGCAGGATTTATCCCCGCAATGCTGGGATGGTTCAACACCTAAATATCAATCATTATAATTCACATTCATAAATGAAGGTAAACCACAAGTTCATCTCAATTAATGCAAAAAAAGCATTTGACAACACTCTACGATGATAAAAATCTCAGCAAACTAAGAACAGAAGGGAACTTTATCAACATGATAAAAGGACATTTATGTAAATGTCCCACAGCTGAGAAGATACTCAACGGTGAGAGATGAAAATGTCCCCCTAAAGACGAGGAACAAACAAGGATGCCCGCTTTTACCATTGTTACTCAACATTGTATTAGATGTTCCAGGCAGAGCAATTAGGCAAGAAAAAAGAAATAAAAGCAAATTAGAAAAGAGGAAGTTAAACTATTATCAGATGATGTGATCCTACATATAGAAAACCCCAAAAATCTTCTTGATATTATTCATATTTCCTTATAATCAGTACAGATGTCTTATTTCCTGGTTTCCAAACAAAGATCTTTACTCAGCTAAGAATCACAGGGTTGCTGTTTGGAGACAAGATATGGCTTAGACATGTAGTCCCCCATGTGTAATGAGATCATTTATCATCCTGAGCAGTAGTGCAAATGTCTCTGAAAGCTGTATACAGTGACCTTTTACCACGTTCTCATGGGTTTGGATACAATTTCAAGCAGACAGCTTTGAAACTGGATTCTGATACACAGTCATCTTGTAACAATGAACTTTTACTGACATGAAAAATAGTCATTAAAAAACAGGGTTTCCCATAACATGGGGATGTAGTCAGTACATCCCACATTATCAAGACACAAGCAAAAATGGTTAATTTGTTGTTAAACAATATATTATAATCAACACCAAGGTAGTTTGTTTTGGTTGTTTTTGTGTTTAGCAAAAAATATTTACTAGATCATGTGTATACTGGATTTTCACATACATGATCACTTATTTTTTTTTTTTTTAAAGATTTTATTTATTTATTTGAGAGAGAGAGAGAATGAGAGATAGAAAGCACGAGAGGGAAGAGGGTCAGAGGGAGAAGCAGACTCCCTGCTGAGCAGGAATCCCGATGCGGGACTCGATCCTGGGACTCCAGGATCATGACCTGAGCCGAAGGCAGTCGCTTAACCGACTGAGCCACCCAGGCGCCCTCACTTATTTTTCTTTTGAGATGAAATTTCTTTGGTTTAATATAATACCATTTGTTGAGAATATAATCGTTTATTTTTAATATCATAATGCATTCAACCTGTATTTATCAGAATGACTTTGTCGAGTAGTATAATGAATTATTTCATGAGGTGAACATTTTGTTTCTGAAACTATACTACTTTGGGAAAAAATTTAAATGTTTCATATTCCTAAGATGATTATTTTTCAAAAGCATACAAGAATCTCCAAATATAAATGTCTAAAGAAACAATAACAAAAAGCTCAGAGCCAACCTGAAATCAGTTCAGGTGCATGCAGGATTAGATGAGGGGTGGGGATTCTGTGAAGAAAAGGAAGCCATTTCTGTGTTTCATAATTTGATCTTGCTGTTTTAGAATGCATGTTTTCTCTCCAAATAAGGAATTCATTTCCATAGGGTTTTGTGTGTTTGTTTTTTCCTAGAATTGAAAAGCTCTGAGCTATCCCTATCATCATACTTGTAAGTCTTGAAGTTAGAAATTCTGAGTCTGGGATGCCAGGCACTTTTATCTATCTTCTTATTGTGGATATGAGTAGCAAAAGTGAGTGCTAAGACCAAGGTTTCTTATCTCTCCTAAACACCTTCTCTTCTAGAGAACAAATCTATCATAAAATGTCTAAAATATAAGAGAATAAAATGAAAGAAAATAGCCTAGAAAAATATCCTAAAATATCAAAAGCAATCATTTCTAGATGTTATAAGCCATATCATTCATGATTATTCCCGTACTAATATAATGTAACATCTTATCATTTATGTTTTTGGCTTTACTCTTATAAAATCTTAATGATGAAGTCTTCTGGGTGTTATTTCCAATGTGTCATAATTACTAATGAGAATACTGCATGGGATGTTCATACTTACACCATTTATTAAGATAGCTGGTTTATATAAGTCATAGCATTTATAATATGCTATATTCTTGATTTAATGCTTGTATGAGCCTAGATATATATTTTCCCACTTTGTCCATTATAATCCTAACCTAATCTTTGTTTATAAACTAATCATTCATTCATACCAATATTCACTTATTCATCATGATCTTGATTAAACTCTTGCTACAAGACTTTACCACTAAATAGATTTCTTCTCTTCAGTGCTTCTGGAAAATCAGCACATTGATGGCTGTAGATGGAAGTTTAGGAGTTTTGTTTTTTTTTTTAAAGATTTTATTTATTCATTTGAGAGACAGAAGAGAGGGAGAGCATGAGCAGGGGAGAGAGGCAGAGGCAGAGGGAGAAGCAGGCTCCCCGCTAAGCAGAGAGCCCAACCTGGGGTTCAATCCCAGGACCCTGGGATCATGACCTGAGCTGAAGGCAGATTCTTAACCATCTGAGCCACCCAGGTGGCCCAAGTTTAGGAGATTCTTTGAACACTTTCATGCTTTTTATCTGCTGACTTGCACAGTTCTTCACATCCAGGGCTCCCATCCTATCCAAGTTCTGCCAAGAATGTTGGGGTCTGTTGCCTGGTCAATCAAGCACTTTACTTGAGCCTCTTCTGACAGTCCACTCTCTGGTTGTTGGGCACGGATGTTGTGATCTTTGCTTCCTCGTGCTACAGCCACATAATCTCCAAAGGCAAGTGCCTTCTCATGGCCCAGGAACAGCTCATCACTGGAAAAAAGATTAAGCAAATACAAAAACATGAACCATTCATTATTTTTCCTTTGTTCCCTGCATTCCTAGCTATCCTACACAAACATTCCCTCTCTCATCACTTATAGAATATTTTCTGTGGCTTAAAACCTTGAAATCAAGAGACTGGATTTGTAGGAACATGAATAATGTTGCTATTAACATTTGTCTACAGGTGCCTGGCTGGCTCAGTTGGTAGGGCATGTGACTGTTAATCTCAGGGTTATGAGTTAGAGCGCCACGTTGGGGGTAGAGATTATTTTTTAAAAATAAACAAAGCTCAGCTAATAAAAATTCTAACAGAATTAAAAAATATATATGTTAAAAAATTTGTCTACAAGTTTTTGTGTAAATGTACACTTTCATTTCTCTTTGGTGTGTACCTAGGAGTGGAATTACAGGGCCAAGTGGTAATTCTATATTTAACTTTTTAAGAAACTGCCAGACTGTTTTTCATAGCAGCTGCATCATTTTACATTCATATTAGCAACATACAAGGGCTCTAATATCTCCACATTCTTCGCAACATGTGCTGTATTTCATTTTCTAAAAAGATTTATTTCAGAGACAGAGAGAGTACAGGGGGAGGGGTAGAGGAAGAGGGAGAGAGAGAAACCTAAGTAGACTCCGTGCTTAGTGCAGAGCCTGACTTGGGGCTTGATCTCACAAACCTGAGATCATGACCTGAGCTGAAACCAAGAGTCAGATGCTCAACCAGCTGCCACCCAGGTGGCCCAAATTCCATTTTTTTAATTATAGCCATTCTAGTGGGTGTGAAGTGGTACCTCTCTTTGTATTTCTCTGATGACTAATAATTTTAAGTATCTTTCTATATGCTATATGCTATATGCTACTTGGCCATTTATATACCTTCTTTAGAGAAATGTCTGCTCAAATCCTTTGGTAATTTTTAAATTGGGTTGTGTTTTTTTTTTTTAAGATTTTATTTATTTATTTGAGACAGAGAGAATGAGAGAGAGAGAGAGAGAGAGAGAGAGAGCACATGAAAGGGGGGAGGGTCAGAGGAAGAAGCAGACCGTCCGCCGAGCAGGGAGCCCGATGCGGGACCCGAGCCAGGGACTCCAGGACCACGACCTGAGCCGAAGGCAGCCACCCAACCAAAGAGCCACCCAGGCGCCCGGGGTTGTTTGTCTTTTTATTGAGTTCTAAAAGTTTTTTTTAATGTATTATACAAGTCCCTTGACTTTCAAATATTTTCTCCCATTTTGTGGGGTTGTCTTTTTACTTTCTGGATGGTATCCTGTGAAGCACAAAACTTTTAAGTTTTGATGAATTTACCTTTTTTTTTTCTTTTCTTGTTTGTGCTTTTTGGTGTTGTACCTAAAAATGACAGATGTCATTGCCAAATCCAGGCCATGAAGATCAATCCCTGTACTTCTTTTGAATATTTTATAGTTTTAGCTCTTATGTTTAGGTCTTTGATCCATTCTGCATTAATTTTTGTGTATGGTGTGAGATAGGGATCCACTTTTGTTCCTTTGCCAGAGCCATTTATTGGAAAGACCATTCATACGCTGAACAACTGAACACAGATTGCCATTTACTATTACTTAATTGTAAAGTCCAACTTTTTTCCCTCTTGTGAAACATTTCTATAAATTTGTTTGCTTTAGACCTCAACAAGAAAAAATTTTGAAGCTAACCTAAAGGCTAACCCAGTGTGGATTCTTGTCCAATAAGTCCATACTACATTCTCTACATCTGTGTGCTATGCACATCAAGATAGCATTTTGTCCTAAAAAGGACAAAAGCAAATTTAGAATCTAAATCTCCTCTTATATACAAAAATGTTATTGTAATTGCCTAAAAATGCTCCTGCTGGGGGTGCCTGGGTGGCTCAGTTGGTTAGGCATCTGCCTTCGGCTCAGGTCATGATTTCAGGGTCCTGGGACTTAGCCCCATGTCAGGCTCCCTACTCAGTGGGGGAGTCTGCTTCTCCCTCTGTCTCCCACCTCCCACCCCTGCCCCAGTTTGTGCTGGCTCTCTAATAAATAAATAAAATCTTAAAAAAAAAATGCTCCCACTGTTCCTCACACTGGTACAGGTTATTCCAGATACTGACCTGAAGACTGCGCCAAGAGGGCAGAAGCCAAGTACAGAGCATTCAGAGATACAGACCCTGCCCAGCCTTGGAGAAGTCAACCTCCTTAAGCCATGCTTTTTTCATTTGTAAAATGAGGATAATAATGCTAACATCATGCTAAATGGAAAGTATTCAGGACTTTATATATTAGTAATTCTTCAGTAAATAGCAGCATGTTGGTGTTTTTTTTCTTCACAAATAACCATCTTACCAAGTAATAACTGCTGGGTTGGCACCTGCTAACTTTCTCTTAGCATAATGTATTTTTTGCCGGGGATACCAATTTTTTTCAGTTACATTTATTTCTTGAATCCATGATCCTCCTTTTTTTAGCATTTTCTGTTCAAAATTCTGAAAAGAACATGATGTTCTCTGCTTATTATAACAGTTTATATGATCACATCCAAACAGATTGAACAAGTAATGATTTTAAAATAAGTATCTTTAACTGGAGAGAGCTTTATAGCTTTTTATACACATTCTAATAGTACTACATATAACTGTGACAATGACAGTGAGGGACTGCAGTTATGTATCACACCCTATCAAGGATGCCATCACTAAACTTCATTCTTTTGGGGCTATATTATAAAGAACCTCAACATTTAAGAAAGCACTATGTGTCAAATCAAGGAACCTCACGTGGAACTGATTTTAAGCTAAAAGTTGTCTCAGAAATCAGACTCACCACCAATTAACTCCTTCTTAGAAATATACTCATTTGAAACAACAGTTTTCTCCAAATGAAGATTATGTCTCTTACCTGGTTTTCAGGCCAACTGCCCCCAAATGTTAATTTTAAGAAATACTATATAAAACAATGTAAATATTTTAATAAATACAATCTAATGTATTTCCATCATACAATAAGAGATGCCAGATCAGTCCTTGGTATACTGTAATAAAAATAAAAAGTGCATATAAACAAGCCTACTTTCCAGTCGAAGGAAGGTTCCTTTACAAACACATCCATGGTGTTAGTAAGCAGGTCAGAGTGTGAGCGGAAGGCTCTCAGTGCATGCACCATGACACTGGACATAACGCCTGCTTCTTTCATTGGTAACATCAGATTGATAAACTGGCGAGTCAGACGAAAAGGCATCAACTCAGGGACGGGCAGAAACTAAAGAGAAAAAAATAATGTACGAGAAGGAGAATATATAAACTAGAAATCTCAAAAGAAAAGGCACAAAGCATCATTCCACAGATAGTTATTATTCACAGTTAGTGAATAATTCACAGCTGGTAAAAATATGAACTCTTCTTTTCTTGGAATTAGCTACACAGATGTGAATCCACTGTGCCCAAATCAACACAATCATCTTTGCAATGCACAAACCTATGTGTGTAGGACCACACAGCCTGCACGGATTTACAAGTACAACTGAGAACATTCAGTGTTTAATGTCACAGGAAAGATTTATATTGTATCACATCTTGTGGAAGACATTTAGATTAAGGGGCTTCATAAAACCTCCTTATAGTCTTCCCTTTTAAGATTTTATTTATTCGACAGAGAGAGTGAGAGAGTACAAGCAGGGGGAGCAGTAGAGGAAGAGGGAGAAGCAGGCCTCCCGCTGAGCAGGGAGCCTAATGCGGGGCTCGATCCCAGGACCCTGAGATCATGACCTGAGCAGAAGGCAGATGGCTCAACCATCTGAGCCACCCAGGTGCCCCTAGTCTTCCCTTTTTATAGGAACACATTTTATTCTTGGCTTTGATTATATAATTCATCATTACACCTTCTCTAACCTGTTTGAACAAGGCCAAAACAAAGTTGAGATTATCCCTTATTCTGCAAGAATATCAAATTTAATGACCATGACAAACCAAGCTATTTGATGTGTCATTTCTTCCTTAAAGACCATCCAATTTCCAGAAAGTCCTATGACTATGGTTCTAAATCAGCCAAGAACGAGAGCAAGGTGAGCATACCTGAGTAGCTGATCCAAATGCATGTCCAAAGTCGATTCCAATCATTCCACCTGTATCCATGCTTACCATGAAATTGTTCAGATGTCTGTCTCCAATGCCCAGAATCCAGTGGCTGATGCACATAAGAGCATGAGAGCTGGCAAAGTGGGAGCGAAGTGCCAGGAAGGCCTCAGGGCCTGTGCTTATCTTCAGAAAGGCCCGCCTGAGGGAGGGAGACATGATCTCTGTAGTCTCTGCTACGCCACCAACTGGTTTGTAGTCAGAAGGATACTTACTTTAAGAGATCAGCTGGCACTTTACTTTCTCTCCTTCTAAAAGATGTGACTGTTTCAGAACGACTAGCTGCCCTATAATTTAATAATAGGAAATGCCTAATTAGAACAAATTTTTATGACTTGAGATTTAAAATTTAAAATTATTTATATTGAAGTATCAAATAATTAGGTTTTGATGATCTGAGGCAAAACTTTTTTTTTTTTAAGATTTTATTTATTTATTTGAGAGAGAGAGAGAGCATGAGAGAGAGAGAACACAAGCAGAGCGGGAGGGGTAAAGGGAGAAGAAGCAGCAGACTCCCGCTGAGCAGGGAGCCTGATGTGGGGCTTGATCCCAGGACCCTGGTATCACAACCTGAGCTGAAGGAAGACTCTTAACTGACTGAGCCACCCAGGTGCCTGAGGCAAAACTTTCTAAGAAACAAAAGTAACACGCTACTTTGAGAAGAATTAACTAGTTAGTAAAAAGGAAAATCAAAACAAAACTTACTTAAACATTGACATGTAAGCGCCAACATCGTATTTCCCAGACATCTTTGTCAGCCAGTCTCTATATTCACATGGTGGTGCTTTGGGATCACTAACAAGTAGGAAAAAGGGAATCAGCACTAGGAAGATATTTAGCATTATAATGATTTCAGTGGCAAAGATCACCAAGAATTCTTTGAAAAATAGTGAAGAGTCAGGGAAAGAAATATGACTTTTAATCATATTTAATATTAACACTGACCCCATGGCTACTCTGGATCTAGAATCTTAATATATCATTATTCATTCTTAGTTACTCCTAAAGAAACCAAAGCTATTTCCTATGCAAAAATTCAGGCACAAAATGATCAGATACAATAAATTTCCACTTCATACAGACAGGAACAAGATGAACTAAATGTGAGTGTTTATGATCCAGGCATATGGTTCTAAAACTCTGGTAGTGGAAAAAAAACATAGCAAAAAGATGACAGCACAGCATGCAACTTACTTAGAGTAGGCAAGAAGTGATAAGCCATACTACTACAAACTAAAAGGCCATAAATTATGTGTTGAAGAGGGATGAAGTCTGTTTTTGGATTGCCACACTTTTTCTTCACCATTTCCAATATGCAGATACATACAAAATCCATACTAAATACAATAAGATATTTTCTTAAATGACAATGGCTTTGAATTGAATTTAGAAAGCTGTTTTTAGTAATACTTCACAGACAAAAGGCATATTGGGCTGTTGGAAACATGTGTTTGTATGTTCGGCCACTTTGGGGTTTGTCAAAAGCTTTAATAAGTCTTCCTAAAAAGAAATCTAAAGATAAAACTATTTCACAAAGTTAGTAGTTCAATCACTTAAAGTGAATCTTTTCTGAGTTGCTACTAAGTTAATTTCACAATACAGCTTTCCACTTCAGTCTAAATTCTCTCCAAGTTTCATTTGGGATGAAAATCTAAGTTGGAAAACTGCAACATGTAAATTAAGTAAAAAGTAGCAATGATTTTACTAATAGGGGCTGGAAGTGCCTTGTTTTAAAAAGGTAGTGGGAAGTAATTTATACACTTCTGTATTTGAAAAGCACTTTAAACTCCATCGATACCTATGTTTACTTTATGTATTTTACATTATTACCCCATCTTAGAAATGGAGGCATGGGAACAAAGGAAAGGCAAGTCACCTTTTCAAGATTCCTACTGTAAGTCAGAACCACTTTAAGTTAGCACTGAAGTGAGTGAGATCTGGACTTCCTGACTCCACAAAGTACTGTCCATCAGTTTCCCTGTCTTCCAGGGAACTCAGAAACAACTGTAGGCAAAGGACTCAAATGACTGAAATTAAAAGTTCATAAACACAGCCTTATTTAGCAGGAGCAAGAGTTTGATAAGAATATGCTTAATTTTACAGAAATCATTTTTGACTGATGAGAAATTTTGCTCCTATGTAAATACTTTCAAGACAGAACAGAGTACAACGAAGAGAAACAGGTCTTGAAGCTATTTATCGCCATTTCCTCTTCCCTCATCCAATAGTTAGTCATCAAAACTTGTCAACTCCTTCAAAATGTCTTTCAATGTTGTCCTTATCTTTCTTTACAGAAACAAAAAACAAAAAACAAAACCCTTTCTGATTAAAAATATATGTTCATTGTTGAAAACTTGGAAAATATAAAAGGATAAAGAAAAATAAAGAGCACCAATACCATGACTTAGAATTAATCACTAATAATCCTAGCTAGCCCACTTACATGCTGAGCAGCCTAGGACAATTTACATAACCTTTCTGGGCCTTAACTTCCTCATCTGTACAAAGATGTTAGTAAGTTGTCGTTTTTGTAAGAAAGAAATTACTTTATACACATTAAGAACGGAGAATACTGTCTAGCCACAGAAAATGTTTATCAAATGTTAGCTGCTAATCTTATTATTTATTTTTTTTCCTTCAAGATTTTTGTTGTTGTTGCAAAGCTAATACTTTTTTTTTTCAATGTGGTAAAAATCTATGTAGTTACTGTGTGGAACCCTCTACTCCATTTAGTTTATTCACCCAGCCAGAGGTGGACAAAAGAACTAACCAGGGTGTGGCTCAGAGCCCCAAATTAGAAGGAACCCAGAAATGTCACTGGAAACACGAGGTAGAGGAAACTTAATATAAAACAACATTACTCAGGGAGATTATGACTGGGGAGTAACAGGCTTGCAGGATGTGTCTGGACAGAGCTGAAGGAGGAGTATTTAGGTTCCACATCACCTTGTATAAGCAGTTTTCTCCTCTCGTGACATGTTACTCAAAAGAAAGTCCTTCAAGGTAAAAGTATTTTCAATCCATTCAATTAGTCCTAATCTGAAAAGGAGAATAAATAGTTTATGAACACAAATCTAAACTGTTCTTTCTTCACTAGAAAAAAGTTCTGTAGAATCAAAGCAGAACAGAGTTCTTCATGTCAGTTCTTCATTTACCTTCTCCACATTAAATTTGAAAATCATAGGTTTATAAGTGTTTATTAGTTCTGTTTAGCCCAGGCTTTGTGAAAGCTGAAATACCAAATTGTCAAGTGACCTCCAATCCCATCTCTGCAACCTTAAACAAGGATTTGGCTCAGTGCTAGAATTTCCATTCACATAGATCTGTTCTAGAATGACCATGTGCTTTGGTCCCACCTGGAGGTCATGGGTATGACATGGTAGGTCTTCAACTGCATGTTTCTCTGGCTACAAGCAGCATCCTGAGAAAGGAGGACATTCATGACCTCAAAGAGTTGTTCAATCCGCTGGTCCTGCCGCAGGTCTTCACCCCCCTTGACAAGGAAAGGGTACTCTTTCTCATCATGGCCTCGGATGATGATACGCTTCGGCTTTCTGATAGAAGCCATTACTTTTACCTTTAAAAATTATGAAAATATTTTAGATGCAGTCTAAGAAATTGACAGAACAGCTGATCATATCATTATCACAAGAGGAAAAGTAAGGCTGGTTGGCATACATTCCTCAAAGAGAGACCTCTCTTGAGGACAGAGTGAAGTGACAGAAAAATAATAGGGAACCTAGTGCCAGCAAAATATTTGTTACCTGTTTATGCCCTTTTATGCCCTACTGCTGTAACTCTAGAAACTTCATATCCCTTGTTACAAATAATTGCTTATAAATGTGGATATCCTTAGAAATGAGCAACATACAAACTTACTAAAATTACTTAATTTAACTCTACATATGTTTTAAAATAGATACACACACACACACACACACACACACACAGAATTTATTCTTTGAGTTTGTACATTTTGAGTTTGTAACACTGAGCATTCTATTAAGAGATTCAATATGTAATAGGATCAGAATACTCCGTGCATTTGAAATCAAGATGGGAAACTGTCTTTTCTTTAGTAAAGACAAATATGTCATTCTTATACCTGAAGAACCCCACTCACAATCTTTACAGAAATCATTTGTGACTGATGAGAAATTTACTCCTATATAAATACTTTCAGGACAGAATAGAGTACAATGAAGAAAAACAGGCCTTGAAGCTATTTATGATTATTTCCTCTTCCTTCATCCAATAGTTACTCACCAAAACTTGTCAAACACTGGCAACAGTCACAAACACTGGCACCTACCCGCTCATCAAATCCAGCGATTCGTGCATGGTATTCTGGCACTGGCTTTCCTTTGCCATCATATTGACCTAAGACAAACCACAGAAGCCTTACTTAGATATAGTTTGTTACAGAACCCTGTATTTTTAACACATACCTATTGATCTAATAATAATTTTTAAAAAGCTATATGATAAAATTTTTTACTAAAAGTTTTCATTTAAAAAAATGACCTAAAAAGATTTATTTATTTTTTTTTTAAAGATTTTATTTATTTAATTGACAGAGAGAGAGAGAGAGACAGCAAGAGAGGGAACACAAGCAGGGGGAGTGGGAGAGGGAGAAGCAGGCCTCCCGCCGAGCAGGGAGCCAGATGCGGGGCTCGATCCCAGGACCCTGGGATCATGACCTGAGCCGAAGGCAGTCGCTTAACCAACTGAGCCACCCAGGTGCCCGTAAAAAGATTTATTTATTTATGTTAAAGAGAGAAACAGAGAAAGAGCACATGTTTAGGGGGTGCGGTGGGGGAGAGGGGCAGAGAGAGATCTCAAGCACCTGATGGTGGCTTGATCTCACAACCTTGAGATCATGACCTGAGATGAAAGCAAGAGTTGGATGCTTAACCAAGCGCCCCCCAAAATTTGAGTTGTTTTAAGTAATGCTATTATTTCTCAATTTGACTCATGGAAGTTAGCTTCCTATTCTAATGGAGTAGACAAATTCCAAACAGGAAAAATAATGCATTAAGCTAGAACACTTTATTTCAAGGAGAATCTAGCTACATATGAGGAGGCTTACATTTTCAGTTTTTCTTCATGCAATGCAGAGCTGTTAAGAACAAAGAAAAGTCTCCAATTTGTTTTTATATCCACTAGATAAGAATATGAATAACCATAATAAAACATTTCTTTGGCAAATTCCAGGGTGAAGAACATGGAATGTATAAAGATTGTCTTTGAAAAATCATGCTGTGTTCACATCAGAACAACTTGCTGTGTCTCTATCCTCAATGTCACAGTTCTTTGTCCTGAAGGTAAGTCATTTACAATTATCTCGTCATTTTAAATGGGATCAACATACACATCCACGGAAAGGATTTGCATTTATACCTGTACTACATTTCTGAAGAAAAGTTATTTAAGAGCAAAGCATGGGTATGTTCAGAGGAAATTACAAGTTACATTATTAAATGGAAGTGTGAATACTTGTATAATCAGGAAAGTAAGAAAACTATAAGCTAATTAGACATTTAGTTCAGTGTACTCATGAATAGTAATTATAGATTCTCCTAATGACAAAAAGGTATGGCAAAATCTTAAATTCTTTAAAAAAAAAAAAAGTAACTGTCAAGAATCTAAAATTCCTATTTTTAGAAATAAAGAGTCCCTGCTATACCACTATTCTCCTTAAAGTCCAGTTTTGTCACCCCAAGGGTAATCTCACCAGGAATCTCCAGCTCATTTCTCAAAAATTCTACTTTGAAGTCACTCATCCAGGGTGAGCATTCTTTCAGATTCCCAGGTGGCTTTGAGTCTCTGCACATTTTAGAAAATAGTGAGTCGGTAATGTTGGTAAAGTCACGGAGTTTCATTCCAGGTAGCTTAGAACCTCCTTTCCCAAAGTGTTTATCAAATTCTTTTCCAAAAGCCTGAAATTAATAATAATTTACATTAAATATTAATGTTTAATTTGAAATTTGGGAAAGGTTCTAGATTTATACTTTTCCTTTCCTTGAATGTTTTAATACTCTAAACACATGAAGCCTGTCTTTTTTTGTGTTCCTCTGAAAAGACAGAAAGGATACAGTTAGTAATGACTTATAATCATAAATTCTACTCATAGGTTCTAATAAGGGCTTAAAAACCTTTTAACCTCTTTGTGTCCATTGTCTAGTTACTAATCTACATCATTATGACAGCAGGAGTAATTAGGAATGAGGTACTAAATAAAGGGAGTAATTGAACAAAAATGAAAAGCCTGTGATTCTTCATCAGAGCTAAAGAGCAATAAAGGTCTTTAAGCCATTATTTTGGATCACAAGCCAGTATAAACATTATTTAGATAATTTATATTTCTTTTATTATTTTTTAATTTAAATTTTGGTTAGTAAGCATACAGTGCAATATCAGCTTCAGGAGTAGAAGTCAGTGATTCCTCACATACATACAACACCCAGTGCTCATCACAACAAAGGCTTTCCTTAATACCCATCACCCATTTAGCCCATCCCCACCCAGCACCCTCCATGAACCCCCAGTTTGTTCTCTATCTTTAAGAGTCTCTTACGGCTTTCTCTCCTTTTTTTTCTTTTCCCCCTTCCCATATGTTCATCTGTTTTCTTTCTTAAATTCCACATATGAGTGAGATCAAATGGTATTTGTCTTTCTCTGACTTATTTCATTTAGCATATTACACTCTAGCTCCATCCATGTCACTGAAAATAGCAAGATTTCATTTTTTGATGGTTGAGTAATATTCCATTGTATATATACACCACATCTTCTTTATCCATTGACCAGTCAATGGACATGTGGGCTCTCTCCATAGATTGGCTATTGTTGATAATGCTGCTATAAACATTGGGGAGCATGTACCCCTTCAAATCTGTATTTTTATAGATAATTTATTATCATTAACTAAAACTACCCTAAGTAGAAATGTACCTAAAGTACCCACCAAAATCTATCTCTACTTATCAAAACTATACCAATTATTCATCTAATTCAAGATGCCAGTTTCATGTTAGGCAGCATTCTAGGAGGTGGAGAGAAAAGGTGAACAAGACAAAATCCCTGTCCACGAGTCTAATTAATTCATAAATTAAAGGAAGAGCTATCAGAGAAAAACATGTATTATATGACCTCACTGATATGAGGAATTCTTAATCTCAGGAAACAAACTGAGGGTTGCTGGAGTGGTGGGGGGTGGGAGGGATGGGGTGGCTGGGTGACAGACAGTGGGTAGGGTATGTGCTATGGTGAGCGCTGTGAATTGTGCAAGACTGTTGAATCATAGATCTGTACTTCTGAAACAAATAATGCAACATATGTTAAGAAAAAAGAAAAAGAAGAAGATAGCAGGGGGGGAAGAATAAAGGGGAGTGAGAGGGGGAGATGAACCATGAGAGACGATGGACTCTGAAAAACAAACTGAGGGTTCTAGAGGGGAGGAGGGTGGGGGGATGGGTTAGCCTGGTGATGGGTATTAAAGAGGGCACATTCTGCATGGAGCACCGGGTGTTATGCACAAACAATGAATCATGGAACACTACATCAAAAACTAATGATGTAATGTATGGTGATTAACATAACAATAAACAAATTAAAAAAAAATAAAGGAAGAGCTAAAGAGAAAAAGGGTTTTCCACTCCCAAGGATCTCCCCAGAAGAACCTATACACAGATATTCACAGCAGCAGCATTCATAACAGCTAAGACACGGAAACACTCCAGATGTCCATCCACTGACAAAAGGATAAACACAATGTGGCATGTCCTTACAGTGGAATAATATACAGCAATAAAAAGGAATGACCACTGATACATGCTACAGCATGGATGAACTCTGAAAACATCACACTGGGTGAAAGAAGCCAGTCACATGTTGTAAGATTCCATTTATACAGAATGTCCAGAAGAGGCAAATCTACAGAAACAGAAAGTACTTCAGTGGTTGTCTGGGGTGACAGGAGGGTGGGGATTGGGAGTAGCTGCTAACAGGTATGGGCTTTCAGGGGTGATAAAAATGTTCTGGGGGCGCCTGGGTGGCTCAGTTGGTTAAGCAGCTGACTTCACCTCAGGCCATGATCTCAGGGTCCTGGGATCAAGCCCCGCATCAGGATCCCTGTTCAGCGGGTAGTCTGCTTCTCCCTCTCCTCCCACCTCCCCTCCAGCTCATGCTTGCTCTCACTCTTGTTTTCTCTCTCAAATAAATAAATGAAATCTTTAAAAAGAGGTGCTTGGGTGACTCGGTTAAGCAACTGCCTTTGGCTCAGGTTGTGATCCCAGGGTCCTAAGATTGAGCCCCACACTGGGCTCCCTGCTCAGTGAGGAGCCTGCTTCTCCTTCTCCTTCTGCCCAATCCTCCCTTCCCCACCACTCATGCCCGCTCTCTCTCAAATAAATAAAATCTTTAAAAAAAGAGAAAATGTTCTAAAACTGATGTGCAATATTTATACAACTCTGTAAATATAATAAAAACTAACACAAAAAAGAACTATAGCATTCTACACTTTTTTTATTTTTTTAAAAGATTTTATTTATTTATTTAACAGAGAGAGAGAGAGAGAGAGAGAGAGACAGTGAGAGAGCGAACACAAGCAGGGGGAGTGGGAGAGGGAGAAGCAGGCTTCCTGCTGAGCAGGGAGCCCGTTGTGGGACTTGATCCCAGGACCCTGGGATCATGGCCTGAGCCAAAGGCCGACGCTTAATGACTGAGCCACCCAGGTGCCCCGCATTGTATACTTTAAATAGATGGATTATAGGGTGTGTGAATTATATCTTAATAAACCAGTTATTTAAAAAAACCAGAAGAGACAAAGATCTTCCTTTGCACTAGAGACTGTGAAACTGAGAATTCTGGCAATATGAGCTACCAGGACTTCTCTTTACGCTATTATATTTCTTGAAGTTTATGAAACAAAGGTAATTTGACAAAAATTAGAACAAAAATCAGTGATTAATGCTAACAGAGGTGTACATATGGTGTGTTATACAACAGAGAAGGAGTATCTAAATCCTGTTGGGTAAGGAGGTTCAGGGAAAGCTCTACAGGAGAAATGATGCATAAACCAAGTCTCTAAGCATGAGTTCTCCAGATGGACGGAGAGAAGGTAAACCCATGTAAAGGGAGCAACAAGCACAAGGCATGGTGCTGTGAGATCTGGACATTTCAATGTTCATTTTGTTCTCTACTGGCTCCAAGGGGCTCTCCTGATTCCCTCCCAACTGAGGGGGTATTCTCTTCCTTTCAACTCTAGGGCAACTTCAGAAACAGATTTCATGTATCATATTTGTTCTCAAGCCACAGTTTTTTATATACTGTATTTGTCAGACAATCTCTTTGAATTCAGGAACTGGGTCTGTCTTCTCTTTGTATGTCCTGTAGCACCCAGGAGTATGCCTTGGACAGAGGGAAGGGCTCAAAATGGTCATCAACTTGTACACAATACAAATATTTTCTTGATCCAACATTCAAATTGTTACGAGAATTAAAAATATTAAACTACAGCATTAAGGAGAGCACTTGTGATGAGCACTGGGTGTTGTATGTAAGTGATGAACCACTGAATTCTACCCCAGAAGCCAATAGTGCACTATATGTTAACTAATAAAATTTAAATTAAAAAAAATTAATATATTAAACTACATATAACCTTCAAATCTAAAAATATGAGCATGAAGAACAGAATGCAATAAAAACCCCATGGTTTTATCTATTGCCCCACCTGCCACTATCTCACCTAATATGTGCATCACTATCTCCCAGAAAGCATTAGGTCTGAAGAAAAGTTTACAAATTTAATAGACATTTTAAAACCAGGATTATTAACAAACCAGCAAATATAAATAGTGATCTTCACAATGATTACATTATTATAAAGGCAGGCTGCCACCTATCCATACCTGAATAAACCTCCTTCTGAAAGCCCCAAGGCCTGGAACCCTTGGGTCTCCCAAAGCTGCATACATTCTTTCATACATCTTTTCAATGTTTTTTTTACTAACAGGGGTTTTTGCCAGTTCGACTTTGATATCATCAATCCAATCCTGTGCAGAAAAAAAAAAAGAAAAACCAAGTTGACTGCAAGTAGGTTTTATCCAAATTCTGTGTTTGATGAGCTAGAAGCTATTACATTACCTTAAAGAGCATTTCAGGATTAGAGAGCTGTTCTAGGGCACTAATAAAATCTTGAATCACTCCTCCTTGATCCAACTTAATTTTAATCCTATAAAACAATTACCAAGTTTAGGTAATCAAACATCCTCCAAAGATCAAGGCCCACAGTTTATTTATATACAATTATTTATATTCATATATAAAACTATATTACCAATAGTCTAGGGAAGGAGCAATTTTAAAATTTTGTTCAATATTAGATGAAGTACAAAGTATGTATTCTATCAAGAGGTGAGCTTTTTAGACAAGGGGAAAGCAAATCTCTGCAAATGTTGACATTTTGATGTACACAATTTGATATATACAGTTTCTGAAGTTATGTTATAAAAGAAAAGGTCACTTTCTCAACACAATTTCAAACCTTTCCCTTTTCTTTTAAAAAGATTTATTTGAGATCGTGCACGTGCGCAAGGTGGGGGAGGGGCAGAGGGAGAGAGAGAATCTCTAGCAGACTGAGCAAGGAGCCTGACAACGGGCTTGCCATCCCATGACCCTGAGACCATGACTTGAGCTAAAATCAAGAGTTGGACGCTCAACCGACTGAGCCACCCAGACGCCCCTCTTTTTTCTTTTTAAAAAAATTAATCATGTTGCAGTTGACTGTGTTGAGACACCACCGGGGGTGGGCAGTGTACCATCAGTGGCAGATGGGATTGGCACAGCCAACCCACCACAAACCATGACAAAGGAGGTGTCTTACTCTTGTCTTCCCAGAAACAAACACTCTAATAAGACAAATGAGCTCATGACAAAAAAAAGCTCTTAATAGAGAATGCCTAAAACACCATTATTTACCAAGTATTCTTGCAAAACTAATACATCATTGCTAGTTATGTCAACAGTCTCCACTTATACATCAAATGGAAAAATGAAAAGGATGGCACTTCAGGCAGCCTACTGAATCCTTATTAAGAGGGACTTCCCAGATATTTTGAATTAAAGAACAATTTCAGGAACTGATTTCAAAAAGCATCTCATCTAGTCTGCCTCAGTCAGCTACTACTGTCAACTGTTACCATTATAAGACAGAATGTTTCATGAATATCATTCTAAGATGAAATGTATTTTAAAAAAGGAAAGAAATTCAGGGGCACATGGCTGGCTCAGTCAGTAGAGCATGCAACTTTTGATCTCTGGGTTGTAAGCTGGAGTCCCACGTTGGGTGTAGTTTACTTTAAAAAAAAAAAAAAAGGAGGCTGCCCGGGTGGCTCAGTGGGTTAAGCATCTGCCTTGAGCTCAGGTCATGATCCCAGGATCCTGGGATCGAGTCCGCATTGGGCTCCTTGCTCAGTGGGGAGTCTGCTTCTCCCTGTGACCCTCTCCCCTTTCATGCTTTCTCTCTCTCTCTCTCAAATAAATGAATAAAATCTTTTAAAAAAAGGGAAGAAATTCTGTGACAAGTAACATACCTGGGGTAGATACGTTCAACAAATAGATGTCTAAGATTTTCTATTTTTTAAATGATGGCTCTAATTAATTTGAAGACAAACACAAGCTTCCATGTGTTTGTTTGTTTGTTTGTTTTTTTAAGTAAGCTCTATGCCCAACATGGGGCTTGACCTCTGGACCCCAAAACCAGGAGTCCTGTGCTCCACTGACTGAGCCCCCATACGTTTGCTTCTACCAATACACCCTATAACCTATAGTACTTGATCAACTCACCTTGCCACAAACTCTTTATTCTTATGACCAGTAGAAGTATCTTTGAAAGAATAGCTTTCACTACTTATTATAAATGGGTAGACAATTGCCTGTGGATAGTTATTAGCAATCTCTTCCACAGTGTGCTGGACAGCAACAGCTTCCTCTTTGTCCAGTAAGGCCACCATATGGCTGATCCAGCCAATGAACTGCCAGCAAGGAATGGAAGAAATCTAAAACAAAGAGAGCTAAATTTAATAATGAATAAAACTTTTAACACTGTTTTATTATAATAAGTATTATGTGCCCAATATAAAAAATATATATCTATAATCAGAAGCATAAGAACAGACATAAGTCTAAAATAAAACATCTTTTCTCCCTCAGCCCTCTCTCAGTTCTTATTCCGATGAAGCACCATTTCATTCTTTTAGATGTTTTGTATGTATGTACACAAATATCCATTCTTTACAAGAATGGAATCAGGCTAGATATACTGTTGCTGGTTTTTCTTAGGTGAATAGATTTACCTCATTCTTTTTTCTTTTTTTTTTAGTATTAAGTTTAAAGATTTTTTTTATTTTTTTATTTTTATTTTTTTAAAGATTTTATTTATTTGAGAGAGAGAGAGAGAATGAGAGAGAGAACACGAGAGGGGGGAGGGTCAGAGGGAGAAGCAGACTCCCTGCTGAGCAGGGAGCCCGATGTGGGGCTCGATCCTGGGACTCCAGGATCATGACCTGAGCCGAAGGTAGTCGCTTAACCAACTGAGCCACCCAGGCGCCCCTTTACCTCATTCTTTTTAACAGCTGTATAGTATTCTGTTTTAGTTAATTACTGATGTATAATGAATTTTTAGTTTATTTTCTAAGTTTTGCTATTATAGATAATGCTACAGTAGACATTTCTACATGTTTCTCTCTTTGTACTTGTGCTATGTGTGCCCATAGGATAAATTTCTAGAAGTAACATTACTGTGTGAACACTAACAACCGTAAAAAAAAACACTGCTAGATTTCCCTCCAAAATGATTTTCAAATTTTTATTTTTAAAAGCATAATGGAAACTCAAATAACTCAATACCAAAAAAAACAGTCTGATTAAAAATAGGCAGAAGACCTGAGTAAACATTTTTCCAAAGAAGACATACAGATGGCCAACAGACACATGAAGATACTCAACATCACTCATCAACAGGGAAATGCAAATCAAAAGCACAATGAAATATCACCTCACACCTGTCAGAATAGCTAGTATCAAAAAACAAGAAACAAGTTTTGGTGAGGATGTGGAGAAAAGGGAACCCTTGTGCACTGTTGGTGGGAATGTAAATTGGTGCAGCCACTGTGGAAAAAACACTAAGGAGGTTCTTCAAAAAGTTAAAAATAGAAATACCATACAATCCAGTAATTCTACTTCTAGGTATTTACTCAAAACAAAAACACTAATTCAAAAAGATATCTGCACCCCAATGTTTACTGCAGCATTATTTACAATAGCTAAGATATAAAAGCAACCCAAGTGTCCATCAATAGATGAATGGATGATGAAGATGTGGTTTATGTAAGAATGACATCTTGCCATGTGACTACACGGATGGACCTAGTAGGTATTATGCTAAGTGAAATAAGTCAGACAAAGAAAGACAAATATTATATGATTTTACTTATATGTGGAATCTAAAGAACGAATGAACAAACAAAAAGAGAAACAGATGCATAAATACAGAGAACAAACTAGGGGTTGCCAGAGGGGGGGATGTGGCAGAATGAGCAAAATAGTTGATGGGGATTAAGAAGTACAAACTTCCAAGTATAAAATAAGTAAGTCACGGGGATGTAAAGTACAGCATAGGGAATACAGTCAACAATACTGTAATAACATGGTATGATGACAGATGGTAACTATACTTGTTGTGATGAGCCCTGAGTAATGCACAGAATTGTTGAATCACTATACTGTATGCCTGAAACTTATGATACTGTTATGTCAATTACATATTCAATTAAAAAACAGTGTATTCAGTTGACTACAAATCCAACACAGGAGACAATGAATTTTTTTAATTTATTGTCAATCTGAGAGGTGAAAAGATATAATTTTAATTTTCATGTTTCTTTATCAGTAAGGGTAAATGGTCTATCTTTATTCTCCTTACATATTAAATCATGCATGCATTTCCTCTGACCATTTTCTACTGGTCTATTTTTTTTTTAGAGGGAGACATCAGCTCTTTGTCTCTAATATGTGGTGCAAATATTTTTCTGGCAGTTTTTTTTTTTTAACTTTGTATATATTTTTGTTTTTTTCCCCTGCAGGGAAGTGTTGATTCTTTTCCTTTATAGCTTCTGGATTTTGTCTTTTTATTCCAAGGCCATTTTCAAAATTTGCTCATGTATCTTTTTTTTCCTCTAATGCTTTTTTTTAAGTTTTATTTATTTATTTATTTGACAGAGAGAGAGACAGAGACAGAGAGAGAGGGAACACAAGCAGGGGGAGTGGGAAAGGGAGAAGCAGGCTTCCTGCCAAGCAGGGAGCCTGATGAAGGGCTCAATTCCAGGACCCTGAGATCATGACCCGAGCCGAAGGCAGTCGCTTAACCAACTGAGCCACCCAGGCGCCCCTCCTCTAATGCTTTTTTAATGTGTTAATTTTAAGATAAAATCTGATGCACTTGGAATGTCGGTATAAGGAGTGAACATGGCAAGTTTCCTACCTTCATCTACTAAATGAGGAAAGAGCAAAGTATGTGGGGATAAAAGGCATCAGTCCACATAGCTCACAGGGAGTGCTCAATAAATGTTAGTTCCCCATCTCAAGCAATTCCCTGGTGCCATAACAACACTGACTGAACATTCCATTTATTTCCTCACAAATTTGAAATGCTATCTTCACCATACATAAATATTATTTTGGGAAAACTAAAATAATAATTTATTTAATCATTTCTTCACTAATCTTTTAAGAAAAACATACACACATGTTATCTATTACATTTCTGAAGTTACTTTAATCCCCTTTTTAGGACCTATTGAAAAAAATCCCATCCTTCCAAATCCACAAGAGGGTCAGAGTATGTAGTAAAGCCCTGCCAGGTACTGAGTCTCCACAGCTCAGAGACCAGCACTGTTTAAAAATTTACTATGTAAAGCCAACAGAGTGCTATGGTACCCTTTTGAACTATTATATTATCGACTCAAAGCCTGGTCCTATTTTGCAGTTAAACATCTATAAAAGTCATTAAGGAGTTTTTCAGATGGCTCAAATAACAGAAAGACAGTAGGCTGATGCAGCCCCGTGTCAGGAGGGGCCTGCACGGGACATACAAGTGGTGAACAGAACACTGTGGGGGAGTGCCCGCATACCCTAGTTGCTCACTGCATGCTTGGAGGCCTCAGGATCCTCATGAAGGTGGTGCTGCCAACAGGCACTACAGTCACCGGGGGTGGGATGCAGCTGAAATGTACTCCCTCTCTCTGAGATAAATAATAAACTGAGCATAAGGCACCAACAGATGTTCCAGACTACAGCTTAGTAATTCTGGCCAGCAAACTGTGCTATAGAAAATTCCCACCTCTGTCCCAGACATACCTCCTCCTCTTCCCAAGGTCCTTGTTCAGACACAATGTTCTTATCAACACCCCCAGAGGAAAATGGGTAAATGTGAGCACTCTTTTCTATAGCTTTAAGTTATATATGTTCTCAGAATATAATAAAATGCAATGCTGGTTAGGAAAACCTGTTAACATATGCATTGTGTACATACTGATGTGTTTAGATATAAAGAGAAACATGTCTAAGTTCTGTAAAGTTCTCGTCATTAGAATATAGACACTAACCTCTTTTGTCATTAGGCTCAGGGTCTCCTCTGGATATAGCTCTATAATCTGTAGCAGTCTGGGAAACTTCAGCCTGGCTTCACTGGAATGCAGTTTTAAAGCTTTCAACATTTTGTCCACCACAAGGGCTGGATATGTCTGAAGTTCTACAGACTCAGTAACTACCAAGGACAGGAGAGAAGAAAACAATGGTCAGTATATCCACTTATACATACATAAACTATAAATTTAAGAAATGACTACATTTCCCTTTTGGGCTTATATTTTGTAATATGTCACTGTTCTCTTTTTTAACAAGTACTTTAGATCAACAAACACCAGATGCAGTTTTGGTCCATATGTAAAAGCTTCCATCTTGAAGCTGAACTCTTCGTTGGATCATGCATTCTGCATAGAGCAGAGTTTCCTTCCTGGGCTGGGTGGGAACGCAGAGCAGCTCCTGGTTATTGAATTTATTTCAGGACCAAGAGGCAGGCCACATAGCCAATATTACCAAAGCTACAAGTAAAATGTAGAAACTATAAGCAAATGGAAAGACAAGATAGCTTGACTCTGTTTATATGCAGGTCGTATTGCTTGAAGATGTCATTGTCTTAAAAAGACAAAATTATCTCAGAATAACTGTCATTTAAAAACAAGTAGAGGCGGGCGCCTGGGTGGCTCAGTTGGTTAAGCGACTGCCTTCGGCTCAGGTCATGATCCTGGAGTCCCTGGATCGAGTCCCGCATCGGGCTCCCTGCTCGGCAGGGAGTCTGCTTCTCCCTCTGACCCTCCCCCCATCTCATGTGCTCTCTCTCTCTCTCATTCTCTCTCTCTCAAATAAATAAATAAAAATATTAAAAAAAAAAAAAAAAAAAACAAGTAGAGGCTCCTGAGTGGTTCAGTCGGATCAGCATCTGACTCTTGATTTCAGCTCAGGTCATGATCTCAGGGTCGTGGGATCGGGCCCGCGTCTGGCTCTGAGCTCAGCTCGGAGTCTGCTTGAGATTCCCCCTCTCCCTCTCCTTCTGCACCTCCACCCACCATGTGCACATGTACTCTCTCTCTCTCTCTCTCAAATAAAGTCTTTAAATAAACAAAGAAATAAATAAAAACAAGCAAACAGGAAACCTAAAGTATCTACAGAAGTCTTAAGACTTTGGCTAACACACGGTTACAAACTAAATGGTTTTTCCTTTTGTGATTCACCTGATGCACTCTCCTCCTCCTTGCGGAGCTGCTGGTCACAGAAATCCACCAGTGTCATGTAAGCATCTGTGAGGCTGGCTACAGGACCCTGGCCCCTGAGGGAAGGCTGGGCCTCCTCCTCAGCTGTCCGCACGGCCTCAGAAAGGTGATGGAATGCTCTCTGGTACAGACCTGCAATCACCTAGAATTCACAGAGGTCTCAGCTATAAATCTGTAAGTACAGCTTAAGTTTTCTGGAAGAACTCTACTTTCTACTTGTGATGATACAGAAAGAATACTTGTGATTTGTGAGCCATGATATAACACAGAAAGCTGGTTAAATGGAAAAGGGAGTCTGTCTGCCCTGATTGTGAAACAGTGAGCGATTCCAGTTTGATCCTCAGTACTTTTAAAACCCAGACGGTCCACTAGTCATGCAGACCTGGCACCAAAGATCAATGGGGGTCATGCAGCCTGTCAGGAACTGAAGAAGAGATGGAAGTTGGTGCTTTACCCTTACCACCCTGCACAGATGTTGGCAGTAACACTGAGGAGGAAGAAGGCAAGGCTAACAACTAAAGTGAGGTGGGCATGGGGAGATAAGGAGAGGCTGCTAACTATGGAAAATACAAAATCATCTGAGAAAAGCTAGGCAAAGCAGACACTACATAAAAAAGTGGAAAAGGCTGGTTTGCTCCACCAGCTAATGGGACATCTGAATGGCGACTGGTGGTGAAATCCACTAACAAAATTCTTGGTAGAACTGTCCACGTCAATCCAACACAAATTTCTCACTTCTAATACTAAAACGATCTGTATCATTCAAATAAGCAGGAAACACATGGAGTATGTCAGTTTTCCACATAAGAAACTTGGCTGTGCATAACTGTCAAATACATTTTCAAAACACAAAGCAATCATCATTTCTCATTATTTCTTTTGTGTAGCTAGAAGGCTGCACATTACAGACGTACAACACACAAACATAAAAAGTTCACTCGTTACCTCTCCTGCATTCTCTGAACTGGATCCAGAAAGGTCCAAGATTCTTCTGGCCTTGCTTTCCTCGATTTCAGCAAGGCAGGTTGGCTCCCTGATGAGAGCATTAGCCATGATTCTGTAAGTTGTACCCAAGAGAATATTCTGGTCATGGAAAGCCAGAACATTTTTCCTTAAGTAACTTGATGTGCTCTCACCTGTTGGATTAAAAACACACACATACACACACATGATTTTCTCAGAAATAAATGAATGCCATAAATTAAAAAAAAGATACTCATAATGTACAAAAGTTGTTTTCTATTAAGAAATTAAAATAAATCTCGTAAGTATAAGAAATTGGCTTCAAACATTGGTTAGGGAATTTCTTGAACTCACATTAATGAAAAGTGTTCTTTGTTAGCAGTGACTGTATCAAAGTCTACAGAGGTTAAGGTAATTAAAACACGGAATAAACTTTTATTCAAGCACCATCATTCTGCATTTTGTCAAAGCACCTAAATCCATTATAAAGGAAAGAAAATGTCTCTTTTTAATGCATTTGTGCATGTACATTAATAAACAGAGTAGATTTTTAAGTTGCTACTGTGATTTATAGCTGATAAAGCTACAGATACCGCTGCATGTAAAGGTCTAGTTCTATGTCTTACTCTGGGGAAGGAGCTTACCAGCCCTGATCAAGCCTGCAGCTTACAGAGAAGGTATGAGAAGGGGCACAAAAGAGAAGGGGCTGTCACCCAGCAAGTCCCAACAACCATTCTGCCCTGCTCATCCATCCATGAAAATACTCTGCCAGATTACCCTCAGATACATGTTCAAAACTACTGGCCCTACTATTTCACAAGACAGTTACAAACTACAGCCATACTGTGACTACTAAAACTGTAGAATTATTATTAGGAGTACTAATGTTATCTTAGTATCAGCCAACTTCTCCTCCTCTCCTCCATTCCCCCCATCCAAAAACCCTAAAAATATTTAAGCAATCATAAGGATGATTTTCTGATCCTGATAAATATGGAAGGCCTGCTTCTCCTATTTGCATTTTTACTGAGACTGATACTCTGATATAATTCCCTGTCATATGGTTTTGAGCACGGTCAGTAATAGAGCTGCTATGTACCCTGGGACATAGGGCAGCAAAACAGGTGGAGTGGATCGAAAACTCACATAGTGAAATTTTTTTCTCCCCTCAGTTTTGAAGGCTATGTTATAAAAAAAGAAAAGCTGAGGAGGAAAAAGGTGTTTCATGTTCAATTTTTTAAAAGGCAATTTTTGTAAGTGAACAAGGTTTTCAAAATAATTAAACTATTAGACCCATAATTTGCATAAGTATTAAAGAAAAAACTTAATTTCAATTTTATTTGATCAGTAAAGAAATAAAATCTCCAACTACCATATTCAATAGCATTATTAGGATACAAAGTACCTTGGCTCCAAATATTTAATAAAATTATTACAAGATTTAATTCCCAAATGTTAGATAAAGCAGCAAAAGAAGTTTTAAAAGACACAGAGACATAATATAAAATAGTACCGTTGAACTTATTTACATAGATAAGAACAGTCTCCTACCCAGCAAGGAGATTGTTTTCAGCGCCGTGAGAATCTGCTCACGGCAGTTCTGGCCCTGGCTCCGGCTGTGGCTGAGCCGGCAGTAGCTCTGCACCCATTTCACCTGCCAGTCCTCTCTTGTTTTTGACTCTCTATGAAGCTCCTTCAGTAGTTTCATGGCAAGTGAGAAACTGTGCTATAGAAGAGAGAAAGTGGTATGATAACACACAGGTTGATTACTTAGAAATAAAATTATCTGACAGAATTTTTAATTGGCCTGCTTCCCTTTTTGCATGATGTAACTCACCTTAGAGCAGCGAACCCATCTCCTCAGCTTACATTATGTAGATGTCTTTTTATTTATCATGGGGATAGAATTCACATTTCAAGTGTACAGTTCTGTCTTTTAGCACATTTACAAAGTTGGGCAACCATCACTACTATCTAGTTCCAGAACATTTGATCAACTCAAAAACAAACCCTTTATCTATGAGCATTTGCTCCCCGTTCCCCCTAGCTGTGGGCAAACCACTGAACTACTTACTGCATCTATGGATTTGCCTATTCTGGACATTTCCCATCAATGAAATCAGAAGCGTGGGGATTTTTATCTATCTTCTTCCACTTGGCATAGTCTTTTCCAGGTTTGCCCAAATTACAGTGTGTATTCGTACTTTATTCCTTCACATGGCTGAATAATATTCTGTTCCATGGATAGAACACATTTATCCATTTATCTATTGATAGATTTTGGGGTTGTTTCCACCTTTTGGCTATTTTGAATACTACTACTGTAAACATCTACGTTCAAATTTCTGTGTGGACATAGACTTTCATTTTTCCTGCACACCTAGGAGTGGAAATGGTGGGTTAAATGGTAACTCGATGTTTAACTTTTTGAGGAACTGTCAGACTGTTCTCCACAGCATCTGCACCATTTTACATTCCTATCATCAATGTATGAGAGTTCTAATTTCCCCACATCTTCACCAATACTTGTTATTGTCTCTTTGATTACAGTGGGTGTGAAGTGGTATCTTGCGTGGTTTTGATTTGCATTTTCCTAATAACTTATAATGTTGAACATCTTTTCATGTGCTTGTTAACCATCTGTATATCTGCTTTGGAGAAATGTCTATTTAGAATTCTTTGTCCATTTTTTAAGTTGGATTGTTTGAGTTTTTGTTGTTCAGTTATAAAGAGTTCCTTATGTGTTCTGGGTAGTAGACCCTTATCAGATATGTGATTTCCCAATATTTTCTCACATTGTATGGGTTGTCTCATCACTTTTTGAGTGTGTTATTTGAGGCACAGGAATTTCTAAATTTTGATGTATAATTTCTCTATTTTTTTATTTGGTTGTTATGTGGACGTCTTTTAAATCTTCTCTACCAAGTTTCAAAGACATTTTCATCAGACCCATGTTTTATTCATTGCTATCCTTTCAACTACGTAGGCTAAAAATCTGAGCCATCCTCAGCTGCATCCTCTCCATCATTCTTACTATCTCGGGGCTTCTTACATCACTTCTAGAGCATCTTTCACATTGTTTGCATTCCTACCACTGCTTTCCTAGTTTAGTTTGAGACTTCACAGTCTCTCTGCTTTTTCCTCAGCAGGCAATCATCCATATAGTTTCCAACTGAGCCAGCATGTCCAAAGCAGACTGCAATTCCCAGCTTCTCACCTCCATGATTTTGTTTGAATGTATCTTGTATCTATACACCTTTTTCTCTTCTCAAAGTGCAAACCCTACTGTTTCGAAAAAACCCCATCCAAATGCCGCCTTCTCCAGCAAGCCCTCCTACCAGGCAGAATCTCTCTTCTTCCCTGGGCTTTCCTAGCATGGTGATCTCTCTTCTCTTCAACCATCTTGGGCTGTTGTTGGGTGGAAGTGCAGCTCTTGTTGTCTCGCTAGACAGTGATCACAAGAGCAGGAATAGTAGTTTCCCAACCCTGCCCCTGACATTGCTGGGTGCAGTTTCTTAGCCACACTGTGATCCTCATCACTACTCAGAACTTCCTCACCACCAAATTCCTAACTTCAAATCCTACCATTCTGACTACAAACCCACTCTACCCACAAAAATTCTTGCTATGTTTGCTTTATAACCTTAAGACCTCTGGTAACTTTACCTGCCTTCTTCCTGCTTCTACTTCCATGTGCAATTAAGCCAGCCAGCTACTCCCACCACTCTCTTTGCAACACGCTCAGATCACCAGCCTTTGTCCCTGTTATGCCCACCTGGCAAAACTACACTCTTGGGTACATTTAAGTGCATGCCTTGTCTGCTCCTATACTCAGACTCCCCAGAGACAGCACTGACAGTTCTTCCATGGCTCCCCAGCCCCTCCACCACAGCCCAGAATAACCCACCACTCCCCCCACTATTCTCAGATCTCTTCAGCTCAGACTCTGCAGAGGGCCTCACTGCCCGCTTCCCAGAGAGAACAGAGTTCTTCCATTCACCTCTGCCTGAATCCTGTCCCCACCAACTCCACAAGAAATCCTATTTTACTAGTTATTCCTCTCTGTATGTCCATTCTTTTCCTACCATTAAGCTTTAAACATCCCCAGTCTCCTCCAACCTAAAAATCCAAACTCCTCCCTGAGCCCACTTGCTCTTCCTCATCATTGCTTCCTCAGGAGCAGCGGGTGCTCACTGTCCCCATATCTCTACCCTTATCTGTTCTTCTACCCACTATGATCTGACTTCTGCTTCAGTGAAATGGTTCTCATTGAAGTCAGCACAAGCCTCCCCTCAATGCAAGGGCACTTTAGTCTCTGCACGCCTTTGCTCTCCTGGGTAACAGGCACTGATGATTTCTGCCCCTCCCTGTGGGCTCAGCCTCTTGGTCATCCTCTAATGTCACAATCTGGTTTCAGCTCCTTTGTGGATACCTCTCCCTTTGCTCCTCCCAAAGCTGTAGGTCTGTTTTGGCAACTGGTCCTTGTCACCTTATCCACTCCTGTGGCTTCAGTGACAGTCCACATGCCGATCACATTCAGACCTCTATAGCAAGCACAGCTCTTTTTCGCCAGAACTTTAGATTTCTTATGTACAAATTATCTAATAGAAATCACAACTTGCTTGTTTATCTTAAAGGCCTCACACATTCAATATGTCTTGAACTGAATGCACCATCTGCCCTACAAACTGCTCTTCTTCCTGTGTTCCCATCCACCCAGCTACACAGGCAGAAGCCTGGGGATCCTACTTTCCCCTACTGAACAGAACCAGTCACAGTGTCTCATTCATGCCTCCTTTTTCTTGAACTTGTACACTTATCTCTACTTCCCAGACTCTAACCTAGATTGGCTGCCCTTATCAATTACATGGACTAATACAGAAGCTGGGCAACCCTTTGCCCTTCCTCAAATCGTTCCTCTCACTACAGTCAGAACACTGTTTTAAAACTGTTTATCTGGGGTTCCTGGGTGGCTCAGCCGGTTAGGTGTCTGCCTTTGGCTCAAGTCATGATCCCAGGGTCCTGGGATTGAGTCCCACATCGGGCTCTCTGCTCAGTGGAGAGTCTGCTTCTCCCTCTGCCTCTCCCTCTCCCTCTCTACTCGTACTCTCTCTCAAATAAATAAATAAAATCTTAAAAAAAAAAAAAAAACTGTTTATCCTTTCACCTCCATCCCAGGGCTTCCTGCACAAAGCAGCACAGCCATTAAGTAGGTGTTCAAGTTCAACTATCGCTCCACTTAGGAAACCAAATGCCCAGGGTCATTCCTGGGTCTTCAACGTTATTCCCTCCATCCTATTTCACCTTTCAGTTCCCAACTTAGATATGACCTCCAACTCCAGGAAGCTTTCTGTTCCCACAAGGCTGAGTCAGGTGTCCTTCCCATGTGACTGTCCTTTAGCATTGTCATACTATAATTGTTTGTCTACATGTCCGTATTTTATTCAGTGTGGTATCTCCAGCACCTAATGCTGTGCTTGGTAATGAAGAGGCAAAACTCAAATTTCACTTCTACTTTTCAAGAGTTTTGAAGAGTATGGGCAAGTAAACTGAAACGCACTGAAGGTTTTATGTAATCTTCAGACTGGAACTATTTTTTCTCTTCACCTCCAGTATTACTGGTATTGATAGCTAACTGGTATTGATAGCTCTTATTTATAATCAAAAAATTTCTAAGAAAAGCCACCGTGTCATATAAAAGGTTTTTAGCGATCCTGGTGATTCTTACATATTTCTTAATAATGTACTTGTAGCTCATTTCCTTCCTCTCTCTCATCAGGACCCTCCCCACTTTGGAAAAGTTTGAGCAGCACTAGGTAGCATGCGTTGTCTCTCTCTGTGGCCCAAGTACCCTAATTTCCTGCTAAGAAGCCACATATATCCCTCCTTAGCTGTGTGCCTTGGAAGATGGCCCAGCTGCAATCAGAGCTAATAAAAAGGATCTTCTTTTTTTCTGCAAGAAATAGAAACTGTCTTTAATTCCAAGAAAACGTAGTGTAGAGGAAGGAAGACATGGAACATCTACAGCCATTTCCAACTAAAAAGGGTGAGCCTGGCGCTGCCAGAGAGACTCACTATGTAAGAATCTGAGGTCAAAACCAATATGGTAGAAGAGAGAACTGAGGGAGAGAAAGCAGGCCCTTGGTGATAATATTTCAGAGTATTTAAAAGCCAGGTCTTCTAGACTTCCTTATTCATGGGAACTAATAGATTTCTTTTATTCACTTAGGCTGCTCTGTGTTGGGTTTTCTGTTATTTGAAGTATAAAAATTCCTAACTGATACAACACCCGTCTCAAAGAAAAACCTATAAATGAGCATTTAAACTTACAAACAGAAATATTAATTATTTCTACTGGAATAACATTCTTTGCTTTATAACAGCAATCTATTAATACAGGATCATTAAAAGAGCAAGCTCCCCCAGTATATTAAAATGTGATTTAATTACATGAAAAGTGTGATTTAATATATTTAGTTTATATGCAACTTATAAGCAAAGTATACTTATTTTCAAGAAAGGATATTATTATCAAATGACATATTTCCACAAAATAAACCTAAATACAATTTGTAACTAACTGGAAAGCACTGATTTTGTTAAACAAGATCAAACCTGATATTGGGTCTATTTTGTCTTTTAATAACAGAAAATATTTTCTAATGATTAACAAGTACATAGTAAACTTTAGAGCCTTCAGGATAATTTTAACTGTTTCTTCAAGTTTACTTTCTTTTAAAGAGAAAAAAATACTAACTACTCAATTACCTTTAAGCTTCAGATTTTAAGGAAAAGCTAAGTTAAAAAAACCAGCTAATTTAAGAAAATTCTATGCTACAATAGAGGACCACAAATATAAGTACCCACCTGCTTTCTTGCACTTTCTATCATCTTCATTTTCATGGAGAATATACAGTTCTTAATCAGAGAACAGACCTCTTCTCCCTGCTCCTGAACTTCCACTGTATCACTAGAATCTCTATCGCCATCCATGGACAAACTATGATCACCTGGAGGAAGAGTAAGTTTCTCTTCTATTTTGCTGAGAAAGAAACATCTACACAAAAGAAAGAAAAATGAAAGTGAATGCCAGAGACTCATGAAAGAAATCTTTGACATATAGGAAGCTACTAGATGGCATTTACAGACAGAAATTCTACAGTTATTAAATTTTGGCTCATTTCCGGGGGTACCATGGTGGCTCAGTCAGTGGAGAATCCGACTCTTGATTTTAGCTCAGGTCATGATCTCAGGGTTGTAGGATCGAGCCCTGTGTCAGGCTCTGCACTGAGTGGGGAGTCTGCTTGAGAGTCTCTCTTTCCCTTTCCCTTTGACCCTCTCCCACCTGCTCACACACTCTCTAAAAGTAAATAAATTAAAAAACTTTTTTTTTGCTCATTTTTTAGACTGTAAATGTACACTCTAGGTACCAGACTCAATATCCACCTTTAATTAACCAACTCTTTAAAAGATATTTTTCCAGATACCATTTATTGCCTATACCTCCACAAAATAAAGCATTTAAATGCACAATGTTCTCTCTTAATGAATGGGTGACATGCCCTATGTTGGGTCAGAAGCCGTTTCTCTTTTCATATCTCCTAATCTAAGGTCCCTACCCCAAAGGTGAAACATGTAAAGCAGCAAACAGGTTAAAATCACTGGGGATATGAAAAGATAAGGCTGTATTGCTATAAAATTCTTTGTATTTGTATTGTAATTTACATATCTGACTGTTCCAGTGATTTCATTTTCATTATTTTCATGTCAGTACCACTGACAAGGACCTTAACATATAAAATCCATCCCTGATCAATATCAACTAAGTTTTTTATTCATCCAGTGACTAATTTCCATTTTCTTAGAAATACTGTGGCCAGATAGACTAGCATGTCCCATACATCTCTTTCTTTTGTTTTGTTGTTATTCCCAAGATACAAGCCTCTCTAGTCATCTATCTGCTTCTGTGTTCCTAGCCCCCTACCCAACACACAAGCGCCCCCTCCCTCCCAAGAGCTCCTGTTTTTTTTTAAATTTTTTATTGTTATGTTAATCACCATATATTACATCATTAGTTTTTGATGCAGTGTTCCATGATTCATTGTTTGTTCATAACACCCAGTGCTCCATGCAGAACGTGCCCTCCTCAATACCCATCACCAGGCTAACCCATCCCCCTACCCCCGTCCCCTCTAGAACCCTCAGTTTGTTTTTCAGAGTCCATCATCTCTCATGGTTCGTCTCCCCCTCTGACATACAGTCTTGCACAATTCACAGCGCTCACCGTAGCACATACCCTCCCCAATGTCTATCACCCAACCACCCCATCCCTCCCACCCCCAACCATTCCAGTAACACTCAGTTTGTTTCCTGAAGGAGCTCCTGTTTTTTAAGCTTTCACTGTTTTTAGTTAAAAGAATAAACAAGAAAAAGTGGTGTAAGATAGGTATTTGATAAATATTTGAGGAATAATTATGAAACATGCTTTGAAACATAAATGTTACACTATCAGTATGAGTAAAGTGCCCTGGGCTCACAGAAATAGGAAGGGGGGGCAACAAGGTGAGGTGGATTAGTTTTCACAAAATGAAAGACTTTTTCCTGGACTTTGAAAAATGCATTTAATTTCATGTAGTAGAGGAGCTAAGGAAGTTCTAGATAGAAGAAACAAATTAAAGAAGGCAGAGAAGTGTTATGTGTGTGACATGTTCTTGTATCAGACTGGTGAGGATGGAGCCAGGAAGAGAACCATCTTCCCAAAAATAACAAAGTTCTCGCTCTTACATGACAGCGTTCACATCCTACAGCCCATCCTTCTGCTGATAACGCTATGGATAAAATACCAAATACAACCACCCGAGATCACTGAGAATGAATACAAGATGGCAGACTGTGAGAAGAAAAGATGGCGGAGGAGTAGGGGACTCTATTTCAACTGGTCTCTGGAACTGAGCTGGATATCTAACAGACCACTCTGAGCACCCAAGAAATGAGTCTGAGATGTAAGAAAATAGATCTGAATCTCTACAAACAGAATATCGCAGGCGGTTGCTTTTGAGGTACGAAGCGGGGAGCCGTGATTCTGCAGGCAGGTATCGGAGGATAAACGGCAGCGGGAGGGAGCCTGGTTGTGGGGATCCTACACCACCGGTGAGTGACAGCCTCACGTGCTAGGGACGGGGCACAGACTCACAGACTGGTAGCGGCAAGGAAAGGACTTTAGGGCAACCCCCTGGGGACAGAAACCGGGAGGAGTGGGGTCATGCGTGTAAACTGGGAGCGGCTGGCGGTTTTATAACCACAAAGGGCAGAGATGTGCCTCGACCTGGAGGCAGGACTGGGGGAGCTGCGGAAGGGCGCACAACCCTGGATGCTGCAGTTTATGGAGGCACAGACAGAAATGGAGACAGTGTGGCCTGGAGAGCTCACTGAAGAACAGACTGCGATCTCTCTGCTCTGAGGCAGAGGGTTGGAAATGGTCTCTTTTGCTCTGACTCTCGGAAGAGACGTGGAAAGCCACCAGAGAAAGCCGCCAGAGAACAAAAGCCCCAATAAACTGATTCCCACTGAGCCCATCCCCCACCACAGGGGGGTAGGGCAACTCCGCCCAAACAGGGTTGCCTGAGTAACAGCACGGCAGGCCCCTCCCCCAGAGGACAGGATGGGAAGACAAGAAGCAGCAATCTTAAGGTCCCTAGAAAACAGATGCATCTTGCTTGGGTTCTGGTCAATAATTTGGAATCTATACATTCCCTCAACCACCCATCAAGAGAATGACTATGAGGAACCCCCAAATTAGGAAAGATTCAGAGATTATGACTTATGCCACAGATTTACAAATGGATGCAGATATAACCAAGATGTCAGAAATGGAATTCAGGCTAGCAATTGTGAAGACAATTGCTAGAATGGAGAAATCAATTAATGGCAACAAAGAGTCTCTAAGGGCAGAAATGAAAGCTGAATTGGCAGAACTTAAAAATGCTATCAGTGAGATCCAATCTAATCTAGATAATCTAACAGCTAGGGTAAGTGAGGCAGAAGAACAAATAAGTGACCTGGAAGAGAATTTAAATGATAAAAAGGGAAAAGAGGAGGCCAGGGAAAAACTCAGAATCCATGAAAATAGAATCAGAGAAATAAGTGGCACCATGAAGCGTTCCAATGTCAGAATAACTGGAATCCCGGAGGGAGTGATGAGAGAGAGAGGACCAGGAGATGTATTTAAGCAAATCGTAGCTGAGAAATTCCCCAATCTGGGGAATGAAACAAACATTCGTGTCCTAGAGGCAGAGAGGACCCCTCCCAAGATCAAGGAAAACAGGCCAACACCCCGGCATGTAATAGTAAAACTCGCAAATCTTAGAACCAAGAAAACCATCCTAAGGGCAGTTAGGGGGAAGAGATTCCTTACATACAGAGGGAGGAACATCAGAATAATGTCAGATCTATCCACAGAGACCTGGCAAGCCAGAAAGGCCTGGCAAGACATATTCAGGGTACTAAACGAGAAGAACATGCAGCCAAGAATACTTTATCCGGCAAAGCTGTCATTTAGAACGGATGAAAAGGAGCAGAGCTTCCAAGACTGGCAGAAACTGAAAGAATATGTGACCACTAAGCCGGCCCTGAAAGAAATATTAAGGGGGGTGCTATAAAAGGAGAAAGACCCCAAGAGTGATATACAACAGAAATTTACAGGGACAAACTATAAAAACAACGTCTTCACAGGCAACATGATGACAATTAATTCATATCTTTCAATAATCACTCTCAACGTGAATGGCCTAAATGCTCCCATAAAACGGCAAGGAGTTGCAGATTGGATAAAAAGACAGGACCCACCCGTATGCTGTCTACAAGAGACTCTTTTTGTTCTTTTTTTTAAAGATTTTATTTATTTGACAGAGAGAGACACAGCGAGAGAGGGAACACAAGCAGGGGGAGTGGGAGAGGGAGAAGCAGGCTTTCCTGCTGAGCAGGGAGCCCGACATGGGGCTCGATCCCAGGGCCCTGGGATCATGACCTGAGCCAAAGGCAGATGCTTAACGACTGAGCCACCCAGGCGCCCTTTACAAGAGACTCATTTTGAACCTAAAGATATATCCAGACTGAAAGTGAAGGGATGGAGATCCATCTTCCATGCCAGCGGACCTCAAAAGAAAGCTGGGGTAGCAATTCTTGTATCAGACAAATTAGATTTTAAACTAAAGTCTGTAGTTAGAGACACAGAAGGACACTATATCGTTCTTAAAGGGTTTATCCTATAAGATGATCTAACAATTGTAAATATCTATGTCCCCAACATGAGAGCAGCCATCTACATAAGCCAACTGTTAATCAAAATAAAGTCATATTGATAACAATACGTTAATTGTAGGAGACCTCAATACTCCACTCTCAGCAATGGACAGATCATATAAGCAGAAAATCAACAAGGGAACAAGAGCTTTGAATGATACACTGGACCAGATGGACCTCATAGATATTTACAGAACATTCCACTCTAAAACAACAGAATACTCATTCTTCTCGAGCACACATGGAACTTTCTGCAGAATAGAGCACATACTGGGCCACAAATCAGGTCTCAACTGATACCAAAACACTGAGATTATTCCCTGCATATTCTCAGACCACAACGCTTTAAAACTGGAACTCAATCACAAGAAAAAATTCGGCAGAAATTCAAACATTTGGAAGCTAAAGACCACACTGCTCAAGAATGTTTGGGTCAACCAGGAAATCAAAGAAGAACTTAAACAATTCATGGAAATCAATGAGAACGGAAACACACTGGTCCAAAACCTATGGGATACTGCAAAGGCGGTCCTAAGGGGGAAATACATAGCCATCCAAGCCTCACTCAAAAAAATAGAAAAATCCCGAATTCACCAACTAACTCTACACCTTAAAGAACTAGAGAAAAAGCAACAAACGGTGCCTAAGCCATGCATTAGAAGAGAGATAATTAAGATTAGAGCAGAGATCAGTGAGTTGGAAAGCAGAAACACAGAAGATCAGATCAACGAAACTAGAAGTTGGTTCTTCGAAAGAATTAATAAGATTGATAAACCACTGGCCAGACTTATCCAAAAGAAAAGGACCCAAATTAATAAAATTATGAATGAAAGGGGAGAGATCACAACTGACACCAAGGAAATAGAAACAATTATCAGAAATTATTATCAACAACTATATGCCAATAAACTGAGCAAAATGGATGAAATGGAGGCCTTCCTGGAAACCTGTAAGCTGCCAAGACTGAAACAGGAAGAAATTGACAACCTGAATAGGCCAATAACCAGTAACGAGATTGAAGCAGTGACCAAAAACCTCCCAAAAAAGAGAGTCCAGGGCCTGGTGGATTCCCTGGGGAATTCTACCAAACATTCAAAGAAGAAATAATATCTATTTGACTGAGGCTGTTTCAAAAAATAGAAACGGAAGGAAAACTTCCAAACTCATTCTATGAGGCCAGCAATACCTTAAACCCCAAACCAGGCAAAGACCCCATCAAAAAGGAGAATTTCAGACCGATATCCCTGATGAATATGGATTCCAAAATCCTCAACAAAATCCTAGCTAATAGGACCCAACAATACATTAAAAGGATCATCCACCACGACCAAGTTGGATTTATCCCCGGGATGCAAGCGTGGTTCAACATTCGCAAATCAATCAATGTGATAGAGCACGTTAATAAGAGGAGGGAGAAGAACCATACGGTCCTCTCAATTGATGCAGAAAAAGCATTTGACAAAATACAACATCCTTTCCTGAAAAAACTCTTCAGAGTATAGGGATAGAGGGAACATTCCTCAAGTTCATAAAATCAATCTATGAAAAACCCATAGCGAATATCATCCTCAATGGGGAAAAGCTGAGAGCATTCCCTTAAGATCAGGAACACATCAAGGATGCCCACTCTCGCCACTATTGTTCAACACAGTACTAGAAGTCCTAGCAACAGCAATCAGAAAACAAAAAGAAATAAAAGGTATTCAAATTGGCAAAGAAGTCAAACTCTCTCTTTTCATAGATGACATAATACTTTAAGTGGAAAACCCAAAAGACTCCACCCCCAAATTACTAGAACTCATACAGCAATTCAGTAATATGGCAGGATACAAAATCAATGCACAGAAATCAGTTGCTTTCTTATACACTAACAACACAACTGTAGAAAGAGAAATTAGAGAAACGATTCCATTTACAATAGCACCAAAAACCATAAGATACCTCGGAATAAACCTAACCAAAGAGGTAAGGGATCTATACTCTAGGAACTCCAGAAAACTCATGAAAGAAATTGAAGAAGACACAAAAAGATGGAAAAATATTCCATGCTCATGGACCAGAAGAATAAACATTGTTAAAATGTCTATGCTACCCAAAGCAATCTATACCTTCAATGCCATCCCGATCAAAATTCCAATGACATTTTTCAAAGTGCTGGAACAAACAATCCTAAAATTTGTACAGAATCAGAAAAGACCCTGAATCGCTAAGAAAATGTTGAAAAAGAAAAACAAAGCTGGGGGCATCACGTTGCCTGATCTCAAGCTATATTACAAAGTTGTGATCACCAAGACAGCATGGTAGTGGCACAAAAACAGACATATAGACCAATGGAACAGAATAGAGAACCCAGTTATGGACCCTCAACTCTATGGTCAAATAATCTTTGACAAAGCAGGAAAAAACATGCAATGGAAAAAAGACAGTCTCTTCAATAAATGGTGCTGGGAAAATTGGACCACCACATGCAGAAGAATGAAACTCAACCATTCTCTAACAGCACACACAAAGATAAACTCAAAATGGATGAAAGACCTCAATGTGAGACAGGAATCCATCAAAATCCTAGAGGAGAACATAGGCAGTAACCTCTTTGACATCGGCCACAGCAACTTCTTTCAAGATACATCTCCAAAAGCTAGTGAAACAAAAGCAAAAATGAACTTTTGGGACTTCATCAAGATAAAAAGCTTCTGCACAGCAAAGGAAACAGTCAACAAAACAAAGAGGCAACCCACAGAACGGGAGAAGATATTTGCAAATGACACTACAGATAAAGGGCTGGTATCCAAGATCTATAAAGAACTTCTCAAACTCAACACCCAAAACACAAATAATCAAGTCAAAAAGTGGGCAGAAGATATGAAAAGACACTTCTCTGAAGAAGACATACAAATGGCTAACAGACACATGAAAAAATGTTCATCATCATTAGCCATCAGGGAAATTCAAATCAAAACCACATTGAGATACCACCTTACACCAGTTAGAATGGCAAAAATGGACAGGGAAACAACAAATGTTGGTGAGGTTGTGGAGAAAGGGGAACCCTCTTACACTGTTGGTGGGAATGCAGGTTGGTACAGCCACTTTGGAAAACAGTGTGGAGGTGCCTCAAAAAGTTAAAAATAGAGCTACCCTATGACCCAGCAATTGCACTCCTGGGTATTTACCCCAAAGACACAGATGTAGTGAAAAGAAGGACCATATGCACCCCAATGTTCATAGCAGCAATGTCCGCAATAGCCAAACTGTGGAAAGAGCTGAGATGCCCTTCAACAGATGAATGGATAAATTTGTGGTCCATATATACAATGGAATATTACTCAGCCATCAGAAAGGATGAATACCTAACTTTTACATCAACATGGATGGGCCTGGAGGAGATTATGCTAAGTGAAATCAGTCAAGCAGAGAAAGACAATTATCATATGGTTTCACTTATTTGTGGAACATAAGGAATAGCATAGAGGACATTAGGAGAAGGAAGGGAAAAATGAAGGGGGCGGAATTGGAGGGAGAGATGAACCATGAGAGACTATGGACTCTGAGAAACAAACAGGGTTTTAGAGGGGAGGGGGAGGGGGGATTGGTTAGCCTGGTGATGGGTATTAAGGAGGGCACATACTGCATGGAGCACTGGGTGTTATACGAAAACAATGGATCGTGGATCACCACATCAAAAACTAATGATGTATTGTATGGTGACTAAGATAACATAATAATAATAAAAAAAGATGGCAGATTGTTATGTGCAGGGAGGCCAAAGGTACTGTCATTAGGATGAGTTTTTGTTTTCTCTTTCTTTTTCCAGTTTTTCCATGAGGGTAACCATGGCTGATAAGGGGTATGGTAGCCAGAGTGACTAAGATTCCGACAGGAATCCTGCTGTATTGTGCCCGGAGAAACCTGCAAGGGAACCTAGGCAGACCAAAGGTTGTAGTGGAAATCTTGGAAGGGAGAGAGCCAGAGAAGAGGCCCTCTAATTCTATATATGAAGCCACACAAGTTTCAACCTCCCTCCTAAAATATGCATGTGTAGGATTGACTGGAAACAGTGATGGAAAGGCTTGAGTCCTGAACTGAGATGTAAATCAAGAAGGCAAGACACAGTCCACTATCCAAATCTAACTGGGCTGACTGCTTGCTAAAGCAATAATTCCTGAGAATTATAATAGAGCTCAGAGTCTACAGAAGGTAATATTAACAATTTCTAAGATCCAAAATTATTTGATATACAAAGAACCAGGGAAATATATCCATTCTTGGTAGAAAAGACAGTCAACAGATTCAACTCTGAGATGATCCATATGCTGGAATGATCATAAACAACCTTAAAGCAGCTTTAAAAAAATTTTTTATTTATTATTTTAGAAGGAGAGTGAGTGAGCGGGGAGGGGTGGGAGTGGTAGAGGGGGAGGGAAAAGGACAAGCAGTCTCCACAATGAGTGTGGAGCCTGATGTAGGGCTTGATCTCACAACCTTGAGATCATGACATGAGCTGAAACCAAGAGTCAGATGCTTAACTGACTGAGCCACCCAGGCACCCCAAGCAGCTATTTTAACGATGCTCCCAGAGGTCAAAAAAATAACATGAAATAATGGAAAGGCAGCTATCTCAGTAGGAAAAAGTAAGTATTAAAAAGCCAAATGGAAATTTTACAACCGAAAAAATAAACTAATAAAAAATTTGCTACATAAACTTAAAAGATGAATTAAGACAACAGAGGAAAATGACAGTGACCTTGAAGATAGTTCAATAGAAATGATCTAATCTGAAGAATAAAGAGAAAAAAAGATTGAATAAAAATGAACAGAGCTTCAGGGACCTGTGTAAGACAATGTCAAAAAGTCTTAATATATATATAATGGGCACCCCACAAAGACAGAAAAATTGTAGCAAAAAATATTTGATGAAAAATAACAGAAAATTCCCCAAATTTAGTGACATAAATGTATAGATTTGAGAAGCTCAGGAAACCTTAAGCAGGTAAATTCAAAGGAAACTATACCTGAACATATCATAATCAAACTGCTGATAGCCAATGATAAAAAAAAATCCTGAAACCAGTCAAAGAATATGATAGATTACATACAGGGGAACAACAATTTGAATAATCTTACTTTCCCTTACTTTCTCTTTAGAAACATGGAGGGCAAATGATACTGCTGAGGAGGAAGGGGGATCCACCCAGAATTCTATATCCACAGAAAACATTCTTCAGGAAACACAGTGAAATAAAGATATCTTCAGATAGAGGAAAACTAAGAGAATTCACCAAAGGCAGACCTAAACTACAAGAATTGCTTAAAGGAAAATTTTCAGCTAAAGGTAAATGATATTGGAGGAAAACTAGGGTCTTTACAAACAAATAATGAGCATAAGAAATAGTAAGTATAAAATGACTTTCTGTCTCCTCTAAGTTCTTTCAAATATGTATGACTGTTTTGCTTTATATATTAAAGCAAAAATATAATATTATCTATTAATGTTTTCACTATATGCTACATCATACATTATATCGACATATAATGATAAAAAGGACATTTCATCAGGAAGACCTAGCAATTATTGATGTGTATATTCTTAATAACAAAGTTCAAAATACAGTAAGTAAAAAAAGAATTAAAGAGAAAAATAGACAATTTCACAAAGTAAGAGATTTTGAAATCCCTACGTATCTCAGCAGCTGATGGGATAGACAAAAAAATCAATAAAGACATAGAGTTCTGAAAAATACCATCAACCACCTTGATCAAATTGAAATTTATAAACATTACGTCTAAGAACAGCATAATATACAGTGTTTTCAAGTACACATAGTATATTTACTAAAATAGACCATATGCTAAACTGTAAAACAAGTCTCAATAAATTTTAAAAAGCTAAAACCATGCAGAATGTGTTTTGTGACCACTGTGGAATTAATTTAGAAATAAATGAGAGACAAAAAAACCCCTTCACCTATTTGGAAATTAAAGCACTTATAAGTATTTCAAGGATCAAAAATGAAATCACATGAGAATTAGAAAATATTTTTTAAGATTTTATTTATTTATTTTATTTATTTAGCTTGCACATGTGCAAGCTGCCGGGGGCGGGGGGTGGAGAGGGAGAGGGAAAGAATCTCAAGCAGAATCTCAAGCAGACTCTCTGCTGAGTGCAATGCTTGACGTGGGGCTTGATCCCATGACCGTGAGATCATGACCTGAGCCAAAATCAGGAGTCAGACACCCAATCAACTGAGCCACCCAGGAGCCCCAGAGAATTAGAAAATATTTTAAATTAAATGATAATGTAAATACTATATATCAAAATTTGCAGTATGCAGCTAAAGCAGAGCTTAGAGGGATGCATGTAACTTTAAATGTTTATATTAGGGGAAAAAAGTATAAAATCAACCATCAAAGTTTCCACCTTAAGAAACTAAAAAACGAAGAGCAAAGTAAGTCAAAAATAAGTTGAAAGAAGAAAATGCTAAAGATGAGACCAGAAATCAATGAAATAGAACACAGATATTAAAGAAAATTAGCAAAGTTGAAAGCTGGTCCTTTGCGAAGATCAACAGAATTGACAAACCTTTAGCTAGACTGATCAAGAAAAAACAAAGAACACAAATCACCAATATCAGGAGTGAAAAAGGGGTTCCCACCACAGATACTGCAAGTAATAAAAAAAATAAGAGAATAATATGAGCAACTTTTTGTGAACAATTTGACAACGTAAATGAAATGGAAAAATATAGTGAAAAATACAATTTAATAAAATTGACACAAAAAGAAACAGAAAATTTAAATAGCCCCATCTACCGAAGAAACTGTGCATTATCAAAAATCTTCCCCAAAGGAAAACTACTAGTGTCTCACTGGTGAATTCTATCAAATATTCACGTAAGAAATAAGAAGGATCTTCTTACATAAACTTTTTCCAAGGAAGAAAGAAGGGAACATGTCCAACTTATTTTATAAACCTAATACCAAAACCTGACAAAGACATTATAAAAAAGAAAATTACAAACCAATATCCCACTTGAATATACACAATAAAATTCTTAACAAAATGTTAGCAAATCTAAGAATATATAAAAAGGATCATTGTAACCACACAAGGTTTACCCTCAAAATGCCACATTTGTTTCATATTAAAAAATCAGTCAATGTAATAAACTACAAGGAGGACTGGCATCATCATGATGGTGACATAGGTCATTCTTGACTTCAGTCTCCCTCAAAAAACAAAAACAAAAACAAAAACAAACAAAACCAACTAACTACTATTCATAGACAAGACACCACTGAGAAAATCTTAGAACACAGGGGTAAGCCTGAAACACCACAGAGACTCAGATGGATCACATAAGAAGAGAAAAAGGAGCAGCTACTGTATGACTGTATGGTCCCTACCTCAGGATGGGACAGTACCACACCAAGAGGGCTCCGCCCCCAAGTCTGAAGTTTTTCTAGTAGGAAAAAAAGAGCCCGAGAGGGACATCTAGTTACCCCAGCGTTGTGGTTTGCAAATCAGGAAGCGCGCTTGGGTCTCATCTCTTAGGGATCATGAAGGAACCTGCAGCAGAACTTGATGACTGGGAATCAGACTGTGACAGAAAGGGGGTTTGGGCTTACAGCAACCAGCACTCAGATCTTGGCAGATGGAGTTCCTACTCATAGCAGTGCCCAAGTAGAAATTCTAACCAGTGGCTTGGCTTATCTGTGGAGCCAACACAGTGGCCCAGTCTGACCAGGGAAGTAGGCAGGGCACAGGTCTGCCTGATGTTAGACCCCAAACAACAAGCTAATCTGCCAGGGGAGGGAAGCTAATTCACAGCTCCACCTATTTCTGAGTGTCACTCTTGGTCCTATCCTACCTGACCATGAAACTTGATTAGAGCACCTAGGAAGCTGCTTAACCCAGCAGCACTTGGGCAGAAAGTCCACACAAGCAGAAAGTCCTGCCTGTTTACAGAGCCAAGCCAGTGGCCCCAACTGCTGCACAGTTCTGCCTAATTTGCTTCCCAAATAAGAGCCTTGCCTGCTTTGGTATCTGTTCCGTGTCCCCCATCCATGCAGGGAAGCTAATTAGTAGCCCCACCCACTGCTGAATACAGCCTCCAACCCTGCCAATCCTATCCAATCCCAGTTCCTGGGAATCTGTGAAGCTAACCCTGCAACTCCTATTAAATTGGCACTTGAATGGAGAGCCAGACCAGCAGCCCTGTGTCTATAGGGGCAATATGGTGACCCCATCTGACCAGAGAGCTTGATGCACAGTTCTGCCTGATTTGGTCTCCTAAACAAAGGCCCTTGCAAGCCCTAAGGGCCTGTTCTGAAGTCCCAACCAGACAAGAAAGTGAATTTATAGCCCCACCACTGCTGAATACAGCCTCCAACCTAACCAGAGCTGACCAGGAATCTGCACAGTCCATCCTGCAACTGTGATTAGAGCAGCACTTGAGCAGAGCACCTGATGGGTGGCCCTATCCATCTACAGAGCCAGGACAGTGGCCCACCAGGCCACAGCACTTGGTACACAGTTCTGCTTAATATGGTTCCCAAACAAGAAACCTGCCCACCTTGGGGCTTGTATAATGGCCCTGCATGGGCAGGGAAACTCATTTGTTTAAACCCACTACTGAATAGAACCTTCAGCTTGCCTGCCCATGGAATCTAACCAGAGTACACAGGAAGCTGTGTAGCCCATCCCATAGCTCCATTTACAGTAGTACTTGAGCAAAGAGAATAGCCAGTACTTCTCCCTCTCTGCAGGGCAAAACGTGGCTTCCTCTGGCAGGAAAATGCAGTGTTCATCCCTGCCTGATTTGGGCCCCCAAACAAAGCTCTGCTGGCCTTGGGGCCAATTTGCTGTCCCACCTTGGGGTGAGGGGAAGCTAATTCAGAGCCCTGCCCACTGCTGAGTATAGTACTTAGTCCTGACTATCTAGAAGACTGACCAGAGAATAGAGGAAACTGCAGAGACCATCCTACAGCTGCACTTCAGTAGGGAAACAAGTCAGCAATTCTTTTCAGTTGTTTGCAGCCAGTGGCAACTACCCCACCCCAACTGCAGAACTTGGGCAGTGGCCTCACCCTAAAACATATCCTAAGATAATCCCCACCTGCTCAAGGATGCTACCAGCTGACACATCCAGAACCCCAAGCTGAGCTGACTGGTGAAGGACTGTTTCTGTCAAAGCAAACCTGTAAAGTCTGGAGGAGGAGACTTACTCAATTGTGTAGACACCAATGTAAGAAATCAGGATCGTGAAACATCAGATAAACATGACACCACCAAAGGAAAATAACAAAGCTATAATAAATGACCCTAAAGATATGGAGATCTATGAAATGTCAGAAAAAGAATTCAGAATAATACTTTTATAGAAATTTAGTGAACTACAATACAGAAATAGACAAACGAAATTAGGAAAACAATGCGTGAACAAATGAGAAGTTCTATAACAAAAACAACAAAATAGAAACCATAAAACAAAATAAAACAAAAACCAAAAAACCAGTAATCCTAGAGCCAAAGGTTACTAAGACTGAATTGATGAATTCACTAGAAAGCAGACCTGACCATGCAGAAGAATCAGTGAAATCAACCAGAGAAGCCCCCCTCCCGCCACAAAAAAAGATAAAGAGTAAAGAAAGTCTATGGACTTATGGGGCAGCAAAATGAAATAATAAACCCATTATGGGAATGCTAGGAGAAGAGAAAGGGACATAAAGTATATTTAAAACAATTAATGGCTGAAAACTTCTCACAAACCTGAGCAGAGAAATGGATTTCCAATCCATGAGGCCCAAGGGACCCCAAATAGATTGAATCTGAACAGGGCTACACCAAGACACATAATTAAATTATCAAAAGTCAAAGACAGACTTTCCGAAAGCAGCAAAAGTGACACATCATATACAAGGGAACCTCCATATAAGACTATAGGTGGAGTTCTCAAAAGAAACTTTTCAGGCCAGAAGACAATGGAATGATATATTCAAAATATTGAAAGAAAAAGCCTGTCAACCAAGAATACTATACCTGGCAAACTTATCCTTCAAAAATGAAGGAGAAATAAAGACCTTCCTGAACAATCAAAAGTTAAGGGAGTTTATTCACCACTAGACCTGGCTTATAATAAATGCTAAAGGGAGTTCTTCAAGTAGAAATAAACCACTGCTAATTAACATCATAAGAACATGTGAAGTTATACAAAACTCACAGGTAATGGTAAATATAGAGCCAAAGTCAGATTCTCTAATATGGTAATGGTGGTAATTCACTTATAATGCTAAGTTTAAATTAAAAAAACAAATGTAGGGGCACCTGGGTGGCTCAGTTGGTTAAGCAACTGCCTTTGGCTCAGGTCATGATCCTGGAGTCCTGGGATCGAGTCCTGCATCAGGCTCCCTGCTCAGCAGGGAGTCTGTGTCTCCCTCTGACCCTCCCCCCTCTCATGCTCTATCTCATTCTCTCTCTCAAATAAATCTTTAAAAAAATAAACAAATGTATTAAAAACAGTAACTACAGTAATCTGTTATTAGATGCACAATATAAAATATATAAATTATAACATTAACAACTTAATACATGAGGAGCATGAGGAAGTAAAAATGTAAAAATTTAAAAATGCTATCGCAGTTGTCAGCTTATAATAGGATATTATAAGATATTTTATGTAAGTCTCATGGTAAACACAGAGGAAAGGTCTTAGTAATTACAAAAGATCATGATAAAGAAGTCAAAGTATATCCATACAAACAGTCATCAAATCACAAAAGACAGCAAGATAAGAAGCAAGGAACAATAGATCTACAAAACTGTCAGAGAACAAAATGGCAAAAGTAAGCCCTTACCTGTCAATAACTACTTTAAATGTAAATGGATTAAATTCTCCAATCAAAAGACACAGAATGGCTGAATGAATAAAAAAACAAAATCCAACAATATGCTGCACACAAGGGACTCACTTTAGCTTTAAAGACAACACTGATTGAGAGTGAAGACATGGAAAGAGATATTTCAAGCAAATGGTAACCAAAAAAAAAAAAAAAAAAAAATCAGAGGTAGCTATATTAAATCAGACAAAACAGACTTTAAGCTCACCACAGTAAAAAGATGCAAAGAAGGTCATTATATAATGATAAAGTGGTCAATCCATCAAGAAGATATAACAACTGTAAATATTTATGCACCTAACACTGGAGCACGTAAATATATAAAGCAAATACTAAAAGGAAAATTAGAGAAAAATACAGTAATAGTTGGAGACTTTAATATCTCACTTTCAAAATGGATAGATCATTCAGAGAATCAATAAGGAAACAGTGTTTGTGCACAACATTATAGACAAAACTATAGACTACAGACCTAACAAACATAAACCATGGAGAAAAAGCATATGATCAATTAAACAGATGCAGAAAAAAAGTATTTGATAAAATTCAACACCCATGCATTCGTTAGAAAAGTAAAAGTGCTGAAGAAGCCCAAGTTTGAATTGCGAAAGCTCATGGAACTTCATGGTGAAGGTAGTAGTTCTGGAAAAGCTTCTGGGGATGAAACTGGTGCTAAAGTTGAACGAGCTGATGGATATGAGCCACCAGTCCAAGAATCTGTTTAAAAGTCAGACATTTAATGGTGACAAATAAAAAAATCACATTTGTGATGTTTAAAAAAAAAAGAAAAACAAAAACAAAACTCAGAAAATGTGAACAGCAAATAACTGGAACACTGCTGAAAAACATAAAATACCTAGGAACAAATCTAACAAAAGACATCTAAGAATCCTTATTGAAAAAAAAAAGTCACTGAAATTAAAGGAAGAGGTAAAATTTTTACTATTTGCAGGTGACATAACACTATATATAGCAAACGATAAAGATGCCAACAATAAAACTATTAGCAGTATTAAATGAACTCAGTAAAGCTGTAGGATACAAAATTAATATACAGAAACCTATTGCATTTCTATACACTAATAATGAAGTAGTAGAAAGAGAAATTAAGAGAACAATCCTATTTACAAATAAATACACTGTAAGGAATAAAATATCTAGGAATAAACTTAACCAAGGAGGTGAAAGATCTGTACTGGGAAACATTGATTAAAAAAAATGGGGGTGCCTGGGTGGCTCAGTCGTTAAGCATCTGCCTTCGGCTCAGGTCATGATCCCAGGGTCCTGGGATCAAGCCCTGCATTGGGCTCCCTGCTTGGCAGGAAGCCTGCTTCTCCCTTTTCCCCTCCCCCTGCTTCTGTTCCCTCTCTCGCTGTGTCTCTGTCAAATAAATAAATAAAATCTTTAAAAAAAAATGAATAGGACACAAACTAATGGAAAGATATTCCATGCTCATGGATTAGAAGAACCAGTCTTGTTAAAATGTCCATACTACCCAAAGCAATCTGCAAATTTAATGCAATCCCTATCGAAATACCAAAAACATTTTTCACAGAACTAGAACAAATAATACTAAAATATGCATGGAACCACCACAAAAGATCCCAAATAGCCAAAACAATCTTGAGAAAGAAGAATAAAGCTGGAGGTATCAGAATCCAAGATTTCAAGATATACTACAAAGCTACAGTAGTCAAAGCAGTATTGTACTGGCACAAAAACAGACACACAGATCAATGGAACAGAACAGAAAGTCCAGAAATAAACTCACCCTTATCATATGGTCGATTAACCTATGAGAAAGGAGGCAAGACTATACACTGCGGTAAAGACAGTCTCTTCAACAAATGATGCTAGGAAAACTGGTCAGCTACATGCAAAAGTGTGAAACTGGACCGCTTTCTTATGACATACACAAAAATAAACTAAAAATGGATTAAAGACCTAACTATGAGACCTGAAACCATAAAACTCCTAGAAGAGAACACAGGCAGTAATATCTTTGACATCAGCCATAGAAACAATTTTCCAGATGCCTCCTCTGGTAAGGGCAACAAAAGCAAAAATAAACTATTGGGACTATACCAAAATAAAAAACTTGTGTACAGTGAAGGAAACCACTGACAAAACAAAAAGGCAACCTAATGAATGGAAGCATATGTTTGCAAATGACATATGTGATGAGTTAATATCCAATGTGAACAGCAAATAACTGAAACACTGCTGAAAAACATAAAATACCTAGGAACAAATCTAACAAAAGACATCTAAGAATCCTTATTGAAAAAAAAAGTCACTGAAATTAAAGGAAGAGGTAAAATTTTTACTATTTGCAGGTGACATAACACTATATATAGCAAACGATAAAGATATAAAGATATAAGAACTTACACAACTCAACACCAAAAAAGCAAATAATCTGATTTTAAAAATGGTCAGAGGATCTGAATAGACGTTTTTCCAAAGAAGACATACAGATGGCCAACAGACACATGAAAAGATGCTCAAAGTCGCTCATCATCAGGGAAATGCAAGTCAAAACCCCAATCAGTAAATAAATAAATAGACGGAGAAGAGAAGGCTCTTCCTTACACTAAGAGGTAGACCTCATTGTCTACACCTGTCTACACCTGTCAGAGTGACCAAAATAAAAAACACAAGAAATAACAAGTATTGGTGAGGATGTGGAGAAAAAAAAACCCTCATGCACTGTTGGTAGGAATGTCAACTGGTGCAGCCACTGTGAACGATAGTATGGGGGGCGTTCCTCAAAAAATTAAGAACAGAGCGTCCATGTGATCCTGGAACTTCACTACTGGGTATCTGAAGAAAACGAAAACACTAACTTGAAAAGATATCTGCACTCCTATGTTTATTGCAGCATTATTTACAATAGCCAAGATATGGAAGCAACCTAAGTGGCTGCTGACGGATGAACGGATACCGAAGATGTGGTATGTATACAATGTAATATTAGTCATAAAAAAGAATTAAATCTTGCCATTTGCAACAAAATGGATGTACCTAGAGTATAATGCTAAGTGAAATAAGTCAGAGAAAGACAAATACCATATGATTTCATTCATATCTAGAATTTAAGAAACAAAACAAATGAACAAACAAAAAAAACCAGACAAACAAAAAACAGACTCTTAACCACAGAGAACATAATGGGGGTTGCCAGAGTGGAGGTGGGTGGGGCATGGGTGAAATAGATAAAGGGAATTAAGAGTACACTTAAAATGAAAAGAAATTTTTTTTTAAAGAAACCTAAATAAGCCTAATTAGAAAGACATATATTCATGAATTGGAGAACTCTATATTGTTAAGATGGCAATTCCCAAACTACATCTAGTCAACAAAATCCCAATATGTCAGTGCTTTTGTTTTTGGTAGAAATTGACAAGCAGTTTTCTAAAATGTATATATAAATATAAATAACCTAAAACAAAGTAATTTTCATAAAGAAAAAGAAAGCTGGAGTAGTCACCCTATGTGATTCAAGACATAAAGCAACAGTAATGAAGAGAGTTTGACATATGAAAAAAAATGTGTATATAAACAAGTAATAGAATAGAGTATTCAAAAACAGACCCACACACATATGGTCATTGATTTTCAGAAAAGCTGTTGAGGCAATTCAATTATGAAAAGACTTTTGAACAATGGGACTAGACAACTATATAGCCATATGAAAAAGCCATATGAACATCATACCATCTACCCACCTCACACCATCTATAAATATAATCTTGGGATCATAGACCTAAATGTAAGAACTAAAACTATAACATTTCTAGAAAAAACATGGAATAATTTTGCAAGATGTGCCTATAATATCAGTTTGAAGGGGCTCCTGTTGGCCAAATCTGAGACAATTTGGACATGATATAAATAAGAACATTAATGGATTATATTCCATTAAATAAAATTGGAATCCATGATTCTATATTGGTAACTAAAATTTAAGTAAGTAAATAAATAGAGAAGAGAAGGCTCTTCCTTACACTAAGATGTAGACTGATAAACAGAACAAGTGGTGGAGCTAGAAAATCATCACCTTGTAACTATCATTGTCAAGATTGGTTCTGGCTAAGAGTCATGCACAGATACAAAATATAAAGGGTTAAGTCTTATGAGAAGCAGGATATATGCATGTTTCAAAGCATCTCTCACATTGCTGAAAGTGAGAAAAAAACTAGGCATTAAAACAACAACAAATCCCAAGCATTACACACTGGAGAGACGAGACAATATTTTTTCTAAGTTCTGCTTTTTTATTTTCTTATTTATGTATTTAAGGTTTTAATTTTAATTCCAGTTGGTTAACATACAATGTTAAAGATGTATAATATAGTGATTCAACACTTACATATATCATCCAGTGCTCATCACAAGTGCACTCCTTAATCCCCATCACCTATTTAACCCATCCCCCCACCTGCCTCCCCTCTGGTAACCATCAATTTGTTCTCTATAGTTGAGTTTGTTTCTTGGCTTGCCTATTTCCCTTTGCTTGTTTGTTTTGTTTCTTAAATTTCACACACAAGTGAAATAAATATGATATTTATCTTTCTTTGAATGACTTATTTTGCTTAATATAATACTCTCTAGCTCCATCCATGTTGCAAATGGCAAGATTTTGTTCCTTTTTATGTCTAATATTCCATTGTGTGTGTGTGTGTGTGTGTGTGTGCGTGTGTACACAAACACACATTACATCTTCTTTATTCATTTGTCAGTGGATGGACACTTGGGCTGTTTCATACTTGGGCTATTACAGATAATGCTGCTATAAATATTCAGGTGCACGTATCCCTCTAAGTTATTATTTTTGTATCCTTTGGGTAAATACCTAGCAGTGCGGTTGCTAGACTGCATAGTACTTCTATTTTTAACTTTTTGAGGAACCTTCTTACTGTTTTCCACAGTGGCTGCACCAGTTTGCATTTCTACCAATAGTGCAAGAGAGTTCCCCTTTCTCTCTATCCTTGCCAACACCTGTTATTTCTTGTATTGTTGATTTAGCCATTCTGACAGGTATGAGGTGATATCTTACTGTAGTTTTGATTTGTATTTCCCCAACGATGAGTGATGTCGACCATATTTGCATGTGAGACAATATTTTAACCAGGCAATAAAAATTACTATCTCCAGTAAAAAGCACGCAGACACTCTGTGCTTCCAGATGTGATACCCTGAGAATAATACTTTAGTTAAGTAATATTTTAACTAGGGATGTATCACCTGAATATAAATGTGAGGCTACACAGACAAACTCAAATTGACGAACATTCTTCTAAAGTGTCAATGTCATGAAAGATGGCTGAGGAAATGTTCCAGATTAAGAGGCCACAAAGACATATTTATTAAATGCAGTATGAGATTCTGGACTGGATTCTGTCTTAGAAGGGCATAAAATGCTTTAAAGAACATTAATGGGACTATTGACAAAACTGAAATTGGGGCTGTAGATTAAAAATGAAAACAGTGAAGTTATTATTGTACTGAAGTTATATGAGAGAATACTTTTTCTTAGGAAATGTACACTGATGAAGAGATAAAGAGACATATATATGCAACTTAAATTCAAATGGTTCTGAATATACTTATGTATGCATGGGGAGAAAAAAAGCTGACGTGGCAACATGTTAAAAGTGTTTAAAAACAGTGAATCTGAGTAAAAGATACAGAGGGGAGTTCTACTTTTCTTACAACTTTTCTATAGATAAGTTATCTCAAAATAAATAGTAAAAAAAATACAAAAAATAAAAACTATAAAAAGTAAAAAACAAAAACAGACCAAAAAAACCCACAAAAAACACTGTAGCAGCAGAGGAAATAGGATATAATGGTAAGGGGTGCCTGCATGGTGCAATCGGTTAGGTGTCCAACTCAGGTCGTGATCTCAAGGTCATGAGATGGAGCCCTGCATCGGGCTCTGAGTTCAGCGTGAGTCTGCTTCAGATTCTCTCTTCCTCTCCCTCTGCCCCTCCCGCTTGTGCTTTTTCTCTCTCTCTCTCAAATACATACATAAATAAATAAATCTTAAAAAAAAGGATATAATGGCAAGAACACCAAACATAGCGTCACAGTCCTTGAGTCCTAGTTACTGTGTATATTTGCATAAAATAGTTCACAACATCTCTGATTCTGGTGCCTTGTCTCTGAAATATATGGCTAGTATCTGCCTCATGGATTATCCAGGATTGTCACAGGGCAAGGAAAAACTGAGCATATGAAAATGATCTCAGGCCTGGTAAAGTGATACATACAGTTATGTAACAGAGTCAGGAGTGTCAAAAATCCAATTTATAATAGAATAATAAAAAAATCACTGAGCAGTGTTTTCTTTGCTGCCATTTCACTAGCTAACATTCAGCCCTGAGACAGAAGCAGATGGACCACTGCCCCCACTGCTCCCCTGCCTTCTCTCACTGCCAGAAGGATGTTCATTGCCAACCTCCCAGCACATGATAAATTCAATGTTAGTGGGCTGCAATCTCCTCACAGAGGACAAGCTGGGACAAAAGACACACTGCTGAAATGGAGAGTCTTCTGAGAACTAAGAACTTACATGGGAAATCAGCAAGATGAGAGCTATCTACAAAAGACTCAAATCCCACATTTTCTTAAACCATAGTTTTGGAGAAAAGCCTTTCTGACAATTTCAGAAAAAATCCATATTCAGATGAAAAAGATCACATCTTACCGGTTTGTGATGATGTCATCCCAGATGTTCATTGGGTCCATTTTAGCATCTGGGTATCTGTTTGTCCAGGTTTTTATAAGTCTCTTAAGGGGAGCTTGAGATGATAAACTACCTAAAAATATTAGAAGATGACTATATCCACAGCTCAATGACAAGACCAATTTACAAAGTTGGGCTGCCATTGGTAAATAGAAACTTAATTCAAATTTCTTGACCAAATTAAAAATTTTTGTCTTTTACAACAGGAACAAAAAGTTACCACAGTAAACCTAATACATTTTGACAATCAAGACTCAATTTCTTAAGGACATAGAGTAAGACTGGGGAAATAAACATACAATTTTTAAATTTAGCATAGGTTCACAGTCCTTCATCCACAATTCCAAAATTAAAAAAGCACTGAAACTTGAAAAGTTTCATAGGGTTGCTGCCAGTTTTCTTGTTGGCAAAATCTGATATGAATCAGCATAGGGCTACTTATAGTCTTGGTTTATGCCATTTATGTGAATATTCACCTCTTAAGCTGGAGACACATCACTGTGTTGAATGACGGAATACTGTCCCAGACTCTGGTATGTACATGATAATAATTAATAAACAAAGCAATCTGGCCTTAAGAGATTCATGATAACTCTCAGAAAATTTAAATTTCACATTACTAATGTTTAAAGCTTTAGTTTTCTCTCTTTCTATTGGTGGGAAAGCAGTGGTTAAGAACAAAAGCTTAAATCGGACAGTCCTGGGTTCAAGATCAGGATCTTTCCCACATTAGATTAGGCAAGTTATTTAACCTATGTTTCTATAAAATGAGACAAAAAAAATCTAAATCTTGTAAGGCTTTCATAAAAACTATGTAATATAGAAAAAAGAGATTAAGTCCTGCAAAGTAGAAAACACTTAATGAGTGATCATTAATTATGTCATTAACAATATGTACTTGAAAAAGAATTCTCCAAATTTAAAGCAGAGTATGATTAGCTGTAGATATGTATGAATACCAATTTTTATTAGTACTCTGAGAGCATCTTTCATTTTTATTTTTAATTATTCAGCATACAAGCAGAAATTCCAATTTATAACTAAGATACATACCTGATGCAAAGATGTACTCTTTCCCTTTGACTCTGGATGGCCTCCCATAGGTGCCAGGATAAAATCTACTTGCTGGCAGCAGAAAGACCTTCAGGGTCTGCACACTGCTGCCAGCAGCTTCACCTCCCCTCAGGCCAGGGCATGTGGCACCCAGTCATTGAACTTCCAGCCCATCTGGGACACTGCAGGCTTTCTATAAGACAGAACTTCTGCGAGCCCCTGTCTTTTACACACTCAACTCAGGCACTTCCTCCAGGAGCCTCCTGTACCCTTCAGTCCAGGGCAGATTCTGTTATCCATATTTGACATGGGACTTCCCTCTGCCTCAGTAGTGATCACATTGTGTGGGGATTACCCCATTCTTTTGAAAGCTTTTTCAAGCTAGGCAATATGTTTTATTTGGCTTTGCATCCCCAGTGTCTAGAATAGTGCTTGACCATTTTAAACATTTATTTCAATGATGTCAAAATATGTATTTGTAGAATGAACTCAAGGTATTTTCCAACCCATATGTTAAGAGACATGTACTTTTACTAAGTAAAAAAAAAAAAAAAACCAAAATTTTTCCATAATTATAAAAGAAAAAAAGGTAGGTTAAAAAAAATTACCTTGTCTGCTTATAAAACTGATGAACTCCTGAATTTCTATTATAGTTTGTACAGACTGCAATTTGGTGAGTCTACTTCGGTGTAAGAGGACATCAATACTTGAGTAATTCTAGAAAAAAGATATTTAACACTGTTTATAAATCAATTTACTACTTTAAATTTTAATACAGTTCCCTAAAACATAAAATATCACAACTACCCTATATCAATTACAAAATGTGTCTCAGAGTAGTTAGCTCACAGAAATAATTAACAAATGGTTTAAGTTTTAAAAATAATTTAGGTTTTTTAATCTCATTTTGGTTCAAAGAAGTCAACAAAATCAATATAATTAGGCATCATTGCCTCTATTCACCACCAATTTTTAAAAATCACAATGTCCTAGAATATAAAACTGCCAACTACAGAAGACAATTACTTCTTTGATAAACTTCCCTTTGAGTGTACTAAACAAATTCAAAATTTTGGGTGCCTGAGTGGCTCAGTTGGTTGAGTGACCAACTCTTGATCTTGGCTCAGATCTGGATCTCACCATCATGAGTTCAAACCCCACAATGGCTCCAAACTGGCCATGGAGGCTACTTAAAAAATAAATAAAATTACACCAGTTAGAATGACAAAAATTGACAAGGCAAGAAACAACAAATGTTGGAGAGGTTGTGGAGAAAGGGGAACCCTCTTACACTGTTGGTGGGAATGCAAGTTGGTACAGCCACTTTGGAAAACAGTGTGGAGGTGCCTCAAAAAATTAAAAATAGAGCTACCCTATGACCCAGCAATTGCACTCCTGGGTATTTACCCCAAAGACACAGATGTAGTGAAAAGAAGGACCATATGCACCCCAATGTTCATAGCAGCAATGTCGGCAATAGCCAAACTGTGGGAAGAGCCGAGATGCCTTCAACAGATGAATGGATAAAGAAGATGTGGTCCATATATATAATGGAATATTACTCAGCCATCAGAAAGGATGAATACCCAACTTTTACATCAACATGGATGGGACTGGAGGAGATTATGCTAAGTGAAATAAGTCAAGCAGAGAAAGTCAATTATCATATGGTTTCACTTATTTGTGGAACATAAGGAATAGCATGGAGGACATTAGGAGAAGGAAGGGAAAAATGAAGGGAGGGAAATCGGAGGGAGAGATGAACCATGAGAGACTGTGGACTCTGAGAAACAAACCGGGTTTTAGAGGGGAAGGAGGGGGGTTGGGTTTGGCTGGTGATGGGTATTAAGGAGGGCACGTATTGCATGGAGCACTGAGTGTTATACAAAAACAATGAATCATGGAACACTACATCAAAAACTAATGATGAAATGTATGGTGATTAACATAACATAATAAAAAATAAATAAAATAAATAAGTAAATAAATACAAAATAAAGACAATGAGTGGGTATGCTTTTCTGATCAATACAAGCCAATGATAAATGTTAACAGGCTCTATAAAGACATTGACTTTAAAAACAAACATCAAAGTTTCTCATAAAAGCAAAAAAGAAAGAAGGCACAATGGTAAACGAACAGGGAAAATTAGTTCATGTTCTTCACAAAGCAACCAAACTTTCATTCAGCCAAACTAGATGAAAAGTCTACCCCCAAGTGTTCTTTAACAGTGTGAAAAAGATAAAAACCTAAGGAAAAACAAAAAAAATGGAACTTTTTAAAACAGAAAAAAAAGGGATTAAAAATGCATTAAAACAAAGGACAGAGTGAAGAGATTTTAGAATAAACTGGAAGAACAGAAAAGAAGGAAATGGGTGGTATCAAATAGTAAATGAAAATTTTTGCTTGTTGATTTTTTTTATTCAAGAGTTTACTGACTTTTAAAAGTATCATAGAAATGGTACATTTCAGACTGGTGCATCTGCATTACCTGCATGAAAATCTGAATGCAATTTTCAATATAATATTTGGCTCTGTCAACATCATCTTGTAAGATGTAAAGAAGACTCAATTCCTGACTATAATGCAGCTCTATAAGAGCCTTCTGAAGCTCTTTGTTCACAGCTTCATCAATAAATGTCAGCAAGGACTGGTCAGCCTCCCCTTGAAGCAGTAACTTCAGCTTGCTGCGGATCATGTAAGGTAGATAGGTCTCCTAAGGAACAGAAAACTCTACTTGTAACTTTAGAAAGCCAATATGAATATGCCTAATTATTTTATAATATCCTTTGGTATGATTTTTTAGGTCAAGATTTAGAGCTAATGTGATGTCTGATGTTTCAAACCTAAAACTTTAACTTTTAAAACATGTTCACTTAAAATTATTCATTTTGTAACCACAATAGACATGGGAATATGTTCTGTAGAAGATGAGAACCACTTTTACCTGCAAGATCATTGGGTGTTACATACAAGTGAGGAATCTACAAGCACAGCCAAGACAGCTGTATTGTGGGAACCAGGTGAGCCACTTCCCTCCAAGAGTCTGGGTTATCCCATGGGAGGGGAACCATCCCACTCCAGGGGCCAGGGCTATCCCATGCGTAGCCTGTGACTCAAGGCAGAGACACCATGAAATTTTCTTCCACGAAGTCATAGCATGGATGTTAACATTTATTTTTAAATGCATCCTATTTATTTGGAAAGGGTCAACCAAAAGTGGAAAGAGATTTAAACATTACGGAGTTCATGGGGAGAGTTGGGCTATACAAATATCCTAATACTTCACAACTACTACTTTGTTTTTTAAAAGTTTTAAAAAACTTCATTAATTAGAAAACAGCTTACCACCTAAAATATTTATCTTAGTGACCTGAAAAATAATTCTACTGGGGATGCCTGAGTGGTGCAGTCAGTTAAGCACCTGACTCTTGGTTTTAGCTCAGGTCATGGTCTCAGGGTCGTGTGATCAAGCCCTGAGTTGGGCTCCACACTGGGTGCAGAGTCTGCTTCAGATTCTCTCTCCTTCTCCCTCTACCCCTTCTGCTTGTGCTCTTTCTCTAAAATGAATAAAAAAAATCTTTAAAAAAAATAATTCTACCCACCTGATAAAATGGTTCACTCCACATTTTATTTAGATCTGGAGGGTTTTCATTATCAATGCTGACTACAGAACAGTATGCCAATGATTTCCACTCAGCAAGCTGGTTATAACAGTCGAGGGATGCAAGTTCCCAAAAATCCTTCTCAGCTTCTGTAGGCTCACCATCCACCCACTCTTGTTTATTGAGAGCCTCATGAAGAAAAGTTCATAAATTTATTTTACAAAGTTGGAAAGAATATAAATGAAAACATTGTATTATAGGTAGTGTTAACATTCATGCTAAGGACAATCATTTTCAGATTTATGACAAGGGAAGAGAAAAAGGAAAAGAGAGTAACACTGAATGGAAGAAAACAAACCAAAACAAATCTTGTGGGAACAAATGAACATAAAAACCAAGAGGAAACTATTTCTCTGAGAAACTTACAAATGAAGCCAATTAACTAAAGATTCTGTCTGAATGACCCAAAATTTGATTTATTTATTTTAAGATTTTATTTATTTATTTGACAGAGAGAGAGAGATAGCGAGAGCAGGAACACAAGCAGGGGGAGCAGGAGAAGCAGGCTTCCCGCAGAGCAGGGAGCCCGATGCGGGGCTCCATCCCAGGACCCTGGGATCATGACCCAAGCCGAAGGCAGACGCTTAACGACTGAGCCACCCAGGCGCCCCCCAAAATTTGATTTAAATCAATAATGTGGGTCATTTACCACTTAAAAAGTTCTTAGATTGAAAATTACAAAATAGAACATTTACCGAAAATTGCAGATGACTTTACAACCTGGACTGCTCATTCAAGAATCTCACAGATGACAGACTCTGAATTTTAACTACTTGCTAGGCATCTATACCTGGATAGCCACCGGCAACTCAAAACACAAAATGTACAAAATTGACCTTATAGTCATCTTCCCAAAACCAATTCTTATCTACCTCTTCATAAAGTTTTTATTTACTGAAGGAAAACAATCTACCCAAATAGAATTATATAATAACAGCAGATACTGAAATAACATCTTACAGTTTTATAGTATTTGGTATGAAATGCTTTCTCTTTTATTCAGTGATGTTTTCTTAAAGAGAATAAGAGATAAAGCAATAATTATTTCACATTTGGTTATTATGAAACTATTCCCTGATATTAATTTTTGTGTAAAAACTAAGGAATAAAGTTGAAACCTTATGAAGCTCTGAATTCTAAAGCTAAAAGTTTTTCCATTCAGAAAACTAACGTGTTTAAGCAACTGACATATTTGCTAGAGATCAATTTTACCTCATTATACTGCTTAGCAGCTTCAGAATAATCACTTCTTGCTTCTGCTAATATCGCACTCTGAGTGACTTGCTTTGTTCCTATCTCACTGCTAAAAATACCGCGGAGGACATCATATTCTCCAATTGACCTATACAGTCTAAAAAAACAAACCAAAAAAAAAAAAATCCGAATCAATGAATATGCAAATATTTTTAAAGTATTTATTCTAACGAAATGATATTAAATCAAGAGGCCACATTATGTTAGCCAAAAAGGATATATGTTATTTTTGTTTTATAAAAATATAAAATCTTAGACATTGTGAAGTTACCATTAGGTTTTACTACTTTAGTCATAGAGGAGACAGAGATTATTCTAAAGTACATTTAGAGTGAAATCTGAAAATATCTTAAGTTTACAATGAATAAATTGCCTCATTACAATAAGACTATTCTGTGTTAATCCATTACAGTAACATTGCACATTTCAGTGGGTGACCTATTCGAAATCCTGTCAATACCTAAAATTTGGAACGTAGTCAAGAATCCAGAGTAAAAATTAATACTGTTTTTTTAATTATGTTAATCACCATACATTAAAAATTAATCCTGGTTCTAATAAGACCATGTTTTAATCCACATGCTATGGGCCATCCCCATTCTACTGACAAGTAATTTTCTTACAGCCTTATTGCTAGGGCACTCATTCCTCTCTTCACATTAACAAAAATCTACTTCACCTCATCAACCAAGCTTCCCCACTAAGATATTCTCAAGTGTTAATAAGTTTGTTCCCTTCCCCTGGAATTTTTTCCCCCATCTTTTAAGTCTCAACACAAATGTCATCTCTTCCTGAAGCTGCAATCACCTGGCCAGCCAGCGAGGACTGCTTCCTCTGGACTGGTTTGGTCCTTTCTCAGGTATGAAATCCAATGTATTTACTACATTGAAAAAGCCCTAAGGGCTCTCTCAGAACCTAAGGATTCCAAATTTATTTATTATTTTTTAAAAGATTTTATTTATTTGAGAGAGAGAAAGTGAGAGAAAAAGCAAGAGCAGGGAGGAGGGGTAGAGAGAGAGGGAGAAACAGACTCCACGTTGAGCAGGGAGTCCGATGAGGGACTCAATGCCAGAACCCTGGGATCATGACCTGAGCTGAAGGCAGATGCTTAACCAATTGAGCCACCCAGGTGCCCCAGGATTCCAAATTTAGATAAAAATCTAGTAGATATGGCCCTCTCTTTGCTCTGTTTGTAGAGGGTTATGGGTAACAAATCAGAGGCAGAAGTGGGAGATGGGAGGTAGAATAACAGCTCACAGTCCAAGAGCCCATGAGGACATGAAACTACAACCATTTTCCAGTAACTCAGAAAAGAGATCAGTGTCATATCCACCTTGCACTGGCCCCATGTTCCTGGGATGATGCACACTACAACATGGTCAAAATGATGACCATGACATCATGAACAGGCAAAATTATGTTTTTTTTTTAAAGATTTTATTTATTCGACACAGAGAGACATAGCGAGAGAGGGAACACAAGCAGGGGGAGTGGGAGAGGGAGAAGCAGGCTTCCCGCGGAACAGGAAGCCTGATGCAGGGCTTGATCCCAGGACACTGGGATCATGACCTGAGCTGAAGGCAGACACTTAACGACTGAGCCACCCAGGCGCCTCCCAAAATTATGTTCTTAGTACTCTGTTTCAAAGGAATGCAAAATATTATATACACAAAAGCATTTCCTTTTAAAGATTTATTTATTTTAGAGAGAGAGAAAGAAAGCAGAGAGAGCTCAAGCAGGAGAAGGGGTGGAGGGAGAGAAAGAATCCCAAGCAGACTCCCCACTGAGTGTGGAGCCCAAAGCGGAGCTTGATCTCATGACCCTGAGATCATGACCTGAACCAAAACCAAGAGTTGGATATTCAACTGACTGAGCCACCCAGGTGCCCAAAAGTATGAGGAAGTATTAAATAAAGTTAGAAACAAATGTTTAAAGTTTAGGCTCTTAAAAGTTGTGTACTTCATTTACCCAGGAAATACACATTAGATGAGTTTCTCATTCCCTGAAAATATTAAATATACAGTGTTATTGACTGCTCACTTACACATCTGAAACAACAGGATAAAAATTGTTACTAGGTAGAATCAGTACTAGCCAAGATGCACCTTCTGAACTGCCCTGGTATTTATCTTGCCTCTCAAGAGAACTCACCACTTTCCATTTCATGTATGGTTAGTTATGCATGTAAGTACATACATTTCCTATTGGATGGCTAGTTTTGTTAGTCTAGGAGACATGTCTAATTCTTCTCAGCACCTAATACAATGTATTGCTCACATATAGTGCTCAATTAAGATATGAATGATTCTAAAACAGCGAATAGTACAAAGATTCCCCACCCTTACCTTTACTCTTTTTCCTAGAACCTGAAGATCTAAAAATCAGCACTATAAAATAGAAGTTCAAATTTAATTTCAACCTAACATCCTTCTCAGAATTAGGCACTGGCTTTCTTATGATAAAACCACAAGTAAGGAAAAAGACCAGACATAATGCAAAACAGCATAATGACAAAATGGAACTTGTTTTTCCCAAATAAACAAAGTAATTGGATTAAAGTGTTTCTAAAAGTTTGAGTCCTGCTAAAAATAATGGATTATCCTCTATTCAGTTTAGTCATTCAGTAAAAACATATAAAACTGTAAGTTATGGCCACACTTTACAGGAAACTAAACTTGGTAAATAACACCCTGAGTCCGAAAAGATTGTATACTGAGAGAATAGGTTTAATTGATGTTCTCTTTCCTGAAGCAAGACATTCCTTGTGTGACAACTATTCCTGACTTATGGAATGGTACTTTGCCAGAGAGATTTTTCAAAAAATTTCACAGAAGTGTTACTATCAACTTTATTTATTCATTTTCCACCAGAATGAAAAGTTTTTTCTGTATTACTTCAGTCAAATTCACTGTTCTCCCAACAGTCTGGATCACAGAGCTTACTTAGCAAGTTCCATCCATCTGACGACATCAGGAGAGAGGCAAGTCCTCCCCCGAAACCTCTTGGCAGGTGGCTCTTGAGGCACCAGGTGGAGCAGGGCCTCCTCGAGAAGGCGGACGCCCACAGGCTGCTGTAGACTGGCCAGGCAGCCAGCACTGACAGAAGCTGGGTCGAGGCTCAGCAAGTCTGTGTGTTGGCAACTGATTTCCTGTGAAACCACAAACACATGCAGCTATTTTGCCTGTGGTACTTTGTATCTTCACAAGTAAATAAGTCATTTTACTAAACATAAAAGAACATTTTGATGTAAGTAGTGATATAACCAAAAATTTCTCTGTATTCTATTAACAAAATTTCCTCAACATTCAGCTTGCTCAAAGGAGGAAATGACCTTTTATTTTTACACTTCCAATTCAGAGGTTAATTTAAAGCAAGAAAACCACTAGCAAAACATAAAAAATTTTGTATATATAATTTATACATCCAAACAATTGTAGTTCCCAGGAATATTTAGCCTGAATAGGTGAGAAAAGCAGCTGAAACACAGATTTTATATCCAATCACCAAGTAGTAGGTATACTTATCTCTGTTACACTATTTAGCATCGTTTTTCCCATCTCCTTCCACCCAGGGGCTAACTTATTCACAATAATATTGAATTAGAGGATTTCAGGAATTTTTATATGACCTTACTTTGTAACTCTCAATTTGAGAGTCCTATATACACCAATAAAAATAAGCTACAAATCAATATACAGAACATTATAAATAGTATGGCAGCATTTTCATTAAAACAAACCTGCATGTGTGCACATAATTCTTGTGTGTATGTCTATGCATGCACATAATTCTTGTGTGTATGTCTATGCATGCACATATATGCAGATATCTGGAGAAGACAGTAAAGACAGTCCTGCCTAAGCCACAAACACAACACTTTCCTCACAGCTGTGCCATACAAGGACCACTTGCTAAGTTTGACCAAGGCAACTTAAGTTGTACATTAGAGGACTTGAGAAAATGCATTCTCCAAAGCAAGCTAGCAAACAAAAATGTCACTCTTAGAAGGAACTAGTGGTAGAGGAAAGAAAATCCAAATAAAATTCTGTTTCAATTAATAACACAGCAAAGTCTTGGTCTTAGCTGAGGTGTCAGATTTTGAGATAACATCATTCTAATTTAGAGAGTGAAACCCTGAATTACATAAGACTATTTTAAAATAAATATATTTTGGGGGCTGTTGGGTGGCTCAGTTGGTTGAGCGTCTGACTCTTGGCTTCAGCTCAGGTCATGATCTCAGGGTCATGAGATCCAGCAGAGTCTGCTGGAGAGATTCTCTCTCTCCTTTTCCCTCCCCCTCTGTCCCTCTCCCTGCTAGTGCATGGGCACACACGTGCACACGCAATCACTCTCACTCTCTCTCTCGCAAATAAATAAAATCTTTATAATAAATATACTTTTAATTTTCAAGGAATCAACTCATTCTATATTTACTGAATGCCTTCTATGTTCCAGATATTGTGGTAAACAATGCTGTCCCAGACTGCATGTAGCTTAAGATTTATTCCCATTTGCAATAGAAGTCTTTTGTGAAAGTTTTAAATAAGTAAGCAACTATTCAGAATTTAAAAAATCACTTAGGAATACAATGTAAAGAGAAACTTATTTTGAAATACCGGCTAATTCAATACAATTTCTCAAATCTTATCTTTAGTGTAGCCTAGAAAAAAACAATGAAGGAATTCTACTTGTAAATATTAAACCAATAAAAATAGAATATATAAAAAGAAACTGTATTAATAGCTTCATGCTACATAGGAAAAGAACAAAACAGGAAAACCTAGTATTTCATCTCAGGGAATTATTATACAATTCGTTTGCAAACCGAAGCTACTAACAAATAATATTACAGAATATATACTTTAAATTATTCCAGGGAGGTTACTAGGTACAAAATTACTAAAATGGGCTTTGGGGGTTGGAGTTAAGATGGTGGAATAGTAGGGGGACCCTGAACTTGCCATGTCCTTCAAATACAGCTAAGATCAACATTTAAGTATTTTGAGACTATCAGAGGATTAAGAAAACAATCTGCATAGTTGGGAGCAATAGAATGGGGCAGATATAAGGTTCAGAGCCCTAAACTGGGGGAGAGGAAAGCCACAAGGCCACAAAGGGGACAGAACCCATTTCTCAGAGCTAAGTCAGGAAGAGGGAGAAAGTGGGAAACAGCCCAGTGGGTAGGAACCACACAATAAGCCACAGTGAGGAGATCCCCTGGGTTGCACAGGGAAAGATCACACCCATTCCAGAGGGCATTTGGAAGAGGTATTTTGCATCTCAAAGGACCAAAGTTCAGTTGGAACCATTGAGCAGTGCTCAAACAGCAGGGTCACAGGTACACACAGAGGGCAGAAAACCTCTAAACAACTTTTTGCTGTGAGCCACAACAGGCTTAAACCTCTGTGTGCACTCTGGCTGCTTTTCTGTAGCTGAACTGAGCAGAAAGCAGAGACTGAAGCACATTGCAATTAACCTGGCCATAGTTTTTGCGGTCTGCCACAGTAGATTCAAGCCTCTGCAAAGGCTTTTCTGAGACAGAGGGGAGTAGGGGACAGAGGTGAGTACAGATTGCCTATAACCTGGTTCCAGCTATGACAGAAAGAGACACAGCCAGAGAGGGAACACAAGCAGGGGGACTGGGAGAGGGAGAAGCAGGCTTCCTACCAAGCAGGGAGCCTGATGCAGGGCTCGATCCCAGGACCCTGGGATCATGACCTGAGCTGAAGGCAGATGCTTAACGACTAAGCCACCCAGCCACTCCTAAGCTTTTTTTTCATTTTGTATTTTTCTATTTCTTATTTTTTATTCTTCATCCTTTAATTATTTTTTTCCCTTTTCTTTTTCTTTTTCTTCTTGTTTTGAATCAGGCTGATAATCTTTTGTTCACTTGTTGGTTTGATTGTTTCCTTCTCTTATTTTTTGGACGTGGCTACTTTTTTTCTCTCTTTTCTTCTTTCCCAACTCTTCTTTCCTTCCTTGTTTCTTATTTTCTCGAATCAGGCTTATAGTTTATTGTTTGTCTGTTTGTATCCACTTTTGTTCCGTTTCCCTTTCTCTTGTTTTTGGATCAGGCTTTGTTTTCTTTTTTTTTTTTTTTTTTTTTTTTAAAGATTTTATTTATTTATTTGAGAGAGAGAGAATGAGAGACAGAGAGCATGAGAGGGAAGAGGGTCAGAGGGAGAAGCAGACCCCCCGCTGAGCAGGGAGCCCGATGTGGGACTCGATCCTGGGACTCCAGGATCATGACCTGAGCCGAAGGCAGTCGCTTAACCAACTGAGCCACCCAGGCGCCCCAGGCTTTGTTTTCTTTTGTCTTTTTTTTTCTCTTCTTCTTTTTTCCTTTACAAGCTTAACAACAAACAAATGAAACCACATGTACTTAAAGATCAAAACACTCCCCACTGCAAGCAAGGAGGAACTCTGTAGAAGAAGGACCAGTCGGAAAGAGCAGCCAAAACACAACAGCAGAGTATACACAGCATACAGCAGAAACAACTTCCTGAGGTTTCTGTTGTTATTATTGCTGTTTTTGCTGTTTTGTTTTTCTCTTTCCTCCCTACTTTCCTAAATACAATGACTAGAAGGAGAAATTCACCGCAAAAGAAAGAACAGACAGTACTACTCTCTGCCAGGCATTTAATCAATATGGATATAAGTAAGATGTCAGAACTAGAAATCAAAACAATTTTAAAGATACTAGCTGGGCTTGAAAAAAGCATAGAAGACACTAGAGAATCCCTTACTGTAGAAATAAAAGAACTAAAATCTAATCAGGCCAAAATTAAAAATGCTATTACTGAGATGCACTCAAACATGGAGGCTCTAACAGCTAGGATAAATGAGGCAGAAGAGAGAGTCAGTAATATAGAAGATAAAATGATGGAAAATAAGGAAGCTGAGAAAAAGGGAGATAAACTACTACTGGATCACGAAGGGAGACTTCAAAAAATCAGCGATACCATAAAGTGAAACTTGAGTAATAGAGGTCCCAGAAGATGAAGAGAGAGATGGGGAAGAAGGTTTATTTGAACAAATTATAGATCAGACCTGCCCTACTCTGGGGAAGGAAACAGACATTCAAGTCCAGGAGGCACAGAGAATTCCCCACAAAATCAATAAAAATAGGTCAATACCCTGACATAATATAGTAAAGCTTATAAAATTTCAGAGATAAAGAGAAAATTCTGAAAGCAGCTCAGGACAAGAGGTCAATTTACAAGGGTAGACACATAAGGCTGGCAGGAGACCCTTCCACAGAGACCTGGTAGGCCCAGAAAAGACTGCCATGACATAATCAACGTGCTAAATGGGAAAAAATATGCAGCCAAGAATACTTTATCCTGCAAGGCTGTCATTCAGAATAGAAGAGATAAAGAGTTTCCAGGAAAAACAAAAACTGAAAGAATTTGTGAACACTAAAACAGCCCTGCAAGAAATATTAAAGGAGATCCTTTGAGGGAAAAGAGAGCCCAAAAGTAACAAAGATCACAAAGGAACAGAGACAATTTATAGGAACAGTGACTTAAGTAATACATGGCAATAAATTCGTATCTTTCAAAAATTATTCTGAATGTAAATGGACTAAATGCTCCAATTAAAAGACACAGGTGTATCAGATTAGATAACAAAATAAGACCCATCGAAATGCTGAGACTCATCTTAGACCCAAAGATTGAAAGTGAGGGGTGAGGGGATGGAGAACCATTTACCATGCTAATAGACATGAAAAGAAAGCTGGAGTAGCCATCCTTATATCACATAAACTAGTTTTTAAACCAAAAACTGTAATAAGAGATGAATAAGGGCACTACCTCATAATAAGAGTCTATCCAACAAGAAGATCTAACAATTATAAATATTCATGCCCCTAACTTGGGAGCAGCCAAATATATAAGCCAATTAATAACAAAATTAAAGAAACTCATTGATAATAATACAATAATAGTAGGGGACTTTAGCACCCCACTAATACCAATGGACAGATCATTAAGCAGATCAACAGGAAACAACGCTTTGAATGATACACTGGACCAGATGGACTTCACAGATATATTCAGAGCATTTCATCCTAAAGCAACAGAATACACATTCTTCTTGAGTGTACATGGAATGTTCTCCAGAATAGATGACATACTTAGTCACAAATCAGGTCTCAACTGGTACAAAAAGACTGAGATTATACCATGTATATTTTCAGACCACAAAGCTTTAAAACTTGAATGCAATTACAAGAGAAAATTTGGAAAGAACACAAATATATGGAGGTTAACGAGGATCCATCTAAAGAATGTATGAGTTGGGCGCCTGGGTGGCTCAGATGGTTGAGCATCTGCCTTTGGCTCGGGTCATGATCCTGAGGTCCTGGGATTGAGTCCCACTTTGGGTTCCCTGCTCAGCGGGGAGCCTGCTTCTCCCTCTGCCTCTCCCTCTCTGTCTCTCATGAATAAATAAATAAAATCTTAAAAAAAAAAAAAGAATGAATGGGTCAACCAGGAAATTAAAGAAGAATTTAAAAAAATACATGGAAGCATATGAAAATGAAAACCTAACAGTTCAGAACCTTTAGGATGCAGCAAAGGCCGTCCTAAGAGGGAAGTATATAGCAATAAAGGTCTATCTCAAGAAACATGAAAGGTCTCAAATATACAACCTAACCTTACACCTAAAGAAGCTGGGAAAAGAACAGCAAATAAAACCTAGATCCAGCAGGAGAAGAGAAATAATAAAGATTAGAGCAGAAATCCATGATATAGGAAAAAAAAAAACAACCAGTAGAACAGATCAACAAAAGTAGGAGCTGGTTCTTTGAAAGAATTGATAAGATTGATAAACCCGTAGCTCAAATTATCAAAAAGAGAAAGAACCCAAATCAATAAAATCATGAATGAAAGAGAAGAGATCATAACCAACAAATAACCAACCAAAGAAATACAAACAATTGTAAGAGAATATTATGAGCAATTATATGCCAACAAATTAGGCACACTGGAAAAAATGGATGCATTCCTAGAAACATATAAACTACCCCCACTGAAACAGGAAGAAATAGAAAACTTGAACAGACCCATAACCAGCAAAGAAATTGAATCAGAAATCCAAAATCTCCCAACAACAAGAGTCCAGGGCCAGATGGTCTCCCAGTGGAATTCTACCAAACATTTAAGGAATTAATACCTATTCTTCTGATGCTGTTCCAAAAAAACAGAAATGGAAGGAAAACTTCCAAACTCATTCTAATGAGGCCAGCATTACCTTGATCCCAAAACCAGACAAAGACCAATATCCCTGATGAGCATGGATGCAAAAATTCTCACCAAGATACTAGCTAATAGGATCCTATCATACATCAAAAGAATTATTTACCACAACCAAGCAGGATGTATTCCTGAGCTGCAGGGGTGGTTCAACATCTACAAATCAATTCAGGTGATATACTACATTAATAAAAGAAAGGACAAGAACCATATGATCCTCTCAATTGATGCAAAAAAAGCATTTGACAAAATACAGCATCCTTTCTTCATAAAACTCTCTGCCATGTAGGGTTAGAGGGAACATATCTTAATATCATAAAAGTCAAATACAAAACACCTATGGCGAATATCATTCTCAATGGGAAAAAACTGAGAGCTTTTCCTTAAGGACAGGAACACGACAGGGATGTCCTCTCTCACTACTATTGTTCAACATACTACTGGAAGTCCTAGCCTCAGCAGTCAGACAACACAAAGAAATAAAGGGCATCAAATCAGCAAAGAAGTCAAACTTTCACTCTTCGCAGACAACATAATACTCTGTAGAAAACCCAAAAGATTCCACCAAAAAGTTGCTAGAACTGATACAGGAATTCAGCAAAGTCCCAGGGTATTAAATCAATGCCCAGAAGTCAGATGCATTTCTATACACTAACAAGGATGAAGAAGAAAGAGAAATCAGAGAATCGATCCCATTTACAATTGCACCAAAAACCATAATAGGAATAAACCTAACCAATGAGGTAAAGGATCTGTATCCTGAAAACTACAGAACACTTATGAAAGAAACTGAGGAAGACACAAAGAAATGGAAAAATGGTCCATGTTCATGAATAGGAAAAACAAATACTGTTAAAATGTCTATGCTACCCAAAGTAGATTCTACACATCAATGTAATCCCTATCAAAATATCATCAATATTTTTTACAGAGCTGGAACAAACAATCCTAAAATTTGTATGGAACCAGAAAAGATCCCAAATAGCCAAAGGAATGTTGAAAAAGAAAAGCAAAGCAGGAGGCATCACAATTCCAGATTTCAAGCTATGTTATAAAATTGTCATCATCAAGACAGTATGGTACTGGTATAAAAACAGACACATAGATCAATGGAACAGCATAGAGAACCCAGAAATGGAACCTCAACTCTATGGTCCACTAATCTTCAACAAAGCGGGAAAGAATATCCAATGAAAAAAAGTCCCCTCAACAAATGGTGTTGGGAAAATTGGACAGCAACATGCAGAAGAATGAAACTCGACCACTTTCTTACACCATACACAAAAATAGATTCAGAATGGATGAAAGACCTAAATGTGAGACAGGAATCCATAAAAGTCCTAGAGGAGAACACAGGCAGCAACCTTTTGACCTCGGCTGCAGCAACTTCCTGCTAGAGACATCTTCAAAGGCAAGGGAAACGAAAGCAAAAAGGAAATATTGGGACTTCATCAAGATAAAAAACTTTTACACAGTGAAGGATACCATCAACAAAACTAAAGGTAAGCTACAGAATGGGAGAAGATATTTGCAAATGACATATCAGATAAAGGACTAGTATCCAAAATATATTATTATTATATTATAAAGAACTTATTAAACTCAACACCCAAAAAAACAAAAACTCCAGTGAAGAAATGGGCAGAAGACATGAACAGACATTTCTCCAAAGAAGACATACAAATGGCCAACAGATACATGAAAAAATGCACATCCCTTGGCATCAGGGAAATACAAATCAAAACCACAATGAGATACCACCTCACACCCGTCAGAATAGCTAAAATGAACAACTCAGGAAACACAGATGTTGGCGAGGATGTGAAGAAACAGGAACCCTCTTACAGTGTTGGTTGGAATGCAAACTGGTGTAGCCACTCTGGAAATTAGTATGGAGGTTCCTCAATAAGTTAAAAATAGAGGTACCCTATGACCCAGCAATTGCACCAGTAAGGTATTTTATCCAAAGGATACAAACATAGTGATTTGAAGGGGCACATGCATCCCAATGTTTATAGCAGCAATGTCCACAATAGCCCAAATATCGAAGGAGCCAGATATCTATCGACGAATGGATAAAGAAGATGTGGTGTATATATACAATGGAATATTATTCAAGCATCAAAAAGAATGAAATCTTGCTATTTGCAATGACGTGGATGGAACTAGAGGGTATTATGTTAAGCGAAATAAGAAAATTTCACTCATATGTGGAATTTAAGAAACAAAAACAGATTAACATGGGGAAGGGAAGGAAAAATAAAAAGATGAAAATAGAGAGCGAGACAAACCATAAGAGACTCTTAATTATAGGAAATAAACTGAGGGTTGCTGGAGAGGAGGTGGGTGGGGGGATGGCATTAAAGAGGGCACTTGATGGAATGAGCACTGGGTGTTATATAAGACTGATGAATTACTAAATACTACCTCTGAAACTAACAATACCCTATATGTTAATTAAATTGAATTTAAATAAAAAAAATTTTTAAATACTAAAATGAATTGAAACAGTTTTCTATTAGGGACTCTCTAACGATCCATGTTTTGAACGGCAAAGGAAGCATTTCTTATATGAAAAAGTAACCTTCCAGTAAGCATGTTTATGTAGTAACTGCAACTATGCCTACGTTAACATCTGCTCAAACCGTACTGCCTTAGAAAGGCCTTCTCTGACCACTCCATCTAAATATCTATCATGGTACATACCCACCCCCTCCACCCTGTTCAAGAGGCTGTCTCCCTTCCTGCTTCATTACTACCCTATATTACACTACTGCTTCTGTAGTACTCAAGTTCTATGACACTTAAGACTACTTCACGTTATCTTTTGTATTTGTCTGTTTATTGTTTGTCACCCATTGTAATTCCAGGAGGGCAGAGATTTGTGCTTCTTTGCATCATTCACCATCCCCGCCACTTACAACAAAGTTAGGAATATGCTCAATCAATATCTGTTGAAGGCAATCGGGAGGCAGGAAATAATCTGGTGAAACAGTATATAAGGAAAAACAACTAACAACATGCAGGGCTTAACCAAAACACTGAAGGGACTGGCTTATGGCTTATTAAAAATCAGAGCACTTTTATACCAAGGCTGATTTCTAATTATTCAGTCAAATATAAGTTTGGGGTTTTTGGTTTTTTTTAAATAAAGATTCATCCATTTATTTTAAAGAGAGACAGAAAAAAAGAGTGAGAGAGCAGGTGCAAGTGGGGGGGGAGGGGCTAAAGGAGAGAATCCTCAAGCAGACTCCCCGCTGAGCATGGAGCCTGTCATGGGGCTTGATCCTAAGACCCTGAGATCAATACCTGAGCTGAAACTAAGATTCAGACGCCCCCATATGCTTGTTTAAAAAATAAATAAATAAATCACACCTACCCATCCGGGAAGAGGTAACCATACAGAGCACATCTACTCAAACACCTTGTGCTTCAGCTTGTGAAACAAATGAAGTTATTATGACATAGTCATGTGATGGCAAAGTAGATAATGCAATATTTATGAAGCATGTGTACAAACTTACCTGGATACAAGAGACAAAAGGTGGAAAGAAAGAGAAAGTGGTGTTAAGAAAATGATTAAAGTCCTGGAGCAACTTTTGAGTAATGTTGTTTTTCTCAGCCTTGGTCTTGTATTTATCCATTTCTTTTATAATTCCAGAAAACAAACTGCCAAAGAGCTGTTTTGCAATTATTGGGTCTCTCTGTAAAATATCCAAAACAAAGACAAATTAGGATCTGAAGTAAAAATGCTATAATTCACTAATACTATCAGAGCTTTATTTGAAAACACAAACTGCTGTAAACATATCTAATTTACATCTCAATTCTGTTTAGAAAGTTTTAACAGGCATTGACATGGCTAGTATTTGAAATTTAACCAAATATACCTGTGATATCATGGATTTTGGACACAGAAATAATGTAAGCTGGCTCAATCACATATGTAGCCACATGGCTTAACTCATGGGTGAGTGTGGACCTTCAGACACCTCATCTTGAAAGTGGGGATAACAGAACACACCTCAGGGTTGTGGTAAGGATTAGCCAAGATAATGCACATCAAGTGACCACCTCAGTAACAGATAAGATCTTCAAGAAAGATTAAATGAGATTTTTAGGAACCATTGTCAGATTAGTATCATCATAAAGCTAAAGATAACTGAGAAGCTTAAATAAAATGCCAATTTAAAATTTCAGAGTCCCATCATTATGACCACTTAAACTGTTAAAACCATCAGTAGCCATTTTTGTGCTTTTCATGTTTGGTGTATTCAGCTCTAACAGAATACTACCTGATCTTTTATGGCTTTAACCCTCATACTCCATGACCACAGGAACATTACCCTTTATCTGTGCCTATGACACCAGTACTAAGAACAGTCCCTAGCATGCAGTGTCTGTATTTTTTAAAGGAAGGCATGAATGCATGAATTAATAAAATTTGAAAATTATTTTGCTTGATAAAAACTGTGTCTGAATAAAAAGTACAACTTGATGTGTTCTCTATTATTCATGTATTTGTATTATAGAAAGTTATATGGTTATAAAAAATTTCAGAAAATATAAATTAGGAAAAAAAGAAAGTATCACTCATACTACACTACATGAAGACACTCACTGCCATGGGTTGGTCTTTCAAGACACGCACACTCTCTCATATGGTATCTGTTTGATAACTTAACTTGCGGCAGACAGGTTCCCATGTCTACAACCCAATTCTTGAGTCATATGCACAAATTCCCTCATTGCCCAGGGAGTTCCAAATGCTCCTTCTGTTACGATAATGCAATGGTGCTTAAGATAATGTTTTCAGAGCAACAAAATGCTGCTGCTGGACAATGGCTAGTTTACAGGCTCCTCTTCAGTTCTCTAGCGTGCAATGCTCATGATGAAGAAGGCGAGTCCCTGGACAGCAGAAGAGACCTTGTCTGTATTGTCCAGAGCTGCATCTCAGTGCTTAGAGCAGTCCCTGGCATCCAGAAGGAGTTGCTCCATATATAGTATTTGAATAAAGTATTGGAATTTGAGAAATATAAGGAAACACATTCTTTTTCAAAGAACAGAAAAAATGTAGTTATGTTTTTTTCAAAACAATATTCACCATCTTAATATTTTCCAAGCACCAATGAGATGAACTGACCATTTCTCCTTGCACATAGTAGGCATGGGTCTCTCAGCTGTATCAGGCCTGTAACCTGCTACCATCAGTATATACCACATACCGATCCAACATGGGCAGATGCAAACCATGCCTAGGAGAGCAGGTGGCAGCATCATTTCTGAGGCAGTGATGTGAATACATGTGTGCAATGCACTAGAAAAACTGGGAAATAATGGGGGTGAAGAAAAGCACAAGGCCAGGTGTCAAAACAAAGGAAGGGGTGTTGTCTTAGTTCCACACCCAGCAAGATACAAAGTTTGAACCATATTATCCATTCTTGGCTAATCTTCAGTTCTTCATTTGTAAATGTGTCTAACAACTGCCTTTATGTCACAAAATTACTGGGAGAATCTAATGAAAGAAATGTGAAAGCACTCTTTAACAACCAAGGGCTCTTTTGTGATAGTAATTACATCAATCAGTTGGCATGCTACAATTGCACAGAATCACACACACACACTCACACACATACACGTGCGCGTGTGAAGGGAAAAATGGTTAACACCAGTCAACACTGTTGTTCCAATGTCAATTTCTAGATCAACATAATGTACTATGGTTAAATAAGACACCACCAGTGGGGGAAGCCAGGTAAAGAGTATATGGGACTAAAAAAAAAAAAAAAAAAGAAAAGTATATGGGACTAAGTACTATTTTTGCAAATTCCTGTCAATCTATATTTATTCAGATTAAATAAAAAGCTTAAAAAAAGAGTAAAAGACTATGCAGATATAACTTATTATTACACATAACATTAGTTCTGAAAATTTACATATAATAAAATATATGGCGTTATATTTCAGCACCTAGCGTAATTTTTAAAGTTTTTTCGATAAAAGTCAAAGGAATCTTAATTAGGCTTTCGAGGAATAAATGTCCTGTTTTTGTCAGAGAATTCAGCTAGAAAACTTCATTCACTCTTAACCCTCACAACTTAGAAAAATATTTCCAATCCTCTGCTATTAAGAAAATTAACAGAGAAGTAAAATACTAATCCCACCCATAAACTGATAGTCTCCTGATCCCCCCAGCCCACCAAAAGGATCTTGCATAAGCAATGATTTAAGTGGCTTAGCACTTTAAAATTTATTACACATTATTTCACTGACCAACATTATTGGTAAGAAAAATAGATTTCACTCCCTGGTTTTATAGATGAAGAAGCTGTGTCTCAGAGCATTAAATGTCTTGACAAGGATCCCAACTGCAGGACTATCTTCTAGATGACTCTAAGTGTGTGGCACCTGTGAAAAGAAGTTTTGGAGACAGGAAACAGCAGGGCCAAAACCTGGACCAATGTCTTTTAACCAAGTCCATTGTTAAAGACAAATCAACACCTCATTTATGATACAGTGTAGCATCAACCATTTCTCCTTGCACATAGTAGCCCCCTGGAACTGTTAAATAGTTTTTATCTGTTAATAGAAAAATGAAGCATTCAAGGACCAACCTGGGCCACAGCTTGCAAGGGGGTGATCAGGCTACTGTATTTAATCTGAATGTCAGGAAGGTCTCCTTGACGGTAACTCCTGTACAAAATGACTTGGGCATCGTGCTTCATTTTTAATTCACTCTTAATCTCCTATAATCATTAGAACCAAAGAAAGAAGATTAGAATTCTTATTGAAGAAATCTGTAGTGCATGAATTATGAAACAATCAGTCAGTACTTATCTTTAACATAAAGGTGATCTTGATGACAATTTTTATCCAAAATGGTTTGGTCACTACAGTCTATGGCAGACAATAAATCCAAAATAAAAACTGCTATCAAATGAGTAGTAAGATTATTTAAATATTCATCACAAAATAATGTGAATATTTATAAACTCAGAGAACTTGAATTAAAACTTTTTAAAGCCATATTTCAGAGGGCAGTACTTCCTCTTAATTCCTCTTAAAAAACAAACCTTGGCTATCAGGCCCAGTGATATCACCACAGCCCCCAAATCCCAGCTCCTCCTTACCCTGCTCACTTGCTCAGGCCAGACTAGCCTTGAACCTGCTCTTGAGTCACCCCCGACTCCCCACCACACAAGACTGTGGGACCTGTTCATCTCTGCCTAGAATGTCTTTTCACAGTTTTTCTCTCATCATTTGGTTCCCATCTCAGATATCATCTTCAAAGAGGCTTGCTTTCTCACCTCCTCTTTAACAGTCTTCCCCACACATAGTCATCACCTAATTTCCAACACTGCACGTTGTAATCTTAACTCATTCTTTTTTTTTTTTTTTGTTCTGTTGTACACCCTGGGTTGTAGCTCCATGAATGCTTGTATTATATTCGCCTCTATACCACTACCATTGAGAGTAGTACCTGACAATGAGCACAATGCTCCCAACAAATAAAGCGCATGGACTTTTGATGCCTGATTACCTCCATGCCATTCTTACTGAGAGGTCAGCCACTTCAGATAAAAACACCTGGGTCAGAGGGCATGCATGGCCTCACACAGCAGGCCATTCCACATTTATTAATTATTTAAAGGACTTTCTTTGTATCCGACCAAAATATCTCCCTGTGATTTCTACCCAACAATCCTGGTTTTATCTTTTCCCTCTGTTTATATTCTGCTTGTTATTTCCTTCAGGCACACCTACTTAGGTTTCAGGCTTAATTAGTAGCTTGTGGTTACTTCTCCGAGTGGGAAAAGCAGAACACTCTCCACGTGTGGTGGGGCCAGTGAGAAGGAGAGTGGGATGACTGTGGAGCACTGATTTTGGACCCTCATCTTCAAGAGAATAGCTGTACTTACAGAGACAAGAGAAAGATGAAATGTACATTTTCTTTCCACAGAAGATATAGTGGAACCATTCAACTACTTCATACTCAGATTTGCAAGTTAATTAAGTGACTGAGGATTTAAACTGAATTAGAACTCAGGTTTTTTTTTTAATTCACAATCTTGTCTTTCTTGAAAATTTTGTCATAATTACTGATTTGTAAGTAATACTGAAGCTATGGCTAAACAAACTCTTTCATTATTTCCACATTTTGAGAAATGTTTAATTTATGCCACGCTAGGTCAACTGCTTTCAGCAGATAACCCTGGACCATCCGCCTTGCCTGCTCACGGCTTTCTCTGGGCTCACCATTCCCTCTTTATCCAGGTACCCCTAGGAGAGTGGCTGGTTGTAATGTGGTCCCACAGTGGCTCCAGACCCAAGGTGGGTCAAGGCTCTGGCTAATCCTTCCCAGCAGCTAAAGTTGTAAGATCATTCAGGAATGATTGGAGGCTGTGTCTCTATCACATGGAGAAAGCCAGGCTGTACACAGAGAAGAACAAAACCAAGCTCCAGTGAGAGTCTGAGATAAGGGGCAAGGATGAGGTCCTGGCAGTGCCTGTGAGCCACAACATACCCCACACAACTACCCACATAGGCCCCATTCCAAGATTCCCATGACCTCATTAGTGAGTCACAACTGTCCTTTACATCTCCATTAGTCAGAGGAATAATCTTTGGTTCATAATTAACTTTAACTCATATAGTGCTGCTTCTGTAATTTTGTTATGGAAGAAATATCTGACAAGAAACTTATTTCCTTAGTATATATCCTTTGATATAAAATAAATATCTCTGACCACTCAAATTCTCGAAACAGATACAAACCTTCTCTCGTTTTTGTTCAGCAATATTTTTTCTGGTATAAATCAAACTGAGCTTTTCTTTGTCCTTTATAAATCGTCTGCGTAATCTTAATATTTCTGCCCGATTGTCTATACCTGAAGAACACAAAGGTTTGTTACAGATGGCCAATTTGACGTTTGTAGTTTACTTTACCTCCTTTCTAAAATCCCCTAAAATAAAAGTAGAATTATTTGCTTACTTCCATTTTTTACTTTCATCTAGCTGTTCTGTTTTGTTTTAATGGCATAAGTCTATGAAGAACAGAGAATAGCAGAGGAGACCACTAACCAGTTTTGGAAGCTAGAGAGTAGAAAGTTGTAACTAACTCAGCCCAGCCCCAGTGCCACCATGCAGAGAACAGGGACAAAGCAAGGACAGTGGAAAGACCTGGAAGGCTCAGGACCTGGCAGCAGCAGGCATGTCTATGGGAGGGGAGGAAAGTGAGGCTGCAGCAGGAGGTGTGGTCAGAAAGCACTGCCCCTCGTGCTGCAGGTGTGGACCCTGGGAGAGGACACATGGCCCATGGGTGCACAGGGACGGCAGAGCTGCAGGCACAGCAACTACACCACGAGCGACCACAAGGGCTTCTGGAACCTGCAGCTGCCTGCTTCTGCTTGGCCTCTAGAGTGCTGGCACCCTGGCCTGCTAGCCTGCAGGCAAGAGACTGGAGATTTTGCCCTGGGTAATCCACCAGCACAAAAACACAGGCAAAGATATCAACACGTCAGGAGTTTCAGTGTCCTGGTCTAGTCTGACCTCCACATTCCCGAAGTGTACCTATTCCAAATGCCTTTTTAGTGCCCCATCTGGGAGTATAAGCAAAAAGACAAGTCACCAGACATTTTGAGGAAAGCTTCAAACATGGAAGACAGAAATGAAAAAAACAAAACAAAACAAAACAAAACAAAAAAACAATAGGGAAAGAGCAACTGTTGAAAGCAGTCCATCCAGGGGAAAAAACTTTCAAAATATTATCATTTATCAAAAAGACAAAAGTAGAAATTGCAACAGTGGATCAAGGACTGGAAAGGCATTCAGAGAACATAAAAAGCTCATGGAAACTAAAAATATGATATCATAACTTAAAAGCAAGGATTAGAAGATAGGTTAAAGTGATTTCCCAGAATACAAAGCAAAAAGAAAAAAAAAAAACCAAGAAAATTACAAGATCTGATAAGGTCTGATATCCAAGCAACAGGATTCCAAAAAGAAAACTGATATGAGGAAATCATCAACAAAATCATCCAAGAAAAAATATTCCAGAACTGGAAAATGTGTTAGCAGTCTGAAAGGACCCTCCTAGTACCCAGAAAAATGGACTAAAACAGACCTGCAGGCTCCAAAGGACCCTTTCGTGAAATTTCCTAATTGATTTAAAAGAAAGGATCCTAAGATCTTCTGCAGAGAAAGAAGTCCAATTCTTACAAAGAATCAACAAAATGAATGCCACCAGGTTTCCCAACCCAATCTTGGGGACTAGGGAACCCTGATGAATTCACACTCAAAATTCTATAGCTAAATTACCCAGCAGGTATGAGTGCCATCAAAAACAGCTGTTTCTGACCTCATTTCTCAGGAATACTTGAGGAAGTGCTTCACCAGAAAGAAGGAACAAGCCCAGGAAGAATCAGATCCAAGAGAGGTGAAAAGACCCTCAGGATGGGTGGTCTCTAGACCATAGCTGAGCAGACACCCCAAGAACAGGTAGCCTGGAACAGGGTGGCTCAGAAGCTCCAGGAGAGATTTCTTTTGAGATGAAACATTTATGTGTTGGGACACAGTAAAAGACAATGGTACAACTCAGAGGAAATCAAGTAATAATATGCAGAAATCTAAACCAAAATAATTATTAATGCCCAGGAAAAATTACTGTACAAGAAAGGAAAAATAATCATAATAGTACTATGCCTTGAACACACGTAGTATTTATGTAGTCAAAATAAGAGGAAATTACTGATGAAACTAAGATTAAGACATAATTATATCAGAGGATGAGGGCACAAGAAGAATTCATTGTTTGTGTGTGGTAAGTGAGGGTGAGGGACCAGAAGGAGCAGAACCTCAATGTTCATAATGCAAGCTAAAAGAGAATGACCAATACTGAAAGAAAAAAAAGGTAGGGTAGCAGTACTGGAGATATGGAAGTGGCTGTATCTGGAATTTGGGAAATGGGTAGGGAGGGTTGCTGTTTCTTCTAGAAAGCTTTGGCAAAGTATATGACTCTTTAAACTACAGGCATGTGTTACTATGATACAAATAACTAAAGGAAACTGTAATAAGAATATAATGGTTGAAAAGTGATATCTTAATTAGGTTACAATTTCATTTTTAAATGTCAATAATAAATAGTATCATAGTAAAGATTAATTCACCATATTTCATGAACTTCCAAATATTCCTCTTTAGGCAAGAAAATACATAAACCCCAAAGAAGACAGTATGGGAAATATTTTATATCTACAAAGGTACAAGGGGAGATTCAAATATATTAATCCAATTAAAATGGATAGCTAACAGTATTCATTTTGCTTACTCAGTTCGACGAGTTTTTTCAAATTCACATATAAAACTTTTACGGAAAATAGTTTAAAAATTAGGTTTTACCTTTTATCCTCCTTAATTTCTATATAAGTTCAATAAAGACAGGGAAAAACTGCTCAACAGTTTGAGTTGTGGACGATGCTGCCAGCCTAAGCCACTTCCCTCTGTTTCCTGAGCCTCTTCCCCATTCAGAAGAGTGGGTCATGGGCAATCACCATGCATTAACTGGACTGCAGGCTGCCCCAAATGCACACCTCAACAATTCTGTGTGAGGATATATGTGCCATGGGTTTGAGGTGAGCAAGACACTTCATGAGCCATGGGGAAGTAACAGTCATTCTGGGACTGCATTTTAACTTCAGGGCTTTCATCGTCAGAAGGACAGAGAACTATGCACTCTGGCTGGATGACAATCTGGCAGAGAAACAGCAGAGGAAGAGGATATAAAAGAAAGAAGACCAGCGGGAGGCCAAAGCAGGGAGCAGAACAGACAGAGCAGGAGGGGGCTCATTAGCCCCCTTCAAACCCAGAGTGGTGGGAGAAAGCTAGATTTACCTCACCTACATTAAATTCACAGAATTATGTATGGCCACACATCTGCGACATAAATGTGAAAAAGAGTGGTTGGAAATGAGGAAAGCATTTCATGTATGTGTTTAGTTCCTAAAGGAATTTACCCTTACTCATTTAAAATAAAGTGTATCAGGGGCACCTGGCTGGCTCAGTCAGTAGAGTGTGCAACTCTTGATCTCGGGGCTGTGAGTTTGAGCCCCATGTTGGGTATAGAGATTACTTAAAAATAAAGTCTTAAAAAATAAATAAAATAAAATAAAGCATATCCTAGGGGAGGGTGGTGGGGGGATGAGTGAAGTAGGTTAAGTGGATTAAGGGTACACTTATCATGATGAGCACTGAGTAATGTACAGAATTGTTGAATCACTATGTTATTGTACATCTGAAACTAATATAACACTGTATGTTAACTATACTGCGATTAAAATAAAAAACTTAATAAAAAAGAAAAAATAAATAAAAGTAAAAGGAATTTATCCTTGCTCCTAATTTTACTTCTTCATATCCAAATTCATATGGTTGGCATTTCCCCAAGGCTCTGTGTTGGGACCTTTTCTCTCTCTCCGTTTTCTTCCTCTGGGCTTTGACTTGCTCCCAGAGCTGCCATTCTCATAAAAAGCTGAGTTGCTTTTCAGCCAGTACTGGGTCTTCGAGCTCTGCTGGCACTTCCCTGCAGCCCCTGTGACACATCTCCCCTCGTCTTCCCCACCAGGACCCTGGGTGTGTGGTGGGGGTGGGCATGCCTGTGGCCTTGGCCTCCAGGGCCTCCTCAGGCACCCCACATGCTGCTCCATGCAGACCCGCCCAAGAGGTCATCCAAAGAACCCTGCTTGTCTGCTTGGTTCACTAGAGAAAGCCTTGGTTGCCTCCTAAAGCTGCAGGCCAACATTCCCAGCTGTCTGCTCTATGCTCCCAGTGGGCGTGTCCCACAGGGTAGACTTCTACAACGCCTGCCAGTCCTTAAACAATCTTAAGCTGATCTGGGTCCCCTCCCCCTTCCCACACCCCTAGCTCCCAAGGCTAGTCCCAAAGGCGGCCTCTTCACCAGGTCTTCCTGGCACTCTCTCATTCTCTCTGAGACTTACTAATTCTCACTTCACCTACCTGTTGACTTACCAAGCCCTGATGTTCAGAAAGTCACTAAATGAATGGATTGAGTCCAATTTACTCAATAGCTTTTCTGGAGCACCTAAAACTAGGCTTTCAATGTGGTAAGTACCCAACAACATTTACTGAATTAAATTTTATTATTTTTTTAAGTAAACTCTACCCCCAACATGGGGCTCAAACTCATGACCCCAAGATTAAGAGTTGCATGCTCTACTGACCGAGCCATCCCAGAGCCCCCGAATTAAATTTTAATTGGCTTATTCACAGGTTATAAGGAAATGTGAATGCAGTCAGAAATGTACTTTTTTTTTTTTTTTAAAGATTTTATTTATTTATTTGAGAGAGAGAATGAGAGAGAGTCAGAGGGAGAAACAGACTCCCCGCTGAGCAGGGAGCCCGATGTGGGACTCGATCCCGGGACTCCAGGATCATGACCTGAGCCAAAGGCAGTCGCCCAACCAACTGAGCCACCCAGGCGCCCCAAGAAATGTACTTTCTTTATCTAAGCTTCTGCATTAACTTATTTTAAGTATATTTCAGCAACCTTACTTTACCTTTTGCTTTGTTATCCACCTCATCTCCTGGAAGACCCAGCCTTTTTTTCCCAAAATCAGGTCCCACTGACTTCAAGGGTGCTCTCTGTAACTTTTCACTCCTCTTGTGGACAAACAGCAAGGAGGAAGATGAGGAATCCGATGATGAGGAGACTGTATAATCCACTAGTGGGTCAATACTGCTCCCAGTGAGCCAATTAAAGGAGCTTCTGCCATCTACAAACAGGCATAACCAGAGCATGTCACAGCATGCTCAGCACTGCACAACCCTGCCAAGCCCACACCACCCCAGCACTGCATCTGGAGCAGCACCAACCGCCAGACACACTGTGAGCGACAAGGGATGTATCATTCTGGTGGCACCTGGTGCCTCCACAGGCTCACCTGCCATAGTCACTGGGGACAGCTCCTCCAGGGAAACAGCCACGTCACTAGGCAGAAAGACACTAGGCAGAAGTTCTATCAGGTTACTAGTGAGTGACCCGAGGCAGCTTAGGTGTCTGAGCCTCATCGTCCTCATTTGTGAAGCAGGAAACACCCCACCTGCTCCTTCAAGCCACAGTGATCCTTATAGGAATGATACTTTGTATCTACTATAAGGTACTAAAGATTCATGACTTCTAATATAATGTCATAAAATATCCATGGTAATTATTCAAATCATTCGTACTTCTAGAACCAATGGAACATGAAAAAATTCATATAAAGGAAAAACATTTGAAATGCTTATATGAAATGATTTAGGTATTTTACTCTACAACTTGTACTTCTCTGATCAAAGGAAATAGGTGAATGATTTAAAAAAGAAAAGTTTAATAAACTATAAACACAGTAAATGATTTTGGTTTAGCTCTTCAGTACTTTGCTTTTGAGATAAGGGATTTTAAATCTGATGCACTAAATGGATTTTTCTGGACAAAACCAAAATAAAACATACATGTACTGTAACTTTTGTTTTTCCTAGTCAAAAATAATCCCTATTTTTTTTTTTTTTTTTTTACTGTGGTAAAATTTAGAGAACACCAAATTAACTATTTTAACCATTTATAGTGTACAGTACTATGGTGTCACACAGTTGGGCAATCATCGCCACAATTCATCTCCAGAGCACCTCCCATCTTCTTAAACAGAAACTCCATATCCTTTAAACACCAGCTCCTATCACCCCTCCTCAGTCCTCCCCCTTCCAACTCTTAAGAATTTGATGACTCTTGGAACCCCAGTGCTTTTCTCCTTTGACTGATGTATCTTTTCTGTGGTTCTTACCACTTTTTTCTATTATTGTTTCACTTCTCTTACAGTGTTCTTGCAGTAGAGGCCACTTCCACAGATCATATTGCCTGGTGCAGAGCAGGCAGGTGTTGAGGTGGACAGTTACCTGCAGTCTGTGTAGGTGTGAAGTCATACTGCTGTTGGGTGGCCCGTATCTGCTTAGCCATCACCCCTTGAGCTGGGAGGGATCCCTCCTGGGTCCGGGCCTGGAGAGCACTTTGGGAGGTTTGAGTCTCAATAAACATCGGAGTGAGAACAGTACTTCGGAAACGCCAGTCAGAATCAATGGTATATTCCTGCACGTAAGAGAGCTCCAAATGAAATAATGGTCCTTCTTTAGCAACACTGAAATATTTTTATTAAAATCCATTGCTACTATCAGCAAATATGTACTATAATTTCATGTATCTCTGTGGGAAGCAGCTGAAGAACCACCTTTCTGAATTTAAAAATTTTAACTAAATAATTATTTGCCAACTAGAAATAGTGATTAGTACTGGGGGAGAAAAACCGTATTTCTCTTCCTTCACATTTTGCATTAAATGGCTTAATGCCACACTCAATAATGGCACCACAATAGTAACAAGCTAAAGGGCTCAACTCCTTCCAAAGTCCTACCATGTGCTCGACACTAGGAAAGTCACTAGGACAAGTGCAAGCAAAACAATCAGGCTCTGCTGCCCAGGTTGGCAGAGATGAAGTGAGCATGTCCGTATATGTAAATCATCACAGGTTGTTAAGGCTGCCAGGAGAAAATGCAAACTCGGTATCTACCAAATTGATGGGGGGGACTGATGAGGAAGGAGAATGGCATTATGGAGAAAGGAAAATCTAAGTGGAGGCTGAAAGGGGGACAAGTGTGAGCATATGAAGAGAGTGTGAGCAGATGAGGCTGAAGCAAATGTGTTTCAGAAAGGAATGTGTTGAGTATTCCAAGTAAAATAAGAAGCCCAGTATCATGAATCATCAGGGAAACACAAAACAAAATCACAATGGGACATCACCTCACATCTGTCAGGTGGCTATGATCAAAAAGACAAGAAATGACAAGTGTTGGTGAGGATGCGGAGAAGAGGAAAGAAGCCCTTATGCACTGTTGGTGGGAATATAAATTGGTGCAAACACTAAGGAAAACAGTATAGAGGTCCTCAAAAAATTAAAAATAGAAATGATCCAGCTATTCTACTTCTGGGTATTTATCCAAAGAAAACAAAACACTAACTCAAAAAGATATAAGTACCTCCATGTTCACTGCAGCATTATTCATAATAACCAAGACACTGAAGCATCCTTAGTGTCCATCGATGGATGAATGGATAAAAATGATGTGATGTGTATGTCTGTGTGTACACATATACACACATATACAATGAACTATTACTGAATCATAAAAAAGAAGGAAATTTGCCATCTGTGACAACATGGATGGACCTTGAGGGCACTATGCTAAGTGAAATATTTCAAACAGAGAAAGGCGAATACCACATGCTCTCACTTACATGTGGAATCTAAACACAACATCAAAACAAAAAAAAAGTGAACTGATAGATATAGAGAACAGACTGGTGATTGCCAGAGGCAGGGGATGGGGGAAGGGAACATGGGTGAAGGGGGTCAAAAGGTACAAACTTCCAGTTAAAAAATAAGTAAGTCATGGAGATAGAATGTGTAGCACGGTGACTATAGTTAATAATACTGTATTATATATTTGAAAGTTGCTAAGAGGATGTTAAAAGTTCTCATCACAAGGATAAAATATTTTTAACTATGTGGTGATGGATGTTAACTAGGATTACTGTGGTGATCATCTCACAATACAAACAAATATCAAATCATGTTGTGCACCTGAAACTAGTATATCATTCGTCATTTATATTTCAGTAAAAGACAGCTAGTTTAACTCTATTAGAAAATGTTTATTGACTAAAAGACAGGAAAAGCTTGTAAAATTTATTATTACAGAGATAAGTACTTTACCTGAAATTCACATTCTGACAGAGGATGCTCAAACACAGGGTTTGGATAATCTGGGCTCATGCTGGTCATTTCAAGCAGAAAATCTGTTGCTAAACTTAAAAAGTGCATTTCTATCTTGGGAGAATATAAGGAATTTAGTGCCAACAATCGGTCCAAGATATTGGAAGGTAATCTAGTCTCATGGCTCCAGAAATTTCGAATAATTAATCTGAAAAGCAGAGAGGAAAGAAGCATATTTCTCAGATACTGGCAAATAAGAAAGAATGTCCTACACACGGACATGTGGAGAAGGCAGTTTGTCATCTCTATAAAGCTTAACACAGAGGAAAACCACACCCAAAATTGTATAAAGAGTTTAATCTGAGTTATGAACAATAATATGCACTGAAGGAGGGGAATATTCTAAAACATTACCATATTTAACAAGAGGTGAAAAACTGGATGATTTTATTCTCATCTCTACTGTCTGGGAAGTTTTCAATGAGGAGTATATATTAACTATTTGGAAACCGAGAAAACACCTTAAGAAATTACATGTATTCCTTCACTGCCTTGCTAAAACAATACACTCCAAAAATTAGTGCCATAAAATATTCAAAACTTGAACTAGTTAAAAACCAGGTTAGGGGGCACCTGGGTGGCTCAGTCGTTAAGTGTCTGCCTTCGGCTCAGGTCATGATCCCCAGGGTCCTGGGATTGAGCCCTGCATCGGGCTCTCTGCTCAGCGGAAAGCCTGCTTCTCCCTCCCCAACTCCCCCTGCTTGTGTTCCCTCTCTCGCTGTGTCTCTCTCTGTCAAATAAATAAATAAAATCTTAAAAAACAAAAAAACAAAAAAACCAGGCTAGGCTCGGGGCGCCTGGGTGGCTCAGGTGATGAAGAGTCTGACTCTTGATTTCAGGTCATGATCTCAGGCTTGTGAGATCAAAGCCCCCATTGGGCTCCACACAGTGTGATTCTCTCTCTCCCCCTCTGTCCTTCCCCCTGCTAAAAAAATACAGGTTAGGTTTTACAGTTTATGAATGTTTATGAAATGCAAATGCAATTCTGAAAAGCAAAATGAGTTTAAAATTGTGGCAGAATGGAAAATTGAAATATAGAACCATACAAAAAGTTTTTGCCCCTTCTTATATAATTAGTACTTGATAAAACACTCCTAAAACTAACAGGGTAGGCATTTTAGAGGAAAACTGAGGATTCACAGTGCCTGGATAGATAAAACCTGACTTGTATATGCCTCCCTGGATGAGACTAATTGAAAATCAAAGGAGGAGTGCCCGGACGCTGGGCCTCCTCTGAAGTTTCTTGGCTGAACGTAGCCGGATTCTTACTGAGCTCAAGGGTCTCATCCAGGGAATGGGTTTAAAATACAGGCACCTGTAGTGGTCACATACTTCACGAACTCCTTGCCTTGCACATGGTGTATTAGTTAAACTCACAATAAAAGCGGAGACTGAACTTGGCTCAAGGCCTTTTGCCACTAGAGTGTCTGGCCCCCAGGCCTCCCCTTTCTCCTACTAAGGTGTTGGGAGAAATCCTTTCATTCACCATCTCAAGGTTTGCTGGCCAAACCCTAAAGAAAATAATCATCATTTATACTTCCCCATATAATCAATATTATAGTTTTCTCTTATTTCTAAAGTTCCAAACATTTCACTCAATATTAATATGTATAGTGTGATCTCAACTATTTGAGTTAAATGAGAAACAATAATCGTCATTACAGATTTTTTCATTTTGAGACACTGATTCACTGCATGAGCAGAGAAAGCTTTATTCATACCACTTTTGTAAGACTTTTATATTAAAATAACTTGTCAGGATTTTTAAGTCTTAATGTGGTTTAAAATACCTTTTTATTAAACACTATGAATACAGAAAGCAAAGAAAATGCTAATACTATAAATATAATTCTAAAACTGCTGAAAAATACCCAGTGCAAATCTAGGAAGAAATATCCCTAATTTTATTTGTCCTGGCCCAATTGTTCCAGGAGAAGCACATACTGAAGCCCAGTGTTCTCATCGATCAACCCTTGAATCAACACATCTTTTGCCAACTTAAATATTTCCCGAGACTCATCATCTGCTTGACTTTCTGGATCTCTGAGAAAAAATAACAAAATGACAAAACATTAATATTGTTTATCGCTTTTGTGCAATCCGAACAACACCATCCAGAATTAAAAAATAATCTTTTCCCGTGGTACTTTAACTTCCCAAACCACAGCAGAACCCACCCTCATGAGTATGTACCCTGACATCCTTCTTTGGTGCCCCTGCAAGCCTATCCAAGTGCTGTCACAGCTCCACCTGCCATGTGATAGGGCTCAGGTGCGTGGGGCAGTGGTAATGGGGAGAGGGCCGCAGACGGCTCCCTGGGAATGCTAAGAGGTCCTAGGACAGGCTCACACCCTATGGGAGGTGGTGTGATGGAAGTCCTGGGATGAAGACATCCCACAGAGTTCATTTCCTTAATTTTGTAAATTTTAAAGGGATAACTATAAAAACAAATTACACTATTAACTAACTCAACCAGTAACTGCACATTCTGAATTCCCACAGGTACATAAAAGGAGTTAAAATAATGATACATGTCAATATACTAAAATAAACTTGTTTAATTATTAATCATATGTTTAAAAATAGTAATGTAAAATGTTAATGTAGTGGGGTGCCTGAGTAGCTCAGTCGGTAAAGTGTCCAACTCTTGATTTTGGCTCAGGTCATGATCTCAGGATCGTGAGACTGAGCCCCATGTTGGGCTCTGTGCTGGGTGTGGCGTCTGCTCAAGATTCTCACTCTCCCTCTCCCTCTGCCCCTCTACCACCTCCCCCACCTTAAAAAAAAAGTTAATGTAGACCTTACCGGTAATTGTCATGAACCCACATTAGAATATTATACATTTGTTCCCTACACACTGGAGAAGGATGAGAAATGAATTCTACAACAGGATTCAGAAGTTCTCGGAGTTCTGTTGGTTTCAATTTTGCCATCATCATATAAATTATGTCCAAACACACTTTCTGTCTTTCATCATCTCTGTAACGAGAGATTTTTTAAAACACACAAATTTAACAACTTTTATTATACTTTCAGATATGACAGGTAACATTTTCTTCTTTGTGCTGTTCTGTATTTCAAAATTTGTTACAACAGAAACATAAAACTTACATCTTAAAAAATTATCATGAGCTAGAATATTAAAAATGACTAAATTAATTCATTGTGATATCCTGGATTGGATCCTGGAATAGAAAAAGGAACATTAGTGGGAAAACTGGTAAAAGCCAAATAAAATCTAGTTTAGTTAACATTAATTTACTGATGTTAATTTCTTAGTTTTGACAAATGTACCACGATTATGTGACATGGAAAAACTGGATGAAGGGTATGTGGGAACTTTGTGTATTATCTTTCAAATTTTCTATAAATATAGTTATTCTAAAATAAAAGTTCATATTTTAAAAAACCTGAAATGTCAAACAAAATAAACTAAATATAAAGGATTTCACATTTTGAAAAAACGATTTCAAGTGCTAGTCAGGCCACCTGGCAGGTCAGAAGAAAGTTAGGGTAGTCTGGGCCCCAAATAAGGTGTACATCTGTTTTATGTTATCTTTTTTTCCTTGAAGCACCCAACTTAATGCTTTACACACAGTAGATACTGAGTAAATTTCTAATGAAGGATATTACAACATAACAACATAGATTCTTTGTTATTGGCATTTATCAATAATTTGTCCCTATGTAAAAAACACGTATACACTGGGGCGCCTGGGTGGCTCAGTTGTTAAGCATCTGCCTTTGGCTCGGGTCATGACCCTCCCTGCTCAGTGGGAAGCCTGCTCCTCCCTCTCTCACTCCCCCTGCTTGTGTTCCTTCTCTCGCGGTGTCTCTGTCAAATAAATAAATAAAATCTTTAAAAAAATATATGTGTACAGACAAGACTGGAAAAGAACAGAGAAATAAATAAATACAGAGAAATAAAAATACTGTAAGTGATCAAAGCATCTTTTAATATTTCTTTTGATAGTATAATGTGAAAATTAATGAACAATTTTAATAATGGAAGCCTCCTAATTGGCAAAATGGGTACAGAACTCAAAACCATGTATTTTAAATCTGAGAAGAGCCTTAGACAATGCTTGAGATATGGCTTCCCCAAAGTGCCAGGTTAGCAGAGGCAGGAGGGTCAGGCCCCACCACCTTTAATTCTGATTAAAATTTAACAAATACATATTTTATGAAAACCTACGAGTTCTTTCTGAGTTGAAGGAGACCGCTGAACAAATCAAAATTTTATGAGCCAGCTGCCTCTGAGAATATGGGGCTAGCTTCACACTTACCTGTGTCTCATGACTTGAATGAAATCCTTGCTCTTTAACTGTAAGTAGAGATCTGTTATTTCCTCTGCACGACACAGCACCACCTCCAGACAGAGGGTCTTCATCACGCCATGAAATTTTGGCAGCAGGAAGAACACGGTGTTCATAAACCTAAACAGTGGACACGGCCAATGAGTGAGAGGGCAGCTCAGACCCTCTCCCGCAACAGGACATCCGCCACAACTGACATCTTACCTATCAGCAAGAGGAGGAAAGTTCTTCACGGCTTTGTTCAAGCACACAATAAATTTGTCCTCCCTCGTATTCTGATGTTGCTTCAACTGCTTTATGATCAGTTCATACACCAACTCCTCCAATACCTGAAAAATTAAGTTTTTTTCAAATTCACAAAGGTGGAAACTTATGTTGGTTACTGAAAATAGGTTTGTCTTGAATAGTTAAGTGAACCCAAGGAAGGTGTTGAATACTATCACCTACAAGGTAAAGGTGTTCACAGGGTATAGTGCCAGGAGCATGCACAGGTTGGCATAAACACTGGGCACAAGAGGCCCTGGGGCTGTGCGTTTGGGTGAGCCAGGCCACGGCCATGACTGCTTTGTGCTTCTACCACTGGTGGCGTCTAGCGCCTGTCAGATGGCAGGTTGATAAAGATTACTGCTAACGAGTATTTGAGAAGCTGAACTAAAATCAGCGACTAGATGCTGTGTAAACACATTTTATGACACCAGTGTTCACATCTCTGGTCAAATATTCACATAAACCAGAATGTTCATGCAACTTTATCTAAAAAACCAACCCCTCACTGTCTATCTCCCTATATCCTGTTTTTTCTTCATCACATACTACTATCTACCATGATAGATTCGTTTGTGTATTGTCTATCTCCCCTCACCAAATGCTAGCTTCCTGAGGCAGGGAGGGGCTTGGCCTGCCCTGTTCCTGGCTGCACCCCCAGAGCCAGCCAGTAAGTACCCAACATACATAACCGAAATTATAAAAGAATACAATATGGGTGAACAACAGAAGACAAGAGCATGCACATACGTACTGATGACTGAAGACTACATCTCAGGGGCCAAAAGCAATTCAGTGGTTAGAATATGAGTGACTCTCACTGACTTCATTATATTTCACTCTGTTTTTCTAATTTCTATACTAAATCAATACCATTTTATATTCAGAAAAGAACTATGTAAAACAAAAGTGTTTATCATTCTTACCTACTTGAAATTTAAGTGAAGAGAGATTAAACCTGGGATCTGCTATAATTTGCTCCATCTGTACTGAAAACTTAGCGTATTATATAAACTGAAACCCAACATCTAGGGGCATTAGAATCATGTAATAATAACAAGGTTATTCTGAATTTATAAATTTTATTTTACAGAAATAGCTGGTAATCCCTAAAATAAATTATAAGTGAAGACTGATCTCCCTACATGGGTCTATTTCCCTTAATTTTCTTTTAAGCACAAATAAATGCCTGACTAGCAAAATGGGCAGGGGTCCAATTCACTGTGTTGGGATACTCTGGTTGCCCTCAGGACCTCCCGACTTCCCTAAACCTCTCCTCATCCAGGCAGAGAGTGAAAGTAGCTCACTCTCCACTCTCCATCTTTTCCTTCAGGAGAGGATGGGGACTGGAGGTATGAAGTTGAGAATCATGAACATATAGGCAGTTTTCAAAAACACAGGCTGGATGGTTGACAGGGGAGCAGGGAAGGAGAAGAGGACCAAAATCAGAGCTAGGGAGGTGGCCAGGAAACACGGCGCTAAGGAAGGGAGAGGAAACTGCCAGGGAAGTAGAAAGGGAGCCGAGAGAGTGTCCTAGAAGCAGTGACAAAGGTAATCAGGAGGAATGATCAACTGTGTCATCCTGGACAGACTGCAGTGAGACCTGGCAAGAGTGGCTTATCACAATGAGTGACAGTAGTTTTGGAGGCTCCAAAACATGCAGCACCTCACTTACTAACCAGGGGAGGACAGTAAGCATCATGGGATGTAGCAGTAAGCATCATTCCATTATGCTTTTCTCAAGTAAGTTAGAACATGTAATTACCATACAATGGCCCATGAAATTTACATACATTTGTAATAATTACATTCTATTGAGAACTGCAGTACTCTGAATGTATATTGCACTAAAAGATTCAATTAGGTTATTCTCACAATCTTGTAAAGTGGGCAGGGCACACACACTGAGAAAGCTCCCTGAGGTGCCCTGTCCTGTCTGACAGCTATATTATATCCCAAAATGGAAGTGGGGGATTTTACTAGTTAACTTAGCCCTAACTAACCACAGCAATTATCTAACAGAATAATTTTCTCCAAAAGGAAATACTGACACTACCTTCAGAGGAATGAAAGCTGGTTAAGTACTCATATCCTGACTTTCACAATAAAAAGTTACCAATCTTTAAATGTTTACCAAGTTTCCAAGTGTTTAAAAAAATCCTATGTCCTCTTTAAAAAATACTGAGCACTGAGGATGCCTGGCTGGCTCAGTCGGTTAAGTGTCTGCCTTTGACCCACATCATGATTCCAGGGTCCTGGGATCGAGTCCCACACATCAGGCTCCTTGCTCAGTGGGGAGCCTGCTTCTCCCTCTGCCTGCCGTTCCCCTTGATTGTGTGTGCTCTCTCGATCTCTGACAAATAATAAAATCTAAAAAAACCCCTGAGCACTGTATACAGTAGGGAAGAGTGGAGTATTAATAAATGCAGAATGCCCACTTTCGTTTATTATCTTATTGAGGATATAAATAACAAGGGTTATGATAAATCAAAACTGAAAAAGAAGTATTTATTTAAAATTGTATAATACACTCACATTTTCTTTCTTGGTAATATATCGAAGAGTAAGTCCTAGAACTTCTGCTGCTGCTGCATATACCTCTTTATATTTTACAAAGGACATATTACTGACCAAAGCTTGAAAGTATCTGTAACAAATACAGAAAATAAACATGCACAATACTACATTCTGTTGACATAAAAATATAACAACTTTGCTCCTCGTACATAAATAGCACAAATTGAGAAAATATGAAACATAAAACATGATTGAAATTATTTGTGTGAAAACATATATGAAGATGTACTTAAGGCTCTGACATCATGACCTGGAAGGCACATTAAAGTCCACAGTTCAATCACAGAGGACCTGCTGTAGTCAAAGCAAAACACAATGCTGGATGCTATAAAAACTGTAGTAAAAAGAAAGCTACTATCCAATATCATGATTTACTGACAACCCTTGAAAGCCATCTGCTATGACAAGAGGAGGACAATAAAATGAGGAGAGTGAGCACCAGTGCAGTGCCCCCAGACTCGAGGCCACATCACGTTAGCCTCCAGTTTGGCTGTCATTGGGGGAATCAAAGCTCAAAAACGGTAATTTGTCTAAAAGTAAACTATTTCCCACTAACTCTGTGTGGAGCCACATGTCTGTCTATGATACCAGGTGATTGGTGCAACTGGTGCCGGGAGGCTAACACAGGAGGACCAACCAGAGTGGGACACTTCCAAAGTAACGGGAAAAGCTCAGAAGGGACATGCTGAAATCTCCAGTAACCATGACGTGAATGCTGACTTTTCAAAAATCCTGAAATAGTAGGGCAATGAAGTTCCATTCCATGATGGTACAGGATTATCTTACTAGCAACCCCCTGCCCCCGACATTGGGCGGCATCCACCCCCACCCACAAAGGGTCCTGATAGACGGAGCAGAGGCTGCAGCTACAGTAGAAGTACAGCGACAAGGCAGCACAATGTCCAGGCATCCATTTCAGGTCATGATCCGGTCATGAATGGTCCACAGAGTTCATGTCGCTTTCAGAGCAAATGCTGAAAATATGACTTTAGGAAATACCTAACACTTCCTATTTGCTAAATCACACTAGAAAAAAATTACACTAATTTTGAAAAACTGAACTTTCCTCATTCACTCCATTAACATATTTCTTCTCCCAAATGACCTCTAAGCCCAACCACTTAATTTTGGTAGAAATATTTTTAACATGGGTCTAGGTCCTTACATTTATCAAAATTAGACCACACTCCAGTCCATCAATCCAATTCATCTATACTTTAACCTAAAAAAGAAGCAAAGCCAAAACTCCTCAATACTCACTTTATGCTCTCTATGCCACATTCTGGGTCATAGGGAGGCAAATTATTGGCCATTATAATGCCTAATAATTGAATTCCTACTGAATTGTCTTTAGAATTAGGATCCTGACTGGAAAACTTCTCAAATATTAACCTGAAACATAAGCATAAAGAACAATATAGGTTATCATATAGTAAAATAAGCAGCAAGAAGATATAAAATTTTCTATGGCTAATTTTCAGGGTAAGAAATCCTTTGTCTTTCCCTACGTCTAACGCCCTTCTTGCTAATACCCTCCTTTACGCATTCAAGTTATTCTAGCTGTGCAACACAGACAGGTCTATATTTCTTACGATCTAATTTTGCCCCAAGTCCCCCTTAGGTGATACTGAAATCTTAGGCAAGTTTTAGCTTGCCTCAGGCTGTGCTAAAAGGAATCAAAGAGAAGTCTTATAGTCTACCCTTGGGCTGGGACAGTGAAAGGCAGAGGGCACCCCACATCCCCATTGTGTGAGCAAAGCCAGAGGTGAGCTGGGAGATGGAGCAGGGGCCACCTGGAGGCAGTAACGTGTCCACCGTTGCTTCTAGTATCAAACTTTGTGGGTTATAATTTTACTAGTAGCAGTATTATACCCTTACAAATGATTTGATTTCAAATTATCTTCCTTTTTCTATCAAGTAATTAAATTTCACTGTAATCACCATTTAAACATGCTACATTTTAAAAATGTATAAAGGATACTGCAAAATCTAGTAAATTTATACCTGTAAGGGATAGATAAACAATCCTTCCAGCATTCAACAAGGGTTTTTATAATTTCAAGGTTATGTCTAAACACAGCTCTTTTTTGATGAAAAACATGTTCCATTAGGAAATGAAGCAATCGGTTTGCCAATACTTCGTCTTTAGGGACACCCTAAAAAGGTACAGAAACTCTATATTAATATGCAGTATTCCATTCTGGAAAAGCACTTTTTAAAAAATATTTTTTGTTATATTTTTGTATTATGTTCAAATTAGCCAACATATAATACATCATTGGTTTTTGATGTAGTGTTCAACGATTCGTTAGTTGCTTATAACACCCAGTGCTCATCACCACACATACCCTCCTTAATACCCGTCACTGTTACCCATCCCTCCAGCCCCCTACCTTCTGTAACCTTCCGTTTGTTTCCCAGAGTCCTTCATGGTTTGTCTCCCTCTCTGATTTCTTCCCATTCAGTTTTCCCTCCCTTCCCCTGTGGTCCTCCGCACTATACCTTATGTTCCACATATAAGTGAAACCATATGATAACTGACTTTCTTTGATTGACTTATTTCACTTAGCAAAAGCATTTTTTTAAATTTAAATTTTAGGTAGTGAACATACAGTGCAATATTGGTTTCTGGAGTAGAATTCAGTGATTAATCAATCACTTACAAATAACATCATAAAAGTGCCCTCCTTAATACTCATCACCCATGTAGCCCATCCCCCACCCACCTCTCTCCATCAACCTTCAGTTTCTTCTCTATAGTTAAAGTCTCTTATGGCTTGTTTCTCTCTCTCCTTTTTTCTTTCCCCCCTTTGCATATGTTTATCTGTTTTTGGTTTCTTAAACTTCACATATGAGTTACATGGTATTTGTCTATCTCTGACTGACTTATTTCATTTAGCATAATACACTCTAGCTCCATCCATGCTGTTGCAAATGGCAAGTTTTCATTCTTTTTGATGGCTGAGTAATATTCCATTGTATATATGTATCTCCATTCATCAGCCGATGGACATTTGGGCTCTCTCCATAGTTTGGCTACTATTGATAATGCTGCTATAAACACTGGAGTGCACGTATCCCTTCAAATCTGTATTTTTATATCCTTTGGGTAAATACCTAGTAGTGCAACTGCTGGATTGTAGGGTAGTTCTATTTTCAGCTCTTTGAGGAACCTTCATATTGTTCTCCAGAGTGGCTGCACTAGTTTGCATTCCCACCAACACTAAGAAGTTCTTCTTTCTCTGCATCCTTGCCAACATCTGTTTCCTGAGTTGTTAATTTTAGCCCTTCTGACTGGTGTGAGGTGCTATCTCGTTGTGGTTTTGATTTGTATATCCCTAATGATGAGTGATGTTGAGCATCTTTTCATGTGTCTGTTGGCCATCTGCATGTCTTCTTTGGAAAAGTGTCTACTCATGTCTTCTGCCCATTTCTTGACTGGATTATTTGTTTTTTGGGTGTTGAGTTTTATAAGTTCTTTGTAGATTTTGGATATTAGTCCTTTATCAGATACGTTGTTTGCAAATATCTTCTCCCATTCCACAGGCTGTCTTTTAGTTTTGTTGATTGTTTCCTTCACTGTGCAGAGCTTTTTATCTTGATGAGGTCCCACCCTTGCCTGTGGTGATGTATCTAGTAAGAGGCTGCTACAGCGGAGGTCAAAGAGGTTCCTGCCTGTGTTCTCCTCTAGGATTTTGATGGTTTCTGGTCTCACATTAAGGTCTTCCATCCATTTTGATGGAAGTGTATTTATTTCTGTGTATAGTGTAAGAAAGTGGTCCAGTTTCATTCTTCTGCATGTGGCTGTCCAATTTTCCCAAAACCATTTGCTGAAGAGACTTTTCTCCATGGATATTCTTTCCTGCCTTGTCGAAGATTGGTTGACCATAGATTTGAAGGTCCATTTTTGGGTTCTTTATTCTATTCCATTGATCTATGTGTCTGTTTTTGTGCTAATACCATACTGTCTTGATGATTACAGCTTTGTAAAAGAGCTTAAAGTCCAGGATTGTGATGCCTCCAGTTTTGTTTTTCTTTTTCAGAAGTGCTTTGGCTATTTGGGGTCTTTTGTGGTTCCATACGAATTTTAGGATTGTTGGCATTGTTTAATGCAGTAGCGATTGCATTAAATGTGGAGACTGCTTTGGGTAGTATAGACATTCTAACATTATTTGTTCTTCCAATCCATGAGCATGGAATGCTTAGAAAAGCATTTTTTTAATCCAAAAGTCCATTTATAAAAGAAATCCGCCAGTCTACTGAGGCTTCCGGATTCTGATGAAAAGCCTATGAGTGATTTTTCAGTTCCAACCACAGGCAGTGAAAAAGGCTTTACTTGGCAGGCCTCATGGGCAAGATGCCCTCATGCACCAGGCTGGAACACAGCCAGTGCTCTGCAGTCTCCAAGGGTAGCTGCAGTTAGACCCCTAGACATCCATGACCTGTACCCCCCAGAATGGTCATGCTGTGTCACATGTTTGCATTCCTAGCCCAGGCACCTTCATTCCTTGGTCTCTTTATCTTCTTTAGGGGTCTCTGCTGAGACCTCCTTACAGGGAGGAAGGGCAACTCTGAAAACACTTTTCCCTTTGCTGATTCAGTCCCCAGGGCTTTTCCATTCCCGTCCCTTCCCCCTCACCCTCCTCTCAACTCCAGGGTCCCATAAAACTGCTGAGCCTTTAATTCAGGGCTCCCTCAACATTAAGATGACACCCAGATCTGTGCTAATCCACCTGAACCTCGATCAGACCAGACCATGTTGTAATGTTCCATGGGGGAAACAGACAAGGGGAGTCAACGCTTCCTCTGGCTTTAGCCTCTTGCTTGTACTACCCACAATAAATGATTAAAGGCTTCACTTGATTCTCACTTTGACTCACTGTTGCTTTATGCAGCTATTCTGACACCTAGCAGTTCAGTCTCTCAAGCTCAGCCAAGCACCTGACATTGAACTCAATCTTTCCCAATGGTTCCTAAGTTAAACTACACACTCACAATTTTTTCATGTTATTAGCAGAATACAAATTATTATATCACATTAAAGCTAAGAAATCTAAATTCGGTTTACTGTGAAATAAGACAGACACATCCAGATATAGACACATGTAAAAACTCTATGACTCTATATTATGTTTATTAAGGAATGTTTCTAGGATACTATTATATGAAACCTTTTGTGCTACAGTTTTTAAGTGATGGGCAAAGCTCCAGCACACACGAATCTGTACTGGGGGAAGCCACAAGACTGCCTCCGTATGACACAGTATCATTCACCTGGTACTCACTTTTCTTTGGCAATCTCAACCATTAATGGGCTAGAGACATTAGGGAAGTAGGTAAGCTGGCAAAACAAATGCCAAAAAATCTACGGACATTAGTTTTAGCAGAATTTTTCAGGACCTCATATTCAGGGCCTACTGACATTTATTTCACACTTATTTTAATAAATCAGTTATCTAGTTTCCAAGCTCTGAGAAAAGCAACAAACAAAAAACACCTGATAGCTTAAACATAAAAACAAAGTCAGAGGAATTATCAAAAGCAGACACAAAAGAAAAGAGAACTAAAGCAATATGAGGCCATTTAGTATAGCAGCACCACAGCAATATGACAATTAATGCTAAAAATGATGACTCTTGTCATTAAGAGAAGTTTGTCATAAATTCCGTTTATATCAGCAAGAGACTGATATATAGTACTGCATAAAAGATGTATCCATTCTTACCACAGGAGTAGCTAATCCTGTCCATGAAAGAACAGTAACCACTATCTCAACCACCATATAGTGAATTCCTTCTCCTCCATTATTTTCAGAAACTACCAGCTGCAGCAAGGGACTTAGCCAGTACTTCGCATAAGGGCGAAAGACCTACAAGAGAATTTAAAAGTCAAATATCAAAAAATTGTTTTGAATAACCAAAATATTATTTCAAGAATCTGTCCTCCAGGGGCACCTGGGTGGCTCAGTCAGTTAAGCGTCCCACTCTTGGTTTCAGCTCAGGTCATGATCTCGGGGTCCTGGGATCGAGCCCCATGTTGGGCTCTATGCTCACAATGGAGTCTGCTTGGTATTCTCTCTCCGCCTCTCCCTCTGCCTGCCCCCCCGCTTATGCTCTCCGTCTCTGTATCTCTCTCTAAAATAAATAAAAATCTTAAAAAAAAAAGTCTTTCATCAGCTAAATTTAATATTATGACTTGACCTAAATCTGAAACAGATGTAAATTCCTGCAATTACTCTGCTTAATCAGATCAGATTCTCTGTTGAATTCTCTCCTCATGGGTCCCTGAAACCCCAATTCAAAGGAAATGGATTACTGGTCTTTTCTTCATTGATAATGTGATATAACTATGCTCTTAAAAATCAAAATGAAAGTATTCTATATCAATCTTGTCCCATATGAATAATATGTGGCTCTAGAGAATTCTGTTATTTTATGCAAATGCATAGGGTATATGAAAAATGAGAACACAAAAATTAGGCAGGTGCATGTGGCTAATTTTTTTTCATTTATTCTTATAGAAGTCACTATGTTATAGACTTCATTTGCCCAAGATCTATGAAATCTAAATAAAATGCATCCATACACTAAATTCCATTTATTTTATTTTAGAAATTTCATGAAAAAGCTATTTTGATGTAAAAGAACAGACTAAAGTATAATTCAAGCTACCTATCTTCTTAACCTTTGCTGCTTCGTTTTTTATTAAATATGCTTCCTCAGGGATTCTCTTACAGCTTAAATCTGTGTGCTCTCAAATCTTTTTTGTTTATGCACCCCATAAGTAAAAAAAAAGTCTGAACACTCTCCATATATGTCTACTGGTTGATTTATAATTTACAAATACAAACTTTATTATTAAATTACAGACAGTCCCTGACTTACAATGGTTCACCTTAAGATTTTTGGACTTTTATGATGCTGTAAAAGCAGTATGCTTTCAGTAGAAACTGTATTTTGAATTTGTATCTTTTCCTGAGCTTGCGATGGGCGGGATGATACTCCCGAAATGCTGCACAGGGGCAAGCAGCACCCGCAGCTCCCAGTCAGCTACGCAATCACAAGGGTGAACAAATGATACACTTAAAACCATACTGCACTCATATATCTGTTCTGGTTTTCACTTTCAGTACAGCATTCATTAAATTACATGACATATTCAGCACTTTATTATAAAATAGGCTTTGTGTATGATTTTGCCCAACTAGAGGCTGACATAAGGGCTCTAAGCACGTTTAAGGTAGGTGAAGTTAAACTATGATGTTTGGCAAATTAAGTGTACTACATGCGTTTTCAGCTTATGATAGTTTCAACTTATGATGGGTTTACTGGGATGTAACTTCATCCTAAGTCAAGGAAGATCTGTATAACCAATAAATTAAAGTTGAAATTTTAACCAAAACCAAAGACTCCATTAAAAAAGAGCACTAGAGGCCAAATACCTGATGAACATGGATGTAAAAATTCTCAGTAAAATACGAGAAAAATGAATTCAACAGCACATTAAAAGAATCATTCACCACGATCAAGTGGGATTTATTTCTGGGCCACAAGGTGGTTCAATATTTGCAAGTCAATCAATGCGATACACAATAATAAAAGAAAATCCTTTCAATAGATGCAGAAAAAGCATTTGACAAAGTACAACATCTCTTCATGATAAAAACCCTTAACAAAGTAGGATTAGAAGAAACATACCTCAACATCATAAAGGACATCTACAAAAAACCCACAGCTAATATCCTCAGTGGGGAAAAACTGAGACCTTTTCATCTATGGTAGTAACAAGACAGGGGTGTCCACTCTCACCACTGTTATTTAACACCATACTGGAAGTCCTAGCCACAGCAATCAGACAACAAAAAGAAATAAAAGGCATCCACACTGGCAAGGAAGGAGTCAAACTTTCATTATCTGCAGATGACATGATACTGTATATAGAAAACCCAAAAGACTCTACCAAAAAATTGCTAAAACTGATAGACAAATTCAGCAAAGTTACAGAATACAAAATCAACATACAGAAATCTGTTGCATTTCTATACACCAATAAATGAAGCAGCAGAGGAAGAAATCAAGGAATTGATCCATTTATAATTGTACCAAAAACCACATAACTAGAAATAAACCTAACGAAAGAGGTAATGGATCTGTATTCTGAAAACTATAAAACACTTATGAAAGAAATTGAAGATGACACAAAGAATTGGAAAAAGATTCCATGCTCACGGATAGGAAGAACACATATGTTAAAGTGTCAATTTAAACCAAAGCAATCTATACATTCAACGCAATTCCTATCAAAACACCACCAGCATTTTTCACAGAACTACAACAAACAATCCTAAAATTTGTATGGAACCAGAAAAGACCCCGAATAGCCAAAGGAATGTTGAAAAATAAAAGCAAAGCTGGAGGCATCATAAGTCCAGAGTTCAATCTATACGACAAAGCTGCAGTCATCAAGACAGTATGGTACTGGCATAAAAACAGACATGTAGATCAGTGGAACAGAACACAGAACCCAGAAATGGACCCTCAACCCTATAATCAACTAATCTTCGACAAAGCAGGGAAGAATATTCATTTGGAAAAAGAATGTCTGTTCAACAGATGATGTTGGGAAAATGAGCAACATGCAGAAGAATGAAACTGGGCCACTTTCTTATATCATACACAAAAATAAATTTGAAATGCATGAAAGACCTAAATGTGAGACAGGAAACCATCAAATTCCTACAGAAAAACAGAGGCAGTAACATCCATGACATTGGCCATAGCAACTTCTTACTAGATATGTCTCCTAAGGCAGGGAAGTAAAAGCAAAAATGAACTACTGGGACTTTGTCAAGATAAGAAGCTTCCACACAGCAGTAAACAATCAACAAACTAAAAGGTAACCTATGGAATGGGAGAATATATTTGCAAATGGCACATCTAATAAGGGGCTAGTATCCAAAATATAAAAATAACTTATAAAAACACCCCAAAAATAATCCAGTTAAAAAATGTGCAGAAAACATGAATAGATGGCTAACAGACACACGAAAAGATGCTTAACAACACTCATCATCAGGGAAATACAAATCAAAACCATGACAACATACCACCTCACACCTGTCAGAATGGATAAAATTAATTCAGGAAACAACAGATGTTGGCGAGGATGCAAAGAAAGATGTGTTGGTGGGAATCAAACTGGTGCGGCCACTCTGGAGAATAGTATGGAGGTCCCTCAAAGAGTTGAAAATAGAACGACCCTACAATCCAGCAACTACACTACTAGGTATTTACTCAAAGAATACAAAAGTACAGATTTGAAGGGATACATGCACCCCGATGTTTATAGCAGCATGATCAACAACAGCCAAATTATGGAAACATCCCACGTGTCCATTGACTGATGAATGGATAAAGAAGTTGTGGGGGGGGGTGTGTGTGTATACACATACATATATGTATATGTGTGTGTATATATATATATGGCAGTATTACTTAGACATAAAAAAGAATGAAAACTTGCCATTTGCAACAGTGTGGATAGAGCTTGAGAGTATTATGCTAAGGGAAATGAGTCAGGGAAAGACAAACACCATATGATTTCACTCATATGTGGATTTAAGAAACAAAACAAATGAACATAGTAGGGAAAAAAAGGGAAGAAAACCAAGAAACACACTCTTAACTATGGAGAATAAACTGATGGCTACCAGAGGGGTAGTGGGCAGAGGGATGGGTTAAACAGATGATGGGGATTAAGGAGTGTGCTTGTGATTAGCACTGGGTGTTGTATATAGTGCTGAATCAATAAATTGTACACCTAAAACTAATAATACACTTTATTTTAACTAACTGGAATTTAAATAAAAACTTAAAAAAAATAATAAGGAAAATAAAGTTGAAATTTTAATAATAAATGTAAACACAAGTTCTAATCTTTCTTTCCGTAAGACAAAGGACTCTCTAGATGAATGGATAAAGAAAATGTGGTGTATATATACATACAATGGAATATTACTCAGCCATCCAAAAGAATGAAATCTTGCAGGGTGCCTGGGTGGCTCAGTTGTTTAGGCAACTGCCTTCGGCTCAGGTCATGATCCCAGCGTCCTGGGATCAAGTCCCACAGCAGGCTCCCCCTGCTCTGTGGGGAGCCTGCTTCTCCCTCTGCCTCTGCCTGCCACTCCCCCTGCTTGTGCTCTCTCTCTCTCTCTCTCTCTGTGTCAGATAAATAAAATCTTAAAAAAAAAAAAAAAGAATGAAATCTTGCCATTTGCAATGACAAGGATGGAACTAGAGGATATTATGCTAAGCAAAGATGTCATTCAGAAAGACAAATACCATATGATCTCACTTAAATGTGTTATTTAAGAAACAAAACTGATGAATATAGAGTAAGGGAAAGGAAAATAAAATAAGATGGAAACAGAGAGGGAGGCAAACCATAAGAGCCTCTTAACTGTAGGAAACAAACAGGGCTGCTGGAGGGGAGGTGGTTGGAGGGATGGGGTAATTGGGTGACAGGCATTAAGGAGGGCACGTGATGTAATGAGCACTGGGTGTTACATCCAACTGATGTATCGCTAAATTCTAGCCCTGAAACTTATAATACAGTATATGTTAGCTAAATTGAATTTAAAAATTAAAAAAAAAAAAAGACAATGGCCATCCGGAACATTTCCTTTTGGAACCCATTCCCCTGGTCATTCCTGAGCTCTGGAAATGCACAAGCCCCAGGGAATCTCCCAGTGACATCTCAGAGGCACCTCACATCCACATTTGTCAACAAGTTCAGTATGCTTCCTTGTCAACCTGCTTACCCACTCCCAGCCTACAAAGAAATCATCCCAAAATAAAGACAACAGTTCCCTTTTTGGTAGCCATCAAGTCAGCACTCAGGAGCCAGAAATCACGTGTGACCCCAAGCATTATGGGTTGAACTGTGTCCTCCAAAAGGATGCTCAAGTACTAACTCCGAGCATCTATAAACATGACCTGATTTAGAAATAGGGTCTTTGAAGATTATCAAGTTAAGAGAGGTCATTACAGTGGGCTCTAATCTAATGACAATGTCCTTATTAAAAGAGAAAATTTGTACATACTGAAACAGATGCTGAGAGGAAAGCCAGTGTGAAGACTTGAAAAATACCATCCATTTGCCAAAAAATGCTTGTGGCCACCATAACCTGGGAGAGAGGCCTGGAACATATTCTCCCTCAGAGCTCTCAAAAGGAACCATCCTTACCAATATCCTGATATCAAACTTCTGGCTTGCAGAACCATGAGACAGTAAGTTTCTGTTGTTTAAGCTGCCCAGTTTGTGGTACCCTTGTTACAGCAGCCCCAGGAGGTAGAAATCAAATGTGACCCTGAGGAACACAGGCTCTGTTGCAGTTCCACATTTGCAGTGCTTCCTAGAAGGTCTTTCTATAGAGCAAACTGGATCACGTCATTCCACCTAGCACCCATCAGTGGCTCCCTACTGCTCAACAAATGAGCCGCACCCTCTGTATGGATCCTGATAACCTGGCCTAGCTCACCTGCCTGAGGATATGTGGCCATGCCACTGACTCTTCTCTAGACCATGTACCATGGTCTGTGCATTCAGTACAGACATGACTGGCTCTCTCGGAGGCCGTCTCTGCTCACAGTGCTCCTTCTACACAGAATATAAATTCCCACTGCACATTACACATCATTCAAGGGCTCTCTGAAAAATCTACCCTAAGCCCACTGGTGGAAGAGGCTCTCCCCTAATGTGGTGCTACACATAAACCAACTGATAAACTTAGCACCTACCTAAAAGAGTTACCTATTTTTCATATAACATTATCAGGAATATTTTCAACATTTTTTTTTTGCTACTAAAACCAATTACGATGGAAGCCATAAGAAACTTGCAAACATATTACAGAGGCAAGATGGCAGAGTAGGGGACCCCGTTTCAACTGGTCCCCTGAAATTAGCTAGATTATCAAACCATTTCGAATACCCACGAAATCTGCCTGAGATGTAAGAATATATATCTGGATCTCTACAAGCAGAAAAGTGACTGCTTTTTGCAAGGTAGGACATGCGGAGTCGTGAATCTACAGGGAGATATTGGAAGATAAACAAGAAGGGGGAGGGAGCCTCCATAAGCTGGCTCCTGGAAAGTGATATAACACCAGACCACAAAATCGGAACCTATGGAATTCATTCTAAGGAATGAATGACATCCTCTCTGAAAGGGGCTCTGGAAATGAAAAGGCAGAATTCTAGGTGCGGCATTGTGGTCTTGGGATCTGAGGAGTCACAAAGCAAAAGGGGGTGTCTGAACCAGTATAGTGCCTAAGCAATGGAGCCAGGAAGCAGGTTATGGTCAGCAAGCCCAGGAGGGGACTCTCAGCTCAGGTTGCTGTAAACCGTGAGCCCAGCAAGTCAATAATCACTCTTTTCCTGAGCAGCCTGAAAAGGAATGGAACCTGTGCCTGTGACTGGACAAAAGCTCAGAGGGCGGTAGCAGCCCAGAAAGGATATTAGGGCAGCACCCAGACATGATCCAGGAGCTTTGAGTGTGAGCGTGAGCCCCCGGATGCTTGTGGTTTTAAGTCACAAAGGGCATGGCGCTCCAGGGCCCCTGGGACTACCTCTGAGAGAGTTCCAGAGGGCGTGCACCATGGGAAGCTGCAGTTTGGGGTGCATACAGAAGTGGAGACTTTGTCCCAGAGGGTTTGTTAAAGAAGGCAGACTGCAATCTTTCTGCTCTGAGCCAGAGAGGAATGGGCACAGCCCATTTTTGTTCTGATCCTCTAAGGGATCCAGGCCCCCAGGGAAAAAAAGCCACACAGAGGACTAGTTTGCTATGAGTCCATCCCCCTTGACAGGGAGTGGGACAATTCCACCCAGGAAGGAATAACTGAGAAACAGTGTGGCAGGCCCCTACCCCAGAAGACAGACTGGAAGAACAGGTGGATGACAAGCCTATAGATCCCATAAAACTGTAAAATTCCAACACCAGGGGAAAATTGTATATTGAGCTCCAGGGTGCATTTTGCTTGGGTCATGGTTGATATTTTGGACTCTGTTCATTTGCCCACTCATCGTTCTCTGGGCAGAATGACTAGAAGGAAGAACTCATCAAAAAAAGAACAAGAAGCAGTATTCTCTGCCACAGAGCTAATCAATATGGATTTAAGTAAGATGTCAGAGACAGAATTCAGGAAAGCAATCATAAAGTTAATAGCTAGGCTTGAAAAAAGCATAAAGTGACAATACAGAATCTGTAAGAGTGGAAACAAGATCGAATCAGGCTGAACTTAAAAATGCTATGAATGAGATGCAGTCTAAACTGGATACTCTACAGTCAGGGTCAATGAGGTGGAAGAGAGAATAAGTGATCTAGAGGACAGGCGATGGAATTAAAGGAAATTAAAGAAAAGAGGGAAAAACAACTCACAGCACATGAAGAAAGACTTAGAGAGTTTAATGATACATTGAAAAGAACCAATATCAGATCATCGGGATCCAAGAGTGGGTGGAGAGACAGAGGGGGCTTGAAGGTGTATTTGAGCAAATCAAGCCTGAGAACTTCCCTAAACTAGGGAAGGAACAAGCATTCATGTCCAAGAGGCAGAGAGGATCCCTCCCAAAATCAATAAAAATAGATCAACACCCTGAAATATAGTAGTGAAGCTTGCAAATCATAGAGAAAAAGAAGCTATCCTGAAAGCAGCAGGGGGAAGAGATTTCTTACATACGGAGGGAGGAACATTAGAATAACCTATCCACAGAAACCCGGACAGCCACAAAGGGCTGACAAGATATATTCAGGGTACTCAATGAGAAGAACATGCAGCCAAGAATACTTTATCCAGCAAGGCTGTCATTTAGAACTGAAAGAGGGATAGAGAGTATCCAGGACAGAGAGAAACTGAAAGAATATGTGACCACCAAGCCAGCCCTGCAAGAAATATTAAGGGGGATTCTGTATGCAAAGAGAGACCCGAAGAGTAACACAGACCAGAAAGTAACAGAGACAATCTACAGAAACAGGAGCTTTACAGGCAATACAATGGCACCAAATTCGTATCTTTCAATAGTTACTCTAAATGTACATGGGCTGAATTCTCCAATGAAAAGACACAGAGTATCAGACTGGATTAAAAAGCAGGACCCATCCATATGCTGTCTAGGAGAGACTCATTTTGAACCTAAAGACACCTCTGATTAAAAGTGAAGGGATAGAGAACCATACTAATGGACCTCAAAAGAAAGCTGGGGTAGCAATCCTCATATTAAAAAATTAGATTTTAAACCAAAGACTGCAGTATGAGATTTGGAGGGACACTATATCATACTTAAAAGGTCTATCCAACAAGAAGATCTAACAATTGTAAATATCTATTGTCCCCAACATAGGAGCAGCCAATTATATAAAACAATTAATAACCAAAGTAAAGAAACACAATGCTAATAATACATTAATAGTAGGGGACTTCAATACTCCACTCAGAGCAATGGACAGATCATCTAAGCAGACGATCAACAAAGAAACAAGAGCTCTGAATGAGGCATTAGACCAGATGGACTTCACAGACAGATACAGAACATTCCATATCCTAAAACAACAGATTACTCATTCTTCTCGAATGCACATGGAACTTTCTCCGGAATAGACCACATACTGGGTCACAAATCAAGTCTCAACCAATACCAAAATATTGAGATTACTCCCTGCATATTTTCAGACCACAATGCTGTGAAATTGGAACTCAATCACAAGAAGAAAATTAGAAGGAACTCAAACACTTGGAGATTAAAGAACATCTGCTAAAAGAATGAATGGGTCAACCAGGAAATTAAAAAAGAATGTAAACAATTCATTGAAACTAATGAGAATGAAAACACATCAGTTTAAAACCTGTAGGATACAGCAATGGTCCTAAGATGGAAGTACATAGCCATCCAAGCCTCTCTCAAAAAATCATAAAAATCCCAAATACACAAGCTAACCCTCTACCTAAAAGTCCTGGAGAAAGAACAGCAAATAAAGCCTAAACCAAGCAGGGGAAGAGAAATAATAAATATCAGAGCAGAAATCAGTGAAACAGAAGCCAGAAAAAACAGTAGGACAGATCAACAAAACCAGAAGCTGGTTCTCTGGATGAATTAATAAGATCGATAAACCTCTGGCCAGACTTACCCAAAAGAGAAAGGGCCCAAATTAGTAAAATCATGAATGAAAGGGGAGAGATCGACTAATACCAAGGAAATAGACAATTGTTAGAAATTATTACCAGCAACTACATGGAAACAAATTAAGCAATCTGGAAGAAATGAATGCATTCCTGGAAACTTATAAACTACCAAGACTGACACAGGAAGAAATAGACAATCTGAACAGACCAATAACTACTAAGGAAATTGAAGTAGTAATCAAAAAACCTCCCAAAAAACAAGAGTCCAGGGCCACATGGCTTCCCAGGGGAATTCTACCAAACATTTAAAGAAGATCGACTACTATTCTTCTGAAGCTATTTCAAAAAATAGAAATGGAAGGAAAACTTCCAAACTCATTCTATGAGGCCAGCATTACCCTGATCCCAAAACCAGACAAAGACCCCATCAAAAAGGAGAATTACAGACCAATATCCCTGATGAACATGAATGTCAAAATACTCACCAAGATCCTAGCCAATAGGATCCAACAGTACATTAAAAGGATCATTCACCAGGACCAGGTGGGATTTATTCCTGGGATGCAAGGGTGGTTCAACATTTGCAAATCAATCAACATGATAGAGCACATTAATAAAAGAAAAGACAAGGATCATATGATCCTCTCAATTGATACAAAGAAAGCATTTGACAAAATAGAGCATTCTTTCCTGATTAAAACTCTTCAAAGTAGAGGGATAGAGGGAACATACCTCAATATCATAAAAGTCATCTATGAAAAGCCCACAGCGAATATCATTCTGAACAGGGAAAAACTCAGAGCTTTTCCCTTAAGGTCAGGAACACGACAGGGATGCCCACTCTCACTACTGTTGTTCAACATAGTACTAGAAGTCCTAGCCTCAACAATCAGACAACAAAAAGAAATAAAAGGCATTCAAATTGGCAAAGAAGACAAACTCTCTCTCTTTGCAGATGACATAATACATTATGGAAAATCCAAAAGACTCTACCCCCAAATTGCTAGAACTCATACAGCAATTCAGCAATGTGGCAGGATACAAAATCAATGCACAGAAATCAGTTGCATTTCTATACACTAACAATGTGACTAAAGAAAGAAAAATTAAGGAATCAATCCCAATCACAACTGCACCAAAAACCATTAGATACTCCTAGGAATAAACCTAACTAATGAGGTAAAAGATCTATACTCTAGAAAGTACAGAACGCTTATGAAAGAAATAGCAGAAGACACAAAGAGATGGAAAAACATTCCATGTTCATGGATTAGAAGAATAAACATTGTGAAAATGCATGCTGCCCAAAGCAATCTACATATTCAATAGAATGCCTATCAAAATACGACTGGCATTTTTCACAGAGCTGGAAGAAAAAAATCATAAAATTTGTATGGAACCAGAAAGACCCCAAATTGCCAGGGGAATGTTGAAAAAGAATACCAAAGCTAGAGGCATCAAAATTCTCGACTTTGAGCTATATTACAAAGCTGTGATCATCAAGACGGCATGGTACTGGCATAAAAACAGACACATATTTCAATGAAACAGAACAGAGAGCCCAGAAATGGACCCTCAACTATTCTTCAACAAAGCAGAAAAGAATATCCAATGGAAAAAGGACCGTCTCTTCAATAAATGGTGCTGGGAAAACTGGACAGCCACATGCAGAAGAATGAAACTGGACCATTTTCTTATGCCATACACAAAGATAAACTCAAAATGGATGAAAGATCTAAATGTGTAGGCAGGAATCCATCAAAATCCTAGAGGAGAACACAGGCAGCAACGTCTTCGACCTTGAACAAAGCAACTTTTTGCAAGAAACATCTCTAAAGGCAAGGAAAACAAAGGCAAAAATGAACGATTCGGACTTCATGATAAAAAATTTTGCATAGGAAAGGAAATAACCAACAAAACTAAAAGGCAACTTACAGAATGGGAGAAAATATTTGCAAATGACAATACAGTTAAAGGGCTGGCATCCAAGATCTACAAAGAAGTTATCAAATTCAGCACCCAAAGAACAAAAAATCCAGTCAAGAAATGGGCAGAAGACATGAACACTTCTCCAAAGACATAAAAACAGCCAACAGACACATGAAAAAAAATGCTCCACATCACTCAGCATCAGGGAAATACAAATCAAAACCACAATGAGATACCACATTATACCAGTCAGAATAGCTAAGATTAACAAGACAGGGAGCAACAAATGTTGGTGAGGATGTGGAGAAAGGGGAGCCCTCTTAAATTGTTCTTGGGAATGCAAGCTGGTACAGCCACTCTGGAAAACAGTATGGAGGTTCCTCAGGACGTTAAAAATAGAGCTACCTTATGCCCCAGCAATTGCACTACTGGGTATTTACCCCAAAGATACAGATGTAGCGAAAAGAAAGGGGCACCTGCACCCCAGTGTTCATAGCAGCAATGTCCACAATTGCCAAACCGTGGAAGGAACCAAGATGTCCTTCAACAGATGAATGGATGTGATTCACATATACAATGGATTATTACTCAGCCATCAGAAAGGAGGACTATCTACCATTTATATCAACATGGATGGAACTGGAGGGTATTATGCTAAGTGAAATAAGTCAATCAGAGAAAGACAATTATCATATGGTTTCACTCATATGGAACAGAAGAAATAGTGCAGAGGACAATAGGGGAAGAGAGGGAAAACTGAATGGGAAGAAATCCGAGAGGGAGACAAACCATGAAAGACTCTTGACTCTGGGAAACAAACTGATGGTTGTGAAAGGGAGTTATGTGGGGGGATGTGGTAACTGGGTGATGGGAATTAAAGAGGGCATGTGATATGATGAGCATTGGGTGTTATATTCAACTAATGAATCATTGAACATTGTATCAGAAACTAATGATACCTTGGCTAATTGAATTTAAATTAAAAAAAGATTAAAAAAAGAAACTTGCTAACACATGTAATTCATAGAGATATTTCTAACAATTAATTTTAATTTTCAGGTTTAAAAAAATGACAGAAGAATGATGTTGAACAAATAAATATGGTTGGCTAACTTATTCAGAGAACAAAAATGTCATGCTTTGTTTCTTTATTATGGGTTTTCTTGTCAGTAGATATATAACTGCAAAGACTTGTTTTTAAATTTCTTATATAAAACTCAATTTAGGTAACATATACTATATTATTAGTTTCAGGGGTAGAATTTAGTGATACATCAGTGGCATATAACACCCAATGCTCATCACATCAAGTGCCCTCCTTAATGCCCATCACCCAATTACCCTATACCCCCACTCTCCTCCCCTCCAGCAACCCTCTGCTTGTTTCCTACAATTAAAAGTCTCCCATGGTTTGCCTCCCTCTCTGTTTTCATTTTATTTTTCTTGCCCTTGACCTATGTTCATCAGTTTTGTTTCTTAAATTCCACATATGAGTGAAATCATATGGTATGTCTTTCTCTTATTTCATTTAGTTTAATACCCTGTAGTTCCATCCATGTTGTTGCAAATAGCAAGATTTAGTTTTCTTTGATGGCTAAGTAGTACTCTGTTGCATATATATATATATATATATATATATATATATATATATATATATATATACATCTTCTTTATCCATTCATCTGTCCATTGATATGTGGGCACTCTCCATATTTTGCATATTCTGGACATTGCTGCTATAAATGTTGGGTTGCATGTGCCCCTTCAAATCACTGTTTGTATCCTTTAGATAAATACTTACTAGTGCAATTGCTCAGTCGTAGGGTAGTTCTATTTTTAACTTTTTGAGGAAACCGTCTGCACCAGTTTGCATTCCCACTGACAATGTAAGAGGGTTCTACTTCCTCTGCATCCTCACCAACATCTGTTGTTGCATTTTTTTCATGTATCTGTTGGCCATCTGTATGTGTTCTTTGGAGAAATGTTTGTTCATGTCTTCTGCCATTTCTTGACTGGATTTTTTTTGGGGGGTGTTGAGATTGATAAGTTCTTTATAGATTTTGGATACTAGCCCTTTATCTGATATGTCGTTTGCGAATATCTTCTCCCATTCGGTAGCTTGCCTTTCATTGCTGACTGTTTCCTTTGCTGTGCAAAAGCTTTTTATCTTGAAGTCCCAATAGTTCATTTTTGCTTCTGTTTCCCTTGCCTTTGGAGGCATGTCTAGCAAAAAGGTGCTGTGGCCAAGGCTGAAGAGGTTGCTGCCTGTGTTCTCTTCCAGCATTTTGATGGATAACTGACTCACAGTTAAGTCTTTCATCCATTTTGACTTTATTTTTGTGTATGGTATAAGAAAATGGTCCAGTTTCATTCTTCTGCATGTGGCGGTCCAATTTTCCCAACACCGTCTGTTAAGGAGACTATCCTTTTTTGCTTGGATATTCTTTCCTGCTTTGTCAAAGAGTAGTTGACCATAGAGTTGAGGGTCCAATTTTGGGTTCTCTGTTCTGTTCCACTGATCTATGTGTCTTGTTTTTTGTGCCAGTACCATACTGTCTTGATGATTATAGCTTTGTAATACAGCTTGAAGTCTGGAATTGTGATGCCTCCAGCTTTGCTTTCCTTTTTCAACATTCCTTTGGCTATTTCGGATGTTCTGTGGTTCCATACAAAATTTAGGATTGTTTGTTCCAGCTCTGTGATAAATGCTGATGGTATTTTGATAGAGACTGTATTGAATGTGTAGATTGCTTTGGGTAGCATAGACATTTTTAAAATAGTTGTTCTTCCTATCCATGAACATGGAATGTTGTTCCATTTCTTTGTGTCTGCCTCAATTTCTTTGATGAGTGTTCTATAGTTTTCGGAGTATAGATTCTTTACCTCTTTACTTAGGCTTATTCCTAGATATCTTACAGCTTTTGCTGCATTTGTAAGTGGGATCGATTCCCTGATTTCTCATTCTTCTTCTGTTAGTGAATAGAAATGCAACTGACTTCTGGGCATTGATTTTATATCCTGCGACTTTCCTGAATTCCTGTATCAGTTCTAGCAATTTTTGGGTGGAGTCCTTCGGGTTTTCTATATAGAGTATCATGTCGTCTGCAAAGAGTGAAGGTTTGACTTCTTTTTTGCCGATTTGATGCCCTTCATTTCTTTTTGTTGTCTGACTGCTGAGGCTGGGACTTCCAATATGGTGTTAAATAACAGTGTGAGAGACGACATCCCTGTTGTGCTCCTGACGTTAGAGGAAATGCTCTTAGTTTCTCCCCACTGACGATGATATTCATGTGGGTCTTTCCTATATGACTTTTTATAGGTATGGTCTTTCCTATATGATTTTTAGGGTATTGAGGAGCGTTCCCTCTATCCATTCATGTCAGAGAGATATATTGAGGATGTCATGTGGCTCTTGTTCTTTCTTTTATTAATGTGGTGTATGACCTTGATTGATTTGCAGATGCTCAACCACCCCTGTAGCCCAGGAATAAATCCCACTAAGTCGTGGTGAATAATCCTTTTGATGTACTGTAGGATCCTATTAGCTAGTATTTTGGTGAGAATTTTTGCATCCATGTACATCAGGGATATTCGTCTGTAATTCTCCTTTTTAGTGGGGTCTTTGCCTTTTTGGGGATCAAGGTAATGCTGGCTGTATAAAATGAGTTTGGAAGTTTTCCTTCCATTTCTGTTTTTTTTGGAACAGTTTCAGACGACTAGGTATTAATTCTTTAAATGTTTGACAGAATTCCCCTGGGGGACCATCTGACCCTGGACTCTTGTTTGGGAGATTTTGGATTACTGATTCAATTTCTTTGATGATTATGGTCTGTTCAGGTTTTCTATTTCTTTCTGTTTCAGTTGCGGTAGTTTGTAGGCAAGTATCCATTTCTTCCAGGGTGCCTAATTTGTTGGCATACAACTGCTCATAATATTCTCTTATAATTGTTTGCATATCATTGGTGTTGGTCGTGATCTCTCCCCTTTCATTCATGATTTTATTGATTTGGGTCCTTTCTCTTTTCTTTTTGGTAAGTGTGGCTAGGGGTTTATCAATCATATTAATTCTTTCAAAGAACCAGCTCCTACTTTTGTTGATCTGTTCTACTTTTTGTTTTTTTTATCATGGATTTCTACTCTAATCTCTATTATTTCTCTTCTCCTGCTGGATATAGACTTTATTTGCTGTAATTTTCCCAGCTTCTTTAGGTGTAAGGTTAGGTTGTGTATTTGAGATCTTTTCTTGTTTCTTGAGCAATGCTTGTGTTGCTATATATTTCCCTCTTAGGACCACCTTTGCAGCATCCCAAAGGTTCTGAACTGTAATGTTTTCATTTTCATTTGCTTCCATGTATTTTTTACATTCTTCTTTGATTTCCTGGTTGACCCATTCATTCTTTAGTAGGCTGTTCTGTAACCTCTATGTATTTGTGTTTTTCTTGTGGTTCACTGCAAGTTTTATGGCATTGTGTCCTGAAAATATGCATGATATTATCTCAAATCTTTTTGTAGTGGTTGAGACCGATTTGTGACCCAGTATGTGGGAACATTCCGGAGAATGTTCCACATACACTCAAGAAGAATGTGTATTCTGTTTCTTTAGAATGAAATGCTTTGAGTATATGTTACATCCATCTGGTCCAGTGTGTCATTCAAAGCCTTTGTTGCCTTGTTGATCTTCTGCTTAGATAATTTGTCCATTGCTATAAATGGGGTGTTAACATCTCCTACTATTATTGTACTATTATCAAAGAGTTTCTTTAATTTTGTTATTAATTGGTTTATATATTGGCTGCTCCCATGTTAGGGGCATAAATATTTATAATCCTTAGATCTTATTGGATAGACCCTTTTATTATGAGATAGTGTTCTTCATCTCTTATTAATCTTTGGTTTAAAATCTAGTTTGCCTGATACTTCAGCTTTTTTTTGATGTCCATTGGCATGATAAATGGTGCTCCATCCCCTCAGGTTCTTTTTTTTAAAGATTTTATTTATTTGACAGAGAGAGAGAGAGAGAGAGCGCACAGTAGGCAGAGAGGCAGGCAGAGGGAGAGGGAGAAGCAGGCTCTCTGCCAAGCAGGGAGCCTGACATGGGGCTCAATCCCAGGACCCCAGGATCATGACCTGAGCCAAAGGCAGCTGCTTAACCAACTGAGCCACTCAGGCACCCCAACCCCTCTTTCAATCTGGGGGTCTTTGGGTCTAAAAATGAGTCTCCCGTAGAAAGCATATTGATGGGTCTTGTTTTTTTTATCCATTCTGATACCCTATATCTTTTGATTGGAGCATTTAGTTCATTTACATTCAGAATAATTCTTGAAATATATGAATTCAGTGCCATTGTATTTCCTACCTATAAAGTCGCTGTTCCTGTAGATTGTCTCTGTTCCTTTCTGATCTTTGTTATTTTTGGGCTCTCTCTTCGCTCAAAGGATCCCCTTTAATATTTCTTTCAGGGCTTGTTTAGTTTCACAAATTCCTTTAGTTTTTGTTTGTCATGGAAAGTCTTTCTCTCTCCTTCTATTCTGAATGACAGCCTTGCTGGATAAAGTATTCTTGGCTGCCTATTTTTCCCATTTAGCACGTTGAATATATCATGTCAGTCCTTTCTGGCCTGCCAGGTCTCTGTGGACAGGTCTGCTACCAGCCTTATAGCTCTATCCTTGTAGGTTAAGAACCTCTTGTCCCAAGCTGCTTTCAGGATTTTCTCTTTATCTTTTTTTTGTTAAGGTTTTATTTCTTTATTTGAGAGAGGGAGAGCAAGTGAAGGAGCACTAGAGAGCAGCATTGGAGGGAGAGGGAGAAGCAGGCTTCCTGCTGAGCAAGGAGCCTGACGTGGGACTGACTCAATCCCAGGACCCTGGGATCGTGACCTGAGCCGAAAGCAGATGCTTAACTGACTGAGCCACCCAGACACCCTGATTTTATCTTTGTAATATGAAGCTTCACTATAATATGTTAAGATGTTGATCTATTTTTAATTTTGAGGGGGGTGCTCTGTGCCTCCTGGACTTGAAGACTTATTTCCTTCCCCAGTTTAGGGAAGTTCTCAGCTGTAAGTCATTCAAATAAACTTTCTGCCCCTTTCTCCCACTCATCTTCTGGGATTCCTGTAATATGGATATTATTTTGCTTTATGGAATCGCTGTTTCCTCAGTCTACCTTCTTGATCTAATAGGTTTCTTTCCCTCTTCTTTTCAGTTTCCTTATTTTCCATCCATTTTATCTTCTATATTACTGATTCACTCTTCTGATTCATTCATCCTCTTTTTTTGGTCTCCATGCAGGACTGCATCTTGGTTATAGCATTTTTAATTTTGGCCTGACTAGATTTTAGTTCTTTTACCTCTACAGTAAGAGATTCTATAGTATCTTCAATGCTTTCTTCAAGCCCAGCTAGTATCTTTATAATCATTGTTTTAAATTCTAGTTCAGACATCTTAGTTATATCCATATTGATTAAATCCCTGGCAGTGAGTACTACCTTCTGTTCTTTCTTTTGTGGTGAATTTCTCTGTCTTGTTATTTTGTCCAGAAAAAAAAAGGAGAAAAAACAATAACAACAATGACAACAGAAAAAAGAAAACAAAACAACAAACAAACTAAACAAAACATAAAAGTAGATCCTGGTTGTGTTTGGTCTGGTTAAAAGAAACTAGATCCCAAAATGCTGAATGAATGAATGAAAGGAAGAAAGAGAAATATATATATCTATATATATATGCATATATAATTATTAAATAAAATACAATGAAAGAAAGCAAAAAATAATATATAAAGCATATATGTAGATAAAAATTTAAAAGAATAAGAAAAGATTTGGAAAAGTAAGAAAATAACAAAAAGGAATACTAAAAGACTAATGAACAAAAATGTGAAGAATGCTATATAGTGTTTTCCCCAAGCTGAAGCTTTGTAGCCCCTTATGATTAATAAACTTGGTGAGAGTGAGTTGTTTGTGCTGGTCTTCTGGGCTGGGGTGGGGGGGAGAGGGGGAGGGGGGAGGGGGCGCTGTTGCACTGATTCTCAGGTGGACTTGCCTTGGTGGAAAAACACCTCCAATGAGCAGAGGTAGGGCTTGGTGTAACCAGCTCCGGACTCCACTAGGTGGCACTGTTTTGCTCCCTGAAGGCTTTCAGCACTGATGGGCAGGATGAATATGGAGACGCCCCCCACTCTTCAGTGAGCCCTCACAGAAAAGCAATCAATCAGTCTTGTCGCCCCAGTTTCCATGAGAACTCTGTGTTCACCTGGCCTGTGACCAGGCATTTTTATCTCAGGCACAAAACTGAGTTTCAAAACTCCAAATTTTAGGGACTCCTGTGGGGCAGACCCATGTTGATCTTCCTGGAGAGGGGGTCCTCACCACATTTCTGCTTTTTGCTGGACCCCTCCCAGGAAAGTGGTCGCATGACTACTACACACGTTATGGCAACACAGAGCAGAAAGCTGGCACCTAAACTCACTGTTCTAAGCCGGCTTCCCTGCTCTTATGCCTAGGAACTCTGCCACACTCAGGCACCACCTGTTCTTCTTGAGACCCCGGGGATCCTGAGAGCATGCTATCACACATGGAATTCTGCCCTGCTTCACCATTTGAGCACCTTTAAGCCAGGAGCATGCCCCACTGTAGCAGACTTCTAAAAGTTCCAATTTTGCATTCCATTGCTTATTAGTATTTTGTGGTATCCTCTTTAAGCAGGCTCCCACCCCTCAGCCATATCCTCAGCTCTATCACACTGGATTCAAGTCTCCACACCTCCTACCTTCCAAAATGTGGTCATTCTGTTTTTAAAGATCTTATTTATTTCAGAGAGACAGAGAGAGAACAGGAATGGGGGGAGGGGCAGAGGAAGAGGGAGAAGCAGGCTCCCCACTGAGCAAGGAGCCCGATTCAGGGCTTGATCCCAGGATCCCAGGATCATGAGCTGAGCTGAAGGCAGACACTTCACTGACTGAGCCACCCAGGCACCCCTGTGGTCATATTTTTCTACTGGTAAACTTGCAGCATTTGTTTTCTCAGATCTCCTACTGATTTCTCAGGTGTTCAGAATGATTTGATAACTATCTAGTTGCATTCGAGGTATGAGACAAACTTAGCATCCTCCTATTCCTCCACCATCTTACTAATTGCAAAGAATTTTTAAGCAAATAATTACTTACTTCTTCTGTATTAATAACAAGCTTGGCTAAGAAGAGACGGATATTTAATGATACCGATGGATTTCCTAGTTTGTCATGAAGAAATTTCATCCACGGAGGAAGATTTTTTGGCACTGAACCCTGAAATGATACATTCAAGATTACCTTAAAAAGTGGAAGAAAATAACTTCACATTTTGATATTATGAGCTGACAAAGTAAGACATGAGCAACAAAAAATGTTTAGTAGATATAGAATTTGGTATTCAATATTAAGTGTTCATTCTTACTATGATACCATAAACAGTATTAAATGAGACAAGATTAGCAGAAACAAACCTCTTCTCCTTTAGGTAGTATCTGATTTCTGTGCATGTGCTTAATCAGGGCTGTCATGGTCGCCATACATTCGTGTTGATTGAGCTCATCCATCTCTAACTCTAGGACAGCATCTTGGACCATGGGGTCTTTATGCTCCTAGGAAAAGGGAAGAATCCGATGATGCAGAGTACACTGTTAAAATTTTAGTGTATATAATATTCTGACTTTTGGGGCAATGTCATAAAACACACACTAAGGTAACTGATAAATTGGTAATAATATTAAACACATTTGTTGGGTTTTCTTATTAAACAACTTAAAAAAAAAAAAAACAACCCAGGACCTCATGTCTTCCTTACATTCTAGATACATATTTTCCCTCTGACCTCTATATGCATGGTCACTCCCTCCGGGGTCATACTTAGTTCACACCATCCATGCGGACACATGCTGCTTTGTACAAACACTAAGATCTTTTTCCAAATGTTTGTGTCCTGGGAGGCCCCAGAACTCTCAACACCTTGAGAGCAACAGTCTCCATGATTCTTAGTTGCCACATTATGGAGAAAGCGAACTACTGAAACACAACTATCAGATAAATTTTCACCTATATTTTTTTCTCAGTAAACTAAAAAATGTAAAATCCTTAATTTGCCTTTTTAATCAATAAAATTTTAATCAATAAAAGAACAAAACTTTTAAACCATTGCTGATCCTAAAATTCTTAGAAATTATAGCAGAGGTAATCATTTTATAAGTGTAATGATGAACTGAAGTTTTACATACACATATAGTAAATTTTACACACACACAGAGTGGAACAATAAATTGTAAATAATAAACAGTAATTTTTATACAGTCAGGGTTATAAGAAACATGAAAAAAATAATGAGCCATAAAAATCAATCAGAGTAATCTTAATGTCCCTTTTTTCCATATACCTGGTAAGGTGTCAAAGGAATTAATCACAGTATCTGACTGCATTCAGATCTACTTGACACGTTTTTCAGCCAAAATTATTTGTCAGGATGCTTCTCACAAGGACTGGATAGATCTGAAACTGGAGACTCAAGTCATGCAATCAAATTGAAGGCATGAGGACTGAACCCAAGATGACTCAATGTAAATGGCCTATTCATGAAGGATGAGTCTCACCAGACAATGTAGCCATAATAGAACAAAGTTGTACTTTTTTATTGCCCAGCACAGACGTACGACATAATCTGGGTGAAAGAATTAATGAATGGGCTCCTCCTTGAAGCATTCATTACAAAGGAAGAAGCCAACCATACAGGCAACATAAAGTACAGTCAAACTCAACTTCAAAAACACTGTACTGCTCCTGTCCTCCTCAGGCACAAAACCACTTTGGCAGACCAGAGTGGGACAAGAGCTGCCTGGCAGTGTCTGGGAGTGGGGAGGAGAGAGTGGGGTGCCTGCCTGTGGTTCAGGACCCACTCCAGGAAGGCATCAGTGTTCAGAGGACAGCAGAGGGGTTGAGGGAAGGAAGAGGTGAGTCAGTGCATGTCAAAGAAACCAGAAAGGGAAAAACTTGAATGAACCCTGGATGGGTTCTGTGGAGCTCATGGTTTTTACACATTTGTACACATGGGTGTGCCTCTGTAAGTGCACAGATGTGTATCTACCTACACGTTTCCTAGCTCTGTTCATGAGGTTAAGCTATCATTTGTGAACACAGATGCATTTAGTTATCTGTTTGATAACATCAAATACTTGAGCAGCTTCTTCATTTTCTGCAGAGGATAATACAACAGTCACATCAGCATGGCATCTGAGTCTCTATGGTAGTTATCTTTCTCACTGGAGACCCTTAAATGCAGTTCTGATTTCAAACACTAATTTTTTTTCCCAAGATTTTATTTATTTATTTGACAGAGAGAGAAACAGTGAGAAAGGGAACACAAGCAGGGGGAGTGGGAGAGGGAGAAGCAGGCTTCCTGCCCAGCAGAAAGCCTGATGTGGGGCTTGATCCCAGGACCCTGAGATCATGACCTGAGCCGAAGGCAGACGCTTAACGACTGAGCCACCCAGGCGCCCCTCAGACACTAATTTCATTAGTGTCTTTCCTCCTTTCATCCTACTGATGAAATCCAATTGCCTATAGGATGGAAGGCTGGGACTTAGATCCGGGTAAATTCTCCAAACACTATTATCTGAGGACTACCCATAGAGAAGTGGCTTCTCCTAACAATGAAGATCCCCTTCCTTTACAAATGCCAACAATATTTTTTAATATACAAAATGTGATCACCTGTCTCCTAAAATGACCAGGGGTAGATTTTGGTTCTTGGGAACAGTATGAATAGCTCTGAACTCCAGTTGAGAAATCAAATTGACTCATTTCCTCACTCAGGCTGCTGTCTGCCAAATATGACAAGGAAGATAGATAATGAGGGCCACCTGAAATATAAAGAAGAAAATACATGGATTCAGATTGGTAAAAAATGTATTTCTCTAAGCTCAAATGATATTAAAATTAAAAGACTGTGTTAACTAAGGCTTTTTTCTATTCTGTGATTCTCAACAGATTATTCAGATTAAACAAAGCAAAAGGAAAAGGGGAAAGACCTCCTTTGGTTTTGTTATTATTGAGCAATTATTCTCTACTGTCATGGACAGAGAAGTTAAACTGTATACAATTTCTGGATATGATAGTAACATAATTTCCTTGCATTTAAAATTTTGATGGGGTACATTTTGCACATAGTCTAACACAGATGTGGGAAAAGATACTACTGAAAAACAACTAATCCATATATGTAAGGAATTTACAACATTGGTCCAAATTTTATCCCCAAGTCAAGAAAAAAGCTATGAAGAAAAATAAAGCAAAAAACTAAAACAAGGAGCATGTGGAGCAAAAGACAGTTAATTTTAAATAGGGAAGCCAGGGAGAACTTCCTTCAAAGGTTAGTATTAAACAAAACGCTGATATCTGGGACTAAGATTACTCTAGGTTTAGGAAACATCACGTGCAAATGCCCTGGGGCCAAAGTGAGCCTGGTGCCTACAAGCATAGGCAGGGGAACAGTGCTGCTAGAGCAGAGTAAGCAGGAAGGAGAGTGGCAGGGAGGCAGCAGGCAGGTCAGGGACCTTAGGCAGCTCTGTCCTCAGGGAAGTGGGAGATGACAGGAGGAATAGCAGGATGGGACTTATATTTTAACACATTTCTGAATGTATTTAAACAAAAAACAAACATAATCCATATGCAAACAAATAACTAGCAACCTATCTTGCACTATTAAGAAAAGCATACCATTTCTCAGCCCTCTTTGGCCATACTGAGGTTTAGCTAATTGCATTTCTTTCAAAATATAATTCTATTTGCCACTTAAAACCTTTTCAAACTCAATTTCAATGTTTTGGGATATGTAAAATATTTTTTATTTACATAGCAAATACCATTTGTTACATAACAAATTGGAATCATTCTCATCATTTTGAAAACATCCTACCTGAATCCCCATTTGTGGCTTCCCTGGCTTCTTTCCTAATTTCAATGTACTTTTTCTTTCTTTCCATAGGAACCTATTAGGCAAAACAAATACACAATTTAAAACTTTTTAGAATCATGATCATACATTTTCAATTTTAGTAGCAATTTGGCAAAAAAAATTAATTTTTAAACAAGACTTTTATCAAATTTAAAATCACCAAAAAGTATCCACGAAGATAGGTGAGTACCCTTAAGAAATGCATTTCCCACAGAACCCCACTGAGGCATTTGCCTCCCCACTTGGCTCTGGGACCAAGTGCAGACTAAGTTCTGGTAGCTACATGCTCAGATTACCAATAGTCTGTACTTGACCTATGAGCCTCAGTTTCCTTAACTATACAGTTATGCTATGGCACTTTACAGCGCTATTGTAAAGTTCAGAAGTAACATATAGCGAGTGTCTGAGTGCTATTTTTGTTTGTTTGTTCCTTGAAAATACACCTTGAAAAATGTTCCCAGTCTTGTTCCAAAAGGGCACAATGCAGGAAGCAACCATTTACATGAACTCATGTACCACTCAGACATGGTGAAGTCAGCAGCCATGCACACTAACATGAGTGACAGCTCCTGACCTAGACCATGGTGCACAAGCTCTGGCACTCTGCCCAATTCCCATTTCCAGTGGGCTGTGACAGGCTGCACCTACAACCTCCCACCAATTGCTGAGGCTGGCATGTCAAACTTAGCTTGACTAAAATCAAGCTTGTCACATTTGCCACAGCAAGTTTTCCAATTATCCCCATGACTTCTACTCACAGCACTTCCATTATCCTGCCAAATCACCCAAGCAGGCCATAGCATTATAATTCTGTATCTGGATGGATCTCAATTTCACTAACTAGAGGAATTTACTCAGCAAGCAACTTCTGGGATATGTCCTAACAGCTCTTTTTATCGCCATTTTCTATCTTTTACTAGTTAAGAAAGGGAAAAATCAAGTTATGATAATTTTTTTTATAATTGCCTGAGATTGTACCTCGGGCTGAACTACATTAAACTACCAGATTTTATAGTTCAAAGCAGACTTGAATATTGAGAATTTAACATGTTCAACTTAACATTTTTTTTTTCTATAAGTACTTGGTAAATTTTTTAAACTCGGTAACACCACTGAAAAATTTCACTCACCTCAACTTCTACAGGAAATGTATAGCAGTGCTTCAGGTCAATCAGATTTTCCAAAATAAGCAAGTTCTGTAAATTCAAAGAATCATATAAAAATATCTGAATAGTGGAAATCCTTATTGCTGATGCTACTATAGAATTAATGCTATTTAATAACTCATGGGAAAGCACTTCAGCTTTAATGTGTGTGTGTGTGTGTGTGTGTATGCAGATCTATAAGAGCTACATCTTTAATATTATAAGAATGTGCAAATTATGATATAATTTTAATTTATATAGTCTAACTTGAAATCCTACAGTGACAGCAACTGTGAAAATTTCAGAAGTCTACCTTTTCAGGTTTTTCAGTGAAGAGAAAACCTTGGTAAAATTTTAATTCGGTGAAGACACAGCAGATAACAGAAATGGCACAGTTGTATGCAGCACAATGGTAAAGTCTTCTCCTCTCCAGCAACTGATTCTCACCCATCATGTTCTCTGTAAATGCATCATAGCACAATCTGCAGAGTAGATCCAGGTTAAAAATTAATTCATATAACAGGGAAATTGTTGCTCAAGCCCAGCAATGCCAGACAACAGGATCTCAATTCAGTTCAGCCTTTTCTGAGTGTCAAGTTTGTGTCTGGCATAGTACCAGGTACTAGAAATAAAAGACAAGCAAGTCACTGAACCCATGCCCATCTCAAGGCAAAGGCAGCATCCAGGGATTTCAGCACACTGTGGTAAGCACAGCAACAGCAACCAGCACAAGTTAAGAGATGGAAGCAAGGAGGATGGATAGTAACCCAGGTGAAGGAATCAACAAAAGGTTTTAAGAGAAAGTATAAGAACTGTGTTTTGAATTCTAAGTCAGTCAAAGGGAAAATGTATGTGAGGATTACGAACAGAGAGAAGAGTGTCACTTACAGTAAGAGCTAAGCCACACAGTGTGTTCAGAAGATGAGGTGGGTGCAGCAGTGGCTGGCAGTGAGCACAAGGTGGAGAGGGGTGTGTTCCTACAAGAGCTTGCCTGCCATGCTAAGGAGCTCAGACTTCATTCTGCAGGATGGGGTCTCCAAACAGTGCCCAGGTGACCAACTACTTTTGAAGAGTTCTGTCAGAACATAGCCATGCCCATTCATTTACATATTATTTATGGCTGCTTTTCCAGTACAGTGTAGTAGTTGCAAGAGACCAGACAGCCTGAAAAGCTGAAAACAGTTACTATCAGGCAAGCCCTTTACAGAAAAATTTTGCTGCTCCCTGATACTGAAGATGAAGTTCTTTTGAAGTGTCTTAGGTCTGAAATCTTTTAGGTAGGAGAATGAAACAATCAGGTTCATACTGTAGAGGTATTATCATACTGGCAGTAGTATGGAAAAACTGAGAGAGACAAGCCCAGGAGTGGGGAGAATAACTACGAAGGAGATTGCATTGCACTGGTTCACCAAAGAACACCAGGCGTTACAACACTATATGAAGGAAGGAAGATGAAAGAAGTGCCCCAGTCTTGGGAAGGCTGAGGAGATAAAATCCACCAGATCTGGTGACTGACAGGGTGTGCATGGAGACTGGAGAGATGAAGAAGGAAAAATAAAACAGGGCTCTCACTGGTGCAAATGAATGGATGGTGATGTCATTCCCAGAGGATATAAAATAAGAATAGGGTAAGATGAAAGTAAGGATAAGCTTCTTTGGGATATGCAAAATGAGATATAGCAATGTCTGCATTCAATATTCACTAAGAGGGAACTTCATTAGAAGGTCAGTTTTAGAGAAAATGTATTCGATTACTTTGTATTTTATAGAATACCTGCTTGAACATACCTGCCATTCCTTTCATTTCAAATTGCAGTCGGGAAAAAAAATACTTTCATATTGTAAATCACACCATTAAAAATATATCAAGCTATTAAGGGAGGGAAAATGGTAGGAAAAAAACAATAATAACAGAAAAAAGTTTTACTCCTTGTAAAAGATGAGTATAGGATAAAACATGCCACCCAATAACCTGCTACATTAAAGTCTAAGTAGTTTGTACATAAGAAAAAAAACCAAGAAAACTATAAAAACTGGTATTTAAAACTTAACCATTTATTCACATTATATGCAAGCATAAAAATATATGCATCAAAAATATTAATGAATCAAATACAACAAATCATATACAATCAAGTAACAAAGTTAACTAAAACCTTACTTGATAAGTGTCTTTGTAAGTTCATTTCCTTCTGTAACACATGAGCCGTTGAAAACTTGATTAATTTTAGATTCTTTCGAGTGAACATCCTCTTTTGAAAGACGAGAATACATCACATGTAGCATTTTATAATAGCCCATCTTCTTGGTGATTTGAGTATCAAAGATAGATTCATTTAGCTAAGAAAAGGTAACAGATGATTATCTTTGGTCTTACCAAACATGAAAAATAGTTTATTGAATATATTATTCAATTAAATAAATATATTTAACACTCAATGCTCTTTACATAAAAGTAATTTTAACATAGATACTGAATCACTTCAATAGGAGACCACCCAAGATCAGGAACACAGGTATAAATATTTATGTGTTATACTGAGTGTGGCAGGAAGTAATGCAGAATGTCCAAATAGTAAACTTAGGACATGAGTATAGGGCTTTTGCACAAAATCTTATCGAAGGCATGACAATAGCAGGTGAAACTTCAATGTATTAAAAAACAAAATTTTCAACTATTTACAGTAGTTTCTAAAGATACCACATCTTAATCCCTAGAACCTGTGAATGCAATCTCATAAGGCAGGAAAGGACTTTTCGAATGTGATTAAGGATCTTGAGATAAGGAGACAATTCTGGGTTGTTCCTGTGGGCCATAAATGAAACCACATGTAATCTTGTAAGAAGACAGAGAGAGGGATGAGACATACAGGAAAAGGCAATCTGATGACAGAATTAGAGGCCAGAATGATGTAGCCACATACTGAGGAATGCCAGTAGCCACCAGAAGCTGGAGGAGGCAAGGAGTGGATATTCAGGGCCACTGGGGCAAGCGTAGCCATGACAAAACCATAAATTCAGCTCAGTGAAAATAATTTTGGACTTCTGGCCTCCAAAACTGGGAAAGAATAAATTTCTGGTGTTCTAAGCCACCAAGCTTATGGTAATTTGTTACTGAAGATGCAGGAAACTAATAACACATTCTGGTATCAAGAGTTGGATCTGCTCTAACAAATAGATGATAAGTAGAGCCTAAAATAAATTTGCCATGCAAGACAGAAAAAGTCAACTGCCTATAGTGACTGCTAGTAGAAATACCAACACTGAACGCATTGCTGGTGAGGACTCAGAAGGAAATGAAAAGCATGGCAGAAAAAGCTAAAACTCTTACAGAACATCTCAATCATCATAAACACATTTTTGGTAGAAATTGGATGTTAAAGTAGTTGCCAGTGAGGTCTCAAAAGGAAATACGTAATGTATTTTTGGAAACTGGAGGAAAGAGGATCCTTGTTTTACAGTGGCAGAAAACTTAGCTGAGTAAGTGTTCTATAGTTACACACAAAACAGAATTTGTAAGCCATGTACTTGAATATTTAGCTGAGAAAATTTCCAAGCAAATTTGTTGAAGGTGCTGCCTGCTTTCTTCGTTGCTGCTTATAATACAATGTGAGGTGCAAGAAATAAATTGAGTTAAGAACTACTGAGCAAAAAGAACCAAAATGTGATGACTTGAGAAATTCTCAGCTTACCCAGATGGTAAAAGATGCTAACATTAGGTAAAAGATGCTCTAACATTCACTGTTAGAAAAGTGGCTCTGGAGAGAAGAACAAGGACTTGAGCTAGTGCTGAAGAAATTAAGCATGGTACTCATGGATGCCCTCAACCATTTCAGCAGAATCAGGAACAGAGATGCCATTATCCATCAAAGATCTGTGGAGGACTCTCTTATCTAATGGAGTAAACCTCCAAGACACAAATAGGAGAGCTTTATAGTTTTCGAGAACGTCATACCAGAAGGAACACCACCAGCTTGGACTGAAAGGGACAGAGACAAAATGAAATGGGGGAAAAGAAAAGGCTCTTGTACTCCCTGAATTCTACAGGCAAGAAACAGATTGATAAAACTACTCAGCTGCAAATATATGCTACCCTTCAAGAAAAAAGAATGACTCCAAAAACGGAGCCTTTGGTCCAGAGGGCAGAACATTAAGCCACAAAGCATTATTCCCGGGTCTCGAAACCTAACAGAATTTGCCTGCCTGGACCTTGAAAGTGCTATGGAACACTAACTTCTTTCTTACTTCATTTTCTCCTTTTTGGAACAGGAATGAATATAATAGTCATCCCAACTGTTGAACCACTGTCTTCTGGAAACAAATTATTTGTCTTCTAGTTTCACAGGTCCACAAATGGAAAGAACTTTGCCCCATAACAGATCACACCCATATCTGATTCATTATGATTTAAATGATGAAAGTTAGGACTCTGAACTGATGACATTCAGACACAATTTTGGACTTAAAAGTTGATGAGGTAATGCATTTAGACTTTGGGGGATATGGGATGGGATAAATGTATTTTGCAAATGGGAATATTTGGTGCAGGCGGCCTGTATTCAGCTGAATAATATCCCCTTACAAATACCCATGTTTTAATCACTGGAACCATGAATGTTACCTTATATGATAAAAAAGGATTATACAGACAAAATCAAGTAAAGAGATGGGGAGATTATTCACATGGGTCCTAAATGCAATCATATGTTTATAAGAGGGAGGCAGAGAGCAATTAGACAGAAGAGGAGGAGGCAATGTGACCATAGAAGCAAAGAGAGGAGTGATCCGGCCACAAGCCAAGGAATGCTGGCAGCCACCAAAAGCGGGAAGAGGCAAAGAACGTATTTGCCCCTCGGGCCTCTGGAGCCTTGCAACACCCTGACTGAAGCCCAAGGATGCTGATTTCTGGCCTACAGAACTATAAGAGAATAAATTTCTGATGTTCTAAGCCACATTGGTGGTAATTTGTTACAGCACCCTCAGGAACCTAATGCAGAACCCATGTAAATACAGATTGTTATCAAACTGTTGAGGTAACACTCCTTGAGCACTAAAGATCCTCTGAGTGAACACACTGAAATTTTTAAGGACACCAATCAAGGAGATTTGTCAATTCTTAGTAATATTAAATTTAATAATAGATGTACAATACCTTCGTAAATCTAGACTTCAACACATCAACGGCATCCACTACAATTTTGCTGAAGAATTCTCTCAAAGCACTCAGGCTACAATGCCACAAAAGGGTGAGAAGGGAGCGATCTACAAAAGCTTGGCGAGTAACATTTGAGAGTAGGTCGTCCCTCTTGAACATTCTGTACACCCTTTCCAAAAGGGCTAATTGTGTGACACATGAACTCCTAAGAAAAAAAGAAAATTATATGAACATCCCTGCTTTGAACAAATATTTTACGAGTGCCTACCCACATAACAAGCAAAATAAACACCAATGATTATAAATAACTTTAAAGATTATTATATATAAAAACCATGAAATACAAGAAGCATTTGTACATGAACCATATTATTGTACTCATCCCCAGAAATCTTCATGCCAAATTTAGGCATTAAGAAGAACTGTTTTCATTTACTTTTAAATCTGGTTTCTTTAGAAAACATCTGGAAGGCTTTGGGATAGTCTCAGGCCTGAAGATGATCACAGTACCAGAATCTGAAACTCAGGAGTTATAATTTAAAAATTCTAGTCTCTTCCTAGTAACAAACTGACATTCCTATCTCCTATACAGAGAAATATTCATCTGGCCCTTTATACTCTCATCTGGAATATAAGATAGTTGAATGATCATCTATAAGATTTTGTGTATAAACCAAGAATACAGTTAGTTTCCTCACCTACAAAAATATGAGGTTAAGACTCAATGATCATTAAAATCCTTTTCTAGTTCTAAAATCCTGATACTCAGTAGTTAAATATTAACCAGGGCAAAAATGTTCAATTTAGAAGGTAATTCAGTCATAAAATTTTAAGGCTCAGATCACTACCAGATGCTACATGGGCTTCTGTAATATTTATTTGGGCACTATCTTAGATTTAAATTCTTTTGAGGAGCTTCCTGATAGTGAGCACAGCAGAGATGCACAGCCCTAAAACTCTTACAGAGAAAGCTAAGAGGAGGAGGAGGAAAAGAAAAAGAGCAAAATCTGATTATAAAAACGGGCCAGAAGATAGTTTACTAAAAATAAATGCAAATGAGCTTTAAATATATGAATATATGCTCTATTTCATTCGTAACGAGAAATATAAATGAAAGTAACACTGAGAAATTCTTTCTCACCTATCAAATTGGAAAAAATCACAATATACTCTACTGGCAAGACTATGATGAAATAGACACTCTTGTACAGGGTCAAGGGAATGCAAAAAATTATAGCCTCCAAATAAGGGATGCGGTGAAAGCTGGCAAAATTACAAATGCATTTACCTTTTGAATTATGTTTTGGAATCCATGCTAAAGATATTGGCAAGGAAGGAGAGGAAAAGATGGCAGAGGAGTAGGGGAACTTATTCAAACTGATCCCCTAAATTGAGCTGGATATCTACCAGACCACTCTGATCACCCACAAAATCAGCATGAGATGTAAGAAGATATATCTGAATCTCTACAAACAGAATATTGCAGGCAGTTGGTTTCGAGGTATGATCTGGGGAGCTGTGATTCTGCGGGCAGATATCGGGAGATAAATGGAAGGGGGAGGGAGCCTTCCAGATCCTGCACCATCCATGCATGTAGGCCTCTGGTGCTGGGAACGGGGCACAGACTCACAGACTGGTAGAGGTGGGGAAAGGACTTTAGGGCAGCCCTCTGGACTGAAACCTGGACTGGTGGGGCCACATGTGAGAACTGGGGGTGGCTGGTGGTTTTAGAAGCACAAAGGGCAGAGACGTGCCTCGACTTGGAAAGGAGAGCTGGGAGCACTGCTGAGGGGCGCACAACTCACGACACTGCAGTTTTTAGCAGCACAGACAGAAATGGAAATAGCGTGGCCTGGAGAGCTCACTGAAGAACAGACTGCGATCTCTCTGTTCTAAGGCAGAGTGTTGGAAATGGTCTCTTCTGCTCTGACTCTCGGAAGAGACGTGGAAAGCCGCCAGGGAAAGCCACCAGAGAACAAAAGCCCCCAAAAAACGGTTTTCACTGAGCCCATTCCCCCCCTGCCACAGGGGGCAGGGCAACTGTGCCTAAACAGGGTTGCCTGAGTAACTGCACGACAGGTCCCTCCCCTGGAAGACAGGCTGGGAGAACAAAGGGTAACAATCCTAAGGCCCCTATAAAACAGGTGCATCTCACTTGGGTTGTGGTGAATAATTTGGACTCTCTATATTCCCTCAACCACCCCTCAATAGAATGACTAGGAGGATGCCCCAAAATAGGAATGACTCAGAGAATGTGACTTCTGCCACAGATTTACAAATGAATAGAGATATAAGCAAGATGTCGGAAATGGACTTCAGTTATAAAGATGATAGCTAGAATGGAGAAATCGATTAATGGCAACATAGAGTCCCTAAGGGCAGAAATGAGAGCTGAACTGGTAGAACTTAAAAAATACTATCAATGAGATCCAATCTAATCTAGAAACTCTAACAGCGAGAGTAAATAAGGCAGAAGAAAGAATTAGTGATCTGGAAGACAAATTGATAGAAAAGAAGGAAAAAGAGGAGACCTGGGAGAAACAGCTTAAAATCCATGAAAACAGAATTAGAGAAATAAGTGATGCCATGAAACATTCCAATGTCAGAATTATTGGGATCCCTGAGGGGGCGGAGAGAGAGAGAGGACAAGATATATTTGAGCAAATCGTACCTGAGAACTTCCCTAATCTGGGGAATGAAACAAACATTCGCATCCTAGAGGCAGAGAGGACCCCTCCCAATATCAAGGAAAATAGACCAACGCCCCCCGGCATGTAATAGTAAAACTTGCAATTTAGAACCAAGGAAACCATCTTAAGGTCAGTTAGGGGGAAGAGATTCCTTATGTACATGGGGAGGAACATCAGAGCAACATCATACCTATCCACAGACACCTGGCAAGCCAGAAAGGGCTGGCAAGACATATTCAGGGTATTAAATGAGAAGAACATGCAGCCAAGAATACTTTATCCGGCAAGGCTGTCATTTAGAATGGATGGAGAGATGCAGAGATTCCAACACTGGCAGAAACTGAAAGAATATGTGACCATTAAGATGGCCCCGCAAGAAATATTAAGGGGGGTTCTACAAAAGGAGAGAGACCCCAAGAGTGATATAGAATAGAAATTTACAGAGACAATCTATAGAAACAAGGACTTCACAGGCAACATGATGACAATAAATTCGTATCTTTCAATAATCACTCCAAACATGAATGGCATAAATGTACCCATAAAAAGGCACAGGGTTGCAGACTGGATAAAAAGACAGGACCCATCCATATGCTGTCTACAAGAGACTCATTTTGAACCTAAAGATACATCCACACTGAAAGTGAAGGGATGGAGATCCATCTTCCATGCCAATGGACCTCAAAAGAAAGCTGGGGTAGCAATTCTCGTATCAGACAAATTAGATTTTAAGCTAAAGACTGTAGTTAGAGACACAGAAGGACACTACATCATTCTTAAAGGGTCTATCCAATGAGAAGATCTAACAATTGTAAATATCTATGCCCCCAACATGGGAGCAGCCATCTACATAAGCCAACTTAACCAAAATAAAGAATCATATTGATAACAATACGTTAATTGTAGACCTCAATACTCCACTCTCAGCAATAGACAAATCATCTAAGCAGAAAATCAACAAAGAAACAAGAACTTTGAATGACACGCTGGACCAGATGGACCTCATAGATATATACAGAACATTCCACCCTAAAACAACAGAGTACTCATTCTTCTCGACCACACATGGAACTTTCTGCAGAATAGACCACATACTGGGCCACAAATCAGGTCTCAACAGATACCAAAAGATTGAGATTATTCATGCATATTCCAGACCATAATGCTTTGAAAATGGAACTCAATCACAAGAAAAACTTTGGAAGAAATTCAAACACTTGGAAGCCAAAGACCACTCTGCTAAAGAATGTTTGGGTCAACCAGGAAATCAAAGAAGAACTTAAACAATTCATGGAAACCAAAGAGAAAGAAAACACATCAGTCCAAAACCTATGGGATAGTGCAAAGGCGGTCTTAAAGGGGAAATACATAGCCATCCAAGCCTCACTAAAAAAAATAGAAAAATCCCGAATTCACCAACTAACTTTACACCTTAAAGAACTAGAGAAAAAGCAACAAATGATGCCTAAGCCACACATGAGAAGAGAAATAATTCAGATTAGAGCAGAGATCAATGAATTAGAAAGCAGAAACACAGTAGATCAGATCAACGAAACCAGAAGCTGGTTCTTTGAAAGAAGATCTCCCATAAGATCAATAAACCACTGGACAGACTTATCCAGAAGAAAAGAGAAAGGACCCAAATTAATAAAATTATGAATGAAAGGGGAGAGATCACGACTAACAACAATGAAACAGAAAAAAATTATTAGAAATTATTACCAACAACTATATGCTAATATTGAGGAACCGGGAAGAAATGGATGCCTTTGAATGAGAGCAAGATGGCGGAGGAGTAGCAGACCAAAATTTCATCTGGTCCAAGGAATTCAGCTGGATAGGGATCAAACCATTCTGAACATCTACAAATTCAACAGGAGATCGAAGAAAAGAATAGCAGCAGTTCTACGAACAGAAGAGCAACCACTTTTTGGAAGGTAGGACGTGTGGAGAAGTGAATCCGAGGCAATATTTCGGAAGACAGACCCCGGAGGCAGGAAGCTGGCTACCGGCAAGTGATAAAGCAGAAGAGCACAAAATTGGAACTTTTAGAAGTCTGCTCCACTGAGGGATGTCACTCCAGTGGCTAAGCGGGGGTGGAACCCTTGCTGGGACAGTGTGGTCTCAGGATCCTCAGGGTCACAGAAAGACCGGGGGTGCCTGAGTGTGGCAGAGCTCCCAGGTAGCAGAGTGGGGAAGGTGACTGCAAAGACGGAGCCAAGAAGTAGGCTCTCAGCTCAGTACTTCCATAAACTGTGATCTGCGGCACAGTCGGGCCACTACTCTTCCAGCAGGGACCCAACAAGCGGCAGAGTTGGGGAGACTGCCCTTCCTCCTCGGGGAGGAGTGGCGTGGGAGTGCACCACAGGAATCTGCTGGGTTTGGAGACTCCAAACGGGGACCTGTGCCTGAGACAGAAATGCTCGGTCACAGGCCGGGTGAGCACAGTGTGTGGCTGGAGACCGGAGAGACAGGAGTGATTGACTGCTTTTCTCTGGGGACTCACTGAGGAGCGGGGCCCTGAATTCTCGTCCTCCAAAGCTGTACAGAAAGTTGTATAAAAGCTACCGAGAGCAAACCCAAGCAGATTACTTAGCCTGGTCCCTGGCAAGGGCTGGTCAATTCTGCCTCGGGCAAAGACATTTGAGAATCACTGCAACAGGCCCCTCCCGCAGATCAGCAAGAACAGCCAGCCAAGACCAGGTTTACCAATCAACGAGAACAGTAGAATCCAGCACTAGGGGAATACAGCACATAGAATTCATGGCTTTTTTCCTGATGATTCTTTAGTCTTCAAAGTTAACATTCAGAATTTTTTTTTCTATTTTTTTTTGAATTTTTCTTTTTCCCTTTTTCAACCATCTTATCAATCCCTTTTTTAAAAATCTTTTTCATTTTTAGTCATATTCTATCCCTTCATTATAGTTAACCTTATTTTTTGTGTATATATAAATTGTTTTCTTTTTAAAATTCTGGGATACAGTTTCTTCTAACAGACCAAAATATACCCTAAATCTCTAGTGTATGGGCTTTGTTCTGGTCTCCTGCCTGATCACATTTTCTCTTTTTTTTTAAATTTCTTTCCTTTCTTTTTTCAACCAACTTCCTATCTTATCAATTCCTTTTATAAAATCTTTTATAATTTTCATCTTTACAGTCATATTCCACCCCTTCATCATACTAACCATTATTTTTGTACATATATAAGTTTTTTCTTTATTTAAAATTTTGGGAGGCACTTTCTTCTAACAGACCAAAATATGCCCCAAATCTAGTGTGTGATCAGATCATACTGATCTATGCACCAGCCTGATCATATTTATTCATATTCTGTTTTTTTTCTTTCTTTTCCTTTCTTTCCCCCTGGTTTCGGGGCTCTTCTGATTTGTTTAGTGCATATTTTTCTGGGGTCTCTGTTACCCTGTTAGCATTTTGTTCACTCATTCATCTATTCTCCTCTAGACAAAATGACAAGATAGAAAAACTCACCTCAAAAAAAAAGAACAAGAGGCAGTACTGACTGCTAGGGATCTAATCAATACGACATTAGTAAGATGGTGGTACTAGAGTTCAGAATGACGATTATAAAGATTACTAGCTGGGCTTGAAAAAAGCATGGAAGTTACTAGAGACACACTTCCTGGAGAAATAAAAAACTAAAACATAACCGAAATCAGTCAAAATCAAAAAGGCTACTAATAAGGTGCAATAAAAAATGTAAGCTCTAAATGCTAGGATAAATGAGGCAGAAGAGAGAATTAGTGATATAGAAGACCAAATAATGGAGAATAAAGAAGCTGAGAAAAAGAGATAAACAACTACTGGATCACGAGGGCAGAATTCAAGAAATAAGTGATACCATAAGATGAAACAATATTAGAATAATGGGATCCCAGAAGAAGAAGAAAGAGAGGGGCAGACAGTATATTGGAGCAAATTATAGCAGAGAACTTCCCTAATTTGGGGAAGGAAACAGGCACCAAAATCCAGGAGGCACAGAGAACCCCCCTCAAAATCAATAAAAATAGGTCAACACCCCAACAACTAATAGTAAAACTTACAAGTCTCAGAGACAAAGAGAAAATCCTGAAAGCAGCTCGGGACAAGAGCTCTATAACCTACAATGGTAGAAACATTAGATTGGCAGCAGACATATCCAAAGAGACCCAGCAGGCCAGAAAGGACTGGCATGATATATTCAGAGCAGTAAATGAGAAAAATATGTGGCCAAGAATACTATATCCAGTCAGGCTGTCACTGAAAATAGAGGGAGAGTTAAAAAGCTTCCAGGACAAACAATAACTAAAAGAATTTGGAAACACCAAACCAGCTCTACAAGAAATACTGAAATGGGTCCTCTAGGCAAAGAGAGAGCCTAAAAGTAACATAGACCAGAAAGGAACATGGACAATATACAGTAACAGTCACCTTACAGGCAATACAACGGCACTAAATTCATATCTTTCAATACTTACCCTGAATGTAAAAGGGTTAAATGCCCCAATCAAAAGACACAGGCTATCAGACTGGATAAAAAAACAAGCCCCACTGATATGCTGTCTGCAAGAGACTCATTTTAGACCCAAAGACACCCCCACATTGAAAGTGAGGGGGTGGAAAACCATTTACCATGCTAACGGACACCAAAAGAAAGCTAGGGTGGCAATCCTTGTATCAGAGAAATTAGATTTTAAACAAAAGACTATAATAAGAGATGAGGAAGGACACTATATTCTACTTAAAGGGTCTATCCAACAAGAAGATCTAACAATTGTAAATATCTATGTCCCTAACATGGGAGCAGCCAATTATATAAGCCAATTAATAACAAAATCAAAGAAACACATCGACAATAATACAATAATAGTAGGGGACTTTAACACCCCTCCATGACTGAAATGGACAGATCATCTAAGCAAAAGATCAACAAGGAAATAAAGACTTTAAATGACACACTCGACCAAATGGACTTCACAGATACATTCAGAACATGTCATTCCAAAGCAACAGAATACACATTCTTCTCTAGGGCCCATGGAACATTCTCCAGAATAGATCACATCCTAGGTCACAAATCAGGTCTCAACCGGTACCAAAAGATTGGGATCATTCCCTGCATATTTTCAGACCACAATGCTTTGAAACTGGAACTCAATCACAAGAGGAAAGTTGCAAGAACTCAAAATACATGGAGGCTAAAGAGCATCCTACTAAAAAATGAATGGGTCAACCAGGAAATTAAAGAAGGATTAAAAAAATTCATGGAAACCAATGAAAATGAAAACAGAACTGCTCAAAATCTTGGGATGCAGCAAAGGCAGTCCTAAGAGGAACGTATATAGCAATACAAGCCTTTCTCAAGAAAGAAGAAAGGTCTCAAATACACAAATACACAACCTAACCCTACATCTAAAGGAGCTGGAGAAAAAACAGCAAATAAAGCCTAAACCCAGCAGGAGAAGAGAAATAATAAAGATGAGAGCAGAAATCAATGAAATAGAAACCAAAAGAACAGTAGAACAGATCAAGGAAACTAGGAGCTGGTTCTTTGAAAGAATTAACAAGATTGATAAACCCCTGGCCAGACTTATCAAAAAGAAAACAGAAATGACCCAAATGAATAAAATCATGAATGAAAGAGGAGAGATCACAACCAACACCAAAGAAATACAAACAATTATAAGAACATATTATGAGCAACTCTATGCCAGCAAATTAGATAATCTGGAAGAAATGGATACATTCTTAGAGATATATAAACTACCAAAACTGAACCAGAAATAAACAGAAAACCTGAACAGACCTATCACCACTAAGGAAATTGAAGCAGTTATCAAAAATCTCCCAACAAACAAAGAGTCCAGGACCAGATGGCTTCCCAAGCGAATTCTAGCAAACATTTAAAGAAGAATTAATACCTATTCTTCTGAAACTGTTCCAAGAAATAGAAATGGAAGGAAAACTTCCATACTCATTTTATGACACCAGCATTACACCTTGATTGCAAAACCAAAGACCCTATCAAAAAGGAGAATTACAGACAAATATCCCTGATGAACGTGGATGCAAAAATGCTCACCAAAATACTAGCCAATAGGATCCAACAGTACATTAAAAGGATTATTTACTACGACCAAATGGGATTTATTCCTGGGCTGCAAGGTTGGTTCAACATTGGCAAATCAATGTGATACGATATATTAATAAAAAAAAGAACAAGAACCATATGATCCCCTCAATAGATGCAGAAAAAGCATTTGACAAAGTACTGCATCCTTTCTTGATTAAAACTCTTCAGAGTATAGGGATAGAGGGTACATACCTCAATATCATAAAAGCCATCTATGAAAAACCCACAGTGAATATCATTCTCAACGGGGAAAAACTGAGAGCTTTTCCCCTAAGGTTAGGAACATGGACAGAAGCAAGACTCTTAAATATAGTTCATTATATAGTTATGACTTCCAAATCCTGTAAATATTTTACATTTTCAAAAACAAAATTAGATCAAAAGGCAAAAGATAAACAATTTCTATTTCTGAAAATTAACTAAAATAAACCTAATTGGTTTAATAACCACATATTGAAAAATAATTTACCAAGGGATTTTAGAACATAAACTTTCACTGTGTATCAGAGTATATTCTAAGTAAGTTATAATTAAAATGAAAATTTTAAACTGCACACACACAAAAAAGTATTGCTGGAATTGTTATAGGGACTGCGTTAAATTTACACAACTTAACTGCCATGTTAACAATACTGAATCTTCAAATTCATGAACATGGCGTGTCTCTCCATTTATTTAAATCTTTAATTTTTGATTTCCTCAGCAATGGGCTATAAGTTTTAGTGTACAAGTCTTGCCATTCTTTCATTAAATTTATTCTTAAGTACTTTGTTCTTTTTGGTGATATTATGAATGCATTATATTTTTAATTATAGTTTTACATGTTTTCTGCTCATATATAGAAAAAGAACTGATTTTTTAACATTGATACTGTATCCTACAAATTTTCTATAATTATTTATTAGTTCTAATAGCTTTCTGTAGATCTTTAGGATTTTCTACCTCATGCCATCTGTGAATAGAGAGTTTTGGGGCATCTGAGTGTCAGTTGAACTTCTGATTCTTGATCTCGGCTAGGTGATGGTCTCAGGATCATGGGATTGAGCCCCACGTCAGGCTCTGCACTCAGCTAGGAGTCTGCTTGGGCTTCTCTCCCTCTCTCTACCCTGCCCCATTCCACCCGCCCCACTCAATCCCACCCCACTCCCCCACATATTGCATACATGCTCTCTCTCCCTCTCTCAAAAAAAAAAAAAAAAATTGAATTTGCTCCTTTTTTTCCAATTTGGTTGCCTTTTATTTCTTTCTTTTGCCTGACTGCACTGGCTAGAACCTCCAGTTCTGAACTCCAGGAAGTTCAACTGACTGAGCCACCCAGGTGCCCCAAAACTGCATGTTGAATTGAAAAGGGCAGATGCCCTTGCCTTGTTCACAGACTTAGGAGGAAAACATTCAGTCTTTTACTATTAAATATTTTGTTGGCTGTTGGTTTTCCATAGATAACCTTTTGTCCTTTTTATCATGAATGGATGTTGGATCTTGTCGCAAATTTATCTATATCTACTGAAATGATAATGTGGTTTTGTCCTTTAGTCTTTTAATATAGTATATACTATTAATTGATTCTCAGATGCTAAAGTAGTTTTGCATTCCTAGGACAAATCCCCCAATTGACATTGTAGAATATATATATGTTGTTGGATTTGATTTTTTAATATATTTTTGGAAAAATTTTGTGTCTATATTCATGAAGGATATTGGTCTACAAGTTTCTTGCAATGATTCTGTCTTGCTTTGTTATCCTGTAACTCCACAGGATAAGCTGGGAAGTATTCCTTTCTCCTCTATTTTCTGAAAAGTTTATGAAAGGTTGGTCTTATTTCTTCTTTAAATATCTGATGAAAATTCACCAGGGAAGCTATCTGGATCTGGGCTTTCCTTTGTAAGATTTTAAATGAGTAATTCTATTTATTTATTTATTAAAGGTATACTCAGATTTTCTATTTCTTCTTGAGTCAGTTTTGGTCATGATCTCAGGGTCGTGAGATCAAGCCCACATGGGGCTCTGTACTGGGCATGGAGCCTGCTTAAGATTCTCTCTCTGTCTGCCTGTGCCCCCACCCCAAGAAAACGGATGAACATATGGGAAGAGAGAAAAGAAAAAAAGGAGAGAGAGAAACACACCATAAGAGACTCTTAACAATAGAGAGCAAACTGAGGGTTGATGAAGGAATGTGGGGGATGGGCTAGATGGGTAATATTTATCAAAAAGGGCACTTGTGATGAGCACTGGGTGTTGGAAGTCATAAATCACTGAATTCTACTCCAGAAACCAATAATGCACTGTATGTTAACTAAAATTAAAAAAAAAAACAAAAAAAGAATTAGAGGTGAAATGACATGTCATCAGGGTTCTTTATTTCAGTAACTACAGCACAAAAGAAAAGAGGCTAAAATAGGGTTGATTAGGCTGGAAAATGCTTAATGTGTGTTTGATCTAGATGTTCAGTTACAGTCTTACCTTTTAGCTTTGCATATGTTTGAAACTTTCATAATAAAAAAAAGTTTGAAACTTTCACAATAAGTCTTTTTTTCTCCATCAAGAAAAACAAAATAAAATTGAGTTGTAAGAGTTGACTGCAATTGCCCTCAACTTTTTTTGGAACAGAGAAGATAATTCCCCACAGAAATAAAAAGTATATGGTGTCTCCGGTCCCAGACGAGAATAGAATGACTTACTTTCTGGCAATCTTTTTGAAAGTAGATTGAAATAATTCTTCCATAACATGTTGCTGTTCCCGACAAAGAATTTCCGTCATCAACTGCAACAATACAGGACTTTGAGATAATTCCAATGCATCTAGAAACTAGAAAAAAAAATAATTTTCTTGGGTCTTTATTTTTGTTTTGTTCTTACCAGTAATAACAAAATGGAAAATTAAAACCAGGTTTCACAGAGAAGTAACAAATGCTAACACTTGCCATTTCTGCAGCTACAGTGGATGCCTGGCATATAATGACATTTGCTAAATATTTGAGTTTTGATTCTCTTAAGGTTTTGCAGATGTTTTTTCTCTTACAGCGGTCAGGATCTTCTGAAAGATATGATTCCAGGTTCTGAAATTCCACGATGATGTGACTTTACTGAGGTCTTTGTCTTCACCATTCCAGGTACTCTGGGTTTTTTTTTTATTTTGGAGACATGTCTTTTCCACACCATCTTCACTGCACAGCAGCTGTTCTAGGCTGTTCATATAATGTCCTCTACTCCCCCATTTTCTACCTTGATGTCTGTTTGTTCTACTTTCTAGGAAATAGCCTCAATTTTATCTTCTGTTTTGTGTATTTTTTTGAAATTTTGCTTTTATATATTTAATTTCCAAGAGCACTTATTTGTTCTACTTCATGGACACAATACCTTCTCTCATCTCTGAAACTACTCTTACAGTTTCTTTGATGTTCTCACCTCCTATCTCCCTTTGTTGACTCAGTTCCCTCTGAGTTCCTTTTTCCTATTGGTTTACATCTTTTAAGGTTGGAAGCTTCCTTCAAATGTTCAGTGACTGTACTTATATTTACATTAGCACAATTACATTAAGAGAAAGTACCGAAGATCTATGTAGAATCTTTGTGGATGCTATAACCATTAGGTAACAGACTGCCTGGGAAAGAGGATGCTTAGATGGCACCTACATAATGGTGTCACCCCATCAATGACCTGCTGATTACAGGAATGCACCATTCACAAAAGGTGACTGGCAAGCTAGAGGCAGCATGTACCCTGAGCACTGAGAGTGGCACCACCAAGCTCTTTCCCCAGAAACTACACTCAGCATCTCAGCATCAAGCCACCATAGCTTTGAACTGTTGTCTTTGAGCATCTGTGCTATATCTCAATTTATTCTGTGTACCTGTTAGCAAGATGTATCCTTTGGTATCAAATGGGCCTAAGAGAGGATATTTTTTGGGTCTGGGAATGCTCAAAAAATTTCCATACAAATTAATGGTAATTGCTTCTTTGCTTTATGCCATTTTGGCTTACAAAAGTTTTCACAGAAATGTTCCACTTCTAGATAGCAGGGGAAACCTGTATATAGTTGCTATAAATAACAATAATCTAGTATTGTATGGAAAAACAAATAATCTACCACCTTGTTTAAGCCACTGGTATTTTAGAGATCTTCATCTATATATTAAATAATATAGGTGATAATCACTAGATGTTTCTCAAATAACCACTACTTTATTCTATTTCTTAGCTCTTTTTGGCATTAATTTTCAAAATTTATACATTATGCATAGAATATTTCACAATGTTTTTCTGCATAAAAGATTTCAATTTAAAATGGGAGGGAATGAATTCCAAAGGATTTAGATATGCATCTGCTTCCACAGCTACCCAGCTTTCAAAATGAATTGAACTGAATTCTTAAAGTTACAATACATCTCTGACTCTGAATATTTCACTTACTTCTTTTCATCAAGATATGTAACAGAAAAACAATGTTTTAACTTCACTTGGTACTACTAAAAACTAACCTTCTTCATGCAGTCTACATAATTATTGTACCGCAGAGTTCCTGGGGGAAATTCTTCAGACTTCATGGGGAAATTAGAAACGATAAGCTTTTCAAGGACATGCTTAAGGTCCTCAAGACTGCCTCCAGTAAGACTGGTGAAGAATGGAAGAAGAATTACAGCCTGACCCTGTGGGAGCAATGCAGACATAATGAAATTGCACCAGTCAGGTCTTATGAATCCTATAGAATAAATAAAATTACTGCTTTCTTAAGGCTTTGCAAATAAAGCATTGTGTGGATTCAATGAATGACTTCAGAATACCTTCTAGATTACACTGAAAGCCAACCTGAACACAATACTGTATCTCGGCTTCTACTCTAGAGGCCAGCGGGCCAACTCAGGGCTATACGTGTAATTAAATAGGACACTGTATGATGATGCTGTGTGATTTCTCCTTCTACAAATACAGACTCTAATACAGATACACTGGATAAGTGTATGGTATGGAAAGAGCATACTGAACAACCTATGGGAAAATTTATAAATATTTCTCACAGAGCTAATTCAGAACTTTATAACGAGAGTAAAACTAGATGATATTTCTTATCTCCCTTGCATGGCAAGAAAGTTCCCAGGCTCCCTCATACTGAGGAATGAGAAATTTGATTAACCACAGAACAGAAAATTCCAAAGAAATATCCTTATGGTCTACTAAAAAGACATTTTTCATTAAGGCCATATTTTATTAGAACATAAAATCTAATTATTATAGGACTTTAAAATTATAATATTAAGTTCTTGACTCTAAAAATTACCAATACATTTATTAATAGATGACTGAGTAATAGTTTAAATTCTGTCATTCACTAAGACAGCAATTCTCAAAAAAGCCAATTTGAACCACACATATGAAAAGACAAATATTAATTCTTCTAAGTATGGGAAAATCATCGTGATTATATTTATCTTTTGGAGAGACATAAAAAAGTATGCGCAGATCAAATAATATGATGCCAGGGGTATCTTTCAAGGGTAGGGGTGGCTGCATAGTTGAAACAGACATGCCCATAGACAGATGGCTATTGAGGCTGAGTGACAGGTACACAAGGATCATGTAATCTCTGCTTTTGAATATGTGTGAAATTTTCCATAATAAAAAACAGAACACATCACAAATATGTAAAATTATAAAATGGGAAAATAATGGAGAATGTAATCTGAAAGAAAAATCTTTTTCATCACTTACCTTTAAATGTAAACCCAACTTTGAATCAGCAAGTAGACTAGCATATGTTGTAAAGACTTCAGGGAACGCACTGTGATTTGTATTAAAAGATACAGATGAATCAATCTAAAGGAGAGGAAATAAAACATGATATATTTCTATATTATGCCTCTAATTTCCTTTAACACATTTTCTAAGTTTTTTAATTTCAGAAATAATCTAGAAATTTGTTCTTCGGCTTCAACAACATTTTAACAATTCTTGTTCTGAAATATTTTAAATCTATCTGCTAAGACAATGCATGTAAAGACACTAAAAAGGTAAAGTACAGGAAAGGATAATGAGTATAAATGATAATAATGGAAAAAGTATAAAATGTAAGGTAATCAGCAAATGTCCAGTGAAAATATTTTTTCTTATCAAACCAATGAGCTTAAGAAATCTCCAACACATTTTTAAAGATAAAACTTACAGTGTCCAAAAAAACTTCTTTTTTAAGGTTTCTCAAGGTACCTGCAAAATTTTGGCCAGTAAGGTCAGCACTGCTGTTTTACTTTCAGGAGTAGAATCTTTGGCCCACCAGGAGTCCCACTTCTTCCAGTTGTGCAGAATTTTACTCGCAAGTTTCAGTCCTTGGTGTTTCTGGCTGGCTCGATCCCTGAAGCTCTGATCTAACATACCATTCAGAACGGTGCTTACCTGAAATAAGTGTATGGTACTTGAAGAAAAATCCTCAATATCAAGACTGATGGATATATAACAAAATCTACTTTCAGTTCAAAGCTATTCTTGGAAAATAAAGATGCTATTTCTTAAGAGCTATTTATTTCATAACTCCTCAAATTTGAGAAGAAAAACTTAACAAGTAAATTTTCCCACAAAAGCATAAGGTGGTCTCCTTTATGAAATCATGTTCATCCTATTGCTTATTTTCTTAGTTGGGAGCATTCTCGATGAGAGGAAGTATTAACTCTCCTCTGTTATACAGGCACATGCACAGAAGCATATACACATGCTTGCACACACACACACATTTCCTGTCCCAACACCTTTCCAGTAGCTGACATCCTAATTTTGTTAGATTTATATTCAATATTCTTATCATTATGACAATGCAATCATTTTTACACAACATTCTGATCTCCCTGAAGTATTAACTTATCTGCTTTCTTTGCTGTTTTCAATGTGCCTATCATTATTTGCCATCAAACTCTCCCCAATTAATGAAATCACCTCAAGACATCTAAACACATCAGGAAGTTTATCAGCTCCATCTCAGTGGCAACATAGTTCCCATGCTGGAATGTCTGTGATCACTGCCCTCTGGGTGTCACTTCAGCACCCTCCAGGAGAATAGTCCCCTTCTCTGTGTTTGATTCCCAGATCCAACATTTTCCTCTTTCTTGGCTGACTGATGAGAGTGCATAGGAGATAAGATTCCTTTGAAATCTGGCACATCTGAAACATCTGCATTCAACTCTCACACATGACTGACAGTCTGGCCAGATTCAGAACTCTAGGTTGGAAACTTCTTTGCTGAACTGTGAAAGGAATTAGGCTTAGTCTTCTAGTGTCCACTCTGCAGTTGCAAAGACAAACGGCATCTGCTTTCTTGATTCTTTAAAATGTTATCAGGTTGTCTCTTGCAGAAACTTTTTAGAATCTTTTCTCATGGTGAAGCCCCTGGGGTTCTGAACTGTCAAGAAATTTGCTCCATGTAAGGCTGCTTTCATACACTGTGCTGGATACTCAATGGCCCTTTCCCATCTGGAAGCGCAAGGCCTTCATTTCTGGGACATTCTCTTGAGGGCCTGTCTTCCCCCTGAGGAGGAGGTCCTGGTGCTGGACCTTATCAGTGGATCCCAAGTTTCATCATGTTTTCTCTATTACTTTCTGTTTTGTCTTTTTACTTTATTCTCTGGGAGAGTACCTAAATTTTATCTCCAAACCCATTTCATTTTTAATTTCTGATGCCTATGCTTAATTCTCAAATGTTCTTTTTTGTTCAGTGTTCTTTTCAGTAGCAATTCTTATTTCGTCAATAAGCTGTCTTCTCTCATTTCTGTGGTTTTCTCTTTACACTTCCATCTCACTGAATAGTCTCTGTGTCAAATAGCTTTTTACCTGCTTATCCCTTTTAGAATCCATTTCCTCGGTGCCTGGTGCTCCCTGGCTGTTGGCACATATTGAGGAACTGACTAAAAGTACTGTGCAGTGGCGAGGTCACTGGCAATAAGGATCACTGAAGGTTGGCTGGGCAATGATGACACTTAATCTTCATTTTCTCTTAGGCTTGTCAAAATATTCTGATATCCTGCCTGAAGGTATTATACCTAACCAACCATATTCTGGGAGCCAAACTTGGGGAAGAGAGCTAAAAGCCTTAAAGTTCAGAATTCAGGGAGGCTTTCACTTAACTTCCTTGTTTCAAAAAAGTATTTCTACACCAAAGATATACAAAGGATCATAAAAGACCATTATGAACAATTATTCACCAACAAATTGGACAGCCTAGAAAAAAATTGATAAGTTCCTAGAAATATACAACATACCAGGCTTGAATCTTGAGGAGATAATTTGAACAGACCAATTAATAGTAAGGAGGTTGAATCAGTAATCAAAAACCTCAACAAACAAGAGTTCAGGACCAGATGGCTTCACTGTGAATCCTACCAAACATTTAAGGAAGAACTAAGACCAATCCTCAAATTCTTCTAAAAAAACTAGAAGACAAGTCAACACTTCCACACTCATTCCATGAGGCCAGCATTACCCTGATACCAAAACCAGACAAGGAAACTACAAGAAAATTACAGGGAAATATCTCTGATGAACAAAGATGCAAAACTCCTCAACAAAACATCAGCATATCAAATTCAACAATACATTAAAAGGATCATATACCATGATCAAGTGGGGTTTATTTCAGGGATGCCAGGATGGTTCAACATCTGCAAATCAATTACCATGATACACCACATTAACAAAATAAAGGATAAAAATCATAGGAACATCTTAATAGATACAGAAAAAACATTTGATAAAATTCAACAACCATTCATGATAAAAACTCAACACATCGGGTACAGACGGAACATACTTCAACATAATAAAAGCCATATATGATAAATGCACAGCTGACATCACACTTGATACTGAAAAACTGAGAGCTTTTTCCCTATATCAGGAACAAGAAAAGGATGTCCACTCTTACCACTTTTATTCACCATAGTATTGGAAGTCCTAGCCATAGCAATCAGACAAGAAAAAGAAAAAAAAGCATCAAAAACAGAAGGGAAGAAGTAACACTGTCTGTTTGCAGATGGCATGATATTATACATAGGAAACCCTGAAGACTCCACCAAAAAACTATTAAAACTAATCAATAAATTCAGTAAAGTTGCAGGACACAAAATCCATATACAAAAATCTGTTGCATTTCTATACACTAATAACCAACTATCAGAAAGTGAAATTAAGAAAACAATCCCATTTACAATTGCATCAAATAGAATAAAATAGCTAGGAATAAATTAAACCAAGGAGATTAAAAACCTGTGTGATGAAAACTAGAAGACACTGATGAAAAAAACTGAAGATGCAAATAACTGGAAGGATATCCTGTAATCATGGAATAGAGTAATTAATATTGCCAAAATGTTGGTATTATCCAAAGCAATCTACAGATTCAATACAATCCCTATCAAAATTCCAATGGAATTTTTCATAGAAATAGAACAAGCAATCCTAAAATTTGTATGGAACCACAAAAGACCCTGAATAATCAAAGCAATCCTGAGAAAGAACAACAAAGCTGGAGGGATTATGCTTCCTGATTTCATGCTATATTATGTCAAAGTAATCAAAACAATAGAGTATTGGCATAAAAATAGAAACATAGATCAATGGAACAGAATGGAGAGCCCAGAAATGAACACATGCAAGGAGCCAAGAATATACAATGATGAAGGACAAAGAAGCCAAGAATATACAATGGAGAAAGGATAGCCTCTTCAATAAATGGTAGTGGGAAAACTGGACAGCAACATGCAAAAGAATGAAACTTGAAATCTATTTTACACCATACACAAAAATCAACTCAAAATGTATTAAAGACTTGAACTTAAGACCTGAAGCCATAAAATTCCTTGAGGGATAAGCTCCTTGACATTGGTCTTACAATGATTGTTTTTTGGATTTCACACCAAAAGCAAAGGCTACAATAGTAAAAATAAACAAGTGGAACGACATCAAACTAAAAAGCTTCTGCACAGCAAAAGAAATCACCAACAAAATGAAAAGGCAAGCTAGAAAATGGCAGAAAATATCTGTAAATCTTGTATCTGATAAGGGGTTAATATCCAAAATATATGAAGGACTCATACAACTCAACAGCAAAAAAAATCAAACAATCTAATTTAAAAATGGGCAGAGGAACTGAATAGACATTTTCCCAAAGAAGACAGGTAGTCAAAAGGTACATGAAAAGGTGCTCAACATCACTAATCATCAGGAATATGCAAATCGAAACCATAGTGAGACATCATCTCATACCTGTAAGAACAACTAGCATCAAAAAGACAAAAGTGTTGGTAAGGAAGTGAAGAAAAGGGAACTCTTGTGCACTGTTACTGGGAGTGCAAACTGGTGCAGCCACTATGGAATACAGTGTGGCAGTCCTTCCAAAAATTAAAAACAGAAGTACCACATGGTCTGGCAATTCCACTTCTGGGTATTTATCTGAAGAATAGGAGATCACTATCTAAAAAATATATTTGCAACCCTCTGTTCATTGCAACATTATGTACAATAGCCAAAGACATGGAAACAAAGTGTCCATCAACAGATGAATAAGGATGTGGTACATACATATACAATGAAATTTTTTCAGCCATTATAAAGAAGAAAATTCTGCCAATTGTCACAACATAGATTTGATCCTGACAACATTATGCTAAGTGAAATGGATCCTACAGAGAAAGTTAAATACTGTATATCATTTATACATGGAATCTAAAAAATCAAACTCATAGGGAACAGACTGATGCTTGCTAGAGGCAGGGGATGCCAAGTTGGGCAAAATGAATGAAAGTGGTCAAAGGTACAACTTCCAGTTATAAGATAATTAAGTTCTGGAGATGTAAATTACAGCATGGTGACTAAAGTTAACAATTTGTATCACATATTTGAAAAGTGCTGATGTGCTTGAAAGTTCTCATTGCATGGAAAAAATTTTATCAATATAAGGTGATGAACATTAACTAAACTTATCACAGTAATCATTCTGTATGATTACCAAATTTGATTAAATCAAATCAGCATGTTGTACACCTAAAACTTACAAAATGTTATATATCAATTATATGTCCATAAATTTGGAAAAAAGAAAAAGAATATTCATTCATGTGAATGGTTATAAAATAAAGAAAATCAGTAGTTTTCTGATATACCACATCCTTGAAAAGAAAATAAAAAGGTGGGGAGCCTGGGTGGCTTGGTCAGTTAAGAGTGATTCTTTTTTTTTTTTAATTTTTTATTGTTATGTTAATCACCATATATTACATCATTAGTTTTTGGTGCAGTGTTCCATGATTCATTGTTTGTTCATAACACCCAGTGCTCCATGCAGAACGTGCCCTCCTCAATACCCATCACCAGGCTAACCCATCCCCCTACCCCCCTCCCCTCTAGAAACCTCAGTTTGTTTTTCAGAGTCCATCATCTCTCATGGTTCGTCTCCCCCTCTGACATACTCCCCTTTACTTCCTCTCCTGTTATCTTCTTCTTTTTCTTTTTTCTTAAAATATGTTGCGTTATTTGTTTCAGAAGTACAGATCTGTGATTCAACAGTCTTGCACAATTCACAGCGCTCACCATAGCACATACCCTCCCCAATGTCTATCACCCAGCCACCCCATCCCTCCCACCCCCAAACACTCCAGTAACACTCAGTTTGTTTCCTAGGATTAAGAATTCCTCATATCAGTGAGGTCATGTGATACATGTCTTTCTCTGATTGACTTATTTCACTCAGCATAACACCCTCCAGTTCCATCCACGTCATTGCAAATGGCAAGATCTCATTCCTTTTGATGGCTGCATAATATTCCATTGTGTATATATACCATTTCTTCTTTAGCCATTCATGTCGATGGACATCTTGGCTCTTTCCACAGTTTGGCTATTGTGGACATTGCTGCTATAAACATTGGGGTACACGTACCCCTTCGGGTCCCTACATTTGTATCTTTGTGGTAAATACCCAGTAGTGCAATGGCTGGATCGTATGGTAGCTCTATTTTCAACTGTTTGAGGAACCTCCATACTGTTTTCCAGAGGGGTTGCACCAGCTTGCATTCCCACCAACAGTGTAGGAGGGTTCCCCTTTCTCCACATCCCCGCCAACATCTGTTGTTCCCTGACTTGTTAATTTTAGCCATTCTGACGGGTGTGAGGTGGTATCTCATTGAGGTTTTGATTTGGATTTCCCTGATGCCGAGCGATGTTGAGCACTTTTTCATGTGCCTGTTGGCCATTTGGATGTCTTCTTTGGAGAAATGTCTGTTCATGTCTTCTGCCCATTTCTTGATTGGATTATTTGTTCTTTGGATGTTGAGTTTGATAAGTTCTTTATAGATTTTGGATACTAGCCCTTTATCTGATATGTCATTTGCAAATATTTTCTCCCATTCTGTCGATTGTCTTTTGGTTTTGTGGACTGTTTCTTTTGCTGTGCAAAAGCTTTTTATCTTGATGAAATCCCAACAGTTCATTTTTGCCCTGGCTTCCCGTGCCTTTGGCGATGTTTCTAGGAAGAAGTTGCTGCGGCTAAGGTCGAAAAGGTTGCTACCTGTGTTCTCCTTTAGGATTTGGATGGACTCCTGTCTCACGTTTAGGTCTTTCAACCATTTGGAGTCTATTTTTGTGTGTGGTGTAAGGAAATGGTCCAGTTTCATTCTTCTGCATGTGGCTGTCCAATTTTCCCAACACCATTTGTTGAAGAGACTGTCTTTTTGCCATTGGACATTCTTTCCTGCTTTGTCAAAAATAAGTTAACCATAGAGTTGAGGGTCCATTTCTGGGCTCTCGATTCTGTTCCATTGATCTATATGTCTGTTTTTGTGCCAGTACCATACTGTCTTGATGATGACAGCTTTGTAATAGAGCTGGAAGTCTGGAATTGTGATGCCGCCAGCTTTGCTTTTCTTTTTCAGTATTCCTCTGGCTATTCGGGGTCTCTTCTGGTTCCATACAAATTTCAGGATTATTTGTTCCATTTCTTTGAAAAAAGTGGATGGTATTTTGATGGGGATTGCACTGAATGTGTAGATTGCTCTAGGTAGCATTGACATCTTCACAATGTTGATTCTCCCAATCCATGAGCATGGAACGTTTTTCCATTTCTTTGTGTCTTCTTCAATTTCTTTCATGAGTATTTTATAGTTTTCTGAGTATAGATCCTTTGCCTCTTTGGTTAGATTTATTCCTAGGTATCTAATGGTTTTGGGTGCAATTGTAAATGGGATAGACTCCTTGATTTGTCTCTCTTCTGTCTTGTTGTTGGTGTATAGGAATGCCACTGATTTCTGTGCATTGATTTTATATCCTGCTACTTTACTGAATTCCTGTATGAGTTCTAGGAGTTTTGGGGTGGAGTCTTTTGGGTTTTCCACATAGAGTATCATATCATCTGCAAAGAGTGAGAGTTTGACTTCCTCTTTGCCGATTTGGATGCCTTTGATTTCTTTTTGTTGTCTGATTGCTGTGGCTAGGACTTCTAATACTATGTTGAATAGCAGTGGTGAGAGTGGACATCCCTGCCACGTTCCTGACGTTAGGGGAAAAGCTCTCAGACTTTCCCCATTGAGAATGATATTCGCTGTAGGTTTTTCATAGATGGCTTTTATGATATTGAGGTATGTACCCTCTATCCCTATACTCTGAAGAGTTTTGATCAAGAAAGGATGTTGTACTTTGTCAAATGCTTTTTCTGCATCTATTGAGAGGATCATATGATTCTTGTTCTTTCTTTTGTTAATGTATTGTATCACGTTGATTGATTTGCGGACGGTGAACCAGCCTTGCAGCCCAGGAATAAATCCCATTTGGTCATGGTGAATAATCCTTTTAATGTACTGTTCGATCCTATTGGCTAGTATTTTGGTGAGAATTTTTGCGTCCATGTTCATCAAAGATATTGGTCTGTAATTCTCTTTTTTGATGGGGTCTTTGTCTGGTTTTGGGATCAAGGTAATGGTGGCCTCATAAAATGAGTTTGGAAGTTTCCCTTCCATTTCTATTTTTTGGAACAGTTTCAGGAGAATAGGTATTAATTCTTCTTGAAATGTCTGATAGAATTCCCCTGGGAAGCCATCTGGCCCTGGGCTTTTGTTTCTTGGGAGATTTTTGATGACTGTTTCAATTTCCTTAGTGGTTATAGGTCTGTTCAGGTTTTCTATTTCTTCCTGGTTCAATTTTGGTGGTTGATACATCTCTAGGAATGCATCCATTTCTTCCAGGTTATCTAATTTGCTGGCATAGAGTTGCTCATAATATGTTCTTATAATTGTTTGTATTTCTTTGGTGTTGGTTGTGATCTCTCCTCTTTCATTCATGATTTTGTTGATTTGGGTCATTTCTCTTTTCTTTTGGATCAGTCTGGCCAGGGGTTTATCAATCTTGTTAATTCTTTCAAAGAACCAGCTCCTAGTTTCGTTGATCTGTTCTACTGTTCTTTTGGTTTCTAGTTCATTGATATCTGCTCTCATCTTTATGATTTCTCTTCTCCTGCTGGGTTTAGGCTTTATTGGCTGTTCTTTCTCCAGCTCCTTTAGGTGTAGGGTTAGGTTGTGTATTTGAGACCTTTCTTGTTTCTTGAGAAAGGCTTGTATTGCTATATACTTTCCTCTCAGGACTGCCTTTGCTGTATCCCAAAGATTTTGAACAGTTGTGTTTTCATTTTCATTGGTTTCCATGAATTTTTTTAATTCTTCTTTAATTTCCTGGTTGACCCATTCATTCTTTAGTGGGATGCTCTTTAGCCTCCATGTATTTGAGTTCTTTCCGACTTTCCTCTTGTGGTTGAGTTCTAGTTTCAAACCATTGTGGTCTGAAAATATACAGGGAATGATCCCAATCTTTTGGTACCGATTGAGACCTGATTTGTGACCTAGGATGTGATCAATTCTGGAGAATGTTCCATGGGCACTAGAGAAGAATGTGTATTCCGTTGCTTTGGGATGGAATGTTCTGAATATGTCTGTGAAGTCCATTTGGTCCAGTGTGTCATTTAAAGTCTTTATTTCCTTGTTGATCTTTTGCTTAGATGATCTGTCCATTTCAGTGAGGGGGGAGGTGTTAAAGTCCCCCACTGTTATTGTATTGTTGTCAATGTGTTTCTTTGCTTTTGTTATTAATTGGCTTATATAATTGGCTGCTCCCATGTTCGGGGCATAGATATTTACAATTGTTAGATCTTCGTGTTGGATAGACCCTTTAAGTAGGATATAGTGTCCTTCCTCATCTCTTATTACAGTCTTTGTTTTAAAATCTAGTTTGTCTGATATAAGGATTGCCACCCCAGCTTTCCTTTGGTGTCCATTAGCATGGTAAATGGTTTTCCACCCCCTCACTTTCAATCTGGGGGTGTCTTTGGGTCTAAAATGAGTCTCTTGCAGACAGCATATTGATGGGTCTTGTTTTTTAATCCAATCGGATAGCCTGTGTCTTTTGATTGGGGCATTTAGCCCATTTACATTCAGGGTAACTATTGAAAGATATGGATTTAGTGCCATTGTATTGCCTGTAAGGTGACTGTTAACTGTCTGTTGTCTGTGTTCGTTTCTGCTCTTTGCTGCTTTTAGGTTCTCTCTTTGCTTAGAGGACCCCTCTCAATATTTCTTGGAGGGCTGGTTTCGTGTTTGCAAATTCCTTTAGTTTTTGTTTGTTCTGGAAGATTTTTATCTCTCCTCCTATTTTCAATGACAGCCTAGCTGGATATAGTATTCTTGGCTGCATATTTTTCTCGTTTAGTGCTCTGAAGATATCTTGCCAGTCCTTTCTGGCCTGCCAGGTCTCTGTGGATAGGTCTGTTGCCAATCTAATGTTTCTACCATTGTAGGTTACATATCTCTTCTCCCGAGCTGCTTTCAAGATTTTCTCTTTGTCTCTGAGACTCGTAAGTTTTACTATTAGATGTTGGGGTGTTGACCTATTATTATTGATTTTGAGAGGGGTTCTCTGTGCCTCCTGGATTTTAATGCCTGTTTCCTTCCTCACATTAGGGAAGTTCCCTGCTATAATTTGCTCCAATATACCTTCTGCCCCCCTCTCTCTCTCTTCTTCTTCTGGGATCCCAATTATTCTAATGTTGTTTCGTCTTATCATATCACTTATCTCTCGAATTCTGCCCTCGTGATCCTGTAGTTGTTTCTCCCTCTTTTTCTCAGCCTCTTTATTTTCCATCATTTGGTCTTCTATATCGCTGATTCTCTCTTCTGCCTCATTTATCCTAGCAGTTAGTGCCCCCATTTTTGATTGCACCTCATCAATAGCCTTTTTGATTTCGATTTGGTTAGATTTTAGTTCTTTTATTTCTCCAGAAAGGGTTTCTCTAATAACTTCCACGCTTTTTTCAAGCCCAGCTAGTATCTTTAAAGTCATGATTCTGAACTCTAGGTCCGACATCGTACTAATGTCCGTATTGAGTAGGTCCCTGGCTGACGGTACTACCTCTTGTTCTTTTTGCTGAGGTGATTTCTTTCGTCTTGTCATTTTGTCCAGAGGAGAATAGATGAATGAGAGAACAAAATGCTAACAGGTTTACAACGTCCCCAGAAAATATACTGTATACAAATCAGAAAAGACCTGAAACCAGGGGAAAAGAAAGGGAAAGAAAGAAAAAAGAAAGAGAAAAAGAAAAAAAAAAAGAAAAAAAAAGATAAAAACAAAAACAAAACAATACAAAAAAAGCAGAATATGATCAAATATCATCAGGCTAGTGCATAGATCAGTGCCACACACTAGATTTTGGGCGTATTTTGGTCTGTTAGAAAAAAGTGCCTCCTAAAATTTTAAAGGAAGAAAGACATATATGTACAAAATAAGGGTTGATACAATGAAGGGAGGGAAGATGACTGTAAAGATGAAAATTATAAATGATTTTATAAAAGGACTTGGTAAGATAAGTTGTTTGAAAAAAGAAAGAAGATTTAAGAAAAAAAAAAAAAGGAAAAAGGGAGAGAATGTGATCAGGCAGGAGACTAGAACAAAGCCATACACTAGTGATTTAGGGTATATTTTGATCTGTTAGAAGAAACTGTACCTCAAAATTTTAAAGAGAGAACTTATATATATATGCCAAAAATAAGGGTAACTACTATGAAGGGATAAAATATGACTCTAAAAATGAAAAATAAAAAATGTTTTTTTTTTTTTTTAAAAAGGGATTGATAAGATCTTGGTTGAAAAAGGGAAAAAGAAAAATAAAAAAAAAACAGTCAACAAAAATTAACTTTGATGAAATAATGGATCATGGTAGAAAAAAAAAAAAAAGCCATGAATCTATGTGCAGTATTCCCCTAGCGCTGGAGTTCTCCCATTCTCCTTGATCGAACAACCTGGTCTTGGCTTGCTGGCTGTTTGTGCTGATATTCTGGGGGAGGGGCCTGTTGCTGTGGTTTCCAAATGTCTTTGCCGGAGGCGGAATTGCCCCGCCCTTGTCGGTCCGGGCTAAGGAAGCTGCTCCGGTTTGCTCTCAGGAGCTTTTGTTCCCTGTAAGCTCTCGGTACAGCTTTGGAGGACCAGGGCAGAAATGGTGGCCTCCCAATCTCCACCCGGAGGAGCTGAGAACTCGGGGCCCTGCTCCTCAGTGCGCCCCCAGAGAAAAGCAGTCACTTCCGTGTCCCCGGTCTCCGGCCACACTCCGTGCTCACCCGGCCTGTGATCCAGCGTTGCTATCTCTGGCACCCGAACCCACACGGAGTCTCCAAACCCAGCTGATCCTTGCAGTGCGTTCCCGCACCGCTCCTCCCCGGGAAGGAAGGGGAGTCTCCCCGGATCTGCTGCTTGTTGGGTCCCTGCTGCAGGAGCAGTGGCCCGACTGGGCCGCGCATCACAGTTTATGGAAACCCCGAGCTGAGAGCCCGCGACTCTGCTCCGTCTCTGCAGCCGGCTTCCCCGCTCCGATACCTGGGAGCTCTGGCGCACTCAGGCACCCCCGGTCTCGCTGTGACCCCAAGGGTCCTGAGACCACACTGTCCCGGGAGGATTCCACCCCCCGCTTAGCCACTGCAGCGACGTCCCTCCGCCGAGCCAACTTCTAAAAGGTCCGATTTTGTGCTCCGCGGCTCTATCACTTGCCAGAAGCGGCCGTCGGAGGCCCCTCCCCTGCCGTCTATCCTCCCGAATATCGCCTCGGATTCACTTCTCCGCACGCCCTACCTTCCAGTAAGTGGTCGCTTCTCTGTTCAGAGAGTTGTTGCTACTCTCCTGTTCGATCTCCTGTTGAGTTCGTAGGTGTTCAGAATGGTTTCATCCCTATTCAGCTGAATTCCTGAGACCAGACGAAACCTAGGTCTCCTACTCCTCCGCCATCTTGCTCCGCCCCCAAGAGTGATTCTTGATTTCATCTCAGGTCATAATCTCAGGTTCATGAGACTGAGTCCTGTGTCAGCCTCCATGCTCAGCTGGGGAGTTCACTTCTTTTTTACTTTTTATTTATTTTTAAAGATGTTATTTATCCAACAGTGACAGACACAGCGAGAGAGGGAACATAAGCAGGGGGAGTGGGAGAGGGAGAAGCAGGTTTCCTGCGGAGCAGGGAGCCCGATGTGGGGCTCGATCCCAGGACCCTGGGATCATGATCTGAGAGGAAAGCAGACGCTTAACAACTGAGCCACCCAGGCACCCCTGGGGAGTTTACTTCTATCTCTCTCTCTCTCTCTCTCTCCCACCCCCTTTGGCCCTTACCCACTCATTTTCTCTCTCTTTCAAATAAATAAATCTTTCAAAAAAAAATATAAAGGGAAAATGTTCCATTTACATTTACAACTGAATAGCATCCAATATCTAGAAATGTTCTTAAGAAATGTGCAGTAATGGATACTGGGCAAGATGGTGGAGGAGTAGGAGACCTGGATTTCTTCTGGTCTCAGGAATTCAGCTGAATAGGGATCAAACCATTTTGAACACCTACGAACTCAACAGATCGAAGAAAAGAATAGCAACAACTCTCTGAACAGAAACATGACCACTTTCTGGAAGGCAGGAGGTGCGGAGAAGTGAATCCGAGGCGATATTTGGGAGGATAGAGGGCAGAGGAGGGGGCCTCCGTTGGCCGCTTCTGGCAAGTGATAGAGCTGCGGAGCACAAAATCGGAACTTTTAAAAGTCGGTTCCGCTGAGGGACGTCACTCCAATGGCTGAGCAGGGGGTGGAACCCTCACAGGACAGTGTGGTCTCTGGACCCTCGGGGTCACAGAAAGACCGGGGGTGCCTGAGTGTGGCAAAGCTCCCAGGTATCAGAGCAGGGAAGCCGGCTGCAGAGACGGAGCCGAGGCGCGGGCTCTCAGCTCGGGGTTGCCATAAACTGTGATGGGTGACAGTTGGGTCACTGCTCCTCCAGCAGGGACCCAACAAACGGCAGATCCGGGGAGACTCTCTTTCATCCCATGGGAGGAGCGGTGCGGGAGCACACCTCAGGGATCTGCTGGGTTTGGAGACTCCACAGGGGGTCGGGTACCAGAGATAGAAACGCTCGATCACAGGCTGGGTGAGCACGGATTTCAGCTGGAGACCGGGGAGACGGAAGTGACTGACTGCTTTTCTCTGGGGGCGCACTGAGAAGCGGGGCCCCAAGTGCTCGTCTCCTCCAGGGCAGAGTTTGGGAGGCCGCAATTTTCACTCTCGTCCTCCAAAGCTGTGCAGGGAACAAAAGCTCCCGAGAGCAAACCTGAGCAGATTGCTTAGCCTGGCCCAGCAGGGGCGGGACAATACTGCCTCGGGCAAAGACATTTGGAAACCACAGCAACAGGCCCCTCCCCCGGAAAATCAGCACGAACAGCCAGCCAAGACCAAGTTTACCAATCAATGAGAACGGCAGAACTCCAGCGCTAGGGGAATACTGCACATAGAATTCATGGCTTTTTTACCATGATTCATTAGTCTTTCAAAGTTAATTTTAACTGGTTTTTTTTTTTTTTTGAATTTTTCTTTTTCCCTTTTTCAACCAACATCTTATCAAACGCTTTTTTAAAAAAAATTTTTTATTTTTCATTTTTAGAGTCATATTCTATCCTTTCATAGTAGTTACCCTTATTTTTGGCATATATATATATAAGTTGTTCTCTCTTTGAAATTTTGATATACAGTTTCTTCTAACATATCAAAATATACCCTAAATCTCTAGTGTATGGCTTTGTTCTAGTCTCCTGCCTGATCACATTCTCTCCCCCTTTTTTTTAATCCTCTTCTTTCTTTTTTCAAACAGCTTATCAATTCCTTTTTTAAAATTTTTTATACTTTTTATCTTTAAGTCATATTCCATCCTTTCATTGTATCAACCCTTATTTTGTACCTATATAAAAGTCTTTATTTACAATTTTAGGAGGCACTTTCTTCTAACAGACCAAAATACACCCAAAATCTAGTGTGTGGCACTGATCTATGCACCAGCCTGATTATATTTGATCATATTCTGGCTTTTTTTGTTTTGTTCTGTTTTTGTTTGTTTTTATCTTTTTCTTTTTTTTTTCTCTTTCTTTCCCTTTCTTTTCCCCTGGTTTCAGGTCTTCTGTGATTTGTTTAGAGTATATTTTCTGGGGACGTTGTTAACCTATTAGCATTTTGTTCTCTCATTCATCTATTCTCCTCTGGACAAAATGACAAGATGAAAAAAATCACCTCAACAAAAAGAACAAGAGGTAGTACCATCTGCCAGGGACCTACTCAATACGGACATTAGTACGATGTCGGACCTAGAGTTCAGAATCATCATTTTAAAGATACTAGCTGGGATTGAATAAAGCATGGAAGTTATTAGAGAAACGCTTTCTGGAGAAATAAAAGAACTAAAATCTAACCAAGTCAAAATCAAAAAGGCTATTAATGAGGTGCAATAAAAAATGGGGGCATTAACTGCTAGGATACATGAGGCAGAAGAGAGAATTAGAAATATAGAAGACCAAATGATGGAAAATAAAGAAGGTGAGAAAAAGAGAGAAAAACACTACTGGATCATGAGGGCAGAATTCGAGAGATAAGTGATACGATAAGACGAAACAACATTAGAATAATTGGGATCCCAGAAGAAGAAGAAAGAGAGAGAGGGGCGAAAGGTATACTGGAGAAAATTATAGCAGAGAACTTCCCTAACGTGGGGAAGGAGACAGGCATCAAAATCCAGGAGGCACAGAGAACCCCCCTCAAAATCAATAAAAATAGGTCAACATTCCGACATCTAATAGTAAAACTTACGAGTCTCAGAGACAAAGAGAAAATCTTGAAAGCAGCTCGGGAGAAGAGATATGTAAACTATAATGGTAGAAACATTAGATTGGCAACAGACCTATCCACAGAGACGTGGCAGGCCAGAAAGGACTGGCATGATATATTCAGAGCACTAAATGAGAAAAATATGCAGCCAAGAATACTATATCCAGTTAGGCTGTCATTGAAAATAGAAGGAGAGATAAAAGCTTCCAGGACAAACAAAAACTAAAGGAATTTGCAAACATGAAACTAGCCCTCCAAGAAATATTGAAAGGGGTCCTCTAAGCAAAGAGAGAGCCTAGAAGCAGCACAGACCAGAAAGGAACACAGACAATATACAGTAACAGTCCCCTTACAGGCAACACAATGGCACTAAATCCATATCTTTCAATAGTTACCCTGAATGTAAATGGGATAAATGCCCCAATCAAAAGACAAAAGCTATCACACTGGATTAAAAAACAAGACCCATCGATATGCTGTCTGCAAGAGACTCATTTTAGACCAAAGACACACCCACATTGAAAGTGAGGGGGTGGAAAACCATTTACCATGCTAATGGACACCAAAAGAAAGTTGCGGTGGCAATCCTTATATCAGACAAGTTAGATTTTAAAACAAAGACTGTATTAAGAGATGAGGAAGGACACTATATCCTACTTAAAGGGTCTATCCAACACGAAGATCTAACAATTGTAAATATCTATGCCCCGAACATGGGAGCAGCCAATTATATAAGCCAATTAATAACAAAAGCAAAGAAACACATTGACAACAATACAATAATAGTGGGGGAGTTTGACACCCCCAACTAAAATGGACAGATCATCTAAGCAAAAGATCAACAAGGAAATAAAGACTTTAAATGACATACTGGACCAAATGGACTTCACAGACATATTCAGAACATTCCATCCCAAAGCAACTGAATACACATTCTTCTCTAGTGCCCATGGAACATTCTCCAGAATTGATCACATCCTAGGTCACAAATCAGGTCTCAACCGGTACCAAAAGATTGGGATTATTCCCTGCATATTTTCAGACCACAATGTTTTGAAACTAGAACTCAATCACAAGAGGAAAGTCGGAAAGAACTGAAATACATGGAGGCTAAAGAGCATCCTACCAAAGAATGAATGGGTCAACCAGGAAATTAAAGAAGAATTTAAAAAATTCATGGAAACCAATGAAAATGGAAAACACAACTGTTCAAAATCTTTGGGATGCAGCAAAGGCAGTCCTAAGAGGAACGTATATAGCAATACAAGCCTTTCTCAAGAAACAAGAAAGGTCTCAAATACACAACCTAACCCCACACTTAAAGGAGCTAGAGAAAAAAACAGCAAATAAAGCCTAAACCCAGCAGAAGAGAAATAATAAAGATGAGAGCAGAAATCAATGAAATAGAAACCGAGAGAACAGTAGAATAGATCAATGAAACTAGGAGCTGGTTCTTTGAAAGAATTAACAAGATTGATAAACCCCTGGCCAGACGTATCAAAAAGAAAAGAGAAATGACCCAAATGAATAAAATCATGAATGAAAGAGGAGAGATCACAACCAACACCAAAGAAATACAAACAATTATAAGAACATATTATGAGCAACTCTATGCCAGCAAATTAGAGAACCTGGAAGAAATGGATGCATTCGTAGAGATGTATCAACTACCAAAATTGAACGAGGAAGAAATAGAAAACCTGAACAGATCTATAACCACTAAGGAAATTGAAGCAGTCATCAAAAATCTCCCAACAAACAAAAGCCCAGGGCCAGATGGCTTCCCAGGGGAATTCTACCAAACATTTAAAGAAGAATTAATACCTATTGTCCTGAAACTGTTCCAAAAAATAGAAATGGAAGGAAAACTTCCAAACTCATTTTATAAGGCCACCATTACCTTAATCCCAAAACCAAAGACCCCATCAAAAGGAGAATTACAGACCAATATCCTTGATGAACATGGATGCAAAAATTCTCACCAAAATACTAGCCAATACAGTATCCAACAGTACATTAAAAGGATTATTCACCATGACCAAGTGGGATTTATCCCTGGGCTGCAAGGTTGGTTCAACATCCGCAAATCAATCAATGTGATACAATATATTAACAAAAGAAAGAACAAGAATCATATGATCCTCTCAATAGATGCAGAAAAAGCATATGACAAAGTACAGCATTCTCTCTTGATCAAAACTCTTCAGAGTATAGGGATAAAGGATACATACGTCAATATAAAAGCCATCTATGAAAAACCTAGAGTGGGGCGCCTGGGTGGCTCAGTCGTTAAGCGTCTGCCTTCGGCTCAGGTCATGATCCCAGGGTCCTGGGATCGAGTCCCACATCAGGCTCCCTGCTCAGCAGGAAGCCTGCCTCTCCCTCTCCCACTCCCCCTGCTTGTGTTCCTGCTCTTGCTGTCTCTCTCTGTCCAATAAATAAAATCTTTAAAAAAAAAAAAAAGAAAAGAAAAACCTAGAGTGAATATCATTCTCAATGGGGAAAAACTGAGAGCTTCCCCCTAAGGTCAGAAACGCGGCAGGGATGTCCACTATCACCACTGCTATTCAACATAGTATTAGAAGTCCTAGCCACAGCAAGCAGACAACAAAAAGATATCAAAGGCATCCAAATCGGCAAAGAGGAAGTTAAACTCTCATTCTTTGCAGATGACAGGATACTTTATGTGGAAAACCCAAAAGACTCCACCCCAAAACTGCTAGAACTCATACAGGAATTCAGTAAAGTGGCAGGATATAAAATCAATGCACAGAAATCAGTGGCATTTCTATACACAACCACCAAGACAGAAGAGAGACAAATGAAGGAGTCAATCCCATTTACAACTGCACACAAAACCATAAGATACCTAGGAATAAATCTAACTAAAAAGGCAAAGCATCTGTACTCCGAAAACTATAAAATACTCATGAAGGAAACTGAAGGAGACACAAAGAAATGGAAAAATGTTCCATACTCATGGATTAGAAGTTGTTTAGAAGAACAAACATTGTGGAGATGTCAATGCTACGTAGAGAAATTCTATTCCACATTCAATGCAATCCCCTTCAAAATACCATCTTTTTTCAAATAAATGGAACAAATAATGCTAAAATTTGTATGGAACCAGAAGAGACCCCAAATAGCCAGAGGAATGTTGAAAAAGAAAAGCAAAGCTGGCAGCATCACAATTCCGGACTTCCAACTCTATTACAAAGCTGTCATCATCAAGACAGTATGGTACTGGCATAAAAACAGACACATAGATCAATGGAACAGAACAGAGAGCCCAGAAATGGACCCTCAACTCTATGGGCAACAAAAGAAACAGTCAACAAAACCAAAAGACAACCAACAGAATGGGAGAAAATACTTGCAAATGACATATCAGATAAAGGGCTAGTATCCAAAATCTATAAAGAACTTATCAAACTCAACACCCAAAGAACAAATAATCCAATCAAGAAATGGGCAGAAGACATGAACAGACATTTTTCCAAAGAAGACATCCAAATGGCCAAAAGACACATGAAAAAGTGCTTAACATCGCTCAGCATCAGGAAAATCCAAATCAAAACCTCAATGAGATACCACCTCACACCAGTCAGAATGGCTAAAATTAACAAGTCAGAAAATGAAAGATGTTGGCGGAGAAAGGGGAACCCTCCTACACTCTTGGTGGGGATGCAAGCTGGTGCAACCACTCTGGAAAACAGTATGGAGGTTCCTCAAAAAGTTGAAAATAGAGCTACCATACGATCCAGCCATTGCACTACTGGGTATTTACCACAAAGATACAAATGTAGGGATCCGAAGGGGTACGTGCACCCCAATGTTTATAGCAGCAATGTCCACAATAGCCAAACTGTGGAAAGAGCCAAGATGTCCATCGACAGATGAATGGGTAAAGAAAAGGTGGTCTATATACACAATGGAATATTATGCAGCCATCAAAAAAATCTTGCCATTTGCAACGACGTGGATAGAACTGGAGGATGTTATGCTGAGTGAAATAAGTCAATCAGAGAAAGACATATATCATATGACCTCACTGATATGAGGAATTCTTAATCTCAGGAAACAAACAGAGTGTTGCTAGAGTGGTGGGGGGGTGGGAGTGATGGGGTGGCTGGGTGATAGACCTTGGGGAGCATATGTGCTATGGTGAGCACTATGAATTGTACAAGACTATTGAATCACAGATCTGTATCTCTGAAACAAATAATGAAATATATGTAAAGGAAAAAAAAAAAAGAAAATAGCAGGAGCCGGAAGAATGAAGGGGAGTAAATCGGAGGGAGAGACGAACCATGAGAGACGATGGACTCTGAAAAACAACTGAGGGTTCTAGAAGGTAGGCGGCCGGGGGGATGGGTTAGCCTGGTGATGGGTATTAAAGAGGGCACATTCTGCGTGGAGCACTGGGTGTTATGTACCAACAATGACTCATGGAACACTGCATCAAAAACTAATGATGTAATATATGGTATTACATTAATACCATATTAATAATATGGTATTTTATACCATATATATATACACACACAATAAACAATAAAAAATTTAAAGAAAAAAATGTGCAGTAACTAGATGAATAAAATGATAGCTTTCTACATAATAGTAGGACAAAAAAATTTGAGAATATGAGTAAAGGTTTGAATAAATGGAAAGATGTACCTTAGAAAAAGTAGGCTTATGTTTTAAAAAGGTCAGTTTGGTTTAAATTTACTCAATATTCAGCGTATTATCACTTAAAATCCCTAGCATGTTGTGGAAAGGGTGGTAACCCAACAAAATGATTCTAAATTTCACTTTCAAGAATATTCAGGTGTGCTCTTTGCATTATTTATATTTGTTAAAAAAAGAACCTATGAAAATAACAAGAAAAGATGGGCTGATTTTAGATAGATAATACTGGGGTGGAGAAGGCCTTTCTAAGCATGACACGGGAGACAGGAATGATAGAAAAGAAAATTAATAAATTTAACTATAATAAATACTTCTGTATAAACACTCCAAGTGAGATTGAAAGACAAATGACCAATAGGAAAAAGTACTTTCTGCACACATGACGGAGGTCTACTATCCTTAATATACAAAAATCTCTTAAAAATTAATAAGAAGTTTCACCCCAATAGAAAAATGGGCAAAATACAAAAATACAGCACACACCAGAAACATTTTGGTTGTTCAAAAATACTAGTGGGAGACTAAGGTCAGAAGAGTGGGAGAAGTGACATTAAACTTGAGAGATCAAAGTAGAAAACAAGAGTTCTCACTTATGGAATAATAAAATGTTTTTATACAGTGTGACGTATTTCAAACTTTACATCTTTGCTCAAAGAAATACTGGTGTTTATATACAGAACATGACGCTAATCTTGACTATAGGTCTTTCAATTAAAAACAAAAAAATTTTAAAAAAAGGTATCCTACAGTCAACTCTGCCTAGAGTGCCGCAGTGCAGATACTTATCCCTTCCAGAGATCTGGCTGCCCCCAGTGTCTTCAAGTGCAGAAGGATCAGTTCCTTGAGGACATGGCAAGGCCAGGTGACCTGGCAAGGGACAGCTAACATTCACACAGTCCTCCTCTTTTCAGCCTCTCCTTCACATCCTGCTTCTGGTACTCTGGAGGCCTGGGACTCCATCACCAGACCCCAGAAAGTCTGGGTTCTGCAGCACAAATCAGCTGCCCATCCCCCACCACTATGTTACACTGCAGTTTTCTTGGGCTCTAAAGTCTGTTATAACTTATCTTTTTGCTTTCTAGCTTCCAAAATGCTGTCACTCTTGTCTTTCCTCCTTTAATGCGTCTTTTAACATTGTGCTTTAAAAACAAAAACAAAACAAAAAAGACCCATTTCTGTCACTTTAGAGGGAACCAAAGAGGAAGTAGAGGTAAATATGTATGGTGTTTATCCATTACCTTCACCAGAAGTCTGAACAGCTTCAGAGATCATAATGTTCTATTTCCTGTGTGTCACGGGTCTACTAAAAGTTCATTTCTAACTTTAAATACAAATACCTAGTACAACCTGCCACAAAATACTCCTACGACAGACAACAAGCACTGTTTGGAATAAAAGCTTAACTCAGTACGAAATTATGCATTCTCCCTTAAAATGGTCATTCCCAATAGTTCCTAGCTCCTGACCATCTACAGACTGGGTTAAATTTCAAAATTTTACAAGTTTAGCAAACCAAAGTCAACTATATATTAAATACTGAGATCCAAGGTTCAATGTGAGGGGGCAAAGTGGGCTAGAGCAGGAGCACACAGGAAATAATGACTCTGTGTACCAACCTGTGAAATGACCATGACTACAGAAAGCACCCGGAGTGCACAAAACCAGCTGGCAGCTGGTGCAAAAACAAAGGCAGGCTCCAGGCTTATGAGCTCCAACACCACTTCTTCACAAAAGTTTATACTACATAGCTGTGCCTTGTAATATTCGGCCTAGAGATTCTGGGGGAGTGAGAGATTAAAAAAAATAATCACTGTTTCAATGTCCATTTAACATTATTAAATGTTCATTAAAGATGGGTTTTCTTTCCTTTGATTTTATTTTCAAACATTGGCAAGAGCTTTAAACCTTCTGGAAAGAGAAACTGTTTTGTTTTGTTTTCAAGAATATGGCAATCTTTTTATAGGCATTATGTAAGAAAATATACTTAAGTAAAAATTTCACAATGAACTCACAAGTGTAGGTAGTGTACGACATGGGGGGCAAATCTTTGGCTAACACCACAAGGGTCTCTGGCCCAATGAGTGGAATCTGATGGTAATTCTAGCTACAAGTAAAAAAAGTAAAAATAAAAATTTCATTACCATTTTGGGATTATCCACAGATGATTTCATGAGCTCCAATACAGCAAGATCTAGATTTTTCAATAATTCGGTGTTGACTGTCTCTGCGAACAAGCTATAAAAATACTCTCCGTGAGAGAAGCTGACCATGTTTCTCTGGGACACTCCTGGGGCTGACTTAGACAACACTGTGGTGTCGAGGAGAAGATTCAGAAGGTGCTCACACTGAAAAAGCAAGGAAAGGTACAATGACAGGAGTACGTATTTTACCCATTATAGAAAGACTCCTGGGAAGCTGCTACCGTTGGAAGTGGAAAATCACACAGTAAGGTCTAAAGAGAACCTGGTATTTGAAGGCCTGGGTTCAAGTTTGAATTGCATACATTTCAACAAGCTTGCATTTTCTAGGTTTCATTGTGGGAAAGAAATCTTCCCTGACTCATGTTTCTCCCAAATTTCCAGAAAATCTTGTTGCTCTGAGGGGAGAGGCTAGTAAGGGCATTTTTAGACCATTTAAACACGTGATTTGTTTATATTAAGTGAACAAATGGGCAAAGAAGAGCTTTCTGCATAGGAAAGGGAAGACAGGTGGAAGGAATGAACACAAAGGACTGGCTAGCAGATCTCAGCTACAGCAGAGACTGTGTGAGGCCAGCCCTGAACGGTTTGAAAATCCATGAAGATATCTTTCTGTGGTGCCTCTGGAATTATCCTCCAGGGGTGCTCCCAAATCAACCATCTGAAAGTCACAAAGGACAGGGGAAGAGGAAGCCACTGTGTCAACACAGTTCAGGTTTATATTCACAAAATGTTCTCTGCCTTATAAAGTCCTTTTGGAAACAAAGTGCAATAGACAAAACCCCAGTTTAAGAAGAATATTGTCCTATTTCTTTTATTAAAAAAAAACCTTTTAGAAAGGAAGTCAGATCATGTAAACCTATTAAAGTACTTGCTTAGCTAAGAACTTACTAAATTCAAGCTAAATTCTTGTTTTTAGAAACACACTGCAAGTGAGCTATATATTTACATCATTAGGATAGAAGAGCATGTAGCTGCTGTTCCTACCAGTCCTCCAAAAGCAAAGGCCAACTCCAGAAGTCCACTGGCTAATCGCTTACAACTGGGGTCTAGTGAAGGAAAATACTCTCGTTCATCTCCAGGTGCAATGCTTTTATAAACCAGGGAAAGAAGTTTTGTGCCAACAGAATGATGCTGATCTGCAGACTAAAATAAAGTCAACACTGAAACATCCAGCAATAATATATTTTATAGAGACACAATTTCACACCTTTCATGAATTAAAAAAAAATCCGTGTTCTTTAACACTGACTGCATTCTAATCGTCAGGAAAATCTTCACTCAACTTTGCTTTCTACGCTATATTTTTTCATTTATATTGCCTACCCACAAAGGCACGATAGCAATTCGTCCCTAAAATTCTTCAAAAGGCTGTTGGAAATATAAATGTCCTTCATTTTATTTTATATTTATAAATTTTTATATTTATATTTTCAGTTAACACATGTCTGGCACAAGTAATTCTATAATACCCATTTCAGCACATTCCATACATATAGGATGTTTAAAACATATATATAAATAAATGGACTAATTAGCTTAATAAAGCTAAGAGAAATGTAAAAACAGACTGGCTGTGGTTACCTGAGATGGTAATACAACATGCAAAAAACCAGCTCTGTGAAGTTGTCTACAAGCTGACACGACAGACGCCAGCTTGGCCCTATCCACATAAGCATCAGGGCCATACAGGTCAACAGCACAGAGCTCCTCAATGCTGCCATGTAAGAAAAACAAAAAGAAATGAGAGTATTAATCTCACTAAACTAGCAGGATACACTGAAAAACTATGTGTTCTGTTATAAATGTGTTTACTGATTACTTGACACTCAAATTCATTATATGACCCTGGAAAGCAAACATGGGTTAACAATGAACACGGGGCCCATGAGCTAATCCAGCCGTGGAAATCAACATGGGGCTAAGCCACATCAGAGGCTTGATTACCATAAGGTACAGGTAAAGCATGTGTTAAATCAAACAACTGATGAGATCCTTTACTTTAGGAAATGGGGCTATAGCAGAAACACACACAGCTGCCAGAGTATGATACAACCTTAAATTTCAACACAACACTGATCCCAAGCATAATCTGAATGCCCACCTCTGTGCTGTTATTTTTTCCTTGAGGTACATCTCAAGGGTGTCTTTGTATGGGGACTTCTTTAGTGCTTTCATCAGGTTTACACAAACATCAGGAAGATGATTCATAACTAGGACATCACCAATATTGAAACCTATGCTCGAGGGCTCACATAGGGTTTTCACCAAGAGTTTCATAAGGTTTTTGTTATTATATAAATCCGTTTCAAGGAGCTGTAAAAGATGATTTGGGTGGGGAAAAAAAAAACACATCCATTAGTCAGCACTTAGATTTTCACTAGTGTAAGGTCCATGAAGCGGGGAATTTTTGCCTGGCTAGGGCAGGGGTTGGCAAACTTTCTCTGTAAAGGGTTAGAAAATAAATATTTTAGGCTTTGTGGGCCCTATGGTCTCTGTTGCAGCTGCTGAACTAATTGCCATTATAACATGAAAGCAGCCACAGACAATACATAGACAAATGGGCTTAGACAAGTTCCAATGAAACCTTCTTTACAATAGCAGGCAGCAGGTGGGATTTGGCCTGTGGACCATAGTTTTATGGCCCCCGGTTTAGAGTAGACACTTAGTATGTATTAAATGGATACACCAACTTGGACTTTGTTTATATAATAAGCCTCACAGACATTTACAAATATTTGTTAATGCATGTTTCCTAAAGCAAACGTTTGATCATAGCATAAAATGCAATATCCAATAAAACATTTAGGAAAACTATTTTGTATTTTATTCACATAAGAATCTGATGTACATGCAAAATTTTATTACTTTCTAGAACACATAACTCCTACAGCAATGGAAAGTTCTAAGGAAACTAAAACCACTTTTAATAGGTACTAGAAAATATTTTTCCAGGGCCAAGTACTGACCTCAAACTAAGAGAGCACCAGGAGTGACCCACCTTCCAGCCTTCTGGGGAGGTGCTGAGCAGCGTTGTGGTAAATTCCATAATCCGGACCACAATCGTGCATTTGCTGTAATTATATCTTTCTCCCTCTTGTGGACTGGGTCTGTGACCTGTTGCCCCAGCGCCAAAGCACTTTTCTGCTGCCGTAATACCATGCATAGCAATGTTTTCTAAAAAGAAAGCCACCGCTTTCCAAAGTGAAGACTGTGTTTCAGTACCTAAAAAAAATTATACTCAATTATTAACATATGCTTCCTTCTAACTCCACTATGATTAATGTAAATAGGCATGATATACTTTTAGCCAAAATTCAAACAGAAAAAGCTTTAAAAAATACGCACACCAATTTCTATCAAATGTTAAAAAAGCTCATATGCTTTGATCCAGCATTGAAATTTTATCCTAATGAAATAATGACAGCATTATAAAGTGTTTATATGGATGTTCATTTTAGCTTTGTTTTTAATAATGAAGAAACAAAAACAACTGAAATGTCCTTCAAAGAGGCAACAGAGAAACAAATTCTGGCAGTGGTCTTTTTATGGAAACAATTGCATCAACTCCCAAAGAGACTTTTTCATAAAACTCACATGTCTAAAAACACAAAGGTACTGGTTCTCTGTCCCCCCATCCCTACTTGTTTTCTTTTTTTTTTAAAGATTTTATTTATTTATTTGAGAGAGAGAATGAGATAGAGAGAGGAGGGGGGGAGGGTCAGAGGGAGAAGCAGACTCCCCGCCAAGCAGGGACTCGATCCTGGGACTCCAGGATCATGACCTGAACCAAAGGCAGTCGCTTAACCAACTGAGCCACCCAGGCGCCCCCCCCAACCCTACTTCTTTCATGATTACCCCAGTCTTGCTTATGGAAGAAAGACAAAACAACTTTCTCCTCTCCTCAGTCTTACTGTAGTTTTGTACCAGAGAGTAAAGACCTCCCAAACAAAGGGACAGTCTTAAAAAGCGGTGTACATGTTGAAAGAGTAAAGGTAATGACTGAGTAAGAAATGCTTTTATAGAGGTGCCTGGGTGGCTCAGTCAGTTAAGCGTCTGCCTTCAGCTCAGGTCATGATCCCAGAGTCCTGGGATGGAGCCCCATATCAGGCTGCCTGCTCAGCAAGCAGTCTGCTCCTTCCTCTCCCTCTGCTCCTCCCCCTGCTCATGCTCCCTCTCTCAAATAAGTAAAAATCTAAAAAAATAAAAATAAAAAAATAAAAAAAACGCTTTTATAAGTCTGAGGGTTTCTAATTCTGTTTTCATAAAATTTAAGTTCATCAAATTGCAAACCTGACAGAACATTAAAAATAATTTTGATGACAGATCATCATGTATTCAAAGAAATGAGAGAAAATATATTAAGAATTTCATTTTCAAACACCAAATATCCTTAAATCCAACAGAGCAGGGGCTGTATGACACATTCCAATTACAGATACGCTAAATGTGGAAAAAAATGAGCATTTTAGCAAGTTCATTTAGCACCATTCAAATATGGCACTTGTTTATGTGACCAAGTTATTTTTTAGTAAAATCATATACAAAACAAAAATAGAATTCTAACCATATAATTTTACCTTTTATATGTAATAATTATTCAACAAAATCTTATTATGTTTCTATCATTATAGTGGTAATAAACATAAAGTGCCCTAATAACAAATGCAATGATAATGCAACACAGAAGAAACCTGTGGGATTTCTGCATGATTCTAGTGTGGGATTTTAGAAAGATAGGTAAGATAAGTCTAATAAGAATTAGAAACCCTCAGACCTACAGAAGAAACCTGTAACATGTAGACCATTTTGTTGCAAAGACAAAGAGTTATGAGTAAAAACATAAGCATAAAAACACAGAAGACTTAGGTTAAAAAAAAATGTGAAGAGTATGGAATGGTGAGAATAATTCAGGAACTTTGCAAAATTTCCAGTAAAGGAACTGTTAAGGCTGATGATGTTAAATAAAAAAACCTCTACAGTATTTAGGCTCCACTGAATACATTTTTTAAGTAATGCTAACATTTTATGTTAAAATACCCACATTTTGATACACCAGAAATTACAACTGAAAGCAACGGGGAATTTTTTGTCAAGTTTGAAAGAAGGTACATTGTTTTTAATGTTCCCCACTCCTCACAAGGTAAATGAATAAAGCAGTTTGAAGACTGCTTAATTGTGACACATTCACTTAATTTAGTAATATGTGGTCATTTAAATTAGCTCAAGGTATATTTACTGACATAAAAAGACATCCAATATATTAAGTTTCTGTTTAAAAGTTTCTTTTTAAAAAGCAAAGTACAGTAAAGCATGCAATAGTCGCATTAAGTTATAAAATAAAAATTAAAATATATATTATATGTATAGAAAAAGTTTAGAAGAGTAAAGACTATACTGTCTTAGTGTTGTCACTAGGTAATGCAATTAGGGGACAGGGTTTCCTATGCTTTTTTCCTTGTTGAAATTTTCAAAATGAGGGGCGCCTGGGTGGCTCAGTCATTAAGCGTCTGCCTTAGGCTCAGGTCATGACCCTGGGGTCCTGGGATCGAGCCCCGCATCGGGCTCCCTGTTCAGCGGGAAGCCTGCTTCTCCCTCTCCCACTCCCCCTGCTTGTGTTCCCTCTCTCACTGTCTCTCTCTGTCAAATAAATAAAATCTTTTAAAAAAAAAAGAAATTTTCAAAATGATATAGATCTCTTAAAACAACAAATCTAAGGTACTATTTGCAAGTTAACAGCTATACTATTGTTGTTTTTAAAGTTTCAGAACTTATCTTACCTATCTTTCTAAAATCCCACACTAGAATCATGCAGAATCCCACGCTGGAGAGTCAGATCTCAGAAGCATAAAATCTGTTTTCCTGAACCCTAGCATGTGTGTACACACACACATTACACACTCCCCACCATGTCTGGCTCCAACTTCCTCAAGCTAGAAGGAAGACAAGACAGCCTGGTTCTTTCTCCCAAATTCCTGAAATACAGACTTCAGCTCTGACAGAATTAGAGACTGGTAGTTCCTTTAGTCAGCCACCACCAGAATGGATGCTCTGTCTACACTGAAAATCATTTAAACAACAGAACATGTCTGAGTGGTAAGTTGGATGGATGTTCAGCCCATGAGAGAGGATTTAGGTGAAACCCCTGAAGACTAAAATAGCCTGCTCAGAGAACCTCGAAGCCCAGAGCAACTTACCTCTCAGCTATGGTCCACTCCTGGGTACTCTACTCTGGGAGACACCCACCTCCCAGGAGCCATCTCCCGCCTTCTGAGGTCCCATTTAGGTCACTAGAACGATGGAGCCTGCCATCTCCTCCTTCCCAGCATGGGCTAAGGAGCACACAAAACACTCCACCCTGCATTCTATCCTCTGTAAACAACACCATCATCATCATGCTACAATAAAAACACTAAGGAATAGGAAAATATAAGAAAAATAAAGACATGCTACTCAAAAAACCATGGAATAAGATCACAGAGCCTCATGTCACAAAGAATTCATTTATTTCATAAACATTTAAGGATTTATTTATGAGAGAGGGAGAGAGAGATAGAGAATATTAGCAGGAGGGGCAGAGAATGTGAAGCAGATTCAGTGCTGAGCATGGAGCCCAATGCAGGGCTCGATCTCAGGACCCTGAGATCAGGAGCCAAAACCAAGAGTCAGCCGCTTAACCGACCACACCACCCAAGTGCCCCCATAAACATTTTTTTTTAAAGATTTTATTGTTTTAAGTAATCTCTACACCCAACGTGGGGCTGGAACTTACAACCCCGAGATCAAGAGTTGCATGCTCCAGGTGCTCGGGTGACTCAGTTGGTTAAGCTTCCAACTCTTGATTTCATTCTCAGGGTCATGAGATGGAGCCCTGCATCCAGCTCCACACGGAACATGGAGCCTACTTAAGATTCTTTCTCTCCCTCCCTCTCTGCCCCCTTCCTCTGCTTCTCTACCCCACTCCACCCTGCTTGAATGCTCTCTCTAAAAAAAAGAAAAAAAAAGAATTGCATGCTCTATCAACTGGGCCAGCCACGCACCCAGGAAGAACTCTTTTAATGTGTTATATGCAAATGAAAACCTCAAAAGGTTATTTGATAAAAGGATCATCAAGAACCTGTAAACAGGGCACAAAGTACAGACTGGGCAGGTTTCTGTAGCCTCATTGCTGTCATATACACCAGAACCCTGCCCTCACTGTGAGCGTCAAGAATGAAAGTACTAAATTAATGCTCCCTGCTATCGCCTTTGTTTCTGGGATTCTGAGACAGTGGTGCCTGTCTAGTCAAACACCCCACTGCTCTTTTGCGCAGAATGACTCCAGGTAGAACTGGACCACAGTAACTTGGGGTGTAGGTTTTACCTACCCAGGATCTCAGATGCTTCAAGGGTTTTCTCTTCAATGAATGTGTTGTAGCACTCCAAAGCCGCCAGAAGCATGTCCATCCACTGCAGGACAGCTCTCAGGCTGAACGGCCCTTGCAGATGGAAGAGGGTGGGCTGAGCAAGGATGCCTGACAGCCGATCACAATCTCCTCCTCCCCCCTCAAATATGTTTATGAGAAAGGAAGTATCTTTGTTCTTAAGAATATCCTTCAGCCATGAAGAAGGGGATGTACTGCCTTAAAAAAGAAACAAGATTAAAACACACATATAACTTTCACATAATTAAAATTAATCTAATCATGGTGCCTAATTAAAAGTAGCATCCCCCAATAATAAAAAACAAGAATTAAAAGTCTGATATGTTAACAAACATATTCAGACCAGATCACAGTATTTCAAATATAGTTTCCATAAAAGTCCCATATAAAGTACCTACCAGAGCAATACAATTTCAGAATGATAAGGGATAATCTTTTTTTTTTTTTTACCTATAGCAATCACAACTTGTTTCACTGTAATTACTGCCAAGAAGGTATTTCCACCAAAGCCATCCTCTTCAGTTGCTTTAAACATTATAAAAATGGTTGGATATCATTTGAACACTTATAAACATCATATCCTTTCCCTTGCCTTTTTTCTTGAAAATTGTTATCCCTTTTTTTCAGGACTAATTTAAAGGCTGAACACAAAAAGAGCACTGTGACTCTCAAGTTCCTATCCTACTTCTGGGTATGTGGATCTGGCCTCTCTCGTGTCCCGGTTTCCTCATCTCTAAATGAGAATCCTAACAGTATCTACCTCTGAGGTTCCTACAAAGAGTAAATGAATTGAAGTAGTTAATATTTGAAATAGTGCTTAGAGTAGCATCCATCATTCAGTTAAATGCAGTTTTTATTAAATAAAAGAGTTGAATTATCTTTTATTTATTTTTTAAAGATTTTATTTATTTGACAGAGAGAGAGAGGGAGGGAGGGAGGGAGGGTGCACACACAAGCAGGGGGAGCAGCAGAGGGAGAGGGAGAAGCAGATTCCCCACTGAGCAGGGATCCCAATACGAGGCTTAATCCCAGGACCCTGGGATCAATGACCTGAGCCAAAGGCAGACACTCGACTGACTGAGACACCAGGTGCCCTGAATTAACTGCTTTTTAAAAAGCATTTTTTCCTTTAGGTATTAATCATTTTCTAAACTAAAGAAAAAACATTAAATTGTATTTTGTATGCTCTGAAATCAGTGACGCTCAAAAGGTCAAATCATCCTGATTCTAATGAAGTTAGAGAAGAATTCAAAACACTAATGTATTTCTGATGTAGTAAAAAGAAGAAATAGTTTTCCTATTGTGTTAAAATATACCTGTCACCGCTATATAAGTAAAAGATTTAATATCATGTTTTCAGGTTTGTTTTAGGGAGAACTATTAAACATTCCATTATTTTCACTAAATATCAAAAAATAAAATAAAATGAGTAAAAATAATATTTAAGTTCTATACTGAATACTAGCTAAGAGTCATAGAAGAGAAAGGACAGAGAGAGACAGGTGTAGAGGAAGAGGAGAAGGGAATATGCGGACCAAGAGACAGGCCTGGGAAAGCACATCTGGATTGCCGGGAACCTTCCCAAATCCCTGCCTCTTTCTCACTCTCCTCCTCTGAACTATGGTTGCTGTCACCCTGGCTTTCTGTCCAACATGAGTCTCAGCAGTCAGAAGCCCGACACATGTCGTAGGGACATGTCTGTATACTTGTCATACGGCCCACTGATCTAGGTGTTGCCCAGCAGCCCTGACAACAGCATACTCTTTTAGGACACAGGACTTCTGATCTAAAAAGACACCTAACATTGTCCCTTAAAAACCACTGGGGGTTGGGCACCTGGCTGGCTCAGCTGGTTAAGCGTCCGACTCTTGATTTTAGCACAGGTCATGATCTCAGGGTTGTAGGATCAACTGAGCCCCGTGTTGGGCTCCACGGTGGGTGTAGAGCCTGCTTGAAATTCTCTCTCCCTCCTCCACTCCCCACCCTCTTAAAACACACACACACACACACACACACACACACACACACACACACACACCACTGAGGGCAGCATTGTTTACAACCAAATATATAATCAGCCCAACTGTCCATCGACTGATGGATGAGTGGATAAGGAAGATGTAGTATAAATATTATTCAGCCATAAAAAAGAATGAAATCTTGCCACTTACAAGGACATGGATGGAGCTTGAGAACATTATGCTAGGCAAGTCAGTCAGAAAAAGACAAACAGCGTGTGATTTCACTCATAGGTGGAATTTAAGAAACAAAACAAAACAGGGGCACCTGGGTGGCTCAGTCAGTTAAACATCTGCCTTCAGCTCAGATCATGATCCTGGGGTCCTGGGATCGAGCCCCATGTTGGGCTCCCTGCTCAGCAGGGTCTGCTTCTCCCTCTGCCCTTCCCTGGGCCCTCTCAAATAAATAAAATCTTAGAAAACAAACAAACAAACAAAAAAAACCAAATGAACATATGGGGGCAAAAAGAGGCAAACCAAGGAACAAACTCTTAACTATAAAGAACAAACTGATGGTTAAAGGATCATTTAACTGGTGGTGTGGATTAAGAGTGTACTTGACATGATGAGCACCAGGTAATATATAGAATCATTGAATTACTATATTGTATACCTGAAACTAGTATGACACTGTATGTTAACTAACTGGAATTAAAAACTTAAGAAAAAAAAACTACTGGGGGGAAAACACAGCAGAGAGAACAATGGATGCAACACTGGAGGGCACAGAGGAGTGTTATATATTGGCAGCGGGGCAAGGTTCACCTACTACTTGGCATCCTTTGTGTAACAGAAACAATTCTGAGAAGCAGAGTTCTACTTATTTCACTGAAAATACGTAAGGTCTCTATTGTAGGCAACTGAGAAGAACAATAGAAATGCCTAGGATCAGTCAAGCTGACAACACTAGAAATTGTGTGGGCTGAGGGAGAGTCAAAGATCCACCCTGGAGGGAGGTAAGGTCTGCCAACTAGCAGTTGCACCCTTATAATATCTGGGCCAAAGTTTCATTTAAAAATAAGGAAAATATTGGGGCGCCTGGGTGGCTCAGTTGTTAAGTGTGTGCCTTCGGCTCAGGTCATGATCCCAGTGTCCTGGGATCAAGCCCCGCATCAGGCTCCCTGCTCTGTGGGAAGCCTGCTTCTCCCTCTCCCACTCCCTCTGTTTGTGTTCCCTGTCAAATAAATAAATAAAATCTTAAAAAAATAAAAATAAAAATAAGGAAAACATGCCCCACCCTTCCACCCATCCAATCTTCATGGACTATAGGTGTATTTTAAGAATGACAACATATAAGACTAATTTTGTTAACTAAAAGCAATAAGCAAATATAAAATATTAGTGTTTTTTAAACAATTCTCTACATTAAAAATCCAAATACACATTACCACTTTATATATATAATTATAGTAGACAAATAAATATAGACAAATATATATATATACCAGAGAGTATACGTAGTACTAATACAACTGCAATATATGCTATATAAATCTATGGCACATATCATCATAATACATTCCATAGTATAACAAAACAGAATAGAATCTTCTAAGTTTTAGAACTATATCAAGTAACTGTCACTTCTTCTTCCATGAGGAAAAAGCCCCAAAGTAGTACTCCACCCTATTTTCTAAAAAGAACTGGGTCTTCCTCATGTTCTGTAGTGTACCATGACCTTTCTTATCCAGACACCATAGCACCTCTTGGTTCTGGACTCTTGCACAGTGCATTCCATAGGGGGAAGCCAGGGCCTCGGTCCATCCTGAGGCACAGTTTCCCCATACCTACACTCCCAAACCTCAGTCTGGACTTAACTGGAGAAAAGAGAATACATTTATTCCTGTACTAAAAACTTTAGTAATTATTTCAAGTATGTAAGTATTGTTTAATGGCTTAATGCAATAATTATTAAAAAGCATGGGTTCATTGCTTTCCTTTAATATCACAATAATCTGAGATCATTCAGATTTAGCAGTTTTAACAATTTCTTATTAATCACATGGTGAAATAAAATAACTGCATTATTTCGCTAACTATTAACTGAATATCATGTTAACTGCACTGGTCATCCAACCCTTACTTCATTTCCTTTAAATGAGATAAAAAAAGCAAAAATGTAGTAGGATAAAAAAGATACTGGGAAATTCTAAATTTACTTCCTCTATATCGTTTGACATCAAAATAGGATTTTTTTCTTTCCTTCTATAAATCTTTGAGAAATGTACACCCCATAGTTTATCCTTTATCATACAAATGATCTGTAATGATTATTGAATATACTTATCTTTTTATTAGGAATGTATTATTTGTTATACTCATCTGTATAACAGAAAGGTTACATTTTTATTTTTTTTTAAAGATTTTTTTTTTTAAGATTTTATTTATTTATTTGGCAGAGAGAGAGACAGTGAGAGAGGGAACACAAGCAAGGGGAGTGGGAGAGGGAGAAGCAGGCTTCCCGCCGAGCAGGGAGCCCGATGCGGGGCTCGATCCCAGGACCCTGGGATCATGACCTGAGCCGAAGGCAGACGCTTAACGACTGAGCCACCCAGGTGACCCATTTTTTTATTTATTTATTTGAGAGACAGAGTGATAGAGAGCACATGAGAGGGGGGAGGGTCAGAGGGAGAAGCAGACTCCCTGCTGAGCAGGGAGCCCGACGCAGGACTCGATCCTGGGACTCCAGGATCATGACCTGAGCTGAAGGCAGTCGCTTAACCAACCGAGTCACCCAGGTGCCCGAAAGGTTACATTTTAAATAAGTATACATCTCTCTTACTACTGGTAACAGAAAAACCCGTAATTTATAGGACATAAAGGTCACAATACCTGGCAATAAAGGAACAAATTTATAAAAGAGTTCTATGGATTTGTGTCGACATTCTGTTTGGGGCCTCCCACAGTGGGCTAACAGCCACTGGACCACATCCAGTAAACACAATGATGCCGCAGGTGGAAATCCTCTAAATGGAGATAACATACTATATTTAATACACATGCCCCAACATTTAGCATTTAGCTAAATGTTAGTCTAGAAACCATAAACTCAATTTTGCCACACATGTAGAAACTTCATCAAAAGGCATTCAATTTATTTTTAATGTATTATCAATAGTATACCATAAAATGTCACAGGTTAAATATATTGGTCCTAAATGCTGCTTACCTTCATTTTTTTTTTTAACTTGAGGGAAAAGTTAAAAAGTATTTCTTAAAACAACAGTACCAATATTTTCATGTTTCCTTTTCAATGTACCTTAAAACAAAGGGGGATTTGAAATCTAAAGCAGTCTCTCTCAAATTGTGGTCCCTGAGCCAGCTGCATCAATATTATCTGTAAAACTTGGCAGAAAATGCAAATTCTTGGCCCCACTCCAGACCTACTGAAAGATTCTGGGGGCAGGACCCAGCAACCTATGTTTTAACAATACCTCCAGGTAATTCTGATGCATGTTTCAGTTTGAGAACCAACGATCTAAAGAGGTCAAAAGTTAACAATAGGATCTGAAGGGATCAATTTTAAAAACAACAGAGAAAATATTAATATCTAATTTACATGTGCCAATGCTTCTGCAGAGTGGTAGCAGCCAGCAGACTCCCCAGACACCCTGCACAGATCTGGAGGGGCTGATGCATGGCACACCCCATCCTTCTGGAGAATAAGACCTTGCTAGGATGGAATTAACAGTGAAGACTGGATACCACTGGTTAATAAGCCTGCCTTGGCTTTGGGTAGCTTCATTTCATAATTCTGTAATTCCATGGCTGTCAAAATGCTACTATTTCAATATTTCAGTTTTTATATTTCAAATTTACTCCATAATAGCTCATGCATTTCCTAGTCAAATAATTCCACACCAAATTTGTATTCAAAATTAGTGCAGATAAAATGTGTTACAAATTTATACCTTAGGCCAAGCATTTTCAAACACAAAGCTTTTTAGCGTCCTAGAAATTGACTCCTATTTCCACGCATTCCTTGTTTAGAAAATTGATTCTTTATGCTTCCACACATTCCTTTCAAATTTTCTTTTACTGAGAATTAGTTTTATGTTGGAAAAAAAAAATAAAAAAGGGAAGCAATTAGCACCTACCGTGGCCTACGTCGCTTTTTTACTTTGTTTAAAGATACGTGCTTCTTTTCAATGATACGCCTTAGGTGATCAATGGCATCACAACATTGTTGAATTGTACCTGTTCCCAAGTATAAAAATATATTTCCAAAGGAGATAAACAGCTAATTATTATTAATAAAATAGCATTATAAGTTTATTGACCTAGTTTTTTAACTAAAAAGGTAATTTTACAATAGAGTTAATATTGTTTCATCCCTCAGAATGCAAATTTTAAATAAATGATTTATATTGTCCCAAAACAAAAACAAAACCCACATTTAATTGCAGGATAGTATAGTGCACATGCACAAACACACTCACAGCAATACTACACCTAATGAGAAACTGCTCCACCAGTCCCCAGCCAGCCAAAGCACAGCCTCACATAATGGATTTGAGGTCAAAGAGACTCTACGGGTATTACAAAACTCACATACCAGGCCAGATCCTATTTACCTCAATTTAAGCCTATTATTTAAGGGGTATAAATTCCTTGACCTCCCCTTGTTCTTATGTAGGTTAAGCCATTCAATAGCTTAATAATATAGCCACTGTAGGAGAACCAGAGTAATTTAGTAAAACCATCCACAGACATCTCGGGTTATTTAGGAAAGAGCCTTACAGAACTTGAGTTCTGTAACCAAGAAAAAGTTTTCTTTTTATGCTTTGAAGATATGGCAGTGATTTTTAAAAGTTAAGTTTCACTTGTTGAGAAAATTCACCTATATGAGCTGTTAAGATAAACAATTTTAAGCTCTTTGATGACAAGAGCTAAATTTTAAGCATTTTTACCCATAGCAGGCTATCAACATGAAGAGTAATAGAGCTCAACCTGTCTTTTGAAAAAACAAAATAAAATCTGGATAAGTGAAAGAGCATTCTGCCACACACAGCTATGCGACCTAGATCAGTCACTTGTGTTCTCTGGGTAAGATGTCTAAGAAGACTTCCAGCCCAGAAATTCCAGGATGTTCATAATACCTGCTAGATAGAATTTAATTGTAAGACTACCATTTATTACTCTCTTAGCTAATTTAAGTCTATTTCTGACTTATTATTTTGTATTATTTCTTAATTATGGTCAAAACATCTTTATCACAATCTTGTAATCACAATCTATTTTCCATGTTTCAAATTGTCATCAGTGAGACACTGGCCACATCTCAGTGGTTATCATACTCAGCTTTCTTTACATGGTGTAATCGTACATTCTCACATTTCGTGTCATCACAGTGGCTGGCTGGCTTCACTGGAGCTGCACAATAAAACTATCCCACCTGCCCTTGTCTCTCCCTGGAAAATCTGTGGGCCTTAAAGGAGGCGGGCATTGAAGAGGCACCAGAGGGGCATATCTCATATCTCCCCTTCACACTTACCATCCTACATGGGAGATGAGAGAAAAGAAACCACCACCTTATGAGAGAACTACTTGAGGCTTAACCCCTGAGTGGAAAAGCTCTTATAGATTTGTCAGGCAAACAGAACTGGTGTGCAAACAAAAAGCTCAGATAAGACCTACCTAAGGATTTCTCATCTGTGTGTGCTAAGGCCAGACTTTCCAGATATGTAACCAACGCTTCAAACACAAACTGTTCCACCAAAGACTCTTCTTCCCTGTAAAATAAAGAATATTGAACCTCACCTAGGAAAACAATAAAGCAGGAGTGACAAGGGCAAAAAGTAATGTTATCAAAGAACACATAAATTAAACTTGTTTAAAAAAAAAAATGGCTCAAATGTTTTGAAACATAAAGCAACCTAAAACACTTGTCAAAGAAAACTTCCTCAAAAAGTACATAAACCAAAAGAGGCAACACTGGCTTTTTCTGTGCACACAAGTACCCTTCCATCTGTAAAACTGCTCATAGCACATAAGGTCTGAACCACTTTTCTGACCACACTTCCACACACCTCATTAAGATTAATAGAAAAGAAGGTCTCATACCACATCCACATTCTTTCAGAATAAAAGAATTTCAAGAGCTCTCACCCTATCCAAAAGTAAGTCAACACCAACAGTAAACGAAAATCTGCTCCTTAATAACACAGGACAGTAAAAATAACACAGGACTTTATACATTAAGCATAAAATGACAGGGCTAGGTACTAAGTCTCAGAGGAGTTCAGAGAATAGTACGAGTTGGAAGTTCTACTTGTGTGATGAAGTGCTGGGTCACTGCACGGCCCACTGGGAAGGAGCGCATTTCCTGGAACAAACAGAACTGGAGTGAGGTGCCGGAGGACGGAGAGCACTTAGAACAAGAATTACAAACTGGTGTTTGGTTTGGCAGGAATACTGTCCCAGTTTCTTTTTTTTTTTTCTTTTTTTTAAGTTTGAATCCTAGGATGGACAGGGCCTGTCAAGAGTTCCACAAGCTCCACATCTCCCCTAGTGTCACACATCCCGATCTGACACTGAAAATAAAGGACATTCCCCATAAATATGTGGTATGGGCAAAGACATGGAGGCAAGATGAAAAACACAGGAGACAGCAAGCAAACCCACAAAGCTAGAAGAAAAGGTTCACTTGGAAGAGCAGTTTGTGATGAGATTGCAAAAGTTGGGGTGGGGGGGCCTTGAAAGGCCAGGCTGAGTATAACAGCTTATGTATCAACACCAACTAAAATAGGTAATTAGAGAAATGACATGACAAAATGATGCCCTAGAACTGTGCTTCCAAAGAAAGGTGTACAATAAGTTCATTAGCATGCAGAAAGGAAGCAACAGAACTCGTATCTATAGTATTCAACTTCCAAATTTCAAAAAAATTATCACTCATGCACCTTTTCTCAAAAAGCCACTTCGAATGTGATCCAACAAATCAATAGTATCCAAAATGGAAGACAAGAGAGGAAAAGGAAACAAAAGATCAAACACAGGGAAGAAGTACAGAGGACATCCAAGAGGAGAGGCAAGAAGACCCAGACTTGACAGGTGAGCAAGGATCCAAAAAAGAGACTTGTTAAAGCTGTCTCCACCAAAACACCACAGTATGGATTTTTCAACCTATAAAGAAGAAAGCCCAAATTCCTCTTAATCTGGCCTACCATGATCAGGTACTTAAAGTTCTTCTCCTGTCCATGTTCAATCTGGATCAGCTGACAGTGCTCATTTATCCCACAAGAGAATTTTGCTTTGACATGCTCCTGACACATGGGGGTGGACCAATGGGAACTGAGATGCAGAATTTAAAGGGCAGTCCACACTCTCAGACGTCAGTTGTAGCCTACTTCACACCATTCTGCTTCCCAAAACTAACAAGAACCTTGTCACTCTAATTCCTTGGAATGCGCTTCTGTAATCTTTCATGGAAGCTGAAACCAGTCTCCACTGAAAAGAATATCCCAGGATACTTCACCTAACAGTGAAAACACTGACCTTACTGCTTTCCAAAATCCAAAAGTATATCATTTAGGGTATATACATACAAAATGAAACAAAAAAGACAAACAAGGGAATAAGTAACATAAAGAAAGAATGATTAGTTCAGAGCAGAGGAAGGTCTGAAATATTGAAAATACTCCATTTCTTAACCTAGGTGGTGAGTATACAAAAACTTGTTTTATTATCATTCAAGAAACTTTACACAGTTCTTTTTTAACCTGAGGCATACCCGACATATAACATTATATTAATTCCAGGAGTACAACAACTCTGCACTTGTATACATTACAATATGATCACCACAGTAAGTCTAGTTAACATGGATCACCATACAGTTACAAATTTTTTTCCTTGTGATGTGAACATTTAAAATCAACTGTCCTAGCAACTTTTAAATATGCAATACAGTATTATTAACTACGGTCACCATACTCTATAGGCACACCTCAGAGATCTTACGAGTTCGGTTCCAGGTGACCAAAATAAAGCAATTATCTCAAAACAGGGAGTGAGTGAAGTGAATTTTTTGGTGTCCCAGGGCATATAAAAGTTATGTTTATACTGTACTGTATATTAGGTGCACAAAAGTATTATGTCTAAAAAATGTACATACTTTTATTAAAAATATTTTATTGCTAAAAAATGCTAACCATATTCTGAACTTTCAACAAGTCATAATCATTTTGCTGGTGGAGGGTCTTGCCTCGATGTTGATGGCTGGTGTTGACTAATCAGGTTCGTGGCTGCTCAAGGTTGGGTGGCTGTGACAATTTCTTCAAATAAGACAACAGAGAAGTTTGCTGCATAGATCAACTCTTCCTTCCAGACCCAATTTCTCTAAAGCATTTGATGCTATTTGGTAGCATTTCACCCACAGCAGAGTCTCTTTCAAAATGAAATCAATCCTCTCAAACCCTGCCACTGCTTTATCTACTAAGTTTATACAGTATTCTAAATCCTTTATCGTCATTTCAACAATCTTCAACTCTAGTAGATTCCATTTCAAGAAACCACTTTCTTTGCTCATCCATAAGAAGCAACTCCTCGTCCATTAAAGTTTTGTCATGAGATTGCAGCAATTCAGTCACACCTTCAGGCTTCACTTCTGATTCTGGCTCTCTTGCTCTTTTCATCACATCTGCAGTTACTCCCTCCATCGAAGTCTTAAACCCCTCTAAGTCATCCATGAGGTTAGAATCAACTTCTTCCAAACCGCTGTGAATGTTGATGTTTTGACCTCTTCCCATGAATCATGAATGTAATTAATGGCATTTAGAATGGTTAATCCTTTCCAGGTTTTCAATTTACTTTGCCAGATTCATCAAAGGAATTACTCTCTATGGCATCTACAGCGTTATGAAATGTATGTCTTAAATAATAAGACTTGAAAGTCAAAGTAACTTTGATCCATTAACTGCAGAATGGATATTGTGTTAGCAGGCATGAAAACAAATAATCTCATGATATCTCTCCATCAAGAGCTTTTGGGTGACCAGGTACATTGTCACTGAGCAGTAATATTTTGAAAGGAATCTTTGTTTCTGAGCAGTTCACAACCGTGGGCTTCAAATATTCAGTAAATCAGGCTATAAACAGACGGCTATCATCCAGGCTTTGTTGTTCCACTTAGAGAGCACAGGCAGAGTAAATTTAGCATAATTCTGAAGGGCCTAGGATTTTCAGAATGGTAAATCAGCACTGGCTCTAACTTAGTCACCAGCTACATTAGCCTCCATCAGGAGAGTCAGCCTGTCCTTTGAAGCTCTGAAGCAAGGCACTGACTTCTCTCTAGCTATGGAAGTACTAGATGGATTATTCTTCCAGTAGAAGGCTGTTTCACCTACACCGAAAATCTGTTGCTTACCGTAGGCACCTTCATTAATTATCTTAGCTAGATCTTCTGGATAACTTGTTGTAGCTTCTACATCAGCACCTGCTGCTTCATCCTGCACTTTAATGTTATGAAGACAGCTTCTTTCCTTAAACCTCATGGATCCTCTGCTAGCTTCAGACTTTTCTTCTGCAGCTCCCTTACCTTCTCACTGCATAGAACTAAAGAGTTAGGGCCTTGCTCTGGATGAGGCTTTGGCTTAAGGGAGTTTTATGGCTGGTCTGATCTTCATTCCAGACCACTACAACTTTCTTCATATCAGCAATAAGTCTGTTTCTCGTCCTTTTCATCCATGTGTTCACTGTAGTGTCAGCTTTATTTCCTTCAAGAACTTCTCCTTGGCATTCACTACTTGTCTAACTAGTGTAAGAGGCCTAGCTTTTGGCCTATCTCGGCTTTTGATATGCCTTCTGCCCTAAGCTTAATCATTTCTAGTTTCTGATTTAAATTGAGAGATGTGCAACTCTTCCTTTCACTTTAACACTTAGAGGCCATTGTAGGGTTATTAATTGGTCTAATTTCAACATTGTTGTGTCTCAGGGAATGGGGGGCCCGAGGAGAGGGAAAGAGATAGGGGAACAGCCAGTTGGTGGAGCAGTCAAAACACACACATTTATCAATTAAGGTCATTGTTTTATATGGGAGCAGTTCATGGCACCCCAAAACAATCACAATAGTTATATCAAAGATCACCATCAGAGATCACCACGCCAAATACAGGAATAATGAAAAAGTTTGAAATAATGTAAGAATTACCAAAACATGACTTAGAGATACAAAGTGAGTAAATGTTGGAAAAGTAGTGCCAATACACCTGCTCAAAGTCAATTTGTAAAAAATGCAGTATCTGTGAAGAGCAATAAAATGAAGCACAATAAGGGATGCTTGGTGGCTCAGACGGTTAAGCATCTGCCTTCAGCTCAGGTCATGATCCCAAAGTTCTGGGATCGAGTCCCGCATCGGGCTCCTTTCTCAGCAGGGAGTCTGCTTCTCCCTCTGCCCCCCACCTTCTCTCGCTCACCCTCTCTCAAATAAATAAATAAAATCTTTTTTAAAAAAATGAAGCGCAATAAAATGAGGCATGTCTGTACATCCCTATGACTTATTTATTTCATAACTGGAAGTTTGTACCTTTTGACTGGTCACCCATTTTGCCTACCTCTCTTCCCAGCCTGTGGCAACCACCGATCTATTCTCTGTATCTTTGAATTTTGTTTTTTTTTTTTTTTTAAGATTTCACAAATAAGTAAGACCACAGGTATTTGTCTTTCTGACTTATTTTACTTAACATAATGCTCTCAAGGTCCATCCACGTAATACTCCATTGTATACATATACCACATTTTCTTTATCCATCTATCCACTGGTGGACACTTTCCATATCTTGGCTATTTTAAATAATGCTGCAATAATTGTGGGGGTGCATATATCTTTTTTAATGTTTCATTTCCTTTAGGTAAATACCCAAAAGTGGAATTGTTGGATCATATGGTACTTCTATTTTTAATTATTGAGGAACCTCCATACTATTTTCCATAGTGGCTCTGTCAATTTACATTCCTATCAGCAGTGCACAAGGGTTCCTCTTTTTCTACATCCTTGCCAACATTCGTTATTTCTTGTCTTTTTCATAGTAGCCATTCTAACAGGCATGAGGTGATAACTCATTGTGGTTTTGATTTGCATTTCCCTGATGACTAATGATACTGATCATCTTTTGTCACCTTCTCATTTTATTGATGGTTTCCTGTGCCATGCAGGAGCTTTTAGTTGATACAGTCCCACATATTTATTTTTGCTTTTGTTGCCTTTGCTTTTGGAGTTAGAACCAAAACATCATTGCCAAAACTGATATCAAACAGCATACCACCTAGGTTTTCTTCCAGGAATTTTATGGCTTCTCAGGTCTTACATTCAAGTCCTTAATCCATTTTGAGTTAATTTTTGTGTATGGTGTAAGATACTAGTTTAGTTTCATTCTTTTGCATGTGGCTGTCCAGTTCTCCCAACACCAGCATGTAGTAAAGAGACTGTCCTTTTCCCACTGTTTATTCTTCGCTCCTGGGTCGAAGATTAATTGACCATGTTTGCATGGGTTTATTTCTAAGCTATTTTGTTCCATTAACCTGTTTTATGCCAATACCACACTGTTTTGATTACTACAGCTTTTGTAGTATAGTTTGAAATTGGGGAGCATGATGCCTCCAATGTTGTTCTTCGTTCTCAAGATTGCTTTGGCTCTTCAATGTATTTTGTTGTTCCACACAAATTTTAGGATTGTTTGGTTTCTATGAAAAATGCCATTAGAATTTTGATATGGATTGCACTATGTTGATTGCTTTGAGGAGTATGGACATTTTAACAATATAAATCCTTCCAATCCATGAACATGGTATATCTTTCCACTGATTTGTGTCTTCTTCAGTTGCTTTCACCAATGTCTTATGGTTTTTAATGTATAGGTCTTTCACCTCCTTGGTTAAATTCATTCCTAGGTATTTTATTCTTTTTGATGTGATTATAAATGGGATTGTTTTCTTAATTTCATGTCCTGATAATTGGTTATTAAAGTATAGAAACGCAATAGATTTGTATATATAGATTTTGTGTCCTACAACTTTACTGAATTCATTTATTAGTTCTAATAGTTTTTTGGTGAAGTCTTTAGGGTTTTCTATATATAATACTGTGTCATCTGAAAATAGTGACAGATTCATACATACGTTTTAAACACTCTTTTGTACATATAAGTTTAACAATTTAAAAAGCTAAAAAAAAAATAGTGGCTTCAAACTCTAGTCAATTTTCATATAAATGTGCACACGTACACAGATACACACACACAGTTTCCTATCCATCCATCCATCCATCCTTCTCTATCATCTATCTTACTTTTATAGCTGTTGCCTCATCTTTATCATAACTGTCATTTCATGAGAGAACCATCTGGACCAAACAAAGTCAGGTTCCTCATTATAAGATTACTTGTAATCATCTACTACTACTTAAAAGAACTGATTTCAGCAACAAGTTTTACAATTATCTATGTGATTAATTATTATCTATCTCTTTTTTTAAATGCAATCCTCATGAATGGCTGTATCTGTTTATCATCAGCATTTGGCACAGTGCCTGGCACATAATATTCTTAATAAGTAACAATAAATGAATGAACAAACACTACTACTACAACCTTAGGTCAGGGACTAATGATTTTTTTTTTTCTTTTGGCTTTCTGAAACAGCCCCTTCACTGGTGTCCTGGCCCTGTCTTATTGTCTTATATCATTCAGATCTACTCTCCATATAGCTATGGCAGGTGGATTTTAGGAGGAAATTTAAACATGCAGCTCTCTTCTCCCAAAACTCCAGGAACTTGTTGTCACTAGAAGTAACCTATGTTTTTTAACTCTACAGACAAAGGCTCCAGGCCAGTCTCACTATGCTCCCTTCCAAACTTCCAACTCCACAGTCAAGGAAAATAAAATGTCTTCATCTCCTTATATAACATCCTATTTTTCTTCTCTAATCCATTTCTTTGATCTGAAATGCTTTGGCTGATTTATTTATCCTTTAAGATTCATCTAAGTATAAACACTACAGGAAGACTTCTTTAACCTACTCAAGCTGGCTTAGATACTCCTCTTCTGTGCTCCAAAGATTATGTCTTCTGTTGCATTTAAAAGATTGCTATGGTATTATGTTTGTATGTATCTCTCAGTAGTTTCTGAGCTTCCTGAATGTGAACTGTATTTTAATTAATTTTTTAATCCCCAGAAAATAGCACAGCATCTGACACATAATAGTTAACTAAATGCCTGATATATGAATACATGGATACATAAACAGCACTTTTCACAATCACTATTAAAAATTTCAAGAACTTATTTTATATTCTTCCCTGTCATATGGCTTACTTACCTGAATTCCCTATAGATATTATTAAAGGCAAGTGATGCTCCTAGCCTCTTGAAAGCATTAGGGTGAAGGGCAAAGCTGTACAGTCGCTTGAAAAGCGATTTGGTGTTTACTGGACTTTTTTCCTGCTGCTGCGGTGTTGTCTGCTTAACGGACCATTTGAGGAATTCGCGAATACACCGACCACAAAAATCTCTTAAAGTACTGTCAACAGGGTCTACAACTCCATCCTAAAACAAAACATAAGATGTCAACTGAATACCCTGGTCTTTTCTGAGTATAACTATAGCATGTTGTGAAAATTAATTTACGGCACTATTCAAGAAAAAATAAGCACAAGTAAAACCAATCAGATTGTTTAGAAACTAAACTCTAATAACAATGTCCTTTTGACATAATGAAAGCATTTTCTTTCAAAAAAACTAAGAAACGGGACACCTAGGTGGCTCGGTCAGTTGAGCGGCTGCCTTCAGCTCGGGTTATGATCCCAGGGTCCTGGGATCAAGCCCCACATCGGGCTCCCTGCTCAGCAAGGAGCCTGCTTCTCCCCTGTCTGCTGCTCCCCCTGCTTGTGCTTGCTCTCTCCCTCTCTCTGCCAAATAAATAAAATCTTTAAAAAACAAAACAAAAAACAAAAAACTAAGAAACTGAAAAATCCATGAAAAAAAGAGACTACTTTAATTATGTAGTAACAAAATTTCTTCCTTTCCCTGAAGAAACCCAATGGCTATATCCTAAAAGTTTCTGTGGTGATTTTACCTCATAACAGTATTTGAAATTGCTTTATTGAACTTAAAGAAAACAAGATCGTTCTGGGTACCAAGAGAACTGTAATGCTATATAAAGAAAAATCAGGGGGGAGAAGCAAGATGGCAGAGGAGGAGGAGACCTAAATTTCGTCTGGACCCAGGAATTCAGCTAGATAGGTATCAAAGCATTCTGAACACCTACAAATTCACCAGGAGATTGAAGAAGAGAATAGCAGCAACTCTGAACAGAAAAATGACCACTTTCTAGAAGGTAGGACGTGCAGAGAAGTGAATCTGAGGCGTTATTCGGGAAGACAGATAGCAGGGGGAGGGAGCCTCCGTCAGCCAATACCAACAAGTGACAGAGCAGCAGAGTACAAAATCGGAACTTAAAGAAGTCAGCTCTGCTGAGGGACATGACTCCAGTGGCTAAGCAGGGGGTGGAACTTTTGCTGGGACAGTGTGGTCTCAGGACCCTCAGGGTCACAGGAAGACCGGGGGTGCCTGAGTGTGGCAGAGCTCCCAGGTATCGGAGCAGGGAAGCCGGCTGCAAAGACGGAGCCAAGGAGTGGGCTCTCAGCTCACGGTTGCCATAAACCATGATCTGCGGCACAGTCCAGCCACTACTCTTCCAGCAGGGACCCAACAAGCGGCAGATCCGGGGAGAATGCCCTTCCTCCCTGGGGAGGAGTGGTGCAGGAGCACACCGCAGGAATCTGCTGGGTTTGGAGACTCCAAACGGGGTCCTGTGCCAGAGATAGAAAAGCTCGGTCACAGGCCGGGTGAGCACGGAGTGCAGCCGGAGACCAGGGAGACAGAAGTGATTGATGCTTTTCTCTGGGGGCTCACTGAAGAGTGGGGCCCCAAGTTCTCGGCTCCTCTAGCACCAGAGATTGGGAGGCTGCCATTTTCACTCTTGTCGTCCAAAGCTGTACAGAAAGCTTTCAGGGAACAAAAGCTCCCGAGAGCAAACCCGAGCAGATTATTTAGTCCACCCCGGGAAGGGCTGGGCAATTCAGCCTCGGGCAAAGACATTTGAGAATCACTGCAACAGGACCCTCCTGCAGCAGATCAGCAAGAACATCCAGCCAAAACCAAGTTTACCAATCAATGAGAACTGCAAAACTCCAGAGCTAGGGGAATATAGCACATAGAATTCATGGCGTTTTTCCCATGATTCTTTAGTCTTCCAAATTAATTTTTTAATTTTATTTATTTTCTATTTTTAAAAATTTTTCTTCTTTCATTTTCATTCAACAACTTATCAATTCCTTCTTAAAAATCTTTTTTAATTTTCCTTTTTACAACCATATTCTATCCCTTCATTGTATTTAACCTTATCTTTTGTGTGTGTGTATATACACACACACACACACACACACACACACACACACACACACACACACACACACACACACACACACATACGTTTCTCTTTCTTTAAAATTTTGGGCTACAGTTTCCTCTCACAGACCAAAATATACCCTAAATCTCTAGTGTATGGCTTTGTTTTAGTCTCCCACCTGATCACATTCTTTTTTTTTTTTAATTTTTCTTCTTTCTTTTTTCAACCAACTTCTTATCAATTCCTTTTTTAAAATCTTTTTTAATTTTCATCTTTACAGTCATATTCCATCACTTCATCGTATTTACCCTTATTTTTGTATATACATAAGTGTTCTATTCTTTAAAGTTTGGGGAGGAAAGTTTATTCTTTCTTACTTCTTTTTTGGGGGGGGAGGCAGTTTATTCTAATAGACCAAAATACACCCAAAATCTAGTGTGTGGCTCTGTTCTATTCACCAGCCTGATCATATTCTTTTTTTTTTTTTTTCCTTTTTTTCCTTTCTTTAACCTCAGTTTCGGGTCTCTTCTGATTTGTTTAGTGCATATTTTTCTGGGGTCATTGTTACTCCTTTTAGTATTTTGTTCTCTCATTCTCTGTTCTTCTCTGGATAAAATGACAAAATGGAAAAACTCACCTCAAAAAAAAAGAACAAGAGGCAGTACTGACCACTAGGGACCTAATCAATACGGACATTAGTAAGATGTTGGAACTAGAGTTCAGAATGACAATTATAAAGATACTAGCTGGGATTGAAAAAGGGCACAGAAGATACTAGAGAATCCCTTTCTGGAGAAATAAAAGAACTAAAATCTAACCAAGTCGAAATCAAAAAGGCTATTAATGAGGTGCAATCAAAAATAGAGGCTCTAACTGCTAGGATAAATGAGGAAGAAGAGAGAATTAGTAATAGAGAAGACCAAATGATGGAGAATAAAGAAGGTGAGAAAAAGAGAGATAAACAAATACTGGATCACGAGGGCAGAATTTGAGAAATAAGTGATACCAGATATGAAACAGTATTAGAATAAGTGGGATTCCAGAAGAAGAAGAAAGAGAGAGGGGGGCAAAAGGTATACTGGAGCAAATGTTAGCAAATGTTCCCTAACGTGGGGAAGGAAAGGGGCCATCAAAATCTAGGAGGCATAGAGAACCCCCCTCAAAATCAATAAAAATAGGTCAACACCCCGACATTTAAGAGTAAAACTTGAAAGTCTCAGAGACAAAGAGAAAATCCCAAAAGCAGCTTGGGACAAAAGCTCTATAACCCACAATGGCAGAAACATTAGATTGGCAGCAGACCTATCCAAAGAGACCTGGCAGGCCAGAAAGGACTGGCATGATATATTCAGAGCACTAAACGAGAAAAATATGCAGCCAAGAATACTATATCCAGCTAGGCTGTCATTGGAAAATGAAGGAGATATAAAACGGTTCCAGGACAAACAAAGAGTAAAGGAATTTGCAAACATGAAACCAGCCCTACAAGAAATACTGAAAGGGGTCCTCTAAGCAAAGAGAAAGCCTAAAAATAACACAGACCAGAAAGGAACAGAGACAATATACAGTAATACTTATCTTATAGGCAATACAATGGCACTAAATTCATATCTTTCAATAGTTACCCTGAATGTAAATGGACTAAATATCCCAATCAAAAGACACTGGGTATCAGATTGGATAAAAAAGCAAGACCCATCGATATGCTGTCTGCAAGAGACTCAATTTAGACTCAAAGACACCTCAAGATTTAAAGTCAGGGGGTGGAAAACCATTTACCATGCTAACGGACACCAAAAGAAAGCTGGGGTAGCAATTCTTCTATCAGACAAATTAAATTTTTAACCAAAGACTATAATAAGAGATGAGAAAGAACACTATATCCTACTTAAAGGGTCTATCCAACAAGAAGATCTAACAGTTTTAAATATCTATGCCCTTAACATGGGAGGAGCCAATTAATAACAAAATCAAAGAAACACATCAACAATAATACAATAATAGTAGGGGACTTTAACACCCCCCCCTCACTGAAATGAACAGATCTAAGCAAAAGATCAACAAGGAAATAAAGGCTTTAAATGACACAATGGACCAATGGACTTCACAGATATATTCAAAACATCTCATCCCAAAGCAACATAATACACATTCTTCTCTAGTGCCAATGGAACATTCTCCAGAATAGATCACATCCTAGGTCACAAATCAGGTCTCAACCGGTACCAAAAGACTGGGATCATTCCCTGCATATTTTCAGACCACAGTGGTTTGAAACTAGAGCTCGATCACAAGAGGAAAGTTGGAAAGAACTCAAATACATGGAGGCTAAAGAGCATCCTACTAAAGAATGAATGGGTCAACCAGGAAATTAAAGAAGAATTTAAAAATTCATGGAAACAAATGAAAATGAAAACACGACTTTCAAATCTTTGGGATGCATCAAAGGCAGTTCTAAGAGGAAAATATATAGCAATACCAGCCTTTCTCAAGAAACAAGAAAGGTCTCAAATACACAACCTAATCCTACATCTAAAGGAGCTGGAGAAAAAACAGCAAATAAAGCCTAAACCAAGCAGAGTCCAAGAAATAATAAATTTCAGAGCAGATATCAATGAAATAGAAACCACAGGAACAGTAGAACAGATCTACAAAACTAGGAGCTGGTTCTTGGAAAGAATTAATAAGACTGATAAACCCCTGGCCAGGCTTATCAAAAAGAAAAGAGAAAGGACCCAAACAAATAAAATCATGAATGAAAGAGGAGAGATCACAACCAACATCAAAGAAATGCAAATAATTATAAAAACATATTATGAGCAACTATATGCCAGCAAATTAGATAATCTGGAAGAACTCGATGCATTCCTAGAGATGTATCAACTACCAAAACTGAACCAGGAAGATATAGAAAACCTGAACAGACCCATAACCAGTAAGGAAATTGAAGCAGTAATCAAAAATCTCCCAACATGGAGCACCTGCATGGCTCAGATGGTAAAGCATCTACCTTCGGCTCAGGTCGTGATCCCAGGGTCCTAGGACTGAGCCCTGCATCTGGCTCCTGGTTCAGCGGGGAGCCTGCTTCTCCCTCTCTCTCTGCCTCTCCCCCTGCTCATGCTCTCTCTCTCTATCTCTGTGTCTCAAATGAATAAATAAAAATCTTAAAAAAAAAAAAAAAACTCTCCCAACAATCAAGAGCCCAGGGCCAGATGGTTTCCCAGGAGAATTCTACCAAACATTTAAAGAAGAATTAATACCTATTCTCCTGAAACTGTTCCAAAAAATAGAAATAGAAGGAAAACTTCTAAATTCATTTTATGACACCAGTATTACCTTGATCCCCAAACCAAAGACCCCATCAAAAAGGAGAATTACAGACCAATATCCTTGATGAACATGGATGCAAAAATTCTCACCAAAATACTAGCCAACAGAATCCAACAGTACATTAAAAGGATTATTCACCATGTCCAAGTGGGATTTATCCCTGGGCTGCAAGGTTGGTTCAACATCCGCAAATCAATACAATACATTAATAAAAGAAAGAACAAGAACCATATGATCCTCTCAATAGATGCAGAAAAAGCATTTGACAAAGTATAGCATCCTTTCTTGATTAAAATTCTTCAGAGGGTTTTGATAGATAGAGGGTACATACCTCAATATCATAAAAGCCAGCTATGAAAAACCCACAGCAAATGTCATTCTCAATGGGGAAAACTGAGAGCTTTTCCCCTAAGGTCAGGAACACAGCAGGGATGTCCACTCTCATCACTGCTATTCAACATAGTATTAGAAGTCCTAGCCTCAGGAATCAGACAACAAAAAGAAATAAAAGGCATCCGAATTGGCAAAGAAGAAGTGAAACTCTCACTCTTTGCATATGATATGATACTTTATGTGGAAAACCCAAAGGCTCCAACCCAAAATTGCTAGAACTCATACAGGAATTCAGTAAAGTGGCAGGATATAAAATCAATGCACAGAAATCAGTTGCATTTGTATACACCAAGAACTAGACAGAAGAAAGAGAAATTAAGGAGTCGATCCCATTTACAATTGCACCCAAAACCCTAAGATACCTAGGAATAAATCTAACCAAAGAGGCAAAAATCTGTACTCAGAAAACTATAGAATACTCATGAAAGAAATTGAGGAAGATTAATGGACAAACGTTCCATGCTCATGGATTGGAAGAACAAATATTGTGAAAATGTCTATGCTACCTAGAACAATCTACACATTCAATGCAATCCCTATCAAAATATCATAGATATTTTTCACAGAGCTGGAACAAATAATCCTAAAATTTGTATGGAACCAGAAAAGACCCCGAGTAGCCAGAGGAATGTTGAAAAAGAAAAGCAAAGCTGGCGGCATCACAATTCCGGACTTCCAGCTCTATTACAAAGCTGTCATCATCAAGACAGTATGGTACTGGCACAAAAACAGACACATAGATCAATGGAACAGAATAGAGAGCCCAGAAATGGACCCTCAACTGAATGGTCAACTAATTTTCAACAAAGTAGGAAAGAATGTCCAATGAAAAAAAGACAGTCTCTTCAACACATGCTGTTGGGAAAATTGGACAGCCATGTTCAGAAGAATGAAACTGGACCACTTCCTTACACCACACACAAAAATAGACTCAAAATGGTTGAAAGACCTAAATGTGAGACAGGAGTCCATCAAAATCCTAAAGGAGAACACAGGCAGCAACCTCTTCGACCTCAGCGGCAGCAACTTCTTCCTAGAAACATCACCAAAGGCAAGGGAAGCAAGGAACTATTGGGACTTCATCAAGATAAAAAGCTTTTGCACAGCAAAGGAAACAATCAACAAAACCAAAAGACAACCTACGGAATGGGAGAAGATTTTTTTTTTTTTTAATTTTTTTGTTATGTTAATCACCATACATTACATCATTAGTTTTTGATGTAGTGTTCCATGATTCATTGTTTGTGCATAACATCCAGTGCTCCACGCAGAAAGTGCCCTCTTTAATACCCATCACCAGGCTAACCCATCCCCCCACCCTCCTCCCCTCTAGAACCCTCGGTTTGTTTTTCAGAGTCCATCGTCTCTCATGGTTTGTCTCCCCCTCCAACTTACTCCCCTTCATTCTTCCCCTCCTGCTATCTTGGGAGAAGGTATTTTTAAATGACATATCAGATAAAGGGCTAGTATCCAAAAATCTATAAAGAACTTACCAAACTCAACACTCAGAGAACAAATAATCCAATCAAGAAATGGGCAGAAGACATGAACATTTTTCCAAAGAAGATATCCAAATGGCCATAGACACATGAAAAAGTGTTCAACATCACTCAGCATTGGGTAAATACAAATCAGAAAACCTCAATGAGATACCATCTCACACCAGTCAGAATGGCTAAAATTAACAAGTCAGGAAACGACAGATGTTGGCGAGGATGCAGAGAAAGGTGAACCCTCCTACACTGTTGGTAGGAATGCAAGCTGGTACAGCCACTCTTGAAAACAGTATGGACGTTCCTCCAGATGTTGAAAATAGAACTACCCTACGACCCAGCAACTGCATGACTGGGTATTTCCCAAAGATACAAATGTAGTGATCTGAAGGGCACTTGTACCCCAATGTTTGTAGCAGTAATGTCCATGATAGCCAAAGTATGGAAAGAGCCAAGATGTCCATCAACAGATGAATGGATAAAGATGATGTGGTGTCACACACACACACAATGGAATATTATGCAGCCATCCAAAAAAATGAAATCTTGCCATTTGCAACAATGTGGATGGAACTAGAGGGTATTATGCTAAGTGAAATAAGTCAATCAGAGAAAGACAAGTATCATATGATCTCACTGATATGAGGAATTTGAGAAACAAGATAGAGGACCACAGGGGAAGGGAGGGAAAAATGAAACAAGACGAAACCAGAGAGTGAGACAAACCATAAGAGACTCTTAATCTCAGGAAACAAACTGAGGGTTGCTGGAGTGGAGGGCGGTGGGAGTTATGGGGTGGCTGGGTGATGGACACTGGGGAGGGTATGTGCTATGGTGAGCGCTGTGAATTGTGTAAGACCCATGAATCACAGACCGGTACCCCGAAACAAATATTATATGTTAATAAAAAAAAAGAAATACAGAAACAAAAAAAAAGAAAAATCATATGGAAATGTGGTTCTGAAAATATAATTTTCCATAAAAGCAGTCTCCTAGAGGCGCCATCTTTAAATACCTGAAAAGAAAAGCAAATAAGGAAATTTGAATGTTTTTGTTTCCTGCTAGACCTAATTCCCTCTTAGATCTGTGTAGGAAAGGTTTAACTTGAAAAACTATACTGAACACTGAAATAAGGGAGTTCTTGTACCTAACATCCCAGTTATTTGCTACATATAAAATCTTTGATTACAGTGCTAATTAGAATTCAAGAAGCAATTAACTGTGGAAATGTGAAGAGGTGATACTTACTGCTTCTCAGAGCAGTGTTAAATAAAGCATGTGCTGACATTAGGGAATTACCAATTCTTCCTGGGAAACCTATAGACATGCTTTCACTCAAGCGCTATCCCAACTTCACATTTCCTCCTTTACCTTTCCTTTCCTCAGCTATCTCACTTTACATTATCATGATCTTATCTGATTTCTTTGTGAAACCCTTACTTAAGCCCCTTCAAGGATCAAGAGGGCAAGAGAAACAGCTTAGACAGAAACTTCAGAATAGAAACATTAGAATAAATTCATCTGAATGCAAATATGCCATAAGTTAAATTTAATTAAATATATTTATTATAGGCCAGACTCACTGATAGACACTGCAGGGAATTAAACCACAGATACCATGTCACCATCCTAATTTAAAATGTTCAGTAACTCCCACTGTCCACAACATGGCATCCAACTAGGGTAACTCTGAGAATGAAAAGAGACACATACACAGCCAGTATAATCAGAACTGTCTTGGGCAAACTGGAGCATGTGGTTGCCCTACATGCTGCTCTGCCTGGCATGTCTTCCCAGCCTGCCTCGCAATATGCTCCCATGCAAGCAAAACAAAACAGCCGAAATCCTCACAAACACACCAAGCACTTACTGCCTTTGTTGCCTCTGTCCAGATGCCCAATGTCAAATCCCCTATTTCCTCTGGCTCCTCTCAAAGTTAACAGAAAGTGACACACACATTCAAATTGGAATCAGTTTACAAAAACATGGAATTAAAAGACGTCTGTTTGGACAAACTTGCTATCCACTTAACTGGAGCTTCTGATTCCAAAGTCAATATATGACAAAACCAAATCATAGGATGAAAAAACAGGGAAAATCAAATATGATGACATTTAAAGGAATCCAATGTAAACTCATTTGCAAAAACTCAGAAAATTATAATAAAATCAGTGTCAAAAGACACTAAGGCTTTAGCTGACCTCCCTGTTTCTGCCTTCAATGAACTAGTGATCAAATCTTAATGATTCTACCTCTATAGTCTCAGGATAGTTCTACAGAAATGGATACTCTTTCTAGGGCTCTTTAGTTGTCGAATCTGAATGCAGGAGAAAACTGGGTAAGCTCAAAAAATTCCTTTTACTCTTAATTATTGTACTATAGATTTTTTTTTTTTAAAGAGGGTACTGCAACTGATGAAAAGTCTCAGCACATTCTCATTCATTCCTTCTACTCTACACACACAGACACAGAGCCTTAATATAATGAAGTTTGTCAATTTATAACCACTCTCCCAAAAGAGGACAAAATAACAACAACAAAATGTGCAGGGGCACCTGGGTGGCTCAGTCGGTTGAGCATCTAACTCTTAGTTTTGGCTCAGGTCATGATCTCGTGGGTCGTGGGATCGCACATCATGTCAGGCTCTGCACTCGGCACGGAGTCTGCTTGAGGATTCTCTCCCTTTGTCCCTTTCCCCACTTGGGTGTGCTCTCTCTCTCTCAAATAAGTAAATCTTAAAAAAATGTGCACACTGCTTGCAGAGATATTTAAAAGTAACACTTCAGTAAATAACTATGGTATCCTGTCGGTTAAAATGTCATTTCACAAATTCTCTAAAATAAAAAAGACAGTAGGACCTGGCTACGTGCTACATTTTGATATCTTTACAGGTAATTTTTCTTAAAGTTCTAAACATAGATCAAATATAACTAGTCAATGCAAATAACAGGAAAAGAATCAACTATTACTTACCAATATCGTTTCTAGTAAGGCGACAGTATCCTGACTTTCAAATTTCTTATTGTTTGTGAACCAGTGAATCAGTTGCATAACTAGGGGCTCATATAGTTGCCTTGTCACCTGAAGAACAATACCATTAGAGTTTGTTTTCTTTATGGTAACGTAATTTAATATTGGAAAGAGTTCTATCTAAATGACAGGAAAAATTAAGTAATAATACAATGGTTTTATCAGTTTCCTTTTCTAGTTAAAATTCAATGATGAACATGTTCTTTCTAGCTCTTCTTTGCTATTTCCTGAGTCCAGGAGAGAAAAATATGCATACTAAAACTTATTGTTCTTCTAATATGGAGGCAGATATTGTTGGTTTCTTAAAAATATTTATCTTCATTAATTTGATCCTAAACATGCATATAAGGTATTCTGGATCAGAGACATTATCATTATTCAACTAAAAAGCAAATGGTGACCAGGGTGCCTGGGTGGCTCAGTCAGTTAAGCATCTGACCCTTGATATCAGCTCAGGTCATGATCTCAGGGTCATGAGACTGAGCCCCAATGCCTAGCATGGAGCCTGCTTAAGATTCTCTCTCTCCCTCTCCTTCGGCCCCATCCCCCCCCACCCTGTTCTCCCTCTCCCTGTCTCTCAAAAAAAAAAAAAAAAAGGCAAATAATGATCATGTGGTTCCCTACAGCGTGATTCACACCCTTGTGGTGACAAAATAAAAGTCAGATCAACACCCTATGTATACAAACTTTAAAGCCCGTATCACAGAAAAAGAGATAGAGGACGAAGAATCAACTCTCTCATCCTGCCAAAAAGAAGTAAAATCTTTACTACTTGGAGCTTGGGATGGAAAAGATCTTGGGTTCTCACTCCAACCTTCTAGAATGTAAATAAAGCTTCTCCAGGAGCAGAGAGCCTTGTGGGTCTCTGGCTTTTACAATCCCAGATGTCTGCCAGGCCTGGACTCCTCCCCTGTGAAAGATAATACCCAGGGAGACAGTACTCATCTTCTGGAACCTTGGGAGCTTAACCAAGTGACCTAGTCTGGTGTGACCATGTGATCTCTTGGGTAGTTAAAAGAGGTCTTATTATCCTTTTGGATCATAGCAATTACCTACACAAATGATTACACATCTAATCCTCATTATATATGAAAAGTAAAATGTTTATGGCAGAAATGAAGGCAAACTTTGTATCTTAAACACTTCTGTGTCTCAGAAGGCTAAGGTTCCTATAGAAATACCAAGAAATCCAGGGGAGTTTTATCTCCCCACTGACACTGAACTCAAGAATGAAGCACTTTGGTATGTATATCATGTCAAAACCATATAAAATGTCTTGGGACTCAGACTAAACAACACAGTCCTCTTGCCCTTGGATATTTTTCCCCAAAAGAGTATCTTTCTAACCTTAGGATTAATCAAAGTAAAAGTTCTTACCTTTCAGTGTGGAAGTTTAACTTGGTCTTAAAGCATCACTTTTTTTTTTTCCCAAAAGAACTACACTCTCTCATCCATAGTAAGTAAATTATATACATATAATACACATGCATACACACAAACGTATATATATACATATACACACCTTATAGAAATTACAGAAAATGTAGAAAACTATCCTCTACAATCCTATATCCCAAAGATAATGACTGTGAACATTCAAAATCACTGTAATTTTCAATATTTTATTTACACACATTTAAATATACATATATGCACATGTAAAAATATACATTTTTGTAACCACTTTTCCTCTTAATTTTGAGTAGTTTCATATAAATACATAAGCTGTATCAATATTTTATTAGCTGCCTCGTATCTCATATATAGATATACCATGATCCAGTTGCCCAAATCCTATTATTAGAAATGCAGATATTTTTAACTATTAGGAAGAAATCACGGAAAAGTCACATACACTGTTCTGAGCACATCTCTAGTAATCAAAGTATTGGACCAGGGCTGCAGGTCACCCAGCCTTTTGCTCTGCCCACCTATAGCCTGTGTCTATTCACAATCCCACCAGCCACAACTCTCAAGGTCCTTTCCCTACATGCTTGGCAACACTAAACACTGTCAATTTTTAAAATATTTGATAATAGGGGTGCCTGTGTCTCAGCCGGTTAAGCATCTGCCTTCGGCTCAGGTCATGATCCTACGGTCTTAGGATCAAGCTCCACCCTGGGCTCTGTGTTCAGGGCCGGGGTGGGGGGGGCTGCTTCTCCCTCTCCCTCTGCTGCTCCCCGTGCCTTTGCCCTCGCTCTCTCTGTCAAATGAATAAATTCTTTAAAAAAATAATAAAATAAAATATTTGACAATAGATGTAAACAATATCATTTTAATTTGAATTTCCTTGTTTACTAAAAAGATGAAATATTTCAAAGTATCTTTCATTGGCCATATATCTCTTCATTTATAAACTATTTGTGTTCTTTATCCACTTGCCCATTTAAGGCTCTTTTATCCTCAGTGGAGTATTGCAAAAAAGTTTCCCTACATTATGTACGTATAAAAATTGTGATTTTTGTGCCATTCAGTATTTTTAAGTATTTATAAAGTCAAAACTGTCAAGATGTTAACATTTTTCTTCCATATATCTGCTTCTGTATTTTGTAGGAAAATCTCCCTTTCTATGCAGACTTTAGGGAAAGACATGGAAGGATGCCTATAATGTAATGATAACAAAGTCCATCCAAGTAGCAGAAATCACATCTTATACATAAAAGTTTCTGAATATGCACGTTTGTAAAAACACGTTTTTACAAAGATCTGGGCATATATTCACCAACCTTTCAGCAGAGGAGAAAGTGGCTTTTCCAGGGGAATAAGAGTGGGAAGGGGGTGATGAGATGGAGATTCACTTTTAGCTTCATGTGTTTCTATATTAACGTATTTTATCAATGAAAAAGACCATTCTGATCCAAAGATACATACCGACATGTTATAACTCATTACATTTTTCTGTAATATAGTTTGTTTTCCTTCTCTTAATTTGAAATTAATTTTTCATGTCAACGGGGCCTAATATGACTTACTAAATGATCCATTTCTAACTTAGAAAGCCTCTTCTACCATATATACAATTTTTATGTATACACATGGGTCCACTTGACAGCTATAAGATCCTCCCACCAATCTATCTGTGCCTAGTTCAATGCTATTATAATTAACATGGCTTCATTTTAACATCTGCTAAGGCAAGACTTCCTTTAGTACTCTACCTGTTCAAAATTTTTCTTGGTTAAGCTCAAGCAATTATTCTTTCAGATTACTTTTTGGGTTAAAATGAAATTAATTCTGGGCTTTCTGCTGGAATGATACCAAACTTACTGATTACGGAAGAGCTGGCATTTTTTCAATATTAATTCTTCTTTTTTTTTAAAAAAAGATTCCATTCATTTATTTGAGAGAGAGAGAGAGGGAGCACAAGCAAGGGGAGGGGCAGAGGGAGAGGGAGAAGCAGGCTCCCTGCTCAGGATGCAGGGCTCGATCCCAGGACCCTGAGATCATGACCTGAGCCGAAGGCAGATGCTCGACTAACAGCCACCCAGGTGCCCCACAATATTGATTCTTCTATCTCAAGTACAGAGCATGCTCATTTTATATTCATAAAATATACATCGCCTGGCATATTGAAATTTATTTATAGACATTTTATATATATATATATATATTTGATGCTGCTATGAATGAGATGCTGTAGACATATTTACATATTTTCCAAGTGGTCAATACTAATATTAAAGATATATAAGAATGCTGGGATGCCTGGGTGGCTCAGTCGGTTGAGTGTCTGACTTTTGATGCAGGCGCAGGTCTTGATCTCAGTGTTATGACATCAAGCCCAGTGTCAGGCTCCATGCTGAGGGTGGAGCCTGCTTAAGATTCTCTCTCTCTCTCTGCCCCTCCCCCCAATTCTCTCTCTAAAAGAAAAAATATATATATATATATTTATGAGAATACTCATATATGAGAATTTTGTTTTGTAATTCATCAGCTTCTTCCTTTACTAACTCCTCGAGTTTAGCAGTTGGTATTTTTGGGCTTTCCAGGTTTAATAAAAAAAACTATATTCAAAATAATAATCTCTTCTCCTTTCTTTCTACTGTCCTTGTCCTCAGGGAACTCATCCTGGTGAGAGGCGCAAATACTAACACTTCAAATAAATAATTAAATGCACGTGAAGTAATACTAAACTACCACTCCATACTACAGGAACCGCTCTGGTTAGGTGCTGGAGGTGCCCCTCAACAGGCCAACTCACTTCTCACCTTGGGCTTCTGTCCTGGCCCAAGCACAAGGCAGCATTAGTGCTTCATGCCTGGGGATGATTTGGCTCTAGCATTCAGGAAGACATTCTTTATCGTATTAAAGATAACATTAAACTATCCTAGTTTAGCAGGACAAATACCTTTTAGGCTTCTATGGTGACAATCACTGCTTCTGAAATCTGATTCTGTGGTAAATTTCCAGTTTTAAACAAAAATCCTATTTATTCACAGCACATCTTAATACTTTGCTGGATTGTATTCATTTATATATGGTGAAGAATGTTCCATCTATATTTTCAAATGAGTTTTTCTTTTTTTTTTTTTTTTTTAAGAAAGAGAGAGCACGCACAAGCAGGGGCGGCAGGCAGAGGGAGAAGCAGCCTCCCTGTGGAGCAAGAAGCCCAATGTGGGGCTCCATCCCAGGACCCTGGGATCATGACCTGAGCTGAAGGCAGATGCTTAATCAACTGAGCCACCCAGGCGCCCCTCAAGTGAGTTTTTCATTTACTTTCCTTTTTTATGTGTGCACCCTAGTATCAGAAATATACTAGCTTCATCAACTGAACTGAGAATTCTAGTTTCTTCTGCTTCATTGCAGCAATGGAGAATTTACAACAAATTCATCAGGAAGAGGCCATTTGTCAACATTTGCAATCTTGTACATGGTTACTTATCTCTCCTTCACTCCTTGAGACTGTAAGTCCCTATATGAGGGGAGACTGCCAACTCAGCTTTAGATGCCTATCCTATCAGTAACTGTTCAGTGATTCATTCGCAAATTGTGGCACATTAAAAATCACCAGGAGAGCTTTTAAAAGTCCCAATCCCTAAAGTCAAATCCCTGAGGAATTACATCAGTCAGAAGGGGCAGCAGCCAAGCAGCATCTATTTTAAGATCCCAGGGTACTCCAACCTGCAAGGATCACTGAACTAGACCCAACTTTGCAACTGTGTCAGATTCAAAATCATTCACTTACCTGATCTACATCACATGCAAGTTGAAGTAGCACAGGAAAAGTTCGCTTGTAGAGCTGGTACATGGGTGGGAAACCTTGATCACCTTCAGGCATTTGAGTGGCTTTTCCCAACATAAACATAATCATGCTGTGTAAAAGCTCACAAGCCGCAACCTAAAATAAGCCAGGAGTTCAAGAGAGTTTAAGTTTCCAGGTTTACAAGGGAAGAGTATTTTGAAATGTTAACTCTGTTTAGCCCTTTAAAAAGAAAACTTTTACAGCAGATATAAAATATATAAATTTACACAAATATACTTAACTGGAAGTAGCACTTCTTGTGTAAAATTAACGCTCTGGGCACATTACTTCACCATCACTTTTAGTAAATATACTTTTAAAGTACTTTGGAAATATACACATGAATTTCATAAAAACTTGAGATTATCTGTTTTAATCTCCCAGGTTAAGGAGATAACAGTGCACAGATTGGAAATCACTTTTAAATGCCCTTTGTACTGTATTTTCTATTATGAAGTCTTTTGGTATATTAACGTTTTGCCAGGTTATTATCTATTAGGTATTTCCTTTTTATCAGTGACAACTACTTCTGATAACTGAATCATTTTCTAATTACCACATTATGGAAAATACAAAATTAACGATATTGGAATTGCTGAAATATATTATCTATTTTCTAACAAATTCAGGTCTTAAAAAGCAGAGATTCTAAATCATGTGTAATGAAAAATAAAAGTACTTTAGTTTGTCTGTCACTAGCTGAAAGAGCTAATTCTGTGACCCGAGGTAAGAACACATCCAGATAAATGACAGGTTTCATTTCTATAAATGGTACTGCAAAACTGAGTCTTTTTTCTCTGTCCCATGTCACACATTTCTTCATCATTTCATCTGAGGATGCAACTGTTAAAAAAAATCAGGAAGAGCATGTTTTCATTCAAAATCTTTCCAATAGCAATTGCTCTACAATTCATTAGTGAAAGCAGAGTGTGTTAAGTATGTTATTCATCTTTCCTTTTCTATTTTGTTTTACTTCAGACATGTAATTACAACATTAGAAATCACTGACAAACTATTTCTAACTTCGATTTAAGGTAAAATTATTTTTTGGGGTGCTTGGGTGGCTCAGTCATTAAGTGTCTGCCTTTGGCTTGGGTCATGGTCCCAGGGTCCTGGGATCAAGGCCCGCATCAGGCTCCCTGCTCAGCGGGAAGCCTGCTTCTCCCTCTCCCACTCCCCCTGCTTGTGTTCCCTCTCTCACTGTCTCTCTCTCTGTCAAATAAATAAATAAAATCTTTAAAAAAAAAAAGTAAAATTATTTTTAAACAAATTTAACAGTCTAGAATGTTTAATTTCCATTTTCAGTAAGAATTATTTCAGGTGTTATATGGAAAAATGATAAATGAACAATATTTTTATTAAAAATCTCCCCTTTGTAAAACTTATTTTCTCAGTATAGGTTCTAACTTCCTAAATAACCAAAAGTCACTAGTATACTTAATATGAAATTTCAAAACTAAAAATACAGATGAATTTTTACTAATCTAAAATGTTGATTCCAATCAAAAACACTCTAAAAATATCCAAATACTAAGAATATCGGATTTTTTTCTATGTAATGTTAATCACCATCCATTACATCATTAGTTTTTGATGTAGTGTAAGAATATCGGATTTAAAAAAGATTAACTTTGAATTCCTGACACAATGTTTAATATTTTTAAAAAAATGTCAAACTAGATTCTGTTTCAAAATGGAAAACGTACTTAACAAATCAGGCTAGAACATTTTCCCAACTAGTAGTGAATTATCCAGATTGCATGGGTATAGTCAAAGCATTTCACTAGACAAAATACTGTTCTTTGTAATCTTATTTGAAAATATATAAATCACATATAGGAGCAAATACCAGAATATACCATGATCTTTACACATCCAAATTAAAGTACAAATACATCTACAGAGGTAAATTTATTTTAAAGCAAAGTTTACCTGTTAGGAGATTTTTGTTTATTTGTCCTCCTAGAAAGCCAAGCATTTGTACTACTCTAATCCTTATTTCTTCTAAGGACAGTGCTTCATTCTGCAAATGTGAACAACGATATACATGTGATGATAACAGAGTTAAAAATTAAGAGAATTATGAGAGGAAAAAAGCAAACTATTTTACGACCCTCTCTGTTATTAATGTCTCTCAACGGCTCATTATAGCTACATAGTACTGCTGTTAATATTATTGCAAATTCATGGAAAGAATTCACATGTTTTCCAGTTTTGCAGTCAGATATCCATTTCCAAGGCCAGCAGTTCCAAAGTTTTGGCAGGACCCTTTATACCCTTAAAAAATACTGAGGATCCCCAAAGAACTTTTGTTTAAAGTGGGTCATATTTATTAATATTTATCATACTAGAGGTTAAAACCTTGACATTATTATTTTATTTAAAAATATTAAACCCGTTACATGTTAACAAATGACATATTTTTAGGAAAAGTAACTATTTTCCAAATAAAATTTAAAAACCTCAGGAAAGTGACACTGTTTCACATTTGTGCATCTCTTTGTCTGGCTCACTAGAAAACAACTATGGTGATACGTTGTTTGGGCCACACTTGGAAGAGGGGATAGTATTTTAATAGTCTTTTTAGATAACTGTGGTTATTCTTTGATACTACTCTAAAACTGAACAAGTGGTAAGATCTGTTACATTAAAATCCATTGGTCTATCTTGCACTTTGAGTGGATTTTTTTTACCCATGCATGATTTGGTAGCATAATGTACTGGTCATCGCAAAATATTGGTTTACTCGGTTATGCAGATCTTCCAAATGTTGACACATTTCATTACATATGCAAAAAAAAATCACATTTGTTAATATCACCAATGTCTTCAGAAAAATCTTTAAGTACTGAGAAGCTGTCAAGCTCATGGTGGTGGTTTCAAGTTTTCCAAAATTTAATTTTTGTTTAAAAAGCTTGAATTTTATCATTGGCAACAAATAATCTCAAATGTTTTCTTTGAAGTGACAGGCTCACTCTATTTATTTTAGATAAAATCTCTGCCAAATACTGAATAGCTAGTTTGTCTTGTCAGTTTTCTTTCAAGTAAAAGTGGTGTTCATGAAATAAGTCGCTACTTGAGCTCACAGCTCAAAGCATCACAAAAGTGCTTTTCCTGAAGACAACTGTCACACTGCACTATGCGGCAGACTGTTTTATGCATACTTCCTGTTTCATCACACAGAACATTAAAAAGACATGTGTTCAAGGGTCAAGATTTAATAAAGTGCTAAGGAACCAACAGTGTTACCCATCATTACACCACAGTACAAATGTCACTGAGTAAAAATAGTTTTGGCCTTGTACCTGGAACCCACAAGAGGGTCCTCACTTCAAGAACCACTCTCCTAGAAAATAAGGGATTATGTATCTGTAAAGAAATTTTATGTGCAAAACTTGAGATATTCTCAAGTAATTTTATCTTGCCTTATTTATATGTGATAAAATAATTTAAATATTTTAGACAGCCATTTCCAGTTGTATGCAGTCTCTCAATCAAAAGCTGTCAAAGATAAGGAGGTAGAAAGAATTTATCTTAGAGCTTGCATTATCAGTTCTAAACATTAAAAGTTTTTCAAATTTTAATTTTCACTTCATACCTAAAATACATATTTTCTCTATACTGTTTTCTCTCTTTATTTTTTTTCCTATTACATTATATGCCACATCTCAAAAACCTGATCTTAAGAAATCAGCACCAAAAAACATAAAAACTGCCATGAATTAAATTTGATAAAATGATATATTTTAAGATATAGTATGTAAATGATTCACTCTTCCATACCCATAATATCAATATTGATTGCTTATTGAATATGAAACATTACTTTTTATTATCCACTAAATACATCTGAAGGTGAAGAAAACAGGAAAACAAGATCAAGACAATAAACCAAAGAGTTAATATTTCTTACATTCTTATGGCTAAAAACATATTGAAATTATTTCTATACTGCAATTTATATATAAGAATTAATATTTTAAATGAAGATTTTTACTTTTCATAAGCATTAGAATCTAATCTCTGCATTGTTTAACATAAAGAAAATATAAGGTATTTCTTACTGATGAAATGCTCTTTGTCTTTTTCAGATGCTTTAATAAAACTTTATTAAATCCTTTCTGGGCAGCTCGAGAAAGTGCTGATACTTCCCCATTGTTCTTGGTCTCATCTATCAATAGTAAACAAAAATCAATTTTAAATAGCATTCACTCAGTTTTTTGATGAATACTAGGGAACACACAATATTGCCAAATAGAAGCATTAAAATTCTACTTTTAATTATGGTTATTGTTTCTACAACAAAAAGAAATTATAGTGGTTGTCCTGGTTTAAATACCATTGTCTACTAAAAGGAACATGGTTCCTTGGACAAGTGGCTAACTCCAGAGACTGGGCAGACCTGTATTTGTAAGAGGAGCCTGAATCACTTTGTGGTTCCAGAAGTAAGGAACTGCTTGAAGAAATGCAGCCAGCCCCCATTCTTTATATGAACGCCAAATCTGGACCAATCTGAGCTTCAAAATTAATAATCATAAAAGATTAGAGTCATTGGAAAAGTAAGAATCCACAAGTCCCTACTAAAAAATGGGTGAGAAAAGAAAGTTACTGCTTATAGTAAAATGCCAACTAGTATACAGGAATGATAGAGTTGGAAAATTACTATTTTGCAACCGTCACAGCATTAATGAATATTAGGAATAATCATCAAGGGATACTAAAACTATTATGGTGAAAACTCAATGAGAAGTAATGAGCTGTAAAATATCTCCTTACACATTTTTTTTGAAATGATCATAAATTTAGAGAAAATTTTAAAGTATGGTACAAAACTTCTTTCCTGAACCACTTAAGAGTAAATTACCAACCTGATGCCCCACCACCCCTGAATACTTCAGTCCTGCAAGGACATTCTCCTTTGTGACAGCCACATCAACTATCCAAATCTGGATACTTGTCTTGAGACATGACCCACAATTAATCCTCAGCTCCATTCATGTTCCAGCATCGATCCTAATAACGTCTTTAGTTCAGAACCATGTCATATTTAGTTGTCCTGTCTTTTTAGTATCCTTTAAACTGAAATAGTTCTTCTGTCTTCCTTTGAATTTCATGATTTGAACACTTAAAAAATTATATGCCAGGAATTTTGTATACTGTCCCTCTATTTGATTTGTCTAATGTTTTCTCATGATTAGATTCAGGTTATAGAAGCCAGTTTAACATTTTACTAGTTCCTTTATTACTGAGTTAAATAAAATCTTTGACAGTACACTTTATACCAATGTAGAGTTAAAATTTTAAAAGCTATAAAATTATTTTTCACTAGTTCTGGAGATGTGTGTGTGTATATATATATATATATATAACATTCCATCTTAAATCAACAAAATACTCATTCTTCTCAGTGCACATGGAACTTTCTCCAGAATAGATCACATACTGGATCACAAATCAGGTCTAGACCGATACCAAGACTGAGATTATTCCCTGCAATTTTCAGACCACAATGCTTTCAAACTTGAACTCAATTTAATCACAAGAAGAAATTTAGAAGGAACTCAAACACTTGAAGGCTAAAGAGCATTCTGCTAAAGAATGAATGGGTCAACCAGGAAATTAAAGAGGAACTTAAACAATTCATGTGAACTAATGAGAATGAAAATACATTGGTTCAAAAACCTATGGGATACCACAAAGGCAGTCCTAAGACAGCAGTACACAGCAATCCAAGCCTCTCTCAAAAAATACAAATTAAAAAAAAAATAAAATTTCAAATTAAAAAAAGGTCTATTTTGTCCGATAGAAGTACTACTACCCTGGCTTTTTTTTTCATTTCCAGTTGCATAGATCTTTCCATCCCTTCACTTTCAGTCTGTATGTGTCTTTTTGTCTTTTGGTCTGACATGAGTCATTATAGGCAGCATATTGATGTGTCTTGTTTAGTTTTAGTTTTTTAATCCATTTACCGTCTGTCTTTTGATTGAAGCATTAGTCCATTACATTTAAAGTAATTATTGATAGGTATGTACTTATCTGTGAACATTTTGTTCACTGTTCTCTGATTGTGTTATAGTTCTCATTCCTTTCCTCTTGTTCTCTTCCCTTGTGATATGGTGACTTTCACTGCTGTATTTGGGTTTCTTTCTCTTTATTATTTGTGTATCTACTACAGGTTTTTGAGTTGTGGTTACCATGAGGTTTATAACACCCCATGTATATAGCAGTCTATTTTAAACTGATGGTCACTAGGGGTACCTAGGAGGCTCAGTTGGTTAAGTGTCTGTCTTCAGCTCAGGCCATGATCTCAGGGTCCTGGGATTGAGCCCCACGTCAGGCTCCCAGCTCAGTGGGCAGTCTGCTTCTACCTCTCCCTCTGCCTCCCTCCGCCCCCCTCCACAATGCTCTGTCTCGCTCTCTCAAATAAAATCTTTAAAAAAAAAATTGATGGTCATTTATGATTGAACATATTCTAAAAGTAGCACATTTTTACTCCCCCAATGTTGTTTTTTACTCAATATTTTACATCTCTTTATTTTGCATACCTCAACTAATTATCATAGGTATAACTGATTTTACTACTTTTGTTTTCTAACCTTCATATTAGCTTTACAAGTGATTAATCCACTATCTTCACTATGTATTTTCTTTTACTAGTGAGATACGTATTTTTATATATTTCTTGTTACTAATTAATGCCCTTGCTTTTCAACTTAAAGAAGTCCCTTTTACATTTCTTGTAAGGCCTGGTTTATGGTGATAAACTCCTTTAGTTTTTGTCTGGGAAACCTCTCTCTCCTTTAATTCTGAATGATAACCTCACTGGGAAGAGTATTCTTTTTTTCTTTTAAAGATTTTACTTATTTATTTGACAGACAGATAGAGAGAGAGCACAAGTAGGCAGAGTGGCAGGCAGAGGGAGTGGGAGAAGCAGGTTCTTCGATGAGCAGGGAGCCTGATCCGGGGCTCAATCCCAGGACCCTGGGATCATGACCCGAGCTGAAGGCAGCCACTTAACTGACTGAGCCACCCAGGTGCCCCTGGGAAGAGTATTCTTGATTGTAGGGTTTTTTTTTTTTCATCACTTTAAATATATCATGCCACTCTCTTTTGGCCTGCAAAGTTTCAGCTGAAAAATCAGCTCATAGACTTATGGGGTTCTCCTTCTATATAATTAGTTGCTTTTCTCTTGCTGCTTTTAAGATTTTATTGTTATTTTTTTGCCATTTTAATTATATGGCTTGCTATGGACCTCTCTGGGTTCATCTTGTTTAGAACTCTCTGTGCTTCCTGGACCTGGATGTCTGTTTCCTTCCCAAGGTTAGGGAAGTTTTCAGCCATTATTTATTCAAGTAAAATTTCTGCCCCTTTGTCTACTTCTTCTAGACTCCCACAGTGCCTGTGTTAGTATGCCTGATGTTGTCCCAAAGAGCCCTTATTTTTAAAAATTCATTTTTCTTTTCCTATCATTTTCCTGTTTCATTTGAGTAATTTCCACCACCCGGTCTTCTAGATCACTGATCCATTCTTCTATATCATCTAATCTGCTGGCTATGAGGGCCGGCTATGACTGTTCTGGGTATACTGGTGGTGGGGCTGCCCCTGCAAGGCAGGAGCTGATGGTGGGGAGGCAGTCTTGGCTGAGGTTGCCTACAGGGTGTGGTGGGGTTGGAGCCACTGGGGTTGGGGAGCACTGGTCCAAGCCAAAGTCACCTGCCAGTACAGTGGGGTGGGAGCCATTTTGGAGGGGTGCCTGCCAAGGTGGGCAGGTTGCACAGGGCTGGTTCACAGAGGAAAACCAGGGCAGGGTAACCGGTGCCAGCAAGACAGTGTGTCAGACCTGGCATCCATCAACACTTCCATTCCCAGAGAAAGTTCCTACATAGCCCTACCCCTCCAGCACACATTCTAAAATCAGTCAATAAATCTCCTTCACATATCGCCCAGGTGCTTTTCAAACTGCTGCCTCTGTGCTCGGTCTCAGAGTGAGTGAGCGTGTGTACGGGCCCTTTAAGAGTGCAGTCTTGGTTTCTCATAGCCTTCCAACTCTTCCAGGATTAAGTCTCAGTGGTTTTGAAAGTCATATGTCATGGGGCCCATCTTCCTGGTACAGGTTCCCAGGTGAGGGTGCCCAATATAGGGCTTGAACCCTTTGCTCCTCAGGGAGGACCTCCACACCTATGATATTCCTCCTGCTTGTGGGTCACTGCACTGGGAGTAAGGGTCTTGGCCAGTCTTCATCTCTGCCCTTCCTGTCTCAATGTGACTTTATCTTTAGCTATAAAAGAGCTGTTTTGTTAGTCTCAGGTCATTCTCAGAGAGAGGTGCTCTATATGTGATTGTTGCTTCAGTGTGTCCATGGGAGAAAGTGCACTCAGGATTTTCCTACTCCACCATCTTGATCCTCCCCTGTGATTATCTTCTTTTGCTGATCCTAATTATCCCCAATTTGGCCTGTGACATTTCTCCATCATTCTTTGAACATTTCCTTAATTTCCTGATGTCTCAGAAAACATAATATTCTAGGTTTATCTTGTATTTTCCCTGTTGCAAGCTGGAGCCAGTTATCTCTTCAAGGAGTACTGGTTTCTTTTAGAGTAAAATGATATTTAGAAGCTATAATCTAAGCAATAGGTTTGCTCATTACTATTAAGGTATCACTACTCCAAGGCAGGTCCTTTCAGTGGACTGATCGGAAATATATGCATGTATTATATATACATACATGTACACACACACTTTCATTTCTATTTCTACATTTACTTATCCATATATGTATGTATATAAGTGTGTGCATGTGAGAGAAAGAGACAGAAAGGAAGAGAAAAAGAGAGAGGGGGATGGGGTGCCTGGGTGGCTCAGTTGGTTAAGCGACTGCCTTTGGCTCAGGTCATGATCCTGGAGTCCCAGGATCGAGTCCCACATCCAGCTCCCTGCTCAGCGGGGAGTCTGCTTCTCCCTCTGACCCTACCCCCTCTCATGTGCTCTCTCTCTCAAATAAATAAATCTTAAAAAAAAAGAGATGGGGGAGGGAAGGTGGGAGGACCATGATTTCACACTGATACATCCACTTCCTATCCAATACCATAGGGTTCACTTTAGTTTTCTTTCTCTATTTGTAACTTCCTTCTCTAACAAAGAGAAACCTAGTTTCCATTAACCTTAATCTGCTTAACCTTCCCCATCCTGCTTTGACCCCCATGCCCAATAAGGCTGCCCCAACATGTAGGTGCTCCCCCACCCTGCTCCAGCTGACACCCATGCCAGGCTGCCCCTCAGGGCTGTCCTCCTCATATTCCTGGGGAGCACCACTGCCACCCTAACACCTAACTTCCTCTGTACCACCTAAAGGCCTTAGGACTGAATACTCCTACTGAATACTCCTACTCTGGAGTAGGAGAATCCTGAGTGCACTTCCTGCCATGGACATACCTCTTCCGTTAGGAGAGGAAGAGAACTTCAAATGACTAACTCCCACAAAGGGAAAACAGTCACTTTACAGTTAGAAAAAGATGGAGCAGAAACTCACTAACCGAATGGTCAAAATGAATGTGATTGGTAATGGCACCAATTACCATCATGATGCTGTGAGGAAACCACAGTATCAGTTCTGGGTATTTCTGCCAAAATAGTACAACTGAATCCTATTATAAGAAAACATCAGACAAGCCCACATCGAAAATAAATGGCCTATAATCTAACAATGTCAACATCATAAGAACTAAGAAAGGCTGAAGAGCTACCCGCATTCAAGGAAGCTAAGGCATTATGATTAAGTGCAACACATGATCCTAGGTTGAATTCTGGGCCAGGAAAAATAAAGCTATAAAAGAACTTAAATGGACAACTAAGAAATCTACATATGGATTGTAGATTAGAAAAGAATAATGTATCCATGTTATTTTTCCTGATTTTGATAATGATACCATGGTTATATAAAATAATGTCTTCACTCTTAAGAAATACACATTGTGGGGCACCTGGGTGGCTCAGTTGGTTAAGCAACTGACTCTTGGTTTTTGACTCAGGTCGTGATCTCAGGGTCATGGGGCTGGGCCCCACATCAGGCTCCGTGCTCAGTGCGGAGTCTGCCTATCCCTCTCTTTCTGCTCCCCACCCCGCTCAAGCTCTCTCTAAAATAAATAAATAAAATCTTAAAAAAAAAAAAAAGGAAAGAAATACACATTGCAACATTTAGGCATAAATATCCATGATGCCTGCAACTTACTCACAAAGGGTTCAGAAAAAAATGTCAGGTATAGATACACACACATATTATCTTGAAATACAAGGAGAGTACATGTAATGAAAGCAAAGGGAACAAAACCTTACCTGTGGAATCTGTGTAGAGTATACAGGAGTTCCTTTCACTATTAATGCAACTATCCTGAAAGTTTGATCATTTCAAATAAAACATTACTAAAAATAGTAGTTGTTTTTAAGATTATGGATTTTCTTGTTACTTAATTATACTCACTGTTTTTCCCTATCTTCTAATTATCTACAGTACACATATTTATGAGTAGATAAATCCTTTGCTTAAAAGAATCACAGAATCTTCTGTTATTAATTTAAAAGAAACACGGGATGCCTGGGTGGCTCAGTTGGTTAAGCGTCTGCCTTGAGCTCAGGTTATGATCCCAGTGTCCTGTGATCGAGTCCCACATCGGGCTCCCTGCTTCTCCTTCTGCCTGCTGCTCCCCCTGCTTGTGTTCCCTCTCCCTCTGACAAATTAATAAAAATAAAATCTTTAAAAAAAATAAAAGAAACACATCTTTTCCTTTTTTTTCTTAAAGATTTTATTTATTTATTTGAGAGAGAGACAGAGCATGAGTGCGGGGAGAGGCAGAGTGAAAGGAAGAGGGAGGAGACTCCCTGCTGAGTGGGAAGCCTGATACAGAGCTTGATTTCAGGACCCTGAGATCATGACCTGAGCCAAAGTCAGACACTTGACGGAGTCACCCAGGCACCCCAAAAGAAACATAAATCTTTTCAATGAGCTAACTGACAGAACTAAATTCCAGAAAACAAAAAGTACCATTTGCTACTAGATATATTCATTTTTTAAACTAAGTCCATGTATTTTAGTGATTTACTCAAATAGCAGCAATCCTTATATAATGTGAATTTCAAAAGCCTAAGTAAGCTATAAACATTAACTAGCTTACATTTTTTTTCTCTAAATAATGCTTGTTATTGTTAGCATTTACAGAAAAATCTCTCAAAATTGTGACTCTACTTAAACTCTGAATATGCATCAAGGGTGTCATAAAAACCAGACTCAGTGAATAAAATGTGTCACACAACTTCCACTTAAATGTTTCCAAACCAACAAAACTTAAGTTGAACAAAAAAAATGATTTACATAGATACAGTTGTACAAATTAACACTTAATTTTCCACTTAATTCACTTAATTTTTCATGACAGTAATGTTTAAATTCTTGGCAATATTTCAGTGTCTTTCTCCAATCTGAATCTTTCTTTTTGCTCCATCTAATAACAATGTTCATCTTCATTCTGGTTCAAATAAATCTGTCTTCTGAACTCTACTACTTTTCTTGACTAGTATACTTTTGCCTGGCCAATGATTTTTTCCATTTGAATCTTTTCCTAAACCTATATCTACTATGATAATTCTTCATAACTGGCTAATATTAGTACTTCATCAATTATATTTGGAAAACCAATAAAAATCAAAATGTAAAATTATTGAATTTTATAGTTTTAATTCCAATTTAACAATTTATTTATTTCAAGGCAGTGTATTAGGATTTATAAAGAGTTCAAGATATTAAAGATAGAGCTCTTGCCCTTGAAGATTTTATAAATCTTGGTAGGATATAAGTGAGTAAAATGAAAAACAGGTTTAATACCTCAATTATGTGTCCCAATGTTATTTCTTATGTCCCAACTATACTGACTAAATTGGGGAGATAAAAATATCAAACATATTTTGAATATGTTCAAATTTCAGAAATTATAAAAATACAAACAGTCCTATTAAAGTTATTACATTGCTATTTTATTTAAGATACACACCACAATTCTTCTAAACCTTACCTGATAAGGCTGAAGTTTTCAGATATCCATCAAGGCTGGGTAAAATGTCTTTATAATGGGGCTGAATTACATGTTTGCTGATGTAAACAGACCATTCTTCTAGGGCATTCAGGCCTACTTCCGCCAGTGGGGTATAGCTCAGGCCCAGTTTAAAAGCCATCTATATATTAATACAAACAAGGTAAACTGGAATGTAGGAAATTTAAAGAAAAAACACCAATTGGTTTTGGTTTCTAATGAATAAACCCTTCTATTGACAGATATTTCTGAAGGTAAGTAGGTGCATCCCATGTTGTTATTGGGAAAACAAACACCACCAGTCTATATAGTTGGTGTTATACTGCAGACTTTCAACACATAGGTTTAATCCTCACGTCCACCTGCAAGGGAAGCTCTGAGAGGCCAAGCCAAGTATCCCAAGTCCCAAAGCTAAGTGGCAGAACCAGGGGTGTCTGATGGGTAAGCACCTACTGTGACTGCAGTGGCAAGACCTTGATATTTCCATGTTTTCTAGAAAACATAACATTACGTGAAGAAAATGGATTTAAAATAATGCATCTACCTGCAATGCAGGAACGTAGGCTCTAATATCAAGTTCAATGATGTCATGTGGCAGGGACAGAATAAAGGTCAAAGAGGAGGCCAAAAGTTCATCTTTGTATTGCTTCATTTTAACTGAAACCTTAACAAGAAAGAAGAAGAGAAACACAGTGCTATGCACCTGACTAGAGCCTATAATTTGAAAATCAACTAAAAAATATTTACCTTATTCTCAAATACAAAAAGTGATCATGCAGCTTTTATATGACATGGCTTAATTACAAATTAAGCACGAATCTCGAGGAAAAGTTCACTTGTTGAAGTACCTAATTCTCATTATAATAGAGCTAAAGAATCCATTAGTTTCAAGTTGACATCATTCAAGGTGTATCATGAAAACTCAAGGGACTTTTGAAACACAATGATTTTCCTCTATTAGTGTTTCCTAATCCCTTAATCCCAATCTGGATTAAGCAAACCAATTTTTAAGTAATTAGATAATTTATGATCACTAAGATTTTTTATCAACATACTTTCCTTTTTAAATAGCCCATGGTAATACTGCAAAAATCATTTAAAAGTTACCTCTTTACCAAATTTTGCAAGCAAAGCAAAGCAAGAATACTTTTCTGGATCCTCAGGAGACTGTGTCTGACCCTTCAGACCAACTCCCTGTCGAATAAAGCAGTAAATTAGTAAAGTGAACAATAATCATGGATTTGTGTATCCTAATCTAGCACTTCTAAGGGGTGACTCCATTTTCACTTTGCCAAGGTCTTGTGCAGAGAGGAAAAAAAATTGGCTCTGATAACACTTCAGGCAGAGGACAGTGAGAAAGCCTAAGATGGAAAGTGAATGGCTGGTCAAAAGCCAGAGGCCTAGCTAGATCCATTCCCCCCTTCCCTGTCTTCCAACACATACATCTATGAACCAAGAGAACTGCTCACCCTGTAATTAACCAGTTGGACCACTCTTGATTGACTATAGAGTGTTAGGTATACTAATTCAGTTATTCTCAAATGTCGCTAGCCACCAGATGATCTGGGTGGTTTGTTAGCACGGACTGCTCAGCCTTGTCCCCAGAGTTTCTGATTAGGTAAGTCTGGAAAGGGCATAGATTTCCCAAGTAATGCTGATACTGGTCCTAGGACCACACTTTGAGAACCTCTGTTAATCTAACCTTATTAGCCAGTGCTTGTAAATCAGAACAGGAAATGCTATTAATTTTTTAACAGTGTCATTCAATTGCCACACTATCAGTTTTTAAAAGTATGGAAAATAAAATGAGATTTTAAAACTGCAATATACTATAATCTTTTATAATGCCTTTATACACACTCATACAACCTAAAAAACACAAGAATATTCAATGTCCCCACAAAAAAAAAGCTTACCTCAAAATATTTTATTTTCTTGGCATTTCTCACAGCAACAGAAAGCAATTTGTAGAAACCACTGATGAGAGGCAACCGTGTAGACTGCAAAATTAATTCATATGCAAATGAATGTACCCATCGCTCAAAAAATTCTACATGTTTCTCAGGAAGAATCTCTCTGTAAAAACAAATTAAAAAGCTTAATGTAGAATTTCTTACCATATGTTTTTATTCAGCTTCAAAATTATAAGGGACATAATCAAAAAGGTATACGATTCCATTATATGAACATTTTCATATTCCCTTTTTTCCCTACCTGAGCATCTTTTAAAGAGAAAAACAATGGTAATTCTAAGCTGGTATGTTTATAGATATATTTTAATGGTTCATATAAGCAATTTTAGAGTTTAAAACTCTACTTCATTTCATACATCTGTGTAAGTGGTTTTCCTATATTATAGCTAATAACTGGTGATTTCCACCCTTAAATAATTAGAATTTTTAAAAATACCTGCAAAATTCCACCAGGTTAAAGAAAGCTGAAAAATCTTTGGGTTTAGCAGGATGCAAGCTAGCAGCTGGATCTGAGGTCGGGATCACCCAAACACCAGTAACTTCCTTTTCATCCTTAAAAGTAGATGTACCCAAACAAACACTGTATCAAAGTGAGAAAGGTACAGATGGGTCCTCAAAATTACAACTAATACAATTTAATAAAACTGACAGAGCTTGCAGAAAACATTAAAGAAAAGGACACAGAGGAAGTTACAAAGTGAAGTGATTGGTGCAAACACAAAATATAAAGGGGGGACTCTAACTTTTTGAAGCAAAAAACCTCTTCACAGAGGTAGAATTTCAGAACACAAAAAGTGTCAGTAATGACTTGCAGGTTTCAAGCTGAGAACCAGAGGAATAATTGACCGTGTTAAGTAACAGTAACTTACTATGAATATACTGTGCTTGTGTTACGAAACTCAGGTGGAAATGTTAGACAAGCAGTTAGAAATACAGACCGGGGATCGCCTGGGTGGCTCAGTTGGTTAAGCGGCCGACTCTTGATTTCGGCTCAGGTCATGATCTAAAGGTCCTGGGACAAAGCCCTGTGTTGGGCTCTGTGCTCAGCAGGGAAGTCTGCTTGGAGATTCTCTCCCTCTGCCCCTCCCCCAATTTGCGTGCACAAGCACACTCTCTCAAATAAATAAATAAATCTTAAAAAAAAGAAAAGAAATGCAGACTGGAAGCTGTCAAAAAGGAGGGTAAAGCAGAGTATAGGCTTACTTGGGAAATGCTCACAGAGGTGACCACTGACCTCCTGAAGGTGAAGTAAAAAGGTCAGGAAACAGAAGAGAGCAGAAAACAAGAAGAGAAAGAAAGTGCAAGGGAAGCCACTGAAGACAACGAAAGTGACAAAGACATGTATCCTAAAAAGCACATTTGTTGGCTGACACAGTTCCAGGAAGCCCCTTCAGCAAGTTATTTTAGACATAAACAAAGCATAAAAAGTAATAGAACACACCCTGGTGTTCCCACCAACTATCATAAAAAATAGAATACAAATGCAATACAGTCAATGTGATAAATGGCCTTTTACTGCTTCCTTTATTTATCCTCTGCATATCCACCCCATTATCTCTTGTCTAACTTCACGGTACTGCAGTGGAAGTACACATGTACTAACATGCATCATCTAATCTAAGGGGAAAAAAAATCACTGGGCCAAAAAGCAAATTAGATGTTTTCTACTGGAACTCAAGCCCTTCAACACTAGTGTCATTACCATAGTGATTTACTAAAACTTGTCCTAAGAGCAGAGCAGCTTCTAGCTGGCAGCCTTAAACCATGACTTACCTTCTATCCAGGCCAGGAAATCTGGATACAGAAAAAAGGGAAGGTGTATTCTTCATTTTCTGCCTATTCCCTATATTCTACTATCTCAAGAATACATTTAATACTTTGCACCCAGACTTTGGAGTTTCCTTAGCTATAAACAATAGGAATCCCAGGTTTCCCTACCCTACTACAAAAAGTCACCTCTACACAAAGTAAGATTTCACTCTTTACTATTGCTAAGAAATGAGTAAAAAGCATAGTAAACAACTTTTTTTTTTAAAGATTTATTTATTTGAGAGAGCGAGAAGGAGAGAGAGAGAGTACATGAGAGGGGGGAGGGTTAGAGGGAGAAGCAGGCTCCTCGCTGAGCAGGGAGCCTGATGTGGGACTCGATCCTGGGACTGCAGGATCATGACCTGAGCCAAAGGCAATCGCCTAACCAACTGAGCCACCCAGGTGCCCCAGTAAACAACTTTTTTAAAATAAGTAGTTTCAAAATATTAAACATATAAATTACTTTTTGAACAAATATAGGAATAACATTTTCTACACACTGGGCTATTCAAATAGCAAAGTATTAATGACACACATGAATGCCGCAGAAATCAATTTCCTGCAACACTCTACAAATGTGCTATTCCCTGGATGCTTACATACAAAGAGAGCTGGTATAAAAATGATGGAAAATTATTATTGACAAAAACCTCTAACCTCGTGTCCCCCAACATTCTGTTTCTCTAGAGTAAGATCCAATTTCTCAATAATCTTCAAAACTGATTTGACAAATTCATCATATAGCAAACGATTCAGATTTTGAAAGGAGGAATTCATAAAGAGAAATGCTTCATCTGCTAAGAGAGACTCCTTTAAATAAAGAAAAATAATAAACTTCAAAATTTTATGCAAACAAGTATCAGTATAAGCATTACAATGCATATATGTATATGCATAATTAGGTATTATAGAAACTTCTGTGTAAACTATAGCAGATTTACCTAGAAGTTTTCAAGCTGAAAAATGTAGACACTTTCCTAAATTACTAGGACAATATCATTTCAGTCAGATATGACCTACCCAGGCATGTAACAGATACTTATTAAGTACACAGTGGCAAAGGAGAAGATTTAGGCCAATCCTTGTCAAAGCATTTATCTCACTTAGAGTGTGTATGTGTGTGTGCGTGCATGTGTGCAAAAACACATATGTACACTATACACACACATACATTATATACTTATGTTTGTGGAAATACACATGCTTATACGTTTATGCATATACACTTAAATATGCATGCATGCACATACATATACACATGTAAGCATACATCCATGTGAAAAAATGTATACCTATCCTTAAAATGGACTTAAAAGTATAATTTGTCATTTCTGTAAAAGTGAAAATATTCTACTATTCCAAAAACAGGCCAATTACTCTGCCTTTACTCAAATATTCTATGGAACTTGACCTCAAACTACAGGAATATCTAATGTCACATATAAGAAAGAAATATTAAGTAAATTACTAACACTGCTATACTATTTTATCTCAATATGAAAACAACTAAAAACTCTTCAGATTTTTCACAGGATAGAAATCATCTATGGACAAAAATTGTTTTTCCTAGGCTATAATGCTTTGTCAAAGTATGATAAAATGGTGGCGAGAACCAGGCTTAAAGCTGACATCAGAGAAAGATCTACCAGAAACATTAAGCAGGAGGCATTATTCTAATCATAAATAACATAAATAACTGTGTACCAATCTTCTTCACACCAAGTGAATCAGTGAGATTTATCTCTTTTTAATCTTCATCTTTAACAAATAAAAAGAGAATAGCTCTCCCATAGTGACAGTACTGTTATACTTTTGTTACCTAAGAGGCTGGATCTGTTAGGAAGAATAACTTAGCATCAAAAATACTACACTGGCTACTCATGGATGAAATGAGGACTGAGTTATGGCAATTATTAAGTTTACATGAGTTGTATGATTTTGTTCTTAACTTATACCATCTTAATTTTTTATTATCAAAGTACTTAAAAAAAAAAAAACAACAACAGAAAACTTAGTAAAATTTAACTCTGAAAGTCCTAAGGGTAAAACTATGGAGACTAATTAGAGGAACAAGGGTACTTTCATGACTTTAAAATAGTCATTTTTACCATCATCTGGTCACAACTCAGGAGACTTCTAAAAAGATCCAAATAGTCTTTATATGTGGGCACTTTCCATCTGCCAGTTCTAACTTCCCCTGATGCACGATAATCTTCAGATTCAGACTCAACATCCTGGGCAGGAAGACAACATGACAATATTTACTGGTGGATTCACAAAATAAGCAAGGCTGCCAGAACGTTCTGATTTTCAGAGTCTTCTAAGCTAAAATACCCACTAGTAGGAGACTGTAATTTGATTGAGGAAGACAGTATAGCATGAAAGGATAATAAGCAAGCTGAAAAAGAAATCATGATTTTTCTAACAGGGACTAAAATAGTGATGCAAGAACAAATATTTCAAAACAATACCTAAGGAATGTGTTATGAGTCATTTATCTCACTTTCCCACTCAGATCAATCTTCCACCTCATCCTATTTCCTGTAACTTCGAGTAACTAAGATACGCCTTCCATGACACACCTAAGCATTTTGTCTCAGAGTTTCAAGAGAGAAAACATTCCCTTCTTATAAAAATGTGCAAATAATAGTAAAGTTACATTTAAGGATATTCCATAACTTAGGAGAAGTCTATTCACCTGAAAAAATAGAGAGGCATTATGTCCTACACTTTTCCAAAATGTGAGGTATGACTAATAACTAAAAGGCCATTTGTGTATATTTACAGACTAAAAACCCCAGTATCACTTCTAACTTTCAGTGACAAAAGACTAAATACCAGAACTTTAGATTTGGAATTTACCTTTTGAATGATCACTGGCTTAGAACATATTCTGATTAAAGCCTGATGCACTGAAAAAATAAAATGAAAACAAAAATAAAGCAAACAACAAAAAGCAAACCATTATTTCACTGAATGTAACTATACCTCTCAATTTTTTCCTTTAAGTTTAATTTCTTCAGTTTAAAATTCAGATTCAATTATTATTCTTATTTAAAATAAGATTCAGAAGCAAAAGAAATAAAAAAAACATTCAAAAAAAGGATGGAAAAGGAGGTTTTGATCCACCAAAACATGAGTTTTCCAAGAGACATCAAAAGATATGAAAGGTATCTATATCAAACAACATGTTAAGTATTCGTCATTCATCATCATAAAAACAAGGGTGAGTTCCAAACTTACCCACGGTACTGATGCAATTCCAGAGAACTGGTCCTTTCCCCCCTAAGGCTAGGAAAACTTTCACTATGGCTTTACAACACACTGACTGCATTTTTGGACTATACTGTGGGAAACTGTCTATCTGTACCACCATGAGATGTTCCAGAACTGGAGTATACACTTCAGGAACCTATCAGAAATGGAGAGCAAACTAAAAGTTAGAGGAGGGAATAAATATATATAGGAATAATACAAATATCCAAAGTAATTACAACTCAAGTGGACACATATTAGATAAATGAAAAACCTGGCTTATAGCTAATCTACTAATAAGCTGAACACTTATTGTGACTGCCTAAAAAAATCAGAGTAAAGCTGTCTGAATGATAATTAAGGTGCAATTCTATCCCAAGAAGCAATCTTAATCTTTTAGAAAGATAAAACAAGTAAATAATTTTTCCTGCTTTGGATAACAAAAAGTCAACTTTCATGACAATAATTCTATTAACACAAAGTACTAAAAATGTCACCTTGTTCACAATGGTGCCTGTACTAAATGCATACAATTCATATGACTCCATGAAGTTATCTGACGAACTGAGATTAAATAGTTAAAATCGTGCTCAGTTTAATTAATTTCACTTACTGTATCAAGGTAAAGCAAGACACTTGCAATAGACTGGAGGAAACTTGGCATGTGGTAAATGTGGTCATCAACAGTGTCTATCTGGGTGAGGAAAAGCTGCTTGCAGCGCTGAATGAGCTCTACGTACATGAAGTCAACATCCTTTGCATTTATAACCTTGCAAGGCTTTCGGAAAGGTAAACAAAAGTCTTTATCAATCTTATCAATGTCAAAATAATGTTATTTAAGGTGTCATGTTAAGCCATGTGATAAGGTGAATATTAGCAAGCTTTTTAATGGAGATGAAAATTATAAAATACATCTCATAAAGATGCTTTTAAAAATAATCTGTAATTATATTCTAAATATGTATTTACACATCTACTGATGGTCACACTATTCTAGATATTGCTTAGATGGTAGCTATCAAAGACAAATGAGATGCAGTTTGTGCCCCGTGAGGTAGTCACCTAAAGGGGGAACTGAGACGTAAACTCAGAGCTGGAATAGCTACGATACCATTCTGCACACTACACCCAGAGCCATCTTTGTAACTCACAAATCTGATAATGCTACGACTCAGCTTCAGATTTTTCAAAGGCTTCTTTGGACCTCAGATCTAATCTAGCTTCCCTGAGGATCTGACTAATCTTTTTTTCGAGTCCTCTCCCTTTTTGTCTGTCTGGCTCCAGCTACACTGTGAATATATTCTATCTACAGTGAACAAGTTTAAGTTGGTTAGACCATAATGTATGAAGTTGAAAATTCCATGTTCTCATTTACCTCTAAGTCTTCTCACATACTGGTTCTTCTGCCCTATATATATTCAAAGGAGCCAACAGAGACAGATGAAGATTAAAAAGAGCAAGAGAAGGGAGGATCATTTGGAAGCAAAGGAGGAAATGACCAGAAATGGAATGAGTAGTGAGAGTAGAAAGCTGGGAAAAGGGGCTCTCCTTCCCTGAAAAAGGGAGTAGACACTGATGGGGAGATCTGTAGAAAGAGAGGTAGGAAGTGATTTTCTCTGTAAAGTAGAAGTCACAGAGATCCAGTAAGAGGGAAACAACTATAGTTATTATCAATAGTCTTTTTTTTTAATTTTTTTTTTTTTTTAAGAGAAGGTGGGGGAGAGGAAGAGAGAGAATCTTAGGCAGGTTCCACACCCAGCACAGAGCTTGACATGGGGCTCCATCTCACAACCCTGAGATCATGACCTAAGCAGAAATCGAGTCGGATGCTCAACTGACTGAGCCACCCAGGCACCCCATCAATATTCTTAAATATACTTCTGTCGTAAGAACCTCTCTTTAAGATTTTATCTATTTATTTGACAGAAAGATACACAATGAGAGAGGGAACACAAGCAGGGGGAGTGGGAGAGGGAGGAGAAGGCTTCCCGCGGAGCAGGGAGCCCGATGCAGGGCTCAATCCCAGGACCCTGGGATCCTGACCTGAGCCAAAGGGAGATGCTTAACGACTGAGCCACCCAGGCGCCCCAAGAACTGCTCTTTCTAAAACACTGAGTGACATCAACTATAATTTTACTTCATAAATAATGGGCAGCATAGCACAGTAGAAAAAACATGGTGTTTCAAGTCTTCAGACTTGAATTTTATGTCTTGGCTCTATAAATTATTAACTGTGTGTCCTTTGACAAGTTACTTAATTTCTCTAGGTCTCAGTTTCCTCATTTGAAAAGTGGAATAATACTCCTAACAGCCTGCAGGAGAGTTATGAAAACTTGAGATAATACGTATTCAGAATCCTAGTACATATTTGGCATTGAAAAAACCAAGTTAACAACAAAGCAAGTAACAATACTGTCACAAGTGTGAGATGCTATTCAAAAATGCAATAAATTATATTCCTTTAAATGCTCAAAAGGAAATAAAAAGAATAAATTAATGAGCCATACTCCTGCAAAAAGTCCGTATCCACGAATCGCAATGGATAAATCTTTGCTGTTTGAATCCATGTTCCTGATGATTCCATAGAATTCCTCCATAAAGTACTGTAGCTTACTCTTATGCATTTCTGCATCTTTCGCCACCATAAAAGAAATCTGCAATTGCATAATATTTACTTTTTAGAAATATTTAATAGCAAAACAATCTATTATAATGTAAAAAGGCTAGCATTGTTTAATTAGATATTATCAATGTGTTGTTATAATTCCACACAATCGCTTTTATTTTTTTCTTAAAGATTTTATTTATTTATTTGACAGACAGAGCAAGAGAGCACAAGCAGGAAGAGCAGAAGAAGGAGAGGGAGAAGCAGACTCCGCTCCAAGCAGGGAGCCTGATGCGGGGCTCAATCCCAGCACCCCGAGATCATGACCTGAGCCGAAGGCAGACGCTTAACCATCTGAGCAACCCAGGCGCCCCCACAATCGCTTTTACTGATAAAGAACTACCGCTTCAATTTGCTTAGGCTGCATCAAGTTTAGAAAAGACACTCTCTTTATTACATGTGATGCCTTTTTCCCAGAGAAAGGCACTGAAAGAGACAAGGCCAATGTAGGAAGACATGCACAAAAACCAGGTTTTGAATTTAAGCTCCCTGATGAAGCAGAAAGCGTAGTTAGAGCTCGTCTGTAACTCAAAGCGTGGTGTAGAGTTGTGCAGGCCCAGCGGCCAGCAAGTTCAGAATTAACAGACTCAGTGTCTCATTAGGGCAACACAAAACAGAGCTCAGGACTCACAATCATAAGAAAGACAAAGCATCTCATCTTTCAAAAAAAATAAGCTACAAACTGTAAAGCTTGCATTAGGTGAGGCAAGTGAAAAAAGTACTTTGAGAAGCAAGTAGATCTCCATCTACCATACTGCAACAGTAACCTAAATGCAAGAACTTATACAAATGTTCAAAAAATCATTCCTAATTTCAGCATAAAGACGGTAAGTATGGAAAGAATCTAGATAATTATTAAAGGCAGAAAAAAGGTATCCACCTTTCATTGTCAACCTACCAACACATACCCTAATCCTGAATGAAACCCCATTTATTTTAGAAGAATGGGGTATCATACATACTGCCCCAAAATTTCCTTCTTCACAAACATATCAGGAATATGTTCCTTAAGATGTTAGGAAACACCATCAACTTAATCACAGAATAGTTTTTCACTTTATAGAATATACTATAATGCTTACACATTTATAAACTGTTTCTAATTTATTGTGCTTTCAGCAAACATCCTTTTTATACATTATTATCCAATTAATCATGTAGCTCTCAATGCACTATCAGGAAAACACCCAACACAATGGAAAATCATAAAGTCACAGAAATTATGAATATTCCTTTATGTCAAGACACTGCTCTTCTTCCATCCCCATTCCTTTCCCTTGGGAAGAACAGGAAATGAAAGGAGGTAAAGGGAGAGAGAAAGGAGGAGAGAGTAAGGGACAGAGAAATGAAGGAGGAGTTCTAGAAGTAATGCCACTAAAATGGTGATTTTTTTTTTCCTTAATGGTAGGATTTCAGAAGATCTTAAGTTTTCTTTGTACCCTTCTATATCTTTTTGAATTCTATGCTGCTATCCTACAATGTTTATAAGAAATTTACATAGATCTATTGAAAAATTTCTTTCCCTCAGGAGCAATGTTTAAATTTACATACAATAGTCAAAATAATAATAGAAAAGAAAGAAGCTAGAGGACATCCACCACTTAATTTCAACACTTGACATAAAGCTAGAATAACTAAGACAGTGAGGTACTGATGTAAGGACAGACAGATGAATGGAACAAAATAGAGAGTCCACCAATAAACCCTATCAACTGATTTTTGACAAAGGTACCAAGGTAAGTCACTAGGGAAAGAAGAGTCTTCAACAAATGATGCTCACAGTTAAAAATGGGGGATCAACTTTCAATCCTTACTTTGTACCATACACAAAAACTAATTCAAAATGGACTATAGACCTAAATGTAAATGTTAAAGCTATGAACTATAAAAACTTTTTGAAGAAAACCAGGAGAAAATCTATACGACCATGAGATAGGCAAAAATTTCTTAGGACACAGAAAGGAAGAACAAGTTGGAAAACTAGTAAACTGGACTTAAACTTTAAAACATCTGCTCTTTCAAAGATGCTGCTAAGAAAACATCTGCTTTTTCAAAGATGCCACAGAAATTATTTGTAATATTTTTAGAAAAGGACTTATATCCAAATGATGTAGAGAACTGTCACAACTCATTTATAAAAAGACATACAACCTAATTTTAAAATAAGCCAAATATCTGAATGAATACCTCACAATATATAAGAAGGCTAGTAACTATAGGAAAAGATCATTATCAATAGTCACCATGGAAATTCAAATTATAACCACAGTAAGGTAACATCATACATCCATGAGAAGAGAAAAATCGAAAAGACCAACAATACCCTGTGTTGATCACAATGTGAGCTGACAGAAACTCCCATGCTTTGCTGGTGGGAATTAAACTAGTGGAAGCAGCTTGAAAAGAGTTCAGTTTTTTTTATAGTTTAATATATACCTACCATATGACCCAGCAATTCCACTTCTAGGTTTTTACTCAAGAGAAGTGAAAGCATATGTCCACAAAAACACTTCATCACAATGTTCTTAACTGTTTTATTTAAAATAGCCCCAAGCTGGAAACAACCCAAGTGCCTATAAACAGACTGTGTATATCCTCACAATGGGATACTGTCTGTGCCACAGTTCAGACAGGTCTTCATGGAAGAGCTTGTAAATTTAACTACCATTTATAACATTGCTCCAAACAAAACTTTTGGTGACTCTTAAAAGAGTTTTCCATCAGAGCCCCTGGCTCAGAGGATCCCCGACCCCCCAGCCTTTCTTCCTTCTACCTCCTCATTGCCATTTCTCATGTCCATTAGACTCCCCTGGTCTTGCCTCTGAGGCTGTGATCAGATCTGGTATCTTCCCACCCTTCTTTCAGTCCTGCTGCCACCCATGCAGCTGATCAATAACCAAGCTTTTTTAGATACTACAGAAGCTAATAGATCAACCTGTATTCATTTTTCAAATGTGCATGCACAAAACTGAAATTTAATTTTTTGCATGGAAAAAATATTTTTAAATAAAAGTTGAATACCTGTTTCAGAAAAGATTCCAGAGCTGAATGTGCCGCTTTTTTCAATTCTACATTTGTATGGCTACACCATTTTGACAGTACTTCGAATAAAGAAATGTAGTTGTCCAGAAGGCAGGTGCTAAACTGAGATGCATGTAGGGTAAATAAGCATAAGCCAGCTGCAATTGCAAAAACCATATATTTAAAATAGAATAACAAAAAGCAGAATAAAAAACTAAGAAAGCTTTAAGTATATGTCTATGTCAAAACTAAAACTGTTCATGAAGATCCACTATCACTATACTGTAATAACTTAGGGATTCTGATCAGAGTTCTAACACTGCCAACCTTCATTTGAATCAATGGGCCAGTGACCCCCAGAACAAATTTCAGAAGTAGGATCAGGGTTTATTTAGATAAAATCAGTATCAAACAATCTGGATCCCCTAAAAGATGTTCTAAAGTAATGTTTTTAAAATCATGTAATCTAAGCGTGACCATTTAACCAGAGTTTGCGTGCTAAAAACAAAGTCTCCAAGAGCCTCCAGTAACTGTATGTGGAACATCAGAGACATTATCATACAGACTCTCATTCACAGTTTAAGCAAAAGTTTACTCAAGACATTAATTTAAAAATATGAAATATTCCATCTTGTTAAATATACAATCTTACCTAAGGGTACCGCATATCTCTTCAGATCAATCTATTTAAAAAAAAAATTACCATCAATGTTTGACAATTGCAAGTCTCAGCTATAAAAGAATTAGAGTAATATTAATCCTACCTGAGGACGAATTGCCTTTAACGCAAAATCAAAAATCTCCCTTGAAGTCTGGGGATCTGAGAAAACAAAAAGAAGCCTCCATTACAAATCCCAACAGTATCATCTAACCTCAGAAACTGTTCACAACCAACAGCTTTATTTCATACAGCTCAAATTGAGGAATCACGGCTTCTATCATTCATTTCAGCTGAAGAGCTGCAAATTATGACTGCTGCAGTTATTACTACAGTAAAGTAAGAAAAAAATGTGTAAAAAGGACATGGGTTTCAATTCCACCTCATCACTTACAAGCTTTGTTAGGTAATCTCTCAGGGCCTCAGTTTTCTTATCTATAAAAAGGGACACTATATAGCTTTTTTGAGAGTTGTATGGAGGATTATATAAGACCAAGCATGTGATCATCATCCTTGTACTGCCAGGCTTTTATGCTAAAGCACACAGTACACCAAATTGCTATGGGAATTACAAATATGAAAAAAATATGATCTTTGACCTCAGTAAACTTATCACCTAAAGATAAAATGGCTATACAAGTATAACCCAAAACTCTTATCCTGACCTGACACCACAATTGTTTAACTGTCTCCTACCAGTATTCACTGCAGCTGTCCAGAAATCAAGCTTTACTCATCGCTAAGTCCTCTGCTCTTGTAACAGTGACTTGCAACAGCAGAGGCTCCAAAACTGTTTGCTTTGATCGAAAGGACTGATACATTTAAAAACAGAGCCCAACTGTCAAAGAAGATAGAGGGAAAAGGGGTCAGAGAGGGTTTAAGAGGAGAGAAACATCAGCATGTCTGTAGGATAATTCCATAAAAGAAATATTTAAAAAGCTCCTCATATCTAATATAAGGAGAGATTTCTTCTGGCTATTGAGTATTCAAGACAGGCTTTACAGATATGGCAGCACTTGAGCTGGGCCTAAAAGAATGGGAACTAATTCAAAAAAAGGTCATTCTAATACTAATAAAAAGTGACCATGTAGACAGAGGTGTACAGACTCAAGGACATGAGGTACTTGTAGGCACACAGTTGGTCTAGAATGGGGGGACTCAGGTGAACACAGGGAGGTGCAGGAATGCAAGGGCCTGAGCTCTCAGTAGTGGGAATGGTCATCACCTCCATGACCTTTCCCAGGCTCTGCCTTCCACTGTCCGCTCTCCTATGTCCACCTCTGCTTTCTAGTGGACCACTCCCTCAAGCATGCTCTTGTATTTACTTTTCTGTTGTGGTAAAATATATATAACAGAGTATTTACAGTGTTAACCCTGTGTAAGTGTAAAATTCAGTGGCATTAAATATTTACATTGTTGTGTACTCACCACCATTATCTATACCCAAAACATTTTCATCATCCCCTACAGAAAGGCTGTACCCATTAAACACTAACTCCCCTGCCCCCCAGCCCCTGGTACCCTTGATTCTACTTTCTGAACCTATAAATTTCCCTGTTCCTGCTACTTCATACAGTATTTATACCTTTGTGACTGGCTTACCTCACTTAGCATAATGTCCTCTAGTCCACACTTGTAGCATGGACAGTATTTCCCTCCTTTTTTTAAGACTGAATAATATTCTGTTGCGTTTACACTACATTTGTTCATCCACTCATCTGTTGATGGACACTTGGGTTACTTCTCCTTTTTAGCTATTATGGATAGTGTTGCTAGGAACATAAATGTACAAATCCCGGTATCTATTTCTTTTTTTTTTTTTTTAAAGATTTTATTTATTTATTTGAGAGAGAGAGAATGAGAGATAGAGAGCATGAGAGGGAAGAGGGTCAGAGGGAGAAGCAGACTCCCTGCAGAGCAGGGAGCCCGATGCGGGACTCGATCCCGGGACTCCAGGATCATGACCTGAGCTGAAGGCAGTCGCTTAACCAACTGAGCCACCCAGGCGCCCCACCGGTATCTATTTCTAAAAACCCTCTCTTACCACCTTGTCTCCCTTCAGCCATACATTTCTTTGGTCTCCTCTGTTAAGATTTCTCTAAAAGGCTTTCTGCAGATAGCCTCCACTTCCTCCCTTCCATTCCACCTTGTCTTTACCCTATTAACCCTTAACCTGATCTGTCCAGCTTGTCCTCTAACATTCAGCTGAACCTGCCTGGACCCACTCTGCAGCTCTGGTGGCTTTGCATTCAGACTCCATCCAGAGAAAGCATCTTACATCCTTGCCCCAGTCTCTCTGCACCCGCTCCCCAGCTAATCTTACACTCACAGTTTCACATATTACCTGTTTGCTGAAAACTTCCAAATTTGTATCTTAAAGTCTAATTTCTCCTGCAAGATCCAGTCTTACATATACAACCCTACTCTTAACATCTAAGCTGAGACACTCCATAGCCTCAATGGTTAAACATGTCCAAAACAAAAAGCCAGGTTTTGCCTGAAACCTGCCCCACCCAGGTTAAACACCACTGCACCTACTTCAGCTGCTCACGGCCACACTCAAGAGCAAAGTCTCTCAATCCTACACCAAAACAAATCTCACATCCAATAGCAGTCAAGTAGACCCCTGTAAAACATCAACTACCCTATACCTATTCATCAGAAAAAAAACATGGTTTCTCAATCCATTTGGAATAAAATTCCAACTCAAAATCCCCTCACATACTGACCCCACATCCTGTGCACTCCCTCCCCAACTCTCAGTGTGCCACTCTACTCCAGACATGCCAGTTTTCTTGAACCCTTCTGACCACTGTGCACTGGCCAGGCTTGAGGCCTGGTACTTGCTGGTCCCTTTGCCTGGCATGCTCTTCTGAGCTCTTTCCCAGCTGTCTCTTTGCCATCCTGCAGGCCTTAGCTTCTTGTTGCCTCCTCACAAAGAACCAGCAGGCCATATACATCCTCTACCCTCTCCATGCTCTGATATTCCTATTCACTGTACCCAAACTCTTCGCACAATTGAACCCTGAAATCTGTAATAGCTTGTTCATCTATTTAGTGTCTGTTTCCTCTACTAAACTGAGTTCATGATGGTAGGAACCTGGTGATTCTGATCACTGAATCCAACACCTAACTCATCATTCTTTAGATAGAAGGCACCCAAGGAACACGTACTGTATGAATGAAAATACTAGTATTAGTATTTAGTGCTTGATGTCACATGATCGTGGCATGACAGAAAAACTATAAATTATAGCCTCAGACCAAGGTTTAAATCCTAGTCTTATTGGTTATGTAATTTACTACTGCTGCTATAACAAACTATCACAAAGTGAGTGGCTTAAAAGATAGAAATTTGTTACTACACAGTTCTGGAGATGAGAAATCTGAAATGGGTCTCACTGAGGTAAAATCAGGGTGTCAGAAGGGCTGTATTTCTTTCTAGAGGCTTCAGGGTATTAGAATGAGGACATCATTGGGAGCCATTATAACTCTACTACCACATCAGTTGTGTGACTTTGGGCAAGCAACTTGTCTTAGTTCTAGTTTCCTAATTTAGAAAATTCCAGAGTTATTACTGGAATTTTCCCTGCAACTATTCTAGAATAGTCTTTAGCACACGGTAAATGAGCAATAAGTGCTGTTATTCTTCTTAAACTGTATGTGTTCACTGAATATCAATTAATACGCCAAGGAAATACAAAGACAAATCAGCAACATTACCTACCAGCAGGCACAAGTGACAGAAATAAACACATAACCTGATAAATTAAAAATATATCGTAGGAAGTGCTGTAACAGGAGAATACAGAAGTCAGAGGAAGTGACTCATCTCAGGGGAATCATAAAGGTTTCAAATGGGTGATCTGTGAGCCAGAACCTGATGAAATGGGAAGCTGGCAACAGAATATGTGACAGATGAGAGAGAAAATAAAGGAAGAGAAATCACATAGAGCTACTACAACATCCTTGGTAAGCAACAGAGGAGTGGGTAAAAATATTAGGTTGAAACATGAAATTGCTGTTTTTGTAGGTCAAAAATCATTGGATGTTGGGTTTCAACCTAATAAAAGCAAACACACAGCAGGTAGAAAAATTTGGCAATTACATGAACAGAAATGGTAAGGAAGAGTAAATAGAGAATTTTTTTGTCATTTAAAGAATCTTTTAGGGTTAAAAGTTTTCATTGCTTTTTAAAAAGAAATGAATTTCATAATGCATATAATGCCATCCTAGCTACATTATCCTCTAAAACTTTAATTTTGAGATATTACAAGGAAACATTAGAACTACAAATAAAAGCATATTAAGCAAACTTTAAAATTCATAGGCAAGAATCTATATCCTAAAAATTACAAAATACTGATGGAAGAAATCAAAGAAGACCTAAATAAATGGAGAGATAAATTGTGTTCATGGATTGGAAAATTCAGCATAGCAAAGATGTCAGTTCTCACCAGATTAATACACAGGTTTAATGCAATGACTATCAAAATCCAAGCAAGGTGTTTTGTAGACACAAACTTATTCTAGAATATACATAGAAAAGCACAGCACTTAAATGATTTCAGGGACACCTGGGTGGCTCAGTCAGTAAAGTCTCTCCCTTTGGCTCAGGTCATGATCCCAGGGTCCTGGGATCGAGCCCCCATCAGGTTCCCTACTCAGCAGGGAGTCTGCTTCTCCCTCTGCTCCTCCCCCGCACCCCCCCCCGGTTGTGCTCCCTTTCTCTTGCTCTCTCTCTCAAATAAATAAAATCTTTTTTAAAAATAAGTAAATAGGGGCACCTGGGTGGCTCAGTTGGTTAAGTGTCTGCTCAGGTCAAGCCTTCAGCTCAGGTCATGATTCCAGGGTCCTGGGATTGAGCCCTGCATCAGGCTTCCTGCTCAGTGGGAAGTCTGCTTCTCCCTCTCTCTCTCCCTCTGCCCCTCCCCACTGCTCATTCTCTGTCTCTCAAATAAATAAAATCTTTAAAAAAAAAGTTTACTAAAAAAATAAAAAAATAAATAAATGATTTCAAAAGCAGTTCTTTTGGGGACACCTGAGTGGTTCAGTCAGTTAAGTGTCTGCCTTCGGCTCAGGTCATGATCCCAGGGTCCTGGGACAGAGTCCCACATTGGGCTCCTTGCTCAGCAAGGAGCCTGTTTCTCCCTCTCTTGCCGCTCCCCCTGCTTGTGCACTCTCTCTCTCTGCCAAACATATAATAAAACCTTAAAAAAAAAAAAAAAGCAGTTCTTTTGAAAAAGAAAAATAAAATGGGAGGACTTTACTCGACATTAAGGTTTACTGTATAGTTATAGTCAAAAAGACGGTGTGGTGTTGGCAGAGAGATAAATACGTAGACCAATGGAACAGAATAGAGAACTTAGAACTGCACACACATATGCACCCAAGTAACTTTTTACAAAGGCACATAAACAATTCAACAGTGATTTGGCAATGATTTCATGGACATGACAAAAGCACAGGCCACAAAAGAAAAAAGATAACTAGACTTCATCAAAATAAAAAATTGTTACACATCAGAGAACAAAAAGGCAACCCATAAAATGGGAGAAAACACTTGCAAATCATGTATTGGGTAAGGAATTGATATCTGAATACCTAAAGAACTCCTACAATTCAACAATAAAAAGTCAAATGATCCCATAAAAAAGTTGGGCAGAGAACTTAAATTACATTTCTCCAAAGAAAATATGTAAATAGCCAATAAGCACATGAAAAGTCACTCAACATCACTAGTCATAAAGGAAATGCAAATGAAAACCACAATGATATGCCACTTCACACACATTATAATGGTTATTATCAAAACCCAGAAAATATCAAGTATTGGCAAGGATATGAAGTAACTGAAATCCTCATGCATTGCTGGTGGGAATATAAAATAGTTGTAGCTGCTTTGGAAAACAATATGGCAAGAAATTAAACACAGAATTACCATATAAACAGCAATTTCACTTCTGGGTATATCCCTCAAAAAATGAAAGCAGGGACTCCAACAGATATTTGCACTTTCTAGCAGCATATTCACAAGTCAAAAAGTAGTGGTTTGGGGTGGAGGGAGGCCGGTGGTGTGGAAGAAAGGTGGCTGTGGCTATTACAGGATAGCAGGAGTGCTTATGGTGACGGTCTGTTTAGTACCTTGACTATAGTGATGCATACACAAATTTGTACATGATAAAACTGCAGAGAATGAAATACACATATGCAAAGGTATGCACATTAAACTAGTGAAATGTGGATAAGGTTGGCAGATTTATCAATGTCAATATCCTGGTTATGCTACTGTACTAGTTATAAAAGAGGTCATCACTAGTAGTAGAAAGTGAGTAAATGAAACCTCTCTGTATTATTTCTCACAACTGTGTGTGAATCCACAATTGGTTTAAAAGTTCAAAAAAATAAACAGGCAATTCATTTTAGAATTATAGTTTTTGAACCAAGAAGAAAATCAAATGAAGTCAAACAATACCTTCTTCCATGGATTTGGTGAAGTTACACATGAGTGAAGACAATCCCTTCAGACACCCTGCCAGAACAGGCAGTTTGGGCTCTCTTACAGCTGATGTCATCTTAAAAAAAAAAAAAAAAAAAAAAAAAAAAAGAGTTTTAAAGAAGGTATCGTTAAAAGAGAAAAACACAATCAAATCTTTGGAAGCAGAATAGCATAAAGTTTGCCATACCTGGATCTTAAGTTCACCCAGAAAAGCCCGGAAGAGTTTTTCTGAATTATTTATCATCTCACTAGGATGAACTTCACCTAATACTCCTAGAAGCTCATATATTTTTTCTAAAACTGAAAAATAAATTTAAGATAAGTGAAGGCCAAAAATTTAAATAAACAAAAATGTATCAATAACAAAATGTTTAGTCCAAAGTAATTTCATAATAAGACACAGAAAATATCTAGTTTTATGTACCAGAATCTTTCCTGATAAATTTTATGCCAATCTACTATTATAAACTAAGTAACATTTGACATGTTTTGTGAGTTTTTTTTGTGTGTGTGTGAGCTTTCTATTTAAAGAAATCATTTCATGGGGCACCTGGCTGGCTCAGTCAGTAGAGCACGCAACTCTTAATCTCAGGGTTGTGGGTTCACATTGGGTGTGGAGCCTACTTAAAATAAATCATTTCATAAAGATTAAACTTTCAGAAGAAGTCTTCACATGTTTTTGTTTATTTCTATTTGGGTTTGTTTTCAGCAAAAAGGATTCATCTATAAAACATATAAATGCTTTAATAGAGAAAAACCCAAGTTTTACACTAATTTTTTAACATCAGTTTGTTAAAATATTTAAAAATAACGTTTGGGGGTGCCTGGGTGGCTCAGTCATTAAGCGTCTGCCTTCGGCTCAGGTCACAGTCCCAGGGTACTGGGATCGAGCCCTGCATCGGGCTCTCTACTCAGCAGGAAGCCTGCTTCTCCTCCCACTCCCCCTGCTTGTGTTCCCTCTCCTGCTGTGTGTCTCTGTCAAATAAATAAAATATTAAAATAAAATAAAATAATAAAAATAAAAAGAACATTTGAATGCATCTCACCTGTATCCTGTATTTTTGTTTTCGATGCAAGTTCTCCATAGAATTTGCTAAATAACTCTCCAATTCTAAATTCATCCATGAGTCTAGAACTTCTTAAAGTCCGAAGTAACTAAAATAATACAAACTAGCATTATCTAAACAGGAAAATAATGACAAGCCTTCCTCTTCTGCACTGTTTCTACACAAAGCTCCAGAATCACGTGTCTCTAAGGGATTTCCCTGGCCTCTCGGCACTCCTATCTAGCCTGATTATTTGGTATATGTGCTGCCGAAGCGAGCACTCTAGCCTGATTATTTGGGAGGCAGAGGCTGAGGTGGGTGGTAGAACACAGGGGTTACAAAGGGGAAGAGGGTATAAACTTAAGTTTACCTTCCCAAGAAACCAATAATATGACTAGAGCCATTCTCTCGGAGGCACTTGAGGGCTAACAAGACCCAAAGGAATTCTAAAATAGAGATGCAATAAAAGAGATGCATCTGAGAGAGAAACAGGTGACAGTGAGTCCCCAAGAAGCACTTAAATACAATATAGAGACCCATTTTCATGGTATCATTTAGGAAAGAACTCAAAGCTACAATGATGCGAACTCTGGCAACTCTTAGTAGCCTTAGGTTTTAAGAGTCAGGGTGTTGAGAGTAAACAGGAGCAGTACATTCCTTACTTATTTTTCCTCTTAATTCCCCTCACAACCCAAAATCCTTCCTCTGCTACTCTGAAGGGACTGAGACCAAAAGGTCACAGTATTAACAGGTGATGGTCAGAAAATCTTGTCCATACATCAACGTGACCAAAGCCTAGCCTCCAACATCTCTCACTCAAAACATAACTTAAAATTCTAATTTTCTGCTTTTTAAGTTGTATGTTTAATATGAAATACATGTACTTAGAATAATAAAATTACCTTAATAAGAAGATCTAGGGCTGGGATTTTACATTTAGCAGCTTTATCCTTTGTGTAAACACTGGTACAAGTATTCTAGGTTTTAAAAGGAGACATACCAAAATCATCAATAAGATCTCAGTTCTTCACAACAGCTAAAAGTACATCTCTGAGGGGAGCAATAGTCACAAAAACACAAACTAAATGGACACGTGAGCAGGATTAAAAAAAAAAAAGCTATGCTTCCATGCATACCTCCCATAGCACTTGCTGCCATATATCAAGAAAACAAGCATCAAAAATTTTAAAAAAGTAACTAAAGTAATTCAGAGAAGAATGGTTGGGAACAGAACAGCTCAGTCTAAAAAAACAGGCACTCTGGAAGGAGGTCACTTGGCTCCATGTTTTGGGTGAAGTTTCTTAACTTCTAAGTTTCATTTGTAAGCTAAGGAGATTAAAAATACCTACCTCAAAGAGTTTTGGTAAAAATAAGTAAGACAAACTGTACCATGAAAGAACTTTGTAAACTATGGAGCACTCTACAGATGTTAGTTACTCCTACTGTTGAAGCAATTTTTTTAAAATACAGTTGACTCTTGAACAGCACAGGCTTGAACTGTGCAGGTCCACTTGGATACCCAGATTTTTTTTGATAAATACAGTACAGTACTGTAAATGTATTTTCTCCTATGATTTCCTGAATATTTTTTCTCTAACTTACTCAACTATAAAAATACAATCTGTAATACACATAACATACAAAATATGTGCTAATCAACTATTTATGCTTATCAGTAAAGCTTCCAGTCAACAGTAGGCTACTGGTAGTTAACTTTTTGGGGAGTCAAAAGTCAAATACATGGATTTTCAACTGCATGCAGGGGGTCAATGTCTCTAATCCCCTGTTGTTCAAGGGTCAACTGTGTTAGGATTCCAAACCCAAAAGGCTAGAAATCAAAAGAAAATAAAAAACCTATTAAAAAAAAGATTGATGATTATTATGTCATATATTAGGGTTAATTATAATTAATAAAATAACTTCTTATAAATTACCCCAGATTGAATATATACTTCTTCATCAAATCTTAGCATCCAAGAACTAGAAACAATTCGGGACCAATAAAAACAACTTAACTTTTGGCACTTGTTCAAAGTATAAACAAGCCTGAAAAAGAACAACTTTATGATTACTAGTTCCACAGTAAATTATGAGGACACCTGGGGAGGGCAGGTGGAAAGAGAACAGGAGGTACAAGAAAGGCAAACTTCAAACTGCTGCCAAAGGCACACATGAAGGACATGAAATAAGAATCTTACCCAGCAGAAGAATTCTTTAAAATTTTTAGAGTTTTGAAATCTCCTCACAATTCAAAAAACCAAATTTATTATGACTTTTTATAAAATACATTATTTATCCTATGTGCAAAAAGTTATCAAAGTAGTTTCTGACAAGGGCCTTACCTTACTAAATCTATAAAAAGAACAGCCCACTTCATTTCTAGCCCACAATCAGGCACAAATAAGTAAACTCCTTGATGAGAAAGGCAGGAATAAAATATAAACCCAAATTTAACTCACAGCATAAGTTAAAATAGATGTTGGTATATAATGAGATATGTTTTTTCTCCTTACCTTAATTTCAAGAGAATAAGGTGTGATCTTCTGGCCAATTTTTTCTAAGAAAATACATAAAAATTTTAAGACTTCTTCTCTACAATCACGAAACTATAATGAAAGAAATAAACATTGTAGTAAACACGGGCAAGAAAGAGTCACTCCAACATAAAGGAATGTACAAGAAAAGGAAAATGAAATCTTCAACTTACTTCATCAATGCTAAGTGACTTCCGAACAAATACAAGCAAACCAAAATCTTTGGAAAAAACTAAAGAAGTCTGTAACGCTGGATTAAAAAAAAAAAAAAAAAAAGGTAAGAGAGCTGCCAAGAAGCACTCCATAAACCCACCCTAAATGGGCTGCATGTTTCTCAATTCAGCCTTATAAGCAAGTAAACACTAACTTAAGGCTGCTGTATTTAAACAAGGAAAACAGGAGACTCTAGGTGATTTTCCACTGGGATGACACAGGCAGAATAACGGACCCTAAGATACCTGAGCCCTAATCCCAATATCACACGTGTGAATACACTAACTTCACATGGAAAAAGGAAATTAAGGCTGCAAATGGAATTAAGGTTATTAATCAGTTGACTTAAAAAAGGGGGGGAGAATTATCCTGGATTATCCATGGGCCCTTAAATTGTCCATGGGCCCCTCAATCACATGAGCCCTTACTAGTGGAGAAGAGAGGAAGAAAAATGGAAAGAGAACAGGAGAGAAGAGAGATTTCAAGCACAGGAGTTACTAGACCCATGCTGGCTTTGAAGATGGAGGCCATGAATCAAGAAATGTGGGTGGCTTCTACAAGCAGGGAACATCAGGAAGGAAAAAGGAACTTTAGTCCTATAATTGCAAAGAATTCTGCCAAACTGAATGAAAAAGGAAATGGATTCTACAGGAGAGCCTTTAGAAAGTGAAGTGACCTGCCTGATGCCTTGGTTTTAGTTTGGTTGAGACCCCTGTTGGGCTTCTAACTACCAAATTGTAAGATTGTTAAATTTATGTTGTTTTAAACCATTAAGCTTGTGGTATTTGTTACTGCAGCAACAGAAAACTAATACATTCCTCTATAACCTTCCACCTGAAAAAACATACTAAACATTCAGAGTAAACTTGGAACTGCTTTATAAACAAGTTAACTAAAGGAACAAAAAAGGAATTCTAACTTAGAAACTCTGAGACTAGAGGTGCCTGGGTGGCTCAATCGGTTAAGCATGGGACTCTTGATTTCATCTTAGGTCATGATCTTATGGTACTGAGATGGAATCCTGCATGGGGCTCCATGCTCAGTGGGGAATCTACTTGAGATATTCTCTCTCTCTCTCTGCCCCTACCCCCGTTCTAAAATTAAAAAAAAAAAAGCTTTGAGACTAGAAAGCATTTACATGTTAGTTTTTTAAATTTACTTCCCCATTAATAACATATCTTTGACAATATATAGGTACTAGATAGCATCAAAAGTTTTCTTGTAATGATGTATTTTAAAAGTGCTGAAAAGAGGCACTTTTACTACAAAGGAGCAAAAGGTTCTCATTCAGGGACTGCTAAAAAAGTTAAAAGAACTGCAGAACTGTACAGTTACATTTCTGCAATGCTTCTCAGAAATAGGAACAGCAAACTAAGAGGTGCAAAAATGTACTGGTGGATTTAGGCGCTTTTAAAAAAGGTGAAAGAAACATTACTTTGGTTCCCTCTGCCACCTTTGCATAGCAATGATTGCCAAATTTAGGGTATTTTCACCAACTTTACTTTTAAAACATCTTTACCCTGCTAAGAAAAAAAAGCAGCATGACAACCACAGAAATTTCGACAATCCAGAATCAAACGACTGGACTTTTTCAAAACACTGTCAGATAAACCCACCAGGACAGAAACTAGACTATCAGGCCCCGACGCCCCGGCACAACCCGAAAACGCGAAAACCCCAAACGCGCACGCGCGTTGGGACCCTCCTTGGCGCGGCCGAGACAGTACCCACCCAGCACCGCGGGGCCGGTGCTCAGCACGCACTCCTGTCCCAGGCCCCGGATCAGCTGATAACTGGCCATCGCGGCGCTGCAGCGGTCGCCGTGAGACAAGGACTCCTGCAGCTGCAGTAGAGAACCCCGCATGCCAGACGCGGAGTCAGCCATCACGCTCAGACCCGGCACTGCGCTTGCGCCCCAAAATGCCTTGGGGCTGGGGGCGGGGCTCACGGGCACGGGGGTGGGGCTCACGGGTACGGGGGCGGAGTTCCCAGGGCAGGGATGGGGCTCGCGGTGGTGGGAAACCTTTGGGGGACCCTGAAAGGAGGGGTCTTCTCCATAGGAAAAGCCCGTTAGATGTCAATTAAGATATTGGCAGGTCAATGAATGTGTTGCATACAATACACTTAGAATGCATACATCGGAGCTTAGAGAGAAACAGGAATCTAGAGATTTGACCTCCGGAAATAGAGGGGGATGGTTGGTGAATTAGAGTTGACTAAACACCGCAGGCAGAAAAAAAAGACAAACTAGAGGCTTGGGTCAAGATCTACGAAGTAGTCCCTTGATAAAGAGTGAAAAATGCATGTGTAATGTCTTTAGAAATGAAGATGCTTAAGGGATAAAGGATATTCTCCTTAGCCGACAATACAGCGTAGATCAACCCCTCGGTGAACAGTCTGGCGGGACTCCCCAGGTTTCCCGCGAAAACGCAGTCTAGCAAGGGACCAGACCATCTAAACGGAGGGGGGAACCGAGCGAGGCTTGCGTCTGCCTTCCGTGGGGCGCCGAAGGAGGCCGTTCAGTCCCCCCTGTTGGTGCACAGTGGCACCTCCCGGAGGCGGAGCCATGCGAGAGCGCTGCTGTGATTGGTGGGGCACCGCCCAGGGCGTTGACGATGGTGCTGCCGGCGCGAAACCTTGTTCCGCTCGTGCTGTGTAGGAGAGCGACCCACCCGGTGCGTTCGGGTGCCCTGCGGGCGTCAGAGGCGAGCTTTCCCGGTAGCAGCGTGTGGGCTGAGGTGGCGCGATGCGGAGCCTGGAGAGGGTATCTGTGCGGTGGGGAGGGAGAAAGCCGGGGCGGATGCGGGTGGAACCTGCCCTTTTCTCGCGCAGATTCCACGAGCATCATGTCATCCCCGGCGTCCACCCCGAGCCGCCGCGGCGGCCGGCGCGGGCGGGCCACCTCTGCGCAGACGCGTAAGTCCCTTCCCTTGAGTCGAGCCCGCCACGTTACCCTCCCTTCCCCTCTTCGGGCTTTTTCCCGCCACCACAGAGAGGCCTGGTCTGTGCGCCTGATTTCTGGCTCTGAGCGCAGTCTTTAAGTCCCAGGGGGAGTAAGATGTGAGGACGGCGAGCATTTGCTCATGCTTTGTCAATTCTAGTGTGCAGATACTTTTTTTGTGAGGCAGGCAGTGCTGGGCCCTCGTTTCCACCATTTCTAATTGTTAGGCACGTCTGTGCCCATTTGTCTTTGTTCTGTTTGGTTTGTATTTGTTCCCAAGAGACTTGATGGAACTCCCGGAAGACCAAACGTGAGAATTGATGGCCATCTTTTCTGTGTTCTATGTCACAAGCTCGAAGTGAAGATGCCAGGTCGTCACCATATCAGAGACGTAGAGGCGAAGATTCTACCTCTACAGGAGAGTTACAGCCTATGCCGACCTCACCTGGAGCTGACCTGCAGAGCCCTGCCGCGCAGGATATGTTATTTTCCAGCCCTGCTCAAATACATTCCTCAAGTATATTTTTGGCGATCTAAGTTCTACTGTGGTTAATATATGGATAATGCTTTAGCTGGTCAGGTTTGCTGTTTTGTTAACGGGTAGTTTATGTAACCGGACATGAGCTAGTATGTTCACAAAGAGTACAAAGATAGGTACACGTTAGGGCTTAGTGAACAGAGAAAAAAAGTTCTGGTGCTTTTTTATACTAGAAGGTTTAATAGTCCTCAGAATCTTAACCACCACAGGTTACAAGGAATATTATTTGCTCTTGTGCTTAGATGACTTAAATCAACATGCTGTAGTTTAGGATTTGATAGGCTACCAGAATTTTATTGTAGACTTTCAAATTTTGTTTTTATAGCAGTTCCTCTTGACTTTGACGTTAGTTCACCGCTGACATATGGCACTCCCAGCTCTCGGGTAGAGGGAACTCCAAGGAGTGGTGTTAGAGGCACACCTGTGAGGCAGAGGCCTGACCTGGGGTCTGCACGGAAGGGCCTGCAGGTGGATTTGCAGTCTGATGTGGTGAGTACACAGTACAATCTTCTGATAGGGGCATTTGGGAAACATAAAATGGGTAATTCCCTATTAACTGGTTCTATCATATTTTTCTGTATAGCCAGCAACAGAAGATATAGTGGCGAGTGAGCAGTCTCTAGGCCAAAAACTTGTGATTTGGGGAACAGATGTAAATGTGGCGACATGCAAAGAAAATTTTCAGGTGAGCTGTACCTTAGTACTTTAGGGTTCTGAAAATGCTGGGAGAAAAGGTTTATAAACAGTATCTCAGCTGTAACACTGGGCTAGAGTTTTAGGTGGCTTAGAATTGTTGATGTTTTTAAAAAGAAAAAATACTATTTACGTCTGTCTCCAAATAGTGGAGACATACTCCTGAGACATACTCATAATATTTTGCATTTTGAGTAGTTGTTATTCCTAATGCATCAAACTTACTCTTTTTGTTTCCACATCAAGAGATTCCTTCAGCGTTTTATTGACCCTCTGGCTAAAGAAGAGGAAAATATTGGCATAGATATTACTGAACCTTTGTACATGCAACGACTTGGGGAGGTAATCAAATAGTCTTATAAAATCAAATTAATGCATTTAAAACAATCAGCAGAACAAAACCTCTTTGTTTTCTCTTCTAGATAAATGTCATCGGGGAGCCATTTTTAAATGTAAACTGTGAACACATAAAATCATTTGACAAAAATCTATACAGACAGCTCATCTGCTACCCACAGGTAAGATTTTGATTTTGACCTTGATGAATTATAGTAAACATCCAGAACACCTAGAGGGTTTTTGAATAGCAGAATTTCCTGGATAGCAGAAAGAATGTGCCTCCAGAGCACCACAACTTAAGAAAATCATATTTCTTCTCCTTTAAGATGAACATTTCCTCACACTTTCACGTTTCCAAAATTGGGATGTGTGTTATTGTCAGTGGCAGGTCATAGTCTAATTGGCAGGTTGTTTCTTAATAGTATTTAAAATAATGGTGAATCTTAAAATTCATAGCTGCTTGGGTTGGATGAAGTAAATTATCCTAAGGGAAAAAAAAACTTTTTTTAAGATTTATTTATTTCAGAGAGTGCGCACACGCAGGAGGTGGCGGGGGCTGGGGGGCAGAGGGAGAGGGATGGATAGTCTTAAGCAGACTCCAGGCTCATTGCAGAGCCCCAGTTGGGGCTGGATCTCATGATCCTGAGATCATGACCTGAGCTGAAATGAAGAGTCAGACACTCAACTAACTGTGCCACCCAGGCATCCCTTAAGCAAAAATATTTTATCAATAAACGCATTACACTGTGTGCTATCCGTGCTATTATGTGTGCATAACATAAGATTATGTTAACTGTGTTGTAATCTTTTTCTTTTTTTGTTTTTTAATTTGGGGTGGGAGGGACAGAGGGAGAAAGAGAATCTTAAGCAGGCTCCAGACCCAGCGCAGAGACTGACACGGGGCTCGATCTCACAACCCTGAGATTATGCCCTGAGCCAAAATCAGGAGTCTGGCGCTTAACCAACTGAGCCACTCAGGCGCCCTTATAACCTTTTTATTTTAAGCTTTATGTCAGATTTTATTATTCAAGTATCAGCTATATTTGTTTTATATTTTGATCTTGCTGTTTAATAGCTGTGTGACCTTGGTCAAGTTCCCTAACATAGAAGTTATGAGTTCTGAGTTCAGAAACTTTTCATTACTAATTAAAAGCCTAAGATATATCAGTACATTGTGAAGGTTTCATATATATGACCACCTTTAACCCAAATGAGAATATGTAGAGGTGAGAGAGCTCAGTCTCAATGTACCTAAGGTTTTTAAACAGCATGTTTGTGATTACATAGAGATGATACTTAAGGATTATGCCAGATGTATTTGTTTTTATACTTTGCTAATATGAAATGCCTTATTTCTTGTATTTAATTCTATGATGGGAATATAAACACAGCTTGGCTTCTTTACACTTATTTTTATAGGAAGTTATCCCAACCTTTGACATGGCTGTCAATGAGATCTTCTTTGACCGTTACCCTGACTCAATCTTAGAACATCAGATTCAAGTAAGACCATTCAATGCATTAAAGACGAAGAATATGAGAAACCTGAATCCAGAAGGTAATGTTTTTTAATAGCAGGAAAATATGTAAAAATAAAATTTATTTCATCAAGGAATTTTAAAAGAATTGGTATTTTTTTACCAATGGTAATAGTAATAGTGGTAATAGTGGTAATAGATTATAAATTGACTAAATATATGTGAGATTCATTTACCCTATATGCCTTTGAACCCACCCTACCTTCTTTTAACTTAACTGAAATGACATAAAAGAGGTTGTAACTCTTGACAGTTCTCTATCTTAATGTAGTAATTTTACCCAAATGTAGTAATTTTACAGTTACTAAGTAGGCACGTTTTGCAAATCACTGCAGAAAACAAATACAAAATATAATCCCTTCTTTGGAACTTAAAAAAGGAATCTAGTTTGGGGGCACCTGGGTGGCTCAGTGGGTTGAGCATCCGACTCTTGATTGTGGCTCAGGTCATGATCTCAGGTCCATAATCAGTAGGGAGTCTGCTTGAGGATTCTCTCCCTCTCTCAGATGATTAAATAAATCTTTAAAAAAAAAAATCTAGTTTGGAAAGTAAATAAAAGAAAATGTAGAACAAGAGAGCAGTGCAGGAAATGTCTCAGCCCAGGGAGGGAAGGAGAATGCTAGACCCAGGTAGGACGAGTTCATGGTAAAAGAGGAATTTGAATTATAATAAGGATTTGGAAAGCAGACATGAATGAATTCACACTGGACAGCACAAAGGGGATGTAGGCAGAAGCAAAGCAGAGCTATATGCAGGTTATAAGTGCTGGCTGATGCAGAAAGTAAGGGACGAAATGTTTGTGTGAGGGTTGGAAGGCGTGGATCCTGAAGAGCTTTGAATTCAGATTTTTATTCCAGAGTCAGTAGGGAGCCATTGATACTTTTTCAGAAGGAAATGAGAAAGCTTTTGCTACTCTTGAGAAGTTCATGGTGGGTCTAGTGTTTTGAAGTTCAGTTAAGGGACTTTAAATAGTAGCTCCAGTATGGAGCAGCAGGGTCCTAAGCTGGACAGCAGCCATAAGAGTGAAATTCAGGACAAACATGGTATTTGCTGTATGTGAAGATTAAGATATAAAAACTATTGAGAATTTATAAACAGCCCTATAGATGAATGCACAAAAGACACAAATGTCACTATAAGAAAATAAAACAGCTAACAACGGAGCAAGTGTTGGAGTTCACTGTTGAATAAAGGAATACATATTTTCTTATGAAATTCGTTCCCGACCTCGCTTCTGTGATAGGGTATTCAGTGGAGACATTGGAGGAAGTAGGAGACTGAGAGTGCTATAGTTCATTTTTCAGAGGCAGAGCATTGGTACATGAATTTCAGGTTAAGACTGGAGATTATCATAATTTCAGAGGAAGAGGAATTGCCAGATGCTCAACTGATTTTAAAAGTTTTTAACTTTTATGTTGATTTGTGTAACATACTACAGAGTTTACTTTTTAAAGTAAAATAAGGATTGCTAGGGAAAGAAGAAAGGAAGATTTGTAAGTAGGTAGAAGGGAGAACAAGACCAAGTGGGAAAGACCTTGTGAAGTAGCAGTAAGTACTGGAAGGCTGAGACAAACTACAAGGCCCGCTGTGGCTAACTACAGGCCACGTTTTGTTGATTATGAATAATAGTATAACTCCTTTGGAACCAGCAGTGGGAATTAGCTATGTTAAAGTTTTCTTATCAGGAAAATTCCAAACCAGGATCAAGAGTAAAAAATATTCTATACAAGGGCTTTCTTATATAGATGGTAATGATTGGCTAAGTTATACAGTGCTTATTTCTGCTAAGTACTGTTTTTTGGTTTTTTTTTTAAACATTTTATTTATTTGACAGAGACACAGCGAGAGAGGGAACACAAGCAGGGGGAGTGGGAGAGGGAGAAGCAGACTTCCTGCTGAGCAGGGAGCCTGATGGGGGACTTGATCCCAGGACGCTGCGACCATGACCTGGGCCGAAGGCAGACGCTTAATGACTGAGCCACCCAGGCGCCCCTTTTCTTTTTTCCAAGTACTGTTCTTATTAGGCTTGATGTATGCAGGCTTTTAATCTTCAACAAGTGTAAGGTAGGTGCCATTACTGCCATGTGTAGATGGGCACAGAGAGGCTAACAGTGTCCCCAGGGTCACACAGGTATTCAGCCCAGACCATCTGGCTCTGGAGCCAATGCATTTCACATACACTGAGACAGCAGGACTTCCACATGATACAGTGCATGAGGCAGAAGTCCATGGGGGCAAAGAAGGCAGAAGTGTAAAGATTCTAATGCAAACCCAGAAGGTGGAAGGGAGCAGGGGCTAGATGAGCAGGAAGGTGGTGGATGCCTGTTGGACAGAGGGCCATGCGGCAGAAGGCCAGAGGTCCCATCGGAGTTGAGAAGGAAGACAGCACAGGAAGGGCATCCCAGGCCAGACCTGAGGATACCCAATGAAACATTCATGCCCTGGCCACAGCACCTACCTGTGACCCCAGCCATCCCCAGGTACCTCTGCATCTCCCAGTAAGATTCTCCTGGGCTTGATGGCAGACCCAGACCTGCCCCGGCAGGAATATAGCTCAGGGAAGAGACCACCTCTGGCTGGGCTGTGGGCAGTGGCTGGTGGATAAACTGACCTCTCTCCCCAACTCCTTGTAGACATCGACCAGCTTATTGCCATCAGTGGCATGGTAATCAGGACATCCCAGCTGATTCCAGAGATGCAAGAGGCCTTCTTCCAGTGCCAAGTATGTGCCCACACAGCTCGGGTGGAGATTGACCGTGGCCGCATTGCCGAGCCCTCTGTTTGTGAGCGCTGCCACACCACCCACAGCATGGCGCTGATCCACAACCGCTCTGTGTTCTCTGACAAGCAGATGGTATGTGCCTTCTTGGGTGTCCTGGAAGGCCTCCCCTTTGGCATATTAGTGCTTAAGGCGTCAGCTTTGGGATGGGAATGTTCCTTTTTTATTGCCAGTGAGCACCAGGTCGTTATTATATATGCCATGTTCTCATGGTCTAAGATACTTTATAATAAGAAAAATGCATTCTTTCACTATTATCTCCACTTTTTGACTTATTAAATTTAATGTGAGCGGTGCCTGGGTGGCACAGTTGGTTAAATGTCTCGTTTCTGTTCAGCTTGAGAGATCAAGCCCCGCATCCAGCTCTGTGCTTAGTGCAGAGTCTGCTTTAGACTTTTTCTCCCTCTACCTCTAGCCTTCCCCCTCCCGTCCCCCTTCCCCTCTCTCTCTCAAATCTTATTTTAAGGTTTTATTTATTAATTTGAGAGAGAGAGTATGCACGAGCATAGGGGAGGGGAAGAGGGAGAGGGAGAAGCAGGCTCCCCCGCTGAGCAGGGAGCCCGATGCGGGGCTCGATCCCAGGACCCTGGGCTTATGACCTGAGCTGAAGGCGATTGCTTAACTGACTGAGCCACCCGGGTGCCCTAAAATAAATCTTTCAAAAAAATTTTAACATGAGATGTTTCTATAGGAAATACTTAAGCTTGTAAAAAAAATTTAGTCTATCAGACAAAAGCATGTAAAACATACGATCAGTAAAAATTGGGGTGCCTGGCTGGCTCAGTTGGTAGAGCATGTGACTCTTGATCTCTGAGTTAGAAGTTTGAGCCCCACATTGGGTGTAGAGATTACTTTAAAATATTTTGAAAAATATATTGGTAAAAATTACTTGGTTAAATTTTGTCATTTTGCAGCTGTTCCACTAGTACAGAATGAGTTGACAATTTTTCTGAAGTTTTTCTCATACATTTTAAAGGAAGTTTGGCTTTTGTGTCTTTAATGAAATTTTTTTTAAAGATTTTATTTATTTTAGAGAGCGTGTGCACAGGGAGGGGCAGAGGGGGAGGGAGAGGAAGAGAGAATGACGCAGACTCCACACTGAGTGCAGAGCCCCACACAGGGCTCAGTCTCACAACTGCGAGATCATGACCTAAGCCAAAACTACGAGTCGGATGCTTGACTGACTAAGCCACCCAGGCATGCCTTTAATAATGAAAATGTTAAGATGAAGTTATTAAAACAACATAGAAATAAGTGGGAAAAGTCAAAATCATTTATTTGCTATGATTATGGTGGTGTTAAAGTAGGCACAGGGACAAGGACTATTAAGTTTTTTTAATTTTGTTACAATGTTTAAACAACTTTTTAAAATTTATTTATTTATTTATTTTTTTAAAAGATTTTATTTATTATTTGAGAGAACGAGAACGAGAATGAGAGAGAGAACACATGAGAGGCGGAAAGGTCAGAGGGAGAAGCAGACTCCCTGCTGCGCAGGGAGCCTGATGTGGGACTCGATCCCGGGACTCCAGGATCATGACCTGAGCCGAAGGCAGTCGCTTAACCAACTGAGCCACCCAGGCGCCCCAACTTTTTAAAATTAAAATAAAATATGTTCAGAATACTACAGAGTTGGGGGCACCTGGGTGGCTCAGTCGGTTAAGTAGCTGCCTTCGGCTTAGGTCATGATCCCAGGGTCCTGGGATCAAGTCTCATGTCAGGCTCCCTGCTCAGCAGAGAGCCTGCTTCTCCCTCTCCGCCTACTTGTGCTCTCTCTATCTCTCTGTCAAATAAATAAATAAAATCTTTAAAAAAAAAATACTACAAAGTTAATTTCCATATGGGGACTCAATAAGAAAAATACTAGCAAATGTGAAAAAGTGTTCAATGTTTTTACTAACCAAAGAATTGAAAATTATAGATATAAATTTTCATCTAATATTGCTATCAGTTATTGGAGCAAATGTGCCTCAACTCATGCCAGCATGGTGCTGAGAGCTAGAGATACAAATGTGGAACCATGCTCCCAAGGAGCTTATAGTGTAATATTCTTTCTTAGAATGCTTCAAAGACTCCCAAACTGACTTGAAATAAAACTTAGTATCCTAGAGTAGTCTCCAAACTATGTGGCCCAACATCATCACCACAACACACCTTTGTACCCACAGACCTCACTGATGGTGTCTCAACCACTTCCTTATACAGGGCTTCTCAGCCAAGCACAGGTTTGCCTCAGGACTTTGCACTTGCTGTTCTTAGCATTCAGAACACATGGCTTCCTCCCTAACGTCCCCTAGACCTCTTTTTAGAGGTTCTTTGATCTGAGAAAGGCCTTCCCTAACCTTGCTTTATGAAAAGCGTCCCCTCCACCCCCACTGCCCATGTTCCTTGCTCTTTTTTTCTTCTGCCCATTACATTTGTCATTGTCAAATGTGTATTGTCTGTCCTCACTCCACTCTGAGGGAAGACTTCATTCACTGTGGAGTCCCCAACACCTAGAACCAGGGTCCAGCACATGCCAGGTGCTCAGCAAATACCTGTTAGATGAGTAACCAGGCTAAGTGTTTATGAGGTGCACGCAGTGACTAGGAGAGATGCACAAAAGTGCTTAACCATGAACCTGAAAAGTATGTACTTCTCCACCCAGGAAATCTCTAGAAGTAACTGCTAAAAACATAATTAGAAATTTAGACAAACATTTATACAAAGCAATATCCACTACAACCTTGAAATGGCAAAAAACAGTCACGTAAATCACTGACCACTCCCCCCCAGATAGAATTTGTAAATACACAATATCTTTACAAAATGTATGTTCATATCACATTAAAGGTTTTTTTTTTAAAAGAAATGTTAGATATCTGGAGATAAAAACAAAGAATGGTGGTGGTGTTTTTTTTTAAGATCTATTTATTTGAGAGAGAGAGAACACAAATACAATTTGAGAGAGAGAGAACACAAATACAAGCTGGGGGAGGCAGAGGGAGAAGCAGGCTCCCCACTGAGCAGGGAGCCCAATGCGGGACTCGATTCCAGAACTCTGGGATCATAACCTGAGCAAAGGCAGATATTGTACTGACTGAGCCACCCAGGTGCCCCAAGAATGGTGTTTTTTTTTTTTTTTAATATTTTTTCTATTTATTTGTGAGAGAGAGAATGAGAGACAGAGAGCACAAGAGGGAAGAGGGTTAGAGGGAGAAGCAGACTTCCTGCTGAGCAGGGAGCCCGATGTGGGACTTGATCCCGGGACTCCAGGATCATGACCTGAGCTGAAGGCAGTCGCTTAACCAACTGAGCCACCCAGGCGCCCCAAGAATGGTGTTTTAAAAATAAATGTGGTAGGGGTGCCTCGGTGGCTCAGTCAGTTGAGTGTGGAACTCTTGCTTTTGGCTCAGGTTGTGAGATCGAGCCCTGCAGCTGCCTCCGTGCTCAGCTGGGAGTCTGCTTCCCTCCCTCTCCCTCAATCCCTCCCCCACTCAGGTGTACACACATGCATGCATGCTTTCTCTCTAAAATAAATAAATGAAATCTTTTTAATAAAATAAAAATGTGGTAAACATAAAAAATAGAGTGGAACAAAGACTGGCAGTTTTGTCTAAATTATGCTTGTCATTTCCTGAGTTTTCTGTTTCCACTGCTCTTTCAGATCAAACTTCAAGAGTCTCCTGAAGATATGCCTGCAGGGCAGACACCTCATACTGTCATCCTTTTTGCTCACAATGATCTTGTTGACAAGGTTCAGCCTGGAGACAGAGTGAACATTACAGGTAAGAATGAAGGCTGTATTAATGAGATAAGTATGTCTTGCTTTTTTATTTTTTTTTTTTTTGATACTTTTTAGTCAGTCCTTTGGCTTGGTCATGAATTCATTGGCAGGAGGCTTGGTCCTGCCTGTAATGCTTCAATCACTTTTTTACCTAGCAGTATGGAACCTTTCAGTGCATTGTCCTTGCAGTTGCTTGCTCTTTGCTATCTCAGCGTTCCAGAGCTATGAGTGTATTTTGACCTGATAGCATTGGTATCTTGAAAAAACAACTCAGACAAGACTAGTATTGGTAAGATTCGAGTTATACCAGCAGCTCCAGGAAGCAGCACTCACCAATTTTGGAATTTTAAGTAATTTGCTACTTATTTCCCAAATGTACAGCCAAGGGTTAACATTTACTTATTATAGAGAGGAAATGGGTCAGAGCACGTTGCTTCTGTACAGGAGTTACATTATGGTATTTTTAGAGGAAGCAGAGATTCAGAGACTTGGAGCTCACGGTAGCTGAGGTTCTACGGTAATCTGTGACACAAGGTTCCTCCTCTCTTCTGGCCAAGAAAGTGCTCGTTCCACTGTACCATGTGAATACGCCAGTCTTTCTCTCGATGCTTCAGAGCAGCATGAGCACTGGTTTCTCAAAGGGGCTGTGTTTGTGTGGACAGTAGGCACAGTTCATTGAGGTCAAGGTGGGGACTGAGTCCAAGGAGTGGCTGTGGCTCTTGGTGTAGCCCGTTGGTTGTATTCAGTGAGTTAGGACTTCTCATCATGTGTCTCCCCAGTATGAAGCCCAACAGCTGCCCATAGCAATCTTAAGTTATAAAAGCACTTGTAGTCCACTAACAACGTGAAAGAATGTGTCATTAGTGAAAGATGTGCAGTCCTCGTTCTGCCATCCTATTTGTCTGAATCCTTTGATGAAGTGTTTAATCTGCTATTTTAATATCCTCAACTGCCAAGTGGAATTAATGTGATGATACAGGTGAACGTATTTGGGGATGGGGGCTGTGGAAAGCACCATATAGATGTAAAATAAGTATTGATGTTGCTCTGTGATGATTAATCATTGCAAGCACCAGTAAAGATAACTAGGCCACTTTAGTCATCCATCCCTAATTCAGCTTGCTATGAAGAAGGTTGTGTACTCCCAGAATGATACATATAAACTGGTTTTTATGTTTTGAAAAAGAATTACATTGACCTGTTAAATAAACAAAAGGATTGGTGATCTATGGTAAGTTGCTAAGAAGCCTGTGATAGAGCAGATGCTTGCTCCTCAGAAAACAAGAAATTGGATTGTCCCAGAGTCCAAGGCTTCTAGATTGAAAGTCAAAAAAGATAAACATCACAAATATCAGTTTGGGAAACTTCTTCTTGGAGAACAAATGAGTTGGTATGGTTGAAGGGTTGATCATTTATTTCTTCTAATGTTCTTAAATTACATTCTTTAGGAAGCGTGTGAGGTTATGGCCATTCACCTAGAAAACTTCTTACTATTAACATGTAATTTTTTCTTTACCATATTTTTACCTTTGACTCAGTAGACTGTCTGTGAAATAATTTTTGAGTAATTTTTTTAAAGATTTTATTTATTCAAGGCATTTTTAAAAGAGCTTTTAGGATTTCCTTTCCAAATTTTTGGTACAGGATTTTAGTACTTTGTTCTAGCCAAATAATTACTTAGCAGATTCTGTACATTCAACTTAAGAGAAATGAAAATACCATTTAAAAATACTATTTATTGAACACAGCTGTAGGCCAGCACTGTGCTAAAGCCAGAGTAATTTCATTTAAATCTCAGAATGATTATGTGCAGTGTGGTTATACTCAGATAGGTATCCAAGAGCTAACGGATGGTCACAGATGAACATGTTTTTAGGTCTGCTTTTTTCAAAAACCTGTGTTCTTCCCAACTTGCCTTGCCCCCTTCAGCAGGGAGCTTTGCAGTATAGGCCTGAGTCCTTGACTCTAGGAGAGCCATGAAGGCAGTGTGCTCAAAACTCACTTCCACTGCCAGCCCTCAGATCTTTTAAGTGCTGCCTGCTAGTTTATGAGCCATTTAGGGAAGGTAAAAGCATCTCTCTTGGTTGTGCCCTCAGGCATCTATCGAGCTGTTCCTATTCGAGTCAACTCAAGAGTGAGTAACGTGAAGTCTGTCTACAAAACCCACATTGATGTCATTCACTATCGGAAAACTGATGCAAAACGTCTGCATGGCCTTGATGAAGAAGCAGAGCAGAAACTTTTTTCAGAGAAGCGTGTGGAATTGCTCAAGGAACTTTCTAAAAAGCCAGACATTTATGAGAGACTTGCGTCAGCCTTGGCTCCAAGCATTTATGAACATGAAGATATAAAGAAGGTAACAGTGGACTTTTAACTTTGATCAGGATTTATAGTTCTTTGAGATCAAAAGGCATGAACATCCCTCCCTACTGCCATCACTCTCCCCTCCCCCAAAGGATAAGAACTGTGGCCTGGTCCACAGAGCAAGGTGCTCACCATCTAACTTGGTTATTGGTTGACAAGAATCCCAGCATCCTTGTTCATTTCCTCATATCTACATTGAACTTACATGTTTCTAAACATAACAAAAGCCAGATGGGGTCAGAATAAGGATTTACATGGCCACCATTCTGGCACAGTTGTATGTGCTTCTATATAAATTGGTTAGTGATAACTTAAAGCACTGTTGTGTTTTTACCTTCCCTTAATTTAATTACGATTTTTTTATTCACAGGATAAGAAAATACCTCTAACATTTAAACTAGATCTCAGTTACTCTGTAGTAAGTGAATGTTTAAACATGTTTGTTTAGGGAATCTTGCTTCAGCTCTTTGGTGGAACAAGAAAGGATTTTAGTCACACAGGAAGAGGCAAATTTCGTGCCGAGATCAACATCCTGTTGTGTGGTGACCCTGGGACCAGCAAGTCCCAGCTGCTGCAGTATGTGTACAATCTGGTCCCCAGGGGCCAGTATACGTCCGGGAAAGGCTCCAGTGCAGTCGGCCTCACCGCGTATGTGATGAAAGATCCTGAGACAAGGCAGCTTGTCTTGCAGACTGGTGCCCTTGTCCTGAGTGACAATGGTATCTGCTGTATTGATGAGTTTGACAAGATGAATGAAAGTACAAGATCAGTACTACATGAAGTCATGGAACAGCAGACTCTTTCCATTGCGAAGGTGAGGCCCATTCTCCATGTGTAAACGTGGGCACACTTAGAAATGTAGCATCTGTACTCACTTTGGTTCTAACTTTGGGAAACTCATGAATACTTTTCCTATTAGGTTTCAGCTAAATGTCTTTGAGTATTTCCTCTTTGATCTTTTTTTGCTATACTAACCCACTAATATGTGGTATTCACAGAACTTGAGTTTGTCCTAAAGGTCATGCAGGGGGTTTAGTTTCTGAGAAGAATGTGGTTCCAGCATACATTTGTCTAAAATACAGTTGGCGTGAATCTGAGGATGGCCTTGTCCCAGATAAATCTGTTGATAGCATCCTTCCAAGGTGATGTGTGTGGCTCTTGGTGACAGTGAATATATGGCAAAGGCCACACCAGGTGAAGATAGCTCACACTGTTCCTGCTAGGACCAGGGTGAAGCTTCTAACTGCGCTGTTTTCTCTGACAGGCTGGGATTATTTGCCAGCTCAATGCCCGTACCTCTATCCTGGCAGCAGCAAATCCTATTGAGTCTCAATGGAATCCTAAAAAAACTACCATTGAAAATATCCAGCTACCTCACACATTATTATCAAGGTATGAGAACATAAAGATGCTCTTACTTTGCTCATTTGTAGAATTTTCAGGTTGAGATAAAAGGAAATAATAAAATTCAATAAGCTCTTCCCTCTAATGCAAAGTTTTCTAATATGGGTAGTCAGGTTTTCATGGCAAGGACCGTGTTTCTCTACTCAGCCGTGGGTAGCATCTTAACATTTATTCATTCTTTGAAGCTTTTAGGACACATTTCACCTTGACATCTTTTTCAGAAGCCCATCACTTACTGCTCATCTCAGTCTTAAAGTCGCTAAAGAATATCATCAAATTACAGAGAAAAGCTTCACATGACAGATAAGGTTCTAAAAAATTAAATTTGTTAGAGTTGTGTAGTCCACAGTTTTTCTCAACCATACTGCTACGAATATTTCATTAATAGATTGTATTTCATAAATAGTATTTTAGATTATAATAGTATTTACAGTATTCATAAATGGATTTTAGATTTTAATTATTCAACTTTTTCCCAAAGTTATGTTTTGTTTTTTGTTTTTTGTTTTTTTTCCACAACAGTTAAATGCTTTTTCCTTTAAATCTTCCAATCTTCAAAATTACAATAACAGTTCCCTTGGAAGACTCTTACTTCTTTGACTGAGCTATTTGGTGACCAGCCATTTCCTGGGCAGACCTAATGGCCAGAAGAGTGGGTGCCTGCTGGGGCCAGGTTAGGGAGAAAGGGATTTGATCTGAAGGCTCACCAGACAACTGGACAGCAGACTCTTAATTCTCCCTCAGCAGCCCTGACTACACACATGTTCACTGTACGTGCCTAGGTGGCTCAGGAGCAATTTTTTTTTTAAGATTTATTTAATTAGAGAGCACTTAGGGGAGGGGGGATAGCAGAGAGAGAGGGGGAGAGAGAATCTCCAGCTGACTTGCCACTGAGCATGGACCCTGGACCTCGATGCAGTGCTCAATCTCAACCCATGAGATCATGACCCAAACCAAGAGTCAGAGGCTTAACCGACTGGGCCATCCAGGATCCCCAGGAGCAATTTTTTAAGTTACATATGTGGCTGTGTTGGTGTCCCAAGCAGGAAAACAGTGTTTTTACAATATTTTCTCAGGTTTGATTTGATATTCCTCATGCTGGACCCTCAGGATGAAGCCTATGATAGGCGTCTGGCCCACCACCTCGTCGCTTTGTACTACCAGAGCGAGGAGCAAGTGGAGGAGGAGTTCATGGACATGGCAGTGCTGAAGGACTACATTGCTTACGCCCATAGCATGGTCATGCCTCGTCTGAGCCAGGAAGCCAGCCAGGCTCTCATTGAGGTCTGTGTTTAAACCCTGAAAAATGTTTTTGTTGAGCCTATAGCCAGTAGCATTAATGTAACTAGCTGACTATCTCCCTTAAAAAAGTAATTTGATTAATAACCTATTTCCTATAACTACTTTTTCCTCCTGCATTGCAAAATTGACTTTTCCAAAGATAAAAAAGGGGAAAAGATTTTTTTTATATATGTCGTAGGAACTTTTTATAATTAAATATTTGTAAGCACAGTGAATTTAAGATCAGAATACATGAGTTGAAACAGAGGTTATGCTAGTTAGTAACTTTGTAACTCTGGAAAAGTCATCTAATTTTTCTGAGCTTCCATTTGCTTGTTTCTAAAAAGTAAAATGACTTGTGAGTACTTGTGTTCACTTTTCAGTATCCTTTCACATGGACAGCAGTGCAAAATGACACCTTCAGTTACTCATACGTTATGATACTAAGAAGGTTCCTGGTGTTTGATGGCTTTACATCCTAACTAAGCCCCTGAAAATACTCAAAGTTATACATGATTCGTAATTTTCCATTTGTATCAAAGACGTAAGAGTTGCTCAAAAAAAAAATAGTTATGTTATATATATGTGAGTTTAATACAACTCAGCTTTATTCATTATTTATTCATTATTCATTATTCCAGTAATCTTTGCATGCCTCACTCATCAAATGAACCCTCAGCAGGGGCATAAACCAGAGTTGGTGCCTGAACACCTTTTTCAGACAGGCGCTCTGATAGTCCTCTGCTGTAATTGTGACCTGCCCTTTACCCCAACACACCATGTCCCCTGAGTGCCAGCCTCACACACCTCCCTGCCCACTCCCATTCTTCGTTCTTCATAGCCACATCAGATACCACCTTCTTGATGAGCTATAAGGCCTGAGGCTAGATCTGACTTCTAATTCCCCTTAGTACTGCACCTGGCAGCTGGTAGTTTATTTAATAGAATCCTAACTGTTCAGTTTAGCCACAAAATTGAAGTATTGTTACAAGGAGTTTTGGGTGTTTTTTTTTTTTTCTCCTGTCTACACTAGGCTTATGTAGACATGAGGAAGATTGGTAGCAGCCGAGGAATGGTTTCTGCATACCCTCGACAGCTGGAGTCATTAATTCGACTAGCAGAAGCCCATGCTAAAGTACGATTCTCAAGCAAAGTTGAAGCAGTTGATGTTGAAGAAGCAAAACGTCTCCATCGGGAAGCTCTAAAGCAGTCTGCCACTGACCCCCGGACTGGCATTGTGGACATATCTATTTTAACTACAGGTGCATTGAACATAAGAGCACATGAGAATTTTTTAATACATATATACATATATATATACACTTAACATACAAGTAATTTATATTTCATATTTGAGCTAACAGTTAAATCATTTGAAGTGGCAGAGGTTCTTAACCTTTTTCAGATTAAGGCCTCTTTGAGAATCTGTTAAAAGTTGAGAAAAATAACGCCTAGCATACAGCATGCACACACACAGTGTTGTATCTAATTTCACAGTGCTCTTCTGCTATCTAGGCACCTGTGTTAGTCCACTTTAAAGAAGTAATTCATTTCTTAATGAGCACTGACTACTTGCTATACAGATTATGTGGACTGTGTTTCAGTGGAAACAAGCAGTTACTGGCTTACAGAGAATTGGAAACAGCAGAGAGTTCAGAACTCACAATTTTGAATATATTTTCGCATTCAGCCACTGTCCCCTAACCTTTTTTGTAGCAACACTGCTAAAGAAATACTTATGGAAATTTGAAATATTTCAAATTCCTTGTAGCAGAAATATTTCCATTAATTTTTTTTTTCATTTCTTTTAAATCAGGAATGAGTGCCACCTCTCGTAAACGGAAAGAAGAGTTAGCTGAAGCATTGAAAAAACTTATTTTATCTAAGGGCAAAACACCAGCTCTAAAATACCAGCAACTTTTTGAAGACATCAGGGGACAATCTGACATAGTAAGTGTTTTATAAGTAGTTTTTGCATAATGGAGTTTTTCTTTTTTAACTTAGTACTTCTTTTAAGGTTTTTTTTAAGTGTTTTTCTTTCAGTATTAAATGTAGATCTGGATTTTTAAAAAAAGTAAAATCACCCATAAACCCAAGAAATAATAACAAAATTTTGTTGTATTCCTTTAACAGTTTTTGCATGTGTATATGTACACATGTGGTCTTTTCTTTGAAAAATGAACATAGTCAATTAGAGTAACACTGTTATATAACTTGCTTTTTCTTTGGTTTTTAATTAAAAATGTTATTAACATCATCTGTGATGGTAAATAGACTTAATAACATTATTTATAATGATTGGGTAAGATCCCTTTGCATGCCTATTCCATCATTTCCTAACCAATTGTTGGACATTTAGGGTGTTTGCAGCTTCTTCCTATTATACATAGTGTTAACCATGCATCTTATCTTAATGATGATATGATCAGGTTCCCTTTTGTAAATAAAGTTGGATTGCCCAGTGAAAAGAACTTGAGGGTCCAAGTCCAGCCATTTGCCCGCTTTCATAACGCCTCTTCACTTGCATATTTTCTGCAGCTGCATTAGCACTACAGGGGCAGAGTTGAATATTTCTATATTTCTACAGGCCATATGGGTAGACGTCCAGCCTGTCTGTTTACCATCAGGCCCTCTACAGGAAATGGTTGCCCCTCCTGAGTTAGAATCTAAGGAATGTATATAGTCACCAAAAAGAAAAGAGACTGGTGATTCTTTACATTGAAATCAATGTATATCTAACAGTTAAGGGAGTACTTGATGTGTAAAATAATTGTTTTCATCTCTTCCCCCAAGGCTATTACCAAAGATATGTTTGAAGAAGCCCTGCGTGCCTTGGCTGATGATGACTTCTTAACAGTAACTGGCAAAACTGTCCGCTTGCTCTGAAGCTCTTGTGAGCAGTGCTGTCTGTGTGTGTCTGCACTTGGGTGTTGTACTTGTGTACATATGTGTGCTGCATAGGGGCCAATCAGCTGCCACTGTTGCTGTCAGTGGAAATAGATTCTTAAAGTCATTATTAGGCTCCATAAAAACTTTCTAACCTGGGTTGAGTTTTCATAATGAAGTGTATGTTTTCACTTGTTTAACATTTTAAGTGAAAATGCTGTGCCAATTTACAATTTACAGTAGAGGCTTTTTTTTTTTTTTAAGTGCCATTATTTTAGCACCAGGGCTTTTAATCTGTATTGCCATATATATATGTATGTATGTATATGTGAGGATGTCAAGTCTTTTTTGGAGATGATAGTCTGGGTCATGGGTCATGTTTTTTGTGCTGGACTTTCTAAAGGCAATCATCCATATGCTTGAAGTTTTTGTAATATGAGATAAAACTTAGCCAGTGCATATCATTCAGTGTGAGGTAATGAAGGACCAGAGCCTTTCTCCCTCTTAACAGCTCTCAAGTGTAATTCCTTCTAGAGGCTTGTTCTCATGGCTTCCATAAGATTTAAAAAAAAAATAGGTGGTTGGAAATGATTAGATTCTAGGTTAACTTCTACTTTGTCCTAATATGTAAACTTTTTCCTAAATAAATGATTGAATAAGTAATATTTGGTTATCTGGTATTATTTTTCATTAAGAGAAAAACCTTGAATAAATACTATTCATGGAAATTCATGATAGTAGTGAGTACTTTAGAACGCACAAAAAAAATTCACTATAAATTCCAATTTATTTCAATCCTAGCAGGCATTATCCTTTTTTTTTTTAAGATGTTATTTATTTATCAGAGAGAGAGCATAAGCAGGGGGAGTGGCAGGCAGAGGGAGAAGCAGGCTTCCTGCTGAGCAAGAAGCCTGACGCGGGACTGACTGAATCCCAGGACCCTGGGATCGTGACCTGAGCCTAAGGCAGATGCTTAAGCAACTGAGCCACCGAGGCATCTCGTAGCAGGCATTATTCTTATAAAACCACCGTAGGCTGGAATTTTATATGGAAATAGGACTATAATAAATAATCTCTAAAACACTGAAGTTATTATATGAGTTAGCCTTTTTTTTTATAATTTAGGATCAACATTCATTAATCCAGTATCCATAGGAAATGATAGGACTAACTGAATGGTTAAATAGCATTAAAATGTTAATATTGGAATGATATTTAGAGGCTTTTTTTTTAGATTTTATTTATTTCTTTATTTTAGAGAGAGCATATGTGAACAAGGGGGAGGGGTAGAGGGAGAGGCAGAGAATCTCAAGCTGACTCTGTGCTAAGTGCAGAGCCCATTGCAGGGCTCAATCCCATGACCCCAAGATCATGACCTGAGCTGAAACCAAGAGTTGGATGCTTAACTGACTGAACCACCCAGGTGCCCTTAGAGTCAAATTTTCATCAGACTCTTTGTTTTTGTCAGTCATCATTCTTACCTGTGCTGTTCTTGACAGGTTTGCAAAATGCCTTATATTTTGAAGGGGGCAGTAGTTAGGTTGGGGCTTCACCAAAGGATCCAGGCCCACTACCCAGCAAGTGACTTTACTAGTGAAGTTTTCTCAGTGAACTCACTGTGTAGGACACCCTTTTATATGTAATTGTCAGCCACTCTGTAAGTTCAGTCTTTCCTTTTTATAGATGAAGGAAGCAAGAAGTCTCATCTCTTGCCTGAAGACCCAAAGCAAGAGATGAAGCTGGAATTAAAAGTCAAGTCTTCTGATTAAAAATTTAACTTTAACTATGCCGTGCTCTGGCTATAACTCAGGTTTTTAACTGTTCAGTGCTTTTGGACTCATTGCTTACATTTCCAAATGACGTGGAGAAGTTTCCTTGGTGCCTGTCACGTGACACATTCTTCATAAATGTTCTACTGAGGAGAGAAGTTTGAATCTGTTGAACTGTGTTCTTGTGACCACATGTTATTCAGACTAGAAATAAGTTTTACTCACATCTCTTGAGTTACTCAGAGATAACTGGTTCTTAGGCTGTACTTGAGCTTGCCACTGATAAGCTGTAAATAGCATACGTTATCATTATAAAAACTACACGTGTAGGGTTTTATGAGGCAACGTTACCTGAAAGTAATTGGAAACCATCCTATGGCCACTGAGAATGAGCTCTCTTGACTTTTCCCCCAATCACATACTGAATAAGGTCACAAAAAGATGAGTCCCTTGTACAAATATAAACTAATTAAAAAACACTCCATCGCTGCCACTAGGTACTAGGTACTAGGTAGCTAGAAATCAAGGTGTCATGAAGTTCCAGAGCTGATTATACACTTCTGCGGAGTTAAAATTGATATAAGAAATAAAGACAGATTCTTTCTCCAAATTCTTATCCTGCAGTAATGGCTAGGAAATTGGAAGCCATATTTGCAATTGAATATGTCCTGATAGTACCTGAAATTGCTTGGGAAATAATGTATACTCAAATAGTTGTTGACTTAAGATTTTTCTCCCTGAAGTTTATACATTAGTAATTTTTTTTCTAAACCTTTTAATTCAATGCCAAGATGGAAATACTATACAATGCAAATGAAATGTATATGTGGTTTGGTTTTAAGGGAATTTTAGTTGAACGAAAATAATGTGGCTATCCGGTTGCTGAGTGGTTCCATCATAGTGAATTTAACTTTATTTTGGTGAATTTCTTGTTCACATCTATGACTTGCCCAGTGGTCTGTAGGTCTCTGAAAGCAGGGATGGTGATCACCTCAGTGCAGTGCCTGGCAATAGATGTGTGTTAACATATTTGTAAAGAGAAAATTATCAGAGAACATTCTTGAAATCAGTGAAATCTCAGGATGTGGAATGGAAGAGTGAGAGGATGTGTTAAATTAGAGCTCTGCCCCCTGAATTCTGATAAATGCTTCCTGAGAGGTGTGCCTCATGACTCAGCTGCAGCATCTCATACCCCTCAAGAGTATGAGGTAGGAAAGGTCGAGAGCCACTACCTTGGTCTGAAGAGCATCCCCCTATTTGTATCAGGTGGTTTAAGAGGCACAGGTACAGGCTGCCAGGCTTACATCCTGGCTTGTGGCTTACTGCCAACCTACAGTGCTTAGGACACTGGTATAGTAAGTGCTCGGTACTGTTAGTGTGAACAGAATAAGGAGAATATGGGTTTTTCTTACTAGGACAATACAGTTTCAGTTTAATTTCCTATGAATATGTTTCTTCAAAAACACTACGGTATAATATATTCCACTTGAATTTTTTTCTCTGATTTTGACCCTGAGAGATAAACTTGCTAGTTAGAATGGCTTTATTTGATTTACACAAATATACACATGCTGTTCTTCCAGTATCCATCATAAATATAATCAATTCCATCCAAAGGAGTCAAAATTTAGCAAGAATAAAGAAACCAGAATTTAATGACTTAGCAAACAGGTCGGGACATATTTAAGAGAGTGCTGTTACTTATTAAATCTAAGGCAATTTCTTAAAATACATTTGCAATTCAATTTTTAAAACTTTAAGATTTTTTTTTTTTATATTAGAGAGAGAGAGTGCAAGCGGGGTTGGGGGGGGCCAGAGGGAAAGGGAGAGAGGACATCCCAAGCAGACTCCACACTGAGCAGGGAGCCCAATGTGGGGCTCAATCCCACAACCTGAAATCAAAAGTTGGACAATTAACTGACTAAGCCCCCAAGTGCCTCAGTTTTTAAAACTTATTGAAATAAATTTCAGACTTACACAAAAGTTGTAAGAATAGTGAAAATAATTCCCATATATCATTTACTGAAATTACTTTAGTGTTAACGTTTTCTCAAATCTGCTTTTATCATTCTCTAAATTTTTTTAATCATTTGAGAGAAACAGGATGCCCCTTTACTTCTAAAAACTTGCTAAAAACCATGTATATCCTAAGACAATGACATTGCCTTCTATAACGACAGAACAATTTCATAACATTTTTAAAATGAATGCTGTTACATTTGTACAAATGTTCAAATTTCATCAATTGTCTCAATCATGTTTTTCTTAGTAAACAAAAAAAATCTCCCATTTCTGTGACAGCATCACAAGTTGCATTTCATTTTCATATCTAGTCTCCTTCAATCTGGAATTTTCCTAGGTTATTTCTCTTCATGACTTTGACATTTTGAAAGAGTACAGGCCAGTTCTTGTTAAAATATCCCTCAATTTGGGTTTCTCTGATGTCTTTATGATTAGATTCTGGGTATCCATTTCAGCAGGAACCAATGAAGTGACACTGTGACCAGTGCATCATATCAAGAGAGTCAATAAGCCTGACGCTTTACTGATAGGTTAACCTCAATCACTTGAGTAAGGTGGTGTCTGCCAGGTTTCTTCATTGTAATTTACTATTTTTTTTCCCCCTACTAATTCTAAGTATCTTGTGGGGAGATAATCTGGGCTATGTAAATACTGTTTCTCATCAGATTTTGTAAGTAAGCTGCACACATGATCCCATTTACCTTTTACCCTTTAATACTGGAATTGATCTTTTTATTTTTGTTTATATATTTTTTAGAGATTTCAGAGGGCACAGAGGGAGAAGTAGACTGTGCTGAGCAGAGAGCCCAAAGCAAGACTTGATCCCAGCACCCTACGATCATGAATGAGCCTAGAGCAGACACTTAACTAACTGAGCTCCGAGGTGCCCCTGGAATTGATCTTTTTTAAAACAAATCACATTACCGTGATTTGGCAGTGCCATACAAATTGCATTATCTCATTTCCTAAAACCTTTTGAAGATTACCTATTCTAATTAAAATAAAATAGAAACTCCTGATCACTCACAATATTTAAAATTCATTTATTTTTTAATTTAAATTAATTAACATAATGTATTATTAGTTTCAGAGATAGAGTTCAGTGATTCATCATCAGTCTTATATAATACACAGTACTGATTACATCATGTGCCCAATTTGATGTCCATCACCCAGTTACCCCATCCCCCCTCCAGCAACCCTTGGTTTGTTTCCTATAATTGATAGTCTCTTATGGTTTGTCTCCCTCTCTGATTTTGTCTTATTTTTCCCTCCTTCCCCCTATGATCCTCTGTTTTGTTTAAGTTCCACATATGAGTGAGATTACATGGTAATTATCTTTCCCTAATTACTTCACTTAGCATAATACCCTCTAGTTCCATCCGCATCATTGCAAATGGAAAGATTTTTTTTTTGATGACTGAGTAGTATTCTATTGTGTATACATATACATCTATTTTTTTAATTTTTATTGTTATGTTAATCACCATACATTACATCATTAGTTTTTGATGTAGTGTTCCATGATTCATTGTTTGTGCATAACACCCAGTGCTCCAAGCAGAACGTGCCCTCTTTAATACCCATCACCAGGCTAACCCATCCCCACACCCCCCCTCCCCTCTAGAACCCTCAGTTTGTTTTTCAGAGTCCATCATCTCTCATGGTTCGTCTCCCCCTCTGATTTATTCCCCTTCATTCTTCCCCTCTTGCTATCTTCTTTTTTTTTTCCTTAACATATATTTCATTATTTGTTTCAGAGGTACAGATCTGTGATTCAACAGTCTTGCACAATTCACAGCGCTCACCATAGCACATACCCTCCCCAATGTCTATCACCAAGCCACCCCATCCCTCCCACACCCCCACCACTCCAGCAACCCTCACTTTGTTTCCTGAGATTAAGAATTCCTCATATCAGTGAGGTCATATGATACATGTCTTTCTCTGATTGACTTATTTCACTCAGCATAACACCCTCCAGTTCCATCCACGTCCTTGCAAATGGCAAGATCTCATTCCTTTTGATGGCTGCATAATAGTCCATTATGTATATATACCACCTCTTCCTTATCCATTCATCTGTCAATGGACATCTTGGCTCTTTCCACAGTTTGGCTATTGTGGACATTGCTGCTAAAAACATTGGGGTGCACGTACCCCTTCGGATCCCTACATTTGTATCTTTGTGGTAACTACCCAGTAGTGCAATGGCTGGATCGTATGGTAGCTCTATTTTCAACTGTTTGAGGAACCTCCATACTGTTTTCCAGAGTGGTTGCACCAGCTTGCATTCCCACCAACAGTGTACGAGGGTTCCCCTTTCCCCACATCCCCGCCAACATCGGTCGTTTCCTGACTTGTTCATTTTAGCCATTCTGACGGGTGTGAGGTGGTATCTCATTGAGGTTTTGATTTGGACTTCCCTGATGCTGAGCGATGTTGAGCACTTTTTCATGTGTCTGTTGGCCATTTGGATGTCTTCTTTGGAAAAATGTCTGTTCATGTCTTCTGCCCATTTCTTGATTGGATTATTTGTTCTTTGGGTGTTGAGTTTGATAAGTTCTTTATAGATTTTTGGATACTAGCCCTTTATCTGATAAGACATTTACAAATATCTTCTCCCATTCTGTAGGTTGCCTTTTAGTATTGTTGACTGTTTCCTTTGCTGTGCAAAAACTTTTTATCTTGATGAAGTCCCAATAGTTCATTTTTGCTTTTGTTTCTCTTGCCTTTGGAGATGTGTCTAGCAAGAAGTTGCTTTGCCTGTGGTCACAAGGGTGCTGCCTGTGTTCTCCTCTAGGATTTTGATGGATTCCTATCTCACATTTAGGACTTTCATCCATTGTGAGTCTTTTTTGTGTATGGTGTAAGTAAATGGTCCAGTTTCTTTTGTATGTGGCTGTCCAAATTTCCCAACACCATTTGTTGAAGAGACTGTCTTTTTTTCCATTGGATGTTCTTTCCTGCTTTGTCAAAGATTAGTTGAGCATAGAGTTGAGGGTCCATTTCTGGGTTCTCTAATCTGTTCCATTGATCTGTGTGTCTGTTTTTCTGCCAGTAGCATACTGTCTTGATGATTACAGCTTTGTAATAGAGCTTGAAGTATGGAACTGTCATGCCAAGAGCTTTGGTTTTCTTTTTCAACAATTCCTTTGGCTATTCAGGGTCTTTTCTGGTTCCATATAAATTCTATGATTATATGTTCCAGCTCTGTGAAAAAAGTTGATGTTATTTTGATAGGGATTGCATTGAATGTATAGATTGCTCCAGGTAGCATAGGCATTTTAACAATATTTGTTCTTCCAATCCATGAGCATGGAACATTTTTGCATTTCTTTGTGTCTTCCTCAGTTTCTTTCATGAGTGTTCTATAGTTTTCGGAGTACAGATCCTATTCCTCTTTGGTTAGGTTTATTCCTGGATATTTTATGGTTTTTATGCAATTTTAAATGGGATTGATTCCTTAATTTCTCTTTCTTCTGTCTGTTAGTGTATAGAAATGCAACTGATATTTGTGCATTGATTTAATATCCTGGGACTTTGCTGAATTCCTGTATGAGTTCTAGCAATTTTGGGGTGGAGTCTTTGGGTTTCTCACATAGAGTATCATATCATCTGCAAAGAGTCAGAGCTTGACTTCTTCTTTGCCAATTTGGATGCCTTTTATTTCTTTTTGTTGTCTGATTGCTGAGGCTAGTACTCTTAGTACTATGTTGAACAACAGTGGTGAGAGTGGACATCCCTGTCGTGTTCCTGACCTTATGGGAAAAGCTCTCAGTTTTCCCTGTTGAGAATGATAATTGCTGTGGGCTTTTTATATATGGCTCTTATTATACTGAGGTATATTCCCTCTATCCCTATAGAGTGGAGAGTTTTAATCAAGGAAGAATGGTATACTTTCTCAAATGCTTTTTCTGCATCAATTGAGAGGATCATATGGTCCTTGTCTTTTCTTTTATTAATGTGCTCTGTCATGTTGATTGACTTGCGAATGTTGAACCAACCTTGCTTCCCAGGAATAATCCCACCTGGTCATGGTGAATAATCCTTTTAATGTACTGTTGGATCCTATTGGCTAGTATCTTGGTGAGAATTTTGGCGTCTATGTTCATCAGGGATATTAGTCTGTAATTCTCCTTTTTAGTAGGATCTTTGTCTGGTTTTGGGATCAAGGTAATGCTGGCCTCATAGAACGAGTTTGGAAGTTTCCCTTCCATTTCTATTTTTTGAAACAGCTTCAGAAGAATAGGTATTAGGTCTTCTTTAAATGCTTGGTAGAATTCCCCTGGGAAGCCATCTGGCCCTGGACTCATGTTTGTTGGGAGATTTTTGATTACTGTTTCAATTTCCTTGCTGGTCATGGGTCTGTTCAGGTTTTTTATTTCTTCCTGGTTCAGTTTTGGTAGTTTATACATCTCTAGGATGCATCCATTTCTTCCAGATTGCCTAATTTTTTGGCATATAGTTGCTCATAATATGTTCTTATAATTGTTTGTAGTTCTTTGGTGTTGGTTGTGTACTCTTCTCTTTCATGATTTTATTCATTTGGGTTCTTTCTCTTTTCTCTTTGATAAGTCTGGCCAGAGGATTATCAATCTTATTAATTCTTTCAAAGAATCAGCTCCTAGTTTTGTTGATCTGTTCTATTGTTCTTTTGGTTTGTATTTCATTGATTTCTGCCCTAATCTTTATAATTTCTCTTCTCCTCCTGGGTTTAGGCATTATTTGCTGTTCTTTCTCCAGCTCCTTTAGGTGTAGGATTAGGTTGTGTATTTGAGACTTTCTTGTTTCTTGAGAAAGGCTTGTATTGCTATATACTTCCCTCTTAGGACTGCCTTTTCTGCATCGCAAAGGTTTTGTACAGTTGTATTTTTGTTTTCATTTGTTTCCATGATTTTTAAAAAATTCTTCTTTAATTTTCTAGTTGACCCATTCATTTTTATTAGGATGCTCTTTAGCCTCCATGGATTTGAGTTCTTCCCATATTTCCTGTTGTGACTGAGTTCTAGTTTCAAAGCATTGTGTTCTGAAAATATGCAGGGAATGATTCCAATCTTTTTGTACTGGTTGAGACCTGATTTGCGGCCCAGGATGTGATCTATCCTAGAGAATGTTCCATGTGTACTAAAGAATGTGTATTCTATTGCTTTGGGATAGAATGTTCTGTATATATCTGTGAAGTCCATCTGGTCCAGTGTGTCATTCAAAGCTTTTGTTTCCTTGTTGATCTTCTGCTTAGACAATCTGTCTATTGCAGTGAGGGGCATGTTAAAGTCCTACTATTATTGTATTATTATCAATGTGTTTGTTTGATTTTATTATTAATTGTCTTATATAATTGGCTGCTCCCATGTTGGGGCATAAATTTTTACAGTTGTTAGAACTTCTTGTTGGAGAGATCCTTTAATTATATAGTGTCCTTCCTCATCTCTTATTATAGTCTTTGGTTTAAAATCTAATTTGTCTGATATAAAGATTGCCACCCCAGCTTTCTTTGCTGTCCATTGGCATGATACATGGTTTTCCACCCCCTCACTATCAATCTGGAGGTGTCTCTGGGCCTAAAATGAATCTCTTGCAGACAGCATATCAATGGGTCTTGCTTTTTTATCCAATCTGATACCCTGTGTCTTTTGATTGGGGCATTTAGCCCATTTACATTCAAGGTAACTATTGAAAGACATGAATTTAGTGCCATTGTATTACCTGTAAAGTCCCTGTTTCTGTATATTGTCTCTGTTCCTTTCTGGTCTATTTTACTTTTGAACTGTCTCTTTGCTTAAAGGATCCCCTTTAATATTTCTTGCAGGGCTCGTTTAGTGATCACAAATTCTTTTAGTTTCTGTTTGTCCTGGAAAATTTTATCTCTCCTATTTTGAATGACGTCCTAGCTGGATAAAATACTCTTGGCTACATATTTTTCTCATTTAGCACCCTGAATATATCATGCCAGTCCTTTCTGGCTTGCCAGGTCTCTGTGTTAGGTCTGCTGCCAGTCTAATGTTTCTGCCTTTGTAGGTTAGGGACCTCTTGTCCCGAGCTGTTTCAGGATTTTCTCTTTGTCTCTGAGATTCACAAGTTTCATTATTATACATCAAGGTATTGACCTATTTTTATTGATTTTGAGGGGGGTTCTCTGTGTCCCCTGGACTTGAATGCCTGTTTCATTCCTCAGATTACAGAAGTTCTCCACTATAATTTGTTCCTATATACATTCTACTCCCCTCTCTCTCTTTCCTCTTCTTCTGGGATCCCAATTATTCTAATATTGTTTTGCTTTATGGTATCATTCATCTCTCAAAATCTCCCCTGATTCAGTCAGTAGTTGTTTATCTTTTTCTGTTTCTTTACTCTCTATTATTTTGTCTTCTATGTCACTAATTCTCTCTTCTGTCTCATTTATCTTAGCATTTAGAGCCTCCATTTTTTTTATTGCATCTCATTAATAGCCTTTTTAATTTCAACTTGAGTAGATTTTAGTTCTTTTATTGCTCCAGAAAGGGATGCTATTGTTCTATGCTTTTTTCAAGCCCAGCTAGTATCTTTATAATCATTATTCTGAACTCTGGTTCCAACATCTTACTTTTATCCATACTGATTAGGTCCCTGGCAGGCAGTACTGCCTCTTGTTCTCTTTTTTGAGATTTTTTTCCATCTTGTCATTCTGTCCGAAGAATAGATGAACATGAGAACAAAATACTAAATGGCAATAACATCCCCAGAGAAAGATACACTAAACAAAATCAGAAGAGACCCAAAACCACAAAAAATAAATTAATTAAATTAAATTTAAAAATTAAAAAAAAAAGCGAATATAATTGGACAGATGAACAGAACAGAGCAATACCCTATATCCTGGGTGTATATTGGTCTGTTTTTTAGAAGAAACTACATCCCAAAATTGTAAGAAAGAGAAACTTATATATATACAAAAATAAAATTAAATACATTGAAAGGATAGAATGTAACCATAAAGATGGAAATTTAAAAAGACTTTAACAAGAAAAAGAGGAAAAAAAAAAGAGAGAATATGATCAGACAGGTGAAGAGAAGAGAGCAATACACTAGATTCTGGGTACATTTTTGTCTCTTTATCAGAAGAAACTGCATCCCAAAATCGGAAGGAAAGAAAAACTTACATATATACAAAAATAAAATTAAATACAATGAAAGGATAGAATGTAACTGTAAAAATGAAAATTAAAAAAGATTTTTAAAAAAGAGTTGATAAAATAAAAATTGGTGAAAAAAGGAAAGAGAAAATAATTAAAATTGAAAGACTAAAGGATCATGGGGGGGTGGGAAACCCATGAATTCTATATAGTATTTTCCCCTAGCTCTGGAGTTTTGCAGTTCTCACTGATGGTAAACTTGGTCTTAGCAAGAAGTTCTTGCTGATCTTCTGGAGGAGGGGTCTGTTGTGCTGATTATCAGGTGTCTTTGCCCCAGGAGGAACAGCACCACCCTTGCTAGGGAGCCTGCCTAAATAATCTGCTCTGGATTGCTGTCTTTGGCTTCTGTTCCCTGAAGCCTTTCCGCACTTCTTTAGAGGATGAGAATGAAAATGGCAGCTTCACAATCTCTAGCCCCAGAGCCAAGAGCCTGGGGCCTCACTCCTCAGTGTGCCCTCAGGGAAAAGCAGACAATCACTCCTGTCTCCCTGGTCTCTGTCCACACTCCGTGCTCACCCAGCCTGTGACTGAGTGTTTCTATCTCAGGCACACAACCCCAATTCGAGTCTCCAAACCCTGCAGATTCCTGGGGCACACACCCATGCCGCTCCTCCCTGGGGAGTAAGGGGGGGGTCTCGCCAAGGTCCTTTTTTTGGTTTTGTTTTTTAAGATTTTATTTATTTATTTGTCAGAGAGTGAGAGAGAGAGAGAGCACAAGCAGGGCCAGTGGCAGGCAGAGGGAGAAGCAGGCTCCCCACTGAGCAAGGAGCCTGATGTGGGACTCAATCCCAGGGCCCTGGGATCATGACCTGAGCAGAAGGCAGACACTTAACAGACTGAGCCACCCAGCCTCCCCCAGAATAAATGTTTTTTAATATGTACTTTTATGCAACAGTATATGCCATTATTTTAATATTATTTGAGATACTGAATATACAAAGGGGCAACAGCAAGACTTTATATAAAAATAGAACTTTGACCCACAACCTGCCACAACCTGTGCTGGAAAGTGACGCTTCATCTATAATAAACAGCTCAGGAAGCCAGAGTGCTCTAAGACATGCAGAATGTCAGATTGTCTAGTGACAATTCAGGCAGCTAAACAATAACTCCTGTTATGGCCAGGACTTGGGGTGCCTGGGTGGCTCTCCCTCTCCCTCTGCCTCTCCCCCTTCTCATGCTCTCTGTCTATGTGTCTCAAACGAATAAATAAAATTAAAAAAAAAAAACAAACAAACTAAAATGGCCAGGACTTAAGAACTGCCAGCTTCCCTAATATTTGACCTAATTCCAACTGAGGATCAACAAGAGAAAGTCAAATATGCTCCCCTAACCAATAACAACCCCACTACATTTTCCCCTCACCAACAATCAGGGCACAGGTGGACCTTCTCTTTTTGCCACTATAAAATTTGCCCACTCCTGCCTGCGGAGCAAGATGGTGGAGGAATAGGAGACCTGGATTTCGTCTGGTCTCAGGAATTCAGCTGAATGGGGATCAAACCATTCTGAACACCTACGAACTCAACAGGAGATTGAAGAGAAGAATAGCAACAACTCTCTGAACAGAAAAGCGACCACTTACTGGAAGGTAGGACGTGTGGAGAAGTGAATCTGAGGTGATATTCAGGAGGATAGACGGCGGGGGAGGCGGCCTCCGTCGGCCGCTTCTGGCAAGTGATAGAGCAGCAGAGCACAAAATCGGAACTTTTAGAAGTTGGCTCCACTGAGGGACATCGCTCCAGTGGCTAAGTGGGGGTGGAACCCTCGTGGGACAGTGTGGTCTCAGGACCCTCGGGGTCACAGAAAGACCGGGGGGTGCCTGAGTGCAGCAGAGTTCCCAGTTATCGGAGTGGGGAAGCTGGCTGCAGAGACAAAGCCGAGGTGCGGGCTCTCAGCTTGGGGTTGCCATAAACCCTGATCCGTGGCCCAGTTGGGCCACTGCTCCTCCAGCAGGAACCCAACAAGTGGCAGATCCGGGGAGGCTCCCCTTCCTCTCCCAGGAGGAGCGGCACGGGAGAGCACCGCAGGGATCTCCTAGGTTTGGAGACTCCACACCTAGTCGGGTGCCAGAGATAGAAACGCTCGGTCACAGGCCGGGTGAGCATGGAGTGTGGCCAGAGACCGGGGACACAGTAGTGACTGACTGCTTTTCTCTGGGGGTGCACTGAGGAGCGGGGCCCCGAGTTCTTGGCTCCTCCGGGTGGAAATTGGGAGGCCACCATTTTTACTCTCATCCTCCAAAGCTGTACGGAAAGATTGCAGGGAACAAAAGCTCCTGAGAGCAAACCCGAGCAGATTGCTTAGCCCGGACTGACAAGGGCGGGGCAATTCCTCCTCTGGCAAAGACATTTGGGAACCATGGCAACAGGCCCCTCCCCCAGAAGATCAGCACGAACAGCCAGCCAAGACAAAGTTTACCGATCAAGGAGAACAGGAGAACTCCAGCGCTAGGGGAATACTGCACATAGAATTCATGGCTTTTTTACCAAGATTCATTACTTTTTCAAAGTTAATTTTTTTAACTGTTTTTTTTAATTTTTCTTTTTCCCTTTTTCAACCACCATCTTATCAATCCTTTTTGAAAAAAAATTTTTATTTTTCATTTTTAGAGTCATATTCTATCCCTTCATAGTAGATACCCTTATTTTTGGCATATATATATAAGTTGTTCTCTCTTTAAAATTTTGAGATACAGTTTCTTCTAACAGATCAAAATATACCCTAAATCACTAGTGTATGGCTTTCTTCTTGTCTCCTGCCTGATCATATTCTCTCCCTTTTTTTTCTTTTTTTTTAAATCTTCTTTATTTTTTCAAACAACTTCTTATCAATACCTTTTATAAAATCTTTTATACTTTTCATCTTTACAGTCATCTGCCATCCCTTCATTGTATTAACCGTTATTTTGTACATATATAAGTCTTTCTTTCTTTAAAATTTTAGGAAGCATGTTCTTCTAACAGACCAAAATACACCCAAAATCTAGTGTGTGGCACTGATCTATGCACTAGCCTGATCATATTTGATTATATTCTGTTTTTTTTTTTGTTTTGTTCTGTTTTTTGTTTGTTTTTATCTTTATCTTTTTCTTTTCTCTCTCTTTTTTTTTCTTTCCCTTTCTTTTCCCCTGGTTTCAGGTCTTTTCTGATTTGTTTAGAATATATTTGCTGGGGACATTGATAACCTGTTAGCATTTTGTTCTCACATTCATCTAGTCTCCTCTGACAAAATGACAAGACGAAAAAAACCACCTCAGCAAAAAGAACAAGAAGTAGTACTGTCTGTCAGGGACCTACTCAATATGGACATTAGTACTATTTCGGACCTAGAGTTCAGAATCATGATTTTAAAAATACTAGCTGGGCTTGAAAAAAGCATGGAAGTTATTAGAGACAGCCTTCCTGGAGAAATAAAAGAACTAAAATCTAACCAAATCGAAATCAAAAAGGCTATTAATGAGGTGCAATCAAAAATGGGGGCACTAACTGCTAGGATACATGAGGCAGAAGAGAGAATCAGCGATATAGAAGACCAAATGATGGAAAATAAGGAAGCTAAGAAAAAGAGAGATAAACAACTACTGGATCACGAGGGCAGAATTTGAGAGATAAGCGATACGATAAGATGAAACAACATTACAATAATTGGGATCCCAGAAGAAGAAGAAAGAGAGAGAGGGGTAGAAAGTATACTGGAGCAAATTATAGCAGAGAACTTCCCTAACGTGGGGAAGGAAACAGGCATCAAAATCCAGGAGGCACAGAGAACCCCTCTCAAAATCAATAAAAATAGGTCAACACCCGACATCTAATAGTAAAACTTACGAGTCTCACAGACAAAGAGAAAATCCTGAAAGCAGCTCGGGAGAAGACATATGTAACCTATAAAGGTAGAAACATTAGATTGGCAACAGACCTATCCACAGAGACCTGGCAGGCCAGAAAGGACTGACATGATATCTTCAGAGCACTAAACGAGAAAAATATGCAGACAAGAATATTATATTCAGCTAGGCTTTCATTGAAAATCGAAGGAGAGATAAAAATCTCCCAGGACAAACAAAAACTAAAGGAATTTACAAACACAAAACCAGCCCTCCAAGAAATATTGAAAGGGGTCCTCTAAGCAAAGAGAGAGCCTAAAAGCAGCATAGACCAGAAAGGAACACAGACAATATACAGTAACAGTCACCTTACAGGCAACACAATGGCACTAAATTCATATCTTTCAATAGTTACCCTGAATGTAAATGGGCTAAATGCCCCAATCAAAAGACACAGGCTATCAGACTGGATTAAAAAACAAGACCCATCGATATGCTGTCTGCAAGAGACTCATTTTAGACCCAAAGACACTCAGGATTGAAAGTGAGGGGGTGGAAAACCATTTACCATGCTAATGGACACCAAAGAGAGCTGGGGTGGCAATCCTTCTATCAGACAAATTAGATTTTAGACAAAAGACTGTAATAAGAGATGAGGAAGGACACTATATTCTACTTAAAGGGTCTATCCAACAAGAAGATCTAACAATTGTAAATATCTATGCCCCTAACATGGGAGCAGCCAATTATATAAGCCAATTAATAACAAAAGCAAAAAACCACATTGACAACAATACAATAATAGTGGGGAACTTTTAACACACCCCTGACTGAAAAGGACGGATCATCTAAGCAAAAGATCAACAAGGAAATAAAGGACTTTAAATGACACACTGGACCAAATGGACTTCACAGACATATTCAGAACATTCCATCCCAAAGCAACGGAATATACATTCTTCTCTAGTGCCCATGGAACATTCTCCAGAATAGGTCACATCCTAGGTCACAAATCAGGTCTCAACCGGTACCAAAAGATTGGGATTATTCCCTGCATATTTTCAGACCATAGTGCTTTGAAACTAGACCTCAATCACAAGAGGAAAGTCGGAGAGAACTCAAATACATGGAGGCTAAAGAGCATCCTACTAAAGAATGAATGGGTCAACCAGGAAATTAAAGAAGAATTAAAAAAAATCATGGAAACCAGTGAAAATGAAAACACAACTGTTCAAAATCTTTGGGACACAGCAAAGGCAGTCCTGAGAGGAAAGTATATAGCAATACAAGCCTTTCTCAAGAAACAAGAAAGGTCTCAAATACACAACCTAGCCCTACACCTAAAGGAGCTAGAGAAAAAACAGCAAATAAAGCCTAAACCCAGCAGGACAAGAGAAATAATAAAGAGCAGAGCAGAAATCAATGAAATAGAAACCAAAAGAACAGTAGAACAGATCAACGAAACTAGGAGCTGGTTCTTTGAAAGAATTAACAAGATTGATAAACCCCTGGCCAGACTTATCAAAAAGAAAAGACAAATGACCCAAATCAACAAAATCATGAATGAAAGAGGAGGGATCACAACCAACACCAAAGACATACAAACAATTATAAGAACATATTCTGAGCAACTCTATGCCAGCAAATTAGAGAACCTGGAAGAAATGGATGCATTCCTAGAGATGTATCAACTACCAAAATTGAACGAGGAAGAAATAGAAAACCCGAACAGACCTATAACCACTAAGGAAATTGAAGCAGTCATCAAAAATCTCCCAACAAACAAAAGCCCAGGGCCAGATGGCCTCCCAGGGGAATTCTACCAGACATTTCAAGAAGAATTAATACTTATTCTCCTGAAACTGTTCCAAAAAATAGAAATGGAAGGAAAACTTCCAAACTCATTTTATGAGGCCAGCATTACCTTGATCCCAAAACCAGACAAAGACCCTGTCAAAAAGGAGAATTACACACCAATATCCTTGATGAACATGGATGCAAAAATTCTCACCAAAATACTAGCCAATAGGATCCAACAGTACATTAAAAGGATTATTCACCACGACCAAGTGGGATTTATCCCTGGGCTGCAAGGCTGGTTCAACATCGGCAAATCAATCAACGTGATACAATACATTAACAAAAGAAAGAACAAGAATCATATGATCCTCTCAATAGATGCAGAAAAAGCATTTGACAAAGTACAGCATGCTTTCTTGATCAAAACTCTTCAGAATATAGGGACAGAGGGTACACACCTCAATATCATAAAAGCCATCTATGAAAAACCTACAGCGAATATCATTCTCAACGGGGAAAAGCTGAGAGCTTCCCCCCTAAGGTCAGGAATGCGACAGGGATGTCCACTATCAGCACTGCTATTCAACATAGTATTAGAAGTCCTAGCCACAGCAAGCAGACAACAAAAAGAAATCAAAGGCATCCAAATCAGCAAAGAAGAAGTCAAACTCTCACTATTTGCAGATGATAGGACACTGTATGTGGAAAACCCAAAAGACTCCACCCCAAAACTGCTAGAACTCATACAGGAATTCAGTAAAGTGGCACGACATAAAATCAATGCACAGAAATCAGTGGCATTCCTATACACCAACAAGACAGAAGAAAGAGAAATTAAGGAGTCGCTCCCATTTACAACTGCACCCAAAACCATAAGATACCTAGGAATAAATCTAACCAAAAAGGCAAAGGATCTGTACTCAGAAAACTACAAAATACTCGTGAAAGAAATTGAGGAAGACACAAAGAAATGGAAAAACGTTCCATGCTCATGGATTGGAAGAACAAACATTGTGAAGATGTCAATGCTACCTAGAGCAATCTACACATTCAACACAATCCCCATCAAAATACCATCCACTGTTTTCAAAGAAATGGAACAAATAATCCTAAAATTTGTATGGAACCAGAAGAGACCCCGAATAGCCAGAGGAATGTTGAAAAAGACAAGTAAACCTGGTGGCATCACAATTCCGGACTTCCAGCTCTATTACAAAGCTGTCATCATCAAGACAGTATGGTACTGGCACAAAAACAGACACATAGATCAATGGAACAGAATAGAGAGCCCAGAAATGGACCCTCAACTCTATGGTCAACTCGTCTTTGACAAAGCAGGAAAGAATGTCCAATGGAAAAAAGACAGTCTCTTCAACAAATGGTGTTGGGAAAATTGGACAGCCACATGCAGAAGAATGAAACTGGACCATTTCCTTACACCACACACAAAAATAGACTCCAAATGGTTGAAAGACCTAAATGTGAGACAGGAGTCCATCAAAATCCTAAAGGAGAACACAGGCAGCAACCTCTTCGACCTCAGCTGCAGCAACTTCTTCCTAGAAACACCGCCAAAGGCAAGGGAAGCAAGGGCAAAATCGAACTATTGGGATTTCATCAAGATGAAAGCTTTTGCACAGCAAAAGAAACAGTCCACTAAACCAAAAGACAACCGACAGAATGGGAGAAAATATTTGCAAATGACATATCAGATACAGGGCTAGTATCCAAAATCTATAAAGAACTTATCAAACTCAACACCCAAAGAACAAATAATCCAATCAAGAAATGGGCAGAAGACATGAACAGACATTTTTCCAAAGAAGACATCCAAATGGCCAACAGACACATGAAAAAGTGCTCAACATCGCTCAGCATCAGGGAAGTCCAAATCAAAACCTCAATGAGATACCACCTCACACCCGTCAGAATGGCTAAAATGAACAAGTCAGGAAACGACCGATGTTGGCGGGGATGTGGGGAAAGGGGAACCCTCGTACACTGTTGGTGGGAATGCAAGCTGGTGCAACCACTCTGGAAAACAGTATGGAGGTTCCTCAAACAGTTGAAAATAGAGCTACCATACGATCCAGCCATTGCACTACTGGGTAGTTACCACAAAGATACAAATGTAGGGATCCGAAGGGGTACGTGCACCCCAATGTTTTTAGCAGCAATGTCCACAATAGCCAAACTGTGGAAAGAGCCAAGATGTCCATTGACAGATGAATGGATAAGGAAGAGGTGGTATATATACATAATGGACTATTATGCAGCCATCAAAAGGAATGAGATCTTGCCATTTGCAAGGACGTGGATGGAACTGGAGGGTGTTATGCTGAGTGAAATAAGTCAATCAGAGAAAGACATGTATCATATGACCTCACTGATATGAGGAATTCTTAATCTCAGGAAACAAAGTGAGGGTTGCTGGAGTGGTGGGGGTGTGGGAGGGATGGGGTGGCTTGGTGATAGACATTGGGGAGGGTATGTGCTATGGTGAGCGCTGTGAATTGTGCAAGACTGTTGAATCACAGATCTGTACCTCTGAAACAAATAATGAAATATATGTTAAGAAAAAAAAAAGAAGAAGAAGATAGCAGGAGGGGTAGAATGCTGGGGGGAAAATCGGAGGGGGAGACGAACCATGAGAGACGATGGACTCTGAAAACAAACTGAGGGTTCTAGAGGGGAGGGTGGTGTGGGGATGGGTTAGCCTGGTGATGGGTATTAAAGAGGGCACGTTCTGCATGGAGCACTGGGTGTTATGCACAAACAATGAATCATGGAACACTACATCCAAAACTAATGATGTAATGTATGGTAATTAACAGAACAATAAAAAATTAAAAAAATTTTGCCCACTCCTTTGCCTGCCTTTAAGTCTCTGAAAAAAGAAAGTTTTGAAAGTGACTTGCTGACTCTCTTGCTATCTATCAACCTCTGAATAAATAGCCCTTGCTTTTCTCATTTGTGTGGCCTTCATTTATTTCCACATATCAATTAAAGGCTCACAAAATTTGCCCTTTGAAGAAAAGTTAAACTATGGTATTTGTCTCTTACTACCTGCTTTACTTTAACAGATTCATTTTTATTTTTACAAAACTTAATTATAAAAATACAAGGGCAAAAAAATGAAAATAAAAAACCCCCAAAACCAAAAACTACAGAAGTAAAAGGGAGTCTTACACATATTCTGGGGTCTGACAGTTACGTGAAAATATTGTGTATTTGGATTATAATTTAAAAACATGCATATATTTACACTCCATGTACATACATTTAATCAGTATACACCTTCATTTACATGGATACAATTATTTTGCAGTAATAATGTGTAATTCAAAGATATTTTATAAAACAGAACTATTTGTAGCTCAGGAAAAGTCCCGGGCCTTTCCTCTGCATGATCTTGAAGTGTGAGCGTGCACACAGTGGCAGGTCATTCTCAGCAAGCCCCTGGGTACAGATCAGTGCTGCCTACCCCATGGCCTTCCTCTGGCTCCCCGGAGCCCTTCCTCCCCAGTCCCTTCCTGCTTTCTGCCCTCCTCAGTTTCCCTCCCATCTCTGTAAGCCTTGAGTGCTGTCTCCCCTCTCACTTCAGTGGAATGGTTGATTGCGCCCCATCTTTTCTTCTTTGCCATCTCCTCACAATGATTACAAAAGTGAGCTGATTTCTAAAAAGGGCTAAGAGGTTGTTTGTAAGGAAGGCCTCAGACTTAAGTAGTACTTCCTATATTACCACCTGAAAGCAGTTAAACTATATGGGCCCCCTGCTTTGCCCCAATAAAATAGCATCAGTCTTTAGATTGAAATTTCTAATTAGAAGAAATTTGCTGCTTATAAAATTCAAATCTCAGTTTCATCTTCCCTACTCAGATGCCCTATTACTTCTCCTAGCACTGACCTCCCTGCTCTTTTAACAGGATTTCAAAAGGAAAGCGTGCCATCTGATGTCTTTAAGCACTGTGAACCTTGAATGCACAATCTTTTTTTTAATTTTATTTTATTATGTTATGTTAGTCACCATACAATACATCATTAGTTTTTGATGTAGTGCTCCACGATCTGTTGTTTTCGTATAACACCCAGTGCTCCATGCAGTACATGCCCTTCTTAGTACTTTCCACCAGGCTCACCCATCCCCCCTACCCCCTCCCCTCTAAAACCCTCAGTTTGTTTCTCGGAGTCCATTGTCTCTCATGGTTCATCTCCCCCTCTGATTTCCCCCCACTTCATTTTTCCCTTCCTTCTCCTAATGTCCTCCATGCTATTCCTTATGTTCCACAAATAAGTGAAACCATATGATAATTGTCTTTCTCTGCTTGACTTATTTCACTTAGTATGATCTCCTCCAATCCCCTCCATGTTGATGTAAAAGTTGGGTATTCATCCTTTTTGATGGCTGAGTAATATTCCATTGTATATATGGACCACATCTTCTTTATCCATTCATCTGTTGAAGGGCATCTCGGGTCTTTCCACAGTTTGGCTATTGCGGACATTGCTGCTGTGAATATTGGAGTGCATATGGCCCTTCTTTTCACTACATTTGTGTCTTTGGGGTAAATACCCAGGAGTGCAATTGCTGGGTCATAGGGTAGCTCTATTTTTAATTTTTTGAGGAACCTCCACACTGTTTTCCAAAGTGGCTGTACCAGCTTGCCTGGAGGCACGACTGGGAGCACTGTGGAGGGGTGCACAATCCAGGACGCTGCAGTTTATAGCAGCACAGACAGAAATGGAGGTAGTGTGGCCTGGAGAGCTCAATGAAGAACAGACTGCGATCTCTCTGCTCTGACACAGAGGGTTGGAAATGGTCTCTTCAGCTCTAACTCTCAAAAGAGATGCGGAAAGCCGCCAGGGAAAGCTGCCAGAGAACAAAAGCCCCCAAAACCGGTTTCCACTGAGTCCATCCCCCACCACATGGGGGCAGGGCAACTCCACCCAAACAGAATTGCCTGAGTATCAGCAGGATAGGCCCCTTCCCCAGAAGACAGGCTGGGAAAACAAGAGGCCAGCAACCCTAATGTCCCTAGAAAACAGGTGCATCTTGCTTGGGTTTTGGTCAATAATTTGGACTCTATACATTTCCTCAACCACCCATCAACAGAATGACTAGGAGGAGGAACCCCCAAAATAGAAAAGACTCAGAGATTATGACTTATGCCGCAGATTTAGAAATGGATGCAGATAAAACCAAGATGGCGGAGATGGAATTCTGGCTAGCAATTGTGAAGACAATAGCTAGAATGGAGAAATCAATTAATGGCAACATAGAGTCTCTAAGGGCAGAAATGAAAGCTGAATTGGCAGAACTTAAAAATGCTATCAGTGAGATCCAATCCAATCTAGATAATCTAACAGCTAGGGTAAGTGAGGCAGAAGAACGAATAAGCGACCTGGAAGATAATTTAATAGATAAAAAAAGGAAAAGAGGAGGCCAGGGAAAAACAGCTCAGAATCCATGAAAATAGAATCAGAGAAATAAGTGACACCATGAAGCGTTCCAATGTCAGAATTATTGGAAAGCCGGAGGGAGTGGAGAGAGAGAGAGGACTAGAAGGTATATTTGAGCAAATCGTAGCTGAGAACTTCCCTAATCTGGGGAATGAAACAAACATTCGTGTCCTAGAGGCCGAGAGGACCCCTCCCAAGGTCAAGGAAAACAGGCCAACACCCTGGCATGTAATAGTAAAACTCGCAAATCTTAGAACCTAGGAAACCATCTTAAGGGCAGTTGAATGCACAATCTTAAAAAATGAAAACAATCTTTTCTTAGTTGGGATACTGTAAAATGCAAAATATTTCTAAAGGGTTACACATCAAACCACTAACAAATGTGAAATTTTACTTTGAATGAGTTTATAAGTTAGTGAGGCTTCAGAAGAAAAAATGCCAGGGGAGAAAATTTTCAAGTACGTTCAACAATTTGCTTACTTATTCTCAATATCTGATTTAAAGATTGTAGATAATCTTGTGTATACTGTAGTTTACATGGACAAAAAACAGACAGTTTCATGAAATAGAATATGAATGTGGAGTTCCAGGTACTTTTCAAACTGATTCTACATATTAATGATTCTTTTAGGAAAAAGTTAATGTCAAGTTAAACTATTCTGTTGCTTAATTAGTAGCTGTTATTAAAAAAATAGAACTTTATTCACTAAGGAAAGATTAATCCATAGTGTTGATAAGCATGTTTGATTAAAATGATATTTCAGGCGTTCCTGGCTGGCTCAGTTGCTAGAGGGTGCAACTCTTGATCTCAGGGTTGTGAGTTCAAGCCCTACTTCAGGTGTGGAGCCTACTTCAAAAAAATACATAAATAAAATAATAATATTTCATTTTTACATCTTGTATCCTCTGCATAATAATGTTATAACTAGATAACTCAGATAAACTTGAAATATATGTCAAGAAGGAGCAAAATAGAATTTTTTTTCCACTTTGTCCAACTCTAGTGCCACTTAGAAGCAGAGCCATGTGCCTCTGAATTGCCAGACTGCTCTGGAAGGCAGAAAGAGCAGCTTGAGCAGTCTGAGAAAGGCGAGGCATCCAGGCAGCATTTAGAGGGCTTCCTGGTCAGCTGCACACTCTTTCCCCCACCTCTGAGGAAAGGGCATCATCCCTGGCCTGCAGAAATACCTTTCTGTTTATGTGACTTGCTCACTTACAGTCCTTCTACAATTCCCAGAACCTTGTTAAGAAAATCTGAATTCCCTGGGATAGCTGAGGTCCTTATCCAACTCTTCAGCTGCTGTGGTTGGAATGTTTATATCCTCCTCAAGTTCCTATGTTGAAAATGTAATGCCCAAGGTAGGTGGGGCATTGGGAGTTGATAGTGGAGCCCTCACAAATGGGATTAGTGCCCATATAAAAGAGAGCTCAGAGATATTTCTTGCCTCTTTCTACCACGTGAGGACACAGTTGGCCCTCTGCAACTCAGAGGAGGGACTTCACCAGACACCAAATCTGTCAGAGGCATATTCTGAACTTCTCAGCCTTCAGAACTGTGGCAAATAAATTTCTGTTGTGTGTAAGCCACGCAATTTCTGGTGTTTTATTTCCTTATAGCCACCAGATGAACTAACACACTTTCCTGCAGTGCCCCGTGCTCACCTCTGGATGTGTGGCAGTTCTCTACACATGCCATGCTTCCCATTACTCTGTGCTTCTGCACAAAATGCCTCTCCTTCTCTATCCAACTCCTGCCCTTCTATAAGATCCAAGCCAAGATGCCCTTGGGATCCTCTCTAGGAGCTCACTCTCCTTGCACCTCCCTCTACCATGACCTTTGCTTTATTATTTTTTAAAAAAGATTTAACTTATTTTTGAGAGAGAGCACGCGCGGGAGGGGAGAGGCAGAGGTAGAAGGAGAGAGAGAAGCAGACTCCTGGCTGAGCAGGGAGCCTGATGCGGGACTTGATCCCAGGACCCTGGGATCATGACCTGAGCTGAAGGCAGATGCTTAACTGACTACATCACCCAGGTGCCCATGACCTTTGCTTTACATTGCAATGCTGTGCTTACCTGCTGCTGTGGTTTTCATATTTCCTTCCCAGGGCCTAAGGCAGGGCATGAGTCCTCAATAAAATTAGAATAAATATATAAATACAACCAGAAGTCACATGTGGCTTCCATGAGCTCTTACTGAAATTCAGCATAAGAAATATAAATAAAGCTGTTGTTAAAAGGTGATTAAAAAAAAGAATATAGGGGAAGGGAGGGAAAAATGAAACAAGATGAAACCAGAGAGGGAGACAAACCATAAGAGACTCTTAATCTCAGGAAACAAACTGAGGGTTGCTGGAGTGGGGGGTGGGGTGGGAGGGTTGGGGTGGCTGGGTGATGGACATTGGGGAGGGTATTTGCTATGGTGAGCGCTGTGAATTGTGTGAGACTGATGAATCACAGACCTGTACCCCTGAAACAAATAATACATTATATGTTAATTAAAAAATAGTATAAAAATTAAAAAAAATACTTGTAGCAATAAAAAAAGAATATAATCAAGAAACTGAGAAAGATATAAAATGAACATATGTTAAAGATTTTAAGTAATAATCAGGGAATCAGTAAGAAATTAGAACTGGTTCATATGAAAAGTGCTGGCATTAATTTACAAACTGAAGTTAAATGAGACTACACACAGGGAATAATCAATTGCAATCCACAGGACACAATTTATATTTCTATGGACAAGAATCATTGCTACTGTTATCAGCTTTCTATAACTTACAGAGTTGTAAAGTAGCTCAAAGACAGCAAAAGAAGCAGAGAACCTACAGGATCAGGTAACCCAGACAGCACCCTAATTTTCCATTATACACGCCCAGTGTGATTCTTAGTCCATTTCAAAGTCCTTTACATTTTTTTCCTATACTGTTTTAAGCTTGAAACCACAAGAATTAAAAACTTTTAAGTTTATTATAAATGGTAACAGCAGGGAGATGCAATTGAAACATATATTTCAACCATCAGATGACACATTTAGTTCTATAAATAGTGTGTAAAACAAATATTCTGGGGCACCTGGGCGACTCAGTTGGTTAAACATCTGACTCTTGATTTAGGCTCAGGTCATGATCTCAGGCTTGTGAAAAGGAACCCTATGCCGGGCTCCAGACTCAGTGGGAAGTCTGCTTGAGATTCTCTCCCTCTCCCTCTACCCCACCCCGTGCTCACTCTCTCTTTCTCTCAAATAAATAAATATGTAAAAATAAACAAATATTCTGCTTTAGATCAAGGTGAAAAACAAAACAGAAACTGAATTCACTGCATGTACAAACATATCTAAAATAATTAGGTTGCTATACATATAAATTGGCACTATCAAAATCACTTATGAGTTTGGAAATAATTTAAAATATACTTCATAAATCCTGATGACATCTCTTCAAGCATAAAATTGTTTGGATGGGAACAAAGAGGTTCTGTGTAAATCATTTTAATGAGTTTCCATATATCTGTACATTGAATTTCTTAAATACACAACAGGTAGGATATGAAATTTATGATAAAAGTTAGAACATAATCTTACTTGAAGCATTCACAACCTCCTGGCTTGTCAACCAAATAGATTCTTTATTTAGTTCTCAAGTTATAAATATTTTATAACTGTGGTGGTTTTGTTCTATGTCAACTTGGTTAAGCTGGAACTATGTTTTGTGGAATTCCTTTCCCTACATGGTCTTGGTTGGGATGGCCACAGGAGAGATTTGCAAGAGATAAGGAATGTGCAAAAAAAAAAAAAAAAAAAAAGCCAAACCAAAACAAAAAACAGCCATTCTGTCTGCATTTTGTGCTCCCTCCCAGGTTACCCCTCCTTCAGGAGCAGGTGTGAGCATAGCCCTATGATAAAGAGTGTCAACCTCACTTTAGTCCTCAGCATTAGGAAGACAACACAGACCCCTGTCTGTTCTGACTTTCGCTGACATCACATGGAGCTCTCCTGCCTGGTGAACTGAAGCAATTTCGGTCGTATTTTCATCTTAACAATGTGAAGTCTTTCAATCCAAGAACATGAGATGTCTTTCCATTTATTTACGTCTTCTTTAATTTCTTTCAGCAATGTTTTACACTTTTCAGTATACAAGACTTTTTCCTCCTTGATTAAATTTATTCCTAAGTATTTTTATATGGTATGGCAAATAAAATGATTTTCTTAATTCCCTTTACAGATTATTCACTGTTAGTGTATAGAAATGCAACTGACTTTTTTGTATTGATTTTGTATCCTGCTACCTTGCTGAATTAGTTTTTTAGTTCCAAAAGTTTATTTTTTGGAATCTTTAGGGTTTTCTACATATAAGATCATGTCAATCTGTGAACATAGATAATTTTACTTCCTCCTTTCCATTTTGGATGACTTTTATTCCTTTTTCTTGCCTAATTGTTCTGTCTAAAATGTCCAATACTGTATTGAATAAAAATGGCAAAATGGGCATCCTTATCTTGTTGGGTTCTTGAGGTTTAAGAAAGAAACTCTCTCCGTAACATTAAAGTGCAAGGTGGATCAGCAAGTACTGATGTAGAAGCTGCAGCAAGTTATCCAGAAGACTTAGCTAAGGTAATTAATGAGGGTGCCTACACTAAACAACAGATTTCCAATGCAGGTTAAACAGCCTTCTATTGGAAGAAAATGCCATCTAGGACTTTCTTAGTTAGAGAGAAGAAGCCAATGCCTGGCTTCAAAGCTTCGAAGGACAGGCTAATTCTCTTGTTAGGGGATAATGCTGCTGGTGACTTTAAGTTGAAGTCAACTCATTTACCATTCAAAAAATGCTAGGATTTTCAGAATTATGCTAGATCTACTCTACCTGTGCTCTCTAAATGGAATAACAAAGCCTGGGTAACAGCACATCTGTTTACAACCTGGTTTACTGAGTATTTTAAGCCCACTGTTGAGAACCACTGCTCAGAAACAAAGATTCCTCTCAAAATACTACTGCTCAGTGACAATGTACCTGGTCATCCAGGAGCTCTGATGGAGAGGTAACCATGAGATTTTTTGTTTTCATGCCAGCTAACACAATATGCATTCTGCATCTAATAGATCAAAGAGTAATTTTGACTTTTAAGTCTTTTTTAAATTTGTTTTTATTTTTTATTATTTTTTAAGATTTTATTTATTTATTTGACAGAGAGAGACACAGCGAGAGAGGGAACACAATTAGCGGGGGTGGGAGAGGGAGAGGCAGGCTTCCCGCTGATCAGGGAGCCCAATGTGGGGCTCGATCCCAGGACCCTGGGATCATGACCTGAACCGACACTTAACAACTGAGCCACACAGGCGCCCCTTAAGTCTTTTTAAAAAAAATAAGATTTACACCCAATGTGGGACTTGAACTCATGACCCCAAGATCAGGAATCACTGACTGAGCGAACCAGGTGACTTTCAAGTTTTATTATTTAAGACATACATTTCATAAAGGTATAGATGCCATAGAGAGTTATTCCTCTGATGAATCTGAGCAAAGTAAATTGAAAACCTGGAAAGGATTCACCATTCTAAATGCCATTAAGAACATTCATGATTCATGGGAAGAGGTCAAAATATCAACATGAACAGGAGTTTGGAAGAAGTTAATTCCAACCTTAAGGATGACTTTGAGGGGTTCACTTCTTCAGTGGTGAAAGTAACTGCAGATGTGGTGGAAAGAGCAAGAGAACTAGAATCAGAAGTGAAGCCTGAAGGTGTAATCTCATGATAAAACTTGACAGATGAGGAGTTACTTCTTATGGATGAGCAAAGAAAGTGGTTTCATGAGATGGAATCTACTTGTGGTGAAGATTCTGTGAAGATTGTTGAAATGACAACAAAGGATTTAGAATATTATATAAACTTAGCTGATAAAGCAGCAGCAGGTTTTGAGAGGACTGACTCCAATTTTGAAAGAAGTTCTGCTGTGGGTAAAATGGTATCAAACAGCATCACATGCTACAGAGAAATTTTTCTTAGACAATGGTATTGCACACTACATAGACTTTAGTATAATGTAAACATAACTTTTATATGCACCAGGAAACAACCAAAAACTATTTGACTTGCTTTATTGTGGTGATCTGGAACCAAACCTGCAATACCTCTGAGGTATGCCTGTATTTCTGCTTTCAAGATTCTCTCTTTTCTTTGTCTATTTTGACAATTTTTTTCTCCCTTCAGTTCCTTTTTTTTTTTTTAAGGTAACTTATTTATTTGAAAGAGAAAGCACAAGCAGAAGGGGCAGAGGGAAAGGGGTGGCAGAGAGAGAATCTCAAGCAGACTGTGCTGAGTGTCTTCATACAACTTCTAATTTCTATCTAGCAGCTGTTTATTTCAACCTAAGTGACTCCCTTTAGCATTTCTTTATTTTTTTTTGAGAGAGAGATAGAGATAGAAAGAGAGAGAGAGAGAGCATGTGGGTGGGGGGAGGGGCAGAGGGAGAGGAAGATAGATAATCTTAAGCAGGCTCCACACCAGCATGGAACTTGATGCTGGACTTGATCTCATGACCCTGAGATCATGACCTGAACTGAAATCCAAAGTCAGATGCTTAACTGACTGTACCACCCAGGCACCCTCTGCCTTTAGCAATTCTTATGTGGCTGGTCTAGTGGTAACAAAGTCTCTCAGCTCTTGTGTATTTGAAAATGTTTCGATTTCTCCCTCATTTTTCAAGGATAGTTCCCCCAACACACACGCACACCACCATTCATATGTTGAAGTCCTAACCCAGAGGGTGGCTGTATTTGGTGTTGGAAATAAGTAAGGTTAAATGAAATCATAAAGGTGGGGTGATGATCTGATAGGATTAGTGTCCTTATGAGGAGACACAACAGTGAGCTTGCTCTGTTTCTCTGTCCATCTCATGCACCAAGGAAAGGCAGTGTAAGGGCTTAGAAAGAAGGTGCCATTCTACAAGCCAGAAGGAGAGTGATCACCAGAAACTGACTCTGCTGGACCTTGATCTGGACTTCTAGCCTCCAGAACTTTAAGAAGATACAGTTCTGTTGTTTAAGCTATCCAGTCTATGGTATTTTGCTATAACAGCCAAAGTTGACTAATACAGACACCATCAAATGGACATATAGCTTATGGACTCCTAGAAAGAGAAGGGAGTGAGAAAGGGGCACAAAGAAAATTTGAAAAAAATTATGGGCAAAAAAACATTCCAAATTTGATGAAAAACTTGAATCTACAAATCCAAAAAGGTTAATGAACTCCAAATAGGATGAACCTAAGGAGAACAACACCAACACACAATACAGTCAAACTGTCAAAACCATAGAGAAAGAATCTTGAAAGCAACCTATCACATAAAAGGATGCTCAATTAGAATATCGGTTAATTTCTCATCAGAAACCTTGGAGATCAGAGGATATGAGATGATATATTTGAAGGGCTGAAAGAAAAAAAAGCCCCTGTCAGTCAAGAATTCTATATCCTGTAAAGTTATCCTTCGTTTATTTTGTGTCTTAAATTCCACAACGAGTGAAATCATATGGTATTTGTCTTTCTCTGAATTATTTCACTTAACATTATACTGTCTAAATCCATCCATGTTGTTGGAAATGGCAAGATTTTGTTCTTTTTTATGGTTGAGTAATATTCATCTATATTCATATAATGTGTATTCACACACACACACACACACACACACACACACACACACACACACACACACACCTTTACCCATTCATCTATCAATGACACAGACTGCTTCCATAATTTGGCTATTGTAAATAATGCTACAATAAACACAGGGGTGCATATTTTGGGTAAACACCCAGTAATGAAATTATTGGTTCACATGGTAATTCTATTTTTAATTTTTTGAGGAACCTCCATACTGTTTTCTATAATGACTGCACCAGTTGGCATTCCCACCAACAGTGCATGAAGATTCCTTTTTCTCCACATCCTTGTTAACACTTGTTTATTGTTTTTTATTATAGCCATTCTGACAGGTGTAAGATGATATCTCATTGTGGTTTTAATTTGTTTTTCCTTGATAATTAGTGATGTTGGACATCTTTACATGTGACTGTTGGTCATCCATTTGTCTTCTTTGGAGAAATGTCTGTTCATGTCTTCTGTGCATTTATTAATTGGATTATTTGTTTTTGGGTGTTGAGTTGTGTCTGTTCTTTATATATTCTGGATATTAACATCTTATTGGATATATTATTTGCAAATATCTTCTTCCATTCTTAGGTTGTTGTTTTGTTTTATTGATTGTTTCCTTTGCTGTGCAGAGCTTTTTATCTTGATATAGTCCCAATAGTTTATTTTTGCTTTTGTTTCTCTGTTCTTAGGAGATATATCTAGAAAAATGTTGCTATTGTTGATGTCAAAGAAGTGACTGCCTGTGCTCTTTTCTAGGATTTTGGTGGTTTCAGGTGTCACATGTAGGCCTTTAATCCATTTTGAATTTATTTTATTTTATTTAAATTCAATTAATTAACATACAGTGTATCATTACTTTCAAATGTAGAGTTCAGTTATTCATCAATCGCATATAACACCCAGTGCTCATTACATCACATGCTTTCCTTAATGCCCATCACCCAGTTACACCATGCCCAACCTCCTCCCCTCCAGCAACCCTCAGTTTATTTCCTATAGGTAAGAATCTCCTATGGTTTGTCTCCCTCTCTGATTTCATCTTATTTTATTTTCCCTCCCTACCCCATGACCCTATTTTGTTTCCTAAATTCCACATATGAGTGAGATCATATAATTGTTTTTCTCTGATTGACTTATTTTGCTTAGCATAATACCCTCCAGGTCCATCCACATCATTGCAAATGGTAAGATTTCATCCTTTTTGATGGCTGAGTAATATTCCATCATATATATATATATATATATATATATATACATATATATATATATATATACACACATATACATATATATATATATATACACATATACATATATATATATACCACATCTTCTTTATCCATTCACCTGTCAATGGACATCTGAGCTCTTTCCATAGTTTGGCTATTGTGGACATTGCTGCTATAAACATTGGGGTGCAAGTGCTCCTTCAAATCACTATGTTAGTGTCCTTTGGGTAAATACCTAGTGGTGCAATTGCTATGTTGTAGGGTAGCTCTATTTTCAACTTTTTCAGGAATTTCCATACTGTTTTCCAGAGTGGCTGCACCAGCTCGCATTCCCACCCACAGTGTAAGAGGGTTCCCCTTTCTCTACATCCTCACCAACATTTGTTGTTTGCTAACTTGTTAATTTTAGCCATTCTAACTGTGTGAGGTGGTATCTCATTGTGGTTTTGATTTGTATTTCCCTGATGCTGAGTGATGTGGAGCATTTTTTCATGTGTTTTTGGCCATTTTTATGTCTTCTTTGGAGAAATGTCTGTTCATGTCCTCTGCCCATTTCTTCACTGGATTTTTTGTTTTTGGGTGTTGAGTTTGGTAAGTTCTTTATAGATTTTGGATGCTAGCTGTTTATCTGATAAGACATTTGCAAATATCTTCTCCCATTCCATAGGGTGTCTTTGGTTTTGTCGACTATTTCCTTTGCTGTGCAAAAAGTTTTTGTCTTGATGAAGTCCCAAGAGTTCATTTTTGCCTTTGTTTCCCTTGCTTTTGGAGATGTGTCTAGGAAGAATTTGCTGCAGCTGACGTCACAGAGGTTGCTGCCTGTGTTCTCCTCTAGGATTTTAATGGACTCCTGTCTCACATTTAGGTCTTTCATCCATTTTGAGTCTACTTTTGTGGTATGGTGCAAGAAAGTGGCCGAGTTTCATTCTTCTGCATGTGGCTATCCAATTTTCCCAACACAATTTGTTGAAGACATTGTCTTTTTTCCATTGGATATTCTTTCTTGCTTTGTTGAAGATTAGTTGACCCAGAGTTAAGGGCCCATTTCTGGGTTCTCTAACCTGTTCCATTGATCTATGTGTCTGTTTTTATGCCAGTACCATACTGTCTGGATGATTACAGCTTTGTAATATAGCTTGAAGTCCAGCATTCTAATGCCACCCAGTTTGGTTTTCTTTTTCAACATTCTTCTATTTGGGGTCTTTTCTGGTTCCATACAAATCTTAGGATTATTTGTTCTAGTTCTGTGAAAAATGTTGATGGTATTGAATGTGTAGATTGCTCTGGGTAGTATAAATATTTTGATAATATTTGTTCTTCCAATCTATTGGCATGGAACATTTTTGCATTTCTTTGTGTCTTCCTCAATTTCTTTCATAAGTTTTCTACAGTTTTCAGAGTACACATCATTCACCTCCTTGGTTAAGTTTATTCCTAGATATTTTATTATTTTTGGTGCAATTGAATTTTTCTTTTCTTAATACATAAAGAGTAGCTGTGTTAATCATCTTTCTCTCTCTCTATATATATATAAGGAATATATATAATATATTCCTAATATATTATTAACATATATTACTGTATAATATATTATATATAAGGAATATATATAATATATATAATAAAGAATTTGCCATATGATGATGGAGGTTGGGAAATTCAAAATCTTCTGTGTGGCCTGACAGCCTGGAAACCCAGGAAAGCCTATGCTGTAGATGAAGTATAAAGCCTACCTGCTGGAGAATTTCCTTTTGCTTAGTGAGGCCAGTTATTTTTTTATTTGGGCCTTCAACTGACCAGATGAGGCCCACCCACATTAAAGGGACAATTTTCTTTATCCAGAGTTCACTGATTTGAATATTAATCTCTTGCAAAAATACCTTCCAAGCTGGCATATAAAATTAACTGTCACAATAGCATACTATATACACTTCTGGGCATTGCTTTTAAAAAGTTGGGGTAAAATACACATAACATAGGATGTACCATATTAGCCATTTTTAAGTGTGCATTTTGGTGGCATTTAGTACATTCACATTTTTGTGCATCCATCACCACTATTCATCTCTGAAAGTCATTTCATCTTATGTAACTGAAACTCTGTGCCCTTAATCAATAACCCCCCTTTCCTTGCCTGTCAGCCCCTAGTAATCACCATTCTACTTTCTGTCTATGAATTTGATACTCTAGGTACCTCATATAAGTGGAGTTATAAAGTATTTGTCCATTTGAGATGGGCTTATTTCATTTAAAATAATGCCCTTCTTTTAGGGTTCCCAGACCCAATTCCGACATATAGATGATGGTTTCCCCACATGTACAACATGAAGCAATTCTTAGACACCAGTAGGATGTCCAAGAACTCAACTCAATTCTGACACTATTGACATAGAGATAGTGTCAGATTCCACAGGTTAATGGTTCAGTCCTAAAGACTGCTCCCATCCCCAACTTCAGATGCCAGTTGGAAACCCCAGGATGTTACCTGTGCTTTTCACCAATGGCTACAGATCAAAGGTTCTAATGACCTCCTCCTTAGTTTTTTTAATTTGCTAGAATAACTCACAGAATTTAGGGAAGTAATTATGCTTATCAGTTTATTAAAGTATATGATAAAGGATATAAATCAACAATCAGATGAAAAGATACATAAGGTGAGGGCACCAAGCTTTCATGCCTTCCCCAGGTACCGCTCTTCCCAATCTCCACATGCACACATTCACATTGTTGTAAATTTTTATGGAGGTTTGAATTTTTATGGCAGTTTCATTGCACAGTCATGATTAAGTCATTGGTCATTGACTTATTTAATTAAGTCTGTTTTTTTCTCTTGTTAATCCGTCTTTTGTCCATTTAATTAATTGCAAGACCAGAAATTAACCTGAGAGGAGAGGGGATCGTTTTTACTTCCCTGCAATTTCATACTGATACAAGCAATTCCAAAATAACACCACAGATTTATTCTAGCTGTTCCTCTTCCATTCATTCTTTCCTTTTAAAGAGACAATCTTTTTTTAAAGATTTATTTATTTATTTGAGAGAGAGACACAGCATTATGTGCATGTATGGGGAGAGGGGCAGAGGGGAGAGAATCTTCAAGCAGACTCTGCTGAGTGCAGAACCTGGCATGGGCTCTGCACATGAGATCATAACCTGAGCCAAAACCAAGAGTCAGACACCTAACCACCTAAGCCACCCAGGTGCCCTTTAATGAGGCAATTTTAACTAGAAAAATTAAAACAGAAAAATGGCAGTTAAGACTTAATTATTTCTTCAGTCAACCAAAAAACAGAAGTTAAAGAAGCAGTTGGTTACAATCTCTCTAGCCTTCTTACAAATTATATGTAAAGAAAGTAAAGGAAAAAATGGTTATATGTCATTTTTAAATTCTTCCTCCACCTAAACCAAACCACTGTTTATAGACATCATATGTAGAGGTTTAAAACTTAAGCCTTGGAGTCAGGCAACCTATGTTTATTCTCTGGTTTGCCACTACTACGTGATCTTGGGCAAATTACCTAACTTCTCTAAGTTTTTTATTTAGAAAAGTGATAATAATTATGTCAATGTAAATAGCTGTTGTAAAGATTAAATGAAAAAACACATGTACATAACTAAGTAAGAGTGCCTGACACAGAGGAAGTGCTTGATTTAGGGGTAGCAATTATCATTTACATGTAAAAATGTATACTATTTCCTTCTCAGCCTTTAAGCTTCATAAAAGCAATGGATTAGAGGTCAGAGGGCCTGGATTCACGTTCCAGCTGGACCACTTAATCTCTCCAAGCTTCAGTGGCCTCCTCATTTGTCAAACTGGAATAAGGATACTCATTTCAACCATGTTACAAGGTGGTTAGAAGGTGCACATATACATTTAAAGGATTTTGTAAAGTAGTGTATTACAGGTATGGTAGAATGAAATGGAAGAAAAAGTCCTATTCTTTCACTCTTCCCACCCCCAATTAGCAGACATTTGTCATGAACAGAATCGACTTCGTTGTTATAGTGAAACATTTATAGCTAGGGTAGCTTTTGTGATTTAAACCAGACCCAGGAAAAGAAGTAAATGCTCTTTCACAAAGTGCCTTGAGAGTTTCTGTTTGGAAAATTGGCTCGTCAATGACATGTCAGCAGAATGAATGTCCTTTTCTAGTAAGAGATTATATTATATTGTGCCAGAAAAACCCATAGTTTGCTTGACAAAGGGTGTTTTCTTCCTGGGTGCCCAAGTCAGGGATTTCAAACGCAGCTTTCTCCAAAGGAAAGACAGAGCTGGAATCAAGCACCCCTGTTCCCCCTCATTCCTGGGTAGACTAGTTCAGAGTGGCTCCACTGGCACCTGACAGAAGCCTAAGTCGCAGGACTAACCAAGGGCTCAAGTACTGGAGCCTCTGAGGAAGAGATGCAGTTTTCAGAGCAATGGGAAGGGCAAGGGTTTGTGAAAAGAGAAGCAGAAAGAATGTCAGAAAGAGCTGTTCTTGGAGGGGACCAGTGAATGATGGTTAGATAGTTTCAACCACTGCCCCTCCTTTTTTTTTTTAATTCATTAAGGTGAAATTCACATAACATAAACTTAACTATTTTAAAGGGAACAATTTAGTAGCATTTGGTACATTCACAATGTTGTGCAATCACCACCTCTGCCCATATTCAAACCATTTTCATCACTTCAAAAGGAAATCTCATGCCCATTAAGAGGCCCCATTCTATTCCCCCACCTCCAGCACCTAGTAACCAACAACAGCAAAGAACTCTCCCAGTGTGAACAGGATCAGAAAAGATCCTCTAAACAAACCCCTGTAAGGGATGAAAAACTTTTCCTCTACCTCTTAAGTTTGTGAGCAAGGTACTATGAATTCAACTAATAAAAGACAGATAAACAAGAGCAATGGCACATTTTTTTTTTTACTCTTAAGGCATTTATTTATTAAAACGTTCTCTGCCAAGATTTCACATTAGCTTAAAATTCAAATCAGTCTTTACATTTCTCTACTGAGGTTTCTGCCTCAGTGTATCACATGAAAACACCTTCTCCAGCAATCAGTGTTACCAGCGTCCACACGGTGAGCCCCATGGTCAGTCTCTTTGTTCCCTAGGTGACCCAACTAGAGGTTAATACTGCTCCGCTACAGGGTAAAAGCTCCTAACTCAAACTCATTGGAAAAGGGGTGAAACTTCTGCAAAGTGCACTTTAAGAAGAGGTACTGTTTGCTCATGAAAAGAAACCAGTGAGTCCTCTAAGAATAATAAAAGGGGGTATTTTACAGTTAAGCACATGATTTGGAGTGAAGAATTCGGATGTTGCTCTGCTGGTCCAGGCCGTTAATACTCTTCTTGATCCTCCTGTGGGCCCCCTTCATCAGGTATCATAAAGTCTTCGTCTGTGGCATACAGAATGTCCACGATCCTCCGCAATACTGGGTTGTTTTCCCCCTCGTTCTCCTGGCAAATCAATTCAATGTTCCTTAGCTTTCCAAAGTAGAAATCTCTTTCTTTCTCCAAGGCTTCGACAGTAAGTTTCAATACTTTGACCTGCTGCATCAATTCAGCTGCTTCGTCGTCCCCGTTACCCACACCGGGATTCTTTCGCACCACACCCGGGCCAGCCTTAGGGGTTGCAGTAGTTCTGTGTGTTGCAATGGGCCTCTGTGGAGGTGCACTGCTAGAGCTGAGAGATTTCTTCGGTTTGTTCAGAGCTTCGGAGCAAGGGAGGGAGCCACTGCAGTTTCTTGACCTTGTCCGGCAGCTACGGGGTCATAGTCTTTTCCATAATAGTTTGCATCAGAAAACTTCTTGAACCACTGAACAAATTCAGAATTGTCCTGAAACTTTCCTTTTACTAATTTGTCCACAGGAATTATTTTGTCAACACCCATTCTCTTAAAACCTCCTTGTAGTATTTTGAAGTTCTGGTTATATTCATGTTCTAGCTTAGCCTGGAATTTCACTTTCTTCAAGGCAATGGAGCCAGGGAACAGCAGGTCCGTAAACTGACAGTAGGCAGCCCCTGAGCACAACTGTTCGATCTTCGTCAGATTCAGCTGCAGAGACTCATTGATCCAGGCCAGCATGTCATGTGGACTTAGGTTATCACTGGTGACTGATGCTGAATATATGTTCACTGCCATCTTCGGCTCTCGGCGGAACCGCGTCCACGGCCTGTGCCCGGCTTTCGTTCCGACTTGGTCTCGTTCAAACCGCCCGACCGCGACCGCCCGCCTGTGCGATGACCTCACACACACCCCCAGTTACGCGCCGACGTACCGCAATGGCACATATTTTTAACATTCATGCACATAGGATTTATAGGAAAAAAATGAAACTCAAAGAAGTGATTAAATACAGGACGTACATACTATTTTTTTAAAAGATTTTATTTATTCATCTGAGACACAGAGAGAGAGCATGAGCAGGGCCGGAGGCAGGGGGAGAGGGAGAGGCAGGCTCCCCGCTGAGCTGGGAGCCGGATGTGGGGCTTGATCCCAGGACCCTGGGATCATGACTTGAGCGGAAGGCAGACGCTTAACCATCTAAGCCACCCAGGTGCCCCCTTACGTACTATTTTTAACTAAGGAAAGAGGGTTTGGCTTACAAAGGATGGTAAATTGTAGGAAAGTGACTAGAAAATATGTGGGGGAAACTAATGGAAAATTGGGGTTATTTCAGTAAGGTTTGTTTATACAAACTTATGTCAGGGTTGACTCTCCAGTGACAAGGGTTCTTTTTCAAGTTCAGAGGAGGGAAACACCTACACAAAGGGAAATTTCTACTCTGCTTTCAGGCAGGTTAGGAGAGGGCAGAGAACTCTTCCTGTGTGTGTTCATTCCCAAATGTCTTCAACTCAAAATAATTCTTCTGCCCAAGTGGCATACTTTGGGGTGACATAGTCTGATGCCCTTCATCCCTTCACCCCTGTCACATCCAGTTTTCATATGGACGTGAGATTATTATTTTTATAGGAAGCAGTGACTTCTGCTGCTCCTTTCAGTCATCTAGTTGTAAGTTTTCTTGGAAGCCTCTGTATTTTGTCAGAGGAAAATGGTGAATAGCTCCATGATAAACTGAGAAATGACTGATAGTGACTTCCAGTTAGCCCAAGGAAAGGGTTTATCCACTCATTATTGCTCTTTCTTCCCTGGGCTTCAAGACAATGCACTTCAATTTCATTATCAAGTAGAGTTCCAGGCTTCCCTCCTTCCGTGCTGGTAAAACCTAGAAAATGCTATTATCATAAACCTTCTGTTTAGTTTTATGAAGGATGTAGTGTTCTAGTTTTGATCATTTATTTAGAAAGTGTACTTGTATTACTGCATTTTCAGGGGACAGAAGTAGTCTCATTGATTGATTTGCTCTGCGACAATGTGTCTAACTGAGGTCACCTGCATGGAACAGGTGAGAAAATCTGCTCATTTATACCCAGTCATTTAAATTACCTTTTTAAAAGAGCAATAAGACTTATTTGTATCTTATGAACAGAGGCATTGGTAGGTATGCTTGTTTGCAATATAGTATATTTCTTTAAACATTGGCCTTCAGGTAGACAGGCCGAGGTTCAAGTCTGGCTTTATTACCTGAAAGCTGTATGATCTTGGGCACATTACTTTACCCCTCCATGCCCCAATTGCCTCATGTGTAGAATAGAGGTAATGCTACTATATTAGTTAGTTAGCAAAGGAAAAAAAAAACCTAGCACAAACTGGCTTAAGATAAAAAGAAAATATATGGTTTGCATAACTAGAATGTTTATGGGCATATGGATTTCAATCTTGGCCAGATACAGAGGCCTGCTGATGTGGTTGATATCTGTTTCCATTGCTCAGCCCTCCTTTCTGTGGTCTCCTCTGTTCAGGCAGGTTCTCTGGGGTGGAGGCTGGGTGGCTACCACAGAGCTCACCAACCTGAAAGACAGACTTCCTTTTGCAGTAAGAACCTTCTGCACCCATTCACTGTCGGTGGGTGGAATATGTAAATGCCCCAGCTTCAGTCCCTTGCCCACCTAGGTCTCAGTGGAGTGGGAATAGTTCTTGCCTGCAAATCAGACTGAGAGTGGGGCAGAGACTTTTCTCCAAAGGAAAAGCATAGTGCTGTCACCAGAAAGGAGATGGACGCTTGAAGGAGAACAAGAGATGTCCTCTGCTGGTACCCACTTAGCCCATGGGCAGATCGGAAAATTTACCTGAGATGATGTATATAAAGTATTGGTACAGAGTAAGTGCTTAATAAGTAATCGCTCTTCACTACCACCACTTCAGGAAGAGGATCTCCCAAATACCCTTATTTTCACATAATAAAATCTTAAAATTAAAAACTAAAGGTACAGTATGATTTCCTCTTTGTAGAAACTGCACATACACACAGAGAAAAATACCAAAAGGATGCATCTAGAAATAATAGCAGGGTGGTCTCTGGATGGTAGAATTATAGGTAATTTTACTTTTTCATCTTTGTTCAGATCACCTTTTAAAAATATTTAAACATATTATGCAGCCATCAAAAGGAACAAAATCTTGCCATTTGCAACAACGTGGATGGAACTGGAGGGTATTATGCTGAGCGAAATAAGTCAATCAGAGAAAGACATGTATCATATGACCTCACTGATATGAGGAATTCTTAATCTCAGGAAACAAACTGAGGGTTGCTGGAGTGGTGGGGGGGTGGGAGGGATGGGGTGGCTTGGTGATAGACATTGGGGAGGGTATGTGCTATGGTGAGCACTGTGAATTGTGTAAGACTGTTGAATCACAGACCTGTACCTCTGAAACAAATAATACATTATATGTTTTTTTTTTTAAAAAAAGAAGATAGCAGGAGGGGAAGAATGAAGGGGGGGAAATCGGAGGGGGAGACGAACCATGAGAGATTATAGACTCTGAGAAACAAACTGAGGGTTCTGGAGGGGAGGGTGGTGGGGGGATGGGTTAGCCTGGTGATGGGTATTAAAGAGGGCACGTACTGAATGGAGGGTGTTATATGCAAACAATGAATCATGGAACACTACATCAAAAACTAATGATGTAATGTATGGTCATTAACATAACATAATAATAACAAAAACAAAACATTATTTTTGAATAGGGAAATGCATGTACATAGTGTAACACACTAAGGATATAAAATGACACACAAGGGAAACTGTTTATCCTACTCTGGTCCTTCCAGCTCCCTCCCTAGGAGCTGAGCAATGTTATATTTTTATGTATCCTTCCAAATATACTTTATACAATTTTACTTATTTTTAACCTTTGTCCAATTAACTTCTTACTTTTGTATTAAGAAAAAGATCATAAGGGATGCCTGGGTGGCTCAGTCGGTTAAGTGTCCAACTCTTGGTTTCAACTCAAGTCATGATCTCAGGACCCTGAGATCGAGCCCTGTGTTGGGTTCCATGCCCAGTGGGGAGTCTGCTTGAGATTCTCTCTCTCCCTCTGCCCGTCCCCCTGCTCATGCTCTTTCTCTCTCCAAAATAAATGAAATAAACAAATCTTTGAGAGAAAGGAAGGAAGGAAGGAAGAAAGAAGGAAGGAAGGAAGGAAGAAAGAAAAAGGAAGGAAGGAAGGAAGGAAGGAAGGAAAGAAAGAAAGACAGAATAAAATAATGAATACATGCCACTGTGGGTTGGTTTTTGTCCCCTAAAAGGGTATGTTCAAGTTCTAACCCCCAATATTGGTGCATGTGACCTTATTTGGAATAGCTTTTTGAGAGGTAATCAAGTTAATATGCAGTTATATTGGGTTAGAGTGGGTCCTTAATCAAGCATTAGTGTCCTTATAAGAAGAGAGATAGTTGGACACAGAGATACAAAGAGAGAATACCGTTAGATGACAGAGGCAGAGATTAGAGCGATGTGTCTATATGCCAAGAACTGCTGGCGACCAGAAGCTAGGAGAGAGTCATAGAACAGATTCTCTCTCAGAACCTCAAAAAGGAACCCACCTTTAGGTACCTTGATTTTGGACTTCTAGAATCCAAAACGGGAGTGGGGGTGGGGGGATAAATTTCTGTTGTTTTAAGTCACCAACTTTGTGGCAATTTGTTATGGCAGCTCTAGGAAACTAATATATATCTATACTGCATAAAATTTGGATAATACAGGTGGGCGCCTGGGTGGCTCAGTTGGTTAAGCGACTGCCTTCGGCTCAGGTCATGATCCTGGAGTCCTGGGATCGAGTCCCACATCGGGCTCCTTGCTCAGCAGGGAGTCTGCTTCTCCCTCTGACTCTCTTCCCTCTCATGCTCTCTATCTCTCATTCTCTCTCTCTCAAATAAATAAAAAAATAAAATCTTTAAAATAAAATAAAATAAAATTTGTATAATACAGGAAAGCTAAAAGAGATTAAAAAAAAATCACTCAGTAGTTCCACTAATCAAAAATAACCTCTTTAGGGGCACCTGGGTGGCTCAGTTGGTTAAGTGGCTGCCTTTGGCTCAGGTCATGACCCCAGGATCTTGGGATGGAGCCCCACATCGGGCTCCTTGCTCAATGGGGAGTCTGCTTCTCTCTCTGCCTGCCCACCCCCTCTCCCTCTCTTTCTCTCTCTGACAAATAAATAAATTAAAATCTTAAAAAAAAAACTCTTTAAAAAAGCACTTTAAGGGGTGCCTGGCTGGCTCAGTCAGTAGAGCATGCCACTCTTGATCTCAGGGTCATGAGTTCAAGCCCCACTTTGGGTGTGGAGCCTACTCAAAAAAATCTCCCGGACAAAACCACTTTTAAATGTATTTCCTTAACGTATGCTTGAATGTTTTGAAATATTTATGTTCATACTATGTACTGAACTTCTGCACTTTGCCTTTTAAGTTAATTTTAAAACTTTTCCCTTTTACACAGCTACATTTTTTTAAAGATTTTATTTATTTATTTGACAGAGAGAGAGAGCACAGCAGGAGGAGCAGCAGAGGGAGAGGGAGAGGGAGAAGCAGGCTCCCCGCTGAGCAGGGAGCCCGATATGGGACTTGATCCCAGGACCCCGGGATCATGACGTGAGCTGAAGGCAGTTGCTTAACCAACTGAGCCACCCAGACACCCTACACAGCTACTTTTGAAATCAAAAGCTTGAGGGCCAAAAGAGAAGATCCAAAAAGGATTTTTTATATACCAATGAATAACAAACAAACATCATGTATATACATGGTAAATTTTGGAAAGAATTTTGGAAAAGGCCATGTGTGATTAGTTTAAAGAAAAGATTTTTGAAGCAGTTTTATTTGCCTATTAAAATTATTTTTTGGGAGGCCTGGGTGGCTCAGTCAGCTAAACGTCTGCCTTTGGCTCAGGTTATGATCCCAGGGTCCTGGGATCGAGTTCCCACATCGGGCTCCTTGCTCAGCAGGGAGCCTGCTTCTCCTCCTGCCTGCCGCTTCCCCGCTTGTGCTCTATCTCTCTCTGACAAATAAGCAAATTTAGAAAAATTATTTTTTAAAAGAACAAGGTAACATCTGGTTTAAAATTTCAAACAATACCGAATAATATAGAGCCAAACATGTTTCTTTTCCACACTCACTCCCCATAGTGTTTCTACAAGGCAACCAGTTTAACAGAAGGTTTGAAAATAGAGAGGAAATAAAATTTTGTGGAAGAGAGCATTTGAAAAGAAAAGAATGTGCAAACTTTGGAACATGAAGATATTGCCAAGATTTCTTGTCTAATTAGAGTCTAAAGACATAATCCTTGCATCACTAGACCTGGGGAGGCTTTCAGTCTTGACTGGAAAGGATTTCTGAGTGATGGGACACAAATGGAAACAGCCTTGCATATCGACAGGCTCAGACATTAGAATCAAGAGGTGGTGATTGGGCTCTAGCACTGCTGAACAACCTGAGAAGACACCTTCACTTCTCAGAATCTCACTTTCCTCTTCCTTAAAATATTTTACTATCTGTTTGTCCTGAGATCTCAAGCAAATATTAGTTGTCAAAAATTGTTACAGTCTAACTTGCCATAATGTATCACTATGAATGTTTGCACAAAACAATTCTCCGTCTAAATACTTGCAGACATATGAAATGATTTATATATAAGGTTATTGTATATTGCTTATAACTGTAAAAAATTAGAAACAACCCAAACACACATTAATAGGAACTGATTAAATAAATTATATACATCCATACAATGGAATACTATAAAAAAAGAATGAGTTAGCCTCTCAATGTACTTACATGGAAAGATCTCTAAGAAATATTGCTAAGAAGAAAAAGCCAGGTCTAAATAGTGTATTTAGTTAGTTACACTTGTGTGTTAAATAGTGTATTTAGTTAGTTACATTGGGGAAGAGTAAAAATCTATATTCTAATTTGCTAGAATGCATAAAAAAACTCTGGAAGAATATATAAAGGCCTAATAAATGTGGTTACTTGGGGAGTTGATGGGGCAGATGGTACATAGATGGAAGTAACACTTTTTGCTATAGTTTCTTGTAGTTCAGTTATGAACATTGGGAATGTATTACCTATTCAAAAATAAAAGAAAAAATTTAACTGGACATACACTATGCTTTTCTTTGGTGATGTAGCTAGTCTTGTCATTACAGAGTCATTTCATTAATACTTGAATTGACTTATAAATGTGACCAAACATACAAAGAGTCTGCAAAGGTCTAGATATATTGATGGTGACAAATACCTATGTGAGAATTTGGAATATCATTTCTTGTACTTCTGACACACCAAAAGATTTTTTTTTTACAGTGCTACCTTTGCAACACCATATTGCAAGTTAATGTCATGTTGCAGTATTGTTAATATATGGTCATTATGTTTTTGGAGATGACTCTACTAGAGAAGATCACTAAAGATCTATCATAAAGCTGAAAAGACCAAGGCACGACCAGCACTAACATGCTTTGTCTTTTGACAAGTGGCTACGGCTATATAAAAAGTATTGCTACCTTGAAAAAAAACCACCTTTTCATCTATTTATTTTAGAGAGAGTGAGAAAGAGAGGGTGGGCATAGGGAGATGTAGAGAGAATCCTCAAGCAGACCCCCCACTGAGCATGGAACCCAATGTGGGGCTTGATCCCAGGACTCCAAGATCATGACCTGAGCTTAAATTAAGAGTCACTTTACTGACTGAGCCACCCAGGTGTCCCAAGTATTGTTATCTTTTTTACATAGTCTATCAGTGTTCAAACACCAACTCTGACACCAACTGGGTATCGCACAATTCAATTCCAACACTAACTACCCAGAGTTACACAGACCTCACAAACTTAAGGACAAAATCCCCAACAAAAATGCCTCCATTTCAGATGTCATTTGCAAGTTTTTGGTGTCCCCAAACCACCTGCACTTCTGCTCACCTTGCTACAAATTCCAAAATGCTCTGTTTCTACACCAACTGGATGGACTGCAATTCAATTCTGACACTAACTACCAGACTTAGCACAGATCCTATGGGTTAAAGACAAAGTCTGTTGCAAGATTGCCCCCACTTCAGATGCCAGCTGTGAGTCTGGGAGGCCACCTGCACCATCTAACCAAGCAGCTATAGATATGGAGGTTCCCCCAATCCCCTCAGGTTTTATAATCCACTAGAACTACTCACAGAACTCACTAAAAGTGCTATTCTTAACATTACAGTTTTATTATAAAGAATATTGTGATGGTTAATATTATGTTATCAACCTGACTGGGCCATGGGTGTTCAGATATTTAATTACACATTATTCAGGATGTGTCTGTGAGGGTGTTTCTGGATAAGATTAATGGTTAATGTTTTAATTGTTAGACTGAGGAGAGCAGATTGCTCTCCTTACTGTGGGTGGGCCCTGTAGGGAAGGAAAATTTTTCCTTCTATTCTTCTAGATTCTTTGGCTTCTCTAATAATTAAAATGACATAGGACAGATTAACAGGAGAAAACCGGATTTAATTTCATACATATGGGAAACCTATAGTAATATGAAACCCAAGGGCAACCTGGGCACTGAGGCTTATATGCCAATCTGAGCTAAAGGATGGAGCCTGGAGCTTCAAAGGAGAGGAGGTGATTCACAGGATGATAAGAAGAGCAGATGTATAGTAATTACATGCTATAGTAATTACATACATGCAGATGTATAGTAATTACATGACCTTACAGGTCATTCAGATAAAAGTTATCTGGTAATACCTCTCACCCTGAGCCAGCCCTCCTTTCTAAATTCTTTTAGGTTGTGAATGGAGAGGTAAATGTCAAACTGGCATATTTTTGGGTCATGTCTTCTGTTCTCCTTCAGCCTCATCCAATCAGCTGAAGGCTGGAATAGAAGAAAAGGAGGACCATCCCACAAGTAAGAGTGAACTCTTCCTGCCTGATTGCTTTGAACCGGGACACCAGTCTTTTCCTGCCTGCAGATTTGAACCGAAACATCAACTTTCTTGGGTCTGCCAGCCTTCACACTGGAACTTACATTATTAGTTCTCCTGGGTCTCCAGCTTGCTGACTCAGATCTTGGGATTTTTCAGCCTCCATAACCATGTGAGCCAATTCTTTATAATACATATCTTTCTCCCCAATATATACATCCCATTGGTTCTGTTTTCCTGGAGAACTCTGACAAATGATATAGATAGAAACAGTCAAATGAAGAGACACATATGGCAAGGTCTGGGGAAGTGGGAGAGCAGAGCTTCTATGTCCTTTCCTCACAGGGTCCAGGCATGTTATCCTCTCAGCACACCAATGTGTTCACCAACTAGGAATCTCCATGGAGCTTCTGTTTTTATGAAGGTCTCATTATGTTGGCATAATTGACTAAGCAATTGGACATATGATTGAACTCTATCTCCAGTCCCCTTTCCCTCCTCAGATGGGCTGGCCCAAAGTTCCAGCCTTTGAATCATGTAGTTGATTTTTCTGGTGACCCCTCCTCATCCTTAAATTATCTTAATGAGTAACCTCATTAACATATCAAAGACACTCTTATCCTGATGGAAATTCCAATAATTTTTTTAAAAAGATTTATTTATTTATTTGAGAGAGAGAGCAAGAACAAAGCAGGGAGAGGGGCAGAGGGAGAGGGAGAGAGAGAGAATCAGGCTCCTCTCTGAGCACAGAACCTGATGGGGCTCAATCCCAGAACCCTGAGATTATGACCTGAGCTGAAATCAAGAGCTGGCCCCTCAATCAACTGAGCTACCTAGACACCCCTGGAAATTCCAAGAGTGTTTGAAACTCTGTGCCAGGCACAGGAAACAAAGACCAGATGTAGCCTTTCTTCTACCACACTAACAGACTCCCTATTTTTTCTGAAGAGCCCTACCATGCCAAAAGCTTTCGATGATATCATATAGCAGTACATCCTGAAGGAATTTGCCGGTAAGGGGGAAAATATTATGTACTTCAGGTATAAACCCCTAAAAGTGTGTGCTTTAGTTGTGAACTCCCAATATTTTTAATTGTATTATTAGTATGTGAAAATTGTTTTCTTTTTTTTTAATGTTATGTTAGTCACCATACAGCACATCATTAGTTTTTGATGTAGTGTTCCATGATTCACTGTTTGTGAAAATTATTTTCTAATATCTTTATATTCACATGTAGTCTGTTCTAATCTCAGGATTGGAACTGCTCAAAGTTTTTTTCTTAATTTTCTTATTCTTTCATTTTCTTTCCCACAGTATTATTTATTAATAAAAACAGTAAGAACTCAATAAATGCTTGCTGAGCAAATATTAAATAAATGCTAATAAATTTCATGTTTTATTAATAGTACAATGGTCTCTCTATATAGACTTGGGTTTTGGATTAACTCTTGTCTAATTATTTTTTTTAAGTAAACTCTATGCCCAATGTGGGGTTGAACTCATGACCCTGAGATCAAGAGTTGCATGCTCTACTGATGGAGCCAGCAGGGTGCTCCAACACTCATCTAATTAAAGGCAAGTTAATCTTATGGTCAGAAGTCACTAAAGGTCCGTTTAAAAATTTATGTCATTGGAGAATCATTTACAAATAATAAAATTATTTGTGTTTCTGGACACACTACTAAGCATTCTCTAAGTGTTCATGTGTACCTGAAATGATACCACTTAGATACTGTATAAGGAGTGTTACTACAGTCATGTGCAATATAGTACACTTTATTTTCTACTAAAATTCCAGGGAAGTTTTCTTTTGCGAAACAGTGAACCAATCCTCTGACTTCCCTTATCACAATCCTGCAATTTTCTCAGCCAGGTAGAAATGGAAGGAGTGCCCATGTTTGTGTGATTAGAAGTCAGTAAATGTACTGGGACGTCAGGATGCATTGCAGCAGCAAGACTTTCCTGAAAGGGTCTGATATGTGAAATCTTGTTGTCAGGTCTAGATTTCAAGCATGTTCTGCTAGTTAAGAATAAATAATTTTAAAGGAGAAAATAAAAACCTTACATAATGCATAGATAAAAAATTCAATAGGAATGACTGAGTCATCTTCAGTCAGTCAGGTTACTTTCCAAATCAAGGTCTCCAACTATAGATTCCTTCAGCTTAATTAATTAATTTTTTTAAAAATGATTTTATTTACTTATTTGTCAGAAAGAGAGCACACTAGCACAAACAGGGGGAGCGGCAGGCAGAGGGAGAAGCAGGCTCCCCGCAGAGCAGGGCGCCCGATGCAGGACTTGATCCTGGGACTCTGGGATCATGACCTGAGCTGAAAGCAGCTACTTAACCAAACAAGCCACCCAGCTGTCCCTACTCATATAGATCTTATACACAGTTAGTTAGATTTATAGCTAAGAATTTAATTTTTAGGGTGCTTATGTAAATGGTATTATGTTTTTAATTTCAGATTCCACTTGATCATTGCAGATATTTAGGAAAGTGATTGACTTCTGTATGTTAACCTTTTATCCTGTAACCTTGCTAGTTTCAGATTATTTTTGTTGATTTTTTTTTCAGATTTTCTACCTAGACAAACATGTCATTGGCAGTTTCTTTCCTTCTTCTCCAGTATAATGTTGAAGAGGAATGATGAAGAAGGGATCCTTCTCTTGTTCCTGATCTAAGTGGAAAATCTTATAATTGGTCACCATTAAGTATCATGTCAACTGTTGTTTTTTGTAGATATTCTTTATCAAGTCAAGGAAGTTCCCCTCTATTCCTATTTTACTTAGGGTTTTTATCATGAATAGTTGTTGAATTTTATCAAATGCTTTTCTGCATCTATTGATATGATCATGTGCTTTTCTTATTAATCTGTTTGTGTGATTGATTACATTAATTGATTTTTGAATGTTGAAATAGCTTTGTGTCCCTGGGATAATCCCAGTTGGTTATTGTGTAATTCTTTTTATACATGGTTGGATTCTTTTTTTTTTTTAAAAGATTTTATCCATTTATTTGACAGAGAGAGAGACACAGCAAAAGAGGGAACACAGGCAAGGGGAGTGGGAGAGGGAAAAACAGACTTCCCGCTGAGCAGGGAGCCCGATGCAGGGCTCCATTCCAGGACCTTGGGATCATGATCTGAGCCAAAGGCAGACACTTAATGACTGAGGCATCCAGGCACTCCACATGGTTGGATTCTATTTGCTAATATTTTGTTGAGGATTTTTGCATCCATGTTAAAGAGACATATTGGTTTATAGTTTTCTTCTTTTGTAATGTCTTTGTCTGGTTTTGTTATTAAGGTGATGCTGAACTAACAGATGAAATAAGAAGTATTCCTTCTGCTCTATCTTCTGAAAGAGATTTTACAGAATTGGTATAATTTCTTTCTTAAATGTTTGATAGAATTTACCATTGAACCCATCTGGGCCTGGTGCTTTCTCTTTTGGAATATACATATAGACTTATTTATACTGTCTATTTCTTCTTCTGTGAGTTTTGGCAGGTTGTGTCTTCTAAGGAATTGGTCCATTTTAGCTAGGTTGTTGAATTTGGGGCATAGAGTTGCTCATAGTGATTTTCTTTTTTTAAAGATTTTATTTATTTATTTGAGAGAGAGAGACACAGTAAGAGAGGGAACACAAGCAGGGAGATGGGAGAAGGAGAAGCAGGCTTCCTGCTGAGCAGGGAGCCTGATGCGGGGCTCGATCCCAGGACCCCGGGATCACGACCTGAGCTGAAGGCAGACGCTTAATGACTGAGCCACCCAGGCGCCCCATAGTGTTTTGTTTTGTTTTGTTTTGTTTTTTTGAGAGAGCGAGTGAGCACATGCTCGAGTTGGGGGAGAGGGAAAGAGAGAAAGAATTTTTTTTTTTTGAAAAGGTAGACTTTTAATAACTGCTTTTATCACCAGGTTAAGTCATGCAGTTACAAAGTAGTTAGAAATTTCTAAAAGGATATTGTTGTTAAAAAAAAAAAAAAGCTCTTTTTTTAAAAGATTTTATTTATTTATTTGACAGAGAGAGACATAGAAAGAGAGGGAACACAAGAAGGGGGAGTGGGAGAGGGAGAAGCAGGCTCCCCGCTGAGCAGGGAGCCTGACGTGGGGCTCGACCCCAGGACCCTGAGATCGTGACCTGTGCCAAAGGCAGATGCTTAATGACTGAGGCGCCTCCCAAAAAGCTCATTCTTATATAAATAAGAGAGAGAGAATCTTAAGCAGTTTGCACACCCAGCACAGAACCTGACTCACCTCTAGATCTCATGACTCTGAGATCACGACCTGAGCTGAAATCAAGAGTCAGGTGCTTAACTGACTGAGCCGCCCAGATGCCCCATAGTATATATTTTTTTACTGAATATTTAATGTCCATAGGATTTGTATTTTCATTTCCAAATTAGTAATTTGCATTCTCTCTTTTTTTTTATTAGTCTGGCTAGAGGCTTATTAATTTTATTGATCTTTTCAAAGAACCAGTTTTTGGTTTTGTTGATTTTGCCTATTGATTTCTTATTTTCAATTTCATTGGTTTCTACTCTAATTTTTATTATTTCTTTTCTTCTGCTTTCTTTGGATTTAATTTGCTCTTCTTTTTCTGGCTTCCTAAGATGGGAGCTTAGATGACTGACTTTAGTTCTTCTCTTGTTTTCTAACACATGTATTCAATGCTATACATTTCTCCCTAAGCACTGCTTTTACTGTATCCCAGAGATTTTGATAAATTGTGTTTTCATTTTCATTTATTTAAAAATACAAATTTCTCTTGAGATTACTTCTTTGACTTGTGTTATTTGGAAGTCTGTTGTCTCCACATATTTTGGGAGTTAGTGGAGATTTTTGAGCAGAGGAATAATTTAATCTGATTTGTGCTTTAAAATGATCACTCTGGCTACTATGGTAAGAATGAGCTATTTGGGAATATCATTGAGAAGATGGTGGAGAAATAGGGGACCTGGATTTCGTCTGGTCTCAGGAATTCAGCTGGATAGGGATCAAACCATTCTGAACACCTACGAACTCAACTGGAGATCAAAGAAAAGAATAACAACTCTCTGAACAGAAAAGCGACCACTTTCTGGAAGGTACGACATGCAGAGAAGTGAATCCGAGGTGATATCCGGAAGGATAGATGGCGGGGGAGGGGGCCTCCGTTGGCCGCTTCTGGCAAGTGATAGAGCCTCGGAGCACAAAATCGGAACTTTTAGAAGTCGGCTCCACTGAGGGACATCACTCCAGTGGCTAGCAGGGGGTGGAACCCTCTCTGGGACAGTGGTCTCAGGACCCTCAGGGTCAGGGGAAGACCAGGATTGTGCCTGAGTGCAGCAGAGCTCTGAGGTATTGGAGTGGGGAAGCTGGCTGCAGAGACGGAGCCGAGGCGTGGGCTCTCAGCTCGGGGATGCCATAAACTGTGATCGGTGACAGTTGGGTCACTGCTCCTCCAGCAGGGACCCAACAAGTGGCAGATCCAGGGAGACTCCCCTTCCTCCCCTGGGGGGAGCAGTGTGGGAGCACATTGCAGGGATCTGCTGGGTTTGGAGACTCCACACTGAGTTGGGTGCCAGAGACAGGAATGCTCGGGCACAGGCTGGGTGAACACGGAGTGTGGCTGGAGACCGGGGAGACGGGAGTGACTGACTGCTTTTCTCTGGGGCCGCACTGAGGAGGGGGGCCCCGAGTTCTCGACTCCTCCGGGGCAGAAATTGGGAGGCCGCCATTTTCACTCTCGTCCTCCAAAGCCGTAGGGAAAACTTGCAGGGATCAAAAGCTCCCGAGAGCAAACCCAAGCTGATTACTTAGCCCAGACAGGGCAAGGGTGGGGCAATTCTGCCTCCGGCAAAGACATTTGGGAACCACGGCAACAGGCCCCTGCCCCGGAAGATCAGCAAGAACTGCCAGCCAAGACCAAGTTTACTGATCAATGAGAACAGCAGAACTCCAGAGCTAGGGGAATACTGTACATAGAATCCAGGGCTTTTTTACCATGATTCTTTAGGCTTTCAAAGTTAATTTTTTTAACTGTCTTTTTTTTTTTGAATTTTTCTTTTTCCTTTTTTCAACCAACATCTTATCAATCCCTTTTCAAAAAAACATTTTTATTTTTCATTTTTAGAGTCATATTCTCTCCCCTCATAGTAGTTACCCTTATTTTTGCCATATATATATAAGTTGTTCTCTCTTTAAAATTTTGAGATACAGTTTCTTCTAACAGATCAAAATATACCCTAAATCTCTAGTGTATGGCTTTGTTCTAGTCTCCTGCCTGATCACATTTTCTCCCCTTTTTTCCTTTTTCTTTTAATTCCTCTTCTTTCTTTTTTCAAACAACTTCTTATCTTATCAATTCCTTTTATAAAATTTTTTATAATTTTCATCTTTACAGTCATATTCCATCCCTTCATCATATCAACCCTTATTTTTGAACATATATATGTTTTTCTTTCTTTAAAATTTTGGGAAGCACTTTCTTCTAACAGACCAAAATACACCCAAAATCTAGTGTGTGGCACATATCTATGCACCAGCCTGATTATATTTGATTATATTCTATTTTTTTTTGTTTTGTTCTGTTTTTGTTTGTTTTTATCTTTTTCTTTCTCTTTCTTTTTCTTTTTCTTTTTTCTTTCTTTCCCTTTCTTTTGCCCCGGTTTCAGGTCTTTTCTGATTTGTTTAGAGTATATTTTCTGGAGACGTTGTTACCCTGTTAGCATTTTGTTCTCAATTTCATCTATTCTCCTCTGGACAAAATGAGAAGATGGAAAAAAATCACCTCAACAAAAAGAACAAGAGATAGTACCAACAGTCAGGGACCTACTCAATATGGACATTAGTATGATGTTGGACCTAGAGTTCAGAATCATGATTTTAGAGATACTAGCTGGGCTTTAAAAAAAAAGGAAGTTATTAGAGAAACCCTTTCTGGAGAAATAAAAGAACTAAAATCTAACCAAGTCGAAATCAAAAAGGCTATTAATGAGGTGCAATCAAAAATGGGGGCACTAACTGCTAGGATACATGAGGCAGAAGAAAGTATCAGTGATATAGAAGACCACATGATGGAAAATAAAGAAGCTGAGAAAAAGAGAGATAAGCAACTACTGGATCACGAGGGCAGAATTCGAGAGATAAGTGATACCATAAGATGAAACAACATTACAATAATTGGGATCACAGAAGAAGAAGAAAGAGAGAGAGGGGCAGAAGGTATATTGGAGCAAATTATAGCAGAGAACTTCCCTAATGTGGGGAACTAAACAGGCATCAAAATCCAGGAGGCACAGAGAACCCGTCTCAAAATCAATAAATATAGGTCAACACCCCGATATCTAATAGTAAAACTTATGAGTCTCAGACACAAAGAGAAAATCTTGAAAGCAGCTCGGGAGAAGAGATATGTAACCTATAAAGGTAGAAACATTAGATTGGCAACAGACCTATCCACAGAGACCTGGCAGGGCAGAAAGGACTGGCATGACATCTTCAGAGCACTAAACGAGAAAAATATGCATACAAGAATACTATATCCAGCTAGGCTCTCATTGAAAATTGAAGGAGAGATAAAAAGCTTCCAGGACAAACAAAAACTAAAGGAATTTGCAAACACGAAACCAGCCCTACAAGAAATCTTGGGGGTCCTCTAAGCAAAGAGAGAGCCTAAAACCAACATAGACCAGAAAGGAACACAGACGATATACAGTAACAATCACCTTACAGGCAACACAATGGCACTAAATTCATATCTTTCAATAGTTACCCTGAATGTAAATGGGCTCAATGCCCCAATCAAAAGACACAGGCTATCAGATTGGATTAAAAAACAAGACCCATCGATATGCTGTCTGCAAGAGACTCATTTTAGACCCAAAGACACTCAGGATTGAAAGTGAGGGGGTGGAAAACCATTTACCATGCTAATGGACACCAAAGAGAGCTGGGGTGGCAATCCTTCTATCAGACAAATTAGATTTTAGACAAAAGACTGTAATAAGAGATGAGGAAGGACACTATATTCTACTTAAAGGGTCTATCCAACAAGAAGATCTAACAATTGTAAATAGCTATGCCCCTAATATGGGAGCAGCCAATTATATAAGCCAATTAATAACAAAAGCAAAAAACCACATTGACAACAATACAATAATAGTGGGGAACTTTTAACACACCCCTGACTGAAAAGGACGGATCATCTAAGCAAAAGATCAACAAGGAAATAAAGGACTTTAAATGACACACTGGACCAAATGGACTTCACAGACATATTCAGAACATTCCATCCCAAAGCAACGGAATATACATTCTTCTCTAGTGCCCATGGAACATTCTCCAGAATAGGTCACATCCTAGGTCACAAATCAGGTCTCAACCGGTACCAAAAGATTGGGATTATTCCCTGCATATTTTCAGACCATAGTGCTTTGAAACTAGACCTCAATCACAAGAGGAAAGTCGGAGAGAACTCAAATACATGGAGGCTAAAGAGCATCCTACTAAAGAATGAATGGGTCAACCAGGAAATTAAAGAAGAATTAAAAAAAATCATGGAAACCAGTGAAAATGAAAACACAACTGTTCAAAATCTTTGGGACACAGCAAAGGCAGTCCTGAGAGGAAAGTATATAGCAATACAAGCCTTTCTCAAGAAACAAGAAAGGTCTCAAATACACAACCTAGCCCTACACCTAAAGGAGCTAGAGAAAAAACAGCAAATAAAGCCTAAACCCAGCAGGACAAGAGAAATAATAAAGAGCAGAGCAGAAATCAATGAAATAGAAACCAAAAGAACAGTAGAACAGATCAACGAAACTAGGAGCTGGTTCTTTGAAAGAATTAACAAGATTGATAAACCCCTGGCCAGACTTATCAAAAAGAAAAGACAAATGACCCAAATCAACAAAATCATGAATGAAAGAGGAGGGATCACAACCAACACCAAAGACATACAAACAATTATAAGAACATATTCTGAGCAACTCTATGCCAGCAAATTAGAGAACCTGGAAGAAATGGATGCATTCCTAGAGATGTATCAACTACCAAAATTGAACGAGGAAGAAATAGAAAACCCGAACAGACCTATAACCACTAAGGAAATTGAAGCAGTCATCAAAAATCTCCCAACAAACAAAAGCCCAGGGCCAGATGGCCTCCCAGGGGAATTCTACCAGACATTTCAAGAAGAATTAATACTTATTCTCCTGAAACTGTTCCAAAAAATAGAAATGGAAGGAAAACTTCCAAACTCATTTTATGAGGCCAGCATTACCTTGATCCCAAAACCAGACAAAGACCCTGTCAAAAAGGAGAATTACACACCAATATCCTTGATGAACATGGATGCAAAAATTCTCACCAAAATACTAGCCAATAGGATCCAACAGTACATTAAAAGGATTATTCACCACGACCAAGTGGGATTTATCCCTGGGCTGCAAGGCTGGTTCAACATCGGCAAATCAATCAACGTGATACAATACATTAACAAAAGAAAGAACAAGAATTATATGATCCCCTCAGTAGATGCAGAAAAAGCATTTGACAAAGTACAGCATGCTTTCTTGATCAAAACTCTTCAGAATATAGGGATAGAGGGTACATACCTCAATATCATAAAAGCCATCTATGAAAACCCTACTGTGAATATCATTCTCAATGGGGAAAAACTGAGAGCTTTCCCCCTAAGGTCACGAACACGGCAGGGATGTCCACTCTCATCACTGCTATTCAACATAGTATTAGAAGTCCTAGCCACAGCAAGCAGACAACAAAAAGAAATCAAAGGCATCCAAATCAGCAAAGAAGAAGTCAAACTCTCACTCTTTGCAGATGATAGGATACTTTATGTGGAAAACCCAAAAAACTCCACCCCAAAACTGCTAGAACTCATACAGGAATTCAGTAAAGTGGCAGGATACAAAATCAATGCACAGAAATCAGTGGCATTCCTATACACCAACAACAAGACAGAAGAAAGAGAAATGAAGGAGTCGATCCCATTTACAACTGCACACAAAACCATAAGATACCTAGGAATAAATCTAACCAAAAAGGCAAAGGATCTGTACTCAGAAAACTATAAAATACTCATGAAAGAAATTGAGGAAGACACAAAGAAATGGAAAAGCTTTCCATGCTCATGGATTGGAAGAACAAATATTGTGACAATGTCAATGCTACCTAGAGCAATCTACACATTCAACGCAATCCCCTTCAAAATACCATCCACTGTTTTCAAAGAAATGGAACAAATAATCCTAAAATTTGTATGGAACCAGAAGAGACCCCAAATAGCCAGAGGAATGTTGAAAAAGAAAAGCAAAGCTGGCGGCATCACAATTCTGGACTTTTAGCTCTATTACAAAGCTGTCATCATCAAGACAGTATGGTACTGGCACAAAAACAGACACATAGATCAATGGAACAGAATAGAGAGTCCAGAAATGAATCTTCAACTCTATGGTCAACTCATCTTTGACAAAGCAGGAAAGAATGTCCAATGGAAAAAAGACAGTCTCTTCAACAAATGGTGTTGGGAAAATTGGACAGCCACATGCAGAAGAATGAAACTGGACCATTTCCTTGCACCACACACAAAAATAGACTTCAAATGGTTGAAAGACCTAAATGTGAGACAGGAGTCCATCAAAATCCTAAAGGAGAACACAGGCAGCAACCTCTTTGACCTCAGCCGCAGCAACTTCTTCCTAGAAACATCACCAAAGGCAAGGGAAGCAAGTGCAAAAGGAACTATTGGGACTTCATTAAGATAAAAAGCTTTTGCATAGCAAAAGAAACAGTCCACAAAGAAAAGCCAACCGACAGAATGGGAGAAAATATTTGCAGATGACATATCAGATACAGGGCTAGTATCCAAAATCTATAAAGACCTTATCAAACTGAACTCCCAAAGAACAAATAATCCTATGAAGAAATGGGCAGAAGACACGACAGGATATCTGGCAGGAGGGGAAGAATGAAGGGGGGGAATCGGAGGGGGAGACGAACCATGAGAGACTATGCAGTCTGAAAAACAGAGGGCTCTAGAGGGGAGGGGGGTGGGAGGATGGGTTAGCCTGGTGATGGGTATTAAAGAGGGCACGTTCTGCATGGAGCACTGGGTGTTATGCAGAAACAATGAATCATGGAACACTGCATCAAAAACTAATGATGTAATGTATGGTGATTAACAGAACAATAAAAAATAAAAAAAAAAAAGAATGAGCTATTTGGGGGAAGGGTAGCAGCAGAGAGGTTCTTGGAGTAAGCCAGGTGAGAGACATCGGAGGCTTACAGCAGGGCAGGAAAAATGGAGACCATGAAGAGTGCAATATGTCAGATATATTTGAAAGGTACGGCCAGCAGAACTTCCAGATGGACTGAATACATGATGTGAGAGAAGGAGAAATGAAGGACCATTTTGGAGGCAAAGCATATAGACACCATGAGTCTAGATGTCACTAAGTGACCGTGGAGAGAGAAAAAACTTCCAAGAACTGAGAATTAGCCCTCACTGTTCTGATTCTTAGAGAAAAGGAGAAATCAGAAGAGGAGACTCAGAAGGAATGGCCAGTGAGGTAGGAGGAAGACAAGAAGTATTAACTATGTCTTTTTATTTTCTGTATTTCCGTGCTTTGGTATCCTTTGGTCTTGTTGGCCCTTGAGGGATGGCCCTCTTCAGGGTTAGTCAATTCCTAAAGATGGTAAATAACTCTCCTGGGACTGTGCCTTTCAAAAGCAAACCAAACAATCCAGAGTTTACACTGACATCACCTCCTTTATTAGACATTCTGGGTCACTATTTCCTGCCTTAATCACTCCAGAGTAAGGCATCAAACTAAGGACATCTCCTATGTTCCAGAACCCACTGAAATTATTTAAATTAGTCAGTCCTAAACCTGCTTATCCTGCCTTGTCCATTCTTTCTTGTGGAATCCACAATAAAGATTCTTGCCTACATTTCTCCCTTACCCCCTCTGTCTCCTGACTGACTGGTGCTTCTCAATGTGGCCCAACATGATATACCATGCCTACTTTTGTTTTTTAATTTTTTATTTAAATTCAATTTAATTAACATATACTGTATTATTAGTTTCAGGGGTAGAATTCAGTGTTTCATCAGTTGCATACAACACCCAGTGCTCATCACAAGTGCCCTCCTTAATGCCCATCACCCAGTTACCCCATCCCCCCACCTCCCCTCCAGCAACCTCAGTTTGTTTCCTATAGTTAAGAGTTTCTTATGGTTTGCCTCCTTGTCTGTTTTTTTTTTTATTTAAGATTTTATTTATTTGAGAGACAGAGAGCATGAGTGAGGGGGAAGGGTGGAGGGAGAGGGAGCCTGATGTGGGGTTCAATCCCAGGACCCTGGGATCATGACCTGAGCCGAAGGCAGATGCTTAACTGACTGAGCCACCCAGGAGCCTCCCTGACTTACTTATTTCACTTAGCTTAATACCCTCTATTTCCATCCAGGTCGTTACAAATGGTGAAATTTCATTCTTTTTGATGGCTGAGTACTATTCCATTACATACCACATCTTCTTTATCCATTCCTCTGTCGATGGATATCTGGGCCCTTTCCATAGTTTGGCTATTGTGGACATTGCTGTTATATACAGTGGGGTGTATGTGCCTCATTGAATCGCTATGTTTGTAACCTTTGGATAAATACCTAGTAGTGCAATTGCTGGGTTTTAGGCAGTTCTATTTTTAACTTTTTGAGGAACCTCCATACTGTTTTCCAAAGTGGCTGCACCAGTTTGCATTCTCACCAATAGTGTAAGAGGGTTTCCCTTTCTCTACATCCTTGTCAACATCTATTGTTTCCTGAGTTGTTCCTTTTAGCCATTCTGACCAGTGTGAGGTGGTATCTCATTGTGGTTTTGATTTGTATTTCCCTGATGCTGAGCGATGTTGAGGATTTTTTCATGTGTCTGTTGGCCATTTGTATGTCTTCTTTGCAGAAATGTCTATTGATGTCTTCTGCTCATTTCTTGACTGAAAATGGGGAAAAACAGAACTTTTCCCCTAAGGTCAGGAACACGACAGGGATGTCCATGCCTACTTTTTCTAGGGAACTGTGAGTATAACAAATTTCTTTCTTCACGACAGTCATTTCTCTATCTATGTGTCCTATCATATCTGATTAAAATGAATCCCAGTTACCCTTACAATACCAGGAAAATGTGATGAGTTTGAAGCCAAATGAAAAAGTGGTTCTCAGATAACAGAATGGTCAATTATGCTACCATCTGCTTGCAGGTCAAGTAGGATGAGCACTGGGAATTAACCATGAGATTCCATTATTGGACAGCATTTCAATATCAGAAGGCTCCTAAGCAGGGAAAAGATAACAACAGTGGAGAAAGGTAAGCTTTGGAGCAAAGACTTTAAATGATTGAAATTTGTCCCAAACAGGAGGAAGAAAAAAGCCCAGCTACATAAAAGGGCAACACAGAGAAGATAGCATCAAAATTCTGAGAAGACAGAAATATTCCCAGAATGGATAATGAGGTTTTGTGTGTGTATATGTGCACAAGAGTGTTTCAATCACAGGTACTAAGCTTCCCATTTGTGAGAAAATCCATGATTGCATTGGTTTTTGAAGCCTTACAACTTCCTGAGTCGACAAGTTAACTGACTTTAAATGGATCTGATTTTTATGTTGCAGATAGAACAGGTCTGCATTTTCTGTACTACCTCCTTAATACAGACTAAAAGAGGTAGAGTAGTTTAATGAAGGGACAAGAAAAATTAATCAGAAAAGGATTCAGGAAAGTAGAATGTGAATTTGGCCTGAAATAAGGACAGGATATTGGAAGGTAGAGATGAGAGGGGAAATCTAAGGTAGAGATATAAGCATGAATGTGGCAATTAGCACATAGCAATAGCAATGGCATACCTGAGAGGTGGCTTGAGTAAAGTGCAGGTTGACCATTGGAGAGTGATAAGAAACAATACAGGAGAGGTCAGCAGAGGCTGGATTCTGGAAGGTTGTGAAGGTCAGGTATTTGGGTTCGATATCCTTGTCTGGGTTGTTAAGTAGAGAGTTATTTGCTGTAACTCCCTATGGCAGATTTCAACTTTTGATGACAGCACTTCTTTTTCTGCTGAGCATGAATATAGCCTTAGAATTCTCCAGATAGTTCTTCAGGTAACCATTATGAATTGATCAGGATTGACAACAAATATGAAACTTATTGTGAACCTGGTTGTAGGCAAAACGGAGCAAATGTAGGTTTTCTCAATTAGAAAGGACAGAATAAAGGCAATGTTTAAGAAACATTGATGTTTAGGATAGTTCAGCTGAGAGGCTGTTGCAATCTAGGTATGCAATACGATGCTGAGATCAGTGGGAATTGTGAAAACAAGCTTGGGGAAAGTATATTTAATAATTTGATGATATTGGTTTTTTTTTCCCATAGTGATAAGAAATTCTAGTTAGGTTATTATGTCAGGTTCCTTTGTAAAAAAAATAAAAAGACTCCCTCAGGCTTTGTCAAGTCATGGTCATTATACAGTATTAGTTTTTATTGCTGTATAACCAATTATCACACAAATAACACACAAACAACACACATTTATTTTTCACTGCATCAGGAGTCAGGAGTCTGGGGCATGGCTCAACTGGTCCTCTGCAGGGCTTCAATCTATGTGTCAGTTCAGGGTCTGTGGTCTCCTTTAAAGGCTTGACAGGGGAGGAAGCTGCTTCCAGGCTCATGTGGTTGTTAGAGGCATTCAGTTTCTTGCACACCATCAGACTGACGGCCTCAGTTTATTGGTGGCTATAAGCCAGAGGCTGCCCTCAGTTTCTTGACACACGGCCCTCTCCAAAGCAAAGCTTGCAACATTGCAGCTTGCCTTTTCAAATCCAGCAAAGGAAAAAGTTTCCTTGTGAGATGATCATTACAATAGTAGGTATCATAATTGCACAAGTTGATATCCCATCACTTTACCATATTCTCTAATGATTAAAGACAAAGTTCTAGTACAGCCACTATGGAAAACAATATGGAAGTTGCTCAAAAAATTAAAAATAGAACTACCGTATGATCCAGCAATCCTGCTTCTGGGTACATATCTGAAGGAAATAAAATCACCATCTTGAAGATATATCTGCACTTCTATGTTCATTGCAGCATTATTCCCAGTAGCCAAACATGTAAACAATCAAAGTGTTTGTTGACAAACAAATAAAGAAAATGAGATGTGTATACCTGCACTGGAATATTTATCCTCTTTAAAAAAGAAGGAAATCCTGCTATTTGTAAATGCTATTGATGAACCTGGAGGATATTATGTTAAGTGAAATAAGCCAGACACAGAAAAACATTTTGTATGGTCTCAATTATATGTGGAATCTTAAAAAAAAATATGATGGTAACAGAGAGTAAATGGTGATTGCCAGGGGCTGGGATATAGGAGAAGTGCAGAGATACTCATTAAAGGTTACAAACTTCCAGTAATAGGATAAATAAGTTCTGGAGACCTAATTTACAGCACGGGAACTATAGTTAATAATAATGTATTATATACTTCAAATTTGCTAAGAGAGTAAATCTTTCTTTTTAAGATTTTATTTATTTATTTGAGAGAAAGCACAAACAGGGGGAGGGGCAGAAGGAGAGGGAAGAAGCAGACTCCTCAATGAGCAGGGAGCCTGACACAGGGCTCAATTCCAGGACCCTGGAATCATGACCTGAGCCAAAGTCAGACGCTTAACCAACTGAACCACCCAGGCACCCCTAAGAGAGTGAGTCTTAAGTGTTCTCGTCACTTGAGAAATTGGTAATTATGTGTGATGTATATAGCTTGATTATGAATCATTTCACAGTGTATAAATATATCAAAACATCATGTTGTTTATGTTAAATATACACATTTTTAATTTGTCAATAATAATAAAGCTGGAAAAGAAAAAAAGACAAGCCATAAGTCCTGTTCACACTGAAGGGGAAGGGAACATCCTAGGGCATGAACATCCTAGGATCATGTGGTGCCCTAGACTGTCCAGCACAAACATTAATGATAATGAGGGAAGCAGGAACTTCATGGGAGTTGTACTTCTACTGTTGGAAGAAGAGGAACAGTTATTTTGGCAACTAGAAGGAGCCAACATGGATCTAAGGACCTAGTCAGCATTATGCCTTCAAATTTTCATTAAAGGGATTCTGTGACTTTTTTGTGTGTCTATGCATCTTCTTGTATGTCATTCTTTTCTTTCCGCTTCCATCCATAGTTGTTTTCTGTATTTTCCTGGTTAGATGAGGGAGAGATACAGAGATAGAGAGAGAGTGGGGGGAGAGATATTCATGTTTGACCAAGGTGTTTGTTGTGACAGACCTTCACATAGGCTGTTAGTCAGTCAATAGAATGGGTGCCCTGGAATGGTATATTAGCTGTAGCTGGCAGGAAGTGGTTTAACTGTTGCAGCTGGACCACTTTTGTTCAAGGAACAGCTTAGGGTCTCTTCCACTAGAGCACATGATAGGGCATTTTTTCCTCAAGAAGGGATTAGGAAATGACATATACCAGTTATCCAGTGGTTATATAGAACTCAAAAGCTAATAAATAGCTAATTTATCATTTATTAATACTGTACTTCTTTCTAAAAAAGAGACTTTGTGGTAGTTTACAGTACAGTATAATAAATACCAAGATAAGGAACCAAATAAGTGTAAATTGTGACATGGAAGAAATGAGAAAACAAAGTGAATTGAAAAGGTGAAGTCAGAACATACATTATACACCATGAACATTTCCTAGACAGGTGCTAGAGATTTGGTTTTGAGTTTCTTCACAGCCAGAGGCGGAGGAAAACACAAAATGCCTATAAAAATTATTTGCCTACTAGGAAAAAGAATAGTTTTCTTCTATGGTATTATCATCATAAAAATGGCAACAATTTATTGTGCACATTTGATTGCCAGATACTATATTTAATGTGTTAATCCTAAGATCACTTCTATTTCACTGGTGGGAAATTGGAGATTAAAGAGATTCAATGCCTTTTTTAACACCACAAGGTGAACAAGTGGTTGGACTTAGATCTCTTTGATTCCAAATCCATCATTTCTTCATTGCACACTGAAGAGCCGAGGGAGCCGTGCTGGAAGGTGATGGGGGAACCTACACCTATTGCTCACCTTGGCCTTTCCTGAACCTCCCGGGTTCTTGAGCCCTTCACACTGTCCCCTGCCTCATGCTGGTACCCCACAAATGCCAGACTGCTTCCACAGTTGTTCTTTGACTGTTTCTAACACTCTAGACAACTTTTGATTTGCTTCTTTCTTCAATTTCAGTTCCATATTGATCAAAGTTGTATTAGATTAGTTGATTTTTTTATTTCTGTGATTTTATTCTTCTTTCACCAGATTTTCTTTTTTGTTTTCTTCTGTTTCTTCTTTGACTCCCAAAAAATTGGAAGTAACTTTTCCCCCTAGTTTTTCCTGGTTGTCACTGAGGCTTGTTGCTTTACATACTATTGTGAATAAGCAAAAATTGAGCATTTTTGTTTTCAAGTTGCACAAAATCTGACTTCCTCCCATAGATTGTAATTTGCTCTTCAAAGAACAATAGGTAGGAAAATGGCAGGACTACTGTTGGCTTTGCCAGTCTTGTTTATAAAATGTGAAGACAACATTTATGTACTTTTTTAAAGGGTGTCTATTTTTTATTTTATTTTTTTAAAGATTTAACTTATTTGTCAGAGAGAGAGAGAGAGAGTGCACGAGGGCACAAGCAGGGGGAGTGGCAGGCAGAGGGAGATGCTGCACTTGATCCCAGGACCCTGGGATCATGACCTGATCTGAAGGCAGATGTTTAACTGACTGAGCCACTCAGGTGTCCTTATGTATTTTGTTTTTAAGATTCCAGCATTTCCTGAGAAAATATTTACAACTGGTAAAGTAGAATTGAATTTGGTCAATGTTTTGCTAGTTGATAATTTTGATTCTGTTGTGGGGAGGAGAGGATTTAAGCTATTAAATGCCATTATCCATCAGTCTGCCCTAATAAGATGGTAAATATATGTCAGCAGAAGTTCATCAACATCCAAATGTAAGTGGACATTTGTGAAAAATGTATGATAATGGTTACTCAAACAATGTTTGTAAGAATAGTTAACACAAAGTAACAGTAACCAGGGAGAATGTATTCGTTTCTTATTGCTGCATAACAAATTGTCCCAAAACTTAGTGGCTTAAAACAGCAAACATGTATTATCTTATTTTCTGTGGGTCAGGAATCTGGGCATGCCTTAGGTGGGTCCTAGGTGTCCTGGGCAATTAGGTGATGGCCAGGACTGCAGTGTCATCTGAAGACTTGACTAGGGCAGGGTATGCTTTCAAGCCCACCCTTATGTTTGTTGACAGGATTCAGTTCTTCATGGCTGTTGGACTGAGGGCCTTACTTCCTCCAAGGCTGTTGGCCAGAAGCTGATATCAGCTCCTTGCCACCTGGGCTTCTCTCTAGGGTAACTCTCCATATGGCAGCTGGTGACCCTCAGGGGAAGCAAGAGAGCAAGAGATTGTGCTGCAGATGGAATCTAGTCTTTCTAAAACATAATCTCAAAAGTGATACCCCAGCACTGCTGTCTTACTTTATTCACTGAAAGCTAGTTAGTAAACTCAGCCCCCATAAAAGGCAAGGGAATTATAAAAAACAAGGGCATGGACACCAGGAGGGGATCACCGGGAGCCATCTCAGAGGTCTGCCTACCACAAAGAGTGAAACATTAGAAGAATGCTGCATAGCGTCACTTCACGTTATGGGACGGAGATGGGACTGACTATGAAGAAAAAGCAGCTGGCGCTCCAAGTTCAGAAATTAAGAATAGGGCCTTTCTTTTCCCAAAGCTTCAGACACAGGTTAAGAGATGGGGTAGGGGGTGCCTGGGTGGCTCAGTCAGTTAAGCGTCTGCCTTTGGCTCAGGTCATGATTCCAGGGTCCTGGGATCAAGTCCCCCATCAGGCTCCCTGCTCAGCGGGGAGCCTGCTTCTCCCTCCACCTATCCCCTGCTTGTGCTTTCTCACTCTCAAATAAATAAATAAAATCTTAAAGAAAAAAAAGATGGGGTAAATAAGTATGTGGGATGGAAAGAACTAAGAACCACTAAAAGTAAAAACTTCAGACTCCTGAATACTACTATAGTGGCATCAGCATTTACCATCAGGACCAGCACTGTAAGGGCAACTGGGAATGAAAAGACCATTAACTTGGGAATCAGAATTTTGTCCAAATTCCAGCTCTTTTGTAAGTACTGGTAGATTCACGCTCTTAGGAAAGTCATTTCAGTTCTTTGGGGTTTAGTTTCATTTCTTATAAAATGGGGATGGTAGTATCAAATATTACTAATTATATTTGTGAGGATGGTATTAAGAGCCATGATAGTTACATAATACTAGATGGCAACATTTCTACTGTGTCACTGTGGTGAAAACTAAGGATGTAAAATCTTTGCTTTTTGAATGACATTCTTCCTAATTACTTAGAAATTTTATTTTAGACGTTTTTGAAAGCACTTTCTGACTTAGACATAGATTTTAGTGTTTCACTATCATGCATATCTCAAAAGTAAAATATGAATGCAAAAATTCATTTAATTCCAAGGGGCTCTTTAAATTTTCTGTTGAACGCCTTTGAATCACTTTTCAACACAGAATTGTCAATGCCCTATTTTGTTTTGACTTTTAATAATATGCTTCTCTTAATTCAATATATCAAAATATTATTTCCATAATCAACATAAAACATTCTTAAGATGTTCTTTACATGAATTGTTAAACAGATTAGGGTTTTGCAAACCTGCGCTGTCTCCCTTACAGCACATCTCCAGGCACGAGCTCATAATACAGGTGGTTGCCGTATTAGGGATTGCAGCCGCACTGCACATGCCTTTTTTAAAAAATTAAAAAAAAAATTAAAAGAAAATTTTCCCCTCCGCTCCCTTGCACATGCCTCTTAACAAATATTTTCTCTTTGGCCTTTTGCTCTACATTAGGATGACTGACTCAACGTGATGTCCCAATGAACTTTTTCTTTATTACTTTGAATCTACTGTAGTAGCTTAGGAAGCCGCCCAAACACCAGCGAGGCCCTGCATACCCTTGGGCTAGGTGACCGGAGCGAAAGCCGCCGGGGGCGGAGCCCATGGTGACGCGCGCCGGGCGCCGCAGGGCGCGGGGCGAGGCGGCGCGCTTCCGGAAGTGGCACTGACGTCGCTGTGCGTGCAGGCGGCTGCGTCGGGCTGCAGGAGAAGATGGCGGTCTCCACAGGTCGGTTCCCTGGTTGGGCTGCCTGCTTTCCCACTCCAGCCCGGCTTTGCCCCTCCACCTGCTGCTGGCGGCCGGGCACTGACTGTGTGGGAGAATCCGGAGTGCGCCTTCTCGGACACCGGGCTCCCCGTGGAGCGAAGCCCGGGAGCGGGGAGGGGCCGGCCGGGCCGGCGCCCAGGGCCCGGGGCGGCCGTCGGGGGCGGTGGGTCGTGCTTGCGCGTCGGCCGCGCGTCCTCGGGCTGGGGGCGGGGTGGCTCTGGCGCGGGCGCACTCGCGGGGTCTGGCGGGTTCGGGTCCGATTGCTGAGCGGAAGACGGTGTGGGAGGGAGGAGAGGAGGCCCAAGGTGGGCGGTGTCAACCTCAGGCACGGAAGGATTTCGGGGTAAGGGGCGTCATGGATAGAGTGGGGCTTGCGTTCCCTTGGAACTGTTAATCTTTGTAATAACGGAGAAATGATGACTATTCTTACCTGACTGAATATGTGTTGTCTTTTTATTCGTTTAAATGCAAAACTGTAGGGCAAGTAGAATAAAAGCATAGAGCAAGTAAAAGCTAATTGAAGAAGTGGTTTCTCAGGCTGTTCAACTCTTCTCGTACTGAGTAAAGTGTTTGGTTTCCTATGAGCACAGACTTTGAAATTAAATATTAACGCTGAGATTTTCGAAGCTTGGCCATTTAAAAAAATGTTAAAATGAAAATGTTAAGTTTTACTACTTAAACATACGTTTGATCTTTCATTTTTCCTAGTCATTATTGAAACCAGGTTATAGAACAGTGTGATTTAATAATTCACGCCATCATTGCATGAAAACGAATTTTTAAATCTATATTGTGCTGAAAAATGGAAGGTTGCAGTGTATGTTACTGGAACACCTCAGAATACATTTAAAATACATTTTAATGAAAAATTGTCTTTTAAGTCTCATATTTATTTACAGATGTCATAGGTGATGAGATCTTTAACAGTTTTAGCGCTGAGAAATATACTTGAGGTCAGAACGAACTAGTAAAACAAGGATTATTTCAAAAATGAGGTTTTACTGTTAAGACTTTACTTGCTGTTTGAAATCCAGTGTGCTTGTGAATGGGCCATATCTTTTTAAGAATTGTGCTTATTAGTACCTATGGGTTCTTGAAAATTTAGTAATTTAATTTGATAGTTATGAGTTATAGTAATTTGATAGTTATTAGTCATTTTGTAGATTGCATTTATTTAAACATGATTTTTTCCCTAACATTATACGTATGAGAAAGTGTGGAAATATTTTGAAAAGACCAAATATTAGATGATGTTAATGGCAAATACTTTTAGTTAACTACTTTTAGTCATTTTTAAGGAAGTCAAATATAAATTATAAAGATGTTGCTGATTATTGGCATATTTCCTTATGCATACATCGGATGCCTGTGTTTTCTAGTTTATACTTCAGCATCACAATTGTTACATTTTCACTCTGTTTTTAGATTTATGAAATTTGAAGCCTTCGCATAATTAGTAAAGATGTTATTTAGGCATTTGAGCTTTCTTAAATCACTGAAACTCATTTTGAAACTATTGCTAAAAACTTCCCCTGGTAAATTTCAGTATTCTACTTATTTTATGTGCTTTATTTATTGACAGTATTGTTGAACTGAGAGGGATATGAGCGCAGAAGCAGCTTTGGACATTTTAAATTACGCTTTCTGTTAGCTATATTTTTGTATTCTTTGCTTCTTAGTGGCATGGAAGGGAAACAGTATGTGTATATTGTGAAATAAATGATGTAACTTGAAATTTATTAAAATGAGATGAGCTAGATGGATGTAATAATGTGCATGTTTTGGGGTGCCTGGCTGGCTCAGTCTGAGGAACATGTATTTGATCTCGGGGTCTTGGGTTTGAGCCCCATTTTGGGTGGAGAGATTACAAAAAAAAAAACTTTGTAAAAAAGAATCATTTAAAAATGTACATAGACAAAGTAATCTTGGATAAAAATAGTTATTTGGTAGGACAAAAAGAAGAGACACTTGACAAATATTTTTTTATCTTTTCTAAGGAATTTTATTTTATTTTATTTTTTAAAGATTTTATTTATTTGACAGAGAGAGAGAGCGAGGGAGGGAACACAAGCAGGGGGAGTGGGAGAGGGAGAAGCAGGCTTTCCACTGAGCAGGGAGTCCGGTGTGGGGCTTGATCCCAGGACCCTGGGATCATGACCTGAGCCTAAGGCAGACGCTTAACGACTGAACCACCGAGGCGCCCCAGGAATTATATTTTAATGTGCGTTATCTAAAGGTGCATTACCCTTCCTTTTACTAGAAGAAAAATTGGGGAGAAAAAAATTCTAATTAGAATGGGAACTGTTGGTCCTCTTATTTTGCAGATGAGAAAACTGAGGCCTAAAGAAATAAAGATTGTACATAGTGATGGAGTCAAGATTAGAATTTGGGGTTTTTTTTTGTCCTCAGTTTAATGTTCTTTCTGTTATGAGGAACTGTGAATTTGGAATATTCCTCAAACATGAATCTTACTCCCTTTTATGCTTGAGAGTGACTTTCACACTTTTCTTTCTAGCAGAATCTTTGTTTTGGACTGTTAGATGCTTCTTATGAATGGAAATTGGGCTGTGGTGGAGACCCACTGGCTAGGTTCCCCTTTTCCAAGAGGCAGAGTCACCTCTGGGGGTCAAGAGGATTTCATAGGACATAGCTTAAGAAACACTACTTTAAGGAATAGAAATTTATTAATACATTTAGTAACTTTGATCAAAAATTTAATTAGATCCCTGCACTAAGAAAAGACGTGGATAAAAAAAGTATGTGCAGTACTTTAAAAAAAATAAATTTTAAATTTTAGAACAGTTTTACAGAGAAGTTGTGAAGATGGTACATAACGATTGTACATTAGAGTACCTAATGTAGATTTTGTGTCTCAGGATCCCATCTGGGATACATTGTAATGGGAAACATTTTAAAATTTCATATTACTTAAGTTACACTAGTGTTACAGTGGCGTTCTAGTCTTTGAATGTAGATGGTTGTAAAATATCTTTAAGGAATGAGAAGCTCAGGAAAAAATGGAGTATTTTTTCCTTAATAGTGGGTCTGTGTAAACCATATGGTTGAAAAATGAAACCAAAATAAAACTTACTAATTACCCTCTTCAGAAGTGGGTAGCATTGTGTATATGGGAACAAGAACTAGATTAGCAGTGTTTTAATTCCCCTGCCAGCCCTTGATAGATTACTGTGGCATGGTAGGCATGCCACTGGATCTCTTAAGCCTTGCTTTCCCCATCCCTTCTATGAAAAGGTTGGACAACATGATTTTGTTTTCCCCATCTTCAAGATTAATGAACAGAATTTGAGAGTAGTAATAGAAAAGATCTACGTGTGTAGATCATAACATACAATCTGGGAACTAAACAGTAGGAGAGCCAAATTGCAGTAGTCTAGTACATTTCCCTCTTGAGACTTTATTACCTGGCTTGATAGGTTTTTCTGTGTCCATTAGGAACCTGCATACCCTTGATACATGTTTGCTCTTGACAATATGATTAAATAATACAGCCTTACTATATAGGCAGTCATCCCTTTGTACAGTACTACAGAGTGGTAAAAATGACCACTCAAACTGAAACTGTTCAAGGCATTTTTTTTAAAAGATTTTATTTTTTTGAGAGAGAGACCAAGAGACCAAGGGGGGCAGAGGGAGAGGGACAAGCAGGCTCCCTGCTGAGCACAGAACCTGATGGGGCTTGATCCTAGGACCCCGAGATCATGACCTGAGCCGAAGTCAGATGCTTAACCAACTGAGCCACCCAGGTGCCCCCAAAGCAGTTTTATTAAGTAAGAAAAATTATTACTCTGTGACCTTTGAAAATGTTTGCTCAGACATTAAAAACTCTTCCTGTGGTTACAAGTGTATAGGAAAATGAAAAAAAAATTGTAAAACTAGTATTTGCTTAGTACTCGAAATTAAACATGAGACATTAAGAATTAGAGTGTTTTATTTTTTAAAAAAGCTTGTCAAGAGTATGGAACAGTGTTTCCTTTTTCTCATATAACTTAGGATGTGGAGCAAGCATCTTTTCTGTGCTTTGGTGAATTGTCATACAAGTTGGAATCATTTCCAATATTTTATCCTTTGTGCTTTCAGTGTTAGGAAATAATCTGTGATTTTCTTTATTGTGAAGTGTTTTACTTTCTCTGGAACATTGTCATCCTTTTCTTAATACTTACCTCATTTACATCCATAAGCTCACATTCACAAAGTTGATGTGGCTGCTCATCTAGAGTCTCCAACACTTTATGGTCGGGTATTTCTTCCATAACTACTTATATTTGATTCACATTTCACTTCACTGTTACCAGTTTCTGTTTCTTTGCTGCACTTTGTTTTCATTTCTTCGCTGTGCTTTGATTGCTTTGATCTTTGTTGGCTAATTTCCTTTATTTGCTATTTTTATAGAATGTCACATGGGTTGGGGTGCCTGGGTGGCTCAGTTAAGTGTCTGCCTTTGGCTCAGGACATGATCACAGGGTCCTAGGATTGAGCCCCAAATCGGGCTCCCTGCTCGACCTAGAGTCTGCATCTCCCTCTCCCACTGCATCTCCCTCCCCCCCGCTCCGTGCTGTCTCTCTCATGCTGTCTTTCTCTCTCAAATGAATAAGTAAAATCTTAAAAAGAAAATAATGAGAATGTCACATGGGTTTACTACTGGCAGACAAGGAGGCAACACTACTATAAGCTTTGCTGTCTGTATGTGACTAACAAATGTGCAATGACCCATCACCAACAGATGTGAAGTGATTGGCCACTGGTTACAATGCTTATCTATTTAAGTGATTTGTGGACTGGGGAGCTAGCAGCAAAGTTTGTACTTAATGCAGTTACTCACAGTTAGTAGGCTGCTAATTGAAGCTTCAATCATGTTGTTGGGGGACTGGTGCTATTTAAACAATGCTAACTGAAAGTCAGGCAAATGGAAACTATGGAAAGCAAAGATTATCCTTAGTGGAAACATCCACTTGACAATTATTTGGGGAGCTGTTTGACACAAAATTTCGACGTGGGTACATGAGGCTGGCAGACTAGAATAAATGGAATAAAATTCAGTGTTCAAAAGTTTGTTTCAAATTTAGTTGACTTTTTAAAAGAGCTGTTGCTTTTATAAGTAAATCTTTGAGGTGATATTATAAGGTGGGTCTTCAGGACTGGTGTTTGTGAGTGACTTATTCTTATTTACAAAGTCTCCACTGATTTGTATAAGAGCAGTTGTTATATTCAGTTTAAGTTAGAACTCAGCAAAGTTTCAGACCACAGGAGAGAAATCCTTAAAGCCTGTGTAAGTCTTTACATACGTTGAAATAGTAGTTCTAATGGAAAGTACATTATTGATTATCTAGGCCCTGGACCAAGTTCATTTTATAGATGAACAATGGAAATCTAGATATGAAATGACTTTCATAAGATTATTTAGCTAGATATTGAGTCCAGAGCTAGTTTCTTTATTTCAAGTTCTTTGATACTACTTTTGTATTACACTGTATTCTATAAACTTTTTGTTTGCTTTTATTTTGTAGGAATCTAACAATGTGATTTCATAAATAAATGTCATTAAGAATCAAGACAAACACTTGAAAGAGTGTAATGGATTATAAGTAATTAAAACTATATGTTCTCTTAAGATGTAAATGATTATGTTGAAAGAATAACAAAAAAATCTAACAATTGATATTAATAGCTAAATCTTGTTACACATTTAAACAAAATTTTTTTTTGTGAGCACAAATTTGGTATTGTGGGCAAATACATGTAGTAATTGTTTCCCTTGGTGATTCTTATAATATCTAACATTTTCCCTCTGAGCTTATTTTGGGGATGGGATGGAGAAGAGGTTATTGGTAGTGCTATGAGATTTATAGAAATTCATCTCTATCAGAAGTAGGAAGCATAACCTGATGAGTTATCTTAAACATTTCCATATTGCTCATAAAGTGGCCCTTAAGGACACTTAATACTGACTCCCCTTTTCCCCATTCTTCTTCTTACCTACTTCTCCAAGTAGGGTGCCTCTGGACAGGACTGTATGTTCATCAGGTGGGAAGAACCTGGTTCCAAGCTTTGTGGGACTGGGAAGACTGGGCAACAGCTATGTAATCTGGACTCCTTATTCTCCCCAGGGGTTTGAAATGGTTTCTAAAATCCAGGGTCCTGGGGTGCCTCGGTGGCTCAGTTGGTTAAGCGGCTGCCTTTGGCTCAGGTCATGATCCTGGGGTCCTGGGATTAAACCCCGTGTTGGGCTCCCTGCTTATCCCGGCATCTGCTTCTACCTCTGTCCCTCCCCCCACTCGTGTTCTCTTGTTCTCTCTCTCTGTCTCAAATAAATAATCTTAAAAAAAAAAAAGATAAGATCCAGTGTCCTTTGGAAAAAGGCCAGTCTTCTCCATGAGGTCCTTGACTATACCTTTGAGTGATGGTTCACTGAGAAAGCTGAAGCTTCTGGGGGATGGAACTGTAAATAAATACTGAGTTTAGTTTCAGGGAGTTACTCTTTTCTACTTAATTTTTTTTTTTTTGAAAACCTTTGTTGAGATAGAATTCATGTACCATACAGTTCACCTATGTGTACAGTCATTATTTTCTGGTATATTTGCAGATGTGAGCAACCATTAACTACAGTCACCTGAGAACATTTTTATTACCTCAAAAACCCTGTATCCTTTAACCCTCACCATCTTATCCCTGTATCGTCCCCTTCCAGCCCCTGCAACTACTAATTTATGTTCTGTCTCTGTAGATTTGCCCATTGTGGACTTTCATATGAATAGAGTCATAGAGTATGTGGTCTTTGGGTCTGACTTCTTTCACTTAGTATGTTTTCAAGGTTCATCGATGTTGTAGAATTTATCAGTTCTTATGCATTTCTTTTAATGGCTGAATAATCTATCATTTATATATACACCACATTTGATTTATCCATTCATTGTTGATTTTGATTGTTTCCACTTTTTGGCTATTATGAATAATGCCGCTATAAACATTTGTGTGCCAGTTTCTGTATGGATGTATATTTTCATTTCCTCTGGTATATATCTAGGAGTACAGTGGCTGGGTCATATGGTAATTCTATTTTTAATTGAGAAACTGTCAGACTCTTTTCCAAAGGGAGACCATTTTATATTCTCACCAGTACCTTCTAAGAGTCCTGATTTCTTCACATTTCACAAACTGCCTGACTTTTCGATTCCAGCCTGGTGGGTGTAACATGATATTTCATTGTGTGTGTGTGTTTTTAAAAGATTTTATTTATTTATTCATGGGAGACAGAGAGAGAGGTAGAGGCAGAGGGAGAAGCAGGCTCCCTGCGGGACTCCATCCCAGCACCCTGGGATCATGACCTGAGCCGAGGGCGGACGCTTAACCAACTGAGCCACCCAGGCACCCTTCATTGTGGTTTTGATTTGCATTTCCCTGATGACTAATGATGTTGAGCATCTTTTTATGTGCTTATTGGTCATTTGTATATGGTCTTTGGAGAAATGTCTATTCAGATTCTTCGCTTACTTTTAAATTAGGCTATCTTGTTGAGTTGTAAAAGCTCTTTATATAGTCTAGATATAACTTCCTTATCATATATATAGTTTGCAAGTATTTTCTCCCATTTTGTAGGTAATCGTTGCACTTTTTTGATGGTATCCTTGAAACCCAAAAGTTTTAAATTTTGGTTAAGTCCAATTATCTATTTTTTCCACTTTTATTAAGATGTGAAGTATGGCTTTTGGTATGTATTTCATTGTCTCTTTGTTTTAAAAATATCGTGTTGACATAATGTAAATTCTGCACTTGATTTTAGCCAAAAGGGGAGAAGTGATGACATAATGTAACTTCTAATTGGTAATCTGATTATGATTGTTTTACATAATTATTGTATGACAGAGGGCTGTAGGAGTCCAAGCTCTCTCTTGCCAGGTATGAGGTTTAACCTTACAGTTAAAGAAGTTAAATAGCCAGATATAAGGCATACTGTAAACAGTTTATGATTTGTAAGTACTGTAATTATGATGTGGATTTTTCAGTTTGGTGACTGGAATGTTACTGAAAAATCTAAACAATGCATACGTTGGCTTACTATTTGTTATCTGTGCTAGTGTCACTTGTTACCTAATTTATCGGTTGTGGCTTACTAAACTATATTGACATAAATGGTTATTTCCTGAAACACGTAAGTTGTAAAACTTAATTTTCTTAAGTGTTTACCTTACAAGCAGCGATTTGGAGGGATATTTAATTTTTTGCTTAATACGTTTTTCTGACTGCAAGCTAATTGGACTGATAGAGGAGAGCAGTTATACTCATTTAAATGGTCTCTGTCAGAAGACCTCATATCTTCTAGAGTGTATGCCATTTTTAATTTTACTTAGACAGGAACCACAGTATATTGCAGTTTACCTAACTTTCCTCCACCTCTTAGTTTATTCTAAGGGAAATGTCCTTTCCCAGTTCTAGAATAGACATTGTTAGCTGCTTTCCTGGAGAAAGTAACTTCTGTTACTTTTGTGTTTTCCCTTGGTTTGCCTATCTCATTGAGATATCTATAAAGTATCTGAGCAAAGTCTTCAACAACTTAACTGCATTGTGTTTGAATGTTGAATGTATCTGACACTTGAGTGTAAGCTTGGGGAAAGGATTCTGTGTTGGTGTTAGAATCAGCAGCACCTGTTACTGGACCGTCGGTCGATAAGTGTTGAGAGCAAGATTGAAAGTAAGCACCTACCATAAATTCACTAAGTGTTTTTTGAGTGCCTCTTGTGTTGCCATCATTATGGTACAGTGTCTATTTAAGTGATTTAGTGAGAAAATAAATGGTTGAAGTAAAATCTAGCTTTCCCTCTTTGTAAATTATGTTTTACACATGAATTCTGCTTTTAGTTTATTTTTCTGAAGTAAAACAGTATTAAAAGATTTTAGTTCAAATACACATAAAGTTGATTATTTTCTCCTAATCTAGCTGAGTTAGTATACAGCACATAACTATATGAATGAATTATTCATATAGTTGCAGAATTTTTTGGGAGTATCTAGGGGCAGAGTGGTTTTGGTTGTAACCTAGAGTACCAGTAGCATAATTAATATTCTGTGCATAATGCATCTCCTAAACCATAGAATTGAGATACTTTACAGATCCTGTATTCCAGAGGTTTTTCCACTTATATTTAAAGGTATAGTACAGATGCTTCAGATGTACAATATTTGATTTGAATTTTGTTTTTTCAGATGTTTTTATTTACCATGTTTAATCAGTTCTTTATTTTTTTTAAAGATTTTATTAGAGAGAGAACATACATGCGTGTGCACGAGAGAGCACAAGTGGCGTGGAGGGGCAGAGGGAGAGGGAGAAACAGACTCCCAGCTGAGCAGGGAGCCCTACATGGGGCTGCATCCCAGGACCCCGAGATCATGACGTAAGCTGAAGGCAGACATCCATCCGACTGAGCCACCCAGGTGCCCCATATACCAGATTTTAAAGTACAGGGTTCTACAAGCATGTTAACTGTGTTGTCATTCCTTTATTAATTAAGTAGTTATTATAAACTTAAATGTATTGTAGGGGCGCCTGGGTGGCTTAGTTTATTAAGTGCCTGACTGTTGATTTCAGCTCAGGTCATGATCTCAGGGTCCTGGGAGTGAGCCCTGCATTGGGCTCTGTGCTCAGCCGTGAGTCGGTTGGGGAGTCTCTCCCTCTGCCCCCCCCGACTTGTGTGTGCACATGTGTGCGCTCTCTCTATAAAATAAAATCTTAAAAACAATATAGTGAAATAATTTTTAATCTCATGCAATTTCTTGAAATATTTATTTTAGACAAAATAATTTAGACAAAAAATTTAGAGACAAAAGTTAAAATTGCTATACATGATAAATCTTCATTTCAGCTAAAGAATATATTTTATATAAAAGTTATATAAAAATATATGAAAATATATTTTTCATATATTTTCTGACTTAATGTAATTTTTAATTTTAATTTTTATATTTTTAGTATTAAATCAGTGTTTATATTGCCGCTTCATACTATTGATGGATATAATTCCATTCTAAAGTTTTTTGTAATCATAAGCCTTGATGTCAATAATTCTGTATTCTTGACGTTTTTGACATTCTTGATGATAGCATTTAATGTGGGATTGTAATTGCTGGTTTTGAAAAAGCTAGTGGGGTTATAGGCCTAGTTAGAATTGTGGAATGGGTTTTTTTCTGAGTGAAGAACTGTGAATAAGGATTAATGATTCAGTCAGATTTGCTCCTTTGCTGAACGAGTGGTCAGAGCTAATTGGATGATAGGCCTACTCAGCTAGGAATTCCACTGATGGTGTGTGGAAGAGAGAGTAAGTGTACATAGTCCAAAATAGAGGGCAGTAAAGTGGTGACACAGAATGACTACATACTTTTCTAAAATATTCTGCAATTAATGACATTGTAAGATAAAAAGGCCTAATGAGTTTAAAGCATCATTTGTAGGTTATCTATGGGTCCATATTGATGAACATTTGAAAACTTCTGATAAATATGATCGATGTGTATGTGTTGTTAATTAGGCCTGTTTTTTTCATTTATACATAGTGTAATTCATGTACTTTATTATTTTTTTAAGTTTTCATTTTAATTTCAGTTAGTAAACAGTGTTGTATTAGTTTAGGTGTACAATATAGTGATTCAACACTTCACACATCACCTGGTGCTCATCACAAGTGCACTTTTGAATCCTTATTACCTATTTAACCCATTCTCCCACCGACTCGCTTTGGGAACCATTAGTTCTCTTTAAGACTCTCTATAAGTTCTTGATTTTTGTCTCTTGTTTTTATTTCCCCTTTGCTTGTTTGTTTCTTAAGTTCCATATAGGAGTGAAATCATATGGTATTTGTCTTTCTCTGATTTACTTATTTTGCTTAGCATTATACTCTAGCTCCACCGTGTCGTTGCAAATGGCAAGATTTCCTTCCTTTTTATGGCTAAATAATATTCATTATGTTCGACACACACACACACGCACACACACAACATCTTCTTTATCCATTCATCAGTTGATGGACACGAGCTGCTTCCATATTGTAGCTATTATAAATAACGATACTGTAAATATAGAGGTGCATGTATCCCTTTGAATTAGTGTTTTTGTATTCTTTGGGTAAATAACCAGTAGTGTGATTGTGGATCATAGGGGAGTTTTATTTTTCGGTTTTTGAGGAACCTTCATACCGTTTTCCACAGTGGCTGCACCAGTTTGCATTCTCACCAGTGGTGCAAGAGGGTTTTTTCCTCTACAAGCTCATCAGCACCTGTTGTTTCTTTTGTTGATTTTAGCCATTCTAAGAGGTGTGAGGTGATACCTCATTGTACTTCTGATTTGCATTTCTCTGATGTTAAGTAATGTTGAGCATCTTTGTGTCTTTAGAGAAAGGTCTGTTCATGTCTTCTGCCCATTTTTAAATTGAATTATTTGTTTTTTGGGTGTTCATTATATATTTCGGATGCTGACCCTTTATGAGATATGTTATTTGGAAATACCTTCTCCCATTCCATAGGTTGTCTTTTAGTTTTGTTGATTGTTTCCTTCATATGTCCCAATAGTATGTTTTTGCTTTTATTTCCTTTGCTTCAGGAGACATATTTAGATAAAAGTTGCTATGGCCGATGGGAAAAAAGGTACTGCCTTGTTCTCTTTTAGGATTTTTATGGTTGCAGGTTACACATTTAGGTCTTTAATCCATTTTGAATTTATTTTTGTGTAGGATATGAGAAGGTGGTCCAGTTTCTTATGCATGTTGCTGTCCAGTTTTCCTAGTACCATTTGTTGAGGAGACTTTCTTATTGGATACTCTTTCCCACTTTGTCAAAGATTAATTGACCATATAGTTGTAGGTTTATTTCTGGGTTTTTCATTCAGTTCCATTGATCTATGTGTCTCTTTTTGTACTGTTTTGATTACTACAGCTTTGTAATGAAGCCTGGAATTGTGATACCTCCAGTTTTGTTTTTCTCTTTCAAGATTGCTTTGGTTATTCGGGATCTTTTATGGTTCCATACAAATTTTAGAATTGTTTGTTCTAATTCTGTGGAAATTGCTGTTGGTATTTTGCTAAGGATTGCATTAAATGTGTAGATTGCTTTGGGTAGTGTAGACATTTTAACAATATTTGTTCTTCCAGCCCATGAGCATGGAATATTTTTCCATTTCTTTGTGTTGTCTTGAATTTGTTTCATCAGTATTTTACAGTTTTCAGAATATGGGTCTTTCATTTCTTTGGTTAGGTTTATTCCTAGGTATCTTACTGTTCTTGGTGCAATGGGAAATGAGATTCTTTTCTTAATTTCTCTTTCATCTGCTTCATTGTTGGTGTATAGAGATGCAACAGATTTCTATACATTGATTTTGTATCCTGCAACTTTACTGAATTCGTTTATCAGTTCTAGCAGTGTTTTGGTGGACTTGCTTTAAGGTTTCCTATATAGAGTATCATGTCATCTGCAGATAATGAAAGTTTTACTTCTTCCTTACCAATGTGATTGCCTTTTATTTCTTTTTGTAGTCTGATTGCTGTGGCTGGGACTTCCAGTACTATGTTAAATAACAGTGGTGAGAGTGGATGTCCTTGTCTTGTTCTTGACCTTAGGGGAAAAGCGCTCAGTTTTTCCCCATTAAGGATGATGTTAGCTGTGGGATACAATTCATGTATTTAATTTTATTTTTTTTAGAGAGACTGGGGTGGGGGGGAGGGGGAGAGGGAGAATCCGATGTGGGGCTGGATCATGACCTGAGCCAAAATCAAGAGTCATGTTTAACCGACTGAGCCACCCAGGTGTCCATAACTCATGTATTTTAAAATGATTTTATATAATGTTTTAAATATGACAGTTACCTGAATGTATGACAGTTGGCCTTTTAAGTTTTTGCATTGCTAAACATTTTTCTCCAGAGTACTTTTTCACCTGCTCTTCTCACCTTTACCTATCTATGGCTATATAGCAAATCACTGCAGAACTTAGTGGCTTCAAACAGTGATTCATTCTTTCTCATGATTTTCATTAACTAGGTGGCTCTGTTGGTTTCACGTGATGTTGGGCTGGACCTGTTGCCCAGGTGCCTTGGTTCAATAAGGATTGGCCATTCTCTGGCCTGTTTGACTTCTTCACATCCTGGTAGTGTGGTTTCCAAGAGAGCTAAAAACAAGAGAAGCCATCAGGCCTCTGAGAATGCTATTCTCACAACTGCACCAGCATCACTGTACCATATTCTATTAAAATAAGTGGCAAGGCCATCCCAGATTCAAGTGGAGGGGAAATACCCTCTATCCCTTGATGGGGGAGGGGGCTGTGTCCTGAGGGAGAAGAATTGTTCATAGTTGGCTTTGGAGGCAATCTATAGACTGCTCCTTGTGTTTTGTTCTTAAAGTTTGTTTTTTTTTTTTATTCATTCGAGACACAGATACAGAGAGAGAGAATATGAGCAGGGGGAGAAGCAGAGGGAAGGGGAGAAGCAGGCCCCCCGCTGAGCAGGGAGCCTGATGCGGGGCTGGATCCCAGGACCCTGGGATCATGATCTGAGCCGAGGGCAGATGCTTAACCATCTGAGCCACCCAGGTGCCCCTCCTTCTCTTCTGTTCTTGAGGACAAATTCATAAAGTGGAATTTTAAGGCAAAGCATATGAGTAAAAATTCTTGTTATATTTTGTCAAATTACCTCTTTTTTTTTTAGATTTTATTTATTTTTATTTGACACAGAGACAGAGATAGAGAGCATAAGCAGGGGGAGCGGCAGGCAGGCAGAGGGAGAGGGAGAAGCAGGCTTCCCGCCGAGCAGGGAGCCCGATGTGGGGCTTGATCCCAGGACCCTGGGATCATGACCTGAGCCGAAGGCAGCCGCTTAACCGACCGAGCCACCCAGGCGCCCTGTCAAATTACCTCTTAAGCAAGGTAGAATTGATTTCCAGTTGTGTGTAATTGTGTATAAATATACTTTTCTCACAGTTCTACCAGCACTGTGTAGTGTGTTTAAATGCATGTTTTAAATTTTATTTTTTGATGGTTGTATGATTTCATCATACTTTAGCTTGCTTGTTTTTTAAAAATTTTCTTGTTTGGCTTATGTTCTTGTTTTATCGTTTGACATGTCTGTGAAATACATATTACCCATTGTTATAAACGTGTGAACATTTACTGCTTGTTCAAGGAACTGGTTATTGATATTAGCAGGTTTTAATTAAGAAATATTGAAATCAACTTGAGAATTTTATACCTTATATTTCATACTTCTCCCTTTTATTTTTCTTTTCAACTTTTTAAGATAGGGTCATGTCCGATAATTCTGAAACAGTCCTCTAGATAAAATGAAGGAAGGAAAATTAGACACTTTGCAGTGGTAAGAATAGCAAAGAATTTCTGGCCACCTTTAATGTGCTACAAAGTACAGTGATTCTCAACTATTTTGATTGCAAGTTAGTAAAAGAATCATGAATTTTTAGAAGGTAAAGCAGTATAAATTGCAAACACTAAAACTGCATTTTATCTTTGATTTAAAGGTGTTTCAGGAATCATATAGGTAAGTTGTTTTTTTTCAAAATTGATCTCTGATAGCTTGCTTTCATGGAGTTCAAGAATCCTAAATTTGGAAAAAATGTGGTTCAGGAAGGATTCTGAACCAGAGAATGGAGATGAGGGCAGAAAAAAGGCGAGAGGATGTCTTCTTCCTGTTGCCTCTTTTTTCTCCCTACACTGGTGGATTCCTTCCTGTAGTAAGCTTTTATGTATTGGTCATTGAGATTTGTTGGGATGGACAAAAGGTTGTACATCACTCATGTAGTTTAGTTCCACATTTCACACTGAAATACGCAGTGTAAAAAACACTATTTGCTCAGAGTCACCTGGCTAGTTTCTGGGTAGAGCAAAATATTAATGAAAATTTTGTGTTGCTCCTTCTTGTCTGTAGCACTTCTCATACTCTGATTTCTGTGTCTTGCTCCCCTATTAAACTGTAAGCTGCAAGAGGGCTGGGACTGTGTCAGTGCTAGATCCCATTTGTGTCACATAGTTTCTAGCTTGTAGTTGATTTTTGATTTTGGTTAATTGGAAGTAAATAAAATTACAGGATTACAATAAAATGAACTACAGTTTTCTTAGTTGAGGCATTTCCTGGTCTTTCATCACAACTGATGCTATTTTCCTTTTTTCTTTCCTTATCAATGGAGTTAATGCTTACTGCCCGCCCCCAACCCCACCCCTTGCTGCAGGTAAAGTCTGAGTTAGCAAGTGCACCTGCCCTTTCTTTGTTGAGCCCTGCCTTCCAGGCCGTATCTGGCTCTTTGCTCATTCATTCTCAACTACTGTCCCCAAACATTGCCTACCATTCGCTCTCTCTCTCTCTCTTTTTTTTTTTTTTTTGGTGATGTCCCTCCTTTTTTTATTTTTTTATTTTTTTTTAAAGATTTTATTTATTTATTTGAGAGAGAGAATGAGAGATAGAGAGCACGAGAGGGAAGAGGGTCAGAGGGAGAAGCAGACTCCCTGCCGAGCAGGGAGCCCGATGCGGGACTCGATCCTGGGACTCCAGGACCATGACCTGAGCCGAAGGCAGTCGCTTAACCAACTGAGCCACCCAGGCGCCCGATGTCCCTCCTTTTTTAAAGAGACTTTAAATGGCAGGAAAACTCTCTCAAATTCTAGTAAATTATTCTTGCTTCAGGTTGTTTTTGAAGAAATAAACATTATCAGTACCCTTCCAAGTCCTAGGCCTCTTTCTCTTTGCCCAGAGATGACTGCTATTCTCATTTCGGAGTATATTGCACAAGTGTCTTTCTACTTTTGCTACATATGTGTGTACTCAGGAACAGTAAAAAGACATTTTTATATGGCTTTTGAGGGGTTCATTTTTTTTCTTTTTAATTGTGATAAAATATATATAACATAACATTTATCATCTTAACTGTACAGTTCAGTAAGGTTAAGTATATTCATGTTGTTTGCAGCAATCTCCAGAACTTTTTCAACTTGCAAAACAAACCATGTACTCATTAAATACTGTGCTTTAAAAACTTTAGCATTGATGGATACTTGCAGCTCTAATTCTTTTACTGTAATTGCAATAGTCTTGTGTCATTGATTATACCTTATTAGTCTTAGGTTGTTTCTAAGTTTTCACTCTTAGAGATAATGCCTAGTGAGCATTCTTATTCCTGTCTTCCTCTGAGCACTCAAATGAATTTCTTCAGCCCTATGCTTGGATCTTTCTAAATATTACCAGTTTGCTCACCAAAGTAGTTGTACTAGTTTATTCTCATGTCAACATTGAATGAGCTTCTTTTCTCTACGTCTTCATCAAATAAAGTATTGTGAGACTTAATATTTGTCTATCTGGGGGATAGTTATTATGGTTTTAATTTATGTTTCCCTGATTACTGTTGATGTTAAGCATCTTTTTTTTATGTTTATTTTTCAGTCCTTTTTCCTGTTCTGTGGAGTTTCTTATTCATAATTGTCTTTTCCTTGTCTCTATATTTTAGATGGTAACATTTTGCCAGTCATGTTACTCGAATCTTCTTTCAGTCTGTGGCTCATCTTTTATCTTTCATTGAACTTGTTTTTTATTTCGTGAAGTTTATCAGTCCTTTGGTTTTGCTTTTTTTTTTTTACTTTTAAGAAATTCTTTTTTATATCTCAGGTCATAAGGATACCTTATATTTTCTTAAAGTTAATATTTTGCTTTTCATATTTAGCATTTAATTTGCCTAGAATTTATTTTTTATGTATACTGTGAGATAGGGATCTAATTTTTTCCATATAGATAAAATGTCCTAACACCATTAACTGAAAAGTACATTCTTTTCCTAGTTTTTTCTTTTGGAATAATTTCAGATTTACAGATACATTACATAAACAGTACAAACGATTCCCATATAATACCTTCACCCAGATTCATCAAATGTTAATATTTTAACGTTTTTATGTGTACTTGCATATGTGCTTTCTTTCCCCTTCCCTACCCACACAGACAATTTTTTTCTGAACCATTTGAAAATAAGTGACAGACATATGCTTCTTCACTCTTACATATGTCGCTATGTGTTTACTAAAACCAGGCATTCTCTTACATTACAACAATGTAATTTTCCAAGATCAGGACATGAACATTGATACAGAACTTCTAACATATAGGCCCTATTCAAATTCTGCCAAATTTCCCACTAATGAGCTTTATTTATTTATTTATTTTTAAGATTTTATTTATTAGAGAGAGAGAGAGCACATGAGAGGGGGGAGGGTCAGAGGGAGAAGCAGACTCCCCACTGAGCAGGGAGCCCGATGTGGGACTCGATCCAGGGACTCCAGGATCATGACCTGAGCCGAAGGCAGTCGCTTAACCAACTGAGCCACCCAAGCGCCCTATTTTTTTTTTTTTTTACATTTGTTATTTAAACTCAATTTAGTTAACATATACTGTATTATTAGTTTTAGGGATAGAATTTAGTGATTCATCAGTTGCATATAACACCCAGTGCTCATTATTTCAAGTGCCCTCCTTAATGCCCCTCACCCAGTAACGTACCCACTCTCTCCCCTCCAGCAACCCTCAGTTTGTTCCCTGTAGTTAAGAGTCTCTTATGGTTTGCCTCCTTGTTTGTTTTTATCTTATTTTATTTTTCCTTCCCTTCACCTCTGGTCCTCTGTTTTGTTTCTTAAGTTCCACATATGAGTGAAATCATATGATAATTGTTCTTCTCTGACTGACTTATTTCACTTAGCATAATACCCTCTAGTTCCTTCCAGGTTGTTACCAGTGGCGAGATTCCATTCTTATGATGGCTGAGTACTATTCCATTGTACATATATACACCATATTTTCTGTTTATGGAATTTGTTGATGGATATCTGGGCCCTTTCCATAGTTTGGCTATTGTGGACATTGCTGCTCTACACAGTGGGGTGAATATGCCCTTTCGAATCACTATGTTTGTATCCTTTGGATAAATACCTAATCGTGAAATTGCTGGGTCTTATGGTAGCTCCATTTTTAACTTTTTGAGGAACCTCCATACTGTTTGCCAGTGGCTGCACCAGTTTGTATTCTCACCAATAGTGTAAGAGGGTTTCCCTTTCTCCACATCCTCGTCAACATTTATTGTTTCCTGAGTTGTTCATTTTAGCCATTCTGAACAGTGTGAGGTGGTATCTCATTGCGGTTTTGATTTGTATTTCCCTGATGCCGAGTGATGTGGAACATGTTTTCATGTGTCTGTTGGCCATTTATTTGTATGTCTTTGGAGAAATACCTGTTCATGTCTTCTGCCTTCGTCAACATTTATTGTTTCCTGAGTTGTTCATTTTAGCCATTCTGACCAGTGTGAGGTGGTATCTCATTGTGGTTTTGATTTGTATTTCCCTGATGCCGAGTGATGTGGAACATGTTTTCATGTGTCTGTTGGCCATTTATTTGTATGTCTTTGGAGAAATACCTGTTCATGTCTTCTGCCCATTTCTTGATTGGATTATTTGTTCCTTGGGTGTTGAGTTAGATAAGTTGTTTATAGATTTTTGGATACTAGCCCTTTCTCTGTAAGACATTTACAAATATCTTCTCCCATTCTGTAAGTTGCCTTTTAGTTTTGTCAACTGTTTGCTTTGCTGTGCAAAAGCTTTTTATCTTGATGAAGTCCCAATAGTTCATTTTTACCTTTGTTTCTCTTGCCTTTGGAGATGTGTCTAGCAAGAAGTTGCTGTGGCCAAGGTTTCTGCCTGTGTTCTCTTCTAGGATTTGGGTGGATGCCTGTCTCACATTTAGGTCTTTCATCCATTTTGAGTCTGTTTTTGTGTATTGTGTAAGAAAGTGGTCCAGCTTCATTCTTCTGCTTGTGGCTGTCCAGTTTTCCCAGCACCATTTGTTGAAGAGACCATTCTTTTTCCATTGGATATTCTTTCCTGCTTTGTTGAAGAGTAGTTGACAATAGAGTTGAGGGTCCATTCTGGGTTCTCTGTTCTGTTCCACTGATCTATGTGTCTGTTTTTGTGCCAGTACCATACTGTCTTGATGACGACAGCTTTGTAATACAGTCTAGGAACTGTTTTACCTCCAGCTTTGGTTTTCTTTTTCAACAGTTCCTTTGGCTATTTGTCTTTTCTGGCTCCATACAAATTTTAGGATTATTTGTTTCAGCTCTGTGAAAAATGCTGATGGTATTTTGATAGGGATTGCATTGAATGTGTAGATTGCTGTGGGAAGCATAGACATTTTAACAATGTTTGTTCTTCCAATCCATGAGCATGGAACGTTTTCCCATTTCTTTATGTCACCCTTAATTTCTTTCATAAGTGTTCTGTAGTTCTCAGAGTACAGATCTTTTACTTTTTTGGTTAGGTTTATTCCTCGGTATTTTTTCATTTTTGGTGCAGTTGTAAACGGGATCAATTCCTTGATTTCTCTTTCTGCTGCTTTCTTAGTGCATAGAAATGCAACTGACTTCTGTGCATTGATTTTATATCCTGTGATTTTGCTGAATTTCTGTATCAGTCTAGCAATTTTTTGGAGTATTTTGGGTTTTCTACATAGTGTATCTGTGAAGAGTGAAAGTTTGACTTCTTTGCTGATTTGGATGCTTTTTATTTTATTTTTTGTTGTTGTCTGATTCCTGAGGCTAGGACTTCCAGTTCTGTTTTGAGCAACAGTGATGAGAGTTTATGTTCCCTGTCATGTTCCTGACCTGAGGGGGAAAGCTCTCAGTTTTTTCCCATTAAGGATGATAATCACTGTGGGTCTTTTGTATATGGCCTTTATGATGTTGAGGTATGTTCTCTAACCCTACATTCTGGAGTGTTTTTATCAAAAAAGGAATTTGCATTTTGTCAAATGCTTTTTCTACATCTATTGAGAGGATTATATAGTTCTTATCTTTCCTGTTATTGTGGTGTATCACATTGATTGATTTGCAGATGTTGAACCACCCCTGCAGACCAGGAATAAATCCCACTCTTGGTGATCCTGGTGAATAATCCTTTTGAGGTACTATTGGATCCTATTAGTATCTTGGTGAGAATTTTTGCATCCATGTTTATCAGGGATATTGGTCTGTAATTCTCCTTTTTAGTGGGGTCTTTGGTTTTGGGATCAAATAATGGCTTCATAGAATAAGTTGGAAGTTTTCCTCTCATTTCAAGTTTTTTGAACAGTTTTAGAAGAATAGGTATTTTTCTTTAAATGTTTGGTAGGATTTCCCTGGGAAGCAATCTGGCCTGGACTCCTGCTTGTTAGAAGGTTTTTGATTACTGCTTCAATTTCTTTGCTGGTTATGCATCTGTTCAGGTTTTCTGTTCCTTCCTGTTTCAGTTTTGTTAGTTCATATGTTTCTAGGAATGTATGCATTTCTTCCAGATTGCCTAATTTGTTGGCATATAGTTGCTCATAATATTTTCTTATAATTGTTTTTCTTTGGTGTTGGTTGTGATCTCTCTTCTTTCATTTATGATTTTACTGATTTGGGTCCTTTCTCTTTTTTTTTTTTTTTTTCAGTAAGTCTGGTTGGGGTATCAGTCTTGCTAGTTCTGTTAAAGAAACACCTTTTAGTTTTATTTGTTCTGTTCTTTTGGTTTCTATTTCCTTGATTTCTGTTCTAATCTTTATTATTTCTCTTTTTCTGGATTTAGGCTTTATTACTCCCCCTGCTTGTGTTCCCTCTCTCGCTGTGTCTCTTTCCATCAAATAAATAAATAAAATCTATTAAAAAAAAAAATAGGTCTCCTGATACCTTATGTGTGTTCCTCTACTTTGTGTTTTCATAATTTTGTTTGTCTCATTAAGGAAGATAATGTGAAAATCAGACAAATATTTGAGTCTTAAATTACTGAAAAATTGTAGAGTATTACTCAGGTTTTATAAATGCTTTTATTAATACATGATTTTAAGCACCATAAAACCAGAAATTTCTTGGACTTCAATTTTAATATTTTCTTTACAGTATTTTTTACATGACAAATTACAGAAATTCTTTGTTTATAAGACATATTTCAACAATGAGTGGTTTTTAGAAAATACATATTTTAAGTTCTATACATTCTGTAATCTCCCTACTTTTTAAAAAAATTTTCTGGATTTTGGGGTGCCTGGCTGGCTCAGTTGGTGGAACATGTGACTCTTGATATTGGGGTCATGAGTTCAAGTCCCACATTGGGCTTAGAGCTTACTTAAAATGAGTAAAATTTTCTGGAGTTTGAGATGCAGTATACAGTGATAGAGTGTTGGGAAATTTGAGTATTAGTTTTGACTCAGCTGCTAGCTTACTACGGTTTTGAATAAGTTACTTCATGTCTTTGGTCTTTGTAAATGTGGATATAGCTGTCCATTATAGCTCAGAAAATTTCTTTTATATACAGATAGATGGCTGTATGAGAAAGTAATTTGAAAAATATAAAATGCTATGTTATTTCACTGGATAGGAATGTTTTGCTTTGAGTACACCCAGTCTGTGACGTATGGAAAGGTTCTTTTCAAGAGAGTTCAGAACAGTATGTATTTTGTCAGAGTTGCTTCCACAGTTGGCCAAGTGTGTCTCTCATCCCCATCAGATTTGCAGGGACTGGGGACAAGTTAGCAGTAGCTAGGGAAATGAGTTCCATCCGGGACTAGTGGGTTCCAGAGGAGGCATTGGAGAATAATGGCTAAGCTTCAACCCTGACTCACTCACTCATATAATTAGATTGAATTTTATGAGATTACTCTTTCTGTTGGTTAAAAAGATGCCTGAATAGTAGCAGTTTCATTTTATAAGGTTCAACCTAATAATTTAAGCTTTAATTTTCTTACCGAGTGAAATGGTGATATTATATCAGTTTATAAGGTGAGCTTTAATGAAGTACTTTCTGCCTGTAAAACTTTTAGCAGATGTTTGTCTCATAGGAGGAGCTCAATAAATATGTTATCTTTAATCAAGTCAGTTTGTTGGGGGTTTGAGGAGAACTCAGAACTCCCAAAATGGGGCAGAACCAGAGAACTAAAATCACAGGTGGGACTTTTCACGAGTTCCATCTTAACAGTGTGTCTGCTCAGGTTTGTTGCAACCCACACCTAAGAACTCTGCAGGCGGCAGGTAAACAGCCTGGCTGCATACCACAGCACACATGCCCCAGATACTCTCTTCCTTAACCTCATAGATATTCTGTGTAGTAGGATAAGGGGAAGGGACCCATGGCCGACTTGGGTGTTCTTGAGGACCAGCTAAAGCACATAACACAGAAAAGGTTTACTCCATCCCTACAGGTGTTTTCCTTTAATTTTTGAGTAGGTGATGATTCCTCTGGTCCGGTCTCCCTACTCCTGCCCCTCAAGCAAGACTAATATTATTCATTGGGGCATTTTAAAATGGCACTTGATAATGTCTTCCATAGAAATATGTTCATAAGTAGGGGAAAAAGGAAGTTACAAAGCTATGAGTCATCATTTCATTTTGGTAACATGCGGAAATCATATATTGTGTATGGAAAGTAATCTGAAGAGACACTAAATGGTAACAATAATTATTCCTGAATTTTGGGGACTTTTGTACATCTTAGACTGTTTACCATCACCTGGAACTGGAATCCACACTACCCTCTCTAAAACTGCACTACCTCTCATCTTTTTTTAGTGTTACTTTAGAACTATTTAATTTAGATGATTAATTGCAAACTGATAGATTTGCTTTGTTATCATTTCTCATGTTTGTATGGATAGATTGACAGATTTATTACATTCAGGGTCTTATACCTTTTTCGCTGTAACTTGAAAAAGGTAAAAATTTGTAAATTAAAGTTGGGAAATCTTTTTTCCTAATAAATATGGCATGGCAAGATTTATTCTATTTATTTGGTAGTCTTTATGCCTTTATTTTTGGTATCATGGGAGTTAAAGGCAGGTGATTTGGAATTTGATATCTTTCAGATTTAAAAAGCTGGAAGCATGTTTTCTAGGTTGTTTGTGTTAATGGATGGTAATATTTTTGGTGTTATTCCTCAGAAGTGCAGGTTACATTGTAATCTACTCAAGAGAAAACTAGATTAGTGGAGAAGCCTGGAGATGGGTTTTTGAATTGGTTTGTCAACTAACAAATAGTTAAGTGACTTTTTGTGATAATTTTCTTTCCTCTAAAGTGTTAAGTTTTGGACTGGATGATCTCTGGTGTTCTTCTGGACCAAAAATTGACAGCATTTTAAAAGTGTCAGCTAGAAAGGGGTAGATTTGTGGGTTACTATTTTTTTTTTTAATGACGATCCCAGACTAAGGGAGTAAAATATTTAAAACTATTAAAAAACAACACACACAGACATACAGGAAAAAGACAAGTAGAACTATAGAAAAAGGCTCGTAGATGGCAGAGATCCAGAAGGCAGTTTATGTAATACTTCAGTTTTCATGGAACAACATCCCCATCTTGTGGCTTTTTTTTTTTTCTTCACAGACATTAGTGGTTGGGTGAAATAAAGCCAGAGTGTTCTAGTCCTGAATTTGAAAATATGGCACAGTGTTTTTTGGTTATTGTTTGTCTTATATTTTAAAGGTTTTTTTTTTTTATTTATTTATTTGACAGAGAGTTAGAGAGAAGAGCACAGCAGGGGGAATGGCAGAGGGAGAGGGAGAAGCAGGCTCTGCACTGAGCAGGGAGCCCGATGCGGGACTCGATCCCAGGACCCCGGGATCACGACCTGAGCCGAAGGCAGACGCTTAACCATCTGAGCCCCCCAGGCGCCCCTGTCTTATATTTTAAAAGGAAAGTAGCTGCTATAACTTTTTGAATGTTAGTATTGTCAGTAATTGATCTATCAATCTTAGAACTCTTTCCCCAAAAAGCTATATAAAGAAAGGGTGAAAAGTTTAGCAGTAACTAGGTTTATCACTTTTATGGCACTTATGTAAAAAAAAAAAAGCATTAATTTTACATCGTTCACTTTGTAGTTTTGGTGGCCATAAAGGTCACTTGACTGAATTGTTTATAAATAGGAGGCAACAAAATTCAATGCAAATTTAATAATTCTTGGATAAGGGTAATCAAACTCATTTAAGATTACTTTAAAAAAACAATTCAGTAGCAATATATTGTAGAAGTCATGACTCTATAGGAAAATAGCAATGTTAGGTGAATAGAAACTTACAGCTTAGGATACAATTTCTAGGGTCCACCCTACAGGGTTGTACAAAGAGCTTTTCTTCTCACATAGCTTAGATGGAGGTTAATAGAACTTTTATGTAATTCTGTCTAAAAACAAATACTAAAATTATCATCATAGTCAACATTTATTGAGTTTAAGATGGATTACCTTGTTTAATTTCACAGTGATTCCATGAGGTAGGAGCTACTGTTACCTCGCTTTTATAGGCAAGAAAACAGGGCTGGGGGGGTCACATATCAAGTGGTTAGCAGAACTGGACTTAGGCAGTCTGAAACTTAGATCTGTGCCAGAATATGCTGCCTGTGTGGTTTTTTTCCCCCCTAAGAAAGGCAGACTGCTGCATGCAGCGCCTCATTTGGATGTGTCTGGAGTCTTGGAAACTTGACTACCCTACATTCTCCTACAAATGGATCTAGAGAGCTTGTTTGGAGGTTCTAGCAGGGGAGCACAGCTACTCGTATACCCTTGACCGAAGAATGGTCCTCCTCTATTGGGGAAGGTCATCTTCTTCAACTGAGCACGCAGCTTCGGGAGGGACGCACATGGAGTGGTGAGGGAGGAAGGGGACACCAGCCTAGCCAGTCAGATCAGCTGAATCAACCTTGGCGATCAGTGGGGTGACAGATGTCACAGCCAGATCACCCTCACATCCTGCCTGCGTAGTTTGTACTGCTGTGCAACTTGATGGTTAAAAGTGGCTTTGGTCTAGAAACTGAGGATCTGCTTCTTACAGCTGTGTGACTTTGGGTAGGTCACCTAACTTTTTCATATCCTAGTTCCTTTAACCGTAAAATGGGTGCTTTTAGGATTAAATGGGATAATTTGCTTAAAGTAGCACAAGTGGTTATTAGTAATCATAGTAGTTGTAATAGTGACTACTCTTGTTTCTTGTAATTTATGACCGCTCCATATTTCTGTGGCCCAAAATTTTCAAGCATTTTTTTTATAAAGCATAGTATCTAAAATGGCTAGTGTTCTTTATAAGTTACAATATTTATTGCGTTTTTATTGTATGTCCAGAAGGATTACTGTGAATTAGTACCAAGAGAGAAGTTACACAAAATGACAGTTTCTTTAGAAGAGATGTCTAAAAAAAAAAAGCAAGAGATGTCAATTCTTTCTGTTTCATAATTGTGTGTGTGCATGCATGAGAGAGAGTGTGCAAGCATATGTGTGCAAGCTCCAGAGCCAGAGAGAGAGGCTTCTAGGGGCATTTACATAATTTTTTCAAGACTTATGTGTTTGGACTGGGGGATGTTTCAAACTAGGTGCTGCTAAGAACATGGGAGCCACAGGGTCCATCCTTTGGAAAGGCCAGGCCAATAATTTTGGGAAAGGTTGTGGTCAATTAAAAGAATCATGGTTGGATTCTAGGGGTTGGAGGTCACAATGGTGGCAAAGACCAGGTTTATTGAGAATGAAAGAGTGAAAACTGTGAAATGCTAGGAGATTCTAGGCAGAGGGCAAGACGTCTGTGTTAAGCTTTTAGATATAGGGGCGCCTAGGTGGCTCAGTTGTTAAGCGTCTGCCTTCGGCTCAGGTCATGATCCCAGAGTCCTGGGGTCGAGCCCCGCATCGGGCTCCCTGCTCTGTGGGAAGACTGCTTCTCCCTCCCCCACTCCCTCTGCTTGTGTTCCCTCTCTCGTTGTATCTCTCTCTGTCAAGTAAATAAAATCTTAAAAAAAAAAAAGATTTTAGATATAAAGTAGGGGTAATGAGGTCTAAAGAAAGGCAGGTATGAGAAGGGCTAGTGGATCAATAGTTGCTAGGTTGGGCCCAGAGTTGAAGGGTGGGTCTTAGGAAACTTACATCCATGAGGAGAGTTGTTCCTCAATGGAGGAACTCTCCAAGTGATGATTAAGCGCTGTTCTGACATGGAAGAGGTAAGACCCTACTGGTTTGGGGCGAGAAAAGGAAAGGAGACTGACTGGGGACTGTGGGTGGGGCTGCTTCAGCATTGTAGAAAAAAATAGTACCCTCTAGCGCTTTTTTTTTTAAAGATGGAACATAATTCTATTCTTTAAAAAGCATTAGAGAATGTTTGTTAATAAATTTGAACTTTTATGAACTTTGGTCTTTGCCCATTTATTTGATGCATTGTTCTAGGCTTGGAACAGAAATCTCAATTACAGAAAATATTCATTTTATAATGATTTCTTTATGATTTTTTTATGTCAGGATAACATTGATTAATTAGGAATTTATATACATGTTCTGTATTGCAGTAAATATTTGGTACAGTGTTTTCTTTAGCATTAACATTTTGAGCAGTTTTTTGATTGAGCATTTTCTGAGCAGAATGCTTAAAGGGAATTTTGTCTTTTTGGGGAAATAATTTATAAAAGTTAATTTGGAAAAAGCTGAATTTGAATATATGTAGCTCTTGTAATTATGGGCTTTTTACATTTACATTGACATTCTTTTGTATAGGAGTTAAAGTTCCTCGTAATTTTCGCTTGTTGGAAGAACTTGAAGAAGGACAAAAAGGAGTAGGCGATGGTACGGTTAGCTGGGGCCTCGAAGATGATGAAGATATGACACTTACAAGGTGGACAGGCATGATTATTGGGCCACCAAGGGTCAGTGCTATAAATTATATATTTTTTATTATTTATTGTCATTTTAGAGTAAGCATTTTTATAGTATTGATATTAAAATAATTATCACCTCTAACTGAAACAATTCCTCCCTTTTAATTCATTTTGTATACTTTTATTGATGCTTCCTGCGTGTAAGGTATAATGCTTGATTTTATGGAGGCCTGGGGGGAAAAGATTGATATGGTCATTGCCGTCAAGGTGTTAGCAGTTTAGTAGAGGAGAAAAAATAAGTACAAATGACAGACTTTAAATATGGCAGAGAAAGTTCACTACGGGACTTTAGAATATGTTTCTTCTAGCTGGAATAATTGAGGAAGGCTGAACAGTGGAGGAAGTTGCCTTTGGAATGAGCCTTAAAGGACTGACTGGTAGGATTTCAGAAGGTGGTGATGGGGATGGAGAACATTCCAGATAGAGAGGAGAAAAGGTGAGGAAATGGAGGGGTATTTGGGAAGAACAAACAGTATATTTTGACATAACATGTTACTAATCTGCTATGTGTGTAACCAAGGGTTTCTAAATTGGTTTGTTTTGAGTGCGTACTGCTATTTGCCCTTTTGACATTTGACTTGCCTTGTAAATGCTATAGGCCTCAATTTCTTCATTAATAAAGTAAAGAGAAAAGTCTGTGATTTTTGCATATTTTCTAGCATTGTTGGCAACAGATCCAGTTGTGTTTTATTCTTAGGTCTTTCTCAAGTTTATGAAGTTTTATTTGTACTCAGAATCTTTTCCAGACTGGGAAATCTTTTTCTACATTGCATTCCTTACTCAAAGGTCCCATTTACAGCACTCTTGGCAGTGAGTCTTTGAAATATATGTTGCGTAATGTTTTTGACTTAACTGGCAAGAACACCAATTTGAAGGTTTTGTTTTTTTTTTAGTCTTCAGTCTTGTATACTATTGGCTACCTTATGAGAGCATTTCAACTGTTTTGCTGTTGGGTAGAGTTTAGATTTCCTCTTGATTATTACAAAAGAAAAATGGATCCAAGTAATCAGCAATGTTAACTTTAGAGAGTTAATTAATGTATGCTTTATATTTTCTGGTATTCCTTTGCAAGATTTGAACACACTACTTAACCTAACAAACTCCCACTTCCTTCCACTGCTTTGATTTTTCTATAAGATAGTTGAGGAAGGAAATGTAATATTGATGTATTTTATAACTTGGTATTTGTAATGAAAACCTTGATTTTCAGTGCCTGTGAACATTATTACCATGTTTGGTTAAAAAAAGTGATTTAATTTATGAACATTCTTAATGAATAGTTTGAAGATTTGACAGTCTGAGCTTGATAGAATATAAATTTGAAATTATTTAGATTTCGTTTTTCTCCAGGCACTACCTCCAATGGACTTCAAATGTTAGGAATGTTTTGAAGCTTGTGTATGAGTTCCTTAGTGGTTCTGTGGGCTGTCCCATAGCATAGTTCCCAAATATGGAAGAGCAGCTCCCACTTGATCTCACACTGTTGGGGTTACCAGCAGGGCTCCCCAGATTAGCTGCCTTTCCTGGTGTCACTGAACTGCAGGAAGCTCCTGTGTCCAGGCTATGCCCAGTGCACAGTGAAGGCTGCTCTAGCTTGGGGAGGAGTGGGCCTGGCTTGCTTGAAAAGGGCATGTAGACACGGTGCCGCCAGTGGCCATGCTGGGCTTCTGTTCATTGGGCCTTCCCCCTTTCTGGGGGTGGGGGTCTTAGAGCCTCTTCTCACTTCCTTTGGGTGCCAGGAAGAGGCAAGAGGGGAGCACCTTAAAAAGGCACAGCATCTTTCCAGCCAGCCAGTGATTTCTGCCTTGCATCACCCGCTTTCTCTCCACTTAACCTTCCTCACTGAGGCATGTGGGACCCAGTGGGGTGAATGCCTTGTGCACTCATTCAGTTGCCTTTTGAATTTTTTTTTTTTTTTAAGATTTTATTTTTTTGACAGAGAGAGACACAGCGAGAGAGGGAACACAAGCAGGGGGAGTGGGAGAGGGAGAAGCAGGCTTCCGGCTGAGCAGGGAGCCCGATGCGGGGCTTGATCCCAGGACTCTGGGATCATGACCTGAGCCACCCAGGTGCCCTCAGTTGCCTTTCAATAAAACCTGCAGGGGTTGCTGTCTCACCTTAGTTGTTTTCTCTTTAGAAGGTACCAGGTTTAGAGCAGTTTGTCCTCAGCTTTAGGTATCTACATCTAACTCGGATAATGGGAAAATTTTTACCTTACCATACTGTTACTTGGTTAATGGTTTTTAAATTGTTTTATGCATTATTAAGATCCCTGTTTCTTTATGTTATTCCAGTATTTGTTTGGATTTATATGATTAGCAATTTTGTTTTTCCATATATGTTTGTGTTTTAAATTTTCTGAAGCAATATTTTTTAGCATTAGAGGTTTAGTAACTTTCCCAAGTTTTCTCATGTGTAAATGAAGATACTGTATCCATCTTTATATATATATATATATGGAGGGGCGCCTGGGTGGCTTAGCCGGTTAAGCGTCTCACTCCTGATTTCAGTTCAGGTCATGATCTCAGCCTTGTGGGATTGAGCCTTGTGTCGGGCTCAGCACGAAGTCTTCTGAGATTGTCTCTCTCCTTCTACCCATCCCCTTGCTCACGCATGTGCAAGTGCTCTCTTTCTCTCTCTCAAATAAATAAAATCTTAAAGAAATATGGAGGATTAAATGACTTAATTAGACAATAGGAAGGTGCCTGACTAGTATATATTTAGTAAATATTAGTTCCTTTTTTTACTTTTTTATTTTACTATTTTATTAGATAATAGAAAGATGTGGCTGTTTTTTAAAATTTAGAGGTTATAGGGACGCCTGGGTGGTTCAGTCGGTTAAGCGTCTGCCTTTGGCTCAGGTCATGATCCCGGAGTCCTGGGATCGAGCCCTGCATGGGCTCCCTGCTCGTCAGGAAGCCTGCTTCTCCCTCTCCCGCTCCCCCTGCTTGTGTTTCCTCTCTTGCTGTGTCTCTCTCTCTGTCAAAAAAATAAATAAGTAAAATAAATTAAATAAATAAAATTTAGAGGTTATAAAATTAGTCCAAGGTGTCCAAAGTTTAGATGATGTTTTACTCTAAGCATTGAATTAGATCAAAAGGCTAGCTTAGAGTTTTTTGACCTACGTATAATGAAATGTACAAATCTTACCATGAGTTTCCACAAATATACCTTGCTGCCTATACTCTAGATATAGAACATTTCAGTCACCTGTGCCTCTTCCCACCTCCACCCCAGGCACTACTTCCTGCACCTTGGAGCAGTTTTGCAGGTTGTAGAACTTTGTATAAGTGGAATCATGCAGTGTTCGTATTTACTGGTCTGCTTCTTTTGATTCTGCACAGTATCTTACAGATTCAGGTGTGTTCCATATGGTAGGAGTGTCTTTCTTTTTATCACTCTGTAGTATTTTATTGTATGGATCTGTACCACAATGTGTTCATGGTATTTGGATTTTATCTACTTTGTGGTTATTAGAAATAAAGCTGCTATGAGCATTCTTTTAAAAGTCTTTTGTGAACATGTTTGTTTCCATTTTTGGGGGGATAAAATGCCTAGGATTGGAATTGCTACATCATAGGGTAGGTGGACACTTATTTCTCTCTATAAGAAAATGCCAAATTGTTTCCAAAACGGTTATACCATTCTCTGTTCCCAGCAAAGTGTGAGAGTTCTGGTTGTTTCCACATACAGTGAGTATTTCCAACATTGTAGAATTTCTTGGGGGCTATTATTATTTTTTAATGCAAGTTTTACAGAGAGGCTAATGTGTATCCAGTGCTGGGCATGTTGTTAATTGATGTGTGCTGTTAAACTGGGATGACTTTTATACAGGTGTTTCTTTTAAAGTGTCAAAATATTTAATAATCATATGTACAAGATTGTTGCATACACTTTAAATTACAGTAGTTTAATATCCCAGATCTGACCTCCACTTGGGAATAGCTCTTAAGGGAAAGGAAGCTGTGCATCAGTTTGGGTAAGTGAAATTTATAGATGGTTAGCTAATTTGTTTTTCCAGGTTTATGCAGGAACCAACAGGTATTAAATTTGTCACTTTCATTTTTTTCTTTACTATTATTAATTGTACATTAATAAGTTAACCAAGTGAGCAAAAGCCATAAGATAAAGAGTTAATTATAGCATGAAAATAAGCCTAAATAATCTGGAAGTATTTTATTTGGGAGCTTTAAAATAGTTATTTTATAATGTGATATTCAACCTCTTAAATAAGAAACTATTTTAAAATGATATGGAGACACAAAGCTTGCTGTTAGAGCTCTGAAAATGGAATTTAATGAATCACAAGGTTAATGAAGTAATATAAATATAATGGGCATGAAATAATTGTTTTATTGCTGTAAGGTGGTATAGTATGCTGGTTTCCCTTTAGCTAGAAGTTTTTGATTGCTGTATAAATGGAGTAACCGTGTAGTTTATTGTCCAGCCAGACCCTTTTGAGAGTGAAGAAGTGTTGTTAATAATTAATACTGGGACAGTAGGAATAGATAGAATTGTTCTGGACAAATGGAAACCTTTACATATGTTTGATACAAGTCAAGTAGTCCCTCCCCCACAATGTAAACTTTTTTTTAACAAAATCTGGATTTGTTTTGTTTGTTTTTTACTTTTAATTTTGTTATAGGCATTGTTTGTACCACAAAAAGCAAGTTCTGATTGTCTCGATATTACTTTGTAGAATTATTTTAATATTATTAAATCTTGACTTTAAGTGTGCTTGCTCCATTTTTTTCTGACCATGTAAGTCAAATAAATTTCAACATAGAAAAGCAAATTCTTGATCATAAAGTAATATCAAATATATTCATATTGTACTTTTCCTCTTTATTAGCATTTGAATATAATTATTATTATTATTACTATTATTATTTTTTGCCTTTCAGACAAATTATGAAAACAGAATATATAGCCTGAAAGTAGAATGTGGACCTAAATACCCAGAAGCTCCTCCATCAGTTAGATTTGTAACCAAAATTAATATGAATGGAATTAATAATTCCAGTGGAATGGTAAGTTAAAATAGTCATTTTATTCTTATATATAATGAATAATATGTAGTCAGGAGAAACAAAATTTAAAAAGGACCCTTGTTTAGCTGGAAGTTAAAAAGTTAATCTTAATGTTGTTTTTCTCTTATAAATCAACCTATCCTTAAAAAAACCTTTATGTACCAGCCTAGATAGATGTGATGATAGCAGTTTTCTTAGGGTTTTATTAATTGCTTCAGTAGTCATATTTTAGTTGAATCCTTATTTGGTGAAAAGAAGACCATTATTTCCTTTTGAATGTTATTTTTCTTTAGGTTAAGGTACATTTGGTGAAATTAAAAAGATGAATATTCTTAAAGAGGAGGCTTTTCTTTGAGGAACAAGTATGTCTGTATTAGAACAAACAGGATAAGCGCTGGTCTGTTGAAAGCAAATAAACCAAAATGACATGTTCTACCAGATTCACACAGGGAAGTTAGTGGAAAGGCTGAATTTCAGTATGAGGAGTGAGTTTGTTAACGTCCATGTTAAGACTTTTTTTTTTAAAGATTTTATTTATTTATTAGAGAGAGAGCAAGTGAGCACAAGCAGAGGGAGGGGCAAGAGAGAGGGAGAAGCCGACTCCTTGCTGAGCAGGGAGCGCGATGTGCAGCTCCATCATGACCTGAGCCGAAGGCAGACACATAACCGACTGAGCCACCCAGGTGTCCCTCATGTTAAGACCTTTAAATCCAGACTCTTGAGATGCCATGTGCTCAGCGGGGAGCCTGCTTCTCCCTCTCCCTCTGCCTCCTCCCCCCTGCTCGTTCTTGCTCACTCGCTCTCTCTCTCTGATGAATAAATGAAAAACAAAAAAACCATGAGTTTATGCTAGTACCTTCAGTTCTATTCCAACACGATAGAGCATAGTCCACATTTCATCTGTTCCACATTTGTAATTCCCTCTGGCTATCCCTCTAGCCCCCAACCTCAGTCAAATATGCAGGCACACAGCTAGGCCCTGGAATGGCTAGTGCCTCGCTGCTGGGTGCACTGGATGAAAGCATGATCCTGACAGGAAGAAGGTGATGAACAGGTCATTGGAAATCTCAGCTCCGGACCTGCTGGGTCACTTCCAAACCTCTCTACCTGCTGCATGCCAACTAAAAGCTGGGTCCTGAGAGTCCTTCCTGTCAGTCTGTCAATCTTTGTAATTTACTGGGAATATTTAGTCCATTTAATACACAATATATTAATACATTTAGGTTTAATAAATTACCTTATTTTGTGGTTTCTGTTTTTCCGTGTGTTTCTGTTTCTTGTCTACTTTTGAAATGGCTGTTCTCAACTTTTTAAATTCTCTTTCTATTCTTTCAATGGTTATTCTAGAAATAACTTAATTATTTCTATGTCAGGTAATATTAAGAAATGTTATAGAAATAGTATTATAAAACATTTTGAATTTACAGAAAGTATTGTTTAGGGAATTTCTTTTGTGACATACAGCATTGCCTTTATGAGGAAGATATTTTTGTTAAATTTCTCTACCAGGAGGAGCTGTTCTTCTCAACTGCTGGTTTGTTTTCATATTATAGACTCTGTAAATTAATTAATGGTGGGTTCTGCATTGTTGTAGGAACTAGGAAATTCAGGATTAAATTTCAGGCACACCTCTAACAAGTTTATCTGATCTCACGGGTGTCTTACCTACTTTTTGACATTTTGTCTCTTTCTCTGTTTTTCTTCCCTTGCCCATCTACCATAAATCCTGTCAGTCTTTGTTGAAATTGTAACTTGAGTCAGGTCTTACTTTTCTGTTTACATTGCCACTGAATGAATGTTGACCATCATCTCTTGTCTTGCAACAGTCTCTCTGAATTTGCTTTTTTACCTCCTCCAATCTTTGCAGAGCAAGGAGCCAGAGGATCTTTCTAAAATACAAATTGTGTCATGTCACTTCTGTGTTTTAATATCCTTTAACGACTTCAGCCTCATTGTGCATGCTTTTTGCTATGTCTCGTTGGGACTCACAGGGTACACACTGCCCCACACACCTTTCATTTTGCCTTAGGACTGTTGCACTGTCTGTTCTTCGGTCTGGACATCTCTTCCACTCTGGCTAATCCTTACAGATGCTTCATTTCTTAGTGTAAATGTCACTTTCTCAGAGGAGTCCTTCCTGATTCTGCAGTCTGAATTCTGTTTTTTTTACTCTGATAATCTTTTTCTTTGTAGTAGTTACTTTAAGTTCATTACCACTTTTCTCTTTTTTTTCATTTTTGGTGTCTTTTTTTTTTTTTAAAGAGTATTCATTTGAGAGAGAAGAGCGAGAACGAGCACACAAGTAGGGGGGAGGAGCAGAGGGAGAGGGAGAAGCAGACTCCCTGCTGAGCAGGGAGCCAGATTCGGGACTTGATCCCAGGAACCGAGGATCATGACTTCAGCTGAAGGCAGACGCTTAACCAACTGAGCCATCCAGACGCCCTCATTTTTGGTGTTTTAAAAACAAGAAATATTTTTAACATGTAGACAAGTTTTAGAAAATGATATAACCAACATCTTCCATTTCTCTTGTCAAATTTTAGAATGTTGGTCTTGTTTGTAATAGCTTTATTAGTATTTTTCTTCTTTTAAAGAAAGACTATATTTTAAATGGTTGTTAGCTATGTGTACCTTTCCCCAGTTTCCCCTTCCACTTTCCTCAGAGACGTAGTCTCATCTTGAATTTGGTGCTTATCATTTCTGAGCATGATTGTTGTGCTTTTACTATGCATGTGTGTGTATACTTCTGTATTGTATTGCTTTTGTCAGTGATTTTTGAGCTTCATCCATGTTGAGTCATTTAAATTAGATTGTTCCTTCAGGCTGTTTTCAACTTTGTTTTTTTTTTAAAGATTTTATTTATTTATTTGACAGAGAGAGACACAGCAAGAGAGGGAACACAAGCAGGGGGAGTGGGAGAGGGAGAAGCAGGCTTCCCGCCTAGCAGGGAGCTGGATGCAGGGCTTGATCCCAGGACCCTGGGATCATGACCTGAGCTGAAGGCAGACGCTTAACGACTGAGCCACCCAGGCACCCGTGTTTTCAATTTTCACTGAAAAGATTGCTACTGTGGACATTCTTATACATGTATTCTTTTATCCTAGGGCAGTGCTTCTCAAGACTTGGGTATTGGTTGGTTGGTTTGTTGGTTCCAGTATGTTACAGATCAGTACTTTTGTAAAATACAATAAAAATTACCAAGAAAATGAAATAAAAAAGATAAAATACAAGCTTGGATTTTTTAAATGAAAATTTCTCTGTCAAATTATCATAGGACTCTTGAAACACTCTCAATTTCTGTGTTTTTATCTTGTGGTGCACCAGCAAAAAATTAGTTCAAGGCCTGACATCATTCCATGGAACATACTTTGAGTAGCGCTGCTCCAGGGCATACACCTAGAAGTGGAATGTCTGCTGAGGTGTGGGGCTTGCCTTCAACTTGAATATTGCCAGCTTACTCTCTACAGGGCTGTATCCACGTCTGTCCTGCTAGCTGTGTATAACAGTACCCTGTGATTGTACATTCTCACCAACACTTCATATTGTCAATCTGGAACGGGGATTTGAAAACAGAAAAAGGAAATACTGATTTTAATTATTAGAGTGTAGATGAGTGTGTAGAGGGTTGGAGGTAGGGTGAATACACTGGACATCAGTTTTTCTTTTGATCGATATTTAAGAATTTAAAGTATTACTTTCATAACTAGTAAATAAATAACCATAATCTCACATTGACCATTGGTGATATGCCAGGATAATTTTATATATTTTGAGGTTATTTAAGTACCTGATGAATTATGGGTTTTGCTTTAGTAATTTTGGTTTATATTTATTTAATACAACAAGACAGAATTATTCCTTGTGGGTGGTTAGCACTGTAAAACGTAAATCATAGTTATTTATGCTGTGAGGTCTCAACTTTTGGAGTTTATTGTATATTATAGAATGATAAGATGCAGATTTGTTCTGACATATTTATTTTCCCATGCTCTTTTTTTCTCTCCTCTCTCCATCTTTTTTTCCTCCAGTTTTTTGTGTACTCTGTTGGTATTTCACAGGATTTGCAATCACTTATGTTTATTTAACTATCATGTAACCTTACAGCTGGAAGTGTTTGTTTCTGCTTTGGAAAGAACTTCGTATTTTCTCCACTTGTAAACTGTTGTTAACTAATGGAGTCTACTTAAAATAGGCTAAGGGGCTTGCTACTCCATAAGTTAAAGCATTAGAGTAAGCACTTTAAGTATATCTTAACATTATAATACTCTTCTTACTGTTTCAGTAAGAGAATTATTTAAAAATTATCTTTCTCTTCTATTTTAAGCAGTTTATTGTGATATAATTTGCATACCATAGAATTCATTCAAAGTGCATATAATTCAGTGTTTTTTTAGTATTCACAGGATAGTGGACCCATTACCACAATCTAATTTTAGAACATTTTTGTCCTTCTCAGAGGAAACCCCGTGCCCATTAAGGGAGTATTGTCATCCTAGCAATATTAGGTCTTCCAATCCATGTATAGAGGATGTCTTTTCATTTATTTAGGTCTAAGTTTTGAACAATATTTTATAGTTTTCCTCATATCAGTCCTACACTTATACCTGTGCATTTTATTCTTATCCAGTTGTAAATGGCATTGTTTTCTTAATTTTATTTTCAGATTGTTTATTGCAGGTATATAGACATGGTTTTTATAAATTGATTCTGTATCCTGCAGCTTTACTGTATTTATTTATTAGCTCTGCTAGTTTCTTTAATGGATATCTTAGGATTTTCTATATATTAGATCATGTCATCTGCAAATGGAGATTGATCTATTCATTCTTTTTAGTCTGATGCCTCTTATTTCATTTTCTTGCTTGATTGCCTGGCTGGAACCTCCAGTACCATGTTGAGTAGCAGTGATATTAAGTATGATGTTAGCTGTAGGTTTTTATAGATGCCCTTTTTCAGGCTGAGGAAGTACCCTTCTATTCCTGGTTTGTTAAGTGTTTTTTTCATGAAAGTTGTTGGATTTTTATCAAATATCTTTTTGTGTTTGTTGAAATAATTACGGTTTTTGTTCTCTATTAATATGGTTTATTAATTGACTAATTTTTAAAATCCTGAGCCAAACTTGCATTTCTGGGATAAATCCCACTTGGTTGTAATCTTTTTTATGTGTTACTCAAGGTCAGCCACAGGTGGGAGTTGATCAAGTCTTTTGTGAGCCTGTGCACAGCCCTGTCAATGTGTAGTCTTCTAGATTCCCAGAGATATGTTGGAACTTTTCAAAGCCCCTCTGGGCATCTTATTTCCCAGTTTTTCCTCTGAAATATTTTGATCACCTTCCTGTTTGTATTGTCTCCCCAGGCAGCAGAGATATTAAAACAATTGACGCTGATTATTTTTGACAAATTCCTGGGGTAGGTGTGGATGTGGTTGGGAGGAGTGACAGGCAGTACTCAATCGGTGAATTTTGAGGTCAGATAAAGAAAAACCCTGCGAGTGGGGTTTTCCAGGGAACTGCCAGACAGGTCAAGTGATGTCAGTTATCTGGGAATAAGGCTTTGAAGGAGCTGCAGTCCGATTCTGTCCATCTTCTTCAGTGGAAGGTTATTTTAGTATAGTGCAGAGAAAACACTGGAAAGAAAAATCCAAAACCAGAGATCAGGTTCACAGCTTTTTCCTAAATCCCAGTGAAGATAATTTCCCAGATTCTGGGTAGTGGCATTGGAAATGGAGAGGAACCTTCAGACCTTACCTCATCAAGAAGCAATTGTTAAATATGTTTACAGTGTAGTTATTTAATGTAACGTTTGTTTATTTCTGATGTCCAAAGTTCACTACATGTTTATTGTAAGATATAGAAAAGCACATACACACAAAAGACATACATATATTTTTAGGAAATACCTGTTACAGAAGTAACTATTTTTCCTAAGTATGATATGAACCTGTAGTTTCATAAGGTTCTCTTTTGTGAAAATAGAGCCAGGCTATGAATTTTAAAAGCACTTCTTCTCATTAAAATATGTTTAATAAATTGGTGCCATAGTACTTTAAACTTTGTAGTTAATTTTGCTCTTTCCCCCCCATTTCAGGTGGATGCACGGAGCATACCAGTGTTAGCAAAATGGCAAAATTCATATAGCATTAAAGTTGTACTTCAAGAGCTAAGACGTCTAATGATGTCCAAAGAAAATATGAAGCTTCCACAGCCACCAGAAGGACAAACATACAACAATTAATTTTAGTGGATCTCAAACTTGTCTTAAATCAACAACCTTCTACTCATGTTAATGTCTTGATTAAATATCACAATGCAGAATACCCACACATTAAGTACAAGAATTCCAGCTGGTAAACATGACCTGGACATTTGTAAGAATATATTTAATATATGTACACCATTATGTTTTCAGGTTACAGGAGGAAAAATGCAGCACAATTTTTTTTCTCTTGTTAAGGCACTATCATTTAAGCATAAACCTGGAGTACTCAAAATAGAATTCAGGTTTACAAGATGAAAGCATGGAGAGAAGAGTCAGATGGTGTGGAAGCATATGTGTTTCTGAAAAGTAAAAAAAAGTCTCAAGAAGGAAAAACAAATGGCATGCTTTATCCATCTTGCTTTAGTGAAAGAGCTTCAGTTGAAATTGTTTAAAGTAGCAGGTACAATGAATATTGTCACAAATTGTGTTAATTTTTGAAGCGGTGTGGGTGCTGACTACTAGTAGTATCAAAAATATGTTCAGGATTGTTTTGATACTTGTATTTATAATAAAAAAATGTTGTGGGGGAGGTCGATGAATTTCTGTTAAAAGCCGTTCCTGTGTGTTACATGTAACAGACATGGTAAATATTTGTTTACAGTCTTTGTTTGACAAACCATGCATTTAAGTGAAATCAACAAAAAGGAAATAGGTGTATGGATATGTGATTTTGAGATTAAAGTTAGTCTTAAAATGTAAATAAAATGTGGAACGTGTCCTCAGAAACTGTGCCATTTCTATTATATTGATGTGGTATATATACAGTACCTTGCTGAGGTAGCAAAAATTGGAATTATTGTAGCTATTCATCTATAAATACCTTTTATTATTATCCTATTTTATATACTTCTTCTGAATTGGAATTTGCAGAGTATTTCAGAGAACAAACTACCTAATTAGTTTAATTTCTTCTTTGGAGAAAGAGGAATCCCAGGTATTATATTTTGAATTTTAGTTTACCAGAACTATTATTTAAAAATGAATTCTAGCAGTTCTTACAGAATTATAAATTGCAAATTATCCGAATACACATTCCATTTTTTCTTTGTAACCTCTTTTTTCTTTAGTTTTCTGTGACATTTCTTCCCTCAATGCTTCTAATACTAATTGGGATTAATTTTATTGTTTCACTTAACCTCCACTTTGGCGAATAGTAATTCTTAAGTGAAAGCTCATTTATGGTCTGTCTTAACCAAAATGACTCAAGGCTTTAGGTCACTGTTTTTCATTTCAAAGCACTGGCTATACTACTTTGTTAAAAATGTTCTTTTCTTATGAATTCCCTGAAGAAAATAGAAAGGCAGTTAGATAACAGGGACAAATTTCTCAAAGATGCCTGACATGTTATCAAGTCATTCACAGTTAAAGCTCTGAGCTACTTTTTTTTGGTTAATAATACATGAAAGTTAGTGACAGTTTGTCTGAATTTACTAATTCCTACATGGCTATTTTTAATTATCAAAGATGTTTAAAATGCTTTCAGATGATACATAGAAATTATATACCCACAAATTAGTGCATGTGTAATTTATTAAAGTAGGTTTGAAATGAATTATCTTGGAATACATTCTTAAAAATTTTAAATGGTTGAAGATTAACTTGAATTACAATGACTTCATTTTAAGACCATTACTGGTCTAAATCAGACTAGCAGCTACTTTTCCACTTTGGAAGCGTGTCTTGTCGTACAGTGTAGCTAATAACCATCTGAATGTTAAATTATATTGGTGCGCTGAAAATCTGGGTACCTTGATCTCTTGTCCTCTTTCCTTTCCAAATCCACTATTTTGAAGGGTTTCTTCCCCCAAGTATATGTTGTCTGAGTCGGCCTGAGGATATTTATTTCCTGTTTTGTTTTTAGGACTATGGATCTCTGCAGAATTTTGCATGCCAATTAGACAGTTTCCAAAGCAGAATCCATTTTGCATGTCACAATCAAGATATACATGGCAATCTGAAACACACTGGTTGATTATAAAAGGAGCTAATATAGAACCACTCTTAATTATAGTAACATTTCTAAGACTGCATTTTTGAAGCAGTTTTTCCTTTGTTTTCTAAAGTGGCTAAGGTTATAGGAGTGTATGGTATTAAATGAACTGTAAAATTGCCTTCAAAATTTGTTTAAAAGGCTAGCAGTTGTGATCCTAGGGGATGATCAACACATTTAATAAAGATTACAGAAATGAAATTCTTCTCCTATTAGGTCAGTGTTATGTTTTAATGGTTTTAGTTACTAGTTTTCAGAATTGCTGGTTTTAACATATTTTTTCTAATATTTTTAAAGTGATGGCATTTGTTATGGGTTAAGTGTTACTTTTCAGAATTTTGGACCATAAACATTTGTAAGGATCGTGGTATTTGAGTCTTCTGGGTGTAATACAGAGGAAATTTATAATTTCAAATTATCCTTTGAAAAGAATTTATCACACTTCAATTTGAGTAAGTGCTTGGAGAGTACATTAGTTTTACTCACTATGGTTTATTGGTCTGGATTACTTAATGCCAATTCATTGATTTTAAATATTACCCACTGTATATATTTTTACTGATAAATACATGTGAAATTAATATTGTTTTAAAAATTTAGAGGAGACGGCTGGAAAATATTAGTACATTATCCTTAATAGATTTGGTGTGTATGGCTTTGGGTGGTTTGGGTAGGTGCATCATGGAATTACAGACTTTGGTCAAAACTATGTTAACCCTTTTAATGAGCACATGATTGTGTTCTTATGTACAGTTTAAAGAATGTAAGTACTAATGATAAAGTCTACTGTAATGAATAGTGGGATTTGGTAGGTATTTAAGGAATTTTCCCCCCTGATTTCATTTTAGAAGTATATTTTTTAGACCTATGTGTAGAATCATAGTATTGTTTATTGCTGGGAAGGATCTAAATAAAAGGCACTGATTTTACTTTTCTGATAAGTATCAATGTAATTTTCCAGTATCATCTTGATTGATTTTTGGTTATTTTCACAAAAAGATTCCAATTCTCACAATTTTGGAAAGCGTATGTATTTTGTATATAAAATAGAAACAGTATAAAAAGGAATGGAATGGATACAGTGTATTACAGAATTTATATGAGCATTGGCAGTTAATTCCCACCCAGAACTGTGTTTACTAAAAAGCAGGAAATGTATGGAAATAAAATACCTTTTATGCTAAAGTTAATATGCCTTATAGAAGTTATATTGAGTGGATGGAAATCTTACCATAGTTCACACTGAAAATGTTATTTTAAAAGTATAGTGGAACGTTGAAAATAAAAGATACACCATATGCATTTTCTGAAGAGAAAAATTTGAAGGTATTTGGTGATACAGAAAATGACGTCAAAACCATCAATTTGTGGAATAAGCGAGTTTGGGGAACTCATGGAGTGAGTACATGATTTAAAAAAATAAGTGGATATGAAGAGGTTGCCATGGTGTTTACATCCTTAGTTGGATATTCTCACCAAAAAAAGTTCCTAAGGGTAGGCTTCATCTCATTTCCCATGTAGTCTGTAAGACTGAACCACGAGTTTTTTGGCAAGTTCATTAGGAAATCAACGATCAAAGCCAGTTAGATCTCACTTTCTTAACTTAGAAAAGTTCCAGGAATCATTCTTTCTAAAATGAGTAACTGACCAAATACCACGTAAGGTTCGTGCAGGGATCTGTTGGCTGCCAAGTGTAGAGTTGTGTGAATTCTTTTGTCTTGTCCTTGTTCAGTAATGCACAGCTGTTTCTCTGGAAGTTTTTGCAGCCAAGAAATTACACAGAAGTGAAGTTAATATTTTACCTCCAAAGGAAGACTTATAGTTGGCACTAAGAATCCAGTAGTAATGAGAAACCTGTGGCCAGCAAAGAAGCAAATTACTGAGTTGAGAGTAAAAACTTTAGTTTGTTCAGTGCAGTAGTTGGATAAAAAATATTTTGTTCGGGGCGCCTTGGTGGCTCAGTCGGTTAAACGTCTGCCTTCGGCTCAGGTCATGATCCCAGGGTCCTGGGATCGAGCCCCATGTCCGGCTCCCTGCTCAGCAGAGAGCCTGCTTCTCCCTTTCCCTCTGCCTGCTACTCTGCCTATTTATGCTTTTTGTCTCTCTGTCAAATAAATAAATAATATCTTTTAAAAAAATTAAAATATTTTTTCAAAGATTATAAAGAAACACTGTTAACAATTGAGTGTTTATTCTTCATGTAGTAGAATTGCTTTTTTAAAAGCGATAGATAAAAAAGTAACCTGGAGGGGCGCCTGGGTGGCTCAGTCGTTGGGTGTCTGCCTTCGGCTCGGGTTGTGGTCCCTGGGTCCTGGGATCGAGCCCCACATCAGGTTGGCTCCCTGCTCCGTGGGAGGCCTGCTTCTCCTTTTCCCACTCGCCCTGCTTGTGTTCCCTCTTTGGCTGTGTCTCTCTGTCAAATAAATAAAATCTTTAAAAAAATAAAAGTAACCTGGAAAATTTACAATATAATGTGAGATTTTAACAGGATATTCTCATATTAAAATGTAGTAAAATTTGTTACGATAATGTCATTTTTGGGGGGTCCAAAGACGACTCCTTATACAGTCAACAAGCAAGGTAAATGTAAATGCTTTATTATACAAGGGTGGGATGAATTGTAGTTTAGCAGTCTTTAATAGAGGAAAAATAGATTTTCTTCACAGTTGATAACTGACAAATGTATTACTGTTTTACTCCTTTTCAAGCCATGTTGGCCAAGTAATGATTGTCAGATGTCCAGCTTATTATCATAATTATCTTTCTATTGCTATAATTTTAAAAACTCCAGATAATTTAAAGTGGGTGATAGACAAATTCAAAGTGGGTGATAGGTTTTTCTTCAATAATTTGCAATACTCAAAATAATTGAGTACACAAGAAAAGTAAAATATCTAAATGCCTAGATTTCTTAATCCTGAGTAATGTATGGACTTCTTTAAGGAGAAAAATAGTACTTGTGGACTCAGTATTGTTTTGAATTATTGTTAAAACATTGTTTAATGCATAAAACTGTACTAATGCAATGTATAAACACGCTCTTGGGCTTTATAAAATTACAAAGTATATTTCATTCAACTACAGAGTAATTAAAATATAAAATAATTTAGAATTGAGGATGTTTTATTTAATCTGCTTGAAATGTAAATATAGGTGGTGTTTCTTTTTGGCTCCCCCTCCCCTTTTTTTTGCCATGTCCATACTATGATGTGCTGCCATATTTCAAATTTTCTTTTTTCTCTTGCCAGACTGCTACAGAAACATCTTTGCTATGTTATCTGACCTTCATTTGGTGTAAATACAATTCTTTATTAAGTCCACTACTGTTGTTTTCTATTAGCCAGACAGTTCTTGCAAAGAACTAAAATTCCTGAGTCTTTGATTCCACTTTGAGACCACAATTGTCTTAAAACCTTGATTATGAAGAATTACAGTGATACTTTACTGTCATTGTGGTCCTGTATAGGAATAACAATTATAATTGGTGATGATAGGTAACTTGATACATTGATAACATTTTAATTTAGGGTAACAATTTTTCCTTTTTTAAAATTTTAAATTCAAGTTAGTTAACATATAGTATATTACTAGTTTCTAGGGTAACACATTTTAATGATGTCTTCAAGCTAAATGGTATGATCCCCAAGCTCAGTGGTAAGGGATGCTAAACACATTTATTGTTTTAGAATATAAACTGCAGTTAAAAGAGACCCCTCCCTCTCTGTTTTGAGTACTGTGTCACCATTCTCTGGTGAATCTCTGTTTCCATCAGCTCATGGTCACCTCTGTTCTTCTTGTGACCAGTTCTCCTGTCTTGTTGAGTGGATTTTTCTTTGGAATTCCTTCAGGCACTTTCAGTTTTCTTCTCCCCATCATCCTGGATGTGATCTCCTCCATCCTCTTCCTTTGGCATCAACATTAACCATGAGTTTGAAGAATACTCTTGGGAGATTGTTTCACCAGCTTGAATCAGTTTGGTATGCTCTGACTCCTTCCTACCATGTGCCCTTTGTTCATCACCTCTGTTAGTGTTTGTAATCCTGTTTCCTTCCTAACTTCTTTACCACTCTGATTTTAGATCTTTTTCTCAACCTATCTCTGTTGTCCTCCTTGGCCTTGTGTTGATGTTTTTGGCTTTAACTTTTGAGAGTTGATGTCCAAGCAGCCAAATATGGTGGTCATGATCATCACAGTAAAGTTATTTATAAATGTATTTTAATAATTGTATTATTTGAATTTTAAATAACATACCTCCAAAGTATATTTTTTGAAACTAAAAAAATTGGATGTTTTCTTATTTGAAATACTTAAGATTATTAAAAATATCACCTTTTGAAAACAAATGTATTTGTCTACAAAGAAATGTTAGAATTATTTATTTGGATTAAAAGTTGTTGGAATCATGACTACCAGATATGAGGTAACTTTTTATGTCATGAAAACTTTCCTGAGTTCTGTTTATGAAACACATTGGGATACTTGTTTTCAAGAACTCCCTGTGTTAAATCCTTATGAAATGCCACTTACTAGTACATGAATATAGATGATAATATGGAGTTTATACGTAAATATAAATTATGGCCAACTCTTGGTTATTGAGTGAATTATGTTGGCAGGACAAATAAATACTGATAGAGCCTAAGTGCCCATTAGCAATAAGGTTCTAAGGTGAACAGGATAGTAATAATTGGTAAATGAAGAAGAGCAGTAGAGAGGAAGTTAGTGCAAATTCTGGGGGTGAATACTGTTTTGCCATGTGCCCTATGACTTCAGGCCAGTTAGCTTTTGTAATCTTCACTTTGTTCTGTAAAGTCCATGTTTACCCAGAGTTGTGGTTTTATGAAATAATATGAAAGTTTTATTTACAGTCTGATACAGAGTGATCAATAAGTGGTAGCATTTAAAAATATTAATCTAAACATTAAATCTTAAAGTATGCATTTGCATTAAGTGTCTACTGTGGAGAGTGTGGGCTGATTTTTCAGAAAGTTATATGAGGTTATGTAGGCTTTATTTAGCTACTTGTGCATTCTGGATGAATTTAATTTCTGGTCATGGTTGAAGGTAAACAGATGGGCTTCTGGATGTTAGTTCTGGCATGCCTGGCACCCCTGACATTGGCCAGAGGATCCCTTCCCCCTGTCCTGCTCCTGGGTGTGGTGGGCCTGGTGGATCCACATCTGGATGGGCACGGTTGTTTTGGTATCAGCAGGTTTTTACAATGAATTCCATTGGAAAGAAGTAACTTACTTGTAGTGCAAAAGAAAGCTTGCGTAACTTGGGCTGAAGGCCCCACTATTTCAACTACATTCCAGTAGAAAATTTTGTATATGCAGCCCACATAAAGTGAATGTATGTGCTAAGAAACATGATTAAAGGAAAAGATTACATTTCAAATTTACATCTTCCAGTAATCATCTTCACTTTTTTTTAAAGAGAAGAGAGCTGTATTTTTTTTAAAAGATTTTATTTATATATTTGTCAGGAGAGAGAGAGCACAAGCAGGGGGAGTGGCAGACTCCTCTCTGGACAAGGAGCACAATGCGGGACTCAATCCCAGGACGTCGGGATTATGACCTGAGCCAAAGGCAGATGCTTAACCGACTGAACCATCCAGGCGTCCCAATCATCTTCACTCTTGAATGTAATCATATTGAAGTCATCTGAGTTGTAGAGCTCCCTTCCCCCTGCAAAAAAAGTCTACTTGTAGTAAATGTCAATATGTGGTGCCTCCAAGGAAATCTCAAGAGTAGGGTGCCTGGGTGCCTCAGTCGTTAAGCATCTGCCTTCAGCTCAGGTCATGATCCCAGGGTCCTGGGATTGAGCCCCGCATCGGGCTCCCTGCTAGGCGGGAAGCCGGCTTCTCCCTCTCCCCCTCTGCCTGCTTGTGTTCCCTCTCTCACTGTGTCTCTCTCTGTCAAATAAATAAGATCTTTTTTTAAAAAAAGGCTTTCTTTTTGCTCATCCTTGCCTTCCTGGAGTTGTATATAATGTAATTCCTGGATAGGTTAAGACCTCAGTAAATGCTTATAAATTGTTTTTTATCTAGTCAAAAATGTGGATTAAGTTAATAATACTTGCCCCTAATTCCCCTGCCAGGTGTTAAAAGACTGGCTTTTAATACTGTCTTTACCACTAACAGTTGTCTGATTTTGGTTAGTTGATTTTATTTGGTTATATTAGTCTAGTAATTCAACAGAACTGTATTAGGTTTGTGCAGTCCACTAGGCATGTATGTACAGTGGTGAGTGTCACAAGGTAGTGTCACACAGCATCTTATGGGTACAGTCTACTGGGGCTTAGAGATGGGCAAATAGGCAACTTATTTATTGACAAATGCCAAGAGAGGTGAAGTGTTGGCCTTTGTGGGATATTCATAAGGAACATCTATCTTCTTGGGACTGAATTCCGAAGGTTCTTGAACAGCTACACACAGTATGATTGATAGCATGTCTTTTAAAAAGTATAAATACATACCGATTTGCTCATCCGTGTGTTTGAATTATTAAAGGGTTATATTGTCATTTAAGAATAACTTAGACTTTAAATAGCCCACATATTCTCTGGGGTAGTCTCCTGACCCATGAAAAGGAAGCTGGAGTAGACAAGTTCTGAAATGCCTTCAGTGCCAAGTTTGTTGATTTTTCAGTCATTTAGAGTGTGTGCTCTAAGCAGCATAGAATGCTCTATCATGTGTTGAGCCTTGCTGGTCCTGTGGGGGCACACAGAATCATAATTTTGTGTATAGTGTGCAATCTGGAAAGGATTTAATTTAGTGGTATAGACCAGTGCTGCTCAGATTTTAATGGCATTTGAGTGGGGAGTTGTTGAAGATTTAAATTCAGTACATCTGGGATAGGCCCTCAGGTTCAGTATTTCTTAAATTCCCAGTGATGTCCCTACCAAAGGGTCTAATAAACAGTATTTTGGAGGAAAGTAATGGAAGAGTATCTAGCATATAGCAGACACTGTTGAGTAGACCACGATTTGGGTGCGTAAGCTCATTCTCTTATCTATACAGAGAAGGAACAAGGGCAGTTGCACCGAGAAGTCCCCATGTGTGCTGATTGTCTTTCCAAATTCCCCTTGCTTACTTTTCTGGCCCTCTGCTGTTAATTCCTCTGGTGTTCTTCACCAGCCCCATACTTGAGATCTGCTGACTGTCAAATCGTGTGTTTGTGCGTATGTGTGGAGGGGTGGAGGAGTGATTCTACCCCAGATATCTAAATTTGACATTGCTACATCATGAAGTTTAATTCTCTTTCAAATGTTCCTATCTAGGCTGTATATAAATTAGTTTTACTGTGACTGCTGCCCTTGGCGTTTCCTGTGCAGACAGTGATGTTTCTATGCCTCCAGCCCCCCATCCCCTCAGTGCACCTCTGGTCTCTGTGGACCCACCATTGGTGTATGTCCACATTGCTCTGGTCTTGAGTTTATTTGCAAAGCTACTCCCTCCCCCTGGTTGGATAGGCATTTCTGAACACTGCCTCACAGAATCCAAACTTTCATCTCCTGTTAATACTAGTTCTTTTACCAACCCTGGGAAGCTCCTCATCCCTGTTCCAGACACATGGCCATTTACTTTTGCAAAACGAGATTTCTTTCAAGTATCCTGTTATGGCTAAGTTCAAATCTTATCTCAATTAAAATGTTATACTACTTTCTTCTTCTCCGAAACTGTATATAAAGGAAGAACTTGTAGGTGGAGGCATTATTTTCCTGGAGGGAGCAGCAAAGTGGCTTGCTATGATGTAAGTGCAGTCCTCACTAGCATACAGTGTGTGCTGCCCACCAGCATGGCCAGCCTCACCTGTCTGGTGTTGGCATAACCATTGAGTGAAAGGGTCAGGGGAGTAAGAAGCAAACTTTGCTACTTGAGGTCACAGAAATGTCAGCTTGCAGTGGAAGAGGGAGATAAGTGAAAAGAGGGGCCTCCTCAGTTACTACTAGAACTGTTGAGGTTTTTTTTTTTTTTTAAGATTTTATTTATTTGAGAGAGAGAGAATGCGAGAGAGCACATGAGAGGGGGGAGGGTCAGAGGGAGAAGCAGACTCCCCGCTGAGCGGGGAGCCTGATGTGGGACTCGATCCCAGGACTCCAGGATCATGACCTGAGCTGAAGGCAGTTGCTTAACCAACTGAGCCACCCAGGCGCCCCAAGGTTTTTTTTTTTTTTTCTTAACTCTATTTCTCAAACGTTTTTAATTGACCAGGCAAATTGATACATAATAGTTACAGATAATTATGTAATAGATACTTGTTGATTTAATAGTTTACTACATAAAGTGTGATTTTAAGGTTACCTGCAATGTGTATTGGATGATCTTTATTTTAATTCCTTTCTCTCTAGTTCTGAACTTAATGTTGTAGAGTTAGGTAGGATGGCTCTTAAAACATTCCAAGCTCTACAGACATTTCTCTTTCTAAGGTTGTATTGCTCTTTTATCTACAGCCTCCCTGTTAGCACTTGTGGGTGAATATGACTATAATTTTGAGACCATTTCTTTTGAGAAACATTACTCATGTAATAATGATGGCACTAAATATGATTACCACTGAGTTTAGATGTGTTCCCTGGACAAGGGAAAAGTCAAGTACTTGTCAAGAGTTAGCGATATTGAAAGGGTATCTTGCTAAAACCAAAAATGGGGAGCAGTGACATCATGAGCCACCTTCATGTTAGAAAATATTTTCATCACTGAAAATTACTCCTGTTGTTACCAAATATACTAGTTTTCTGAATTGTTGTCTCTAAGCAAAGAGTAAAAGTGCAAATAAAAACCCCATGATGACTTCCAGAATTTTGTCATCAGCTCACTTTCTCAATATTTATGTTCTAGTCTGGATTGAAATTTTAATGAACTGTGTATAATTTGAAACAAATTTTGAAAGACAACATGGTAGACAACCATTGTCCACCTCTTTCCTTTCATCTGAGAAGTGGACACTGCTCATTTTCCCTCTGGGGGAGATGTGTGTGGGCTGAGGGAGAGGAGGTGGTGTGGAGGGCTATTCTCACGGTGAGGGTGCAGCCAGTCAGGACAGATTGGCCCTCAGAGACAGACATAAGAGATGGACAGAAAGGATGGTGTGGTATTCAATTCTGGTTCCTGTTGCCTCTAAAACCCAGCTCCACTTCTGCCCTTTCCACCTGCCCTTTTCATGGTCATGTGACCATTAATAGATATTTATGATGGTTTGCCTTCTTTTTCTGTTGTAAGATAAGTTACAAATTGAACTGGTATTGTTGGTGTAGTTCATTGATCCAGCACAGGTATTGGCATACACTTCACTGGCTTACCTGAAATACAGACATTTGACCTGCATCTCAAAGTAACTATGTAGAGGTTAGACATATTGATGAAGCCAGTTTACCTTTGAGCTAACATGGTATGGAACACTGCCCAATAGTGCTCTCTATTAGAATGTGCTGACTGACAAGCTGGTCAGGTCCATTCCTAAGCATGATTGGTTCATGCACCCAATGAAGGTGCTCCCTGGAGGTGAAGCTATGTTGGACAATGCTGCAGTGTTGTTCTGCTACTCCATTAGGCCCACTCCATTCCAGCCCTGACAGTACTAGCCCTGAGGCCAGAATAGCTGGGAGTGATGTCATACCTACATGTCCTGAGCTTTTCATTTCCATATCTTTTTAAATTGAGATATACATTACATACCGTATAATTCACCATATAGCAGTGTACAATTCAGTGTTTTTAAATACATCCTCAAGATTGTACAACTATCACCACTATCTAATTCCAGAGCATTTCCAGAATGATGGGCATTTGAGCTGTTATTTTTTTGGCTATAACACTATTACAAACATTTGTGTACAAGTTTTTGCATGGACAAATGTTTTCATTTCTCTTGGGTAGATACCTAGGAGTAAAATTGTTGAGTCATATGGCAGCTCTGTTTAATCATTTTGAGGAACTGCCTGGATATCTTCTACAGTGGCTGTGTCATTTTACATCCCTACCAGCAGTGTATGGGGGTTCTCATTTCTCCACATCCTTCTCAACGCTTATTTGTTTTTGATTCTAGAAATCCTAATGGATATAAAGGGTAATTCAGTGTGGTTTTTACTAATCACTGATGCTGAGCATTTTTTTTTTACAAGATGTGTATATTATCTTTAAAGAAATATCTATTCAAGTTCTTTGCCCCTTGTTAAAATTGGGTTCTTTGTTTTATTGTTGAATTTTTATATATTTTGGATACTAGATCCTTATCAGATACATGGTTTGCAACCCATTCTTTGTATTATCTTTTCACTCTCTTGACACTATTCTTTGGTGCACAAAATTTTTTAATTTTTATGCAGTCCAGTTTTTCTATTTTTTTCTTTGGTTGCTTATACTTTGATGCATCTAAGAAATCATTGCCTAGTCCAAGGTCATTATGATGGTTAGTTTTATGTGTCAACTTGGCTAGGCTATAGTAACCAGTTATTTAATCAGTCACTAATCTGGTTGTCCTCTTAAGCTACTTTATAGATGTAGACACAGATACAGGCAACATCTACAATCAGCTGACTTTAAGTAAAGGGGACCACTCTCAACAATGAGAGTAGACCTCTTCCAGTCAGTTGAAGGCCTTAAGAGAAACAATTGAGGTTTCTGAATAAATTCTGCATCAAGTCCTACCCGAATTTCCAGCCTGCCAGCTTGCCCTACACCTTTCAGACTGGCCAGCCCCCACAGTCACTTGAACCAGTTCCTTGTAATAAATTTGTCTATCTCTATGTTGTGTCTACCTATATCTATTGATCTGTCTTTTGGTCCTGACTGATACAGTAACAAAGATTTACATCTATGTTTTCTTCTACAAATTTTATATTTTTAGCTTTCACATTGAGGTCTTTGGTTGGTTTGAGTTAATTTTTGAATATAGTGTGAAGGAGGGGTCCAAATTCTTTTGTATGGTGATATCCAGTTATCTTGGCACCATTTGTTGAATGGTCTTGGAACCCTTGTCAAAAATCAGTTTACCATATATGTATGGGTTTCTTTCTGGACTTCCAGTTCTATTCCATCAATCTGCTGTAAGTCTAGCTTTAATGCTAGTACCTCACTGTCTTGATTCCTGTAACTTTGCAATAAGTTTTGAAATCAAGGATTGTGAGTCCTCCAGTTTTGTTCTTTTCAAGATTGGGCTATTCTGGGTCCTTTGCATTTCCATATGACTTTTAACACCAGCTTGTTCATTCCTGTGGAAAAAAATTGGAAATTTCTGTAGAGATTGCATTGAATCTGTAGATTGCTTTGGGAAGTATTTCCATTTTAACAATATTAAATCTTCCAACCAGTGAACATGGGATGACTTTATCTACATCTTTGACTTCTTTCAACAATGTTTCATAGTTGTCTTTGTAGTAGACAAGTCTTGCACTTTTTTAAGTTTATACCTATGTATGTATTATTTTTGATGCTACTGTAAGTGGAATTGTTCTCTTAATTTCATTTTCAGATGATTAATTGGTACAACTGATTTTTTGTATATTGATCATGTGTCTGCAATATTTTTTTCCCTCTGCGGTAGGCTCCCTGAAGAGAAATTATGTGTACTCTGTAGGTCTAACCCATTTGTATCCTAATTAGATTGATCTTATATCCCAAAGAATCTAAGCCCTTTACTACTTTTCATTAGTTGCCTTTACATTATTCCCAAGTAATGACCAGCACTGTCAGCCACAGCAGCTTATCAAGTCATACGGTGAAATGAGTTAGTTGTTAACATTAACTGAAGTTTAATTCCTCTCTCCCAAACATTGATCTTTGCTTCCTTGTTAGATATGTGCTTAGAACAAAGGATGTTTGTTACTGTACAAAGGAAATAATTCCAGGGTAGGGTGTGAAAATGAAGCACGTGCAATAAAGACAACAGTATGAAAATCAACATTCCATGTTGCCTGAGTAGTGATTATTCTGGAATACTTTGTTATAATTTCAGATCTTCTAATCCCTGTCTTTAGTGATTCTGGACATGGTATAACAAACCTAAAAGTTTCTCTAAAATTATATTAGGGGATCACTTAAAGTTGATAATTTACTTTAAATTAGAGAAATTTTTATTTCGCATTTTGTGTGTGGGGGAGGGGATGGTTATAGGGAGGCCTCTTGAGATTAAAGCTTCTGTGTCCATGCATCATTTTGTCCAGTTAAGTATAATTCATGACACTGGAGCATGATTTTTGAAACTTGGGCTGTTTATACTCACATTTTTACAATTGTTTTTGCAACTGACCATCCTTTTTGAAAACTCTATGTTTATATTGAAGTATTTTTAAAGATACAGACATTCTAACATTTACCTCTAAATACTTCTTAAAAGTAACATGGGTCCTACATAAGTTATTATCAAAACTAACATAATCGATAATTTTTAATAATTGAGATATAATTGACATGTAACATTGTTTCAGGTGTACAACATAATGATTCAACATACGTATAGTGAAATGGTCACCACAGTGTCTAGTTAATATCCATCTCCACACATAATTACAAGACATTTTTTTTTCTTGTGGTGAGAACTTCCAAGATCTACTCTTTTAGCAACATTCAAATATACAATATAGTATTATTAACTTTATTCTCCACTGTATATTACATCCCCACAATTTGTTTATTTTGTAACCAAAAATTTGCACCTTTTTATCATCTTCACCCCATTTTGGCAAACCATCAATCTGTTCTTTTCTTTGTATATAAAGTGTTTTGTTTTTTTGATTCCACAAAAAGTGAGATCATAAGGTATCTGTCTTTCTCTGTCTCACTTATTTTACTTAGCATATAACCTTCTAGGTCTATCCGTGCTGTTGGAAATGGCAGGATTTCCTTTTTTATGGCTGAATAATATTCCATTGTGTCTGTGAGTATATATATATATATATATTTCTTTCCCCCCACATTTTAGCAATTCATTTATTGATGATACTTAAGATGTTTCTGTGTCTTGGATATTGTAAATAATGCTTTGAAGAGCATGGGGGTGCAGATATCTTTTTGAATTAATGTTTTTGTTTCCTTTGAATGGAATTCCTAGATCATATAGTAATTCTATTTTTAATTTTTTGAGGAACCTCCATACTGTTTTCCACAATGGCTGCACCAGTTTGCATTCCCACCAACAGTGCATGAGGATTCCTTTTTCTCCACATTCTCGCCAGCACTTGTATTCTCTTGTCTTCTTAATGATAGCCATTTTAAAAGGTAGGAGTTGTTATCTCACTGTGGTTTTGATTTGCATTTTCCTGATGATAAAGTGATATTGAGCATCTTTTCATGTGTCTGTTGGCCATCTGTATGTCTTTGGAAAAATTTCTATTCAAATCCTCTGCCCATTTTTTTAAATAATTTTTTATTGTTATGTTAATCATCATACATTACATCATTAGTTTTTGATGTAGTGTTCCATGATTCATTGTTTGTGTATAACACCCAGTGCTCCATTCAATATGTGCCCTCCTTAATACCCATCACCAGGCTAACCCATCCCCCCACTCCCCTCCCCTCTAGAACCCTCAGTTTGTTTTTCAGAGTCCGTCGTCTCTAATGGTTCGTCTCCCCCCCGACTTACTCCCCTTCATTCTTCCCCTATCATCTTCTTCTTTTTTTTTCTTAACATATATTGCATTATTTGTTTCAGAAGTACAGATACATGATTCATCAGTCTTGTACAATTCACAGTGCTCACCATAGCACATACCCTCCCCAATGTCTATCACCCAGCCACCCAATCCCTCCCACCCCCCACCACTCCAGCAACCCTCAGTTTGTTTCCTGAGATTAAGAATTCCTCATATCAGTGAGGTCATATGATACATGTCTTTCTCTGATTGACTTATTTCACTCAGCACAACACCCTCCAGTTCCATCCACGTTGTTGCAAATGGCAAGATCTCATTCCTTTTGATGGCTGCATAATATTCCATTGTATATATATACCACCTCTTCTTTATCCATTCATCTGTCGATGGACATCTTGGCTCTTTCCACAGTTTGGCTATTGTGGACATTGCTGCTATAAACATTGGGGTGCACGTACCACTTCGGATCCCTACATTTGTATCTTTGTGGTAAATACCCAGTAGTGCAATGGCTGGATCGTATGGTAGCTCTATTTTCAACTGTTTCAGGAACCTCCATACTGTTTTCCAGAGTGGTTGCACCAGCTTGCATTCCCACCAACAGTGTAGGAGGGTTCCCCTTTCTCCACATCCCCGCCAACATCGGTCGTTTCCTGAGTTGTTAATTTTAGCCATTCTGATGGGTGTGAGGTGGTATCTCATTGAGGTTTTGATTTGGATTTCCCTGATGCCGAGTGATGTTGAGCACTTTTTCATGTGTCTGTTGGCCATTTGGATGTCTTCTTTGGAAAAATGTCTGTTCATGTCTTCTGCCCATTTCTTGATTGGATTATTTGTTCTTTGGGTGTTGAGTTTGATAAGTTCTTTATAGATTTTGGATACTAGCCCTGTATCTGATATGTCATTTGCAAATATCTTCTCCCATTCTGTCAGTTGTCTTTTGGTTTTGTTGACTGTTTCTTTTGCTGTGCAAAAGCTTTTTATCTTGATGAAATCCCAATAGTTCATTTTTGCCCTGGCTTCCCTTGACTTTGGCGATGTTTCTAGGAAGAAGTTGCTGTGGCTGAGGTCGAAGAGGTTGCTGCCTGTGTTCTCCTTTAGGATTTTGATGGACTCCTGTCTCACATTTAGGTCTTTCAAACATTTGGAGTCTATTTTTGTGTGTGGTGTAAGGAAATGGTCCAGTTTCATTCTTCTGCATGTGGCTGTCCAATTTTCCCAACACCATTTGTTGAAGAGACTGTCTTTTTTCCATTGGACATTCTTTCCGCTTTGTCAAAGATGAGTTGACCATAGAGTTGAGAGTCCATTTCTGGGCTCTCTATTCTGTTCCATTGATCTATGTGTCTGTTTTTGTGCCAGTACCATACTGTCTTGATGATGACAGCTTTGTAATGGAGCTGGAAGTCCGGAATTGTGATGCCGCCAGCTTTGCTTTTCTTTTTCAATATTCCTCTGGCTATTCGGGGTCTCTTCTGTTTCCATAAAAATTTTAGGATTATTTGTTCCATTTCTTTGAAAAAGGTGGATGGTATTTTGATGGGGATTGCATTGAATGTGTAGATTGCTCTAGGTAGCACTGACATCTTCACAATGTTGATTCTCCCAATCCATGAGCATGGAACGTTTTTCCATTTCTTTGTGTCTTCTTCAATTTCTTTCATGAGTATTTTATAGTCTTCTGAGTACAGATCCTTTGCCTCTTTGGTTAAATTTATTCCTAGGTATCTTATGGTTTTGGGTGCAATTGTAAATGGGATCGACTCCTTGATTTGTCTCTCTTCTGTCTTCTTGTTGGTGTATAGGAATGCCACTGATTTCTGTGCATTGATTTTATATCCTGCTACTTTACTGAATTCCTGTATGAGTTCTAGCAGTTTTGGGGTGGAGTCTTTTGGGTTTTCCACATACAGTATCATATCATCTGCAAAGAGTGAGAGTTTGACTTCCTCTTTGCTGATTTGGATGCCTTTGATTTCTTTTTGTTGTCTAATTGCTGTGGCTAGGACTTCTAATACTATGTTGAATAGCAGTGGTGAGAGTGGACATCCCTGCTGCATTCCTGACCCTAGGGGAAAAGCTCTCAGCTTTTCCTCATTGAGAATGATATTCGCTGTAGGTTTTTCATAGATGGCTTTTATGATATTGAGGTATGTACCCTCTATCCCTATACTCTGAAGAGTTTTGATCAAGAAAGGATACTATACTTTGTCAAATGCTTTTTCTGCATCTATTGAGAGGATCATCCTCCATGCCCAGTGCAGAGCTCAGTGCAGGGCTTGATCTCACAACCCTGAGATCCTTACCTGAGCTGAAATCAAGAGTCAGACACTTAACTGACTGAGCCACCCAGGTACCCCAGGTCATTCTATTTTTAAATTTTTGAGGACTCTCCATACTGTTTTCCATAGTGGTTGCTGCACCAATTTACATTCTTACCAACAGTGCACAAGGGTTGTCTTTTCTCCACATTCTCATCACGTGTTTTCTTTTCTTCATGACAGCCATTTTAACAGGTGTGAAGTGATGTCTCATTGGGGTTTTTATTTGTATTTCCCTGATGTTGAGCTCCTTTTCATGTGTCTGTTGTCCATCTTTATGTCTTTGGAAAAATGTCTATTCAGGACCTCTGCCCATTTTTAACTGGGTTATTTGTTTTGGGGGGGTGAATTGAATGAGTTGTTTGTATATTTTGGATGTTAAACCCTTATTGGATATATCATTTGCAAATATCTTCTATTCAGTAGGTTGCCTTTTTGTTTTGTTGGTAGTTGCCTTTGCTGTGCAAAAACTTTTTGTAGTCCTAATTGTTTATTTTTGCTTTGACTGTCTTTGCCTGAGACAGATTCAAAAATGTTGCTAAAACAACGTTCAAGAGTTTACTGCCTATATAGTTTTCTTTTAGGCGTTTTATGGTTTCAGGTCTTACATTTAGATCTTTAATCCATTTTGAATTGATTTTTGTGTGTAGTGGAAGAAAGTATTTCAGTTTGATTCTTTTGAATGTAGCTCTCCAGTTTTCCCAGCACCATTTATTGAAGAGACTGCCCTTTCTCCATTGCATATGCTTGCCTCCTTTGTTGTAGATTAATTGACGATATAAGCATGAGTTTATTTCTGGGCTCTCTATTCCGTTTCATTGATCTCTGTTTCTGTGCCAGTACCATAGTGATTTGATTATTATAGTTTTGTAGTATGGTAGTTTTGTAGTATAGTTTGAAATCTCGGACTGTGAAACCTCCAGCTTTGTTCTTTTTTCCTCAAGATTTTTGGTTATTTTTGTTGTTGTTCTGTTTTTTTTTGTGGTTCCATACAAATTTTAGGATTATTTGTTTTAATTCTGTGAAAAATACCTTTGGTATTTTGATAGGGATTGCATTAGTCTCTAGATTTCTTTGGTCAGTATGGACATTTTAACAATAATAATTCTTTCCATCCATAAGCATGGTATGGCTTTCCATTGATTTATGTTGTCTTCAATTTCTTTCATGAATGTCTTATAGTTTTCATTGTACAGGGCTTTCACCTCCTTGGCTAAATTTATTCCTAGGTATTTTTTTTTTTTTTTTGATGCAATTGTAAATGGGATTGTTTCTTAATTTCCCTTGCTGCTGTTAGTTTGTTATTATTGTACAGAAAAGCAACAGATTTCTGTATATTAATTTTGTATCCTGCAATTTTACTAAATCACTGATGGGTTCTGATAATGTTTTGATGGAATTTTTAGAGTTTTCTATACATAGTGTCATGTCATCTGCAAATAGTGACAGTTTTATTTTTCCTTACCAATCCAAATACCTTTTATTTACTTATTTATTTTTTTGTTGTCTGATTGCTGTGGCTAGGACTTCCAGTAATATGATGAATAAAACTGGTGGGAGTGGACATCTTTGTCTTGTTCCTGATCTTAGAGGAAAATCTTTCAGCTTTTCACCATTTAGTACCTTGTTAGCCATGGGTTTATCACATATGGCTTTTATTATGTTGAGATATTCCCTTTGTATCCTCTTTGTTGAGAATATTGTGTCTTCAATCTTGAACTTGTTTATTAGCTTTGATAAGTTTTTGGTGTAAATTATTTAGGGTTTTCTGTACATAAAATCATGCCATCTGCAAATAGAGATAATTTTACTCTTTTCCAAAGTGGATGTCTTTCATTTCTTTTTTTTTTTTAAGATTTTATTTATTTATTTGAGAGAGAGAGAATGAGAGATAGCACAAGAGGGAAGAGGGTCAGAGGGAGAAGCAGACTCCCCGCTGAGCAGGGAGCCCGATGTGGAACTCCATCCCGGGACTCCAGGATCATGACCTGAGCCCGAAGGCAGTCGCTTAACCAACTGAGGCACCCAGGCGCCCTTTCATTTCTTTTTCTTGCCCAATTGCTCTTCCATTATGTTTTGCAGTCATAATGCAGAAACATTCAATATTTCAAGAGTAATTTTCCTGGTAAGGTTGCCAACCAGGTTACTGTGTTGCCCAGAGGGCATGATGTTGAGATTTGAAGTATATATCTAACCAAGGACCTCTCACAACAACATGACTATAAGTGGGCCCAGTGTTATTCAGTCTGGAATTTTCATAATCTTGTAAAATTAATATCCTACTTTTTACAATTGATGATGGAAAGTATAATTTTGGCTAAGATATCTGAAGTTATGGAAATACTACATAATATGAGAATTGAATGTAAATTGAAGATTAGATGATGAGTCTAGTTACTGTCACCAGTTATACTTATGCATACAGATATTACTGAATGTGGGTAGTGAGACATTCAAATAAAAGTAAAGAGAGATGTAGGAACTAAGATGAGTTACTCTTCCTGAGAAATAAAGAGCACCCCTAATTCAATTATATATAATTATATATTCATATAGCTCTTTGAATTAATTAAACAAGATAAGGCTCTGAAAAATATTGTAGACACGTTTACATGAAACAGTATACTATAGTTGTTAAAGGCATAGACCCTAGAGCCAGACTACCTGAGTTCAAATCTTGTTCCACCATTTATTAGCTTTACAGGCTTGGGCTCTCTGCCCTGTTTCCTCTGTAAAATATTTCCTCTTTTATCTGTAAAATGGAGATATTAGTAGTACTTATCAGGTTGTTGAAAGTATTAAGTTAACATGTATAAAGCACTTAGAATAATGCCTGGCATATAGCAATAGTGATGATGATGATGAAGAAGGAGGAGGAGGAAGAGAAAGATGCTTTCTCAGGAGTGGAACATTATTCCTCAATAAAAAGAAATGAGCTATCAAGCCATAAAAAGACATGGAGGAATCTTAAATACATGTTAAGTCAAGGAAGTCAGTTTGAAAAGGCTACATACTTTATGATCCCAACTATATGACATCTGGAAAAGGCAAACAGTAAAAAGATTAGTGGTTGCCAGGAGTTTGGGGAGTGGTGGGGAGGCAGGGGAGGGATGAATAGGCGGAGCACAGGACATTTTTAGGGCAGTATGATACTGTAATGATGAATTCATGCATTATACATTTGTCAAAACCCACAGAATGTGCAATACAAAGAGTGAACCCTAAAGCAAACTAAAGACTTTAGTTAATGATAATGTGTCAATATTGGTTCATCAAGTGTACCCCACCAATGCAAGATGCTAATTAGGGAAAGTGTGTGCAATGGGGAGAGGGTGTACATGGATATTCTCTCTACATAAAAATGCCCTACATTTTTTTTTTTTAAAGATTGGAGGGGAAAAAATCAAATGTTTATTATAGTAAGATATAAATACAAAACCCAATAATTTTAAGAAACCATCTTCCTGGATTTTTGTAATATAGGTGGGGTTGATGACTGGTATGGGCTGGAGCTTTGCAGGTAAATTAAACAGTGATAGAGACATGATCTTTTTTTGTGTGTATTTTAATTTTTATATGAATGGAGTGAATTTTCTAAGTCACAGAGTGGGGCATATCTGCATTTTTGTCCATCTTGGCGATTCCTAGGCAGTGAGCCAGTCAAGTTGGCACAATCTGAGGCAGTTGTCAGGGATGAGAGGTCCTCCACACACTTCTCAAGTCCATGTCACCAACTAATCCAAGTCAGAAGCCCCAAATAAGAACTGACCTCGGTTGGCAGGATACAGAGAAAGAGTATGAGGTTATTGCTAAACCTGGAACTGATTGGATTCTGGAATTGAGAAGTGGCAAGCTAAAAATTAAGCTAAATAAAGAAAATATGAATAAGGTAGTGCTTTATAATATTCCATTATTTATGGTTAACAACCTGGGCAATTCCAAGGAAGTATTATTCTGAGTAAGAATGACTTGGCAGTGCTGAGGATAAAAGATTACTGACAAAAATCCTCTCTGTTTCTTCTGTCCTGTTGGCAAAAGTAGTGGCTGAAAATGACTAGACTGACTTGAGAATAAGCAGACTCAACAGGACAGCCATTTGGGGAAATGCACCAGGGCTGACGCAAGGCTCAGAGAGAAAGGAGACTGACATAACCCATTTTCACATATTACTTTCCAGAAGAGCTTTCTTTGCTATTTATAGGCACATGTGTTATTTTGGCACCCTGGGAACAAAAATTTATATATTTGACCAGAAGAGTTTTGCTAGTAGGCAGTTTCCTAAGAGAAATAGGATATTTGTTTATTTGTTTTACTTTTGGCTTAGCTAAATAAAAGCTGAAATTTTGCAAAGACCAGACCAGAATTGTTTACTATCAGGCACTTTGTAGATATAAAAATGTGTGGATGTGTTTTATTGCAATTATCTGTCATTATGTAACAATGGAAATGAAGGCAGCCACAGGGTTGAGTGCTGCATCTAGGGAAGGGACTCTAGATTGGGTGAAGTGAACATGTGCAAAAGAAAACGGAATGTCCTGCATTTTAGAAGCCAAATTCATGTCCACGGATCATTTAGATGTTTTTCCTTTTTGACTCTTCTGAAAGATTTACTTTTTATAACATGCTGGAAACACATAAGTGAAACCTAGATACTTCTGAAGTCCTTTCTTTTCCTCTCTGGCTCTTAACAATGTAGGCTACCAGGACTCACTTCCTGTCTCCTCTGAGTTTGCAGGCAGAAGATCTGAGGTGATGGAGCCAGCCCAGCTGTGGGATTTGAGGAAAGGGGGCCCAGAAATCTAAGAGGGAGCCTTGCCCCTTTTACTGAAATACTCCTTTTACTGAAATACTGCTAATGCATGTGGCAACTGTGTCCTGAAAAAACTATAGATGGTGTTTTCTCAATTGATCCAGGAAGTTTTAAAAATAAGACCCACTATAAACAGACACTGATCTCTTGATGAGCAAATAATGTAACAAAGATTTCTGGAGGGAAGTACAATCTGTTGGTTATTGTTAGGATATTGATTGAGAAAACTAAATGCCACTAGGGCTCTTATCTACTCTCTAATTGAACTTCTATTATTTCCAGTATTGAATTTGAACCATTATTTTTTTCTAGGGCCCCAAATTATCATTTTATCACTTCTGGCACATTATTTAATTATGTTTCAATATGGACTTGTCTATGGTATTTATATGTACAGGATTTTTTTTAACATATAAAAAAATTTAATCAAGTGTGAGAAAATGATAATTACAGTAAATCTAATTGCTGGATACCTCATTCATTTGATAATGTGAATAGAGATACAGGTTAATATAAAACTTATAAATATGGCATTTGTAAAAATTCAAGGACAAGATATGTTAGAGTCATCCTCTTGTTTCAGGTACTTAATATGACTTCAAGGGCTTGTTTTTATTTTGGTAATTCTTGGCTTTTGTGGCAGGAAAAAATATCTCTGAGAGAAGAAAAAGAGAAGGGAGAAAAAGAGGACATAGTAGCTAAATTTCTATTTCTTCTTGACCAATCAGAATTGGCAGTTTTCTATTACAGAGCAATATTTAAATTTTCTCAGGATTCATTGAAGGCATTGCTAGACAACATATAACCAACTGCAGATATTATTATATTATAGCTTTAATCTGGTTTATTAAGCTCTTCTCTAGACAATTCATTTTTCTGAATCAGAAGGCCAGTATTCTCATACTTGCTATCATGTTCAAGCTATTCTGTTTGTTTAGAAATCTTACACAGGGCATATTTTATTGTATGATTTTATTTAATGCAAATTATATCGCAGCCTATGGCTATGAGAATGTGACCCTTTTTGTTTTTAGTGTATTTGCCAGTTTAACAACATTCTGCTTATTCTCTTTTGAAATCCTGATTTTCTAATTCAGAAGCCCAAGCACTAGGTGAACCTTCAAGGCTGCAAACACTGGATCCCTTTTTGGAAACTCAGAAATCAGAATTAACAGTTTGTCATTGAGAACCTAATGCTAGAATGTGCCCATTAGTCCTGTATTGGATCAGCAATGGACAATGTATAGAAGAGAGCACTCAATACACTTTGGCTTGGGCTGGTCTGTTTGTCTCTAGCCTTGTCCTCTACTGCAAGCAGGTTCCCCAGGATGTACACTCTGAGATGGAGACTTTTGTGCAGGAAGTTTATTGAGAAGTGCTCTTGCAATCAATACGTATGGGAGTAAAGCAGTCTTGGCAGAGGGAGAATGTTAGCTGTGATGCAGTCACAACAAAGGCCTCAGCCACTCCAATGGGGGTGCTGTGGAGCTGGCATGGCCATTCAGAGTTGTCCTAATTTGGGGCAAGAGGAGTGGGCTTTTATATCCTTGGACTGACAGTCATAGTCCAGGCTGCCCCCAGGATCAGACCATGAGACTCTGTGGCAGGAAAGGTGAATCCATCCCCCGAATATGTCTATTAGAGGCAAGATTAAATCATCCTTCTCTAGGATTGAAAGGGTACAGCAGACTCAACTTGCTCCGAAGTGTCTGGGTGATTGTCTCAGGATGTGTTGTATCGGGCTGTTATTGGCATGTTGGACACTCAGCAGCAGCAGTTGACAGACTGGTCTTGGTTACTTCCACCCCTGCCGTCCTTGTATCTTCATGTATCCATTGTGTGAGCCCTGAGGTGGTGAAGAGAGACCAGCTGATGCCAGCTGGCTGAGTCATTCTGTCCCCTTGGATGTTTGCTATCTCTTTTGTAGTAGATGTTCCCTGGTGGACATTAACCTCTGATCCAGTGATCTTCACACTTTGTACCCACTACATAGATGCATCCACATGCCTCTTCCTCTGACCTCCCAGTTGTTTTTCTGCCATACTCTTCCTCAACCAGCTGAGTGTTTTGTCCTCTCCCATGAGTTCATGTATGCTGTGACTTTAGGCTTCTTCCTGCTTCACAAAGTAGATGGTGAGGTGTGGTGCTCAAGGATGTCATGAGGATGTCACTCACTGCTGCCTTTCAGGGCTGCCATAAGTAGGGATGTGATGTGGCAGCAGTCCCTTTTTGGCTTTGTACTGATACGCGAAACTGACCAACATGCAAACCAGGCTTGTCCTTGTTTCTCCTCAGTAAGCTGGTCTCAGATATCCCTTTGGCCCCAGTGTGACTACAGGTGTGAGCTGAAGAAGAGGTATTGATGCAACAATGGGGATGACATGATGTTCAAGGTCACTCGCATGTGAGGCTCACAAGTTCCTTGTGGTCATGCTCGTGCCTGATCCCTTAGTGCCATTTCCTTTTACAGTGGATTGCTGATGGATCCTTCTGGCCTCATGAGTTGGTGGGTCTGACAGAGCCAGATCATCAAAGGTAGTTTTGGCTGCACGGACATCTGATTGGCTATGATTAGACACTCTGTCTCTCTCAGGGCCAGTAGTGTACCAACAGCTGTTTTTCAAAAGACGTAAGTGTCTGCCATAGAAGGCAGGGCTTTGCTTTAGAACCTTAGCACTATAATGTGATTCTCCTGTAAGGACTTGTTGCAAATACCACAGGTATCTTTTTTTTTTCTTTCCCCAACACAAATACAAATATAATAGCATATAGTTTTTTTTTCACATTTTTTATTTATTTTTTAAATTTTATTATGTTATGTTAGTCACCATACAATACATCATTCGTTTTTGATGTGGTGATCCACGATCCATTGTTTTTGTGTAACACCCAGTGCTCCATGCAGTACGTGCCCTCCTTAATACCCATCACCAGGCTAACCTACCCACCCCCCTCCCCTCTAAAACCCTGTTTGTTTCTCAGAGTCCATAGTCTCTCATGGTTCATCTCTCCCTCCAATTCCACCCCCCCCCCACTCATTTTTCCCTTCCTTCTTCTAGTGTCCTCCATGCTATTCCTTATGTTCCACAAATAAGTGAAACCATATGATGATTGACTTTCTCTGCTTGACTTATTTCACTTAGCATAATCTCCTCCAGTCCCATCCATGTTGATGTAAAAGTTGGGTATTCATCCTTTCTGATGGCTGAGTAATACTCCATTGTATATATGGACCACATCTTATCCATTCATCTGTTGAAGGGCCTCTCAGCTCTTTCCACAGTTTGGCTATTGTGGACATTGCTGCTATGAACATTGGGGTGCATATGGCCCTTCTTTTCACTACATCTGTGTCTTTGGGGTAAATACCCAGGAGAGCAATTGCTGGGTCATAGGGCAGCTCTATTTTTAAATTTTTGAGGAACCTCCACACTGTTTTCCAAAGTGGCTGTACCAACTTGCATTCCCACCAACAGTGTAAGAGGGTTCTGTTTTCTCCACAACCTCTCCAACATTTGTTGTTTCTTACCCTGTCCATTTTTGCCATTCTAACTGGTGTAAGGTGATATCTCAATGTGGTTTTGATTTGAATTTCCCTGATGGCTAATGATGGTGAACATTTTTTCATGTGTCTGTTAGCCATTTGTATGTCTTCTGCAGAGAAGTGTCTTTTCATATCTTCTGCCCACTTTTTGACTTGATTATTTGTTTTTTGGGTGTTGAGTTTGAGAAGTTCTTTATAGATCTTGGATACCAGCCCTTTATCTGTAGTGTCATTTGCAAATATCTTCTCCCATTCTGTGGGTTGCCTCTTTGTTTTGTTGACTGTTTCCTTTGCTGTGCAAAAGCTTTTTATCTTGATGAAGTCCCAAAAGTTCATTTTTGCTTTTGTTTCACTAGCTTTTGAAGATGTATCTTGAAAGAAGTTGCTGTGGCCGATGTCAAAGAGGTTACTGCCTATGTTTTCCTCTAGGATTTTGATGGATTCCTGTCTCACATTGAGGTCTTTCATCCACTTTGAGTTTATCTTTGTGAATGGTGTTAGAGAATGGTTGAGTTTCATTCTTCTGCATGTGGCTGTCCAATTTTCCCAGCACCATTTATTGAAGAGATTGTCTTTTTTCCATTGCATGTTTTTTCCTGCTTTGTCAAAGGTTATTTGACCATAGAGTTGAGGGTCCATATCTGGGTTCTCTATTCTGTCCATTGGTCTCTATGTCTGTTTTTGTGCCAGTACCATGCTGTCTTGGTGATCACAGCTTTGTAATATAGCTTGAAATTGGGCAACATGATGCCCCCAGCTTTGTTTTCCTTTTTCAACATTTCCTTGGCGATTCAGGGTCTTCTCTGATTCCATACAAATTTTAGGATTGTTCCAGCACTTTGAAAAATGTCATTGGAATTTTGATCGGGATGGCATTGAAGGTATAGATTGCTCTGGGTAGCATAGACATTTTAACAATGTTTATTCTTCCGATCCATGAGCATGGAATATTTTTCCATCTTTTTGTGTCTTCTTCAATTTCTTTCATGAGTGTTCTGTAGTTCCTAGAGTATAGATCCTTTACCTCTTTGGTTAGGTTTATTCTGAGGTATCTTATGGTTTTTGGTGCTATTGTAAATGGAATCGATTTTCTAATTTCTCTTTCTACAGTTGAGTTGTCATTGTATAAGAAAGCAACTAATTTCTGTGTGTTGATTTTGTGCCCTGCCACATTACTGAATTGCTGTATGGGTTCTAGTAATTTGGGGATGGAGTCTTTTGGGTTTTCCACATAAAGTATCATGTCATTTGTGAAAAGAGAGAGTTTGACTTCTTCTTTGCCAATTTGAATACCTTTTATTTCTTTTTGTTGTCTGATTGCTGTTGCTAGGACTTCTAGTACTATGTTGAACAATAGCGGTGAGAGTGGGCATCCTTGACGTGTTCCTGATCTTAAGGGAAAGGCTCTCAGCTTTTCCCCATTGAGGATAATATTCGATGTGGGTTTTTCATAGGTGGATTTTATGAACTTGTGGAATGTTCCCTCTATCCCTATGCTCTGAAGAGTCTTTTCAGGAAAGGATGTTGTATTTTGTCAAATGCTTTTTCTGCATCAATTGAGAGGACCGTATGGTTCTTCTCCCTCCTCTTATTAATGTGTTCTATCACATTGATTGATTTGTGAATGTTGAACCACCCTTGCCTCCCAGGGATAAATCCCACTTGGTCATGGTGGATGATCCTTTTAATGTATTGTTGGATCCTATTAGCTAGGATTTTGTTGATGATTTTGGAATCCATATTCATCACGGTTATTGGTCTGAAATTCTCCTTTTGATGGGGTCTTTGCCTGGTTTGGGGATTAAGGTAATGCTGGCCTCATAGAATGACTCTGGAAGCTTTCCTTCTGTTTCTATTTTTTGAAACAGCTTCAGTAGAATAGGTATTATTTCTTCTTTGAATGTTTGGTAGCATTCCCCAGAGAATCCATCAGGCCCTGGACTCTTGTTTTTTGGGAGGTTTTTGATCACTACTTCAATCTCGTTACTGGTTATTGGTCTATTCAGGTTGTCAATTTCTTCTTGTTTCAGTCTTGGCAGCTTATAGGTTTCCAAGAAGGCCTCCATTTCATCCAGATTGCTCAGTTTATTGGCATATAGTTGTTGATAATAATTTCTAATAATTGTTTCTATTTCCTTGGTGTTAGTCATGATCTCTCCCCTTTCATTCATAATTTATTAATTCGGGTCCTTTCTTTTTTCTTTTGGATAAGTCTGGCCAGTGGTTTATCGATCTTATTTTTTCAAAGAACCAACTTTTAGTTTCATTGATCTGATCTACTATGTTTCTCGTTTCTAATTCATTGATCTCTGCTTTAATTTTAATTATTTCTCTTCAAATCATGGCTTAGGCATCGTTTGTTGCCTTTTCTCTAGTTCTTTAAGGTGTAGAGTTACTTGGTGAATTCGGGATTTTTCTCTTTTTTTGAGTGAGGCTTGGATGGCTATGTATTTCCCCCTTAGGACCGCCTTTGCAGTTTCTCATAGGTTTTGGACTGATGTGTTTTTGTTCTCATTGATTTCCAAGAATTGTTTAAGTTCTTCTTTGATTTCCTGGTTGACCCAAACATTCTTAAGCAGAGTGGTCTTTAGCTTCCAAGTGTTTGAATTTCTGCCAAATTTTTTCTTGTGATTGAGTTCCAGTTTTAAAGCATTGTGGTCTAAGAATATGCAGGGAATAACCTCAATCTTTTGGTATCGGTTGAGACCTGGTTTGTGACCCAGTATCTGGTCTATTCTGGAGAAAGTTCCGTGTGCGCTCGAGAAGAATGAGTATTCTGTTGTTTTAGGGTGGAATGTTCTGTAAATATCTATGAGGTCCATCTGGTCCAATGTATCATTCAAAGCTCTAGTTTCCTTGTTGATTTTCTGTTTAGATGATCTGTCTATTGCTGAGAATGGAGTATTGAGGTCTCCTACAATTAACGTATTGTTATCAATATGACTCTTTATTTTGGTTAACAGTTGGCTTATGTAGCTGGCTGGTCCCATGTTGGGGGCATAGATATTTACAATTGTTAGATCTTCTTGTTGGATAGACTCTTTAAGAATGATATAGTGTCCTTCTGTATCTGTAATCACAGACTTTAGTTTAAAATCTAATTTGTCTGATATAAGAATTGCTACCCCATCTATCTTTGAGGTCCGCTGGCATGGAAGATGGATCTCCATCCCTTCACTTTCAGTTTGGATGTATCTTTAGGTTCAAAATGAGTGTCTTGTAGGCAGCATATGGATGGGTCCTGTCTTTTTTTCCAATCTGCAACCCTGTGCCTTTTTATGGGAGCACTTAGGCCATTCACATTGAGAGTGATTATTGAAAGATATGAATTAATTGTCATCATGTTGCCTGTGAAGATGTTGTTTTTATAGATTGTCCCTGTAAATTTCTGTTGTATTTCACTCTTGGGGTCTTTCTCCTTTTATAGAACCCTCCTTAATATTTCTTGCAGAGCCGGCTTAGTGGTCACATATTCTTTCAGTTTCTGCCGGTCGTGGAATCTCTGCATCTCTCCATCCATTCTAAATGACAGCCTTGCTGGATAAAGTATTCTTGGCTGCATGTTCTTCTCATTTAGTACCCTGAATATGTCTTGCCAGCCCTTTCTGGCTTGCCAGGTCTCTGTGGATAGGTCTGACGTTATTCTGATGTTCCTCCCTCTGTACGTAAGGAATCTCTTCCCCCTAACTGCCCTTAAGATGGTTTTCTTGGTTCTAAGATCTGCGAGTTTTACTATTACATGCCGGGGTGTTGGCCTGTTTTCCTTGATCTTGGGAGGGGTCCTCTCTGCCTCTAGGACACGAATGTTTGTTTCATTCCCCAGATTAGGGAAGTTCTCAGCTACAATTTGCTCAAATACATCTTCTAGTCCTCTCTCTCTGCACTCCCTCCGGGATTCCAATTATTCTGACATTGGAATGCTTCATGGTGTCACTTATTTCTCTGATTCTATTTTCATGGATTCTGAGCTGTTTTTCCCCAGCCTCCTCTTTTCCCTTTTCATCTATTATATTGTCTTCCAGGTCGCTTATTCATTCTTCTGCCTCACTTAACCTAGCTGTTAGGTTATCTAGATTAGATTGGATCTCATTGATAGCATTTTTAAGTTCTGCCAATTCAGCTTTCATTTCTGCCCTTAGAGACTCTATGTTGCCATTAATTGATTTCTCCATTCTAGCCATTGTCTTCACAATTGCTAGCCTGAATTCCATCTCTGACATCTTGGTTATATCTGCATCCATTTGTAAATCTGCAACATAAGTCATGATCTCTGAGTCTTTTCTATTTTGGGGGCTCCTCCTCCTAGTCATTCTGTTGATGGGTGTTTGAGGGAATGTACAGAGTCCAAATTATTGACCAGAACCCAAGCAAGATGCACCTTTTTTCTTGGGACCTTAGGGTTGGTGGCCTCTTGTTTTCCCAGCCTGTCTTCTGCGGGAGGGCCTGCTGCGCTGTTACTAAGGCAACCCTTTTTGGGCGGAGTTGCCCTGCCCCCCTGTGGTGGGGGATGGGCTCAGTGGTAATCAGTTTTTGGGGCTTTTGTTCTCTGGCAGCTTTCCCTGGTGGCTTTCCACGTCTCTTCCGTGAGTCAGAGCAGAAGAGGCCATTTCCAACCCTCTGCCTCAGAGAGGAGAGACCGCAGTCTGTTCTTCATTGAGCTCTCCAGGCCACACCACTCCGTTTCTGTCCGTGCTGCTATAAACTGCAGCATCCTGGGTTGTGCGCCCCTCCGCAGCGCCCCCAGTCCTGCCTCCAGGTCGGAGCATGTCTCTGCCTTTGTGCTTCTAAAACCACGAGCTGCCCCAAGTTCCTATGCGCGACCCCGCCACTCTGGGTTTCTGCCCCGGGGGCTGCCTTAAAGTCCTTTCCTCGCAGCTACCGGTCTGCGAGTCTGTGCCCCGTCCCCAGCACATGAGGCTGTTGCTCACCAGCGGTGTAGGATTCCCATGGCCAGGCACCCTCCCGCTGCCGTTTATCCTCTGATATCTGCCAGCACAATTACGGCTCCCTGCTTCGTACCTCAAAACCAACTGCTTGCGATATTCTGTTTGTAGAGATCCAGATCTTCTTACGTCTCAGGATGGTTTCGTGGGTGCTCAGAGTGGTCTGGTAGATATCCAGCTCAATTCCCGGGACCAGTTGAAATAGGGTCCCCTACTCCTCCGCCATCTTTCCTTCCTAGCATATAGTTTCTTTAGTTGTATAGCTTACCTGGCAGGGCCACTGCACCACAATGTTGAGCTGAGAGGCAGTCACAGCAAAAGCCCCAGCCAGTTCCATGGGAACTCTGGAGTAGGAGGCTCCTCAGAGTTGTTGCAAATCAAGGTGAGGGGACTAGGTCCTTAGATTCTTGCATCAACCAACCATTGCATGTGGACTGCCTCCAGAAAGGGGTCATAATATCAGCTAAGGTGATTCTCATTATCCAGAGAGAACCCCATCTGAGGGTTGTCAGCTGCTTCTTGTACTCTCCCTTCCTTAAATAATCCAAAAGAAGGTGAGAAGGAAGGGAAAAGTAATACAGAATAGGTAACACAGGAGCTTGATAAGATGGCATATCCAAACATAAATATATCAGTAATTATGTTAAAGTAAATGGTAAGTTGTTCTAATAAAAAACAAATATTGTCATGTTGGAAACAAAGAAAATACCTAATTATATGATAGCTAACATGATGTACAGCTATAACGTAAAGATATAAATTCCTATTTATTAAAAGATGGAAAAAAGGGACCATATTTACTCTCCCTATTAAAAAAAAAAAAACAAAAAAAGAAAAACCCAGACAAAATATATGAAGCCATGGTTCTGAAGCACTGAACATCAGGTAATGGAGAAAGGAAACAAATGAATGGAGCCCTCTAATTACCGTGCCAATTACCTGGAGGAAGTTTCCTAAGATACAGGGGCGGGTAGGGGAAGCCAGGTAGAGTCCAGCAGTCTCCCTGATTTGAGGAGACAGAGCTGGGAACTTGGGGATGCTGAGGTGGCTAGATTTTGCAGGGCAGAGTACTGGAGAGAAGGGAGCCACACAGAAAGGGATTACAGAGGGTCTCCATTTATTATTTAGCTCAGTACAGATCAGCCTGTCTGTGAGAGAATAGCACCCGAGGCCAAGGAAAGAGAAGTACCTGAAAGGATTAGAGGGAAAAAAATCAGAGGACGTGGAACAGTGGCTGTTTCCATATGTAAAGTGGAATACTTCGTATTTCACAAGATATTAGGTAGAATACTCAGGATGGCTTTGCCTCAGTATAAATCAACCCTAGACTAAATGCTGTTATGGTTCTAAGGAAATTTAAAAGCAAGACCAGGGATCAAATTGTTTAAGAAATTGGACTGTGTCCTGTAACAAAGCACAAAATATAGGAATACAAAAATGCCTAGCACTCAACAATCATTGTCTGGCATCTGGTCAAAAGTTACCCAGTGCTCAAAGTAGAAAAATAAGATCCATAATGAGGAGGAAAAAAAAAAAAAAAAGAACAACAATCCAATCCATCCATCAATCAAAACTGACCCAAAAATAACAGATGATAGAATGAGCAAAGAAGAACATTAAAATAGTTATTGTATTTGATATTTTTAAGAATATAGAGGAAAGACTAAACATGTTAAGTAGAGATATAAAAGATATAAAAGACCCAAACTGAACTTTTAGAAATAAAACTAAAATGTCTGAGATGAAAAATAGAATTGACAGGAATAGTAACTAATAGGAATTAATCCTAACCAAGTAAGATTAATAACAGATTACATTGCAGAATAAGAGAGTGGTGAATTTAAAGACAATAGAAAGTATTCAAAAAGAAACACAAGGAGAAAAAAGACTGGAGGGGAAAAAAGGGACTCTGAAGAGCTGGGGTGTGGGAAGAAATAATGGCTGAATATTTTCCAAATTTGATGACAACTATAAATCCACATATTCAAAAATATCAATAAACCTGAAGCACAAGAAACATGAAGAAACAACATTAAGTCTACTCAATTGCTTAAAACCAGTGATATAGAGACGTTAAAAGCAGCAGGAAAAGGTGCATCATGTACAAAGGAACGATGATAAGGATGACAGTGTATTTCTTGTAGTTCTTGTATTCTAGTTATGCAAGCTACAACACAGTAGAGCTACAGTTTCAAAGTACTGGAAGGGGGAAACAAACTTAGAATTCTTTGCCAATTGAAAATATCTTTAGAAAACAAAGGTGATATAAGAACATTTTCAAACATATTGAAGTTGAAAGAGTTAATCACCAGGAGACCTGCAGTATAAGAATTATAAAAGGAAATTGTTAAAGCAGAAGGAAGAGTGTACCAGAAGAAATATGGATCAATACAAAGGCATGAAGAACACTACAATTTACACACACACACACACACATATATATATACATACATATTTTTTTGTGTATATTGGAGGAGAGAAATAGGATTATACTGTTATAATGCTCTTATATGATATGAAAAGTGATGTAATATATCTTGAAGGTAGATTGTGATAAATTAAATATGTAAACTAGATATCTTAAGGCAACTACTAAAATAACATGACAAAGAGTTGCAACTAATAAGCCAATAAAAGGTATAAAATGGAATAAAAAAATCACCAAATCCAAAAAATAGCAGAAAAGAGGAAAAGGAGAAAAGAGAAAAATATTGGACAAATAAAATAAAAAGCAAATAGTAAGATCTTAGATTTATACTCAGTGATACTAATTATATCACTCATATCAATTAAATGTAAGTGCTCTACACACCTCAATTGAAAGGCAGAGATTATCAGACTGGATTAAAAAATGAGACCCAAATATATGCTGTCTACGATAATTCTAATTTTAATAAAAAGACCCAAATAAGTTGAAAGAAAGGAAAAAGATACATCATGAAAACTCTAATGAAAAGAAATCTGGAGTAGTTATATTATCAGGCAAAATTGATTTCACAGGAAAGAATATTATGAAAGATAAAGAGTCATTTAATAATTATAAAATTATCAATTAATCATAGGGACATAATGACCTTAAGCATTTCTTTACCAAATAAAATAGCTTCAAAAGTGAAGCAAAAGCTGATAGAACTTCAGGGTGGCTGGGTGGCTCCGTTGGTTAAGCATCTGACTCTTGGTTTTGGCTCAGGTCATGACCTAAGAGTCCTGAGATTGAGCCCCACATGGGACTCCATGCTCAGTGGCTCAGTGTGGAGTCTGCTTGTCCCTCTCCTTCTGTTCCTCCCCCTGCTCTCTCTCTCTTTCATAAATAAATAAAATCTTAAAAAAATCTTATAGAACTTCAAGGGGAAGTAGACAAATCCACAAATAGAGTCAGCAATTTCAACAACCCTCTCAATAATTGAATAGGATAAGAAGACAAAAAATAAGGATATAGAGGTCTCAAACAACACTATCAACCATCTTGACATAATTGGCATTTATAGAATACTCCATCCAATACAGAAAATACATTTTGCATATGGAACATTTATCAAGGTATTTTAGGTCACAAAACAACCAATTTAAGATGATTCAAATCTTGCTTGCATCCATTCTTGATAAAAACCCTCAACAAAGTAGGGATAAAGGGAACATACCTCAACATCATAAAGGCCACATACAAAAGACCCACAGCTAATATCATCCTCAATGGGGAAAAACTGAGAGCCTTCCCCTATGGTCAGAAACAACACAAGGATGTTCACTCTCACCATTACTATTTAACATAGTACTGAAGTCCTAGCCTCAGCAATCAGACAACAAAAAGAAATAAAAGGCATCCCAATCATCAAGGAAGAAGGCAAACTCACATTTCACAGACAACATGATATTCTATGTAGAAAACCCAAAAGACTCCACCAAAAAATTGCTATAACTAATACATGAATTCAGCAAAGTCATAGGATATAAAGTCAATATACAGAAATCTGTTGCATTTCTATACAACAATAACAAAGCAGCAGAAGAAGAAATCAAGGAATTAATCCCATTTGCAATTGCACCAAAAACAATAAGATACCTAGGATAAAACCTAGCCAAAGAGGTAAAAGATCTGTGCTCTGAAAACTATAAAACACTGATGAAAGAAATTGAAGAGGACACAAAGAAATGGAAAAACATTCCATACTCATGGACTGGAAGAACAACTATTGTTAAAATGTCTATGCTACCCAAAGCAATCGCCACATTTAATGCAATCTCTATCAAAATACCACCAGCATTTTTCACAGAGCTAAAACAAACAATCCTAAAATCTGTATGGAACCACAAAAGAGCCTGAATAGCCAAAGCAATCTTGAAAAAGAAAAGCAAAGCTGGAGGCATCACAATTCTGGACTTCAAGCTATATTTCAAAGCTGTATTCATCAAGACAGTATGGCACTGGACCAAAAACAGACACATAGAACAATGGGACAGGATAGAAAACCCAGAAATGGACCTTCAGCTCGATGGTCAACCAATCTTCGACAAGGCAGGAAAGAATATCCAATGGAAAAAAGTCTCTTCGACAAATGGTGTTAGGAAAACTGGACAGCAACATGCAGAAAAATGCAACTGGACCACTTTGCTACACCATACACTAAAAATAAATTCAAAATGGATGAAAGACCTACATGTGAGACAGGAAACCATCAAAATCCTAGAGGAGAACACAGTCAGCAACTTCTTTGATCTTGGCCGCAACAAGGTCTTATTAGACACATTTCTGGAGGCAAGGGAAACAAAAGCAAAAGTGAACTACTGGGACTTCATCAGGATAAAAAAGCTTCTGCACAGCAAAGGAAACAACCAACAAAACTGAAAGGCAGCCTATGCAATGGGAGAAAATATTTGCAAATGACAAATCTGATAAAGGGTTAGTATCCAAAATCTATAAAGAACTTACCAAAGTGAACACCCAAAAAACAAATAATCCAGTTAAGAAATGGGCAGAAGACATGAATACACACTTTTCCAAAGAAGACATCCAGATGGTTAACAGACACAAGAAAAGACGCTCAACATCACTTATTAGGGAAATACAAATCAAAACCACAATGAGGTTCTAGGGAAGGAGGCAAGATGGTAGAAGAGTAGGGGACCTCGTTTCATCTGGTCCCTTGAATTTAGCTAGATGAATTCAACCTGAGACATAAGAAAAGAACTGCTGGAATTCTACAAATAGAAAAGAGACCATTTTTTGCAAGGTAGGAGGTGCAGAGAAGTGAATCTGAGGGGATATCTTGGAGGATAATCACCATAGGGAGGGAGCCTCTCTAAGCCTGCTATGGGAAAGTGATACAGCCCCAGGGCACAAAATCAGAACCTTTGGAAATTTGCTCCAGTGAGAGACATCTCTGCCTGAAAGGTGCTCAGGTGGTGAAGTGGGGCAGAATCCTAGGTGGGACAGTGTGGTCTCAGGATTCTCCAGGGTCACAGAAAGAATGGAGGTGCCTGAGCTGGCAGAGTTCCCAAGCATTGGAGCAGGGAAACCAGTTAGGGTCAGTGAGCCCAGGAGGGGGCTCTCAGCTCAGTTTGCCATAAACAATGACCTGCAGCTGGGTCTAGTGACAGCTCTCTGTGTAGGGGTCCTACAAAGGACTTCAGTGACCCTATGCCTTTTCCTGGGAGGATCAGTGAGGGTGTGCACCATAGGAGACTGCAGAGTTTGGCACACGCAAAAGTGAAGACTGCTTATCCTTGAGGGTTTACTGAAGAGAGGGTACCCTGATCTTTCAGCTCTGGGCTAGAAATTTGGGTGTGGCCATTTTTATTTTCATCCTCTAAAGAAGCACAGAAAGCCTTCTGGGAACAAAAGCCATAGAGCAACCAGAAGCAGTTGAGACCAGCCCCCAGGCAACTCTGCCCGGACAAAGACACCTGAGAATCAGTGCAGCAGTCCCCTCCCTCAGAAGACAAACTGAAAAAACAGGCGAACGCCAAGTTTACAAGCACACAGGACTGCAAAACTCCAGTGCTAGGGAATATAGTATATTGAATTCGAAGTTTTTCCTCATGATTTGGTTATCTTTCAGTTTAAAATTTTCCTTTACTTTTTTCTTTTTCTTTTTTCCTTTTCAACTAGTTTCTTATTTTATCAACTCCTTGTCTTTTTCTAACTTTAATTTTCTACATTTACATTTTATGGTTATATTCATTTTTGGCTTCCTTTCACCGTATTCAATTATATATATATATATATATAAACTTTCATGTTCTTTACAATTTTGGGATTTAGTGTCTTCTAACAAACAGACCAAAATACACCCAAGGCCAAGTGGATCTTGGCCACCTAGGAGATTATATTCTCTCTCCCCACCCCTTTTCTTTCCTTTCTTTTTTGTTTTTGTTTTTGTTTCTGACCTCTTGGGATTTGTCTACTGTGTATTTTGCTTGGGTGATGGTTGATATTTTTAATTTTGCTCTCTTGTTCATCCATTCTTCTCTAGGCAAAATGACTAGAAGGAGGAATTCACATCAAAAGAAAGAACCAGAGGTAATACTCTCTGCCACAGATCTAATTGATATGGATATAAGTAAAATGTTGGAGCTGGAATTCAGGATAATGATTATAAAATTTCTAGCTGGGCTTGAAAAAAGCATCAAATACACTAGAGAATCTCTTAGTGCAGAAATAAAATCTAATCACGCCAAAATTAAAGATGCTTTAACTGAGAAGCAGTCTAAATTGGACACTCTAACACCTACGGCAAATGAGGCAAAAAAGAGAATAATGACAGAGAAGACAAGTTGATGCAAAGGAAGGAAGCTGAGGAAGAGAGAAAAACAACTAATGGACCATGAGGGGAGGCTTCAAGAAATCAGCAATACCATAAAACAAAACAATATTAGAATTACTGGGGTGCCAGAGGAAGAAGAAAGAGAGAGAGGGACAGAAGGTATATTTAAGCAATCATAGCTGAGAACTTCCCTAATCTGGGGAAGGAAACAGGCATACAAGTCCAAAAGGTAGAGAGGACTCGTCTAGAAATCAATAAAAATAGATCAACACGCCAACATGTAATAGTGAAGCTTGCAAATTTCAGAGATAAAGAGAAAATCCTGAAAGCAGCTTGAGACAAGTTTTATTTATTTTTTTAGATTTTGTGGCACATAAACTTCTTTTATTTTTTAAAGTAATAATTTAAGAGAAATAATTTATTTGCAGAAATTAAAAAATAGTTTATACTGGAGTTGAAGTGTTCTTTTTTTAACATTTTTAAAATATTCAATGAATTAACATATATGTATTATTTGTTTCAGAGGTACAGGCTTGGTCTTACATAATACCAAGTGCTCATTACATCACGTGCCTTTCTTAATGTCCATCACCCAGTTACTCCATCCTTCCACCCCGTTCCCCTCCAGCAACCCTTAATTTGTTTCTTATGATTGTCTTTTACAGTTTATCTCCCTCTCTGGTTTTATCTTGTTTTATTTTTTCCTCTCTTCCCCTATGATCCTCTGTTTTTTTTTCTTAAATTCCACATATCAGTGAGATCTTATGATAATTGTCTTTCTCTGATTGACTTATTTTGCTTAGTATAATACTCTCTAGTTCCATCCATATCATTGCAAATGGAAGATTTCATTTTTTGATGGCTATGTAATATTCCACTATATAATATATATTAATATACCACATCTTCTTTATCCATGTCATCTGTTTATGGACATCTGGGCTTTTTCCATAGTTTGGCTATTGTGGACATTGTTGCTATAAACATTGGGGTGCATATGTGCCTTCAGATCACTACATTTGTATTTTTGGTGTTAATAACCAGTAGTGCAATTGCTAAGTCATAAGGTAGTTCTATTTTCAACTTCCTGAGGAACCTCCATAGTGTTTTCCAGTGTGGCTGTACCAGTTTGCATTCCCACCAACAGTGTAGGAGGATTCCCCTTTCTCTGTGTCTTCATCAACATCTATCATTTCCTGACTTGTTAATTTTAGCCATTTTGACTGGTGTGAGGTGGTATCTCATTGTGGTTTTGATTTGTATTGATGCTGAGTGATGTGGAGCATGTTTTCATGTGTCTGTTGGCCGTTTGTATGTTTTCTTTGGAGAAATGTCTGTTCATGTATTCTGCCTATTTCTTGACTGGATTATTTGTTCTTTGAGTGTTGAGTTTGATAAGTTCTTTATAGATTTTGGATACTAGCCCTTTATCTGATACGTCATTTGCAAATATCTTCTCCCATTCCATAGGTTGTCTTTGGTTTTATCAACTGCTTCCTTTGTTGTGCAAAAGCTTTTTATCTTGATGGAGTCCCAATAGTTCATTTTTGCCTTTGTTTCCCTTGCCTTTGGAGATGTGTCTAGCAAGAAGTTGCTGTGACTGAGGTCACAATGGTTGTTGCCTGCATCCTCCTCTAGGATTTTGATGGATTTCTGTCTCATATTTAGGTCTTTCATCCATTTGGGTCTATTTTTGTGTGTGGTGTAAGAAAATGGTTGAGTTTCATTCTTCTGCACGTGGCTGTCCAATTTTTCCAACACCATTTGTTGAAGGCATTGTCTTTTTTCCATTGGATGTTCTTTCCTGCTTTGTCAAAGATTAGTTGACCATAGAGTTGATAGCCCATTTCTGGTTCTCTATTCTGTTCCATTGATTTTTGTGTCTGTTTTTGTGCCTGTACCACACTGTCTTGATGATGACAGCTTTGTAATAGAGCTTAAAGTCTGGAATTGTGATGCCACCTACTTTGGTTTTCTCTTTCAACAATCCTTTGGCTATTCAGGGTCTTTTCCGATTCCATACAAATTTTAGGATTATTTTTTCCAGCTTTGTAAAAAATGCTGATGTCATTGGATAGGGATTGCATTGAATGTGTAGATTGCTCTGGATAGCATAGACATTTTAACAATACTTATTCTTCCTATCCATGAGTGTGAAATGTTTTTACATTTCTTTGTGTTCCTCCTTTTCTTTCAGAGTGTTCTATAGTTTTCTGAGTACAGATCCTTTGCCTCTTTGGTTAGGTTTATTTCTAAGTATCTTATGGTTGTGGGTGCAATAATAAATAGGATTGACTCCTTCATTTCTCTTTCTTCGAGAAAAGAAGTTCTTAACCTACAGGGATAGGAACATTAGACTGGCAGTAGACCTATCCACAGAGACCTGGCAGACCAGAAAGGGCTGGCATGATATATTCAGGGTAGTAACTGAGAAAAACATGCAGCCAAGAATACTTTATGCAGCAAGGCTGTCATTCAGAATGGAAGGAGAGATAAAGAACTTCCAGGAAAAACAGAGACTAAAAGAATATGTGACCACTAAGCCAGGCCTGCAAGAAATATTAAAGGGGATCCTGTAAGCAAAGGGAGAACCCAAAAGTAACATAGCCCAGAAAGAAACAGATAATCTACTGAAACTGGGACTTTAATTGTAATACGATGGCACTAAATTCATATCTTTCAATAGTTACTCTGAATGTAAATGTGCAAATGTTCCAATCAGAAGACACGGAGTATTAGATTGGATAAAAAAGCAAGACCCATCCATATGCTGTCTACAAGAGATTCATTTTAGACCTAAAGTCACTTTCAGATTGAAAGTGAGGGGTTGGAGAACCATTTTTCATGCTAATGGACCTCAAAAGAAAGCTGGGGTAGCAATCCTCATATTAGAAAATTAGATGTTTAATCAAAGACTGTAGTAAGGGAGGAAGAGGGACACTATCATACTTAAAGGGTCTATACAACAAGAAGATCTAACAACTATAAATATTTATGCTCCTAATTTGGGAGGAGCCAAATATATAAACCAATTAATAACCAAATTAAAGAAGCACATTGATAATAATACAATAATAGTAGGGGATTTCAACACTCCACTCACAGCAATGGACAAATCATCTAAGCAGAAGATCAATAAGGAAAAAGGGCTTTTGAGTGACACACTGGACCAGATGGACTTCACAGATATATGAGTATTCCATCCTAAAGCAACAGAATACACTTTCTTCTTGAATGCACCTGGAATATTCTCCAGAAAAAATCACATACTGGGTCACAAATCAGGTCTCAACCAATACCAAAATGTTGGGATTATTTCCTGCATATTTTCAGACCACAATGCTTTGAAACTTGAACTCAATCACAAGAGGAAATTTGGAAGGAACTCAAATACTTGTAAGCTAAAGAGCATCCTACTAAAGAATGAATGGGTCAACCAGGAAATTAAAGAGGAATTTAAAAAATTCATGGAAACAAATGAAAATGAAAACTCAGCTGTTCAAAACCTTTGGGATGCAGCAAAGGCAGTCCTCAGAGGGAATTATATAGCAATACAAGCCTTTCTCAAAAAATTAGAAAAGCCTCAAATACACAAGCTAAACTTACACCTAAAGCAGCTGGAGATAAAACAGCAAGTAAAGCCTAAACCAAGCAGAAGATAAATTATAAAGATGGGAGCAGAAATCAATGAAATAGAAACCAGAAGAACAGTAGAACAGATCAATGAAACTAGAAGCTGGTTCTTTGAGAGAATTAATAAGGTTGATAAGCCCCTAGCCAGACTTATCAAAAAGAAAAAAGAAAGGACCCAAATTAATAAAATTATGAATGAAAGAAGCTAGATCATGACCAACACCAAGGAAATACAGACAATTTTAAGAACATATTATGAGCAACCATATGCCAACAAATTAGGCAATCTGGAAGAAATGGATGCATTCCTGGAAACTTATAAACTACCAAAATTGAAGCAGGGAGAAATAGAAAACCTGAACAGACCCATAACCAGCAAGGAAATTGAAGCAGTAATCAAAAATCTCCCAACAAACATGAGTCCAGGGCCAGATGGCTTCCCAAGGGAATTCTACCAAACATTTCAAGAAAAATTAATACCTATTCTTCTGAAGCTGTTTCAAAAAATTAAAATGGAAAGCAAACTTCCAAACTTTTTCTATGAGGCCAGCATTATCTTGATCCCAAAACCAGACAAAAACCCCATCAGAAAGGAGAATTACAGACCAATATCCTTGATGAATATGGAGGTCAAAATTCTCACCAAGATACTCGCCAATAGGATCCAACAGTTACATTAAAAGGATTACTCACCACAAATACATGGGATTTATTCCTTACTCCTTTAGTCCTTAATCAACATCTGCAAATCAACCAATGTGATACACTACGTTAATAAAAGAACAAGAACCATATGATCCTCTCAATAGATACAGAAAAGGCATTTGACAAAGTACAGCCTCCTTTCTTAATTAAAACTTCCCACAATGTAGGGATAGAGGGAACATACCTCAATATCATAAAAAGCCATTTATGAAAAGCCCACAGCAAATATCATTCTCAATGGGGAAGAACTCAGAGCTTTTCCCCTAAGGTCAGGAACATGACAGGGATGCCCACTCTCACCACTGTTGTTCAACATAGTACTATAAGTCCTAGTCTCGCAATCAGACAACAAAAAGAAATAAAAGGCTTCCAAATCAGCAAAGAAGAAGTCAAACTCTCACTCTTCACAGATGACATAATACTTTATGTGGAAAACCCAAAAAACTCCACCCCCAAATTGCTAGAACTCATACAGGAATTCAGCAACGTGGCAGGATATAAAATAAATGCACCAAAATCAGTTGCATTTCTATACACTAACAATAAGACAGAAGGAAGAGAAATTAAGGAATTGATCCTATTTACAATTGCACCCCAAACCCTAAGATACCTAGGAATAAACCTAACCAAAGAGGTAAAGGATGAGTACTCAAAAACTACAGAATACTTATGAATGAAACTGAGGATGACACAAAGAAATGGAAAAACATTCATGCTCATGGATTAGAAGAATGAATATTGTTAAAATGTTTATGCTTCCCAGAGCAATCTACACATTCAATGCAATCCCTATCAAAATACCATGGATATTTTTCACAGAGCTGGAACAAATAATCCTAAAATTTGTAAGGAATCAAAAAAGACCCTGAATAGCCAACAGAATTTTGAAATAGAAAACAAAAACTTATGGCATCACAATTCCAGACTTCAAGCTATATTTCAAAGTTGTCATTATCAAGACAGTATGGTACTGGCACAAAAACAGACATATAGATCGATGGAACAGAATAGAGAGCCCAGAAATGGACCCAAATTCTTTGGTCAACTAATCTTCAAGAAAACAGGAAAGAATATCTAATGGAAAAATGACAGTCTCTTCAACAAATTGTGTTGGAAAATTGGACAGCCACATGCAGAAGAATGAAACTCAACCATTTTCTTACACCATACACAAAAATAGACTCAAATGGATGAAATACCTAAATGTGAGACAGGAATCCATCAAAATCCTGGAGGAGAACATAGGCTACAACCACTGTGACCTCAGGACAGCAACTCTTTGCTAGACACATCTCCAAAGGCAAGGGAAACAAAGGCAAAAATGAACTATTGGGACTTCATCAGGATTAAAAGCTTTTGCACAGCAAAGCAAACAGTTGACAAAACTAAAAGACAACCTACAGAATGGGAGAAGATATTTGCAAATGACAAATCTGATAAAGGGTTAGTATCCAAAATCTATAAGGAATTTACCAAAGTCAACACCCAAAGAACAAATAATCCAGTCAAGAAATGGGCAGAAGACATTAATAGACATTTCTCCAAAGAAGGCATACAAATGAAAAAATGCTCAACATCACTTGGCATCAGGGAAATACAAATCAAAAGCACAATCAGATACCACCTCACACCAGTCACAATGGCTAAAAAACAAGTCAGGAGACAACAAATGTTGGTGAGTATGTGGAGAAAGTAGAACCCTCTTACGCTGCTGGGGGGAATGCAATCTGATGCATCCACTCTAGAAATTGGTATGGAGGTTCCTCAAAAAGTTAAAAATAGAGCTATCCTGTGACCAAACATTTGTATTACCTGGTATTTACCCAAAATACAAATGTAGTGATCCGAAGGCACACATGCACCCCAATGTGTATAGCAGCAAGGCCCACGAAAGCTGAACTATGGAAAGAGCCCAGATGTCCATCAACCTCTGCTGTGTATATATATACACAATGGAATATTTCTCCACCATCAGAAAAAAAGAAATATTGCCATTTGCAATGACGTGGATGGAACTAGAGGGTATTATGCTAAGCAAAATAAGTCAATCAGAGAAAGACAATTATATGATTTCACTCATGTGGAATTTAAGAAACAAAACAGAGGATCATAGGGGAAGGGAGGGAAAAATAAAATAAGATGAAACCATAAGAGACTCTTTACAGTAAGAAACAAACTGAGGATTGATGGAGGGGAGATGGGTGGAAGGATGGGGTAACTGAGTAATGGGCATTAAGGAGGGCACATGATGTAATGATCACTGTGTGTTATATACAAGTGATGAATCATTGAACTCTACCTCTGAAACTAATAATACACTATATGTTAATTAGTTGAATTTAAATGAAATTAAATTAAAAAAGAAGAAGTTATAGGGAGAAAGCAAAATTAAACTGATAGTAGAAAGGAGGAAATAAAGATAAAAGTAAAGAACAATAAATTAGAAAATAAATGTCTAATAGAGAGAACCAACAAATCTAAGTTTTGCTCTCTGTTAAGATTTCTAAAATTGACAAATCCTCATCAAGAGTGCATATTTGCAACACAAATAAGTAGAATTCAAATCTATAAGTAAAAATCTTATCAATGAATAAGAAAAAGACAACCCACTAGGAAAATGGGTATTAACCAGCAGTTCACAAAAGATGATAACCAAATGGCCAACAGCTATATGAAAAGGTGCTCAGTGAGTTGTCTCTGATACTTCTGAGAATGGGTGAAATTAAGAAGACTGACAAAACTGAACACTGTTGAGAATGTACAGCTGCCCCAGTTCTTATCCACGGTGTACAATGGCATAAACAGTGCCTTTGAAGAACTGCTTGGCATCATCTAATAAAGTCAAAGATATGCATATCCAATAGCCCAGTCACTCTATCCCCAAAGCTACCAAGAAACATGCACAAAAGCTATGCATGATAGCTACACTCTGGAAACAGCCCAGAGGTTTATCAACAGGGGCAAGGTAAACAATTTATGGTTCTTTCCTTCAAATGTTGCTCAACATACACAAAAACAGCTTGGATGAATCTACAAACATGTTGAATAAGAGAAGCAAGATATGAGAATACTTATTGTTTGATTCTATTTATATTAAGTTCTAAAAACCCAACAAAACTGAGCCATTTTGTTTAAGAATATATGCTTACATGGTAAGCATGAATGTGGTTACCCAGTAGTTGAAGAGAGGGTTACTCTGAGCTGAGAGGTGAAAACCCATTAAACTGTAATATTTGTTTTGTGTACTTTTGTATATGTGATATTTCACAATAAAAAAGATTTTGTTTAAAAACAAAAAGCCTTACTCAGTTAAGAATTTACCTAATACCCACCACCTAGTAAATATTTAAGAGTCTGCGAGTTGTAGTGGGGGATGGAAATGAAGTATGTGCTTTTTGCTCCTCTGCAAATGCTTAAAATCTAATTTTATGAAGAAAACAAAAAATATCTAAGTTTACTAGAGAGAAATTATGGATGAAGAATTAGTTTGGAAATAGGCAGAGGGATTTCCAAGATGGAGGAATAATTAATAAAATCATGGAGTTGGGGTTGAGTAGGAATTGAATAGGAGCCTGCCAGCACATCTGGATTACAGGGGCTAAATGGTAGTGCAAAAAAGGCTTGTTTTTGAGGAGCCGTTTCAGAATGTTTTGAAGTCTGAGCTGTGGTCAGTGAATATAGTAAGCTCTATGTGGAATTCTGTCCTTCCTTCCCTCCCTCTGTCCTTCTTTGCTTCAATGTTTATTGGGCAATACTCTGTGCTAGAGCCCAATTTGGTGGGCAAGGTCTGTCTTTCGGGAGCATCCATTCACTTCACCTCGCTGGGATAAAGGGACTGGAACCTGGCTGAGATGGGCCCAACTTGAGCCTTGATGCAAATTTTACAAAGGCATAGAGTCTTTATTTTATTTATTTATTTTTAAAGATTTTATTTATTTATTTGACAGAGAAAGACACAGCAGAGAGAGGGAACACAAGCAGGGGGAGTGGGAGAGGGAGAAGCAGACTCCCCATGGAACAGGGAGCCCGATGCGGGGCTTGATCCCAGGACCCTGGGACCATGACCTGAGCTGAAGGCAGACACTTAATGACAGAGCCACCCAGGCACCCAGGCATAAAGTCTTTAAAACAAACATTGCGTCATTGCACAACCTGCAGTTTGGTGCCAGGGTGAGTGCTCAGAGCCCAAGGTGGCTGCACTGTCCACTGAAGTTGTGGCATAGCCAACCCACAGCACTCCAGTAAGACTGGGGCTGGAGTGGCCCTGGGGTGGGCCAGGCAGCAAGTGGGTTCTGGGGATGCCTAAAGGGCAGTGACAACCAGGCACTGCCATGCGTGTGTTTCCTGGTGTGTGCCAGGCTGTGGGTACCCTGTGCTTGGGAGCACAAGGGGCAGAGAAATATAATCCACACCCATCCCCAGTTAGGGCTGTACAGAGGTAGTGACTTGAGGACGAAGGCCCTGGAAGGGAGGGCTTAAGTGGAGTGTTCTGAAGTCAGGGGTTGCTGTGTCCCAGAGAGCCCGAGACACATCCCCTGTACACAGGTAAGAGGCAGGGGAGGGGATGGGGGCAAGGACCCAGACAGGGGTGGTGAGCAGGTGTGCCCACCTGGGGCTGTACACCATGCCTCTTGGGTCTCAGGGGGTCAGCCTTAATCACAGCAGGATTTAGTAGGTGAGACTGGAGAGAAGTTTGCCTTATTCATCCCTGGGGTCCCACCCTCAGACATGAAAAGTCCCTGGGTTTAGCGCACACAGTGGCATCCTGATATTGACCTCTGACTGAGTGCTGCCAAAGACCCAAAGATCTCTGTTTATCCCTCACGTCCAGAGAACATTTTCTTAATCTGGAGAGTACTTCTCTCTTTTCATACCCTTCCAGAAACAGGGCCAGAGCCTCCTCACTTAATTTCCTACTCTTCGGAACACTTAGAAAAATCTCAAGAAGCCACCACCTCTCTGAATCCACAGTACCCAAATGAAATCCTTTGTCCTGATAATCCAGTTATGGGGGTGATCTTGCTGCCACCTGTTGGGGTTGGCCACAGAGAAAACACTGGCTGCAAGGATGCTCTGAAGCCTGTGGACCCTTAGTGCCAGCAACCAGAGGGCCAAACCCATACCTGCATATGGACACTTCTGGTGTATTGTTCTCTCAATGATAGCCCCCTCTAAGTCCTCTGAGGGGACTTTGGGCCTCCTTCCTTGCTTTCTGCAGTTCTTCACCCTCATCACGTCTCCCTCCATTCCATTATGATTCAGCCTCACTTTGCCACCAATGCTTGCACCCATTGATGGCAGCTCCAGTGTGGTCCATGTCTCTATGCTCTGAGGACTCTTTTTAGCTGACTCTAGGCACATGGTCAACCATTTCTTCCTCCTTGAAACATTCTTCCCTTAGTCCCTCTGACACCAAAATGTATTAGTTTTCTTTCTTCCTCTGTTGCTGTTGTTCAATTCCTCTGCTTGGTTATCCTAACTGGTAAATGCTGCCCTTCCTCTGATTTCTGTACATTACTCTTTTCTCAGGCTATCTGTGGACTCCTGGGGCTTCAGCCAAAGAGTGCTGTGTGGCTCTAGACTCTTATATAAGTCTCAGGTTTGGCCTCTCCCTGTTGCCACCCCCTTGGCCACCCCCGCCTCAGTATATCTCACATCATAGGCAGCCTGCCCCAAAGCTGGCCTTCTGCTGTCCCCACCTTCCCTTAGAAATGACACCATGATCTTCTGCTGTCCCCACCTTCCCTTAGAAATGACACCATGATTTACTCAAGTGCTCAGACCAAATACCCAGTAGTCAACTTCAGTGCTTCCTTTCCTTTCATCTGGTCCCCATATTCTACCTCTAAGTCTCCCCACTTAATCCTGCTTCACCTCATGCTTTGGTCCACCCCCTCTAGAGTCCCTCCAGCCACAGTGGCTCTCTAACTCTTCCTGACAGACACCCTTGTCCTTGTCCAGTCCAGTTTCCATGTGGTAGCCAGAATAGTCTTATTTAAAAATGTAAATTTGATTATATACTGTCTATGCCTAGAACTCTACAAGTGTTTTCCCATTCCCATTAGCACAAACTCCCAGCTGGTCTAAAACCCTGCATGATTTCTCTTTACTTTCTTCTGCAGCCTCACTCTGTGCCACCTTCCAATCTGCTCTCTCCTCTTTGTTTACTAACATACTATGTATTTTTCTGCTGCAGAGAGGTCATACATCCTGTTTCCTCTACTTGGAGAGTGAAATTCTCTCTCTCTCTCTTGCCTGTGTCCTACCTATCATTCAGGTTTCCCAGATTAAAGGTCACTTCTTTGGATGTTGCTGGAGTTTTGATTAGGGTTGCACTGAATCTATAGATCAAGTTGGGAAAAACTGAATATTTTGAAAATATTGAGTCTTCCTACCCATGAACATGGGATATCTCTCCATTTATTCAGGACTTCTTTTATTTCTTTCATAAGTTTTATAGTTTTCTTTATATAGATTTGCATATATTTTTGTTAGATTTATACATAAGCATTTCATTTTTGGGGTGCTGCTTGTAAATGTATAGTGTTTTAAATTTTAAATTCCACTTGTTCCTTATTGGTAAATAGGAAAGCAATTGACTTGTGCATTAACCTTGGATCCTGCAACCTTACTATATAATTGCTTATTAGTTCCAATAAGTTTTTCTTCTGAATTCTTTGGGATTTTCTGTATAGACAAATAGGTCACTGGTAAACAGAAAGTTTTATTTCTTCTTTCCCAACCTGTATACCTTTTCTTGTCTTATTGCATTAGCTAGGACTTTGAATACAATGTTGGATAGGCCTGGTGAGAGGGCGGTATTCTTGCCTTATTGTTGATATTAGGAGGAAAGCATCTAATTTCTCATCATTTAAGTATAATTAAGTATAATATAAGCTGTAGGGTTTTTTTTTAATCAATTTGAGAAAGTTCCCTTTTACTCCTAATTTGCTGAAAGTTTTAATCATAAATGGGTATTGGACTTTGTCAAAGGCTTTCTGCATCCACTGATACGGTTATGTGATTTTTCTTCTTTAGCCTGTTTGCATGATGGTTACATTAGTTTATTTTTGAATGTTGAAATTACCTGTATACTTGGGATAAATCCCAATTGGTTGCAGCATATAATTGTTGGATCCAATTTGCTAACATTTTGTTGAAGATTTTTGCTTCTATGTTCATGAGGGATATTGGTCTGTAGTTTTCCTTTTTTAATTATTTAAATTCAATTACCCATATAGTACATCATTAGTTTCAGATGTAGTGTTCAATAATTTATCAGTTGTGTATTATACCCGTGTTCATCACATCATATGCCCTCCTTAATGCCCATCACCCAATTACCCCATTACCCCCACGCACTGCCCTCCAGCAACCCTCAGTTTGTTTTCTATAGTTAAAGAATCTCTCATAACCATGAGAGACTTCCCATTCAGTTTTCCCTCCCTTCCCCTATGATCCTTTGCACTGTTTCTTATATTCCACATATGAGTGAAACCATATTGTAGTTTTCTTTTCTTGTAAGGTCTTTATTAGGGTGATGCTGGCAATGCCCTTATAGAGTAAGTTAGGAGTGTTCCCTCTACTTCCATTTTCTGAAAAGATTATAGAGAATTGTTATCATTTTTCCTTAAATATTTGATAGAATTTACCAGTAACACTATCTGAGTATAGTGTTTTGTTTTTTGGAAGGTTATTAAGTATTGATTCAATTTCTTTAATAGATACAGGTCTATTCAGATTATATATTTCTCCTTGTATTTTTTTTCTTGTCAAATTTTTATTTAAGTTCTACTTAGTTAACATATATGCAATGTTGGTTTCAGAAGTAGAATTCAGTGATTCATCACTTACATACAATTCCCAAAGCTCATCATATTAAGTGCCCTCCTTAATATCCATCACCAATCTAGTCCACTGCCGCCCACTTTCCTCTAACACCCCTCAGTTTGTTCTCTATCAAACAGTCTCTTATAGTTTGTTTCCCTCTCTTTTTCCCTTTCCCCCCCTTCCCTTATGTTCGTCTGTTTTGCTCCTTGAATTCCACACATGAGTGAAATCATATGGTATTTTTCTTTCTCTGACTGACTTATTTCGCTTAGCATAATACACCCTAGCTCCATCCATGTCATTGCAAATGACAAAATTTCATTCTTTTTGATGGCTGAGTAATATTCCTAATAAATATATAAAACATTCATAATATGAATATTCAAAATATTCATAATAAATATATAAAATATATTATATCTATTTACCACAACTTCTTTATTCATTTATCAATCAATAAACATTTGGGCTCTTTCCATAGTTTGGCTATTGTTGATAATGTTGTTATGAACATCAGGGTGCATGTGCCCTTTCCAATCAGTATTTTTGTATCCTTTGGATAAATACCTAGTAGCACAATTGCTGGGTCATTGGGTAGCACTATTTTTAACTTTTTGAGAAACCTCCATACTGTTTTCCAGAGTGGCCGCATCAGCTTGCATTCCCAACAGAGTAAGAGGGTTCCCCTTTCTCTGCATCCTTGCCAACATCTGTTGTTTCCTGTGTTGTTAATTTTAGCCATTTTGACAAATGTGAGGAGGTATCTCATTGTGGTTTTGATTTGTATTTCCCTAATAAGTGATGTTGAGCGTCTTTTCTTGTGTCTGTTAACCATCTGGATGTCTTCTTTGGAAAAGTGTGTATTCATGTCTTCTGCCCATTTCTTAACTGGATTATTTGTTTTTTGGGTGTTCACTTTGGTAAGTTCTTTATAGATTTTGGATACTAACCCTTTATCAGATTTGTCATTTGCAAATATTTTCTCCCATTGCATAGGCTGCCTTTCAGTTTTGTTGGTTGTTTCCTTTGCTGTGCAGAAGCTTTTTTATCCTGATGAAGTCCCAGTAGTTCACTTTTGCTTTTGTTTCCCTTGCCTCCAGAAATGTGTCTAATAAGACCTTGTTGCGGCCAAGATCAAAGAAGTTGCTGACTGTGTTCTTCTCTAGGATTTTGATGGTTTCCTGTCTCACATGTAGGTCTTTCATCCATTTTGAATTTATTTTTAGTGTATGGTGTAGCAAAGTGGTCCAGTTGCATTTTTCTGCATGTTGCTGTCCAGTTTTCCTAACACCATTTGTCGAAGAGACTTTTTTCCATTGGATATTCTTTCCTGCCTTGTCGAAGATTGGTTGACCATCGAGCTGAAGGTCCATTTCTGGGTTTTCTATCCTGTCCCATTGTTCTATGTGTCTGTTTTTGGTCCAGTGCCATACTGTCTTGATGAATACAGCTTTGAAATATAGCTTGAAGTCCAGAATTGTGATGCCTCCAGCTTTGCTTTTCTTTTTCAAGATTGCTTTGGCTATTCAGGCTCTTTTGTGGTTCCATACAGATTTTAGGATTGTTTGTTTTAGCTCTGTGAAAAATGCTGGTGGTATTTTGATAGAGATTGCATTAAATGTGGCGATTGCTTTGGGTAGCATAGACATTTTAACAATAGTTGTTCTTCCAGTCCATGAGTATGGAATGTTTTTCCATTTCTTTGTGTCCTCTTCAATTTCTTTCATCAGTGTTTTATAGTTTTCAGAGCACAGATCTTTTACCTCTTTGGTTAGGTTTTATCCTAGGTATCTTATTGTTTTTGGTGCAATTGCAAATGGGATTAATTCCTTGATTTCTTCTTCTGCTGCTTTGTTATTGTTGTATAGAAATGCAACAGATTTCTGTATATTGACTTTATATCCTATGACTTTGCTGAATTCATGTATTAGTTATAGCAATTTTTTGGTGGAGTCTTTTGGGTTTTCTACATAGAATATCATGTTGTCTGTGAAATGTGAGTTTGCCTTCTTCCTTGATGATTGGGATGCCTTTTATTTCTTTTTGTTGTCTGATTGCTGAGGCTAGGACTTCAGTACTATGTTAAATAGTAATGGTGAGAGTGAACATCCTTGTGTTGTTTCTGACCATAGGGGAAGGCCCTCAGTTTTTCCCCCATTGAGGATGATATTAGCTGTGGGTCTTTTGTATGTGGCCTTTATGATGTTGAGGTATGTTCCCTTTATCCCTACTTTGTTGAGGGTTTTTATCAAGAAAGGATGTTGTATTTTGTCAAATGCTTTTTCTGCATCTATTGGCAAGATCATATTGTTACTATCCTTTCTTTTATCAATGTGGTGTATCATGTTGATGGATTTGTGAATATTGCACCACCCCTGCAGGCCAGGAATAAATTCCACTTGATTGTGGTGAATAATTCTTTGAATGTACTGTTAAATTCATTTTGCTAGTATCTTAGTGAGAATTTTTGCATCCATTTTCATTAAGGATATTGGTCTGTAATTCTTTTTAGTGGGGCCTTTGGTTTTGGAATCAAGGTAATGCTAGCCTCGTAGAATGAGTCTGGAAGTTTTCGTGCCATTTTTATTTTTTAGAAGTTTGAGAGGAATGGGTATTAACTGTTCTTTAAATGTCTGGTAAAAATCCCCTGGAAGCCATCTCTCCCTGGCCTTTTGTTTGTTGGGAGATTTTTTATTACTGTTTCAATTTCTTTGCTGGTTATGGGTCTGTTCAAATTTTCTATTTCTTCATGTTTCAATTTTGCTAGTTTGTATTGTCTAGTAATTTAACCATTTTTTTCCAGATTGCCTAATTTGTTTGCATATAATTTTTCATAGTATTCTAATTGTTTTTCTGTGGTGTTGGTTGTGATCTCTCCCCTTTCATTTGTGATTTTATCTATTTGGGTCCTTTCTCTTTTCTTCTTGAGAAATCTGGCTAAGGGTTTATCAATTTTAGAAATTCTTTCGAAGAACCAGCTCTTGGTTTTGTTGGTCTGTTCTACCGTTTTGTTGTTGTTTCTATATCATCGATTCCTGCTCTAATCTTTATTATTTCTCTTCTTCTGTTGGATTTAGGCTTTATTTGCTGTTCCTTTTCTAGCTCCTTTAGGTGTAAGGTTAGGTTTTATATTTGAAACTTTTCTTGCTTCTTGAGGTAGGCCTGTATTGCAATATTCTTCCCTTTTAGAACCACCTTTGCTGCATCCCAAAGTTCTGACCTGATGCGTTTCCATTTTCATTTGCTTCAACGTACGTTTAAATTTCACCTTTAATTTCCTGGTTAACCCATTCATTCTTTACTAGGATGCTCTTTTACCTCCATGTATTTGAGGTCTTTCCAAATTTTTTCTTGTGGTTGACTTCAAGTTTCATAGTGTTGTGGTCTGAAAATATGCATGGTATGATCTCAGTCTTTTTTTACTTGTTGAGGGATGATTTGTGACCCAATATGTGATCTATTCTGGAAGATGTTCCATGTGTACTCGAAAAGAATGTGTATTCTGCTGCTTTAGATGAAATGCTCTGAATAAATCTGTTAGGTCCATCCGGTCCAGTGTGTCATTCAAAGCCACTGTTTTCTTGTTGATCTTCTGCTTCGATGATGTGTCCATTGCTGTGAGTGGGATGTTGAAGTCCCCTACTATTTTTGAACTATGACCAATGAGTTTCTTTTATTTATTTATTATTATGTTATGTTAATCACCATACATTACATCATTAGTTTTTGATTTAGTGTTCCATGATTCATTGTTTGCACATAACATCCAGTGCTCCATGCATAATGTGCCCTCTTTAATATCCATCACCAGGCTAACCCATTCCCCCGCCGTCCTCCCCCCTAGAACGCTGAATTTTTTTCCAGAGTCCATAGTCTCTCATGATTTGTCTCCTCCTCCGATTTCCCCCCTTCATTCTTCCCCTCCTGCTATCTTCTTCCTCTTCTTCTTCTTCTTCTTTTAACGTATCATCTATTATTTGTTTAAGAGGTACGAATCTGTGATTCAACAGTCTTGCACAATTCACAGCACTCACCATAGCACATACCCTCCCCAATGTCTATCACCCAGCCACCCCATCCCTCCCACCAACCACCACTCCAGCAGCCTCAGTTTGTTTCCTGAGATTAAAAATTCCTCGTATCAGTGAGGTCATATGATACATGTCTTTCTCTGATTGACTTATTTTGCTCAGCATAACACTCCAGTTCCAACCACGTCATTGCAAATGGCAAGAATTCATTCCTTTTGATGGCTGCATAATATTCCATTGTATATATATACCACATCTTTATCCATTCATCTGTCGATGGACATCTTGGCTCTTTCCACACTGTGTCAATGGACATCTTGGCTCTTTCCACAATTTGGCTATTATGGACATTGCTGCTATAAACATCGGGGTGCACGTACCCATTCGGATCCCTACATTTGTATCTTTGGGGTAAATACCCAGTAGTGCAATCGCTGGATCATATGGTAGCTCTATTTTCAACTTTTTGAGGAACCTCTATACTGTTTTCCAGAGTGGCTGCACCAGCTTGCATTCCCACCAATGGTATAGGAAGGTCCCCTTTCCCGCATCCCTGCCAACATCTGTCATTTCCTGACTTGTTAATTTTAGCCATTCTGACTCGTGTGAGGTGATATCTCACTGAGGTTTTGATTTGGATTTCCCTGATGCTGAGCAATGTTGAGCACTTTTTCATGTGTCTGTTGGCCATTTGGAGGTCTTCTTTGGAAAAATGTCTGTTCATGTCTTCTGCCCATTTCTTGTTTGGATCATTTGTTCTTTGGGTGTTGAGTTTAAGAAGTTCTTTATAGATTTTGATACTAGCCCTTTATCTGATATGTCATTTGCAAATATCTTCTCCCATTCTGTCGGTTGTCTTTTGGTTTAGTGGACTGTTTCTTTTGCTGTGCAAAGGCTTTTTATCTTGATGAATTCCCAATAGTTCAGTATTACCCTTGCTTCCCTTGCCTTTGGCGATGTTTCTAGGAAGAAGTTGCTGCAGCTGAGGTCGAAGAGGTTGCTGCCTGTGTTCTCCTTTAAGATTTTGATGGACTCCTGTCTCACATTTAGGTCTTTCAAACATTTTGAGTCTATTTTTGTGTGTGGTGTAAGGAAATGGTCCAGTTTCATTCTTCTGCATGTGGCTGTCCAATTTTCCCAACACCATTTGTTGCAGAGACTTTTTTCCATTGGACATTCTTTCCTGCTTTGTCGAAGATGAGTTGACCATAGAGTTGGGGGTCCATTTCCAGGCTCTCTATTCTGTTCCATTAATCTATGTGTCTATTTTTGTGCCAGTACCATTCTGTCTTGATGATGACAGCTTTGTAATAGAGCTTCAAGTCCAGAATTGTGATGCCGCCAGCTTTTGCTTTTCTTTTTCAACATTCCTCTGGCTATTCGGGTCTTTTCTGGTTCCATACAAATTTTAGGATTATTTGTTCCATTTCTTTGAAAAAAGTGGATGGTATTTTGATGGGGATTGCATTGAATGTGTAGATTGCTCTAGCTAGCATTGTCATCTTCACAATATTTGTCCTTCCAATCCATGAGCATGGAAAGTTTTTCCATTTCTTTGTGTCTTCGTCAATTTCTTTTATGAGTATTTTAGAGTTTTCTGAGTATAGATTCTTTGCCTCTTTGGTTAGATTTATTCCTAGGTATCTTATGATTTTGGGAGCAATTGTAAATGGGATCGACTCCTTAATTTCTCTTTCTTTTGTCCTGTTGTTGGTGTATAGGAATGCCAGTGATTTCTGTGCATTGATTTTATATCCTGCCATTTTACTGAATTCCTGTATGAGTTCTAGCAGTTTTGGGGTGGAGTCTTTTGGGTTTTCCACATAAAGTATCATATCATCTGCAAAGAGTGAGAGTTTGACTTCTTTGCTGATTTGGATGCCTTTTATTTCTTTCTGTTGTTTGATTGCTGTGGCTGGGACTTCTTCTTCTTCTTCTTCTTTTTTTTTAAAGATTTTATTTATTTATTCATGAGAGACAGAGAGAGAGAGAGAGAGGCAGAGGGAGAAGCAGGCTCCCAAGGAGCAGGGAGCCTGATGCAGGACTCGATCCCAGGACCCTGGGATCATGACCTGAGCCGAAGGCAGACGCTTAACCATCTGAGCCACCCAGGCGCCCCTGTGGCTAGGACTTCTAATACTATGTTGATTTGCAGTGGTGATAGTGGACATCCCTGCCGTGTTCCTGACCTTAGGGGAAAAGCTCTCAGTTTTTCCCCATTGAGAATGATATTTGCAGTAGGGTTTTCATAGATGGCTTTTATGATATTGAGGTGTGTACCCTCTATCCCTATACTCTGAAGAGTTTTGATCAGGAAAGGATGCTGTACTTTGTCAAATGCTTTTTCTGCATCTATTGAGAGGATCATATGTTTCTTGATCTTTTATTAATTTTTTATCACACTGATTGATTTGCGGATGTTGAACCAACCTTGCAGCCTAGGAATAAATCCCACCTGGTCATGGTGAATAATCCTTTTAATGTACTGTTGGGTACTGTATTGGCTAGTATTTTGGTGAGAATTTTTGCATCCATGTTCATCAAGGATATTGGTCTGTAATTCTCCTTTTTGACGGGGTCTTTTTCTGGTTTGGGGATCAAGGTAATGGTGGCCTCATAAAACGAGTTTGGAAGTTTTCCTTCCATTTCTTTTTGGAACAGTTTCAGAAGAATAGGTATTAATTCTTCTTTAAATGTTTGGTAGAATTCCCCTGGGAAGCCATCTGGCCCTCGGGTTTTGTTTTTGGGAGATTTTTGATGTCTGCTTTATTTTCCTTAGTGGTTATAGGTCTGTTCAGGTTTTCTATTTCTTCCTGGTTCAGTTTTGGTAGTTGATACATCTCTAGAAATGCACCCATTTCTTCCAGGTTCTCTAATTTGCTGGCATAGAGTTGCTCATAATATGTTCTTATAATTGTTTGTATTTCTTTGGTGTTGGTTGTGATCTCTCCTCTTTCATTCATGATTTTGTTTATGTGAGTCATTTCTCTTTTCTTTTTGATAAGTCTGGCGAGGGGTTTATCAATCCTGATAATTCTTTCAAAGAACCAGTTCCTAGTTTCGTTGATCTGTTCTACTGTTCTTTTGGTTTCTATTTCATTGATTTCTGCTCTGACCTTTATTATTTCTCTTCTCCTGCTGGGTTTAGTCTTTATTTGCTGTTCTTTCTCCAGCTCCCTTAGGTGTAGGGTTAGGTTGTGTATTTGAGACCTTTCTTGTTTCTTGAGAAAGGCTTGTAGTGCTATATACTGTCCTCTTAGGACTGCCTTTGCTGTCCCAAAGATTTGGAACAGTTGTGTTTTCATTTTCATTGGTTTCCATGAATTTTTTTAATTCTTCTTTAATTTCCTGGTTGACCCATTCATTCTTTAGTAGGATGTTCTCTAGCCTCCATGTACTTGAGTCCTTTCCAACTTTCCTCTTGTGATTGAGTTTCAGTTTCAAAGCATTGTGGTCTGAAAATATGCAGGGAATGATACCAGTCTTTTGGTACCGGTTGAGACCTGATTTGCGACATAGATGTGATCTATTCTGGAGAATGTTCCATGGGCACTAGAGAAGAATGTGTATTCTGTTGCTTTGGGATGGAATGTTCTGAATATATCTGTGAAGTCCATTTGGTCCAGTGTGTCATTTAAAGTCTTTATTTCCTTGTTGATCTTTTGCTTAGATAATCTGTCCATTTCAGTCATGGGGGTTGTTAAAATCTCCCACTATTATTTATTGTTGTTGATGTGTTTCTTTGCTTTTGTTATTAATTGCCTTATATAATTGGCTGCTCCCATGTTAGGGGCATAGATATTTACAATTGTTAGATCTTCTTGTTGGTTAGACCCTTTAAGTAAGATATAGTGTTCTTCCTCATCTCTTAATGCAGTCTTTGGTTTAAAATCTAATTTGTCAGATATAAGGATTGGCACCCCAGCTTTCTTTTGGTGTCTGTTAGCATGGGAAATCATTTTCCACCCCCTCACTTTCAATCTGGGGGTGTCTTTGGGTCTAAAATGAGTCTCTTGCAGACAGCATATGGATGGGTCTTGTTTTTTAATCCAATTTGATAGCCTGTGTCTTTTGATTGGGGCATTTAGCCCATTTACATTCAGGGTAACTATTGAAAGATATGAATTTAGTGCCACTGTATTGCCTATAAGGTGAGTGTTACTGTATATTGTCTGTGTTCCTTTCTCGTCTATGTTGTTTTTAGGCTCTCCCTTTGCTTAGAGGACCCCTTTCAAGATTTCTTGTAGGGCTGGTTTTGTGTTTGCAAATTCCTTTAGCTTTTGTTTGTCCTGGAAGCTTTTTTATCTCTCCTTTCTATTTTCAGTGACAGCCTAGCTGGATATAGTATTCTTGGCTGCATATTTTTTTCATTTAGTGCTCTGAGTATATCATGCCAGTCCATTCTGGCCTGCCAGGTCTCTGGATAGGTCTGTTACCAGTCTAATATTTCTACCATTGTAGATTACAGATCTCTTGCCCAAGCTGCTTTCAGGATTTTCTCTTTGTCTCTGAGACTCGTAAGTTTTACTATTAGATGTTGGGGTGTTGACCTATTTTTTTTTTTATTTTGACAGGGGTTCTCTTTGCCTCCTGGATTTTGATGCCTGTTTCCTTCCCCAAATTAGGGAAGTTCTCTGCTATAATTTGCTCCAATATACCTTCTGCCCCTCTCTCTCTTTCTTCTTCTTCTGGGAATCCCAATTATTCTAATATTGTTTCATCTTATGGTATCACTTTTCTCTCAAATTATGCCCTCGTGATCCAGTAGTTGTTTATCTCTTTTTCTCAGCTTCTTTATTTTCCATCATTTGGTCTTCTATATCACTGATTCTGTCTTCTGCCTCATTTATCCTAGCAGTTATTGCCTCCATTTTGATTGCGCCTCATTAATAGCCTTTTGATTTTGACTTGGTTAGATTTTAGTTTTTTATTTCTACAGGAAGGATTTCTCTAATATCTTCCATGCTTTTTTCAAGCCCAGCTAGTATCTTTAAAATCATCATTCTGAACTCTAGTTCCGACGTCTTACTAATGTCCATATTGTTTAGGTCCCTAGCAGTCAGTACTGCCTCATGTTCTTTTTGTTGAGGTGATTTTTTTCCATCTTCTCAGTTTGTCCAGAGGAGAAGAGATGAATGAGAGAATAAAATCCTAACAGAGTAACAACGTCCCCAGAAAATATACTCTAAACAAATCAGAAACAACCTGAAACCGGGGAAAATAAAGGGAAAGAAAGAAAATAGAAAAAGAAAAAAAAATAAAAGAAAAAGATAAAAACAAACAAAAACAGAACAAAACAAAGAAAACAGAATATGATCAAATATGATCATATTTCATATGTGCATAGATCAGTGCCACACACTAGATTTTGGGTGTATTTTTAAAGAAAGGAAAACTTATATATGTATAAAAATAAGGATTAAATGAAAATTATAAAAGATTTTATAAAAGGAATTGATAAGATAAGAAGTTGGTTGAAAAAAGAAAAAAGAGGATTAAGAAAAATGGGATAGAATGTGATCAGGCAGGAGACTAGAACAAAGCCATGCACTAGAGATTTAGGATGTATTTTTATGTTAGAAGAAACTGTATCTCAAAATTTTAAAGAGAGAACAACTTAAGGGTAACTATTATAAAGGGATAGAATATGACTCTAAAAATGAAAAATAAAAAATATTTTTTAAAAAAGCGATTGATAAGATGTTGGTTGAAAAAGGGGAAAAGAAAAATAAAAAAAAAACAGTTAAAAATATTAACTTTGAAAGACTAAAGAATCATGGTAAAAAAGCCATGAATTCTATGTGCAGTATTCCCCTAGCACTGGAGTTCTGCCGTTGTCATTGATCGGTAAACTTGGCCTTGGCTGGCTGTTCTTGCTGATCTTCTGGGGGAGGGGCCTGTTGCCATGGTTCCCAAATGTCTTTGCCAGAGGCGGAATTGCCCTGCCGCTGCCGGGTTCAGGCTAAGTAATCTGCTCAGGTTTGTTCTCGGGAGTTTTTGCTCCCTGCAAGCTTTCTGTACAGCTTTGGAGGACAAGAGTGAAAATGGCGGCCTCCCAATCTCCACCCTGGGGGAGCCAAGAACTCAGGGCCCCTCTCCTTAGTGAGGCCCCAGAGAAAAGCAGTCAGTCACTCCTGTCTCCCTGGTCTCCGGCCGCACTCCGTGCTCACCCGGCTTGTGATCGAGCATTTCTATCTCTGGCACACGACCCTGTGTGGAGTCTCCAAACCCAGCAGATCCCTGCAGTGCACTCCTGTGCCACTCCTCCTGGGGGAGAAAGGGGAGTCTCCCCGGATCTGCCCCTCGTCGGGTCCCTGCTGGAAGAGCAGTGGCCCGACTGTGCCGTGGATCACAGTTTATGGCAACCCCAAGCTGAGAGCCCACACCTCAGCTCCCTCTCTGCAGCCGGCTTCCCTGCTCTGATGCCTGGGAGCTCTGCCACACTCAGGCACCTCCGGTCTTCCTGTGACCCTGAGGGTCCTGAGACCACACTGTCCCAGTGAGTGTTCCACCCCCTGCTTAGCCACTGGAGTCATGTCCCTCAGCAGAGCCGACTTCTAAAAGTTCCGATTTTGTGCTCTGCTGCTCTATCACTTGCCAGAATCAGCCGACAGAGGCCCCCTCCTCCGCCATCTATCCTCCTGAATATAGCCTTGGATTCACTTCTCTGCACACCCTACCTTCCAGAAAGTGGTCGCTTTTCTGTTCAGAGTTATTGCTATTCTTTTCTTCAATCTCCTGTTGAGTTCGTAGGTGTTCAGAATGGTTTGATCCCTATCCAGCTGAATTCCTTGGACCAGATGAAATCCAGGTCTCCTACTCCTCCACCATCTTGTTCCATGCCCTCCCATGAGTTTCTTTATGTCTATTATTAATTGATTTATATATTTGGGTGCTTCCAAGTTAGAGGCATAAATATTTATATAATTGTTCGATCTTCTTGATGGATAGATAGACCGCTTAATTATGATATAATGCCCTTCTTCATCTCTTATTACAGTCTTTGTCTTAAAATCTAGTTTGTTTGATATACAATATGGTTGCTCTGGCTTTCTTTTGGCATCCATTAGCATGATAGATTGTTCTCCATCCCCTCACTTTCAATCTACAGATGTTTTTAGGTCTAAAATGAATCTCAAAAAAAAAAAAAATGAGTCTCCTATAGGCAGCATATTGATGGATCTTGTTTCTTTTAACCCAATTTGATACCCTATGTATTTTGATTGGAACATTTAATGCATTTATGTTCAGAGTGATTTTTGATAGATATGAATTTGGTGCAATTGTGTTACCTATAAATTTGGTGTTTCTGGTGATGTTGTCTGTTCCTCTCTAGTTTTTGTTGCTTTGGTCTTTTTTTTCCCGCACTCAAAGAGTCCCCTTTAACATGTCTTTCAGGGCTAGCTCCAGTTGTTACCAACTCCTTGGGCTTTTGTTTATCCTGGAAACTCTTTACCTCTCCTTTTCTGAATGACAGATGTACTCCAAGCATGGAACCATTTTTCCCTGTGCAACCCAGGGGATCTTCAGACTGTGCTGCCTGCTCTCAGGGCTCTGCCCTACTTCCCTACAAGAACACTGCCAGGTGCAGTGGCTATGGTGCTGACCTCTGAAACTTCAGAATCTGTGCTCCACTGTTATTTATTTATTTAGATATTATTTATTTGTTTGTGTGTGTGAAAGAGAGAGACCACAAGCAGGGGAAGCAGCAGGCAGAGGGAGAGGGAGAAGCAGACTCCTCACTGAGCAAGGAGCCTGATGTGTGACTGGATTCCAGGACCCTTACTGACTGAGCCACCCAGGCATCCCTGTTGTGCTCCAGTGTTTATAAAAAACTGAAGAGAAAAAAACTGGCAGTATAGAAACCCTCTCCTTTTCCCCAGTCAATGATCTTGGGGAGCAGTTTTCTTGTGCAGTCCTCTACATGTGTTTACACTCTTCCCCCACCCCCACTCTTTCTCTCTCTCATTCTCTCTTGCTACTCCATCTGTGATCAGGGCTCCCTCCTTGTGCAGCACCCATTGCTCTTTTCTCCCATGAATAAATTCTCTGCAGTTCTTACCTTTCATGGGTCATTTTTTTCTGTTTATAGATGTGCAGCTTTGTTCTCTAAGACTTCCAATTGATTTCTTGGGTGTTCAGAATGATTTGATACTTATTTAGCTGTGTTTGAGGGAGGAGGCAAGCTTAGGGTAGCCCTGATCCTCTGCCATCTTAACCCTTTCCACCTCTCCTTGTGTGAGTTTTGATCAATTGTGTCTTTCAAGGAATTGGGTTCATTTCATCTAAGTTATCAAACAGAATTGTTTATAGTATTATTTTATTAACCTTTTAATGTACATGGGAACATTAGTGATGACTTCTCCTTAGTTTCTGATAGTTGTAATTTGTGTCCTCTCTTTTTTTCTTGGCTAGCCTGACTTGTGGTTTATCAATTTTTGTGATCTTTTAAAAGAGCCAGTTTTGGGTTTTATTGATTGTGTCTGTTAATTTCCTGTTTTCAATTCACTGATAGCTGCTCCAATTTTTATTTTTTCCTTCTACTTTCTTCAGGTTCTTATTGTTCTTCTTTTTCTAGTCTTTGTCTTATATTTAATGTTTTGAAGTTTCTCCTCAACCAGAAAGTAAAACAGAAAGTACATTTAGTCTCCCACTAGTTGGGTTAAGTAAACACATATGCTTCTACTTATTATTTTAATTCCCTCCTTTAAGTGTCCTAGGCTTCTGTAGAATCTCATAGGATAGTCATAAAACTTTAACAAGAGCTTGGAAAGGTATTTGGGGCTTAATTTTTATGTATTAGAATGAAACAGTGCTTGTATACCATTTATTAAAAAAAGAAGAAAATTTCATTTTTGATATTTAGTATGCCTGATTTTATCACAAGGCAAAAATTAGATGAAAGAAGAAAATAACTGTAGTAATGCCACTAAGGGCCAACACTGACAGGCAGAAACCACTTCTTCCTTTTGCTTTCTGTTATTATTTGTCCATGTAAAATCCCTGTTTAAAAAGAGCAAGTGTTTACACAGAGTTGAGGGCTTAGGAATTGTTAACAGGTTTTTTCTCATTGTCCCCCTAACCCCCGGCTCAGGGTGCCTCCAGTCTTTGAGCGCCTGGATGCAGCAGAGCTCTTGTCATGAATGCAGTTCATATTGGAGTGTTATGGGCAAACTTGGGTGATGGTCCTGCAAAACTATATCCTAAATGTTAGGGCAAATTGAGGAAAAGTAGTGGCAGACACCTTACGAATAACGTTTTGATATGAACCTACCCCTCTTTAATTTGAGGAAGAAATGTCAACTAACTTAAAGGAAAAAAAATTGGTAGTACTACTATGTTAAAGATGTAAACAATGGGGACTAACTCCTATGGGAATATGGACATCATTAAGAAAGAAAACAGAGTGGATATAAACTGTTTTAAGAAGTTTTTCAAAGTGGAGCCCCTGGATGGCTCAGTTGGTTAAGTGTCTGCTTTCAGCTCAGGTCATGATCTCAGGGTCCTGGGATTGAGCCCCGCAGTGGGCTCCCTGCTCAGCGGGGAGCCTGCTTCTCCCTCTCCCTTTGTCCCCACCCCCACTCATGCTCTCTCTCAAACAAATAAATAAAATCTAAAAAAATTTTTTTTCAACGCTTCTATGACTGACCTGAGGCTACCAATTGATTCTCTAGAATTGCAAGCACTTCAGATGTAGACTCCACTGCAAAGGGGGAGATTAAGGAAGTTAGAGGAGTCATTGATTTCAAGGTCTTAGAGACTGTTTCTAAGTTGTTGGCCAGGGGACAGGTTGGTGTGAGGTCCTAGAGACTTAGGCAGGCCTACTTAAGCTCAGCCTTTGCTCACTTTGCCACATGTGCCTCTCCCTGCTCACCTAATCCTATGCTGTAGAGTCTGTTGGGCTAATACTTGTTCATTTAAGCCAAGACTGCAACCTCTTAGGTTCTTTGGAGGGTTAAGTTAGATCACGTGTGTGCAAGGGCTTAATAGACTGTAAAATCTGACGTGGATATGAGGTATGAAAGTTGCCTTATCAGTCAGAATCCAAGGCATGTGTGAATGAGGATAATTCAAAGAGGGCTGAATGAAGGTGCTGATTACCCAGGCTGGGAACCCTCAGGGCTGCTGTAGTAGCCCAGGCAGGTGAAGGCAGGGATGGGGCATATGAGAGGGAATGGCTACCAACCAGGAGGGGGCAGAGAAGCCTCAAGAGGACTGCCTTCCTGTCAGGATCCAGGACTTCAGGATGGGCCACATTCTGTGCCCTTGGCTCCCCTGCCAGGACAGGGTTCAGCCTGGCTGAACCCACCAAAAAGTCTAGAGTGGGACTGCTCATGTAATATGTGGTGACAAAGTCCTTGCTGAGGTGGTCTATGCTCACATAGTCGAGGCATTCAGCCTCCCAGGGTGGGCAGCAGGATGGAGAGGTTGAGAGGGAATCTGGAGGGGCAACTGGAGAATACCGAACACAGTCACTAAGGATTTCCTGGTGATTTTGTGTTAAAATATCATATGTGTGTTGAAATACTATGTAGAGAACCATCAGTGAAATAATACAACTTATAAATTTTGTTATTTTGTTATTTCAGAGTAATGATAGACCATGATCTCAGCCAATGGTTTCGAATACAATCATTAGCTGGAGAACCCAGTATAAAAATGAGACAACAGTGGCTTGGATCCCACTGAAGTCAGGGGAGGGAGTGGAGCAGCTTGGAGCCCTTCTGTTGGCTCTAAAAATTTTTTTAGAGCACCTTGTTTTCCCGAAGCAGTGAGGAATTGGGATCAGTTGATTTGAAAACTACTGGTCTAATGCTTTTGAAATCAGACATTTGGGATTTGGGTTTTTTTTTTTTTTTAATAGGTTGAATATACTTCTAATAAAAAAGCAATTTATAGACTCCCATCATCAATTTTATTTGTATTTTCTAAAAAAGACCTATAAAGGTGATCATATAGTGTGGTAGCCATTGGAAAATAGTGCTATGAAAATATAGATGTTATGCATCTGGGAAATTTTTGTGATGTTAACATGTCTCATAACAGGAAGATAATTTTAACTTCTGCAAGTATTTCCTGCTAGATTGTGTAATTACTGTGTGTGTCCATAAACATCTATACTAAGAAAAAAATTGAATATAGGACAAGAACCTCAGTTTATAATCTCATCCTTCTTTGCTATGTCCTGGCCTTTTTAATGTCAAAGCCACTACACCCCATGGTGTGTTCCTGTGACAATACTCTGAATCATTCTTCCACAAATCTGTAGAAACTCAGGCATATGGGGCTCTGTTAAGACCCATATTTTTGATTGGTCGTACTTTGCTCACTTATTCATTTCTCCTGAGTCAGGGGGAGTTCTCTACTATGCTGGTGGTAACCTCTAGCAAGGTCATGTTACCCTGATCCAACCACTATTACTCTTTTCTTTTAGCTTTTTGCCTCTTTTGTTACTATTTGACAGTCAAATTGATAGATTCTTCATCTACAGTTAATTGAAAATATTTCAGTCCTTCACTGCATAAAAAAAATTTTCATTGCTCTTCTATATCTTTCCTTCTTTCCTTATAGGATCATGGCTAGCCTGTGTAGATGCATAGTGCTATCTTGCCTTTCCACTTTCTTATTGTTAACATTGATGGATAAGATGAACTCTGGGATCTGAGGGAAAGATTGCAGAGAATGTGAGTGGCTGCAGTAGAAGCTCATTCTTTTCTAGACCAAATTGGTATCATTTGATTTCTGTCATTTCAGGCTCACCTCACATGAAGCTGTGCATTAATCTTTGAGTTCAGCTCACATCTCTTTCTTTCACTCTCTCTCTATTTTGGGATTATTTCAGATGTGTGTATGTGTGTACATGTGTATGTGAGTATGTATACATATGCATGAACATGGCTATGAATTTTAAGGACAGGTAGTTGTGAAAGCAGCTCCACTGGCATCATTATTTACTCCCTGTCTGAGTCACCATGGATGGTAGGACTTATGTCCAACTCTTGTCACATGCTTATTACACCCTGTAAGTGTGGGCTGCCTCTTCCTTGCATAGGTGCAACTTCAGGAGGCCACAGTGGTGAGACAGGTTCATAAGGCCTTCTGTGCATGGGCCTCTTTTCCTACTATAAATTATGGGACTCTCCAGGTTTCAGATTCTAAAAGTTTAGTACTTGGATCGTTCAACTTGGAGATAGTTAATGTTAGTTAATTGAGGAAAAATGACTTCAATGTAGCTGATTTGTGTTGCTCACCTACATTTACTAATGATACTATATATCTTCTTTTATAATTCTGTCTGTTTTAATGTTTCTGAAAGGGATCAAATGACACATATTTATCTTCAACTCTTGCCAAGTTTATTTAAACTTGTGGAAATGAAGTTATGTAGAATAATGGGCTTATAGGGTCAGTTTTAGTGCTATCTGAATGTCACTGAGGGGAAAGAGAAGAGAGTGTAACTCTGGAGCGTGTTCAAGGATAAGCATTTAGAGTTTCCATTATACATACACAGTAGAATCCAAATATATCTGGGGGCTCTTGACATCTTGAGTTCTGTATAAAATTAAGTCTAGACATGAACAAAACTGAAAAACCTTTAGCTAGATTGACCAAGAAAAATGGAATGAAGACTCAAATTGCCAAAATCAGGAATAAAGTTAGGGACATTATTACTTAACTTAGAGAAATAAAAAGGATTATAAGTGATTCCTATGCCAACACATTAGAGAACCTAGACAAATTCCTAGAAAGACTTGAACTACCAAAACAAGAAGAAATGGAAATCTAAATAGGCTTACAATAAGTAAAGAGACCAAATTAGTAATTAAAAAAAAAAAGACTTTCTACAAAGAAAAGGTTAGGCCCAGGTGGCTTCACTGATGAATTCTGCCAAATGTTTCAGAAGAATTCATACCAGTTCTTCACAAACTCTTCCTAAAAATAGAAGAGAACACTTCTCACTCATTTTATGAGGCCAGTATTACCTCGATACCAAAACCAAACAAAGATATAAAAAAAGAAAACTATAGAGCAATATTTCTTATGAATATTGATGAAAATCTTCAGGAAATTACTAGCAAACACAATTCAGCCACATTTAAAAAGGATTATATATCATGACTGAGTGGGATTTACCCCAGAAAAGCAGGGCCAGTTCAATATAGAAAACTCAATCAAAGTAATACACCATAGTAATAGAATAGAGGACAAAACCCGTAGCCTATCTCAATAGAAGCAGAAGCAGCATTTATCAATCCAACATCCTTTCATGATAAAAACACTCAACATATCAGGAACAGAAGGGAATTTCCTCAGCCTGGTAACAGGCATTTATAAAAACCTACAGCTAACGTTATACTTAATGGTGAAAGACTGACAGCTTTCTGAGATGAGGAACAAGATAAGGATCTCGGCTCTGGCCACTGCCTTCATCATTGTACTAGAAGGTCTAACAAGGGCAGTTAGGCAAGAGAAAGAAATAAAAGGCATTGAAATTGGAAGGAAGGAAATAAAACTATTTCTATTTCAGATGACATGATCTTGTATATAAAAAATTGTAAGCAATCTACACACATAACTATTAAAGCTATTGAGTTCAGCAAAAGTTAATTATACATAGCTAATTGACTTCTGTTCTCCATGGAACACAAATTCGTGAAAATTCCCAGAGTCCTTATGTATTTATGGTCATTTCTGCTCTGGGGCCTGCTTTCAGAAGAGCTGTCTCTGTTCCACATACCATTGACCTAGATACCTCACTAACTCTCTTGATCAGTTTCTATTCTACATGTCACTTATACAAAGGCATTCTTAACCATGTAGGTTTTTGGTTTTTTTTGAGTGGGAGAAAATGTGAAGGAGTTAATAAAAGGAGGATCTGTAGCACAGCAATGCAAATAAATTGAACGTCAGACATGCTCTTTCTAAAAATGTCTCTTGGCTGCTCCTTGTCAAGTTGCTCACTTATCGTTGTCTTATCCTGAGCCTCCTCTTCTCTCCCTCCCTCCCAGGGGAAAACCAAACCAAACCAAACAAGCAAAGAACCAGAATACAAAAATGAAGTTAAAGAAGCTTAATCATTTTTGGTGGTTGATTGAGTCGCTGATGATACACCAGCTTAAAGCTCTCATCTTTGACTCCAAAAGGCTTATAACAGAATGGAATAAGAAAAATTCTGGTGCCAAAGATTCTTGTTACAATTTCCAGTTCATGACACCTGATTTCAAAGCAGGTAAAGATGTATTCTTGAAAAAAAGTTTTATTCTCAAAAAAAATTTTTTTTAAAGATTTTATTTATTTATTTTAGAGAGAGAGATAGAAAGAGAGAGCATGAGCAGTGGAGAGGGGAAGAGGGAGAGGAAGACGTTGGGCTCCCCACTGGGCAGGGATTCCCCAAACAGGGCTTGATCCCAGGACCCTGGGATCATGACGTGAGCCTAAGGCAGATGCTTACTGCCTGAGCCACCCAGGCACCCCTTATTCTTGAAAATTTTATCTAAAGAAAGAGACATATACATCTCAAAGCTATTAGAGGAAATCTCAGAAACAATTTCTTGCTTCACATTTCAGTTTGCTAGAGTTAATACATTTATCTGTTTGAAGGCTCAGGCATTTGGTAGAGTATCATTGATTTGATCAGTGAAAACAAATTTGTATGCCACAAATGCACACATGCATGCATATAACTACCCTTATTAAACACTGTATATATAACAGTAAGTATGCATTTTTTTGGTGGGTGAATGATAATGTATAGATTACTGAGAGTTTTGTGGAGGATGTGAGGTGAACTGAGTTTGAGTGGGGGCAAAGATGAGTAGGTGGGAGACTTGGAGGGACATGTGGTGGTGAATATGGCAACTGGGGGGAGGATTGCATGTCCGAGAAAGAAATCTGTCCATTTGTTGCCTCATTTATTTATTCAACAGATATTTATTGAGTCCTTACTATATGCAAGGGAATATTGTAAGTCCTGAGTGAGGGGAGGGAGAGTTGAGGATAGGAAAGCAAATCAGATCATTGTAAGCTCTTGGGCATTTCCAGTCTCAGATTCTTTTGGCACATTTATTGTACAACCAGGGCAAGCACAGGCAAGAAGGTATAAGCATAAGTCAGGGTGATGGTAAAGCTGCAGTTCTAGGAAGAGCTATCAGATGATGAAAGGTCATCTGCCCACTGATGTGGAGAACAAATGCAAAAGAAATGTAGAAAAAAATTAAAGTTCCTTACAACTTGCAGCCCATTGACAAGTACTTGGGACAGGCAGAGTGACTTTCCTCCAGAAACTCAACTGCTTCAGTGTTAATACTTTGCTAGAGGCAAAAGGCAACCTTAGCTTGACATAAGCCCCACCTCCAGGATCCTGTAAGTCTTCTTTAACCTATAAAAGTCGCTTAATCTCCACCCTTCCCTCCCCAAGATACATGTTAGCAGTCATCCTCCAAGCATATGGCCCACTGATATACATCTTAAGGGTCTCATGACTGAGGTTTCATTAGACAGTAGTAAGTGATCCCTCAAAGTCCTGGAAACCTACTTCCAAATTCCTTAGAGACTTACTCTATCCCTCATCCTCCTCCCAACTTGAAAATAGGTCATCAGTCACCATCACAAGCCCAGTGCAGCTCTTTCCGGCCACGGGGACTGTCCTTGTGCTTTAATAAAACCCCCCTTTGTGCACTGAAGAATTCTTTCTTGACTATTCACTCTTGAACCCCAAAATTATATCACATCAGCCATGATCTGAAGTTTAGCTGAAGTGAAGCTGATCAAGGTGAATCTGCAAGATTTAGGCCAATATCTCAGACAAACTGCTTCGTTACCAACTCAGGTTGCTGACAAGAGTGGACATAAAGCTGGTTCCCAAGGGACCAGCTGTGCCCTGGGGGTTGTTTCAATATTCATGAGACCTAAAGGTGTTGAATTGCTTCCCCAAATGCTATTGGTTTTTAGGCTGCCTGCTGAGAAGTTTTATTTCTTCTGAATAGGGACAAAAAAAAAGTGGAACAAATAATTTTGGGTGGGAGTAAGGAGGGTACAGATAATTAAATGCAGAACAAAGATTGCTACATCTATTAAATTCTTTGGCTTCAGGGGATTTCAAAAAATAAAAGGACTTTTTTTAGTACTATTTTTCCAAGGAAAGAATTGGTAGTAATTTAATCATGTTCTGAAATCTTAATTTTAACCCAATAATCAGATATCAGACTCATTTTAACAAATTCATTTATTAAATATTAGCAAATGGTTTCTAAACACCATTCTACACTTACAAAATCAAAACCCAAACATGGGTTCCTTAGAGACTTGGAGAAAGGTTTACACTCTTTTATTTTATTTTTAAGTAGGCTCCATGCTGGGCCAAAGAGGGGCTGAACTCACAACCCTGAAATGGAGACCTGAGCTGAAATCAAGAGTTGGACCATTAACCAACTGAGCCACCCAAGTGCCCCCCACTTTTACACACTTTTAAAACAACATCAATGGATTTATTCTAAATGTAATATTCTGTTTTGTTTTTTCTTTAACCTAACAAATTGGGTTATTTACATTTCCGTGTCAGTACATATAGGTGCACCCCTTCTGTAGGTGGCTGCATTGACATTACTTTGACCTCTCAAACAATTGACTGATTCACCTTCAGGCCAGGTTTTTTCCCCCACCATTACTGACAATGCTGCAAAGAATGTCTTTGTACATGGATATTTATGCATATGCGTGGATGACATTGTTTTTTTTCTGAGTGTCATGAGCAGCTATTGCAGGGTCTTGAGCTAAGAAGGGCATGAATAGAAGTAAGTTTCAATGTGACCACTTTGGCTGCAGTGTTGGAAAAAAGACAGGACTAAGGGGAGATGGTGAGGTTCTGGGGAGACCTCCACAGCCTCCCTGGAGAGGATCACCATTGTGCTCACATGCCTGAGGAAAGAGATTACCACCAAGATGGGTGCCCTTTCCTCAATTCCAAATTGTGCAGGACTCAGGCTCTGTATTTTTCTGTCTAGTTTAGCATTTCATCTCCTTGAAGATTAGGGTCCTAGGGTGCTATAAACAGAACTCTGGAATGCCACAGACCGTGGAAATTTGCAAGTGGCTTTTCCTCCCGACTGTGGAAAAATTATTCCATTCTGTATTTGAGCTGAAGATTAGTTTGAACAACAGCTGGCTTTTCCTTGTTAATATCATCAAGCTGTAGGAGCAACTTGCTGCCCAAACAATTTCCCATGGAAGCCTAACCTTGGGGCTCCCACACTGACACCTTTCTTGTGGCCCTGCCAGTGTGAGATGGCTCATGTACATCACTAATGTTGCATTGTGGAGGCCTGTGCCCCCCAGGTGCTGTATATTTTATAAAGAGTGGTATTTTTTAGAATTAATAAATACCATGTTGGTGTCTTTTTCTTCTTAATGGGAGTCATAAGAAATATGGCCTAAAAATGTCAGGACACAAGGTTAACTTTGACAAGGAAATAGCAGTGGCCCATAGAAGCTAAGGCCTTCTATATGTCATTGAAGGCAAGAGCTAGTTGAAGGCTGCTTGAGCTGTTATTTATAGTGTCGAGCATGTGCACAAACCTGAAATGCCATCTGCCAAATAAAGAACAGAACAAACCTTTCTCTAGGAAGCTTTTTATAAGCTGAAGGCCCAAGCCAGGACAGCATGTTCTACTTAATACAGAGAATTTACAGGCAGGATGTGAAATGGTGGGTGGTCTCCATAGCGGAGAGGCTCTATGGACATTTATTTGAAGACTGGTGGAGTCCCATCCTTCACACTGTGGACACTCAAACATTTAATGAATGTGACTTTGGAAAACCTGATTTTTAATTTTCCCCAATTTAGTCACCAGGAGGGGCATGAACATAGCAGTCCATGTTTTCTTAAATCCTGATCAGTTTCAGGAATTATACTCGTAAGTTTTAAGTTGGGTAAATTCTTAGCTCCAATTTTTTCCTCCGTCCTTGGGTGACTGTTTCATTTGCTGTGAGAACTCCCTGAGGCTAGAATAAAGAGTACGCTGAAACCATAGAGGACAGTGCTATGAGATTTTGTTTTCTGTTCTCATGACCAGCCCCACAGCAGTGAGAAAATTCACTAGTAATCAGTTAAAATTTGGATCAGTTGCAGATGCTTTCAGGGCACCTGTTTCCCACATCCAGAATATTTCTGTATTTCCTCTTGGGCATGTTCAGAATGATAGGGAAACACAGAAGTCTTAGGAATAGGTTTCAACATACGTGAATGAAATATGCCTCATTCTTATTAATAACTTTCTTTGTTCTTGTAAATATTTTAGGATATATTTTTTTAAACTGAGTTTTATCAAATGTGGAAGTGCATTTTTTCTATGTTCTTGGCACTTCAGCTTATGTGGGTTCTTAGGATTGAACTATTTTGAGAGTGGGGAGAATAAAAGTGGTTTGTTAGGGTGGTGGGATGGTAAGTGAATTAAAACTTGCTCTCATTAATGTTGGTGTGGTTTTATTAAGGCAACACTAATAATACTAATGTCTTGTGAAATTTTTTTTTCAATTTTGAAATAAAGTGCTTTTTCTTGGCTCTATCAGGTAAGAATGTCAATCATTTCTCCATATTCTCCCTAACCTCCCCACCCCCCATTCTGCACATCATCTGTAACATTTTTTATTTAATACTTAGCCAAAAATATCTAAATAGAAAAATGTTACTTTCATTGCATAACAAGTAACTTGAGATTTTTTCTGCATTTGGTATTATGAATATTAAGTCCTATTTGTCTTTTATATGAAGTTGTATTGTACTGCAAGTATTGTTGATAAAGGAGACATAATTTGAACAATAAATTTAATCATTTTTCAAGTCTTGTATGATATTGCATTCACTCACAGATTCATTTTTGTTTAGAAAAGTGACAATATGTTTAAAATATTTTAAAATAAGACTTCTTATTTTCTAAATTACCATCAAAAATAGCACTGTGTGATATGATAGGACTCAATCAATATATAGGACTATTTGATTTCAGGGACTTCTTTGAGCTAGATAAGAGGTATTTGTGTTCTTCTGAAATATTTTATGGTATCTAACAAACTCATGCATTTTATTTTTTTTAATTTTATTTCAATTTAATTAACATATACTGTGTTAATAATTTCAGAGGTAGATTTCAGTGATTCATCAGTTGCATACAACACCCAGTGTTCATTCCTTTAGGTGCTGCCTTAATGCCCATCACCCAGGTGCCCATCCCCCCCCCCACCTCCTACCGGCACCCTCAGGTTGCTCCCTATAGTTAAGAGTCTCTTATGGGGGGTGCCTGAGTGACTCATTTGGTTAAGCCTCTGCCTTTGGCTCAGGTGATGATACTAGGGTCCTGGGATGGAGCCCTGCATCGGGCTCCCTACTCAGCATGGAGCCTGCTTCTCCCTCTCTCTCTGCTGCTCCTCCTAATTGTGCTCTCTCCCTCTGTCATAAATAAATTAAAAAAATGTTAAAAAAAAAACCCCAAACCCCAAGCCTCCCTCCAAAACAAACAAAAAAACCCCAAGAGTCACTTATGGTTTGCTTCCCTCTTTTCCTTTTATTTTATTTTTCTTTCCCTTCCCCTATGTTCCTCTGTTTTGTTTAAATTCCACATATGAGTGAAATCATATAGTATTTGTCTTTCTCTGACTGACTTACTTCATTTAGCATAATACCCTCTAGTTCCATCCATGTCATTCCAAATGGCAAGATTTCATTCTTTTGGATAGTTGAGTAATATTCCATTCGAGATATATATATATGACACAAATATATATATATGGCACAAATATATATATATGGCACAAATATATATATATCGAATGGATATATATATCCATTTTTCTTTATCCATTCATCTGTCAATAGACATCAAGGCACTTTCCATCTTTTGGCTCTTGTGGACATTGCTGCTATACGTATTGGGGTGCATGTACCCCTTGAATCACTATATTTGCATCCTTTGGATAAAACCTTGTAGTGCAATTGATGGGTTTTAGGGTAGTTCTATTTTTAGCTTTTTGAGGAACCTCCATACTGTTTTCCAGAGTGGCTGCACCAGCTTGCATTCCCACCCACAGTGTAGGGCGCCCTTTCTGTGCATCCTCGCCAACATTTGTTGTTTCGTGAATTGTTCATTTTAGCCATTCTGACAGGTGTAAGGTGGTATCTCATTGTGGTTTTGATTTGTATTTCCCTGATGCCGAGTGATGTTGAGCCTCTTTTCATGTGTCTGTTGGCCATTTATATGTCTTCCTTGGAGAAATGTCTGTTCATGTCTTCTGCCCATTTCTTGACTGGATTATTTGTTTTTTGGGTGTTGAGTTTGATGAGAGCTTTACAGATTTTGGATATAGTTCTTTCTCTGAAAAGACATTTGCAAATATCTTCTCCCATTCTGTAAGTTGTCTTTTAGTTTTGTTGACTGTTTCCTTTGCTGTGCAGAAGCTTTTTATCTTGATGAAGTCCTGATAGTTTATCTTTGCTATGATTCTCTTCCCTTTGGAGACATGTCTAGAAAGAAGTTGCTGTGGCTGAGGTCAAAAAAGTTGTTGACTGTGTTCTCCTCTAGGATTTTGATGGATTCCTGTCTCACATGTAGGTCTTTCATCCATTTGAGTCTATTTTTGTGTATGGTGTAAGAAAGTGGAGGAGTTTCATTTTTCTGCATGTGGCTGTCCAACACCGTTTGTTGAAGAGACTATCTTTTTTCCATTGGACATTCTTTCCTGCTTTGTCAAAGATGAGTTGACCATAGAGTTGATGGTCCATTTCTGGGCTCTCTAATCTGTTCCATTGATCTATGTGTCTGTTTTTCTGACAGTACCATACTGTCTTGAGGATTACAGCTTTGTAAGAGAGCCTGAAGTCTGGAATTGTGATGCCTCCAGCTTTGCTTTTCTTTTTCAACATTCCTTTGGCTATTCGGGTCTTTTCTGATTCCATACAAATTTTAGGATTGTTTGTTCCAGTTCTATGAAAAATGCTGATGGTATTTTGATAGTGACTGCACTGAATGTATAGATTGCTCTAGGTAGCATAGACATTTTAATAATACTTGTTCTTCCAATCCGTGAGCATGGAATGTTTTTCCATTTCTTTGTGTCATCCTCAATTTCTTTCATGAGTGTTCTATAGTTTTCAGAGTACAGATCCTTTACCTCTTAGGTTAATTCTTAAATATCTTATGGTTATTGGTGTAATTGTAAATGGGATCGATTCCTTGGTTTCTCTTTCTTCTGCCTCATTGTTAGTGTATAGAAATGCAACTGACTTCTGTACATTGACTTTATATTCTGCAACTTTGCTGAATTCCTGTATCAGTTCTAGCAATTTCTGGGTGGAGTCTTTTGGGTTTTCCACATAGAGTATCATGGCATCTGCAAAGAGTGATAGTTTGACTTCTTCTTTGCCAATTTGGAAGGCTTTTATTTCTTTTTGTTGTCTGATTGCTAAGGCTAGGACTTCTAGTACTATGTTGAACAACAGTGGTGAGAGTGGACATCCTTGTCTTGTTCCTGACTTAGGGGAAAAGCTCCCAGTTTTTCCCTGTTGAGGATGATATTTGCTGTGGGTTTTTCTTATATGGCTTTTATGATATTGAGGTATGTTCCCTCTATCTGTACATGGCAGAGAGTTTTTATAAAGAAAGAACACTGTATTTTGTCAAATGCTTTTTTTTTTGCATCTATTGAGAGGATCATATGGTTCTTGTCCTTTCTTTTATTAATGTGGTGTATCACATTGAATGATTTGTGGATGTTGAACCACCCCTGCAGCCCAGGAATAAATCCCACTTGGTCATGGTGAATAATCCTTTTGAAGTGTTGTTGGATTCTATTAGCTATTGTCTTGGTGAGGAGTTTTGCATCCATGTTCATCAGGAATGTTGGTCTGTATTTCTCCTTTTTGGTGCAGTCTTTGGTTTTGGGATCAAGGTAATGCTGGCCTCATAGAACAAGTTTGGAAGTTTTCCTTCCATTTCTACTTTTTGAAACAGTTTCAGAAGAATAGGTATTAATTCTTCTTTAAATGTTTCATAGAATTCCACTGGGAGGCCATATGGCCCTGCACTCTTGTTTTTTGGAAGATTTTTTTTCTTTCTTTCTTTTTTTTTTTTTTTTTGTTATGTTCAGATAGCCACTATGTAGTACATCATTAGTTTTTGATATAGTATTCAATGATTCATTAGTTGTGTATAACACCCAGTGCTCACCACATGTGCTGATTCAATTTCTTTGCTAGTTATGGGTCTGTTCAGGTTTTCTATTTCTTCCTGTTTCAGTTTTGGTAGTTTATGTGTTTCCAGGTTGCATCCATTTCTTCCAGATTGCCTAATTTGTTGGTATATAATTTCTCATAATAATCTCTTTATAATTGTATTTCTTCAGTGTTGGTTATGACCTCTCCCTTTTGTTCATGATTTTATTTATTTGGGTCATTTCTTTTTTCTTTTTGATAAGTCTGGCTAAGGGTTTATTGATCTTATTAATTCTTTCAAAGAACCAGCTCCTAGGTTTGTTGATCTGTTCTACTGTTTTTTTTTTTAATTTCTATATCATTGATTTCTGCTATAATCATTATTATTGCTCTTGCTAGATTTACGCTTTATTTGCTGTTCTTTTTCTAGCTCTTTTGGTGTAAGTTTAGCTTGTGTATTTCAGACTTTTCTTGTTTCTCGAGGAAGGCCTGTATTGCTATATATTTACCTCTTAAGACCACCTTTGCTGCATCCCAAAGGTTCTGAACTGTCGAGTTTTCATTTTCATTTGCTTACATTTATTTATTTAAAATTCTTCTTTAATTTCCTGGTTGACCTATTCATTCTTTAGTAGGATGCTCTTTAACCTCCATATATTTGTGGTCCTTTCAAATTTTTTTCTGTGGTTGACTTCAAGTTTTAAAGCATTGTGGTTTGAAAATATGCATGGTAGAATCCTAAAATTTTTGTTTCAGTTGAGTCCTGATTTGTGACCCCAGTATATGATCTATTCTAGAGAATGTTCCAGGTGCACTTGAAAAGAATGTGTATTCTGCTGCTTTAGGATAAAATGCTCTGAATATATCTGTGAAGTTCATCTGGTCCAGTGTGTCACTCAAAGCCCTTGTTTAGGTTGATGTGTCAATTTCTGTGAGTGGGGTGTTAAAGTCACCTATTATTTTTGTATTATTATCAATGAGTTTCTTTATGTTTATTATTAATTGATTTACGTATTTGGGTGCTCCCAAGTTAGGGGCATAAATATTTACAATTGTTAGATATTCTTGCTAGATAGACCCTTTTATTATGAGATAGTGTCTTTCTTCATCTCTTATTGCAGTCTTTGGCTTAAAATTTAGTTTGTCTGATATAAGGATGCTACTTCAGCTTTCTTTTGTTGTCTATTGGCATGATGAATTCTCCACCCCCTCGCTTTCAATCTGGAGGTGTCTTTGGGTCTAAAATGGGTCTCCCATAGACAACATATTGATGGGTCTCATTTTTGAAAATCCATTCTGATACCCTATGTGTTTTGATTGGAACATTTAGTCCATTTACATTCAGAAAAATTCTTGAAAGATATGAAGTTAGTGCCATTGTATTTCCTATTAAGTCACTGTTTCTGTAGATTGTCTCTGTTCCTTTCTGGTGTTTGTTACTTTTGAGCTCTCTCTTCACTGAAAGGGTCCCCTTTAATATTTCTTGCAGGGCTGGTTTAGTGTTCACAAATTCGTTTAGTTTTTCTTTGTCCTGGGAACTCTTTATCTCTCCTTCTATTCTGAATGACAGCCTTGCTGGATAAAGTATTCTTGGCTGCATATTTTTCTCATTTAGCACATTGAATATATCATGCCAGTCCCTTCTGGCCCACCACGGTCTGTGTGGACAGGTCTGCTGCCAGCCTTATGCTTCTACCCTTGTATGTTAAGAACCTCTTGTCCCAAGCTGCTTTCAGTATTTCTCTTTATCTTTGAAATTTGCAAGCTTCACTATTATATGTTGAGGTATTGACCTATTTTCATTGATTTTGAGGGGTGTTCTCTGTGCCTCTTGCACTTGAATGCCTGTTTCTTTCCCCAGGCTACGGAAGTTCTCAGCTATAATTTGTTCAAATAAACCTTCTGCTCCTCTCTCCCATTCTGTGTCTTCTGGGACCCCTTTTATCTGGACATTATTTCACTTCATGGAATCCCTGATTTCTGGAAGTCTTCCTTCATGATCCAGTAGTTGTCTTTCTCTCTTTTTATCAGCTTCCTTATTCTCTATCATTTTGTCCTCTACATCATCGACTCTCCTGCCTCATCTAGCCTCACTGTTAAAGCCTCCATTTGACTGCATCTTTGTAATAGTATTTTTAGTTTTAGCCTGATTAGATTTTAGTTCTTTTATTCCTACAGTAAGGTATTCTCTAGGGCTTCTATGCTTTTTTTAAAGCCCAGTTAGTATCTTTATAATCATTGTTTTAAATTCTAGTTCAGACATTTTACTTATATTCCTATTCATTAAATCCCTGGTGATGAGTATTACCTTTTGTTCTTTCTCTTGGGATGAATTTCTCTATCTAGTCATTGTGTCCAGAAAAGAAAGGAGGAAAGAAAAAAAAAAAGAAAAAGAAAAAAAAAACCCCAACAAAATCAGCAATAATAATAACAACAACAAAGACTTTAGGAAGTGTTTCTGGAGGCCCTTGGGTGGCTCAGTCATTAAGCGTCTGCCTTCGGCTCAGGTTGTGATCCCAGAGTCCTGGATTGAGCCCCATGTCAGGCTCCCTGCTCCATGGGAAGCCTGCTTCTCACTCTCCCACTCTCCCTGCTTGTGTTCCTTCTCTCACTGTGTTTATCTGTCAAATAAATAAATAAAATATTAAAGAAAAAAAGGAAGTGTTTCTGGTGTGTGCTGTGTACACACTGCTGTTGTGTTTTGCCTGCTCTTTCTCTCTGGTCCTTCCTCTAGAGAGTTCTTTCTTGCTTGTAGTAGGGTGTGTTTGGACCTTTAAGTAGGTGTGCTTTGATTTGTTTGTTAAGATAAGCCTGTAAAAGAAAAAAGAAAAGAAAAAAATAAAATAAAAACGAAAAACAAAAAACAACAGAAAGAAACCCTGATCCAATACAAGAGAAAAGGAAATGGGACAAAAATGCAAACAAACAGTTGAACAATAAACTATAAGCCTGATTCTAAAAAATAAGAAAGAAGGAAGGAAAAAAGAGTAGGGAAAGAAGAAAGAGAGAAAAAAAAATAAGAAGCCTGACCTGAAAAATAAGAGAATGAAACAAACAAACCAACAAATGAACAAAAGTTTATAAGCCTGATACCAGAAAAAAAAAAAAGATGAGGAAAGAAAAGAAAAGAATATACATATAAAATATAAAGGGTAAAGAATAAAAAATAAGAAATAGAAAAATAAAAAATTTTTAAAAATTAAGAAAAGAGAAAAATTAAGAAGCAAGCCTGGCCCTATTTCCACCAGAAGCTGATGTTTTGGAGGTTTCTTTAATCAGTAGACTTGGTAGGTGCAGGGGCCTGTGTTGGTCTTCTGAGGGGAGGCCTGCTGGGCTGGCTCACAAATTGAGTTGCCCTTGTAAAGATGTTCCTGCCAGGTGCTGGGGGGCGGGGTTTAGTGTAGGGGACTCCAGCCTCCACTGGAGGTGCTCTGTTTCTCTCTGAAGTCCCACTGTGCTGATGGTGGAGGAGGTAGAATGTGGCATCACCCACCCTCTTGTCCCTGGGGAGCAGAACTCCCTACCACTGCTGTTCAGGAGGCCCTCTTAGAAAAGCAAACAATCTCCTGTGTCCTGGGCTTTTGTCAGTTCCCTGCCCTTAACCAGTCTGTGCCAGGGCCATTGGCACACCCACAGATCTCCTGTATTTTACCTCTGGTCAGTGGCTGGGATTCAAAACTCCAAGTTTTAAGGGGTCTGGTAAGGTGCAGGCCCACTCCTGTCCCCCAGAGGAGAGGCTCAGGGTGTGCCCAGCACTGTCCCATCCCAAAAAGCCATTGAACAGTGCTCATGCAGAGCCTAGAGCTTACCATAATGCTCAGCAAAAAGCTGGAACCAGGTTATCAGCTGTCTGCACTTGACTCAGTCCCCTGATCCCTTCTGTCCCAGAAAAGTCATCACAGAGGCTTGAATGTATTGTGGCAGACAGCAAAAACCATGGCCAGGTTATCTTCAATCTGCCCCAGTCTCTGCTTTCCACTCAGTTCTGCCACAGAAAAGCAGCAGCTGCTCAGCATACACAGAGGTTTAAACCTATTGTGGCTCACAGAGAAAAGTTATTATGAGGTTTTCTGCCCTCTGTGCACACCTCTGATCCTGCTGATGAGCACTGCTCAATGGCTCCAGCTGGCCTTTGGTCCTTGGAGAGGCAAAATACACTCTTCCAAATGACCTCTGAGAAGGTGAGTGACCTCTCCCTGTGCAACCCAGGGGATCTCCTCACCATGGCTTATTGTTCAGTTGAAACCCATTCAGGATTTTCCCGCTTTCTCCTTCTCCCTAACTTTGCTCCAAGAAGTGGGTTCTGTCCCCTTCTCAGCCTTGTGGCTTTCCTTTCTCCCAGTTCAGGGCTCCGAACCTCACATCTGCTGTGTTCTCTTGCTTCAACTGTACAGACTGTTTCCTTAATCCTCAGATCGTCTTTCTAGTTGTTCCAAATTGTTGAATGTTGATCTAGCTATATTCAAAGGATCAGGCAAGTTCAGGGTCCCCCTACTTCACCATCTGCCATCTTAACTCCTCCCAACTCATACATTTTAAAGTTATCTATCCTCTGCAAATATCAAAATTTCCCCAGAGAGTTTTACTAAGATGTTCTCATCCCTAGGTGCTAATGTGTGGGAAGAAGAGCAGAGACCATATTATACCAGAGGAATGATTTTTTAAATGTTTTATTCCAGAAAGTTACAGCTTTCCTCTGTGATAACCAGACTCTGACACCACAATTTGCTATTTTAACATCACAGAGCAAGATAGAACACTGGTGCATGGGACCCACATCCAACTCTGTTTGCTCTGTTTTGCCTTCACTGAACTAGGAAAGAAAATAGAATATACAAACCATCATTTTACAGTGAACTGAAGTGGGAGACTTTTTCAACCAGGAAGAAAGGAATTGTAGGAACTTACAGACTCTATAGAACAGCTTCCCTGCCAACCTGCATGTAGAGTAGAAGGTGACTTAGTCATTTGCACGGTGAGCCAGGATTGTGACTTGGCCATTTCCGCAGGACATGGCAGCTTGGCAAGGAGTCCCTTGGAGCCTCATCTTCCCACCAGTGCCCTTGGCCAGGAGTCTCCCCTGGCCTTGACATAACTGGAATGGAATAAAAACTAATTTTAATCTGTTTGAAACTTCTGAAGTTGTGCGTTAAAATCTTAGGTGAAAATGACTCAGACTGTCCAACATGAAAACCCGCTTATATACCACAGGCAAGCAGGCAGTGACAAAATATCCTATTGATTCATTCATCACTTAGGAGATCACGGACAACACTCACATTTTTCAGATGAAGATAGGATGGTTCTGTGATTGGCAGATAAAATTTTTTTTAAATTAACAATTCCCTTTTAATGTCATGTAGGATACAATGTTTATGTTTTTCTGAAGGCAGTCTCTTTTGCCCTTAAATGAAGCTATGTGTGTTCCTTTCCTGACCTTTCTGCTCTCCACCACTTCCTTTGCTGCCCCCCTCCTTAGCAGGGTCTTTGCTCTCATAAATATTCCTTCTTTCTGTTCTCATCTCTAAGACTTCTGCATTGTATATTCTGATTTTCCATCAACTAATGCATTATGATCACCCTGAAAAGTCATATGAACCCTAGGAGTCTAGAAGAAAGATAGCTTTTTTGAACTGCAGGGTGTTAAAAAATTGAGTCTTCAAAGATCAAGGCATTCTCTAGACACTGAGTGTCCTCTGAGAGTTTCTGGTTTGTGGGTTTGCACCCCAAGGCTGTAAGCATCATGAGGGAATGCTTATAGACTGCTGAGGATTCCATTTTAGCCCCAATGGTCTGCCCTAGATTTTGACTGTGAAGCAACCAGTAATCGTGTTAGAGAAATTTTGATTCTTCTATAAATCCCAAATTTCAAATCCCAGGAAACCGGTTCTTATGACCTGGGCCTATTCTAGACCAAGTCCAATCCAAACGAGGTTTTGGAAGATGCCTTGAGTGTTTACTTAAATCTGGAGGTATTTTTTGTTCAAGTGACTATTCCTCTGAAATATTTGCTATACCAGACAAATCCACACCTTTGGTCCATTGCTCTATGGTACACTGGTGGCATGCTAGGGCTTCTGCTGACTAACATGGTAGCTGGGGGAGCCTTGGCTGTTAAACCCTAGGTGCTGCTTTTGCTTGTATGGCGTTGTGGAGGGCTGAGGCCCCTCCTCAATGCCACTCTGACTTGTGGGCTATGATCTCCAGGCCAGAAAAGTGGGAGCTTTAGGCCATTATTTGGATGCCTGAGCTAACACCCCCCTCAACAGATGCTCGTTTGCTTGAATTACTTGGGTGAGTTATTTTAGGTTTGGTGATCTGGTCTGAAACTGGTGATTCCAGGAGACACATTCAGACCTGCTTTTTTGAAAGGAGCATGAGGAGTGCCCTCCCCCAGCTGACCACATAACACAGGGAGGACGAACAAGTTAATGTTTGCAAAGGGCTCTGAAATTCCAGGGTGAAAGATGCTATATAAGTACAGAGTGTTTTGATTATTGTTTTAATGCCTCCAGAGACAAAACCAGGCAGAATCACTATGAACAAGCTTTGGGCCTGGGCTCCTCAGAGTCCGACCATTCAGCTCTTCCAGTAACCAGAAATGTTTTCCCTGCAGTGCTGGGCAGACTCCAGGAAGCACGCCTTTCATGTTTTGTGACATTCACCAAGAGAGTTTACATTAAATAAACGCATATGGAAAGCTCGTGGGTGGTGTTTCTCAAGAAAAATATTTGTTTTTTTCAGTTTTGCTCATTGAGTCTAGTGTTACTGAAGGAATTTGCTGCTTTGTCATTGGGTGCTGTTAGTTCTCTTAAGGAGCTATTTAGAATAAAACTAGGTATTTAAAGGTGGATTGAGTTTTTTGTTTGTTTATGCAATTGGCTAATTTTAGCATTCAGATTCACTCATTTTTGATTCTGTTTTTAGACTGCTTTAAGATGTTTCATAATGGAGATTTCAGCAAATGGTGTAAACTATAAGGAAATCAAGGACCCTTTCTTTGCTTTGTAATCCTTTTGCAAAAGTCAATTTATATTGTTTATTATGCTGTTTTCACTGAAGAATAGCTGTTTGAGGGGCACCTGGGTGGCTCAGTCAGTTAAGCATCTGCCTTCAGCTCAGCTCATGACCTCAGGATCCTGGGATGGAGCCCCATATCAGTCTCCCTGCTCAGCAGGGAGCTCTGCCCCTCCACCTGTTTGTGCTCTCTCTCTTTCTCAAATAAATAAAATCTTTAAGAAAAGAAAAAGAATAGCTGTTTGATTTAAATTCCATTCATGTTCCTTGCAGTTTCCATGCTGGCCAAAGGGCTGGGTGTTACTCATGGCCAGTGGCCCTGGTACCTAGCCTGGGGCTGAGTGGAAGAGAGAATTCACTCTTTGTTAGGTGAATTCCATATGAGCTTCATCATCTGTGTGGAGCTGGTGCTGTTAACCACAGTCAGTAGACTCCATTTGGCTCTTTCCTGCATTACATTTGAGCTTCTGTGTCCTTGTGCTCCTTCCTGGCTACTGCTGGGTGGTGGAGACACAGTCCTTGGCTGTATGCAGAGGGACACCTGGGTCATGAAGTCTGTGGCCTTTTGGGGTGCCTGGGTGGCTCAGTCAGTTGGGCATCTGGCTCTAGGTTTCAGCTCAGGTCATGATATCATGGGGGGTGGGATTAAACCCACATCAGTTTCCGTGCTTGGCAGGGAATCTGCTTGAAGGATTCTCTCCCTCTGCCCTCCCCTTACTCGCTCTCCTGTATTCTCTCTCTCTCTCTAAAATAAATAAATAAGTCTTAAATAAAAGAGTGAAGGTGTGGCCTTTAGAGGTGATATTTGCCCATGGAGTTCTGGTTCCCTTTCAGTAGCCAGGGTCCCTGAGTCATCTGTGCACAAGTGTCTTCTTTGTGACCCTCTGAACTTTGATGAGACCAAGGTCTTGTGGCCAAGTCTGTTCTGGGCACTCAGAGACCAAGATTTAATCTGTCATAGGCTTCTGGCTTCAGTTAATGAACTATGAGATGGCTCAGTTTGAAGGTCAGAGAAAAAGGGTATGTGATGCTGTAAAGTGTCCATTTCAGGAAGAGGGACTGGTTGGGAGGGAGAGAGACTTCTGCCCTTACATATATCAAGTATCTCCCCCCCTGCTATTTTTGAGTAATCAGCAGAGGGCAGTGCCCACCCTTGTAAAAGAATGAAGGAACCTGTTCTCTGAGAAAGGATGCCCATTCCATGTGAACATAGATGTGTCTAGATAGAGCTGGTGGTGTAGCTTTTCCTATCTTCTCAGAAAAAATTCTGCAGTTAAAACTTACACATACCTATGTATTATGGACTTTTCCTCTCTAAACCCATTTGAAATCTTTGGCAAGACATTGCTCTTTTTCTAAGTACAAACATGGATAATGTACAGAGGGATCCTGGTAATGTATTTCTGAGGATAGTCTTCAAGTAAAATAAGCACGATCTGGGAAGTTGTATGTTTCTGGTAAGTGAAGCATCTTATTTTCTTGGCTTTGGAATGGCTCATAATCAACGTGGGTGACTCAGACGTGCAAAGATCTGGGTGGGCATCTGACTGCTTCCTGCCCAGGTTTGCTGACAGTCACGGATCTAAGTCAAAGTGGGCAAGGGGGTGGGTGGGTGTTGGAGTGCCTTGGGTGGAAGCTATGACACAAGTTACTGCCAGGGACTTAAGCTGATTCTATGTGTAGTTATTTTTTGCCTTCTTACACATTTTAGGTTCAGTTCACGCTCTCCTTTCCAAACGCTGTCCTTGGGTGAGATGCAATATCCACTGGGAAAGAGGTAGAAGGTGTCTCCCTGTATAAATTGCCCCAACTTACACAAAACTCTCTGCTCTGTGGTGATCTCTGACATGTCCCCTCTGTCCAGATTTCAGCTCTGACTTCCAGTAGGCTCTAAAACTCACTTCTGTTCTTAATAACATTCTTCACCTGGTTTCTCATTTCTTTTTTACACACATTTGAAAGGCTCACAGAACTCGAAAAAGAGGAAACGTTTCCAGTACATCCAGAATCTTTACCATACAGTCCAGTAGTTTCATCAGTGTGGAAATCAGGAATATTTCCTTTTCTGGAAAACAGCAGAAAATGACACTCCTCATCTCACTGTAGTCAGTCTCCCTAGCATCTGAAACAGAAGGGTCAGGAGCATGCTGTATTTCACCCTGTGGGGTTTTGAGCCAGGTAAAGTCTGTAATGGGGGGTGTTGAAGAAGCTCCTGCAGGAGAGGATGCCACTGAGACAGGACAGATGCCATCCTTGCTGCACCTAATTCCCAACTAGAAGTTGCTCCAGAGTTTGGGAGCATTGATCCATCCTGGCTCAGGGTCCCAGCTCCTGTGTCTCCCGGGCTGAGTTTGTGGGAAGATACTGCGTGGATGTTTACCACTTGGTGGTTCTTCCATATGAACTAGGGAGAAGAAGGGGCTGTGCTTTTCTGTGTAATGAGCTCTTAAAGGGCAGAGAATTAGAGAGAAGAATGTTCTTTGATTATTAACATATAAATAGTTATAAATAACATTACTATTTAAATTATTAATATATTATTTTGTAATAATATAATTTCACATATTATTTAATAACTGATAAATAATAAATAATTTATATTAATTATTGATGTAATTATTGACACATTTAAAAAATATTTTATTTATTTATTTGCAAGAGAGAGAGAAAAAGAGAGCATGAGCAGGGAGAGGGGCAGAGGGAGAAAGAGAGGGAGAAGCAGACTCTCCACTGAGCAGGGAGCCCTACACGGGGCTCCATCCCAGGACCCTGAGATCGTGATCTGAGCTGAAGTCAGACTGATCCAGCAAGACATCCCCTTGCTTAAGCTCTTTATTGTACACAGATGTAATAGTAATCTGTTTTGACATTTTTCTGTGTTGGCATCTCTCCCAGAGTGTCTGCACTGCTCTGCTGGCCCAGGTGACATGGCCTCTGGGGGACCCAGGCCCTCGCTATGCTCACTTTTCTCACACCTCTGCATGTGTTATCCACACTATTCACTTAGCTAAGTTTTTTTTTTTTAAAGATTTTATTTATTTGTCAGAGAGAGAGAGAGAGAGAGAGAGCACAAGCAGGGAGAGCAGCAGAGGGAGAGAGAGAAGTAGGCTTCCTGCTGAGCAGGGAGCCCAATGCGGGGCTCGATCCCAGGACACTGGGCAGGCGCTTAACTGACTGAGCCACCCAGGCGTCCCCTTAGCTAAGTTTTTATTGGTATCTTTCACATGGGAAATATAATGAATCTGTCTTCAATCTTTCAAAAATGCCTAAGTTTTTTAGACAATTGACATATCCTTTCTGCCTCAGAGTTTTTATGTAAGAAGATGGGCTATGTCATATCCTTTTGGGAACCCTAGGGATTTAGTGGCATCTCTTTCCGGGCTGCTGGGACACAGAAGTGAACACTGAGGGCCCAGAGCCTCACCTACCTTTGTTTCAGCTGGAGAAATTCCATGTTTGTCTCTTTACACTTTAGCATGCCTTATATTTTCATTTGAAGAAAATATTCTGTGGCTAAAAAGAAAACTGCTAGATGATTTCTGACATTCCATCAAAATGCAGTTAAAAAATTTTTTTTAAAAGATCTTTATTCATTCATTTAGAGAGAGAGAGAGAGAGAGTGTGTGTGAGCAGGCAGAGGGGGCCAAGGGAGAAGGAGAGAATCTTAAGCAGACTCCACAGCATGGAGCTGGACTCGGGGCTTGATCTCACAACCTTGAGATCACCGCCTGAGCCGAAGTCAAGAGTTAGATGCCTAACTGACTGAACCGACCAGGAGCCCGTAAAATGTATTTTTTTTAAATTGAGGTGAAATTATATAACATAAACTAACCTTTCAGTGTACAGTTCAGTGGCATTTAGTACACTCTGCTGTTCAACCACCACCTCTATGTAGTCACAGAATACGTTAGCAACCCCTAAAGAAGATTCTGTACCATTAACAGTCACTCTGCATTCTCCTTGTTCCCTTGCCCCTGGCAACCACCAATCTACTGTCTGCCTCTATGAATTTACCTATTCTGGGTATTTCATACAGATGGAATCAGGCAATGTGAGGTCTATTGTGTCTGATTTCTTCCCTGAGCATAGTGTTTTCAAGGTTCATGCATGGCACAACATGTATCGCCACTTCATTCCTTTTTATGGCTGAGTAATATTCCACTGTGTGGATAGACCACATCTTGCTGTCCATTTATCTGTTGATGAACATTTATTTGGCTTCCTTCCCCCTTTTGGTTATTGTGAATAAAGTTGCTATGAATATGTGTGTACAAGTATTTCTCTGAGTGTCTGTTTTCAATTCTTTTGGATATATCAGAATTGTAATTTTAATATAAGTTCTTTAAAGAAGGGGATAGTGAGTTGTGCCCTTTTGGGTTACCCAGAGAATTAGAGTCCAATGTAGTATAGGCTCTTAATCACTTGCTGGGTGCATACTTTTTTTCTTGCCCTTTTATCCATATCTGCCTCAATCTTATTATTTCATTAGCTTCTTCTTGGAGAGATCCTTTTGTATTTGAGGTTGCCAAAATTTGCTGTTGTGAGTAAGTGATACACTTAATTAATATATTTTCCCCAAATGCCATACATTTCTAATCTCATTTGGGACCATTTAATCACAATGTCTTCTAAGTGCAGTTCTAGCTTTTTATACCTCTGTCTTGTTTTTATTCTGATTACTTAACTTCACTGACCTTCTAAATAATGAAAAAAAAGTGTCTCAACACATTTAGTGAATATTGGGACACTGAATTTCAAGTATTCAGAAGCTTTCTTGGTTTCCTGTTTGGTCAGCTTTAAGGCCACTGGAGGAGAATAGAAGCAATTGTTACAAACTCTTTTTATGTATTTGTGGGACAAATATGCCTTAGAAAACACTAAACCTCTTAGATGCATTCATGTAAACTGGACTTACTTTGTCCCATGACCCCTTTTTAGCTCTTAAGGGAGAGGCAAGAGATAAGAGAGAAAGGCTGTGGGGGCATCTGGAGCTGAATGCTGTCCTTCTAAGAAATGTCTTTCTTTGAGATTCTAGCTCAGATTTGCACATGAGCAGAATGTCCCCCAGATCCCAAAGGCACAGAGCACTCATTGGCAGAGTTAGCTGGACTCTATCAAGCCTAGAACTTCACCTGTAAGGCTTTGCAGATTTGAACAAGACACGAAAAGTATTTTACAGCCTGTCTTTTAGAAGTGCTGTGCTGTAATTTTCCACCATACAAGAAAGGCTCCCAGCAGTTACTTTCCCAAAAGGTCGGAGAGTAAATGGACAATTTCCCTTGATTTGACCAGGAAATGCTGCCTGACAAGACACCATAATTCTTGTGCCCATGCAGAGGAGATAAGGAGAGGTCTGGTGAGGCCTGCTTCTTCAGGTGAGCTCCCCTGAGATAAGAGAGGAATTTTCCTGCTAGAGATTCCTGGCACCAGGGACATTAGTAGGTCACAAAAGTTTAGGACCCAAAGACACAAGTGATTCCAACTGATCTTAGCTCCTAAAGATCTTAGCATGGAAAGGGTGATTGGCAGGACACACTTGAGGACAAGATACCAGGAGAAACCCAGAGACAAATCTCCTGGGCCCAAGGGATAGATGGTGGCCATAAACTAATTTCAGAGTCTCTTGACTGTCACTGAACCTTGTCATTTCTATATTCCTCCCTATGGCATGCTCTTCCCCCTCCTTATTTATATTCCTGAACATTTTCACTTGGAGCACATGAAAAGGAATTACAGTGGAATGGTGAATACAAGGGGGTCAGTTTCTGTGTCAGGACATAGCATGAAAGACAGAACAATGTGGAAGGAGAAGGAGAGAGGCATGGAGTTGAAGAGATTGGGAGCTGGCGGTTGAATTCAGGACATCCTCCCTCCCCTACCTTCAAAGCAGGCTTGGGCATACCTGCTTTGACATGAGTAGGAACTAGATGGCTAGCAGACAGAAGTGCCCTGGTCCTGGGCCCAGTCTTCTGCACAGCACACTCCAGGGCAAAGTGAGGAAGTCTTGCAGCTGCAGATGAAGGTGAGGGTCATTCTCCTCTCCCCTCACTGCTCTTTCCTGGCTGACTCTCCTAGTGATGGGCAGCCATGCTCCTTAATCCCCCACTTTCCAGGTTTAGGCAGTGAGCCATCACTGGGGAAAACCGGAAGCTTACTTGAGTAGAGGGTGTCAGTCGGAGATCCTGTGGAAGCTCTGCCTTCTTTTTCCCTTCATCAATTCTAAAGAAGGTGAAGTGGTTCCTAGAGGCTTTCACTTTCTTTTATCTTTATTTTTGTAATTTTGAGAACATATATAATTATACATAATTAAGTAAACTTTGACCACCTTTGATGTGTACGTCCCCTCCTGAGCCATCTCCTCTTTGGTCCCTTCCAAGTACTAATATTTAAAATTTGTGTTTATCTCCCTTTGATATTCTTTATAGTTTTACTACATGTTTGTTGTCCTACAAAATATTTTAGGTTTTTTTTCTTATTTATGAGCTTGAAATAAATGAAATCATTTTATATTCTTTATATATTTTTCTGTGATTTCTCATTTTTATTCATCTTTGTGTGTCCCTGAGATTTATCCATGTTGTTTTATGTAATTGTAATTCATTTTCATTGCCATATACATTTCAGTTGAAGGAATATACCATTTTCTGTTGATGATCATTTGATTTGAGTCTAGCTTTCTATTACAAAAAGAGCTGCTATGAACATTCTATCTCCTTGTAAAATGCAACAGCTTTCTAAGGTGCTTATTTACCTAGGAGCTGAGTTGCTAAGTCATAGAGTGTATGCATTCTTCACACTTCCTAGATTCTAAGTGGGTTTCCAAATTGGTTGTAGTAATTAACACTCCACCAGGGAACATGCATGCTTCGCAGATGTTCTACATCCTTCCCAAGAGTTAATATCATCAGACTTAAAAATCTTTGCTGATCTAGTAAGTATGAAATGGTTTCTTATTGTGGTTGCTAATGAGGTTGAGTATATTTTGTCATGTTTATGAGCCATGTTTTATTTTTCTGTGTGGAGTATTGTTCAAGCTTTTTGTCCATTTTCATATTGGAATTGTCTCTTACTTATACAGTTCTTTATATCCCAGATATTATTCCTTTTTTATTTACAAGTCTAACAGATATTTTCTCCCAGAAATTTACTTTCTTTTTCATTCCCTTTATAAGGTCTTTGCATAGAACAGAAATAAAAAAATTAATTTAGCCAGAAGTCATCAGTCTTTTCCCATATGCTTTTGCTTTGGTGTTTTAAGAAATCCTTTATTGTCTCAATATGCACAGATTTTGTTTTCTAAAATTTTATAGTTTTATATTTCTCATTTGTCTTTGATGTTCTAGAATTGATTTTTGTGTATCGTGTGTGTTAAGTGTCCAGTTTCATTTTTTTCTGTATGTATAGTCAATGTCCCAGCATCATTCATTGAATAATCCATCTTTCTCCACTAGTCTGCAATGCCAACTGAGAAATGCAGAAAGTTTCTATTCATGTGCTGATCTGGGTCTAGCCTCTATTCTGTTCTATTAATCAATTTGTTTATCTCTGCAGCAATACATTTTTCTAATTTCTGTAGTGTTAAAATTACTCTTGGTATCTGTGAGGCAATTGCTGCTACCTTCTTCATTAGAAGTATCTTGGCTGTTCTTTGCCTTTTGCTTTTCATATAAATTTTATAATCAGCGTCTCTAGTTTTAAGAAAAAAGAACTTGGTTTCAAATGAAATTGCACCGAATCTATAGATCCATGAAGGGGGAGCTAATGTCTTTGTTACACCTAGTTTTTTAATTCACAAAATGGTTGCCTATTTCTCCAATTACTTACATTCTTTTATAAGTTTTATAATGAAATTTTATAATTTTTCTCATAAAAATCTTGTTTATCTCTTGTCAGATTTAACCCTAGGGTTTTTTTTTTTAATGTTTCTGTGTGTTTCTTTTAAGGAACATATTTTCAAACTGTTTGTTGCTGATAAATAAAAATGAAATTGATTTTTAAAAAACTTTTTATTTTGAAATAATTACAGATCTACAGGAAGTTGTGAAGATAGTACAGAAAGTTTCCATGTCTTTACATCTTATGTAAATAGAGCACACTATCTTATGTAAATAGAGCAGGAAATTGATATTGGTACAATATATGTGTATAATTCGGTTATTGTGTCACAAAGGTAGATTTTGATAACCCTCACCGCAAACAAGTTACAGAGCTACTCCATCCCAATGAAGCTCTCCCTGGTGCTACCCCTTTATGGTTCTCCAGTAGCCTTCTCTGACCTCATCATCACTCATTCTTGGCCACTAATCTGTTCTCCATTTCTATATTTCTGTCATTACAAAGACTTTATATAGTGTAAATATACAGCATGTGACTTTTTGATATGAAATTTTAAAAAAGATTTTATTTATTTACTTTAGAGAGAGAAAGGAAGAGAGAGAGAGAGAGCATGAGTGAGGGGAGGAGCAGAGGGAGAGAGACAAGCAGACTCTGCACTGAGTGCAGAGCCTGATGTGGGGCTGAGTCTCACTACCCTGAGATCATGACCTGAGCTCAAATCAAGAGTTGGTCGCTCAACCGACTGAGCCACCCAGGCACCCTGATACGAGATTTTTTTTGCTTAGAATAATGATCTTGAGATTCATCCAAGCTCTTACATGTATCAATAGTTTATTATTTTTTATTGCTGAGTAGTGTTCCAGGATACAAATGTACTACATTTGTTTAAACATTCACCTATTGTAGAACATTTTGTTGTTTCCAGTTTTTAGCTATTACAGGTAAGGTTGCTATGAACAACCAACCATGCACAAGTTTTAGTATCAACATAAGTTTTCATTTTTCTGAAATAAATGCCCAAGTGCACAATTGCCCAGTAGTATGGTAAGTGTATCTGCCATTTTTTAATGAATGCCAACTGTTTACCAGAGTGGCTCTACCATTTTACATTTCTACCAGTCATGTATAAGAGATTCAGTTTTTCTGTATCCTCACCAGCATTTGGTATTATTATTATTTTTTATTTAACTATTATAACAGGTGTGTAGTGCTATCTCACTGTGGTTCTAATTTTCATTTCTCTAATGGCTAGTGATGTTGAACATATTCCATGTGACTATTTGCCATGCATATATCCTTACTGGAGAAATATCTCTTTATATCTTTTGCCCATTTTCTAATCGAATTGTGCGATTTTTCACTGTTGAAATTATTTTTATCAAGTTTTATGGAAATATAATTGAATATAACATTAAGTTTAAGGGGTGCAACCTGATGACTTGAAACACATATATGTTGTGAAATGAAGGGTGATGAGGTTAACACCTCCATCACCTCACATAATTACCATTTTGTTGTTGTTGTTGTTCTGGGGCAAACATTTAATATCTACTCTCTTAGCAATTTTCAAGTATACATTATGATATTGTTAACTATGGTCACCATGCTCTACATTAGATTCCCCAGGACCCGTTCATTTTATAACTAAAAGTTTCTACCCTTTGACCAACATCTCATTTTACCCACACCCCAGCCCCTGGCAACCACCAATCTACTCTCCGTTTCTATGAGTTTAGATATTTTAGACCCCACATATAAGTGAGATTTTATAATGTTTGACTTTCTCTGACATTCACTTAGTGTAATGCCCTCAGAGGGTGTCCATGTTGTCACAAATGGCATTGTATGTGTGTATAAATAAATTCATCCATTATACATACATATGTATGTGTAATATATATATTTTAATCTAGCTATCATATCTATCATCTATCAATCATCTATCTAATCTATATCTATCATCTATCACATTTTCTTTATTCATTCATCTGTTGATGGACACTTAGGGCTTTTCCATGTTTTGGCTATTGTAAATAATGTTGCAATGAATATGTGAATGCAGATAACTCTTTGAGATGCTGATTTCATTTCCTTTAGGTATATATCCAGAGGTGGAATTACTGGATCATATGGTGGTTATATTTCTAGTTTTTTTGATGAAACTTCATACTGTTTTCCATAGTGACTTATGAATTTATATCCCCACCAACAGTGCTCAAGGATTTCCTTTTCTCCATATCCTCACCAACACTTGTTATCTTTTGTCTTTTAGCCATTATATCAGTGTGAAGTAATAACTCATTCTGGTTTTGATTTGTATTTTCCTGATGATTAATAATGTTGAGTACCTTTTCATATACTTGCTGGCCATTTGTATGTCTTCTTTGGAAAAGTGTCTATTCAAATCTTTTGTGCATTTTTAATTAGATTATTTGTTTTTTTGCTATTGAGTTGTATGAGTTCCTTATATATTTTATATGTTAACTACTTACCATACATATGGTTAGCAAATATTTTCTCCCATACTACAGAAGTGGAGGAAGGTCAATAATATATTTTCCAGACTAAGAAGGGACTTTAACACCAAAAAATGAAGCAAGCCATTCCATACCATTTACACAGAGTTTTATTCAGGGTAACTCACTGATGGAGCAATTGGGCAGGTGGGAGGATGGGTAGATGGATGATCCAGATCACTATGCAGCTATTCTCTGTCCCTATTCTTGCTGCTTCTCTCCTCCCTCTTCACCAAACCTGGACCTCAACCCACAGCTTTTATAGACTGAGGGGCATGGGGGTGAGGTCATAGGGTAGTTATCTAGTGTGGTGCCATCTCTGTGCCAGAGGGGAGAACAAGATAGAGGGCCAATGATGGAATCAGTGTTGTCAGCACTCTTACAGTTGATTTTTCATTTTTTTGATGGTTTCCTTTGATATGCAGAAGCTTTTTAGTTTGAGGAAGTCCCACTTGTTGATTTTGTTTTTGCTGTTTATGCTTCTGGTGTCAAATCCAAAACAATCATTGCCAAGACCAACATCAAGAAGCTTTTTCCCAGTGTTTTCTTTCAGGAGATTTATGGTTTCAGTTCTTGCATTTAAGTCTATTTTATTTTATTTTATTTATGTTATGTTAGTCACCATACATTTCATCATTAGTTTTTGATAGTGTTCCATGATTCATTGTTTTCGTATAACACCCAGTGCTCCATGCAATATGTGCCCTCCTTAATACCCATCACCAGGTTAACCCATCCCCCCTCAAACCCTCAGTTTGTTTCTCAGAGTCCATAGTCTCTCATGGTTCATCTCCCCCTCCAATTTTCCCCCCTTCATTTTTCCTTTCCTTCTCCTAATATCCTCCATGCTATTCCTTATGTTCCACAAATAAGTGAAACCATATGATAATTGACTTTCTCTGCTTGACTTATTTTGCTCAGCATAATTTCCTCCAGTCCCATCCATGTTGATGGAAAAGTTGGGTATTCATCTTTTCTGATGGCTGAGTAATATTCCATTGTATATGTGGACGACATCTTCTTTATATATTCATCTGTTGAAGGGCATCTCAGCTCTTTCCATAGTTTGGCTATTGTGGATATTGCTGCTATGAACATTGAGGTGCATATGGCCCTTCTTTTCACTATATCTGTGTCTTTGGGGTAAATATCCAGTAGTGTAATTGCTGGGTCATAGGGTAGCTCTATCTTTAATTTTTTGAGGCCCCTCCACACTGTTTTCCAAAGTGGCTGTACCAACTTGCATTCCCACCAACAGTGTAAGAGGGTTCCCCTTTCTCCACAACCTCTCCAACATTTGTTATTTCTTTCCCTGTCCATTTTTGCCATTCTAACTGGTGTAAGGTGGTATCTCAATATGGTTTTTGTTTGAATTTCTCTGATGGCTACTGATGATGAACATTTTTTCATGTGTCTGTTAGACATTTGTATGTCTTCTTCAGAGAAGTGTCTGTTCATGTCTTCTGCCCATTTTTTGACTTATTTGTTTTTTGGGGTGTTGAGTTTGAGAAGTTCTTTATAGATCTTGGATATCAGCCCTTTGTCTGTCATGTCATTTGCAAAAATCTTCTCCCATTTTGTGGGTTGCCTCTTTGTTTTGTTGACTGTTTCCTTTGCTGTGCAGAAGCTTTTTATCTTGATGAAGTCCCAAAAGTTCATTTTCACGTTTGTTTCACTTGCCTTTGGAGATGTATCTTGAAAGAAGTTGCTGTGGCCGATGTCAAAGAGGTTACTGCTTATGTTCAGCTCTAGGATTTTGTTGGATTCCTGTCTCACATGGAGGTCTTTCATCCATTTTGAATTTATCTTTGTGTATGGTGTTAGAGAATGGTCGAGTTTCATTTTTCTGTATATAGCTGTCCAATTTCCCCAGCACCATTTAGTGAAGAGACTGTCTTTTTTCTATTGCATATTTTTTCCTGCTTTGTTGAAGATTATTTGACCATAGGGCTGAGGGTCCATATCTGCGCTCTCTATTCTGTTTTTGTGCCAGTACCATGCTGTCTTGGTGATCACGGCTTTGTAATATAGCTTGAAATCAGGCAACGTGGTGCCTCCAGCTTTGTTTTTCTTTTTCAACATTTCCTTAGCGATTTGGGGTTTTTCTTATTCCATACAAATTTTAGGCTTGTTTGTTCCAGCACTTTGAAAAATGTCATTGGAATTTTGATCAGGATGTTGTTGAAGGTATAGATTACTCTGGGCAGCATAGACATTTTAACAATGTTTATTCTTCTGATCCATGAGCATGCAATGTTTTTCCATCTTTTTGTGTCTTCTTCATTTCTTTCATGAGTGTTCTGTAGTTCCTAGAGTATAGATCATTTACCTCTTTGGTTAGGTTTATTCTGAGGTATCTTATGGTTTTTGGTGCTATTGTAAATGGAATCAGTTCTCTAATTTCTCTTCCTAGAGTTGCGTTGTTAGTATATAAGAAAGCAACTGATTTCTGTGCATTGATTTTGTATCCTGCCACATTTGGGGGTGGAGTCTTTTAGATTTTCCACATAAAGTATCATGTCATCTGCAAAGAGAGAGACTTCTTCTTTGCTAATTTGAATACATTTTATTTCTTTTTGTTGTCTGATTGCTGTTGCTAAGACTTCTAGTACTATGTTGAACAATAGTGGCGAGAGTGGGCATCCTTGTCGTATTCCTGATCTTAAGGGAAAGGCTCTCAGCTTTTCCCCATTGAGGATGATATTCGCTGTGGGTTTTTCATAGATGGATTTTATGAAATTGAGGAATGTTCCCTCTATCCCTTACTCTGAAGAGTTTTAATCAGGAAGGGATACTGTATTTTGTCAAATGCTTTTTCTGCATCAATTGAGAGGACCATATGGTTCTTCTCCCTCCTCTTATTAATGTGTTCTATCACATTGATTGATTTATGAATGTTGAACCACCCTTGCCTCCTGAGGATAAATCCCACTTAGTCGTGGTGGATGATCCTTTTAATGTATTGTTGGATCCTATTAGCTAGGATTTGTTGAGGATTTTGGAATCCATATTCATCAGGGATATTGGTCTGAAATTCTCCTTTTTGATGGGGTCTTTGCCTGGTTTAGGGTTTAAGGTAATGCTGGCCTCATAGAATGACTCTGGAAGCTTTCCTTCTGTTTTTATTTTTTGAAACAGTTTCAGGAGAATAGGTATTGTTTCTTCTTTGGATGTTTAGTAGAATTCCCCAGGGAATCCATCAGGCCCTGGACTCTTGTTTTGTGGGAGATTTTTGATCACTGCTTCAATCTCATTACTGGCTATTGGCCTATTCAGGTTGTCAATTTCTTCTTGTTTCAGTCTTGGCAGTTTATAGGTTTCCAGGAAGGCCTCCGTTTCTTCCAGGTTGCTCAATTTATTGGCATATAGTTCTCGATAATTTCTAATAATTGTTTCTATTTTCTTGGTGTTAGTTGTGAACTCTCCCCTTTCATTCATAATTTTATTAATTTGGGTCCTTTCTCTTTTCTTTTGGATAAGTCTGGCCAGTGGTTTATTGATCTTATTAATTCTTTCAAAGAACCAGCTTCCAGTTTCATTGATCTAATCTATAGTGTTTCTGGTTTCTAATTCATTGATCTCTGCTCTAATCTTAATTATTTCTCTTCTAATGCATGGCTTAGGCATCATAGGTTGCTTTTTCTCCAGTTCTTTAAGGTGTAAAGTTAGTTGGTGAATTTGGGATTTTTCTGCTTTTTTGAGTGAGGCTTGGATGGCTATGTATTTCCCCCTTGGGACCTCCTTTGCAGTATCCCATAGGTTTTGGACCTATGTGTTTTAATTTTTACTGGTTTCCATGAATTGTTTAAGTTCTTTGATTTCCTGGTTGACCCAAACATTCTTGAGCAGAGTGGTCTTTAGCTTCTAAGTGTTTGAATTTCTGCCAAATTTTTTCTTGTAATTGAGTTCCAGTTTTAAAACATTATGGTCTGAGAATATGCAGGGAATAATCTCAATCTTTGGTATCAGTTGAGACCTGATTTGTGACCCAGTATGTGGTCTATTCTGGAAAAAGTTCCATGTCCACTTGAGAAGAATGAGTATTCTGTTGTTTTAGAGTGGAATGTTCTGTATATATCTATGAGGTCCCTCTAGCCCAGTGTGTCATTCAAAGCTCTTGTTTCTTTGTTGATTTTCTGATTAGATGATCTGTTTATTGCTGAGAGAGGAGTATTGAGGTCTCCTACAATTAATGTATTATTATCAATATGACTCTTTATTTTGGTTAACAGTTGGCTTCTGTAGTTGGCTGTTCCCATGTTGGGAGCATAGATATTTACAATTATTAGATCTTCTTGTTGGGTAGACCCTTTAAGAGTGATATAGTGTCCTGTGTCTCTAACTACAGTCTTTAGCTTAAAATCTAACGTGTTTGATATGAGAATTGATACCCCAGCTTTCTTTTGAGGTCCATTGGCATGGAAGATGGATCTCCATCCCTTCACTTTCAGTCTGGATGTATCTTTAGGTTCAAAGTGAGTCTCTTGTAGGTAGCATATGGATGGGTCCTGTCTTTTTATCCAATTTGCAACCTTTTGCTGTTTTATGGGAACATTTAGGCTGTTCACATTGAGAGTGATTATTGAAAGATATGCATTTATTGTCATCATGTTGTTTGTGGAGCCCTTGTTTCTATAGATTGTCTCTGTAAATTTCTATTCTATATCACTCTTGGGGTCTGTCTTCTTTTATAGAACCCCCCTTTAATATTTCTTGCAGTGCTGTCTTAAGGGTCACATATTCTTTCAGTTTCTGCCAGTCTTGGAAGCTCTGCATCTCTCCATCCATTCTAAATGACAGCCTTGCTGGATAAAGTATTCTTGGCTGCATGTTCTTCTCATTTAGTACCCTGAGTATGTCTTGCCAGGTGTCTGTGGATAGGTGTGAAATTGTTCTGATGTTCCTCCCTCTGTCCATAAGGAATCTCTTCCCCCTAACTGCCCTTAAGATGGTTTCCTTGGTTCTAAGATTTGTGAGTTTTACTATTACATGCCGGGGCATTGGTCTGTTTTCCTTGGTCTTGGGAGGGGTCCTCTCTGCCTCTAGGACACGAATGTTTATTTCATCCCCCAGATTAGGGAAATTCACAGGTATGATTTGCTCAAATATATCTTCTAGTCCTCTCTCTCCACCCCCTCAGGGATCCCAATAATTCTGACATTGAAATTTCAGTTTCATGGTGTTGCTTATTTCTCTAATTCTGTTTTCATGGATTTTAAGCTGTTTCTCCCAGGCCTCCTGTTTTTCCTTCTTTTCTATTAATTTGTCTGCTAGGTCACTAATTCGTTCTTCTGCCTCATTTACACTAGCTGTTAAGAGTATCTAGATGAGATTGGATTTCATTGGCAGCATTTTTAAGTCCTGCCAGTTCAGCTCTCATTTCTGCCCTTAGAGACTCTATGTTGCCATTAATCAATTTCTCCATTCTAGCTATCGTCTTCATAATTGCTACCCTGAAGTCCATTTCCAACATCTTGCTTATATCTGTATCCATTTCTAAATCTGTGCTAGAAGTCACAGTCTCCGAGTCTTTCCTATTTGGGGGGTTCCTCCTCCTAGTCATTCTGTTGAGGGGTGGTTGGGGGAATGTATAGAGTCCAAATTATTGACCACAACCCAAGCAAGATGCACCTGCTTTATAGGGACCTTAGGGTTGTTGGCCTCTTGTTTTCCCAGCCTGTCTTCTGGGGGAGGGACCTGCCCTGCTGTTACTCAGGCAGCCCTGTTTTGGCAGAGTTGCCTTGCCCCGCGTGGGGGGGATGGGCTCAGTGATAACTGTTTTTTTGGGACTTTTGTTTTCTGGCGGCTTTCCCTGGCATCTCTCCACATCTCTTCCAAGAATCAGAGTGGAAGAGACCATTTCCAAACCTCTGCTTCAGAACAGAGAGTTTGTAGTCTGTTCTTCAGTGAGCTCTGCATGCATGCACGCCCCGCTGCTTGGGGTTCCATCCAGGGGGCTGCCATTTTCCCCGCCACTACCGGTCTGCGAGTCTGTTCCCATCCCCAGCTCGGGAGGCTTTCGCCCACCAGTGGTACAGGATCCCGAAGGTTCCCTCCTCCTTCAGTTTACCTTCCAATATCTGCCCGCAAAATCTTGGATCCCTGCTTCATACCTTGAAACCAACCACTTGCGATATTCTGTTTGTAGAAATCCAGATATATCTTCTTCCATCTCAGGCTGATTTCATGGGTTTCAGAGTGGTCTGATAGATATCCAGCTCAATTCAGGGGACCAGTTGGAATAGAGTCCCCTACTCCTCCACCATCTTTTCTTTTCTTTTTCTTTTTTTTAAAGATTTTATTTATTTATTTGAGAGAGAGAGAATGAGAGATAGAGAGCATGAGAGGGAAGAGGGTCAGAGGGAGAAGCAGACTCCCCACCGAGCAGGGAGCCTGATGCGGGACTCCATCCTGGGACTCCAGGATCATGACCCGAGCTGAAGGCAGTCGCTTAACCAACTGAGCCACCCAGGCGCCCTCCACCATCTTTTCCTCCACCTCTGCATTTAAGTCTTTAATCCATTTTCAGTTAATTTTTGTGAGTTGTGTAAGAAGCAGTCTAATTGCATTCTTTTGCTTGTGTATATTCAGTTCCCCCACACCACTTATGAAGAAGATATCCTGTCCCCATTAAGTATTCTTGGCTCCCTTGTCAAGTATTAGTTAACTGTTTATGCATCAGCTTATTTCTAGACTCTCCATATTGTTATACTGATCTATATATCTGTTTTAATGCCATTACCTTGCTCTTTTGATTACTGTAGCTTTGTAATATAGTTTGAACTCAGGAAATGTGGTGTTCTCAGCTTTGTTCTTTCTTAATATTGCTTTGGCCATTCAGGGTCTTTTGTAGTTTCACAAGAATTTCAGAATTTTTTTTTTATTTCTGTGAAAAATGCTATTGGAATTTTGATAGGCATTGCACTAAATCTAGGTTGCTTTGGGCACTATGGAGATTAAAACAATATTAACACCTCTGATCTGTGAACATGGGATATCTATCTATTTGTGGCTTCTTCACTTTCTTTAATCAATGTCTTATAATTATCACATGTACATCTTTCACCTCTTTGGTTACATTTATTTCTAAGTATTTTATTTCTTTTCTGCTGTTATAAATAGGACTGTTTCCTTATTTCTTTTTTAGACAGGTCAGTGTTAAAGTACAGAAATGCAGCTGATTTGAGTATGTTGATTTTGTATCTGTTTACTTTGTTGATTAGTTCTAACAGTCTTTTGATGGAGTTTTTAGGGTTTTCTATGTTTAATAACATGTCATCTGCAAATACAAACAATTTTGCTTTTTCATTTCTGATTTGGATGCCTTTTATTTCTTTGTCTTGCCTAATTTCTATAGCTAGGACTTCCAGCACTATGTTGAATAGGAGTAATGAGAGTGGGCATCCTTCTCTTGTTCTTGATTTTAGAGGAAAAGTTTTTAACGTTTCACCATTGGGTATGATGTTAACTGGAGGCTTGTCATATATGACCTTGTTCTATTGAGGTACATTCCTTGTAAACCCACTTTGTTGAGAGTTTTTATCATGAAAAGATGTTGAATTTTTCAAGGGCTTGTTCTGCTCTATTGAGAATATCATAGAGATTAAAAAAATATTATTAATTTAAATTCAACTTAGTTAACATATACTGTATTATTTGTTTCAGGGATAGAATTTAGTGATTCATCAGTTGCATATAACACCCAATGATCATTACATCAACTCCCCTCCTTAAAGCCCATCACCCAATTATCCTATCCCACCACCCACCTCCCCTCCAGCAACCCTCAGTTTGTTTCTTAGAGTTCAGCATCTCTTATTGTTTTCCTCCCTATTTTCATCTTATTTTAGTTTTCTTTTCCTTCCCTTCCCATATGTTCCTCTGTTTTGTTTCTTAAATTCCACATGAGTGAAATCATCTGAAGTAAATCTTTCTCTGACTTACTTATTTCACTTAGCATAATATCCTCTTGTTCCATCCATGTTGCAAATGGCAAGATTTCATTCTTTTTGATGACTGAGTAATATTCCATTATATATATATGCGCACCACATCTTTATCCACTGTTTTGTTAATGGACTGGGCTCTTTCCATCTATTGGCCATTGTGGACATTGCTGCTATACACAGTGGGGTGCATGTGTCCCTTCAAATCACTATGGTTGTACTCTTTGGATAAATACCTTGTAGTGTGATGGGTCATAAGGGTAGTTCTATTTTTTTAGTTTTTTGAGAAACCTCCATACTGTTTTCCAGAGTAGCTGCACCAGTTTGCATTCTCACCAACAATGTAAGAGGGTTCCCCTTTCTCCACATCCTCACCAACATCTGTTGTTTCTTGAGTTGTTCACTTTAGCCATTCTGATCAGTGTGAGGTGGTATCTCACTGTGGTTTTGATTTGTATTTCCCTGGTGCCTAGTGATGTTGAGCCTCTTTTCATGTGTCTGTTGGCCATTTGTAGGTGTTTTTTGGAGAAATGTCTGTTCATGTCTTCTGCCCATTTCTTGACTGGATTTTTTGTTCTTTGGATGTTGGGTTTGGTAAGTTCTGTATAGATTTTGGATACTAGCCCTTTATCTGATATGTCATTTGCAAATATCTTCTTCCAGTCTGTTGGATGTCTTTTGGTTTTGTTGACTGTTTCCTTTGCTATGCAAAAGCTTTTTATCTTGATGAAGTCCTGATAGTTCATTTTTGCTTTTGTTTCTCTTGCCTTTGGAGATGTATCTAACAAGAAGTTGTTGGGGCTAGGGTCAAAGAGATTTTCTACCCATGTTCTTTTCTAGGATTTAGGTGGATTACTGTCTCACATTTAGGTCTTTCATTGATTTTGAGTTTATTTTTCTGATATGGTGTAAGAAAGTGGTCAAGATTAATTCTTTTGCATGTGGCTGTCCAATTTTCCCAACACCATTTGTTAAGGAGACTTTTTTTCCATTGGATATTCTTTCCTGCTTTGTTGACAAGTAATTGATCAAAGAGTTGAGGGTCCATTTTGGGTTCTCTATTCTGTTCCATTGATCTATGTGTCTGTTTTTGTGCCAGTACCATACTGTCTTGATGATGACAGCTTTGTAATAGAGCTTGAAGTCTAGAATTGTGATGCCGCCAGGTTTGCTTTTCTTTTTCAACATCCCTTTGGCTATTCAGAGTCTTTTCTGGTTCCATACAAATTTTATGATTGTTTGTTCCAGCTCTATGAAAAATGCTGATGGTATTTTGATAGTGATTGCATTGAATATGTAGGTTGATTTGGGTAACATACGCATTTTAACAATACTTCTTCTTCCAATCCGTGAGCATGGAATGTTTTTCCATTTCTTTGTGTCACTCTCAATTTCTTTCATGAGTGTTCTATAGTTTTCAGAGTACAGATCCTTCACCTCTTTGGTTTGGTTAATTCTTAGATATCTTACGGTTTTTTGTGCAATTTTAAATGGGATCAATTCCTTGGTTTCTCTTTCTTCTGCCTCATTGTTAGTGTATAGAAATGCAACTGACTTCTGTGCATTGATTTTATATCCTGTGACTTTGTTGAATTCCTGTATCAGTTCTAGCAATTTTGGGGTGGAGTCTTTTGGGTTTCCACATAGAGTATCATGTCATCTGTGAAGAGTGAGTTTGACTTCTTTGCTGATTTGGATGCCTTTTATTTCTTTTTGTTGTCTGATTGCTGAGGTGAGGACTTCCAGTATTATGCTAAACAACAATGATGAGAGTGGACATCACTGTTGTGTTCTTGACCTTAGGAGAAAAACTCTCAGTTTTTGATGATATTTGCTGTGGGTTTTTCGTATATGACTTTTATGATATTGAGGTATGTTCCCTCTATCTGTATGTGGCACAGAGTTTTTATGAAGAAAGAACACTTTATTTTATCTAATGCTTTTTCTACATCTACTTTTTAAAAAAATTTCTATATCATTGATTTCTACTCTAATCTTTATTATTTCTCTTCTCCTGCTGGCTTTAGGCTTTATTTGCTTTTCTTTTTCCAGCTCCTTTAGGTGTAAAGTTAGGTCGTGCATTTGAGACTTTCTTTGGTTCTCGAGGAAGGCCTGTGTTGCTATATGCTTCCCTCTTAGGACTGTCTTTGCTGCAACCCAAAGATTTTGAACTTTTGTGTTTTCATTTTCATTTGCTTCCATGTACTTTTTAAAAAATTCTGCTTTAATTTTCTGGTACCTATTCATTCTTTAGTAGGATACTCTTTAACCTTCATGTATTTGTGGTCCTTCCAAATTTTTTCCTGTGGTTTACTTCAAGTTTTAAAGCATTGTGGTCTGAAAATATGCATGGTATAATCTTAATCTTTTTGTCCTGATTGAGTCCTGATTTGTGACCCAGGATGTGATCTATCCTGGAGAATGTTCCAGGTGCACTTGAGAAGAATGTGTATTCTGCTGCTTTAAGATGAAATGCTCTGAATATATCTGTTAAGTCTCTCTGGTCCAGTGTGTCACTCAAAGCTGTTGTGTCCTTGTTGATCTTCTGCTTAGACGATCTGTCCATTGCTGTGAGTGGGGTGTTAATGTCCCCTACTATTATTGTATTATTATCAGTGAGTTTCTTTAATTTTGTTAATAATTGGTTTATATATTTGGTTGCTCCCAAGTTGGGGGCATAAATATTTACAGTTGTTAGATCTTCTTGCTGGATAGACCCTTTTATTATTTATTTTATTTATCATCTGTTATTGCAGTCTTTGGTTTAAAATTTAGTTTTTCTGATATAAGGATGCTACTGCAGCTTTCTTTTGTTGTCTATTGGCATGATAAATGGTTCTCCACCCCCTCACTTTCAATCTGGAGGTGTCTTTGGGTCTAAAATGGGTCTCCCATAGACAGCATATGGATGGGTCTCATTTTTTTTTTAATCCATTCTGATACGCTGGTGTGTCTTTTCTGCTTGTTAAAAGAAACTAGATGCCAAAATAAGAAAGAAAAACATATATATACAAAAATAAAATAAAATAAAATGAAAGGAAAGAAAAAATAAAAGATGTGTATAACATATATAAAAATAAAAATTTAAAAAGAATTGAAAAAATAGAGCAATACAATACCTGAAAAATAATACTGAAAGACTATAGAATAAAACAAACAAACAAACAATAAATACTATATACGGTTTTCCCCAAGAGCTGAAGCTTTGCATCCCCTTCTAATCAGTAAACTCAGTGCAAGCCATTTGTTTGGGCTGGTCTTCTGGGGGAGGGGCCTGTTGCACTGATTCTCAGGTGCACTTGCCCTAATGGGAATGAGCCTCCAGTGCACAGGGAGGTAGGACTCGGTGTAAATGGCTCTAAATTCTACTATGTGACACTATTTTGCTCCCTGAAGGCTTTCAGCACCAATGGGCAAGATGAATATGGCTGTGCACTACTCTCTAGCCCCGGAGCTGAAAGTTCGTGCTCCCCACTCTTCAGTGAACACTCACAGAAAAGCAGTCAATCACTCTTGTCTCTAGTTTCTGTCAGAACTCTGTGTTCACCTGACTTGTGACTGAGCATTTTTATCTCAGGCAGGAGACTGAGTTTCAAAACTCCAAATTTTACAGACTCCTGAGGTGTGGATCATGATGTTCCTCCCAGGAAAGGGAAGGGGGTCTTAGAACATTTCTGACCTTTGCTGGACCCCTGCCAGGAAAGCGGTCACATGACCATGCAGCAGTTTGCTGTTTATGGCAACATAGAGCAGAAAGCCGGCATCTAGGCTTGCTGTTTTTGGCCACCTTCCCCACCCTTGTGCCTGGGAACTCTGCCACCCCTGTTCTTGTGACCCCAGAGATCCTGAGACCACACTGTCCAACTTGGGGTTCTACCCAGCTTTACCATCTGAGCACTTTTAAGCTAGGACTTATTCACTGCAGCAGACTTCTAGAAGTTCTGATTTTGCAATCCACTGCTTATAATACTTTGCAGTAGCCTTCTTAAGCAGACTCCTTCCCCTCTGCCATATCCTCAGGTATATCTCTCTGGATTCAAGTCTTCGCACCACCTACCTTCTAAAAAATGGTCACTTTTCTAATTGTTGAGTTGCAGCATTTCTTTTCTCAGATCTCTGATTGATTTTGCAGGTGTTCAGTATGTTTTGATAACTATCTAGCTGTATTTGAGGGGCCAGACAAATTTAGGGTCCCCTACTCTCTGCCATCTTAACTCCATTCTCCTGATCAGAGAGATTTTTATCTTTCACTCTATTAATGTGGTGTATCTTATTTATTAATTGTATGTGTTGAACCATCCTTGTAACCCAGGAATAAAGCCCACTTGATCATGGTACATTATCCTCTTAAAATGCTTTAAATTTGGTTTGCTGGAGTTTTATTGAAAATTTTTGCATCTATATATTTCCAGAGATATTAGCCTATAGTTTTCTTTTCATGTCATGCCCTTATCTGGGTTTGGTATTAGGGTAATGTTAGCCTCACAAAATGTGGGAATTTTCCCTCCTCTTCTGTTATTTTAAATTTATTTTTTATTTTTTAGTTTTAATTTTTTGAGAAGGGGAGTGGGAGAGGGGCAGAGGAAGGGGGAGACAGAGAATCCTAAACAGGCTCCAAGCCCAGAGCTGAGCCCCATCTGGGGCTCTACCTCAACCCTGAGATCATGACCTGAGCCAACACTTAACTGAGGGAGCCACCTAGGCACCCTCTTCTATTTTTTAAAAGGTTTTGAGAAAGATTGATGTTAATTCTTTAATTCTTGAAATGATTTTTAGAATTCACCTATGACACCATTTGGTCTTAGGCTTTTCTCTGTTGGGAGTTTTTAGATTACTGACTCATTGATCTGTTCTATTGTTTTTTGTTTGTTTGTTTGTTTCCATATCATTTATTTCTGCTCTATTCTTTATTATTTCCTTCTTTTTGCTGGGTTTGGGTATTGTTTGTTGTTCTTTTTCTAGCTCCTTTAGGTGTTAGGGTTAGGTTGTTTATTTGAGATTTTTCTTGCTTCTCGAGGTAGGTCTGTATTGTTACGAATTCCCCTTTAGAGTCACTTCTGCTGCATCCCAAAGATTTTGGACTGTTGTGTTTTCATTTTCATTTCCATGTAACTTTTTATTTCTTCTTTGATTTCTTGGTTGACCCATTCATTGTTTAGTAGCATGTTGTTTAACTTCCACGTATTTGTGCTCTTCTAGATTTTTTCTTGTGGTTGATTTCTAATTTCATGGCGTTGTGGTCAGAAAAGATGCATGGTATGACTTCAGTTTTTGAATTTGTTGAGACTTGTTTTGTGGCCCAGTACGTTATCTAATCCAGAGAATGTCCCTGTGTGCACTTGAAAAGAATGTATATTCTGCTGTTTTAGGATGGAATGTTCTCAATATATCTGTTAAATCCATCTGGTCCAGTGTGGCATTGAAAGCCTCTGTTTCCTTGTTGATTTTCTGTTTGGATGATCTGTCCATCAAGGTAAGTGGGGTGTTAAAGTCCCCTACTATTATTGTATTACTATCTATTAGTTCTTTTATGTTTGTTATTAACCGTTTTATGTATTTGGTTGCCTGCATGTTGGGTGCATATTTACAAATGTTAGATACTCTTGTTGATTTTTCCCTTTATTATTGTATAGTGTCCTTCTTTGTCTCTTATTACAGCCTTTGTTTCAAAGTCTATTTTGTCTGATCCAACTATTACTTTCTTTTGATATCCATTTGCATGATAAATGTTTCTCCATCCCCTCACTTTCAGTTTTCAGGTATCTTTTGGTCTGAAATTGGTCTCTGGTAGGCAGCATATAGATCGGTCTTGTTTTTTTATCCACTCTGTGACCCTATGTCTTTTGACTGGAGCATTTAGTACATTTACATTCAAAGTAATTATTGTTAATATGTATCTGTTGCCATTTTGTTACTTGTTTTGTGGTTGTTTTTAAAATTTTCTCTCTGATCTTTTCTTCTTTTGCTCTCTTTCATGGTTTGTTGGCTTTCTTTAGTGATATACTTGGATTCATTTTCTTTATTCTTTGCATATTTATTCCTGGATTTTCATCATGGTTATCATTTGGTTTGTATATGACATCTGCATATAGCAGTCTATTTTAAGTTGATAGTTGCTTAGGTTTGAACTAATTCTTTACTACTTCCCCCCATATTTTAGGTATATGGTGTCATATTTTACATCCTTTTATTTTGTGACTCTCTTGACTGATTTTTACAGAAATATTTATTTTTACTGCTTTTGTGTTTTTTACTTTCCATACTTTCACTTATGGTCTTTCCTTTCCACTCAGAGTCCTCTTTAATATTTACTATTTCTTGTAGGGCTGGTTTAGTGGTCATGAACTCCTATAGTTTTTGTTTGTCTGAGAAACTCTTTTATCTCCCCTTCTATTCTGGATGGTAGCCTTGCTAGATAGAGTATTCTTGGCTGTAGATTTTTCCCTTTAGTACTCTAAATATATAGTGCCTCTACCCTCTGGCCTGCAAAGTTTCTTCTGAAAAATCTGCTGATAGCCTTATGGTGTTTCCCCTTGTATGTAACTGTCTTTTCTCTTGCTACTTTAATTTTTTTTTCTTTATTGGTACTTTTTGCCATTTTAATTACTATATGTCTTGATGTGGATCTCCTTGGGTTGAATTTTTTGGGGGATCTCTGTGCTTTCTGAGTCTGGGTATTTGTTTCCTTTCCCACATTGGGGAAGTTTTCAGCTATTATTTCTTAAAATAAATTTTCTGCCCCATTTTCTCTCTCTCTTTTCCTTCTGTTATCTTTATAATGCAAATATTTTCATGCTTGATGGAGTTGCTGAGTTTCCTAAGTCTCTGTTCATGTTGCATAATTCTTTCTTCTCTCATTTATTTAGCTTGATTACTTTCCATTACTCTGTGTTCTAGTTCATTAATTCATACCTCTGCTTCTTCCAGCCTGGTATATTCCACCAAGTGTACTTTTTTCATTTATTGAGTCATTAATATCTGATATGTTATTTTTTTATGTCTTTGTTTGGGGTCTCAGTGATGTCCTCCACTCTTTACTGAAGTCGGGTGAGTATCTCTATGATACTCTGTTTTGCTTAGATCTTCTGCTGTGATTTTGTCCTGTTCTTTCATTTGGGACATATTCCTCTGTCTCCTCATTTTGCTTAGCTCTCTTTGTTTGTTTCTCTATGTTAGAAAGGTCAGCTATGTCTCTTGCTCTTGAAAGTAGCAGATGGGACTCGCATTTTAAACTAGGTGGCACTGATTCTCCTTTAACAGCCATCATGGAGATCTGGGCTGATTAGGGCCACTGCACAAAGTGTGTGCTGGTTGGGTGCAATTTTAACAAGGTGCACAGTCTTGTGCAGGAGATTGGGAGTTGCAATGTTGGCGAGGTTTGTGTGGATCTTCTGAGGTAGGGATCTGCATCACCAGGACTGAGGCAGATCTGACTGGAGGGGGCAGGGCATGGTGTAAGCAAGTGAGGTATTGAGTGCCAGTGCTCTGCTGGTTCTCACAGGTGGCTGTGTGATTATGATGAGGGGTGGGAGAGGGAAAAAGTGTCTGCCGTTTTTCCTGAAGAAGTCCCCAGTGAACCCTGAGATTAGTCACTAACTCTCCCTCCTCTAAGGCCCAGGCACCTTTTAAACTGCTGCTTTCAAGCTGTATCTCCACAGGCTGTTTGCTGTGCTGTCTCTTTAAGGGCAGGGGTCCAGCTTCCTATCTCCCACCAGTCTCTCTCACAGCCGAGTCCACTGATTTTTAAAGTTCCAGGCTTTGGGGCCCTTGGGTGAGTCATTCAGTTAGGTGTCTGCCTTTGGCTCAGGTCATGATCTTGGGGTCCTGGGATTAAGCACTGCCTTGGGCTCCCTGCCCTGTGTTCAGTGGAGTCTACTTCTCCTTCTCTCGGTGCCCCCCTCCCCCGCTAATGCTCTCTCTGTCTCAAATAAGTAAATAAAATCTTAAAAAAAAAAATGAAGTTCCAGGCTTTAATTCCCACTGGTTGTAAGAATTCATGAAATTTAGCCCTTCTGATTTTCTAAGCCTAATACTATGGGTATTTCTCTTTCCTGTGTAGGATCCTTGGTGTGCTTGTCTGTTTCTTGCCCCTCTCTGTACCCATGTCTCCTTCACTCCAGTGGAGAGACTCATGGAGCTTGGGTTCATGAATCCTTGCCCTTCCTATCCTCTTTGATGAGACCTCGTCTCTACATTTAGTTGCATTTGTTTGGCCAAACTTTGGGTCTTTTTCTGCGTTGTTTGTTCTTTTTTTTGAAAAATTTTTTATTTTATTATGTTATATTAGTCACCATACATTACATCATTAGTTTTTGATGTAGTGTTCCATGATTCATTCTTTGTGTATAATACCCAGGGCTCCATTCGGTATGTGCCCTCTTTAATACCCATCACCAGGCTAAGCTACCCTCCCACCCCCCACCTCTCTAGAACCCTCAGTTTGTTTCTCAGTGTCCATAGTCTCTCATGGTTCGACTCTCCCTCCGATTTGCCCCCCTTCATTTTTCCCTTTCTGCTATCTTGATCTTCTTTTTTTTTATATACATATAACGTATTATTTGTTTCAGAGATACACGTCTGTGATTCAACAGTCTTACACAATTCACAGCGCTCACCATAGCACATACCTTCCCCAATATCTATCACCCAGCCACCCCAACCATCCCACCCCCCACCACTCCAGCAACCCTCACTTTGTTTCCTGAGATTAAGATTCCTCATATCAGTGAGATCATATGAGACATGTCTTTCTCTGATTGACTTATTTTGCTCGGCATAATACCCTCCAGTTCCATCCATGTTGTTGCAAATGGCAAGATTTCATTCCTTTTGATGGCTGCATAATATTCCATTGTATATATATATACTACTTCTTCTTTATTCATTCGTCTGGCGATGGACATCTTGGCACTTTTCATAGTTAGGCTATTGTGGACATTGCTGCTATAAACATTGGGGTGCATGTACCCCTTCGGATCACTACATTTGTATCTTTGAGGTAAATACCCGGTACTACAATTGCTGGGTCGTATGGTAGCTCTATTTTCAACTTTTTGAGGAACCTCCATACTGTTTTCCAGAGTGGCTGCACCAGCTTGCATTCCCACCAACAGTGTAGGAGGATTCCCCTTTCTCCGCATCCCCACCAACATCTGTTGTTTCCTGACTTGTTAATTTTAGCCATTCTGACTGGTGTGAGGTGATACCGCATTGATGTTTTGATTTAGATTTCCCTGATGCTGAGCAATGTTCAACACTTTTTCATGTGTCTGTTGGCCATTTGGATGTCTTCTTTGGAAAAATGTCTGTTCATGTCTTCTGCCCATTTCTTGATTGGATTATTTGTTCTTTGGGTGTTGAGTTTGATAAGGTCTTTATAGATTTTGGATACTAGCCCTTTATCTGATATGTCATTTGCAAATATTTTCTCCCATTCTGTCGGTTGTCTTTTGGTTTTGTGGACTGCTTTTGCTCCACAAAAGCTTTTTATCTTGATGAAGTCCCAATAGTTCATTTTTACCCTTTGCTTCCCTTGACTTTGGCGATGTTTCTAGGAAGAAGTTGCAGCGGCTGAGGTCGAAGAGGTTGCTGCCTTCTTCTCCTTTAAGATTTTGATGGACTCCTGTCTCACATTTAGGTCTTTCAACCATTTGGAGTCTATTTTTGTGTGTGGTGTAAGGAAATGGTCCAGTTTCATTCTTCTGCATGTGGCTGTCCAATTTTCCCAACACCATTTGTTGAAGAGACTGTCTTTTTTCCATTGGACATTCTTTCCTGCTTTGTCAAAGATGAGTTGACCATAGCGTTGAGGGTCCATTTCTGGGCTCTCTATCCTGCTCCATTGATCTATGTGTCTGTTTTTGTGCCAGTACCATACTGTCTTGATGATGACAGCTTTGTAATAGAGCTTCAAGTCCAGAATTGTGATGCCGCCAGCTTTTGCTTTTCTTTTTCAACATTCCTCTGGCTATTCGGGTCTTTTCTGGTTCCATACAAATTTTAGGATTATTTGTTCCATTTCTTTGAAAAAAGTGGATGGTATTTTGATGGGGATTGCATTAAATGTGTAGATTGCTCTAGGTAGCATTGACCTCTTCATAATATTTGTCCTTCCAATCCATGAGCATGGAACGTTTTTCTGTTTCTTTTTGTTTTCCTCAATTTCTTTCATGAGTATTTTATAGTTTTCTGAGTACAGATTCTTTGCCTCTTTGTTAGATTTATTCCTAGGTATCTTATGGTTTTGGGTGCAATTGTAAATGGGATCGACTCCTTAATTTCTATTTCTTCTGTCCTGTTGTTGGTGTATAGGAATCCCACTGATTTCTGTGCTTTGATTTTATATTCTGCCATTTTACTGAATTCCTGTATGAGTTCTAGCAGTTTTGGGGTAGAGTCTTTTGGGTTTTCCACATAAAGTATCATATCATCTGCAAAGAGTGAGAGTTTGACTTCTTCTTTGCTGATTTGGATGCCTTTTATTTCTTTTTGTTGTCTGATTGCTGTGGCTAGGACTTCTAATACTATGTTGAAGAGCAGTGGTGATAGTGGACATCCCTGCCGTGTTCCTGACCTTAGGGGGAAAGCTCTCAGTTTTTCCCCATTGAGAATGATATTCCCTGTGGGTTTTTCATAGATGGCTTTTATGATATTGAGGTATGTACCACTATCCCTGTACTCTGAAGAGTTTTGATCAAGAAAGGATGCTGTACTTTGTCAAATGCTTTTTCTGCATCTACTGAGGGGATCATATGGTTCTTGTTCTTTCATTCATTAATGTATTGTATCACATTGATTGATTTGCGGATGTTGAACCAACCTTGCAGCCCAGGGATAAATCCCACTTGGTCGTGGTGAATAATCCTTTTAATGTACTGTTGGATCCTATTGGCTAGTATTTTGGTGAGAATTTTTGCATCCATGTTCATCAAGGATATTGATCTGTAATTCTCCTTTTTGACGGGGTCTTTGTCTGGTTTGGGGATCAAGGTAATGGTGGCCTCATAAAATGATTTTGGAAGTTTTCCTTCCATTTCTATTTTTTGGAACAGTTTCAGAAGAATAAGTATTCTTCTTTAAATGTTTGGTAGAATTCCCCTGGGAAGGCATCTGGCCCTGGACTAATGTTTGTTGGGAGATTTTTGATGACTCCTTCAATTTCCTTAGTGGTTTTAGGTCCACTCAGGTTTTCTATTTCTTCCTGGTTCAGTTTTGGTAGTTGATACATCTCCAGGAATGCATCCATTTCTTCCAGAGTATCTAATTTGCTGGCATATAGTTGCTCATAATATGTTCTTATAATTATTTGTATTTCTTTGGTGTTGGTTGTGATCTCTCCTCTTTCATTCATGATTCTATATATTTGGGTCCTTTCTCTTTCTTTTTGATAAGTCTGGCCAGGGGTTTATCAATCTTGTTAATTCTTTCTAAGAACCAGCTCCTTCTTTCACTGATCTGTTCTACTGTTCTTTTGGTTTCTATTTCATTGATTTCTGCTCTGATCTATTATTTTCTTCTCCTGCTGGGTTTAGGCTTTATTTGCTGTTCTTTCTCCAGCTCCTTTAGGTATAGGGTTAGGTTGTGTATTTGAGACCTTTCTTGTTTCTTGAGAAAGGCTTGTAGTGGTATATACTTTCCTCTTAGGACTGCCTTTGTTGTATCCCAAAGATTTTGAACAGTTGTGTTTTCATTTTCATTTGTTTCCATGAATTTTTTAAATTCTTCTTTAATTTCCTGGTTGACCCATTCATTCTTTAGTAGAATGCTCTTTAACCTCCATTTATTTGAGTTCTTTCCGACTTTCCTCTTGTGATTGAGTTCTAGTTTCAAAGCATTGTGGTCTGAAAATATGCAGGGAATAATCCCAATCTTTTGCTACCGGTTGAGACCTGATTTGTGACCTAGGATATGATCTATTCTGGAGAATGTTCCATGGGCACTAGAGAAGAATGTGTATTCTGTTGCTTTGGGATGGAATGTTCTGAATATATCTGTGAAGTCCATTTGGTCCAGTGTGTCATTTAAAGTCTTTATTTCCTTGTTGATCTTTACTTAGATGATCTGTCCATTTCAGTCAGGGGGGTGTTAAAGTCCCCCACTATTATTGATTGTTGTTGATGTGTTTCTTTGCTTTTGTTATTAATTGGCTTATATAATTGGCTACTCCCATGTTAGGGGCATAGATATTTATAATTGTTAGATCTTCTTGTTGGATAGACCCTTTAAGTAGGATATAGTGTCCTTCCTCATCTCTTATTACAGTCTTTGTTTTAAAATCTAGTTTGTCTGATAGAAGGATTGCCACCCCAGCTTTCTTTTGGTGTCCGTTAGCATGGTAAATGGTTTTCCACCCCTCACTTTCAATGTGGGGGTGTCTTTGGGTCTAAAATGAGTCTCTTGCAGACAGCAAGATGGGTCTTATTTTTTAGTCCAATCTGATAGCCTGTTTCTTTTGATTGGGGCATTCAGCCCATTTACATTCAGGGTAACTATTGTAAGATGTGAATTTAGTGCCATTGTATTGCCTGTAAGGTGACTGTTACTGTATATTTTCTGTGTTCCTTTCTGGTCTATGTTACTGTTAGCCTCTCTCTTTGCTTAGAGGACCCCTTTCATTATTTCTTGTAGGGCTGGTTTTGTGTTTGCAAATTCCTTTAGTTTTTGTTTGTCCTGGAAGCTTTTTTATCTCTCCTTTCTATTTTCAATGACAGCCTAGCTGGATATAGTATTCTTGGCTGCATGTTTTTCTCATTTAGTGCTCTAAATATATCATGCCAGTCTTTTCTGGCTTGCCAGGTCTCTGTGGATAGGTTTGTTGCCAATCCAATGTTTCTACCATTGTAGATTACAGATCTTTTTTCCCAAGCTGCTTTCAGGATTTTCTCTTTGTCTCTGAGACTCGTAAGTTTTACTACTAGATTTTGGGGTGTTGACCTATTTTTATTGATTTTGAGGGGGGTTCTCTGTGCCTCCTGGATTTTGATGCCTGTTTCCTTCCCCAAATTAGGGAAGTTCTCTGCTATAATTTGCTCCAATATACCTTCTGCACCTCTCTCTCTTTCTTCTTCTTCTGGGATCCCAATTATTGTAATATTGTTTCATCCTATGGTATCACTTTTCTCTCGAATTCTGCCCTTGTGATCCAATAGTTGTTTATCTCTCTTTTTCTCAGCTTCTTTATTTTCCATCATTTGGTCTTCCATATCACTGATTCTGTCTTCTGCCTCGTTTATCCTAGCAGTTATTGCCTCCATTTTTGATTGCACCTCATTAATAGCCTTTTGATTTTGACTTGGTTAGATTTTAGTTTTTTATTTCTCCAGGAAGGTTTCTCTAATATCTTCCATGCTTTTTTCAAGCCCAGCTAGTATCTTTAAAATCGTCATTCTGAACTCTTGGTCCGACATCTTACTAATGTCCGTATTGATTAGGTCTCTGGCAGTGGTACTGCCTCTTGTACTTTTTGTTGAGGTGATTTTTTTCCATCTTCTCATTTTGTCCAGAGGAGAATAGATGAATGAGAGAAGAAAATGCTAACAGGGTAACAACGACCCCAGAAAAATATGCACTAAACAAATCAGAAGAGACCTGAAACTGGGGGAAAAGAAAGGGAAAGAATGAAAAAAGAAAAAAAAAAAAGAAAAGAAAAAGATAAAACAAAACAAAACAGAATATGATCAAATATGATCAGGCTGGTGCATAAATCAGTGCCACACACTAGATTTTGTGCGTATTTTTTTGTTAGAAGAAAGTGCCTCCAAAATTTTAAAGAAAGAAAAACATATATGTACAAAAATAAGGGTAAATACAATGAAGGGATGGTTATGACTATAAAGATGAAAATTATAAAAGATTTTATAAAAGGAATTGATAAGATAATAATTTGGTTGAAAAAAAGAAAGAAGAGGAATGGAAAAAAAAAAGGGAGAGAATGCGATCAGGCAGGAGACTAGAACAAAGCCATACACTATTGATTTAGGGTATATTTTGGTCTATCAGAAGAAACTGTATCTCAAAATTTTATTTTATTTTTTATTTATTTATTTTTTAAAGATTTTATTTATTTATTTGATAGAGAGAGACACAGTGAGAGAGGGAACAGAAGCAGGGGGAGTGGGAGAGGGAGAAGCAGGCTTCCCGCCAAGCAGGGAGCCCGACGCAGGGCTCGATCCCAGGACCCCGGGATCATGACCTTGAGCCGAAGGCAGACGCTTAACGACTGAGCCACCCAGGTGCCCCAAACTGTATCTCAAAATTTTAAAGAGAATAACTTATATATACCAAAAATAAGGTTTTAACTACTATGAAGGGATAGAATATGACTCTAAAAATGAAAAATAAAAAAGATTCTTTAAAAAAAGGGATTGATAAAATGTTGGTTGAAAAAGGGAAAAAGAAAAATTCAAAAAAAAAGAAAAGGAAAAAAGAAAGTTAAAAAAATTAACTTTGAAAGCCTAAAGAATCATGGGAAAAAAGCCATCAATTCTACGTGCAGTATTCTGCTGGTGCTGGAGTTCTCCCATTCTCATTGATCGGTAAACTTGGTCTTGGCTGGCTGTTCTTGCTGATTTTCTGGGGGAGTGGCCTATTGCAGTGGTTTTCAAATGTCTTTGCCGGAGGCAGAATTGCCCTGCCCTTGCCGGGGGCCAGGTTAAGTATTCTGCTCGGGTTTACTCTCTGGAGGTTTTTTTCCCTGCAAGCTTTCCGTACAGCTTTGGAGGACCAGAGTGAAAATGGAGGCCTCCCAATCTCCTCCCCGGAGGAAATGAGAACTCAGGGCCCCACTGCTCAGTGTGCCCCCAGAGAAAAGCAATCACTCCTGTCTCCCCGGTCTCCGGCTGCACTCCGTGCTCACCTGGCCTGTGACTGCGTTTCTATCTCTGGCACATGACCCCATGTGGAGTCTCCAAACCCAGCAGATTCCTGCGGTGTGCTCCCATGCCACTCCTCCCAGGGGAGGAAGGGGAGTCTCCCTGGATCTGCCTCCTGTTGGGTCCCTGCTGGAGGAGCAGTGGCCTGACTGTGCCACGGATCACAGTTTATGGCAACCCCAAGCTGAGAGCCCACTCCTCAGCTTAGTCTTTGCAGCCGGCTTCCCTGCTCTGATACCTGTGAGCCCTGCCACACTCAGGCACCCCCGGTCTTTCTGTGACCCCCAGCGTCCTGAGACCACACTGTCCCAGCGAGGGTTCCACCCCCTGCTTAGCCACTGGAGCGACGTCCCTCAGCAGAGCTGACTTCTAAAATTTCCGATTTTGTGCTCCGCGGCTCCATCACTTGCCGGTAGCGGCTGATGGAGGCCTCTTCCCCCACCATCTGTCTTTCCGAATATCGCTTCAGATTCACTTCTCTGCATGTCCTACCTTCCAGAAAGTGGTTGCTTTTCTGTTCAGAGAGTTGCTGCTATTCTTTTCTTCGATCTTGTGTTGAATTTGTAGATGTTCAGACTGGTTTGATCCCTATCTAGCTGAATTCCGGGGACCAAACAAAATTTAGGTCTCCTACTCCTCTGCCATCTTGCTGCTCCTCCTGGGTGTTTGTTCTGAGGCCAGTGAGTGTTATCTAGTTGTATCTGTGGGATGAGGTATTTATGGTCCTCTTACCCTACCGTCTTCCCCAGAAGTTGGTATTTCTTTTTTAACCTTGGCCCTCCAGTTATTATTTCTCTTCTGCTTGCCACAAATTGACTTCTGAAGGTGGTAGCCACAGTGGCAGCACAATGTGTGTGTCTTATTGCAAGACTTTCCAAATGATGATGTCCCCTTTGTCATCTTTTTTCTATGGCTGAGACCAAAGAATGTTATTAATTTCTAGTTTGAATTCATCGTAGTTGGAGAATAAGTTATTATTTCAATTATTTTACATTTGTTGAGGTTTGTTTTATTCCCCAAGATATGGTGCACCTTGGTATATGTTGTTGAGTTCCATATCCTTGCTGATTTTCTGTCAATTCTCGAGAGCAGGAAATTGAAATCTCCAGCTATTGTTATGGAATCATCTATTTCTTTTTTTGCTTTTGTCATTTTTTCTTCATATATTTTGCAGCTGTTTTTTGGTGCATTATTTGAATTGTATATCATCATGGTGGATTGACCCTTTTATCATTGGGTGAAGTCCCTCTGCCTCTGGTAATTTTCTTTGGTCTGAAGTATACTTTTTCTGTTATTAATATAGCTACTCCACTTTCTTTTGATTAATGTCTGTATGGCTATCTTGGTTCCTTTTACTTTCAGCCTATGTTGTTATATTTTAAGTGAGTTATACAGAGAGTATAAGTGGATCATGTTTTTAATTCACTCTGCCAATCTCTGCCTTTTAATTAATGTAGTTAGACTACTTAAGTCTGACATTTTATTTTTTGTTTTTTGTCTCTGTTTTTTTTATCTATAGTGTTTTTTGGTGTGTCATTTTATTTACTTTTTAGTGATTGCTCTAAGCACATATATCTATATCTATATATCTATATATATCTCAGTTTGCTTATGTCATTATTTTATCAGTTTTAGTGAAGTGTAAAAATCTTACCTCCCTTTATATTTTTTATCTTCTTTCATTTACAATATCTTAAATATTAACTTTTGCATACACTGAGAGACACATCATCCAATGTTATAATTTTTGCTGCAGGTCTAAACGTAACTTAGAAAACTCTAAAAGAGAAGAAAAGTTTACCCTCCCCCCCTTTTTTACTCTTACTGTTCTCTTTTTTCTTCCTGATGTTCCATTTCCTATTTTGATAAATTTTCTGTTTGGGTAACTTCTTTCAGGCATTTTTTTAAGGGTAGATCTTCTTTCTTTTCTTTCTTTCTTTCTTTCTTTCTTTCTTTCTTTCTTTCTTTCTTTCTTTCTTTCTTTCTTTCTTTCTTTCTTTTTCTTCCTTTCTTCCTTTCTTTCTTTCTTTCTTTCAAGATTTTATGTATTCATTTGAGAGAGAAGGAGAGAGAGAGCGAGTGCAAGCAGGGGGAGAGGCATAGGGAGAGGAGGTAGCAGGCTCCCCGCTGAGCAGGGAACCAGATGCGGGGCTTGATCCCAGGACCTGGAGATCATGACCTGAGTCGAAGACAGATGTCCAACCATCTGAGCCACTCAGGTGCCCCAGGTAGATTTGCTTTCAACAAATGATCTTAGTTTTCCTTCATTTGAGATGTTTTTCATATACTATTCATTTCTGAAGAAAAACTTACTTAGATATGGAATTCTGAGTTTGCAGCTCTTAAATTTTTGTTTTCTTTTTAGGCATTTGATAATGTGTCACTTTCTGGTGGCCTCCATGATTTCTGATAAGAAACATGACATTTGGTAATTATAATAAATCTTGGCATGGATTTCTTTGTTTTTACCCTATGTTTGCTCGGCTTTTTATATCTGTAGGGTTATGTCTTTTGCCAAATTTGGAAAAATTTCTTTCATTATTTCTTTGCAGCCTTTCCTTCCGAGACTGATGTTATGAATGCTAGATCTTTTGTTATAGTTCCATAGGTCCTAAGGCTCTGTTCATTTTTTAAAAATCTATTTTTATCTCTTTTCAGTTTGGGTGATTTCTATCTTCTGGGTTACCAAATCTTTCCTTTGTTTTCTCTATTCTGCTAATAAGCCTATCCATTGATTTTTAAACTTACTTTTTAAATAGACTACTTTAGAATAGATCTAGACTTAAGAAGAGTTATGCTGATAGTGTAGAGAGCTCCCATATACCCCTATCATTAACATTTTGCATCAGTATGGTCTACTTGTCACTGTGAATGAGCCAATATTGATACATTAACTGAAGTCCATACTTTATATACTTTCTTAGTTTTTAACCTAATGTTCTTTTTGTGTTCCAGAACCCCATTCCATGATACCACATTACCTTTAGTCACCATGTCCCCTCAGGCTCCTTTGGTTGTGACATTTTCTCAGACTTTCCTTGTTTTTGATGACCTTGGAGGTTTTGAGGAATACTCACCAGATATTTTGTATATCGTCTCTTAATTGGGTCTTGTCTGGTGTTTTTCTCATGATTAGACTGGGATTGTGGGTTTTGGGAAGGAACGTCACAGAGGTAAAATGCCATTCTCATCACATGCTATTAAAGTACATACTATCAATATACTGTCAACATGACTGTTGATGTTACTCTTGATCCCTTGGCTGAGGTGACATTTGCCATCTCTACTGTAAAGTTCCTCTTTCCCCCCCCAAGTCATCCTGTACTCTTTGGAATAAAGTCACTATTGCAACCAGTACTTAAGGAAGGGGGATTTATGCTATATCTCCTTGAACACAGAGTATTTACATAAATCATTGGAAATTCTCCACGAAAGATTTGCCCATCTTTCTTTCTTTCTTTCTTTCTTTCTTTCTTTCTTTCTTTCTTTCTTTCTTTCTTTCTTTCTTTCTTTCTTTCTTTCTTTCTTTCTTTCTTTCTTTCTTTCTTTCTTTCTTTCTTTCTTTCTTTCTTTCTTTCTTTCTTTCTTTTCTTTCTTTCTTTCTTTCTTTCTTTCTTTCTTTCTTTCTTTCTTTCTTTCTTTCTTTCTTTCTTTCTTCTTTCGTTCTTTCTTTTTCTTTCTTCTTTCTTTCCTCTCTCTCTCCTTCCTTCCTATCATCTATCTATCATCTGTCATCATCATCTATCCTCTATTTATCCTCATCCATCATATCAATCATCTATTCATTTACCTATATTAGTATGGGTTCATGAATGTTTATTTTATACATTGTGTTCTAATCCAATACTATGTTGGTCAAATTATTTTTGCTCAAATTATTCCAACTTTGGCCATTAGGGACCCTTTCAATTGGTTCCTTGTCCCTTTGACATACTCCCATCAGTGTATGTATTATTATTGTTGTTATTTTTTTAGCACTTCCTTACTTTCTGGCACTACACAATTCTCCTGGCTTATCCCATATATTTCCTGTCACAGTCCTAGGATCAGCCATGTCACTGTAGAACCTGATTCTTTTTATCAGAGAAGGGCATTAAGGAACTAAGATTTGGGTGCTAGCTGTGTTCAATGCTACTAGTCCCTCTAAACTGACAGAGCAAAGAAATACATGTGTGTATATTAACCTGTATACACACAAATGTATAAACATTTCTCTGTATAATCATATTCATCTATATTAAACTAAGGTGGGCTCATACTGATGTCTCAAACTTTAACCCATTACCACATGGGTTATTCTAGACTCCTACCCTTACTTCTCTGTAATCTCCCACTTCAGTGGTGCAAAACCTGCCCCTCTTCATATGCCATAGATTTATATATTGTTCAATTATGGCATACATAAATTGTGGCTTCAAAATTCTTAATCTATACCCTAATGGGAAATAACTTTATCAACTACAGTACAGTGCTTATATGCAGTTCCTTTTATCTTTAGCTTTACAGACTGCTAATATGCAAAATAACTTAGGTCGTCACCCTTCCCACTCTTACCCCTTCTCAGTAAGGTTATTTCATATATTGGTAATACAGTTGAATTCTTTTGTCATAGTTTGCTTTCCATATTGAAATTCCTCTTATATACTAAATTTTTCTAGTATATAAAATAAATTTACATACATTAAGGTTTATTCTTTCTGCTGTAAAGTTGTATGGATTCACTATTATAGTATCATACAGAATAATTTCATTGCTTCAAAAAATCACCTGTGCTTCCCCTATCCTGAGAAATGCTAATGTATTTCCCATCTGTATAGGTTTACCTTTTCCAGAATATTATATAAGTGGAATCATAAAGTATGTAGTCTTTTTAGACTGGGTTTTTTCATGTAGCAATATGCATTTAAGATTCATTCATATCTTTGCATTGCTTCATGATTCATTCTTTTTTATAGAAAATAATAGTATTTTATTGTATGAGCGTATCATAGTTTATTTTTTCATTTACCTATTGAAGGACATCTTGGTGGCTTCCACAGTTTTGTGGATAAATTTGTTATAAATATTTACATGAAGAATTTCATATGGACATGTTTTAAAATCTACTGGATAAATGCCTAGAAGTGTCACTGTTGGATTATATGATAAGACTATGTCGAGCTTTATAAAAAACTGTCAAAATTTCTTCCAAAATTTGGATTCCCAGCAGCAATGAATGAGAGTTCCTGTTACTCCACATTCTCGCCAGTAGTTGGTATACATTCATTGGGTTTTAAATTTTTGTTTATTGTACCTTAGCTATAAAATATCCATTTGGTTCTTCTTTATACCTTCTTTTTCTTTGCTGAGACTTACTATGTTTTCATCCCCTCTTGGTCTTCTCTGACTGCACTTCATCATGGGAGTTGGGATGCCTCATCACAGCTTAGTGAAGGTTCAGGCTCACCAAGTCTATGCTCTGCATTCAGTCTTTGCTGTCAGAGGTAGCTATGGGGGCTGGAATAGAGTGGTTATCATCTAAAGGTTTTTGTCTTATTAGGCTGCCCAATTTCTGGTCCATAGGCTAAAGAGAGCAGGCTTTTCTTGGTGCTTTTTGTGTGTCTGTGCCCATTGGAATTTCCATGTTGCTAGCTTCTCTAGCACCAGTCTGGGATATATGAAGCAAAGAAAACCTGAGGAACTCAGCATCATGTTGTTTATTGGGTCCAGGTTTTCCTACTTGGTTTGCATTCTTCTCTACACCTTTCAGAGTCTCCTTTTGTTTGATTTATATATAACATCCAGGGTTTTTAGCTGTACTTAAAGAGAAGAATAAGAATAAGTATGTCTACTCTACCTTTTTGAAAGAGAAAGTTCTCAAAATGGATTTTTAAAAATTGAATTTGTGCCCAGAAGTCTTGCTGACTTCTACCATTAATTATAATTATTTATGTGTAGATTCTTTGTAATTTTTTATGTATACGGCTCTATCATTTGTACATGTGGAAAATACTTTTTGATCCTTTCTTTCTACTTCTTTTACCTTTTTCTTTTTCTAGCTTTGCTGGGGTGTTTAAGATTTCTAGTATAGTGTGGCAGAAAGCAGGCAGATCTTTCTGATATTCAATTAAGCATCAATTAAGTATCTCATACGGTGTAGGTTTTTTGAAGAGACTGTTTTTTTGATTTTTTTTTGGATTAAGGAAGTTTCCAGCATGTTAAGAATTTTATTTTGTTTTAAAATCATGAATGGATATGGTTTCATACAAAGTTTTCCCTGCATTTATATAGATGGTCATATGTTATTTGTTTTTATTGGTCAATGTAGTAAATAACATTAATTGTTTTTCTAATAATAGATCAAACCTACATTATGGTTATAAACCCATATCATCTTTTATCTAAAATAGTTTGTGTAACATTTGAGTTATTTATTTCTTCAATATGTGCTAGAGCTTAATGATAACATTTTGTATGGCTGGGGTTTTTATTATGAGAAGATTGTAAACTACTATTTCAATTTCTTTAATGCTAACAGTACTATCAGGTTTTTATTTCCTATTGAATCAGTTTTGATTATAAGAATTTCTAAGATTTCACCACATAAACCTGCAAAAAATCAAAATTGCAAATGTTTGTACCATTTTCAGTTGTGCTCCAAATGGACACTTAGCTTAGATGGCAGATATTTATACCATCTGTCCAGCTTACTTCTTTTATAAAGATATGGTTCTCTATCTTGTAACAACTATGGCCATACTTGAATTACCTCAGGAAATATTTAAATATTTGATCGTGTAGCTTGTATTCTTAGAATAAATATCCGAATATTTTTCTCAGAATTATTTTTATTTCCCAGAAGCAAGAAAAAACAACACTGTAGTTTTTTTTGTTGAGATCTACCATAGCATCAAATAGATGGGGCATCTTCCTTGGATTCTAAGTTATCTATAGAAATTTGAGGATTTATTTAATTAATTCTTATAACATTTACAAGATTCCTCCCAGTCAGGAAGGTCTCTATGGAGGCTTCATCTTTCTTTAAAGACTTGCTTATAGGAAGAAACCAACCAACCAACTCATTTCTTTCTTCTTTCTGCTATGAATTTTCTGGTGGATGACAATTATCATTTCCAACTAGAATTTATTCTACATCATCTCAACTGCAGATCCCCTATCCCCAACTTGTATAAGTACATTTGTTGATATTTTTACTAGAAGAATTTCTCATTATTGCTCCATAAAGTGGTCCACTCTATTTTGGGAAAATCTTGACCTTTGAACCCCCAGGATTATTTTTCTTGTCATCATCATCATCATCATCACTACTTCTTTTAAGAGAAAGTAGCACATAACTGATAATAATAATAAAAAAAGAAAGTAGCATAGCTTTGAATTTTCCTGGGCAGAGATATACAGAGATTGTAAGCGTATCTGATTGACTGGTAGTAATTGTATTGGTGGCGTATGTGTTTTGTATTTGTCATCTCTCCTCTAGAGTTTAGAATTCAGTCACATATAATTATTAGTTGTCTTTAAAAAGACAGTTTTGTCACAGTTTTCCAGAGACTAATATATAGATTATTTTAGATGGTGGACTTAGAAGATCTCTCTGTAACTCTCACTGTAGTTTCTCAGTGACATACTCTTTCTGTCAGTTTCCCTAATGGCATCTTTGTCTTTTTTTTTTTTTTTAAAGAATCTGGGGACTGGCAAAATTTTGTGTATATATACATTGTGTATATGTGCGTTTTTTGAGGAAAATGGAAGACCATGTCAATTTACCTTGCCAATTCCACTGGAAGAAGAAGCCCAAGGGAAAAGGATAAAGTGAAAGGAATTCCATCAGAAACTCACTTGATAAATATTCTCTGACACCAGCATGCACTGAGATTTATGTAAGATGAGAGCTGATTTCAGGGATCTCATTAAAATGAATTTACCATAATGAATTATTTTTCTGTTCTTCTGTGAAATAATTTCTTTCTTATTGGAAGTAATTGATTATGAGCACTTTGCTCTGCAAGCTAACTGGGGTAAATCTAAATTGAGATGAAGTGATTATGTCCTGCTTATCTATCCCATTTCACTTCAATTGTCCAGCTCCTGAGAGAAAGTATACCTAATTCCTAAACCACTTGAGGAAACAAAATTATATGTTTTCTGAACACAAAATGATCCAGGTGCTGAGAAATTAAGGAGTTATATTTGCATGATAGCTCTTCTCTACTGAGTGTAGAATGATTTTCATCTTACTTCAGTGAAGTTAGGGGTTATCTCCCTTTTATATTCAACTTCTATAATATAGAAATGAGTTCTAACTGTGCTTTTGTTCCAAGAAAATTCTACTACAGCAGAAAAATTTTAGTTCTCAATAACATAATTTTCTTTTTATTTCAGTGGTTCCTAACTTTTTTCAAATTCGGATTTTTTTTGAGATTTTTATCAGTTATAGACTGCTTCCTCAGAAAAATGCACATATATACACAAAATTTTGCCTAGAAGGGTTTGATAATTGCTATAGACTCATGGCTGCTTGTTGCTGTGTAATTCCTATTCTCCTCCTTTCCCAATGGGAGTGAGTTTTTATTGCAATTATGCACATTGGGTGTGTTAATGGGGAAGATACCTTTTTAGGTCATATGTTCATAGGTCACTGGGTCTTGAGAAGCCACATTTGGACCTGATGATGAGGGTATCACTGAGAGTTCCTAGACTTCAAGGAGGATGAAGTAACAGGGTGAGTCCTCAGGGTTGATCTCCCATGGGGAAGGACTGAAGGATTCTCTGTATTGGAAGGGTAGGTGTAGATATTGGATAGCGAGAGGTAGACTGTGGTAGACTGCTGTTTGCTTACCCATATCCACTCATCCCTTTTATGTTACATTGTGCTTCTGTTTGTTAGATATTCCAGTTTTTCCTCCCTATAATGCCCCTCACAATGGGAAGTTATACATCACCATATATTTAATAAGACAAGAGTGGCCATGTGATGTTTTTTAGCCATTGGAATGGGGACAGAATTAATGTGTGCCATTTCTAGACAGAGTCTTTTGTACCTGGCACCAGGATTGCTTCCTTTATTCTTTCTATAAGATTGGACATACATCAGCTGGTGGTGCTCCATCGGCCTCCATTCTGGAGGGAGGATGACATGGAGCAAAGTAGCAGCTGGACCTGGATGAACATGTGACCATTATTGAAAGTCACTGGGATTTGGGGTCATTTGTTGCTGCAGCAAAACTTTGTTATGACTAATACATTCTTCCTCTTTGATATCAAAGTTACTATATTTCCAATTTTCTCACTATGCCCTGTGCTCTGGGATGCTGATCTCTATTGACTATATCCACCATGCTTCCTTTCTTTCTGCCTCTGGTTGGGTTCAACTGATGGGAGGCATCAGTAGGATATTGGAGAGGGGAGGAGAGAAAGCTCAGAGTATTTATCCCCTGGCTTCTTCCTTGCCAGGCTATAGGTTGGAGATGTCTGTGTTCCTCTACCTAAGACCTCAGTGATCTGGTAAACACTCCTTCCTCTTGCCCTCCAGACCCAGATGTAATGGCCTTCTGCTGTTGTTATGTATCTGGTCAAATCTTATTATTTACCTTTATTAAACTCTTCTTAGTTTTCCCCAAACCTTGACTGGTACAATGAGCATTGCTGCAGGGTGGATGAAATAAGTGAGAAAGAGCAGGTTAAGCCACCATCACTCCCAGGAAGGACATTCAAAACATAACCCTTTGAGGGTGCCTGGGTAGCTCAGACGGTTAAGTGTCTGCCCTCAGCTCAGGTCAGGATCCTATGGCCCTGGGATTGAGTCTGACATTGGGCTTCCTGCTCAGTGAGGAGTTTGCTTCTCCCCTCTCCCTTTGCTGCTCTCTCTCTTTCTCTCTCTCTCTCTCTCTCTCTGTCAAATAAATAAATTAAAATCTTAAAAAAAAAGAACACAACCCCTTTCAATGGGAAGGCAGGGGGATCAATAGCATTGTCTTTATGTGTTAAGGACAACACAGTATATTGTACCTGCTGAGGATATTTGATATAGCAATGAAATATTTGCAAACAAATATTTGGCTTGAATTTGCAATCATTCTCATGGTCTACTGAGTCCTGAAAAAGGGTCATTATCTCAAATTCTCAGGAAAGGGAACTGCCAATTTGGGAAATTAATGACACACAACACGGCCACCTAGAATACTAGCAAACAGGCAGTGTTTATAGCTGTGATAAGCAAAATTTCTGAAATGCCCCCTCCCCCACCCCCAAGCAGTAATGAGCTATCACTCCCTTGATTGCCTTATGTTACATGGCACAGCTGGCCTTAAGTTAAGGAGATTAACTGGATAATCTGGGTGGGTCCAGTATACTTGGAGTAACCCTTACAAGCAGAGGGTTTTCTTTGGCTGGTGGTACAAGTCAGAGAGATTTGAAGCATAATGGGGTTTTGATACACTGTTTGCTGTCACTGCCTGGGGAATGTTTATCATCTCATTGTGTATAGTAAACTGACTGGTAACTAGCAAATCTACACAAACAAATTTAAGGCAAATGTGGGAAGTTGGAAGCTATCCTTTTGGCTTAAAGCAGTGTGAAGGAAATGATGGCTGCTGTCCTTTTGGACTATGGAATATCTACCTTGGAATTTGTTACTGGAATGTACTTGTGCTGCTTGTGGTCCTTAGTCACCCACTTGGAGCTGTGCTGGTGTGCCATGCTGTATGGCAGCAACCCTGTGCTGTCACCCTCTGTCCAGTTTGCTTTTCTCTCAGGCCTTGCACTTCTCATCTAACATGATGATATCAGTTAACAGACCTGGGACAAGCCTGGATCAGCATTTTCACAAATTACCCCATGTGAAGCTTTGTACTGTGAATTTTGAAAACAACAGGCCTACAAAGAGGATCTTGAAAAAATATTCTTAAGGGCGCATTTGTGTTACTACAGTCTATGGCACCCTGCCTTTGTTAAAAAGTTGAATTGAGTGAATCATACTCTTAGAGATTGTAGCTTATCCTGAATCTTTGATTTGGATAGGGGCTTGTCTCCCCATGAATTCTGGTGTCAGTTGAGCTCTGAGCTACTTTACTCAGCTGATTAGAGAAAGTTCCTGTGTTAATGTAAAGATGCAAACCACCTTGGCATAGAGACAAACTCTGCTCCACATGGGAAGAGCCTAACTCCTTATTTCAGTCAATGTCTCATGCTTGGTCACAACAGAGAGTGAGGGATCACCATCAATACTAGCAAGATCATCCAGAAGTGCCTGTTCTACAGACAGTGGGTGGGCAGGTTAGAATCTGGAACTTAATGTTTCTAACCATTTTGGCTCAATAGAAGTTTAAACTGTTTATGCATGTGGCCTATTTAGGCAATTTGTGCTATGTCAAAGGTTTGAAATGCAACTGCTCATTTTGAATCATTTATTCCAATTCTTGTGTGTTGTCTGGTTGATGGCAGGTCTCTTAAAGATGGTATAATTAAAAAAACTACACATACACACAAGGAGAATGGCATGGATCATGCATTTGACGAATTAAAAAATTACAATAAAAATAAACAGAAGTATATCCATATCAACTATATCAATGAGATTTGAAAGAAAGTTATTTGCATACTTGTTGAAAGAACATTTGATCTGTTCCCTGTGAGAAGGAAACTTGGCCAGGTGGCAGTCATGCATTAAGGACAATTACAAAACAAAAATGAACCACAGCACTTTGGTTTGATCTACCCAAATCAGTTCACAGTAATAAAACATATTCTTTACTTTTGAAAAAATGATGAAAGCCATGCCATCTCTAGAATACTATGATTTGACTAATCTCTCCCAACTGTCTTGACTATTATTGAGAAGAAAGGCTTTTGTCTTGAAATACACTTTTCTTACATTAAGCCCTGATAACTCACAAACATCAATGAAAGAACAAAAGGACTTTACAAAGAAGCTGCCTCGGAGGAAAATTTATGGAGATGGAGTAATTTCACAGGGCCTTTCCTTGGGGCTGTCACTGTGCCATAGGTCCCTGAGCCACTCCACTGTGGAGGGCAGCAGCCCCTGACACATCCTGGTCTGATTAATGTGGCAATTAAGCCACCTCCCCCAGCCAGGCTTTTTTAGTAGAGGAGAAAGGGGTTTGAGGGAAGTTGACAGAGCCTGGAAACCATTCGTGAACTTCTAGTAAGTCTTGGAAATATACTATCTTGAAAAATTTTGTATTCACCAAAATTTTTTCAAAATAATGTGGCTGAGCACCTGTAATTGAACATAGGGAAATCAGTTCCTGGGGATATATGGGATTGAAGAAGAACGTATGCAATGAGTAATAGAGAAAGAATGGACCATCCAATAAGGGCTTTTGGGACAACTGCCTACCTGATGGGGGAAAATATTAGAGTCCTGACTTCCCCAAATACAAAAGTAAATTCTGGATGAAATATATTTCTAAAATGGAAAGCCTAACTTTAAAAGGTGCTAAAAGAAAACCTATAGAGGGATCTTTTCATAACCTTGGGGTCAACTAAGAGTTTATTAAGTTACACAAATTCTGAACACCATCAAGGAATTGATTGACAGCTCTGACCAACAAAAACAAAACACTAAAACCACTTCTGATTAGTGAAAGACATGATAAACAAAGTTAAAACAAGAACGAAAGATCAGAAGAAAATATCTGCTGCACATACAACAGAACGAGTTATAGTCATAATAAAGAGTTCACACAAATCAATAAGAAAAAGGCAAATGACAGGAGAGGTAGAGTCCTGGAAAAACAACAACAATGACCCATAAGTACTGAAAAGATGTTCAACCTCCCTAATAATCAGGGGAACATAAACTAAAACAACAGCAAGATTCCATATTTTACTGGTTAGATTGGCAAAAGTTAAGAAGATAAAAATCATATCTGGAATTGGTGAGGGACAGAAGGAAACATGCATTCATATCCTGTGGTGCATATTATTGCAGCCATTTTGATGGTATTTTTGCAATAGCCATCAAAAGCTGGCAAGATCTAGAAAAATTAAAAATGCACATTTGACCAGCAATTCCATTTTTGGAATATGGACACAAGATAAATAAAAATTAAATATACCCTGCATTGTTACACAGTGAAAATTGGAATCAACCTGAATGTTCATTATCAGGGGACCAGTAAACAATTTTTGGCATATACATATATCTTATGAAATATGATAAGGCATTGCAAACATAAGTTAGATATGTAGATACAGACAGAAAATTCTCCAATATATATTCAGTGACATTCTTAAAAACAGTACCAAAAATTCTGTAATACGAAGGATCTCACAGATAGTAGGCATTCAATAACTATTTGTTGAATGAAACATATGTAAATGTATAGGAAAAGTTCTGGAAGGACATGGCAAAGTGTGCACAGCAGTCACCTATGGGGAAGGCAGAAGGATACAGGATTTGGGAAAGTAGCAAAGGGGCACTTACACATCATACCGTATACATCTTTCTATTGTTTGCATGTTTATTTCATGATAGTTTTAAAGAAGTTGTGCCTTCTCCAAAGGGAGTGATTTCACTGCCGTCTATACAGTGAAGGTGATTGCTTAGGTGTGGCAATATTAGGTTGTCTTTTTGATGGCTTTGTTGTTGTTATTATTATAATACTTGAGTAGTACTTATTGGCATAACAAAATGAATTAATTACACAGGTATAATATTCAGTAAGTTTTCATTTATATGAAGTTAATTAAAACACAAGCAAAAGTAACTTGTGAAACAAATCCCAACAACATTTGTCAGTGGTTGGGTGACAGAGGGGCTGTTGACTGGAAAGGGCCTGGGGTTGTCTTCTGGGTTGCTGGACATATTTCACCATTTGACAATTGGTGCCATAGGGTACAAATAAGTATAATTTAAAGTAAAAAATATACAGTTAAGATTTGTGCCTAATGTAATTGTGTGAATGATTTCTCAGCAAATATATTCCTGATACTCCTGGTGGGAAGTGAGCCTCAAAGATGTAAGGACTGGGGTTAAAATGCTGGTTCCTCATATCTCAATATCATAAAAGCCATATATGAAAAACCCACACCAAATATCATCTTCAATGGGGAAAAACTGAGAGCTTTTCCCCTAAGGTCAGAAACATGATAGGGATGTCTGCTCCCACTGCTTTTGTTCAACATTGTGCTGGAAGTCCTAGCCTCAGCAATCAGACAACAAAAGAAATAAAAGGCATCCAAATTAGCAAAGAAGAGGTCAAACTCTCACTCTTCACAGCTGACATGATACTCTATGTAGAAAACCCAAAAAACCCCACCCCCAAATTGATAGAACTGATACAGGAATTCAACAAAGTCGCAAGATATAAAATCAATGCACAGAAGTCAGTTGCATTCTATACACTAACAATGAGGCAGAAGAAAGAGAAACCAAGGAATTGATCCCATTTACAATTGCACCAAAACCCATTAAATACCTAGGAATAAACCTAGCCAAAGAGGTAAAGGATCTGTACTTTGAAAACTATAGAACCTTTATGAAAGAAATTGAGGATGACACAAAGAAGTGAAAAAACATTCCATACTCATGTATTGGAAGAACAAGTATTGTTAAAATGTCTAAGCTACCCAAAGCAACCTACATATTCAGTGCAATTCCTATCAAAATACCATCAACATTTTTCATACAGCTGGAACAAACAATCCTAAAATTTGTATGGAATCAGAAAAGACCCTGAATAGCCAAAAAAATGTTGAAAAAGAAAAGCAAAGCTGGCGGCATCACAATTCTAGACTTCAAGCTCTATTACAAAGCTGTCATCATCAAGACAGTATAGTACTGGCACAGAAACAGACACATAGATCAATGGAACAGAATAGAGATCCCAGAAATGGACCCTCAACTCTCTGATCAACTACTTTTCAACAAAGCAGGAAAGAATAACTAATGGAAAAAAGTCTCTTCAACAAATGGTGTTTAGAAAATTGGACAGCCACATGCAGAAGAATGAAACTGGACCATTTTCTTACACCATACACAAAATAAACTCAAAATCGATGAAAGATCTAAATGTGAGACAGGAATCCATCAAAATCCTAAAGGAGAACACAGGCAGCAACCTCTTTGACCTTGGCCACAGCAACTTCTTGCTAGACATGTCTCCCAAGGCAAGAGAAACAAAAGCAAAAATGAATGATTTTGATCTCATCATGATAAAAAGCTTTTGCAAAGGAAACAGTCAACAAAACTAAAGGCAACCTACGGAGTGGAAGAAGCTATTTTCAAATGCCATATGATAAATGGCTAGTATCCAAAATCTGTAAAGAACTTATGAAAATCATTACCCAAAAAACCCCACAAAAAATCCAGTCAAGAAATGGGCAGAAGGCATGAACAGATATTTCTCCAAAGAACACCTACACATGGCCAACAGACACATGAAAAGATGCTCAACATCACTTGGCACCAGGAAAATACAAATCAAAACCACAATGAGATACCACCTCACACTGATCAGAATGGCTAAAATGAACAACTCAGGAAACAACAGATGTTGGTGAGGATGTGGAGAAAGGGGAACCCTCTTACACTATTGGTGGGAATGCAAGCTTGTGCAACCACTCTGCAAAACAGTATGGAGGTTCCTCAAAAAGTTAGAAATAGAACTATACTATGACCATCAATTGCACTACGAGGTATTTATTCAAATGATACAAACGGGCACATACACCCCACTGCATAAAACAGCAATGTCCACAATGGCCAACAGATGGAAAGAGCCCACATCCATCAACAGATGAATGGATAAAGAAGATGTAGTATATATATATATATATATATATATATATATATATATATATATACACACACACACACACATATATATACATACACACACACACACACACACACACACACATATATGGAATGGAATATTATTCAGTCATCAAAAAGAATGAAATCTTGCCATTTGCAATGACGTGGATAGAACTAGAAGGTATTATGCTAAGTGAAATAAGTCAGTCAGAGAAAGACAAATACCATATGATTTCACTCATATGTGGAATTTAAGAAACAAAAAAGAGGAACATACAGGAAGGGAAGGAAAACTAAAATAAGATGAAAATAGAGAGAGAGCCAAACCCTAAGAGATGCTGAACTCTAGGAAACAAACTGAGGGTTGTTGGAGGAGATGTGTGGTGGGATGGGATAATGGGGTGATGGGCTTTAAGGAGAGGAGTTGATGTAATGATCACTGGGTGTTATATGCAACTGATGAATCACTAAATTCTACCTCAGAAACTAAGAAAAAAAAAAGAATACTGGTTCCTACTCAATTCCCTTCCTACAGAAAGAGAATTGCTTCCCTTCCTCATCTTCTCAACCTCCTGTGATCTGGATTTTGTTCTTACTATCCCCTGAAACTGTTTTGCTAAGATTGCCAACAACTTCCTAGCTCCTTAATCAAATGGGAACTTGTTAGTTCTCTGTCACTTGACTTTAAAGCAGTATCATTGTCTGCCACTGTCTTTTTTGAAACATTCTTTTAACTTCCACGAAACTACATACTGGCTTTCTACCTCTCTGCTATGTTTTCTGTCTCTTTGCTGTTACTCTCTTCCTATTCCTTAGATGTTAGTTTTCTTTAGGATTTGTCTTTGACTTCTTCCTACTTTCTGTGTTCTTCATAGTCTTCCCATGTGACCCCGTTCACTCTTGTGTTTTAAATCCAATCTACATGCCATATTTCCAGCCCAAACTGTGCTTTTGAGCTCCAAACCTATACCTCCAGCTTCAACTGGCCATCTCAATGTGGTGTCATAAACATCTCAAATTCAACATATTCAGAATCAGACTCATTTTTCCCAAACCCAGATCAGTCCTCCTTCCTCCAGTTCCCACCTTCATGATTGGCAACACCTTCTGTCCATTCAGAAAACAGGAAGTTCTCACTTTGTATTTTATACTCAGTAGGAGATGAAGCCTGCAAATTCTTTGTTACTAATGTCTTATGAACAAAACCTATTCTGTGTTGTCTAATCTTAAAATCACTGCCTTGGTTTGGACCACATTTCTAGGGCTTGGCTAGTGAAATAGTTTTCTAAACAATCTCTCTGCCTCCAGTCTTGTTTCTCTCCCTCTTAGTTTCAGAGGTAGAGTTTAATGATTCATCAGTTGCATATGACATCCAGTGCTCATTACATCAAGTGCCCTCCTTAACGCCCATCACCCAGTTACCCCATCCCCCCTCTTGTTTATCTTGAATACATTGTAAGTGTTGTATTGTGCTCCTTTTTTCCCCACACCAGTCAGAAGTGTTTTATTTTAAAAAATGTGAAAAAAAACACAAAAAACCTTTTAATCGGAAAGTCTGATTAAACTAAACATTAACTCAAGTTCTCAAAAACCCACTGGGGAAGACCAACAGGTACATCAAAAAAAAAAAAAAAAAAAAAGCAGGCAACTGCTGACAAGTCTTTGTGGAAAAGTAAGTTGCATAGTTATACAAGCTTCCCTAATGATTATCAAGCTCAAATTTTGTTTTTCAAAAAAAGTTTTCAATATATACCAAGGAAACCATGCAGACACCCCTAACAGTGCAAGGATGTAACAATGAAGTTTAAGGGTGAAGGAAAAGCCAAATATGACAATACATGACAAATAATCTATAAAATAAAACAAGCCTTTCAATGCTAGGAAAAAATGGGGAAACCTCACAAATGTAACACACATGGAACAAGGACTAACTGCAGGTGGAACTATCCTAAATATTTCCCCAATGACTAAGACATAAAACAACAGCCCAGGACACCATTAACAGTTAGTTTTCACATACAGTATGTATGTAAATTAGAGTAATTTTTTTCTACTCAATTACCATTTCTCTAGCAACATTTTTCCTTTGGTTTGACCAGTTGAACTCAAAAGATTTTGAAACTGAAGTGAGTACCAACTTTTACTGGAATAACACTTGGGAAATGCAACCCTAGAAAATGCAAATTTTAACTGAAGTGACTTGACACATCCCCAAAGGCAAGGGAAACAAAAGTGAAAAAACTTCTGCATAGCAAAGGAAACAGTTAATAAAACTAAGAGGCAACACACGGAATGGGAAAGATATTTGCAAATGACACTACAGATAAAGGGCTGGTATCCAAGATCTATAAAGAACTTCTCAAACTCAACACCTCCCCCCAAAAAAATCCAGTCAAGAAATGGGCAGAAGACATGAACAGACACTTCTCAAAAGAAGACATATAGATGGCTAACAGACACATGAAAAAATGCTCAACATCATTAGCCATAAGGGAAATTCAAATTAAAACCACATTGAGATACTACTTTACACCAGTTAGAATGGCAAAAATTGACAAGACAGGAAACAACAAATGTTGGAGAGGTTGTGGAGAAAGGGGAACCTCTTACACTGTTGGTGGGAATGCAAGTTGGTATAGCCAGCTTGGAAAACAGTGTGGAGGTTCCCAAAAAGTTAAAAATAGAGCTACCCTATGACCCAGCAATTACACTGCTATGTATTTACCCTAAAGATACAGATGTAGTGAAAAGAAGGGGCACATGCATCCTAATGTTCATAGCAGCAATGTCCACAATAGGCAAACTATGGAAAGAGCCGAGATGCCCTTCAACAGATGAATGGATAAAGATGTGGTCCATATATACAATGGAATATTACTCAGCCATCAGAAAGGATGAATACCCACCATTTGCATCAACATGGATGGAACTGGAGGAGATTATGCCTTAGCATAATCAGCATACTATGCCTTAGTATATATGAAGTTGAAATAAGTCAAACAGAGAAAGACAATTATCATATGGTTTCACTTATTTGTGGAACATAAGGAATAGCATGGAGGACATTAGGAAAAAGAAGGGAAAAATGAAGGGGGGAAAGACAGGGAGATGAACCATGAGAGACTATGGACTCTGGGAAACAAACTAAGGATTTTAGAAGGAGGTAGTAGATGGGTGAGCCCAGTGGTGGGTATTAAGGAGGGCATGTATTGCATGGAGAACTGGGTGTTATACACAAATAATGAATCATGGAACACTACATCAAAAACTAATGGTAAAACAACAACAACAACAACAAAACAAACTAATGGTGTACTGTATGGTGACTAACATAACATAATAAAAAAAATTAAAAAAAATTAAGTGACTTGACAAAGTTAAGCATTTGTTCTCAATAGGACACTGTCCTACATGTTAATCACTAGGTTAATGGCTTCTCTTGGCTGGATCACATGACCCAGCATGATACTGGCATGCTCCCTGGTGAGGTACTGCAGAGTTATGTGCACAAACACCCACCCATTTAAGCTTTCAATAAAATAAAACATCATTTTAAACCATTTCAGTAAAATAAATAAAAAAATATTGCATTTCTTTTGGCCTGCTTTGCCTCTTGAACTGGCTTGGAGTGTTGTTCATGACAGAAGACACAGCAGTTAATTAGTTGCTACTCCACACTCCTTAGGCTTTAATACTTTCTGCTCTTCAGGCCTCAGCACCTTTTTTGCAGCAATAGTGGTATTCTTCATTAGCATCACCACTGTCATGGGACAAACACCCCCACGGACTGGAGTGATGTAACCGGCTTTCTCTCTGATTCTTTCAAAATCCACATCTCCAACCAACTTGGCTTTAGCCATAATGGGATCTTGAACTCTTTATTTACACACTGATGAGTGCAGCTCCCTCCTTGATCACATCTGCTGTGATCAGATTGGGAATGCCTGTAGCAGAGACCACAATGTCTGCAATAACTATGTTTCTTCAGTTGCACTTTGGGAGTGTATTGTAACAGTGGCGTCACCTCCAGGGTGTTCATGTGCCCCATCTGTGTGTAGTCGCACTGCGATGGGCATTCCAACATTTTTTGACCTCACAACCACAACCACATTTTTCCCTAGGGTTGGAATGCCAGTTCACTTAATTGTTTCCCAGACACCCCGTGAGACCGCTGGTAACACGGTCACTCTACATTAATTACATAAAGCCATCAATATCTTTGTTTGGAGAAACACCATTGCAGATCTTTCTCTCATTTATGTGTTCTGGAAGAGGCAGCTGAACAAGAAGGCCATCTACATTATTTATCATCATCATTATTTTTTTTATTATGTTCAGTTAGCCAACGTATAATACATCATTAGTTTTTGATGTCGTGTTCAACAATTCTTTGGCTGTGTATAACACCCAGTGCTCATCATAACATGTGCCCTTCTTAATACCCACCCCTGGCTACCTCATCCCCCTACTCCCCTCCCTTCTGAAACCCTTAGTTTATTTCCCAGAGTCCATAGTCTCTCATGGTTTGTCTCCCTCTCTGTTTTCTTCCCATTCAGTTTTCCCTCCCTGCCCCTATGGTCCTCTGTGCTATTCTTTATGTTCCACAAATAAGTGAAACCATATGATGATTGTCTTTCTCTGCTTTACTTATTTCACTTAGCATAATCTCCTCCAGTTCCATCCATGTTGCCACAAATGGTGGGTATTCATCCTTCCTGATGGCTGAGTAATATTCCATTGTATATATGAACCACGTCTTCTTTATCCATTCGTCTGTTGAAGGGTATCTCGGCTCCTTCCGCAGTTTGGCTATTGTGGACATTGCTGCTATGAACATTGGGATGCATGTGCCCCTTTTTTTTCACTACATCTGTATCTTTGGGGTAAATACCTAGTAGTGTAATTGCTGGGTCATAGGGTAGCTCTATTTTTAACTTTTTGGGAACCTCCACACTGTTTTCCAAGCTGGCTGTTACCAACTTGCATTCCCACCAAGAGTGTAAGAGGGTTCCCCTTTCTCCACATCCTCACCAACATTTGTTGTTTCCTGTCTTGTCAATTTTTGCTATTCTAACTGGTGTAAGGTGGTATCTCATTGTGGTTTTGATTTGAATTTCCCTGATGGCTAGTGATGTTGAGCATTTTTTCACGTGTCTGTTAGCCATTTGTACGTCTTCTTTTGAGAAGTGTCTGTTCATGTCTGCTGCCCATTTCTTGATTGGATTACTTTTTGGGGGGGATGTTGAGTTTGGGAAGTTCCTTATAGAGTTTGGATACCAGCCCTTTATCTGTAGTGTCATTTGCACACATCTTCTCTCATTCCGTGTGTTGCCTCTTAGTTTTGTTGACTGTTTCCTTTGCTCTGCAGAAGCTTATCTTGATGAAGTCTGAGTAGTTCATATTTGCCTTTGTTTCCTTTGCTTTTGGAGATGTGTCTAGAAAGAAGCTGCTGTGACCAAGGTCAGAGAAGTTTCTGCCTATATTGTCCTCTAGGATTTTGATGGATTCCTGTCTCACATGGAGGTCTTTCATCCATTTTGAGTTTCTCTGTGTGTATTTCTTTCTTCTGTAGGTAGCTGTCCAATTTTCCCAGCACCATTTATTGAAGAGACTGTCTTTTTTCCACTGGATATTTTTCCCTGATTTGTCAAAGATTAGTTGACCATAGAGTTGAAGGTCCATTTCTGAGTTTTCTATTCTGTTCCATTGATCTATGTGTCTGTTTTTGTGCCAATACCAAGCTCTCTTGGTGATCACAAATTTGTAATATCATCATTACTTAGTTTATTGATTAAATTCAACAGTTCTTCCTTTGAAATTAAAGCTGGTTTCACAGTTGTCTCACTGTTGATTCCCACCTCTGCAGCTGGCCAGATTTTGTTGAGGATATAGGAATGACTTGTAAGATTCTCAGCAACCAGAACCACACCCAGGTGTGGCCACTTATTGCCCCATGCCACCCATTCTTACACCTCCTACTGCACTTCCTGTTTGATCTACTGGCCAAGTTTCCTTCCAGAAATGACAAAAGCTTCATTTTGAACTAGTGAGATGTGGAAGGGGTGATGACAGAGGTGGCAGCTCTGCGTGGGTGGAGCAGCCAGGTGGCCAACATGGACACAATGGAAGCTGCAGCTATCACCTGTGCTGATGTCCATGCCAGGAGCCTATTATGCTCCTTCTTAAAATCAATAGCTTTTCATTAATTTTAAGGTAAAACACAAAGCTCTTAGCTACCTGACATCTATCTTTAATTCCATCCTGTTCTCTCTGTTATACCCTTGTCACCCCCCTCAATATTGCACACAGAAATACCTGTGGTTCTTTAATCTGTCATGTTCTCATGCCACATTTTGTTTATTCCAAAGACATTTACAAAATTACAGTTACTAAACCAGACTCTAATCTGCATGGTGCACAATGAACAAGACCATGTTCCTACCCTCATGGAGTTTACATTCTGGCAGAGGAGCAGAAAATAAATATGTAGACAAATAGATAATATAATGTAATGACAAATGCTGTGGAGAAAGAAAACAGGGCAATAAAATAGAAAGAGTCTGGGGTATGGAAGAGGGTCCTACTTCAATGAGGAGGTCAGGGAGGTCCCATTGACTAGGTGATACTTGAACTAATCCCAATGTAGGTGAGTATGCAGGGACAGAGTGCTCCAAGTAAGAACAAGCAGCATAAACCATAAGGAAATTTATGATTTACTATTTTAGGAATCTAGAAATAGGTGGGCTCTGAAGCTGTGGGATTGAGAGTCAGCATCATCAGGGATCCAGAACCTTTCTATCTTTCTGCCATGTGTTGCTGTCCTTGGTGATCACTTCATTCTGAGACAAGAAGCAAGATGAATGTTACAGCAACCTGGGGTCAAATCCAGGTGTGACAATATGCAGAGGTAAAAGGGAGGACTTATCTTCTTGGGACACCTCTCCTGAGGAAAACATTTCTCAAAGCCCCAGCAGACTTTCTCACAAATCTCACTTGCTATATGCCATGGTCTAAATGTTTGTGTTTCCCCGAATGCATGTTAAAATCCTAATGCCCAGTGTGATGGTATTAGGAGGTGGGAGCCTTTGAGATGTGATTAGGTCATGAGGGTGAAGCCTTCAGGAATGAGATTAGTGTCCTTACAAAAGATCCCAGAGAGCTCCCTCACCCTCTGTACCATGTGAGTATACAGCAAGAAATCTGTGACCTGGAAGAAGGCATCTAGATCTTGGACTTCCAGCCTCCAGAACTGTGAGAAATAATGTTCTGCTGCTTATAAGGCACCCAGTCTATGGTATTTTGTTATAGCAGCCTCAACAGACTAAGGCTATATACCAGGCTGTGTGCTCCTTCCTAGCAGGCAGGAAGGGAATTGGCACAAACCAGTACCTGTGTGGGCTAGATGTTTGGTTGGCAACCAATGCTTATGGTAGGAAATGGGGTGGTAGACAGGGTGTGACTTGCATGGGAGTGTAAATATTTTGGTGACTGCAATGGAAACATTTGGAGTTTTGAACAGATGAAGGATGGCTAGAGGTGAGATTGAGTGTGAGGACTCTAGGTGTTAAGAGGATGGTGCAGTTATCTGAAGAGGAAAGGAAGATTCAGGTTAGGATGGAAGCATCAGATGTGGTGGGGGGAGTTCTACTTAGGTTATTTTTGGGGTGTAGTATATAGGACTTGCTGATGTAGGAGTAGTGGGGTGAGGAAAAGGAAGAACCAAGAAAAACTCCCAGAATTGTGACCTGAGCAAGTGGGTAATAATGTTCACTGAGATGTGGGGGACCAGCAGAGGGGTGCATTTTGAGGGACAGAGATGCAGGGGTAGAGGGTTGGTCCAATGCTTATTAGACATCACCCTGGAGGTATCAGGAAGAGGGCTCCAGATTTGAGTTGGAACTCAGGCAAGAGATGGGGATGGGAGATGTTGGGTGGTCCTGGTAACCATGGCATTTATAGCCTGGACACTGGGTTAGGTTGGGTGGGGAGACAGTGTCCACAGGGAAAGGACCAGAACCAAGCCCTAGGGCATTAAAAAAATTAGATGTTAGGAAGAAGAAGAGAGGACAGCAAATATACACAAGAGAAGAAGCCAGGAGAGAATGAGAGAAAAATCACCTTTCATGAAGGGGGCAGTCATCAATGGTTTCAAATGCTTCTGAGACAGCAAGTTCTATGCAAACAAACAATAGACCAGGGGTTGAGAATTTGAGGCTGCAGGTGACCTTCAAAAGCTTTTCCTTGGAGATATGAAAACAAAATTCTTATTGGGGTGCATTGGGTAGGAGGGGAGAGGTGAGAGATTATATACAATTGCTATCAGTCAGAGTTCAATCAAAGAAGCAGTCCCACTACCCATGATGTGGAATAAAAGATTCATTGTAAGGAGTGCTTTGTGCAACTGGGGGAGAAGCTGGAAGCAAAGGTCTAGGAGGATGGGAGAAAAGTCACTACTCAGGGTTTGCTCCTGGGAGTAGTTGAGAAGTCTGGGTTTAGTTGTAGGACAGCAGTCAGCAGAAGTGCTCCATCCATTGAAGCTTCCACCTCCCTGCCCCCTCACTGGACTGTTTTCTAATCATCCTTTGAAATCCCATTCAGACATGACCTCCCCCAGAAGACCTTCTGGACCCTCCCAGCACACCTTGTCTGGCTCTGTTGATCATTTCTATGTGCTTGCATGACCCCAGTGTTAACCTCTGTCACAGCACCTCTCCTATGGGGTTTCCCTGGTAGAGCTCCTGGCAGTTTGTAGGTGCCCCCAAATGTTTGTATAATTCACTTGAACTTTGTTTCTCCTGAGATCCTGAACTCTTTGAGGGCAGGGACTGTGCTCCTTCCACAAATATTCACTGGCTCAATACAAGGACAGACAGATGAATGGGTAAATGAACAAGACCAGCAGTCTGAACACAGTCTGAGGATTCTGAATTTTGTGTGTCCTGTATTTGTTACCTACTCTTTCTTTTACTTATGCTAAATGGCTTCCTTGGTGTTCACAGTGCATCCCTTTGCCCAGGCATTCTGGAACTTGGTGAACATGTTCACATTTGGCTCCTATTACCCTTTGTGATATTTCATATTTTAATCATTTGTGCTCTGTCATCATTTTTTCAAATTATTCTCATATGAAAGTCCCTCCCAACACTTTAATTGACCTCCTTGGGATATTTCCAGTTTTGATATGCCTTTCTTAATGTGTAGTAATATGAAATGAATGGCATTAGAGATGCAAATATATGATAATATTATGCAAGTTTGAGATGTTGCTTCAGATAAATTATAGGGAGGCTTGTCAAAGGAGTAACCTGTATATTAATCATGCTGAATATATATATATTTAACTAAGGCAATCTGTAGGGTACAGCCTGCTTAATGTCCTTCTAACACTGCAGGGAGCAGAGGTGCATCCTCACGCCCCTAAAATAGAAATAACCTCTCTGCTCATCTAAGATTCCCTGATGGTTTCTCTTTATACCCAGAGCATTCTAATGTCATGGAGGAAACAAAGGCCTCTTCTATGATCCTGAGGTGCCAGTTTGGCTGGGTAAAGACAAAGGGACATTTTGAATAAAGTCTCCAGACATTTACTTAGCCTCAAAATTACTTCTCCAAATTTGCACATTGTGCAACCCTGCAGATCTTCAAATGTATTTCTGTAACTGGCTCCAATATGCCTTATGTTGTAACTTTTCTTTTTGTCATGGGGAGGGAGTAGGGAAGGGATTAGTTGTCTTTTTTTCCCATTCCAGAGAACTGCCAAAATAATTTTGACTTCCCAGATGAAGTAAGTTTTAAAATTGTGGTTCTCCTGAGGTTCATTTGGAAGAAGACACAGCAATTCTGAGAAACCAGTGATGGGGGGTGCCAAGATGCTCCATTTCCCTGGCTGCAGCTTCTGTTTCTTTGCATCGAGGTCAGCATGAGAACAAAACCATGGTTTTCCAGGGTTGGAGAGGCTTGTTCAAACACTTGTCCTTGCCCACCTAAAATCCTCCTGCCTCACATAGCACCATTGCTTTAATCCCAGAGTTTAGAGTTTGCTGTGGAGGTTGGATTTTCACTTCATCTTGCTCTTTCTCAGGCCGAGCCATTCCTCCTGGCTGGCTTGCACCTGGGAAAATTGGGATGCACACTTGGCTCGGGCTATTTTTGAGGTGTGCAGTTTCCAGGAAATTGGAGATTGCCATCCCATACCATTCCATCTCTCCATCCTGGGGTTTGAGATAGAATGGGAAGCGGTGGGGCAAAGGGCTGAATAAGAATTATTCAGGGGTTATATAAGAACCATAGAACCTTTTAGACAGAGTTGTAGAGAGGAAGGAGCAGAGTTAACTGAATCAGACTGACCTGGGGGGCCCAGAGCAGTTTGACCAGTGAGGGCTGACACCTGCACTGTCAACCTCTTCACAGCCTTGGGGAGACTGGTAAAGCAGCAGTTTTTCGAAATGGAATTTTAGTGATGTACAGAGAAGAGGAGTGAGGTACAACACCGTGTGCCACTTTCCTAAGCATTGCTTTACCAGAACCAGATGGTACAAATATTTCGTCTTTGAGTCTCACTTTAGTTGTTTGGAAAATTGGGTTGTTGCGGTGGGAGGATGGGATCATATGTTGAATGAAGCCTGAAATGTAGCAGGCGGCTATAGTGAGTGCATGCATTATTATCACCAGTTAATACAGTCCTTTTATCTGAAACATAAATGCACCAAAGCCCAAAAAATTTAGGTGATTTGCCCAACAACACATAGCATTTAATGGCAGAACTCAAGAACAGACCCATTTCTCCTGACCTTCAGAGAAGTACTTTTTCCCATTTCACTACTCGGCAATCCAAACCTTTTAGGTAAGTCCTCATGAAAAAGCAAAATGAAATGTTTTGTTTAAAACTTTTTCGTGATTGTCTTTTTGACATCAAAATACTTTTAATGTGAAAATGAAAGATTTCATGGGTGAGCTTTCTGCAGGCTGGAGGCAAAGGAGGTCCTTCTTGCCTGCCCAGGTTCCCACATCATCTGGGCACTTTCCCTGTGAAACCATTTATGAGCATTGCTCTGTGCAAGTCCCTTAAGCCTGGTGCTGGAAACAAAGCATGAAAATAGCTGTCTCTGTCCCCAAGTTGTTCATTGCTTTCTGGGGAAGAAATTAGGAAGTAAGTCATTGATATACAGTTTAATGAACTCTGTGATTGCTGTTAGTCCAGAGGAGGGCCACTTAATAAAGCTGAGTGTGTTTGGAGTCACCAGGAGCCTGGAAGGCTGGGGAAAAGTTGGGCAGGTAAAGAAGGGGTATGACTTGGGCAGAGGGGAGGCAGAGGTGTGGAGGCAGAAGAGAGAGACCAAGGGATGTGCCAGGAAGAGCGAGAGGCCAAGAGGGAGTGAGGTGTGCTGAGGAGTATGGATGGAACCCTAGAGGAGATGGAGGATTTTCATTGGTGTGTATGTGTATGTGACAACAATTCACATTTTATTATTTATTTATTTTTTATTTATTTATTTATTTATTTATTTATTTATTTATTTATTTATGTTTAAAGATTTATTTATTTGAGAGAGAGAGCACAAGAGAGAACGAATGGGGGGGAGGGACAGAGGGAGAGGGAGAATTAGACTCTCTGCTGAACAGGGAACTCAACAAGGGGCTCTATCCCAGGACCCTACAATCATGACCTGAGCCAAAGACAGATGCTTAACCTATTGAGCCACCCAGATGCCCCAACAATTTGCATTTTAGAAGGATCTCTAGCTCCTATTGAGAGGCTAGATGGGCAGAGAGCAGGAGTGGAACTGGGGAACCTGAAAGTTATAGAGCCTCCAAAGTAGAGACGATAAGGGAGGGAAGAAGAGAGGAAACACTTCTGGCAGGCTTTGCTTGGGCTCCTGTGTGGTGAGAGGTCAGACAGAGGAGGGGTCAGGTGACTCTCAGATTAGTGGCTCAGGCTCCCAGGCTCAGTGCTTCCCCTTACCAAGACACAGAAGTCAGGGTGGCTACATGGGCCCACTTTCAGAAGGAGTTCAGGCTCCAAGCTGGCATTATCCTGAAATCAATAGCTTTCTGTTGATGGGATGATGGAAACGTGCTTGTGAGCAAAAGAGTTTGGGGCTATTCCTTGCTGCCCCATTGGTATACAGTGTTTGAGACGCCCTATGAATACAGAATCTCAGTGGACCCACTCAAAGTGAGGACACGATAAGCACATTATGTCTATGACCCATAGCCCCAGAGGCTACACTTACCGAACAAGTCAGAACTTGCTGAGAACACAGAATGAAGGCAATGAGGTGCCAGGAAGCACAAATGATCAAGAAACTCTATCAGACCCTTGCTTGTGCTCTTCCCTGTCTTTGCTGAAAATGATAGTATTGAAGGAAAGAGAAAGTCCTTCCTTATTCATCAGTAAGATAGAGGGTTGGTAGAATGTGCACATATCAAGAAGCACAATTAAAAGCAGTTCGGTTTGGGGTGCCTGGGTGGCTCAGTCATTAAGCATCTGCCTTCGGCTCAGGTCATGGTCCCAGGGTCCTGGGATCGAGCCCCGCATCGGGCTCCCTGCTCCGCAGGAAGTCTGCTTCTCCCTCCCCCATTCCCCCTGTTTGTGGTCCCTCTCTTGCTGTCTCTCTCTGTCAAATAAATAAATAAAATCTTAAAAAAAAAACCAGTTCAGTTTGTTTTGTGTAATATTGTCACAGTTTTGGTAAGAATAAAATACATGTGTACATACAAGTTACAAAATGCAAATCGTGTAGTTTCTGTTATAAGACTTAAATGCTCCTGTATTTGCATTAAAACTGGCATTCCATAACATGAAGATGAGCAGTAAAATTCATTCTAATAATTAAAAATTGTGATTTTTGTTAACCTAGAACAACTTTAAATAGGAAATAAACACCATGACAAGTTGAGTGACTGTGGAGAAAAGAAAAAGCTGTATATTTTGGTTTCTTCTGGAGTTTTAAGATATCAAGTCTTATATTTAAGTCTTTAACCCTTTTTTTTTCCCTAGGGACGGAAGGAAGGGGGGAGAGAGAGAGAGAGAGAGAGCAAGCAGATGGAGAGGTAGAGACAGAATCTTAAGCAGGCTCCACACCTAGTGCAGAGCCTGAAGCGGAGCTTGATCTCACAACCCTGACATCATGACCTGGGCTGAAATCAAGAGTTAGGTGCTTAACTGATGGAGACATTCAGGTGCTCCAAGTCTTTAACCCATTTTGAGTTAATTTTTGTGTATGGTGTAATTTCATTCTTTTTCATTTGATATGGATATTCAGTTTCCCCAATACCATTTGTTAGAAAGGTTATCCTTTCTCCATCATGTCTTCTTGGCACCGTTGTCAAAGATATGTTTGGGTTTCAATAGCCAAACTATGGAAAGAGCCAAGATGTCCATCAACAGATGAATGGATCAAGAAGATGTGGTAGATATATACAATGGAATTTATGCAGCCATCTAAAGGAATGAAATCTTGCCATTGGCAACGACATGGATATAAGTGGAGGGTATTATGCTGAGCAAAATAAGTCAGTCAGAGAAAGACATGTATCATATGATCTCACTGATATGAGGAATTCTTAATCTCAGGAAACAAACTGAGGGTTGCTGGAGTGGTGGGGGGTGGGAGGGATGGGGTGGCTGGGTGATAGACATTGGGGAGGGTATGTGCTATGCTGAGCACTGTGAATTGTGTAAGACTGTTGCATAGCAGACCTGTACCTCTGAAACAAATAATACATTATATGTTAAAAAAAAAAAGAAGAAGAAGAAGTAGATAGCAGGAGGGGAAGAATGAAGTGGGGGAAATTGGAGGGGGAATGAACCATGAGAGACTATGGACTCTGAGAAACAAACTGAGGATTCTAGAGGGGAGGGGGGTGGGGGGATGGGTTAGCCTGGTGATGGGTATTAAAGAGGGCATGTACTGAATGGAGCACTGGGTGTTATATGCAAACAATGAACCATGGAACACTACATCAAAAACTAATGATGTAATGTATGGTGATTAACCCAACTAAAAAAAAATTAATGCTTAAAAAAAAAAGAGAGGGGCGCCTGGGTGGCTCAGTTGGTTAAGCGACTGCCTTCAGCTCAGGTCATGATCCTGGAGTCCTGGGATCGAGCCCCGCATCGGGCTCCCTGCTCAGCAGGGAGTCTGCTTCTCCCTCTGACCCTCTTCCCTCTCGTGCTCTCTCTCTCATTCTCTCTCTCTCTCAAGTAAATAAATAAAATCTTTAAAAAAAAAGAGAGAAAGATATGTGTAGATTTATTTCTGGGTTCCCTATTCTGTTGCATTGGTCTATGTGTTTTTATGCCAGTACCATACTGTTTTGATTACTATAGTTTTGAAAAATAAACAGATAAAGAACATGTTATATATATATATATATATATATATATATATATATATACATGCAATGAATATTGTTCAGCCATAAAAAAGAAGGAAATCCTGCCATTTGCAACAACACAGATGAACTTGGAGGACATTATGCTAAGTGATATAAGCCAGACACAGAAAGACAAATATTATTTAATCTCACTTATATGCAGAATCTGAAAATGTCTAATTCTTAGAAGCAGAGAGAAGAATGGTGGTTGCAGAGCCTGGGGGATGAAGGAAATGTTGTATCAACTTTCAGTTATAAGATGAATAAGTTTTGAGGAACTGATGAACAGCATGATGACTATAGTTAATAATACTGTTGTGTACTTGAAATTTGCTAAAAGAGTTGATTTTTTTTTCAGGGAGCCCAATGCGGAGCTCAATCTCAGGACCCAAGGATCATGACCTGAGCCAAAGGCAGACACTTAACAACTAAGCCACCCAGGCGCCCCTAAAAGAGTTGATCTTAAGTGTTCTCACTACACACAAAAAAGATAATTGTGAGGTGGTGATGGATATGTTAATTAGCTTGACTATGGTAATCATTTCACAATATATATGTATATCAAGTTACCACTTTGTACACTTTAAATATATATAATTTTGTCAGTTATACTTCAATAAAGCTGGACAAGTATAGGAGTATACTTAAAATACACAAATAAGCCACAAAGTTTTACAATCTATAATGATGTCATACTATAGCACAATTAAGTGATTTTATGATTGTGAAAAAAATATAAAGAACAAACAGGGACGCCTGTGTGGCTCAGTCAGTTAAGCAGCTGCCTTCAGCTCAGGTCATGATCCCAGTGCCCTGGGATCGAGTCCCACATCAGGCTCCTTGCTCAGCAGGGAGCCTGCTTCTCCCTCTGCCTGCAGCTCCCCCTGCTTGTACTCTCGCTCATTCTCTCTCGCCCACGCTCTCTCTCTCTAACAAATAAATAAATAAAATCTTAAGAAAAAAAAGAACAAACAGTATATTGGGCAGAAACTTCCTTCCCCTTCCCTTGAGTGATGAGTAGTTTGAGCCCCCTCATCAATTTGTGTGTTCCTAACAGACTCAGTTGTAGAACTAGTGCTGTAAGTTATTCCATGAAAAAAATGGTTGCATGGGCAAATAATTTGGGAAATACAGCTAGAGGGTTCTGATCTAGAAATTCAGTAACTCGGGAGGGCGGAGCAAGATGGCGGAGGAGTAGGAGACCTGGATTTTGTATGGTCTCAGGAATTCAGCTGAATAGGGATCAAACCATTCTGAACACCTACGAATTCAACAGGAGATCGAAGATAAGAATAGTAACAACACTCTGAACAGAAAAGCGACCACTTTCTGGAAGGTAGGATGTGCGGAGAAGTGAATCCGAGGCGATATTCGGGAGGATAGACGGCGGGGGAGGGGGCCTCCGTCGGCCACTTCTGGCAAGTGATAGAGCCACGGAGCACAAAATCGGAACTTTTAGAAGCCGGCTCCACTGAAGAACGTCGCTCCAGTGGCTAAGCGGGGGGGTGGAACCCTCGCGGGACAGTGTGGTCTCAGGACCCTCGGGGTCACAGAAAGACCGGGGGTGCCTGAGTGCGGCAGAGCTCCCAGGTATCGGAGTGGGGAAGCCAGCTGCAGAGATGGAGCCAAGGCACGGGCTCTCAGCCCAGGGTTGCCATAAACTGATCCGCGGCCCAGTCAGGCCACTGCTCCTCCAGCAGGGACCCAACAAGTGGCAGATCTGGGGAGACTCCCCTTCCTTCCCCGGGAGGAGCGGCGTGGAAGCGCACCACAGGGATCTGCTGGGTTTGGAGACTCCACACGGGGTCAGGAGCCAGAGATAGAAATGCTCGGTCACAGGCCGGGTAAGCACGGAGTGCGGCCAGAGACTGGGGAGACGGGAGTGACTCCTTTTCTCTGGGGGCACACTGAGAAGCGGGGCCCTGAGTTCTCAGCTCCTCCAGGTGTAGATTGGGAGGCCACCATTTTCACCCTGGTCCTCCAAAGCTGTACCGAGAGCTTGCAGGGAACAAAAGCTCCTGAAAGCAAACCCGAGCAGCTTGCTTAGCCCGGACTCACAAGGGTGGAGCAATTCCGCCTCCGGCAAAGACATTTGGGAACCATGGCAACAGGTCCCTCCCCCAGAAGATCAGCACGAACAGCCAGCAAGCCAAGACCAAGTTTACCGATCAAGGAGAACAGGAAAACTCCAGCGCTAGGAAAATACCGCACATAGACTTCATGGCTTTTTTACCATAATTCATTAGTTTTTCAAAGTTAATTTTTTTAACTGTTTTTTTTTTTGAACTTTTCTTTTTCCCTTTTTCAACCAACATCTTATCAATCCCTTTTTTAAAAAACTTTTTATTTTTCATTTTTAGAGTCATATTTTTATCCCTTCATAGTAGTTACCTTTATTTTTGGCATATATATATATAAGTTGTTCTCTCTTTAAAATTTTGAGATACAGTTTCTTCTAACAGATCAAAATATACCCTAAATCACTAGTGTATGGTTTTGTTCTAGTCTGCCTGATCACATTCTCTCCCTTTTTTTTTCTTTTTTCTTTTTTATTAAATCTTCTTTCTTTTTAAAAACAACTTCTTATCAATTCCTTTTATAAAATTTTTTATAATTTTCATCTTTACGGTCATCTTCCATCCCTTCATTGTATCAACCCTTATTTTGTATATATATAAGTCTTTCTTCCTTTAAAATTTTAGGAGGCACTTTCTTCTAACAGACCAAAATATGCCCAAAATCTAGTGTGTGGCACTGATCTATGCACTAGCCTGATCATATTTGATCATATTCTGTTTTTTTTTTGTTTTGTTCTGTTCTTGTTTGTTTTTATCTTTTTCTTTTTCCTTTTTTTTCTCTTTCTTCTTTCTTTCCCTTTCTTGTCCCTTGGTTTCAGGTCTTTTCTGATTTGTATAGAGTATATTTGCTGGAGACGTTGTTAACCTGTTACCATTCTGTTCTCTCATTCATCTATTCTCCTCTGGACAAAATGACAAGATGAAAAATATCACATCAACAAAAAGAACAAGAGGTAGTACCGTCTACCAGGGACCTACTCAATACTGACATTAGTACGATGTCGGACCAAGAGTTCAGAATCATGACTTTAAAGATACTAGCTGGGCTTGAAGAAAGCGTGGAAGTTATTAGAGAAACCTTTTCTGGAGAAATAAAAGAACTAAAATCTAACCAAGTCAAAATAAAAAAGGCTATTAATGAGGTGCAATCAAAAATGGGAGCACTAACTGCTAGGATACATGAGGCAGAAGAGAGAATCAGCGATATGGAAGACCAAATGATGGAAAATAAAGAGGCTGAGGAAAAGAGAGATAAACAACTACAGGATCACGAGGGCAGAATTCGAGAGATAAGCGATACGATAAGATGAAACAACATTAGAATAGTTGGGATCCCAGAAGAAGAAAGAGAGAGAGGGGCAGAAGGTATATTGGAGCAAATAATAGCAGAGAACTTCCCTAATGTGGGGAAGGAAACAGGCATCAAAATCCAGGAGGCACAGAGAACCCGTCTCAAAATCAATAAAAATAGGTCAACACCCTGACATCTAGGGTAAAACTTACGAGTCTCAGAGACAAAGAGAAAACCCTGAAAGCAGCTTGGGAGAAGAGATATGTAACCTACAATGGTAAAAACATTAGGTTGGCAACAGACCTATCCACAGAGACCTGGCAGGCCAGAAAGGACTGGCATGATATCTTCAGAGAGCTAAATGAGAAAAATATGCAGCCAAGAATACTATATCCAGCTAGGCTGTCATTGAAAATAGAAGGAGAGATAAAAAGCTTCCAGGACAAACAAAAACTAAAGGAATTTGCAAACATGAAACCAGCCCTCCAAAGAAATATTGAAAGGGGTCCTCTAAGCAAAGGGAGAGCCTAAAAGCAGCATAGATCAGAAAGGAACACAGACAATATACAGTAACAGTCACCCTACAGGCAACACAATGGCACTAAATTCATACCTTTGAATTGTTACCCTGACTGTAAATGGGCTAAATGCCCCAATCAAAAGACACAGGCTATCAGATTGGATTAAAAAACAAGACCCATCCATATGCTGTCTGCAAGAGACTCATTTTAGACCCAAAGACACGCCCACATTGAAAGTGAGGGGGTGGAAAACCATTTACCATGCTAATGGACACCAAAAGAAAGCTGGGGTGGCAATCCTCTATCAGACAAATTAGATTTTAAAACAAAGACTGTAATAAGAGATGAAGAAGGACACTATATCCTACTTAAAGGGTCTATCCAACAAGAAGATCTAACAATTGTAAATATCTATGCCCCTAACATGGGAGCAGCCAATTATATAAGGCAATTAATAACAAAAGCAAAGAAACACATTGACAACAATACAATAATAGTGGGGGACTTTAACACCCCCCTCACTGAAATGGACAGATCATCTAAACAAAAGATCAACAAGGAAATAAAGACTTTAAATGACACACTGGACCAAATGGACTTTACAGACATTCAGAACATTCCATCCCAAAGCAACAGAATACACATTCTTCTCTAGTGCCCATGGAACATTCTCCAGAATTGATCACATCCTAGGTCACAAATCAGGTCTCAACCGGTACCAAAAGATTGGGATTATTCCCTGCATATTTTCAGACCACAATGCTTTGAAACTAGAACTCAATCACAAGAGGAAAGTCGGAAAGAACTCAAATACATGGAGGCTAAAGAGCATCCTACTAAAGAATGAATGGGTCAACCAGGTAATTAAAGAAGAATTTAAAAAATTCATGGAAACCAATGAAAATGAAAACACAACTGTTCCAAATCTTTGGGATACAGCAAAGGCAGTCCTGAGAGGAAAGTATATAGCACTACAGGCCTTTCTCAAGAAACAAGAAAGGTCTCAAATACACAACCTAACCCTACACCTAAAGGAGCCAGAGAAAAAACAGCAAATAAAGCCTAAACCCAGCAGGAGAAGAGAAATAATAAAGAGCAGAGCAGAAATCAATGAAATAGAAACCAAAAGAACAGTAGAACAGATCAACGAAACTAGGGGCTGGTTCTTTGAAAGAATTAACAAGATTGATAAACCCCTGGCCAGACTGATCAAAAAGAAAAGAGAAATGACCCAAATCAACAAAATTATGAGTGAAAGAGGAGAGATCACATCCAACACCAACGAAATACAAATAATTATAAGAACATATTATGAGCAACTCTAAGCCAGCAAATTAGATAACCTGGAAGAAATGGGTGCATTCCTAGAGATGTATCAACTACCAAAATTGAACGAGGAAGAAATAGAAAACCTGAACAGACCTATAACCACTAAGGAAATTGAAGCAGTCATCAAAAATCTCCCAACAAACAAAAGCCCAGGGCCAGATGGCTTCCCAGGGGAATTCTATCATTTAAAGAAGAATTAATACCTATTCTCCTGAAACTGTTCCAAAAAGTAGAAATGGAAGGAAAATTTCCAAACTCATTTTATGAGGCCACCATTACCTTGATCCCAAAACCACACCAAGATCCCATCAAAAAGGAGAATTACATACCAATATCCTTGATGAACATGGATGCAAAAATTCTCACCAAAATACTAGCCAATAGGATCCAACAGTACATTAAAAGGATTATTCACCATGACCAAGTTGGATTTATCCCTGGTCTGCAAGGCTGGTTCAACATCCGCAAATCAATCAACGTGATACCCAATACATTAACAAAAGAAAGAAGAAGAATCATATGATCCTCTCAATAGATGCAGAAAAAGCATTTGACAAAGTACAGACAGCATCCTTTCTTGATCAAAACTCTTTAGAGTATAGGGATAGAGGGTACATACCTCAATATCATAAAAGCCATCTATGAGAAACCCACAGCGAATATCATTCTCAATGGGGAAAAGCTCAGAGCTTTCCCCCTAGGGTCAGAAATGCGGCAGGGATGTCCACTCTCACCACTGCTCTTTAACATAGTATTAGAAGTCTTAGCCACAGCAATCAGACAACAAAAAGAAATCATAGGCATCCAAATCAGCAAAGAGGAAGTCAAACTCTCACTCTTTGCAGATGATATGATACTGTATGTGGAAAACCCAAATGACTCCACCCCAAAACTGCTAGAACTCATACAGGAATTCAGTAAAGTAGCAGGATATAAAATCAATGCACAGAAATCAGTGGCATTCCTATACACCAACAACAAGACAGAAGAGAGACAAATCAAGGAGTCAATCCCATTTACAATTGCTCCCAAAACCATAAGATACATAGGAATAAATTTAACCAAAGAGGCAAAGGATCTGTACTCAGAAAACTATAAAATACTCATGAACAAAATTGCAGAAGACACAAAGAAATGGAAAAACGTTCCATGCTCATGGATTGGAAGAACAAACATTGTGAAGATGTCAATGCTACCTAGAGCAATCCAGAGATTCAATGCAATCCCCATCAAAATACCATCCACTTTTTTCAAAGAAATGGAACAAATAATACTAAAATTTGTATGGAACCAGAGGAGACCCCGAATAGCCAGAGGAATATTGAAAAAGAAAAAAAAGCTGGTGGCATCACAATTCCGGACTTCCAGCTCTTTTACAAAGCTGTCATCATCAAGACAGTATGGTACTGGCACAAAAACAGACACATAGATCAATGGAACAGAATAGAGACCCCAGAAATGGACCCTCAACCCTATGGTCAACTAATCTTTGACAAAGCAGGAAAGAATGTCCAATGGAAAAAAGTCTCTTCAACACATAGTGTTGGGAAAATTGGACAGCCACATGCAGAAGAAAGAGACTGGACCATTTCCTTACACCACATACAAAAATAGACTCAAAATGGTTGAAAGACCTAAATGTGAGACAGGAGTCCATGAAAATCCTAAAGGAAAACACAGGCAGCAACCTCTTCGACCTCAGCTGCAGCAACTTCCTAGAAACATCACCAAAGGCAAGGGAAGCAAGGGCAAAAATGAACTATTGGGATTTCATCAAGATAAAGGCTTTTGCACAGCAAAAGAAACAGTCCACTAAACCAAAAGACAACCGACAGAATGGGAGAAAATATTTGCAAATGACATATCAGATACAGGGCTAGTATCCAAAATCTATAAAGAACTTATCAAACTCAACACCCAAAGAACAAATAATCCAATCAGGAAATGGGCAGAAGACATGAACAGACATTTTTCTAAAGAAGACATCCAAATGGCCAACAGACACATGAAAAAGTGCTCAACATCGCTCGGCATCAGGGAAATCCAAATCAAAACCTCAATGAGATACCACCTCACACCAGTCAGAATGGCTAAAATTAACAAGTCAGGAAATGACAGATGTTGGCGGGGATGCGGGGAAAGGGAAACCCTCTTACACTGTTGGTGGGAATGCAAGCTGGTGCAACCACTCGAAAACAGTATGGAGATTTCTCAAACAGTTGAAAATAGAGCTACCATACGATCCAGCCATTGCACTACTGGGTATTTACCACAAAGATACAAATGTAGGGATCCGAAGTGGTACGTGCACCCCAATGTTTATAGCAGCAATGTCCACAATAGCCAAACTGTGGAAAGAGCCAAGATGTCCATCGACAGATGAATGGATAAAGAAGAGGTGGTAAATATACACAATGGAATATTATGCAGCCATCAAAAGGAATGAGATCTTGCCATTTGCAAGGACGTGGATGGAACTGGAGGGTGTTATGCTGAGTGAAATAAGTCAATCAGAGAAAGACATGTATCATATAACCTCACTGATATGAGGAATTATTAATCTCAGGAAACAAACTGAGGGTTGCTGGAGTGGCGGGGGGTGGGAGGGATGGGGTGGCTGGGTGGTAGATATTGGGGAGGGTATGTGCTATGGTAAGCGCTGTGAATTGTGCAAGACTGATGAATCACAGATCTGTACTTCTGAAACAAATAATGCAATATATGTTAAAAAAAAAAGAAGAAGATAGCAGAAGGGGAAGAATGAAGGGGAGTAAGTTGGAGGGGGAGACGAACCATTAGAGACGATGGACTCTGAAAAACAAACTGAGGGTTCTAGAGGGGAGGGGGGGTGTGGGGATGGGTTAGCCTGGTGATGGGTATTAAAGAGGGCACATTCTGTGTGGAGCACTGGGTGTTATGCACAATGAATCATGGAACACTACATCAAAAACTAATGATGTAATGTATGGTGATTAACATAACAATAAAAAAATTATAAAAAAAAGAAATTCAGTAACTCATTTTAAGTGTCTCGTTTGAAAGTCAGGCCTAATTTCATTAAACCCAGAATTTCTCTGAGTTATTTGTCCACAGGACTGTATTCCACTTTCCATCTCTGTTATTATCCTGTTAAACCAGGGCTGAGTATACCTTGGGACAAACTGTAGGCCTGATTTACCTCATGTGCTAGAGCCCAACTGTGCATGTTAACCCATTCATTCTATGAATAGTAATGGAATATCTACCCCATGCCAAGCCCTGTACTTGGCACTGGGAGTGCTACAGTCAGTGATGCAGGCATATTTTGATTGTATGATCCTGACAGCCTTGTGGGCTCTCCAGGCATTAATAAATAATCAAATAAATGTACAGTCAAAAACTTAGAGAAGAGCTATGAAGAAAACTGTTCTACAGTAATGTTTAACAAAGGAAATCAAAGTGTATGGGGGAGTCAGAGGAAGTATTGCAGGGAGAGAGAGCTTTCTGGGGTGAGAGTAGAATATGTACAGAGGTTGTGGATGGGAAGGAGGCCAGTAGAGGCCAGGTGACAGTAGCAGAGAGGGCAGGGCAGTGGCACCTGCGATACGGCTGGAGGGATAGGCAGGGGGCCAGGCCCACTGAATCCTTATATGCCTGTTAAGAATTTTGCTCTTTAAGAACCATGGGAAGCTAATGAATTGTTCAGTGCTGGGATTATGGGGAGGTGAATGAGACACTTGCTTCAGGTACAAAATTAAGGGGTATCAAAAACCAAGTAATCAAAATAAATAATGAAATATTAAAAAAAATCAATAATGATGCAAAAAGACTTCCAGGATGGGGACACCTGGGTGGCTCAGTTGGCATCTGCCTTCGGCTCAGTCATGATCCCAGGGTCCTGGGATGGAGCCCCGTATTGGACTCCTTGCTCGGCAGGGAGTCTGCTTCTCCCTCTCCCTCTGCTTGCCACTCCCCCTGCTTGGGCTCTCTCTCTCTGACAAATAAATAAATAAAATCTTAAAAAAAAAAAGGCTTCCAGGATGAACAAACTATGAAAAGTCTAAATAAAGACAGGATCTCACAGTGCCATGCCAAGTCATATTGGAGCCTATGGCAATGGGAAAAGTGTATACCCTGATGTACATGTTTATATGTATTTTAAATGGTTAATTTCTGCCAGAACATTATTAAAGTAGAAGTAGATTTTGAAAGTATTATTGATGAGTTAACTTTCTTTTTAAAAACTTTGTTAATTTTATTATTTTTTTCATTGTGATAAGTGTACTTTTTAAAACCCATCATCTATTGTACCCATCTCCCCTCTGGTAACCATCAATTTGTTCTCTATAGTTGAGTCTATTTCTTGACTTGTCTCTCTCTCTTTTTTCCCCCTTCGCTTGTTTGTTTTGTTTCTTAAATTCCCTATATGTATTAGATTGTATGGTATTTGTCTTTCTCTGACTGACTTATTTCACTTAGCATAATACTCTATAGCTCTCATGTTGCTGCAAATGGCAAGATTTCATTCCTTTATATGGCTGAATAATATTCCATTGTATATATGTATGTATATAGATATACACACCACCCCTTCTTTATCCATTCACCTATCAATGGACATTTGGGTTGTTTCCATAGTTTGGCTATTGTAAATAATGCTGCTATAAACATAGAGGTGCGTGTATCTTTTTGAATTAGTATTTTTGTACTTTTTGGGTAAATACCCACTGGTGTGATTACTGGATTATAGGGTCGTTCTATTTTTAACTTTTTGAGGAACCTACATACTGTTTTCCAGAGTGACTGCACCAGTTTGCATTCCCACCGACAGTGCAGGAGGGTTCCTTTTTCGCTACAACCTTTCAACTTGTTTTACTTTTTTTTGCTTTTAGCTATTCTTTTTTTTTTTTTAAAGATTTTATTTATTCATTTGAGAGAGAATGACATAGAGAGAGCACATGAGAGGGGGGAGTGTCAGAGGGAGAAGCAGACTCCCCGTTGAGCAGGGAGCCTGATGAGGTACTCAATCCCAGGACTCCAGGATCATGACCTGACCCGAAGGCAGACGCTTAACCAACTGAGCCACCCAGGTGCCCCTGCTTTTAGCTATTCTGACAGGTGTGTGGTGATATCTCACTGTAGTTTTGATTTGCATTTCCCTGATGATGAGTTAGCTTTCATTAAAGTTAGGAAAGTAAAATTATATTCAATTCAGTTGTGGTATAAATAAAAAATTTAAAATTAAAATACTGTTATGAGTATTAATAACCTGCCTTTTAAATTTTCAATAGTTTTTCACTACGTGTTCTGGAAAAATGTTAACCATTAAAAAATACAAAAATCTTACATATTGAAGCACACAGCCTTAGACTCCAGTGTTGCTTGACACATCACTGAATAAGGGGCTGATGGATCAGATGTGACTTTTGCAAGAGTTTCTCTTATTGCACCATGGGGAAAAGGTTGGTGAAGGGAAGAAATTCACCAAGAATGACTCTCTAGCGTCTCCATTGCATAACTAGATGGACAGTGGTGTTATTCTCTCAGATGGGGAAGGCTGGTGGAGGAGTGGATGTTTTGGGGGGAGGGAGTGCAGATAGTTATTTTTTTCTTTAGTATGTTGAGTTCTGAGGTACCTTTGAGCGTCAACTGTCTGATAGCCTCAATTTCTCAGAAAAGAATTATCAAGTAAGCAGCTGGATATATAGGTCTACAGCTTAGAGGTAAAGTGTGGGTAAAAGGTATAACTTGGGAGTTATGAACTGGCCTGTAAATGACAATTGCAAGAGATGAGGCCATCTATGTCAGGTCTTAGCTGTGGGTGCACATCAGAGTTACCTGGAAAGCTTTTAAAGTTCTTCATGTTCAGGCACCATTCCAGGCCAATTAAATAAGAGTCTTTATAGGTGGGGTCCAGGCATAGGTATTTTTGAAAAAGCATCCCATGAACTTCTGCTTCCAGAGAGATGGAGTAGATGTACTTTCCTCTATTCCTCCTGCTAACTGCAATTAAAAGCATTGAACATTGTATGTAAAACAAACATAAGAAGACTCTGAAAGGTAGAGGGAAAACTGCCTGGATAGGGACTTCAGAACCCAAGGTACGACATGATGGTGAGTTCCCTGGATTTTCTTTCTGCCTCATATGTCCCAGACTTGGAGCTGGAGAGGACAGCAACTTGGAAATGACAATGAATACAGACAAACTAAAAGCCCCAATGAAACCCTACCATCCCCAGCCAAAAGACCAGGGGAGGGGCACCTCAGCAAGACAAAAACACTGTTGGACAACATTCACTCTACTCTGGCCAAACAGGACAGATAAAACTGGCTCCATGAACACCCATGCCAGAAGAAGCTGAGTGGGGAGCCAAGATGTCTACCCACATGAAGCTCTAATGAGGCACTCCAACATTCCAGCTGATAAGGAGCTTCCCTCACCCTGCACTGTCAGTGGAGGCCATGTGGAGAACCTAGAGTTCCACCCCCACTTGGCAGTAACTAGTGTCCCTTCCTCTCCCTGCTGGGTATTGTCAAAGGAGGCCTAGTAAAGAAAGAGTCAGGACTTTACCCATTGCCTGATGAAGCCACTTTCCTGTAGTGTTAGTGGAGATAGTAAGCTGCAACCCCCATCCAGTGGTAATAAGGATCCCTTCCCTAAATTGGGTGTCAATGGTGACCAAGTAGGGAACCTGGACTTCTAACTCTATCTTCCAGTCATGATGCAGTACCACCTCTACCTTCCCTTGCTGGATGTGTCAGAGATATCCATCTAAAATAGAGCTTCAGTAGGATTCAGTCTTATAACATGATATAAAAATGGTCTGGTGTTCAATAAAAAATCATTCTTCATGCCAAGAGCCTGATGATGGATGACAAAAGACAATCAATATATGGCAAAACCAAGATGATAAAGATGTTGGAATTATCTGAAAAAGGATAATGTCATCAAGATGGTGAAATAAGAATCCCTGGGCCCTCCCCACCTCACCCTTTAACTCACTGATTCAATAACAATATATGGACAAATTCCCTCTATGAAAAATTCAGAAACTAGTTGAGAGGCTTCTGCACCCCAGGCAAGTATGGAATCAGCCACATCAAAGCGGGTAGCAATATTTGAGACATCCTCTTCTATAACCCCTACCCCTGGCACAGTGCCATACAATAGGAAGGAACCCCTCAGCTCCTGCTTCTTCCTCAAGGGAGAAACAGTTGGATGACAGACACAACCAGAGTTCCAACTTTCCCCAGGGTGCCTGGGGAACTGGTTTCTGTCTTATTTGTCTTGGAGTGCTGATAGACAGTTATGCTCTAGATGCCCAGGACCAGAGAGAACAAAGACAGCAGTCTGGACTAGCACAAAAACAGTTGTCCCTCCCCAGTTTATTGCAGAGTGAGCAAGACCTCTGTATGAGGTCACTATGAAGACCAGGAGAGGTAGCTGTTTTTTTTTTTTTTTTTTTTTTTAATGAGCAGATACCAACAAAAATAGTCAAGGAAAATGAAGAAACAGGGAAATGAGTCCCAGACAAAGGAACAAGATAAATCTTTAGAAACCAACCCTAAAGAAATGGAGATAAACAATTTACCTGGCAGATTATTCTAAATAACCATAATAAAGATATTTAATGAGGTCAGAACAATATATGAACAAAACAAGGATTTCAACAAAGAGAAAATATAAAAAAAAGTACCAAACAGAAATCTTAGACCTGAAGAACACATGAGTGAACTGGAACATTCACTAGAGGGGTTCAAAAACAAACTAGATCAAGCAGAAGAAAAGATCAGCAAACTGGAAGTGAGACCACTGGAAACTTTCCAGTCAGAGGAAAAAAAAGAAAAAAAGAATGAAGAAGAGTGAATAAAGTTTAAGAGAATTCTGGGTCACTGAGAGCAGATCATTGCATTATAAGGGTCCTTCTAAAGGAGGTGCTGGGCAAGGAGCTTGGGGGCATGTCCTGGGCCTGGAGTACCAAAGGATACAGGGAGAAGAGCTGAGCAAACTAGCTGGGAGACCATGCAACTTGTCTGTGCTCCTGGAGTGTGACAGACACACAGGTGTGCAATGCTGGCTTCAGGGAAGCAGCCCAGAGGCCCATGGAGGCTGTGTGGGAGTGTGGGGAGGGCATAGCCCAGGGCCAGCTGCATGGCCCATGCAGGGCTCCAGGGACAGGACTTGGGAGCTCCACGGTCCCAGGCAGGCTGCCAGTGAGCCAGGCTGCCTGAGACGCCTGTGAGCACCAGGAGACTGCAGTCACTGTGAGCCTGAATCTCAGCCTGTGCCACTGTGCATGCCCGTGTGTGCGTGTATATGTGTGCATGGGGGTGTAGGTGGATATGCATACATCCTTATCGCCATGGCTTTCCCATGCCCCAGCATGCAGGATCATGAATTCATCAGGATGCCTGCATTGAGATGGGCAGGAAGAAAGTCCTTTGGTGAAGATAACTGTTAAAACATAGTCACTTTCACATGTGGGGAAATATATGGTAATCCAGTTAAAACAACCTCCCTGAAAATATAGAGGTAGCCCTAGTGGGTCAAAGGACATGGCTGTTCCACAATTACATAAACCACCTGTGCACACAGCAAAAGGCCATCTATTTCTGATTTCAAAAACAACAAATACACAATGAAAGAAAAAACAGAAAAGTATAAAGTTGCAGGAAAAAAAACGCTCATTATCCCATCCTCACAAAACAGCCAGGGTAAACATCTTCACATATTTTCTTAAAAAAACAAAACAAAACAAAACAGCTTTAATGAAGTATAATTGATAGACAAAAACCCTGCACATATTTAATGTATACAATTTGATGAGTTTAGACATATACAGTTTAGACACTGTAAAACCTTGACCACAATAAAGTAATAGACATATCCATTACCTCGAAAAGTTTCCTTGTTGGCATCCCTGTTTTGGTTCTGTTTTCTTTATGCAGTTAAGCAAAGTTAAAATGACATTTGCAAATGGCTTTAGTGCCTTACATTTTTACTAATTTTATTGAAATATTTTTCTCATGGTCTTAAAAGTGTGTGTGGACAATGATTTTAATGATGCATTAACAGACTGTTTTGTGAAGATTCTGTATTGATGTCACCAGTTTCCAATGGTTGACCATCCAGTTCTTTTGGATTCTTCACTATTATAATTGCACTGGGACAGAGCACAAGGGGCCAGAGGCTTAGGGCCTAGGAGCACATACTCTAGACCTAGGGGGCCTGGGTTCAAATTTTGCTCTTGTCTGTGGATCCTTAGGCAATATATTTAAGTTCTTTGTGCCTGTTTCCTCATTTACAAAAATGGGGGTAATAATAGTTATGTTCCAATGGTGAAATTAATGAGAGCACTTAGTCTGACACATAATGAGAACTATATGTGTTTATTAAATTTTGAAAATTCAATAATCTGTCTTACAAGTTAGTTTATTTCTTTAGATTGGATTCTTGGAAGTGGAATTCCTAGGGCGAGGGCTATAAATATTTTAAAGGTCCATCTGGGCCAGTTGCTTTCTCTGAAGTTCCTCCTGATATCCCCTTCCCCTAGCAGCCTCTCAATGGGTCATGCTCACTTTTATTTCTTGCTCCCTGGACAGCATTAGCATTGGGTCTTAGAGTTTACAGTACTTTTTGCAAGTTTGATATGTGAAAAATACTTTCCTCATTAATTAGGGACATTGAACATTTCCCAAACATTATTAGTTATTTGTGTTTGACCTTTTGTGAATTGTCTGCTGCTGTCCTTTACCCACTTTATTTTTAAAGATTTTATTTATTTATTTGACAGAGAGACAGCGAGAGAGGGAACACAAGCAGGGGGAGTGGGAGAGGGAGAAGCAGGCTTCCTGCCAAGCAAGGAGCCCGATGTGGGGCTCGATCCCAGGACCCTGGGACCATGATCTGAGCCGAAGGCAGACGCTTAATGACTGAGCCACCCAGGCACCCCATGTCCTTTACCCACTTTAAAAAAATTGAGTTCCCAAGGACTTTTCTGATCAATTTACATGAAGCTTTATATGTGAAGGCTATTAACCTATACGTTTAGTGTTTCTTTTTTCATTTTGAATGCTCTTCTTAGAGCAACTCTGGCCTTCATATTCTAATTGATATTTATTTATCTCTCTCTCTCTCTCTTTTTTTTTACCCATTATGTCAAACACAGGGCTGCTCCAGCTCTCTTTAGCTTAATCCGTGCATTTTGCCTTCATTGTCATTGTCATGGTTCCTAGGGGGCACACAGGTCTTCTGCTCTTGGGTTCCTACATGGTTGCTATTTAAAGGAGGGAATGAAGGAAAGGTCTGCAAAATGGGAATAGGGTACAAAATACTACTTACAGAAAAGTTGGTATTGTATATATTGTTTATTGCATTCATTTACAAAGATGCCTGTGTTTCTAAGTGTCATCTCTAGGGAAAAGCAAATTAGCTCTGAGCTGCCAAGACTGACAAAAGAAAATAATCAAAAGAAGAAATGAGGAAGCATCAGAGAAATGTCTAATCTGGGGCTGCAGTAAGCCCTGAAATCCCCTAGATGTCACGATATAACTCTGATACATTTGCCTTTGCATGGGAGACAGGTTTTAATTTACACCCATCCAAAGTAAACAGCTGCATTGCTTAAGGAAATATTAATTTTTGAGAAGAAAAAAAGGTCTTGGATATGATAACATAAAAACACAGTTAAAAGTTTGGCCCCTAGCTCATAAACTGCAGAAACTTTTCCTATATTGTTTGATAGGTTCAGAAAAAATTCAGAATGTTTGTCTTGGCATATCATAGCACCTTCCATTTGGAAACACTTATGAATGTGAACAGGTTGGTAAAATGCTTTTTTCTTTTTGTGGCCAACCACTGGGGCGTCCGCCTGCCTCTTTGCCTTAAGCTGCCCTTCCCACCCCTCTCCCTGCTCTGTTCAGCTCTTTAGCCATCACCCTTGTCAGAGCAGCTGGCCTAATAGGTCTTCTGTCTTAGATGTTGGCCAAGCTCCGGAGAGGGGTTCTATTCCTGGCACTTTCTTCTGGTCCAAACTCACTCATTAAATGCCTCATTGGAGTTCATTTAAATTAGAACAATTGTTTCAGGGTCTGGCCTTAACTAACAACTGATTTCTTCTGGAGCTGCCTCCCCAAAGGGGTCTGGGTTGGTCCCCCATCGTCTGGCTCTCATCTTCCAGTCCAGGCTCCCTCTGCATCCCTTGAAGAATTTTGTCATCTCCCACTGTAGATGCTTGTTGAGTGAAGGGCCTGCATATATGAAGGGCTGGCCTCACCCCTTTTCTTCCTTTTTCTTTGTCAGGGAATTCTGGGCCTGCTAAATAGCTCTGGGCCTTTCTACCCTCACCAACAACACATCTAGCTTTACAGAAAAGCTGGTGGAAGGATGGGAATCACAGAAGTGAGTGTGTGTGTGTGTGTGTGTGTGTGTGTGTGTGTGTGTGTGAAATTAATCCGGAGATAGCTGGGGTGACATAGGCTGTCTTCCGTCAGGCTGTTATAACAGAATGCTGTAGACTAGTGTCTTAATGACAGAAATTTATTTCTTACAGATCTGGAGGCTGAGAAGTCCAAGGTCAAGAGTGTGCCAGCATTGTCAGGTTCTGGCGAGAGCCCTCTTCTTGGTTTGCAGATGGCCACGTTCTTGCTGCGTCCTCACCTGGAAGAGAGCAGAGGGGAGTGGGGAGGGAGGGAGAAGGAAAGGGAGAGATGGGGGTTACAGAGGAAGCAAATTCTCTTGCGTCTTTTTTAAAACAAATTTTTAAATTTGAGTATAGTTGACACACAATATTACATTAGTTTCAACATCTCTGTATGTTTTGTATGCTTACCACATGTGTAGCTCCCGTCTGTCATCATTCAGCACTGTTACAATACCACTGAATATATTCCCTGTGCTGTACCTTTCATCCCCGTGACTTATTCATTCCATAACTGGAAGCCCGTACTTCCCACTCTCCTCCACTCATTTTGCTCATCCCTCTACACCCTCCTCTCCAGCAACCACCAGTTTATTCTCTGTATTTATAGGTCTGATTTTGCTTTTTGTCTGTTTTTCACTTGTTTTGTTTTTTGGATTCCCCATATAAGTGAAATCATATAGTATTGGTCTTTCTCTAACTTATTTTACTTAGCATAGTATCTTCCAGGTCCATCCATATCATTGCAAATGGCACAATCTTATCCTTTTATATGGCTGGGTAATATTCCATTATATATATATATATATAATCACATGACATGTTGTTCATGATATATATATAATCACCTGACATATTGTTCATGATATATATATATATGTGTGTGTATATATATATATATATTCTTCCTTAACCATTCATCCATGGATAGACCTTAGATTGTCTCTGTATCTTGGCTATTGTAAATAATGCTGCAATAAACAGAGGGATGCATATATCTTTTTGAATTAGTGCTTTCATTTTCTTTGAGTAAATACCCAATAGTAGAATTATTGGGTCATATGGTATTTCTATTTCTAATTTTTTTGAAGATACATTTATTTATTCATTTGAGAGAGAGAGAGAGAGAGAGGAGGTGGGGCAGAGGGAGAGGGAGAGAAACTCTTATGCGGGCTCTATGCTGAGTGTGGGGGCTGATGTAGGGCTCGATCCCACAATCCCGAGATCAGGACCTGAGCTGAAACCAAGAGGTGGACACTCAACTGACTGCACCACCCAGGTGCCACTCTTTTTAATCTTTTGAGGAACCTTCATACTGTTTTCCACAGTGGCTGCACCAGTCTACTTTCTTACTACTAATCATCATGGAAATGCAAATCAAAACCACCAATGAGATATCATCTTGTGTCTTTTCCTATAAGGAATGATCCCATTCATGAGGTGTCCAACTTCATGACTTAATTACCTCCCAAAGTCCCCACCTCCTAATATTGCATCATGAATTTGGATTTCAACGTATGAATTTTGGGAGATGCAAACATGCAGTCCATAACATAACCATAGCCAGAATTTATTTTCATAAAGCAATTCTATAATATTCCGAGCTGCCATGTCTCCTCCCCAACCCCTTGAAAGTGGTTTTGAGTAGCTGATGGAAAACGAGTACATAGTCAAAGTATTTATGGTGAATGGGTCAGTTGACATGTCTTTACTCATATGGACAACATTTTTCTGTATCAAGTTCTTGCTAGTGTTTTAATGACTAAGATGACTGACTTAATTAATTATGCAGATTCTAATTCAAGCAATCACTTTTTGAAGTGGGAGAAATCCACTTTTATCATGAATTGGATAAGTATGGATATCTGCTTCCAGAGTTATTTTGGACTTTTGGATTTTTTTTTTAATTTTGCACCTTTCATATGAACTATATTTTTGTTTTAAGGTAAAGAAAAGATTTGTGGGTATATAGAGGAAATAGCCTTGATCTGAGATGGCTATGCCTGGACCCCAACTCCACTTTGAGCTTCCACTTGTGAATCTGAAAAATGGAAATTATAATATTTGTTCTATGTATAGTACAGAACTGTTGTGAAGGTCAATGAGATGATATGTGTGAAAGTGTTTTAAAAACTGTAGGTTATGTAAACTATAAAAGTCATCTGAATAGTCATTTGGCAATATCAAACCACAAAGTAGTCAATTTAGCAAAATCATACACCAATTTACATTTTAAATTTCCTTTTGTGTTATTTATTTTCAAAGAATATGTCAGGAAATATATCAGTGAAAGAATGTGAGTGGTTTCTGAAAGCAATAATGTATTTATTTTCTCATTGTTAAGAGAAGTTGACTTTGATTCTTTACTTTTACTGAGGTATCACTAAAAAGATGCTGCTCATTTTGTGGCTCTGTCTTCTCCTTAAAGCTAGGAAGCAACTTCAGTGAAGCACTGCTGAAATGGTGTGTCAGGAGAACCAAGGCCAGGTCTGATGGGGAAGAGGGTGGCCACAGTAAGGAGTCACTGTCTTGGCAGCTCTGGGTCCTATGAAGGGAGGCAAGGTGGGAAGAGTGGGGCAGTGGTGGGTGCTGCCAGCCTGCTGGGTGGTTTAGTGCACATGGAACAGTGAAGCCAGTGCCGGCTGGGTCTCTGACTTCAAGGCTAAGCAAATGTTATATACTAGCTTAGATGATACATTATCAAAACACACTTACAATGTCTAACTATTTAATTTATATTTGTTAATCCATGTTTTAAATCTCTCTTCTTCATTGGTAAGCTTCTAGCAGACAGAAACCATTTGTTCAATTCATTTTGTGTAGCACTGAATAGAGAGCCCTGTGTAGGATCTCAATCTAATTTTTCTCCTGACTTGAACACTCATTTGAGTAAATGCCACATGTTGATTTCTGAAATGTTTGGTAAAATACTGTGGTTGGTTGGGTAATTTTCTGTGGCTGAAAAGATCATCTCTTCGGCTCCATCTAGGTTACTAATTTCCTTATGAAAATGCATGAGAATTTACTGTATAGCTGTTAATTTATTAATCAAAATACTTTGTGTCTGTTTTTTATTTTGTTATTTAAAATTGAAAAAGCAATTAGACCCCTTTGTGGCCTAATTGCATGCCAAATGTAACTTGTTTCCAAACTAAAATTGTCTTGGAGTTGTACTACCACAAAGAGTGTTTGGAACCAGTAAGCTATATTTATTTTTAGCTTTTAAAACAGCCAAATAGTTTGCCCTCAATTTTCAGAGGGGGGAAAAAAAAATCCCTCTGGGCTAAAGCCTTGTGTACTGAGTATCTTTATGCTTGACTATTCCCATCCAAACTCCAAATTGTGGAAAACAAAGGTTTCTAGTGATTCAGTCTTAATAACAGTTTGGCTAGTGTTGGTGCTTATTAAATACCAGTTTCTTAAATTATAACGAAGGAGGTAGTTATAGACTGAGGTAAGTTTAGTCAAGCACATGGAACCACAAGAACTTACCACATGTGAGTACATAGGGGTGGGATTCAGCGGCACCAGGTTAGGGCAGCTTGTGCAGCATTTAGGTCTCAGGGTTCCATGCTGGCAGGCTGCTTTTATTTTGATGTTGGGTGCATGGACTGGAGCCAGACACATGGTCAATCTGATTTCAGGTTGGGTGAGTAGGGGAGAAGAGCACATATGTCCGAGCACTCTGGTCTAGACACATCCATATGTGCCATCTCCTTCAGTCTCACATTTACAGGCAGGTATTGTCAATCTTCTTGTTAGTACAGGGGGACAGGCAGGCCGAGTGAGATAAGTAACCTGAGTGTCACAAAATTGGTAAGTAGCAGCTCTGGGACTCAAACTAGGTCATTCCAACAACAAAGGTCATGCTCATTCACTGCTTCTTTCTGTCTATTTGAAGAGATAGTTTCACAAGATTTATCAAAGTTTTAATGTTTTGAATGTATTTGGATTTAATACTGGTTGACTAAAAGATTAAGTGTATATTTTTTAATACAACTAAGTGTATATTTTTTAAAAACACAAAATTTTGGCTTTGCACAGCTAAGTGAAATTTGACATTGACCTTTGACCTGAGGGTCAGAGTGCTTTGCTCTAATTTCAGATTCATATTACATTAGGTCATGGGCCATATCTCCCTGGTTCCATCCAGTGCGGCCAGCCTAGCTTCTTATTGCCCTTGGGTCTGCATTTTGCTTTTGGGACTCTGAATAGCCACATTTGGATCTCACTGGGTGATGGATGAGTCTACTTTCATGAATGAGCTATGTGAATCAGGGGTAGGTTTGAACCGACAGTCCCATCTTTCCTTCCTCATGCTTCTTGGTGTAATTTTTCACTAGTGAAGTGTTTAGTCTTATTTACTTATATGGAAATTCTGGGGAAGAAGCCATCATATCTCATTCTGGCAGAGTAAGGCCATGGACCCTACTATCATCCTAGATCTGAGTTTTAACTCTGTGTGACTTCCTAGCTGTGTGATCTTGGGCAAGTTATCCCATTCTCTCAGCCTTGGCTTTCTCAACTGTAAAAGTAAAAATAATACCTGCCTCATAGGGTCGCTGTGAAAAATAAAATGTCTGTAAGTCTCTCAGGATAGTATCCAGCACATATAATTATATGCAATTATAAATTTCTTGGTATTTTTATTTTTGTTGTATTATACATCCTTTAGGTTAGGCTAGTATATTTATTTCTTGAATGCATCATATGCAGAGGGCAAGGAATATCATTCTTTTGAATTTTAATGCTACTGCTGCCTTCTTCCGTGACTTAAAGAAACTCTTTTTCAATATCTCTGGTTTAACTGTAGCCCCTGCCACATTCATCTTGCCTGGAATTTGGATATGTGAGAGTAAGTCAGTATCCTGAGAGCTGCCCTGCAGGGCTGCTCCTTTCTTTTCTAGCA